>NC_072796.1:24067832-25317832 GCF_028583425.1 Eublepharis macularius
GGCCTGTTTCGGATCAGCGGCGGGCTTTACGGCTGCCAGCAGAGAGGGCAGGCTGCCCTGGGACCCCCTGGAAAAGGCCTTCCCTCGGGCTTTACGGCTGGGGTGCATGGTGCTTTAAAGGGGGGAACCATTCGCCTGGCCGGCCGGGTCACAGCCATGCATGCATGGCTTCCACCTGGGGCAGGGGGTGCTCGCCCATGCAGTTCGAGGAGCAGGTCTGGTTGACCCCTCGCTCTAACTGTACCGCTAGTTTACCCTTGCCGTTATTATGCAGTTTAGGTTATTTGATTATAAATAAATCGGTCAGAGATGGCCCTGTTTCACCCAAGCTTTGTGTCCGTCTCTTTGTTCCTAATGGGAGGGCAATATACATTGTAACCCACTTTGAGTAGGTGTTAAGCAATCCTGAAGGGTGGTATATAAATCTATCATCATCATCATCAACATCATCATTATCATCAACTTATTATTCCAAAAATATAAACAATGCTCTGCCAAATATTCAATAAATTAGTCTGAATTTTGAAAATTTCTTTGGGCTTATTTGGTCAATAATGCAGTATTACACACATGATGGAACCATTGAACCTCAGAAGGAGGTTCTAACTTTTTTTCATTTTTCTGCTATTGCTGATTTGGCAATAGTAGTAGGTATAAAAACAGTTCGACATCTGAAAGGCTGGCATAACCCAATGGAAGAACTTTGCAGGCAAGGGGTATATTTATACATTTTATTAACAATCAAGATTATCAATTTTCAAAATGGTTGGGTTTTTTAACATCACCAAAAATATCGTTTAAAAACTCATTCTATGTGGAAGGCTTTTTAAAAGCGATCTGCCCTGCACCACTTTGAATACCAGTCATAGCCTATGCCCCACCTAAGGGTGGTGATAGATGAAGAATTCCCATGGACACACTCCCCCTACAGGCACTCCGAAGAGTCTGCTTTAGACTGGAGGAAAAACAATTTTGTTTTTCTCCAGATTAATGGGTGAAGCCCCAAGAATGCTACATGTCATGCTCAAAATGACCCAGACATCAAAGTGATGCTCCCCTTCAATTTGGGGGCTTCCCTCAGGGAAAAATCCTCATGTGGAAGCACACTTAGTTAGAAGCAACATCCCTGTACTGAGTAAGAAATGAGAAAGCCAGGAACGGCAAGCCATTCATATTTGAAGTACATGAGTCACTGGAATGTAGCAACTAGATAATGCAGCTCGGTAAGCACTCTTATCTCTTGCAGTCATTCTCTTACCTGGGAATTCTTTTATTAATTAACAACTGCATGTCTTATGCTAATGAAAGGAAGTTGATGAACAGGGAACAGTGCCTGTGGCTATCATAGACGTTGATTGCAAACCTATCATGTTTCATTTACATTAGGTTGGGAGGGGGAGCAAGAAGCAAAAAAGCCTGACAAAGATAGGGAGCATGAACACCAGTTTTGGGTCTGTGTTGGAATTTTATTTTGCACCTTTTCTTTGTATTTTGTAATAAGGCTTGTAAAAAAAAATACTGCTTTAAATAGCTCTGATCAAATCTCTTTCCTGTTACCATTCTATTTTTCTTTTGGTACAGAGTAGGGTGTGTGGTAAAGATGTTTGACTATCCCCCTGAGAAATTTCTAGGTCTCACTGGAATTTTCCAGGCATCTGAGGAAATGGGGTCCCAACCACAGAACATGACAGCACAGTAAAATATATCGAATGATGCTTTCAGATGCTACAGGTCTCTCATTTGTTCCTTTTGCAACAGATTAATCCCGCTCCCCCTGTGAGATTGGATTCCCTTAAAATTATTCAAATGGTGGCGTTAGTAAGAATGCCTCTACTTTCACTGTTGGTGATATCTAGTAGAAACTACAGGTTATGCAGAATGCGCCTCTCCCCAAGAAATGTTGTTTTATTGAAAGTCTTTTGACTCCCTTCAAAGGCTCAAATGTTTCCACTGAAAGCACACTCACACATTTGCTTCAGTTTCACTCTGGATGAAAGTTCCTTGGGAACTCTGTGCTTTTCTTATCATATTTAATAGACCCCCCCACTAGTGGAGTGTTAATCTTAAACTAAGGTTGTATAAGCTTTCGATTTACAACTTGATCTTATTTAATCTTATTTTAGTGACAATAGTGCAAACACTCTCCTGGCAAATCCTCCCTTTCGCTTTATTTTTAAACGATCCATCATAGGGTTGCACTTAGAATATTAAGTTAGAACTCTTTTTGACTGAAAATCGATGGAACACAAAGTGGCTGTTTTTATGCCGACGCATCTTTTCCCTCACCTGGTACCAGTGTTTTCTCCACCAAGATTGCATAATGCTTTTGCTAGTTTGGTGTAGTGGTTAAGATCACAGGACTCTAATCTGGAGAGCCAGGCTTGATTCCCCACTCCTCCACTTGAAGCCAGCTGGGTGACCTTGGGCTAGTCACAGCTCTCTGGAGCTCTCTCAGCCCCATGTTACCAGAAATGGTCTCCTTGCAAAAATATAATGTGTGGGGGAATTAGCTAGCAAGGAGAATGGCTATGCAAGATGCTGGTAACTGGGATCTTGTCACCAACTTTAACCAAGTCCCCTACCCAATAAGCCAAGTGAATCTGGTGCTAAAATCAAACAATCACTTTTATTAAAGAACTGAACTTCATGCACATACACTCCAATTACTAGGGAAAATAATTACACACACACATACACACAGAATCCTAGGAAATGTAGCCAGAAATTGGGAATAGAAAGAGGGAGTGAATATATCTACCTATCTTGGAGAAGGAGTCCAGTCCATGGAGGAAGAGAGTAGCTTCGAACACCAGTATCCTCAGCCAAGAAAGCAAGAAGCTTAGGCAAGTGACCCTAAGGGAGAATCCATGAAGCTTGCATGATTTGAATGAAGCCAGGCCCTACCTTTATAAGTAAAAAGTGCCAAGATGGAGGAGCGTCCTCCTAGCAGTTAGGACAAAGACTGCAATGGTTAGTTCATGGGTTGCACAAAAGGTTTGATGGCTCTGGTCAATGGCTGCCAGGGTGTGTGAAAGCAAATGCAAAGCGTGTTCCAGCGCTTACACAAAGGAATAGTTTTCTGATGAAGTACACTGGAGCTAGGTTAAGTGTTTTTAGGGAGGGGATACATTGTGCCAGGAACAACTATTTATACTTATGAATATCATTTGATTCGCTCCTCAATCATAGACAGGAGATCACATCACGGAAGGAGGGAGAGGAATGTGCTAAGTGGGGGTGACTCTGTGAGACCTTTATTGTTCTGGACCTTCCGGAGCTTGGGAGGATAGCAAGACCAGTTGCATCACAATACCTCTGCATTCCAATACGGTGGCGGGATCTGACAACGGCAAGGGCTCTCTGGTGGCTGTGCTGTAGCCATTTTAAACTCCAGAGGCTTGTACATTTTTAATATCATGAGCAGTCATATAAAAACTGCTACTAAAATGGTGGAGGCCGGGCTCCCTGCTTACACATTCACCTCACAGGGTGTTTGTTATGGGGATAAAAATAACATACTTTGTAAACCACTCTGAGTGGGCATTAAGTTGTCCTGAAGGGCAGTATATAAATTGAATGTTTTTGTTGCTGTTGTTGTTATGTCCAGTGCAGAATGTGTAGTAAGGAAGGAGATCCACAGTTGCAACAGAGAATGTTGTATCAAAAGTACCTGTCTGGGATTTAATTCTGTTTTATGAAGAATACTTTTTATTTTATTGATAAGATTAAAAGCCCCATAAAAAGAGCAGAGAGAAGAGAAATAAAAGAAGGAATAAAAATGAGAGAAAAGGAGAAAAGAACAAAAATTAAAGAAAAAAACAAAGAAAAATAAGACATTTTATTTTACATTTGTGTCTGCAACATCTATCATATCTTTACAGACATAATACTTATAATTCTAATACCTCCAAAATTTACCTTTTCAATACTGCCACCCTTCTATTTATTTTCCCCAAATTTATCTTCCTAGAAATCAAATCCACAAATCATTAGGTTGTTTTTTCTTGTCTTAACGCAGAAAGTCATTAAGGGGTTTCCAATTAACCATAAAGATAGACAGTGTTTTATCTCTGACCAGAGCTGTAAGTTTAGCCACCTCTGCTAACTCCATCATTTTCACAATCCAGTCATCCATTGAAGGCAATACTGTACTTTTCTTTTTTTGAGCATATAAAAGCCTAGCCATCGTTGTCATTTATAGAAATAGGATACCATGTTTATTTTCCAACTGTTCGTCCATTAGTCCCAACAAAAAGCCTTTTGGTTTAAATTGTATATTGCTTTTCAAAATTTTCTGTATTATCATATGAGTTTGTGACCAATTTTTTTTTTTTGCTTTAGGACAAGTCCACCAAAGGTGATAAAATGCTCCTTCTGACATTCATATAATGCAGTCAAGGAAGAGTTGTCCTGGCAATTCTGAGTATAACATAAATCTTTTACTTCCAAAAGAGGGATTAGTCTTCATATCACTTAAATCCTGGTGGGAAATATGGTTCTTAATAGGAAATCTGAAATGGTTTATTTCAGTTTCAGATCATAATTGTTGTAACTGTCCTCCGTATATTGTTTAAGATGTGCTTCCTAATGGTGAACATTATATGTCTTTAAGCCAATAGATGCTGGGCACACGCTTGGATATTCAGGTATTTGTTAAGACATTTTTCAAAGCAGCACTGCAGAATGATTTGGGTCTGCACAGAAGTTCAAATCACTACACGGATACCAGCAAATATCTGAGGCCAAAGGGATACATATCCATGGACAATATTTACAGATCCCTGCTGAGCATTTGTGTATAAGAACAAGCCCTTAGGAGCAGTTGACGAAAGGGTTAAAATAGCGTGGCTACATTTCAGTTCACATCAAAGTGACGCTGGCAGGGAAGACTTAAATTCAAGTACTTCAGTTTGTCAGTTGAGTTTACAAAACATTACCCTGAAACAACTGTGCGCCATTGAATTCAATAGGGATTGCCCCAGAAGAATTATTTGAAGATTAGGCAGTTAGCATTTTGTGCCAATTAAGCAGACACCCAGGTGAGAGAAAACTCCAGATAAATAAAACATAATTGCATCAAAAAGGAAGATTACCTATTTCAGCTTGTCACTATAATTAAGTGATTTTTAGATCACAGGGCACAGTCCTAATACCATTAAAATAAGCAGCTTTCCAAATGATACCGTCAAACTTTTTGTAAGAATTGTTCATTTACTGCCAATAGATTGTTTTTAAGGATTTAAGCTCAATATAATGGCAAAAAATTGCATTGCCAGTAAAATTATAGATTTGCCACTGAATTCCAGCTAAATCAAAATGAGAGGGTCAGTATGGATGATTCTCCCCAGTCAAAAACCTGAAGGAATCTTGATGGGAAAGAAAAGACTGTTGTAAAGATTAGTAGCATACTGTGTGTTTGTGTGTGTGCATGTGAGCCATTAGGAGTGTGGGTGTCTATTGCCAGGCTGCACGCTGAGATGAAATTAGTCAGTGTATACTGAGCAGTATTTACATGTAAATCTTTAAAATCTATCAAAACACTCCATCTCCTTGTGAAGTAAGGGAAATGCTGACACACAACTGATCCTACAGATGTTCATTGAGTCCCATTGAATTTAATGGAGTGAGGGCAGATTGCTTTCAGGTTTGAATATGGGGCAAAAGGAGCTATGAACTTTTTAAAACCAGAGGAAGGAGCTTTTGCTGACACTAGCTGGGAAATTGCTCCGGTGATCTCAGCTATACTGCTCTCCCTTTTCAGCACCTTGGACAGCCCCTCCCCTCCAGCACTCTGAAAACAAATAAGATTTTGGTCCAGTAGCACCTTAAATACAAACTAGATTTTCACATTCATGAGTTCTCTTTGTCAGATAAACAAACAGAAAAAACCACACCAGGGATTAACTAATGGTTAAAGTAGCAACACTTTGAATTAATTTATTGGCTACAATATGACTCAATATGAATACAGGCAGATCAGAAGAGGGAGCACATGAAGGAGGAACTAGTGCTAGGCTCTCATGGCCCCTTCCTTCATGCAACAATGGGCTGCAAAGTGGATTTTAAGGAGTTGTGGCTGGGCTGTCACCGCTAATGGGTACACTGGATATCCACGGCCTCTAGTCACATGAAACTAAGCTTGATCGGGCTTCTGAATTCCATCCAGTTTATTTGGAAGGGAATCACATTCATTTCAATAGGACTTACTTCCTAACAAGTGTTTAAATAGTCTCTTCTTTTCTCTAGACCATATATAACCAGTTCTTTCAAATTTAGATTATATGATATGCCTTGTATAATGTGTAACTCCTTGTCATCCTTCTGAGGATTTTGTGCTCCCTGCTGAATTGTAGCATAGAAAAATGGATCCAACTAGTAGACTCAAAACCCAATTTGTCCAAATGAGACCTCACCAGTGGTAACTACACTGGAACTGGTCCTACGGGTTCACAAATTGTAGAAATGATGCTCCTAATGATACAGTAGTTTCCAAACTTCTGACTGCCGAGGTGTAATTTTTTTTCCTGAACTCCAACTGGAGTTACCCTTTGTACTTAATGGACCAACTCTTTCGTCATCAGGAATTATATCAGAAATCTGCACTGGGAGAAATCTGGAACATTCAACCTCATTCAGTGTGGAAATGCTGTCTTTTAAACTGACTAGAAACAAAGCCCGTTGTGGGAAAAAATACAACGGGCTCTAGAAAGAGGAGAGCGGGCAGGCAGGCATTCCCTCCTCCTCCATCACCAATCCCGGATGGTGAAGGAGTGGGGTGGGCATTGCCACCAGCTCCACACCTGATCTCAGCAACAGGAAGGGGTGGTGGGCTTTGCTACCTGCTGCATGTCTGATACAGGCCGGGTCAAGGGGGCAGGCATTGCCACCTGCTCCATTCCTGATCCCAGCTGGGTGAAGGGAAAACGGGCATTGCCTTCTGCTCTGCACATGATTATGGCTGGGTGAAGGGGGGCAGGCATTGCTGCCTGCTCCAAGTCTGATCCCAGCTGGGTGAAAGGGAGTGGGATTGCCACCTGTTCCTTGCTGGGTGAAGGGAGGAGTGTGCACTACTTTCTGCTCCTCACCTTATCCCAGCAGGTGAAGATGGGCAGTGGCCTTTGCTATGTGCTCCGCTCCTGATACCAATAGGGTGAAAGGGGTGTGGGCATTGCCAACTTCTCTGCTCCTGATTCCGGCAGGTTGAAGGGGGGCAGAGATTGCTCTCTGCTTGGCTCCTGATTCTAACAGGGTGAAGATAGGGTGGGCATTGCTGCCAGTGCTTTATTCCAGTAGATTGAAGGAGGGAGGCATTTCCACCTGCTCCACTTGTTGTCCCAGCTGGGTGAATGGAAGAATGGAATTGCCTCCTGCTTTATGCCTGATCCCACCCATGTGAAGGCACTGGGCGGGCATTGGCACCAGCTCCACTCCTGATCTCAGGCCCAAAAACAAGGACTCCTCCGAAGTAAACCAAAAACAAAAGGCAAAAAGGCACTACCTATTGGAGGGAAATGACAATCTATAATTTATATATTTTTGTTTTAATTTATATAAAGTGCAAAAGGTGCTCAATAGTGCAAATTGTCACAGTTACGATTCAATTCAATATTTTTTCTTAATTTCATAAATATTACAGGCAATAAGTAGAAGAGGTTACAAAATTAGAATCAATCATAAACCATTGATAAAAAGTAGGTAAGTATGCAGTCCTGAATAAATATTCACAAAACTATTATTCTTTTTTTCTTTCAGTTGCTTAGAAAGTAATTCTTTTGTCGGGTATTCACAAGAAGACCAACATATTCTTCCTTCTTGCCAAGATGTGCATGAAGTCAATAAAGCCTTAGTTCACAAAACTGATTGCATTTTGAATTTTCCAAAAACTGGCGGAGCCTGATGAGCGTGTGCCAGCATTATATCCCCATTTTGTGATTAACGCTTTTTCAAAGGCTCATTATAATCATGACAATTTAATGAACATTATCACAAACAGTTTCCAAATGGTATAACTTTTGATGGAAATTTGAACTCCTGATCACAGCTGGGTGACTCCTGATCACAGCTGGGTGAAGGGGGTGGGCATTGCCATCTGCTCTGCTTCTGATCCCACTTGGGTGAAGGGGGTAGGCATTGCCACCTGCTCCGCTCCTAATACCAGCTGGGTTAAGGCAGAGAGTGGGCATACCCACCTGCTCCTGATCCCAGCTGGGTGAAGGGTGTGGGCATTGCCACCTGCTTCGCTCCTAATACCAGTTAAGTTAAGGCTGGGTGTATGTGCATTGCCACTTGCTCTGCTCCTAATACCAGCTGGATTAAGACACGTGTGGGCATTGCCACCTGCTCCACTCCTGATCCCAGCTGGCTTAAGGGGGCGGGCATTGCCACCTGCTCCACTCCAAATACCAACTGAGTTAAGGTGGGGGTGGGCATTACTACCTCCTCTGCTCCTAATACCAGCTGAGTTAAGGTGGGGGTGGGCATTGCCACCTGCTTCACTCCTAATAACAGCTTCTTGAACAGGCTGGGCATTGCCACCTTCTCCACTACTAATGCCAGCTGGATGAAGGTGGTGGTAGACATTACCACCTGTTCTACTCCTAATATAGCTGGCAGAATGGGGGCTGGGCATTGCCCTCTGTTCTGCTCCTAATATTAGCTGAGTGAAGTTGGGGGAGTGGGCCGCACCTAATACCAGCCAGGTTAAGGCACGGGAATGGCATTGACACCTGCTTTGCTCCTGTTCCCTGCTTGGGCTTCCCACCATGCCATGTTTTCTTGAGCGATATGGTGAGTTACCTGGGCTTTCCTGTGAAGTGATATGGTGAGTTACCTGGGCTTTCCTCTGATCATGAGATTGATCAAAAAGTTGTGACTCAGCCTTTGCTGTTTTTTCAGTTTGGCAATGGTTTAGATCCAAATTACCACATGCAGAATGATGCTCATGCCCTCTTATATTGGTCTTGGTACTGTAATAAAAATGATGATGATGATGATGATGATGATGATGATGATGATGATGATGATGATGATGATGAAGAAGAAGTAGCGCCCTCTGGTGGTGCACCAGGTTATAAAGTGAGTCATCTGAAACACGCTTACTCAATGATCTAGTAAGATTGGAAGGAAGGAAGGCCAAAGACATGAATCGTGCAGTCACAGCAAGTAGCTTTGTATCTTCAGACTCCCAAGAAGGTTCTTCTCTCACACAGTAGCTATTGGTCCACACCATTTGGGATTATCTGTGATCGTTTAAATCAAATTAAGGTAGTACTAGTCTCTGCATTAGTTTACTGAACCTTGAAAATAATGCTTATGTCTAGCCATTATAATTCCTGCTTTTCTAAAGTTTTGTTGTGTGAAATATTGTGGACCGAGCAGTTGAACTGGCCCTGTACCACGGCTAAAGCATGGAATCTTTGTGAATTTCCATCATGAGATTGATCAAAAAGTTGTGACTCAGCCTTTGCTGATTTTCAGTTTGGCAATGGTTTAGATCCAAATTACCACATGCAGAATGATGCTCATGAAGTGAGACTTCCTCCCACGCACACTGCAGTTTATTGAGTCACCTGGAGTTTTGAACTAAGAAGGCAGCCTGCAATAGGAAGAGGAATCATTAATTGGAGGTGCCATGCACTTTGGATCAACAGAACATCTTTGGATCCTGCCATTGTTACTTTCTGCATTATCCGATTTACAATAGTGATCTTACTGGATCATTGCTTAGGTCATTTGTACTCTGATACCCAACCCAAGAAATAAATGCATATTTAGCAAAAGATATTATCTAAACTGGTAGGCAGAACTTTTTCATGTCCATGGCTGAAAAATCCTACTTGCACTCTTCCTATTGCTCTGTCACCAAAATAAGCATACCCACCCACTCAGTTCCCAAATAATCCACTGCTTGTTTTGGAAAGTAATCCAGATTCTGGATTAGGTCTAGATTATACCCCTAGACCATACTGCAAGGTGATGAAATAATTCTGATCTATATTTCACACTATTTATTGGTAGTCATCAGGGGAAGAAGACCTCACTCTTTTCTGAAACTGATGCCTAGCAGATTCAAAGCAGTTCACAATGGGGAACACACAGTTTAAAACCCCAATCCAGTACAAAAGGAGTCAGATTCATAGAGGATCGGACCATCGATGGCTGGTACTCATAATGACTAAAGGGAAGCTCCACATACAGAGACAGCAAACATCTGAGTACCAGTGATAGAGGGCAACATGAGGGGGAGGCCTTGGCCTCTAAGCCCAGTTTTTGGCCCTCCAAAGCAGCTGGTTGGCCACTGTGTGGCCATAAAACCTAGATTTTGCCAGCTTCTCTAGAAAGAGCTCAGGTTGATTTCAAAAAGAATATCTCAATCCTATCTAGTGTCACTTTGTCTAAGACATAGATAAGCTTCCTGAGGATTTGAATATGAGAAGATGGTGAATTAGAAAAGATTTCATTATAAAGGAAAAGAGAAGTCATTCTGTCATCTACACAGAACCTCTAGAAATAGAGATGAGGAATCAGAAATTCAACAGGCTTAAATCTTGCATAATTTCATAGATTTTGCTATTGCTATTCTTGTCTGCTCTGCATATCTGGCCAAAGATGTCTCTTGTGAGATAATGATGTAAATGTAAAATAAAGGAATAAATCTTACCCTTAGGGAGGGCAAAATGGGTAGTAAAAAGACACAGCAGTTAGGACGAGAAAATAGTATAAAATTGAACAGCTATTCCTTATTATTTTTTTTCCTCAAGCCATATTTGTTCTCATGGATGATTTAAAAAAAAAAAAACTGCCATCTGCATAAATGAAACAAAACTTTTGACTAATATACTATACCAAACAACACTTTACTCACTTTCATAATATGCAAACTAGCTTGCATTGAATGTTATCATTTGGCATTCCTGTTTTCTATAGAATCATTTTTCATTCCTCTAATAGAAACATGTCAAGGATCTCAAGAGATATAGCTGAGAGGTATACAAAAAGGAGGCGCTCAGAGTCTCTCTACACAAGACAAATTACACATGGATGTTCAAGTGAAGGGAGGTGCAAAGTTAGCTGGGAAAGGTCATTTCACCTCTCAAGATCACTCTTCAGAGGGTTTGGGGTTCTCCTCCCCAAAGGGGAGGTGAAATTGACAGAGCCTTTGGGGAGGTGAAGAGGAAATAAACAAACTCCCTGAGGAATGATCTTTGCCGGCTCTAGAGAGGTGAAACTGACCCTTTAACTACCCTTCCTGGCTAACATTGCATCTCTCTTCACTTGAGTGTCCTCATGTAATTTGTCTCATGCAGACAGACTCTGAGTTACAACCTTATAAGCCCAATGGTCAGTGGTTTTAGAAGGTGCATACATATGTTTAGTTAGGACACCACTGCTAAGTTTGTGCTTTGAAGAAAAAATTGCATCGCCCCATTTCCTCCATTATCAGTCCACTCCTATGCAGAGCTACACCAGTATAAGCCCACTGAAATCACTGCGGTTAGACTGGAGTAATTTTGCCTGAGATTGCACTGTATATTATTAGAAAGTACAACAAAGAGTTTAAAATAAATCACCTTGTTAATTGGTTCTGGCCACTAGAATTTACGTCATCACTGTAACATTAATATTTTCATCATCCAGAACTGCTGGGTTTTCTGTCTGAATCAAGTTTGTTATTAAGCTAAAGCATTTTTAAAAATATGCAAGAGAGAGAGAGTAGTTCCTTCTTAAATTAACATGGTAGCCGGATTTATAAAGAGGATTATATAAGGAGAAATTAAGAGGTGATTTATAAAGAGCTAAAAAGGAAGTGATCCCAATTAAAAGTTCCTGTTCTGAAGTGCAGGTTTGAGTTAATCTTTGTTCCACAGGATGGCAGCTGAGTAGTTTTTCAAAGCTTGCTAATTTGAGCTTCAATACAGGCTGTTTAAATTAATGGGACATTGGTTAGGCTACACTGATGTTTGTGAGTGAACGGTTTTTGGCATCAAGAGGCCTCTAGTTCGTTTCTGGGTGGAATTCAAACAGCTGCTTGCTGGCCTTTAATACCCTAACTGACTTAGGACTGTCTCTTCTTTTATGAGCCTATCTGTTGAGGTCATAATTGGAGGACCAGAATCAGGTGACCCCATCTTAGGTAGTGGGTGGCTAGTAGGGCCTTCTAACTGATGGCCTCCAGGGCTGCTAAGTAGCTGTCACAGTGATATCTATATGATTCTTTCTTTTATTCAGTCTCCAGTTCTTTTTCTTTCTTTGCATTCAGATCTTTCAACACTATTTACTTATTTGGTGGTGGAGACTGACTTATTGGGACCCCGGTGGGCTTTTCATGGCAAGAAAATAACAGAGGTGGTTTGCCATTGCCTGCCTCTGCAACCTTGATCTTTGTTGGAGGTCTCCCATCCAATTACTAACCAAGGCCGACCCTGCTTAACTTCTGAGATCAGATGAGATCAGATTCATCTGGGCTACGCAAGTCAGGGCATTTACTTATTTAAACCCTCCTTTTCTGAATGAGACTCAAGACAGATGACAAAATACAGAAAACTAGCAACAAAGTCCATTGTGGGGGAAAAATACAACGGGCTCTAGAAAGGGGAGGGTGGGCAGGCAGGCATTCCCTCCACCTCCATCACTGACTCCAGCTGGTGAAGGAGGGGGTGGACATTGTCATCTGCTCCATGCCTGAACTGCCTGATCTTGGCCACATGAAGGGGTGGTGGGCTTTGTTACCTGCTTGAAACATGATACATGCCAGGTAAAGGGGAGCATTGCCTCCTGTTCTGTGACTGACTATGGCTGGGTGAAGGGGGGCAGGCACTGCTGCCTGCTCCGAGCCTGATCCCAGCAGGGTGAAGGGGGGGGTGGGCATTGCTACCTGCTCTCTGCTGGCTGAAGGGAGGAACAGGCATTGCCTCCTGCTCAGCGCCTGATCCAGACAGGTGAAGGTGGGCGATGGGCTTTACTACCTGCTCTGCACCTGATTCCAGCTGGGTGAAAGGGGTGTGGGCATTGCCACATGCTCTGTTCCTGATTCTGGTAGGTTGAAGGGAAGGCACAGGCATTGCTGCATACTTGGGTCCTGACTCCGGCAGGGTGAAGACAGGGTGGGTATTGCTGCCTGCTCAGTGGCTTATTCCAGTAGGTTGAAGAGGATGGGCATTGCCACCTGCTCTGCTACTTATCCCAGCTGGGTGAAGGGAAGAAGGGCATTGCCACCTGCTCTGCGCCTGATCCCAGCCAGATGAAGATGTGAGGTGGGCATTGCCACCTGCTCCACTCCTGATCCCAATTGGGTGAAGGGAGTGGGCATTGCCATCTGCCCTGCTCCTGATCCCACCTGGGTGAAGAGAGGTGGACATTTCCACCTGCTCCGCTCTTAATAACAGCTGCATTACAGCAGGGGTGGGCATGGCCACCTGCTTTGCTCCTAACATAAGCTATGTTAAGGCAGGGGCAGGCCTTGCCACCTGCTCTGCTCCTAATGTCAGCTGACTTAAGGTGCAGGGTGGGCATTGCCACCTGCTCCACTTCTAATGCCAGTTGTGATAAGGTAGGGCTTGGGTATTGCCACCAGCTCCACTCCTGATTCCAGCTTGCTGAAGGGAGAGGCGAGCATTGCCACTGTCTCCGCTCTTAATAGCAGATGAGATAAGGTGTGTGTGTGTGGGGGGGTGCATTGCCACTTGCTCTGCTCCTAATACCAGCTGGGTTAAGGCGGGTGGTGGGCATTGCCACCTGCTCCCTTCCAAATGCCAGTTGTGATAAGGTAGGGCTTGGGTATTGCCATCTGCTCTGCTCCTGAACAGAGCTGGGTGAAGGGGGGTGGGCATTGCCACTTGCTCTGCTCCTAATACCAGCAGTGTTAAGGCGGGTGGTGGGCATTGCCACCTTCTCCCCTCCTAATGCCAGTTGTGATAAGGTAGGGCTTGGGTATTGCCACCTGCTCCACTCCTGATTTCCGCTTGCTAAAGGAAGGGGCGAGCATTGCCACCTGCTCTGCTCTTAATAGCAGATGAGATAAGGTATGTGTGTGTGTGTGGGTGCATTGCCACTTGCTCTGCTCCTAATACCAGCTGGGTTAAGGCAGGGGTGAGTATTTCCACCTGCTCCACTCCTGATCCAAGCTGGGTGAATGGGGGTGGGCATTGCCACCATCTCCGCTCCTAATACCAGCAGGGTTAAGGCGGATGGTGGGCATTGTCACCTGCTCCCCTCCTAATACCAGTTGTGATAAGGTGAGGGCGGACATTGCCACATGCTCTGCTCCTAATACCAGCTGGGTTAAGGCAGGGGCAGGCATTACCACCTGCTCCATTCCTGATTCCAGATCACTGAAGTGGGGCAGGCATTGGCACGTTCTCCACTCCTAATACCACCTGGGTTAAGGTGGAGGTGGTAATTGCCACTTCTGCCACTCCTAATACAACCTGGCTTAAGGTGGGGGTGGGCATTGCCACCTGTTCTGCTCCTAATATCTGCTGTGTTAAGGTGGGGGATGGCCATTGCCATCTCCTCCACTCCTAATATCAGCTGGGTAAAGGAGGGGGACAGGCATTGCCACCTACTCCGCTCCTAATACCAGCTGGATTAAGGGGGGAGGTGGGAATTACCATCTGGTCCTCTCCTAATATCATCTCACTGAAGGGGCAGGCATTGCTCGGCTCCTAAAAACAGCTGGGTTAAGGTGGGGGGGCATTGCCACCTACTCTGCTACTAATCCTGGCTGGGTTAAGGCGGAGAATGGTCATATCTACTTGCTCTGATACCAGCTGCATGAAGGGAGTCATTGCCACCTGCTCTGCTCCTAATATCTGCTTGATTAAGGTGGGGGGGCAGTACTGCCACCTGCTTCACTGCTAATAACAGCTGGTTAAGGCAGAGAGTGGGCATTGCCACCTATTCAGCTCCTGATCCCAGCTGGTTGAAGGCGCCGGGCATTGCCACCTACTTGGCTTCTAATACCAGCTGGGTTAAGGTGTGTGTGGTCATTGCCACCTGTTCCCTCCTATTACTGGCTGTGTTAATGTGGGAGGTGGGCATTGCCACCTGCTCCACTCCTAATACCAGCTGGGTTAAGGTGGAGGGTGGGCATATTTACCTGCTCTGCTCCTGATCCCAGCTGTGTGAAGAGGGGGCATGGCCACCTGCTCTGCTCCTAGTATCAGGTGGATTAAGATGGGGGCCAGTACTGCCACCTGATCCCAGTTGGCTGAAGGGGGTGGGTATTGCCACCTGCTCTGCTCCTGATCCGAGCTGGGTTAATGCAGGGGGCAGGCATTGCTACCTGCTCTGCTCCTAATACCAGCTGGTTTAAGGAGGGGTTGAGCATTGTCATTTGCTTCACTCCTAATACCAGCTGGATTAAGGTGTGTGTGGTCATTGCCACCTGTTCCCTCCTATTACTGGCTGTGTTAACGCGGGAGGTGGGCATTGCCACCTGCTCCACTCCTAATACCAGCTGGGTTAAGGTGGAGGGTGGGCATATTTACCTGCTCTGCTCCTGATCCCAGCTGTGTGAAGAGGGGACATTGCCACCTGCTCTGCTCCTAGTATCAGGTGGATTAAGATGGGGGCCAGTACTGCCACCTGATCCCAGCTGGCTGAAGGGGGTGGGTATTGCCACCTGCTCTGCTCCTGATCCGAGCTGGGTTAATGCAGGGGGCAGGCATTGCTACCTGCTCTGCTCCTAATACCAGCTGGTTTAAGGAGGGGTTGAGCATTGTCATTTGCTTCACTCCTAATACCAGCTGGATTAAGGTGGAGGGAGGGCACTGCCAACTGCTCTGCTCCTGATCCCAACTGGTTCAAAGGGGGTGGGCCACCTGCTCCGCTGTAGATACCAGCTGGGTTAAGGTGAGGAGAGGGCATTGTCACCTGCTCCACTCCTTATACCAGCTGCGTTAAGGTGGTGGTTGGCATTTCCACTTGCTCCGCTCCTAATACCAGCTGGGTTAAGGTGGGGGGGGGCATTGCTGCCTGCTCCACACCTAATACCAGCTGGCTGAAGGGGGGCGGGCATTGCCCCCTTCTCCACTCCTAATACCAGCAGGGTTAAGGTGGTGAGAGGGCATTGTCACCTGCTCCACTCCTAATACCAGCTGCGTTAAGGTGGTGGTTCGCATTTCCACTTGCTCCGCTCCTAATACCAGCTGGGTTAAGGTGGGGGTGGGCATTGCCACCTGCTAAGCCCCTAATACCAGCCCGGTTAAGGTGCGAGGAGGGCATTGCCACCTTCTCTGCTCCTGTTCACTGCCTGGCCTTCCCACCACAGCATGTTTTCTGAAGCGATATGGTGAGTTACCTTGGCTTTCCTCTGTAGCAGTAACCCTCCAGTGGAGCACCAAGGTATAAAGTGAGTCGTCTGAAACACGATTACTCAATTATATAGTAAGATTTTTTATGTTTAATGTTTATATAGATATTGGTTAGACTGCATTTCATGACTATTTCACATGTTATGTAGAAGCAAACCCAAATTTACCAAATTTGCTTCCTGAAGCCTCTTTTCCTAGTCTACCCTGTTTCTCTTCCTCCTTCCTGGAAATGAACCCACTTTCAAGAGACCCTGATCTGTAGTTTGAGAGTAACTGCCCTAATGGCTTCTAGACTACTGAAACATGATGTATGCATGGCTGCTCCTGAAAAGTGTCCAGAAATGACGGTTGAGGATTATGACCCTGTTACTAGAGTCGGCTGCTAGCCATAGATGGTACTAGTGCTTCAACCAGGGGGTTCCAATTGGTTTCTGAGTCCCATTCAAAATGGTCCTTTTGCCCATGACAGCAGTACTTCTTCCTCTACTCAGAGTTTCTGACTTTCCTCAGAAAATCTACTGTTTGTGCTCCATCTTCCCATCACATGACAGAGCCTCCTCAGACATGGCACCAAAACTGTGCATCTTCCTCAACAGGATGTTTCCCTTTGACTCCTCTTTATGAGTCTTCAGATAATAGACAAAGATATTCTATGTCCCAGGAAGTTTTTGGCATGAGACATCTGCTTGTTTTGATGGATTTTGGCTTTCTCTTTCTCTACTAGTCTCTTTTGATCTGCTTGCCTATTATTAGGGGAATTCTTCTTGTACTTTTTTAATATACTTGCTAGCAACCCTGAAAGACAAGACATAATATTTTAATATATGCATAAAAATTTGGATAAAGGTGGACCCAAGTAATAGTTTGAGAGCTCTAATAGGCCTTGGCTAGTTTTTTTAAGATCTATGGAAAACTATGCAGGTATCTACATAGAAGGACTTCCATCCTGGCTATAAGAATGCCCACTTTAGAAGACTGCATGTTTTAGCAAAACAGGTGAGACAGCCACCCACACCTGAAAACAAGTTTTATTTCTTAAGGATTGTCCAGAGCATTATATTCTGGGAGAAGAGACTGTTCCTTTTTTTCTAAAATCACTCTCAAAGTCTTGACATAAAAGAAAATTGAAACAAAAAAAATGCCTTTGAAAAGAGCTTGTAGCAGCCAGCAGAAACTCTGGTATTGGTAGCAGTGTTTCTTTTTTCCCCATTCTTCTTTTGGAATGAAAGATCTGGCATTTGCCTAGAGGCTTCCCTGGTAGCATCATACAATTTTTATAGCTAAAAGCTTCTCTTTCCCTGAAACAAAAGGCACTGCTATTTCCTGTACCTGCAGCGTGAGCAGATCTGCAATATCCAAAGCAGCTTCTGTGACTTGTTGGCATCATAAGGTTGTGAGATGTTGCTATTTAAAGGGAGTTATTAGCTTTCAGGTGTTTCTCCACACTGTTGCTTATTTTTGTTTGTTTCTAATGTTCCCCGTCTTGATGTATTCTGCATTGGGAGCCAGCAGCAGAGACAATCAAGGAGGTAAACTTTCTTCATCCTTTTATAATCTTTTCAGATCTATGTCTCAAAAACTCTACTTCATAAACCCACTAGGTGGCTTATGGAAGCTGGAGATGAGAATTAAAACCAGGCCTAGGAATGGCTCTGCTAGGGATCCCAGGTCCCCCGGTGGGGGCAGGGGATCCCCCACTCCCACCCTCCACCCCCACCTCCACTCACCTGGCTGGTGTGGGAGAAAGGCAGGGAAATAGGCCTCCTGGATGCACTCCTGGGACAGTGCAATGATGACTGATGTCATTGTGATGCTCTGAGAGCACTCTTGTGTTTTGCAGAGGCATCTTGAGTCCCTGACAGGCCAAATTGGGCCCATTTGGGCCCAAATCCACCCGCTGCGAAGCATGCATGCACTCCCCAGCCTGGGAGCTTACATGCACGAGGACCAAAGACAAGGTAAGTGCAAGATCACCCCTCACACCAGGAGGGTAAGTGGATCTGGAAACCTTAGTATCCACCCCCAGCCATGTGCCCCAAAGGAGAGAGGATGTCAGATTCTGCCAGGTACATCTCAATAACTTCACTGCATGAGTCCAAATCTGCATGATTTAAAGCTTTATTGATAACCTACGAGTTCAGCAATCCAGTACACGTTCATTGCCAGGAATGAAATTCCGCGCCAAGCCACAAGGCTATATTGAAATCTAAGTATAGCCCTGTTCCCTCCTCCCTAGCTACCAGCCTAGCCTAGGTTCCCACTTCCCATCCCCCTACAGCTATGGTGTGTGTAAGGCCACAGCAAAGCAAAGCGACTGTGAAGGAAAGCGGAGAGGATGTTTTAGAAAGGTCAGAAGTTCCAAGGTTATGTATCCGTGACAATGGTTCCTCCTCCTAGACTGAGCTCTGGAGGCAGGCAGATAAATTGGAAGACAAATAAGCTCAGGATGCCCCTCTCCTATGCACGCTTTCACAGAGACACAGGAGGCAGCTGCTGCTGTCTTTAACCTAAGAGCACAACGTCCATTAGAATCCAGTCCTTGACCCAGGCCTTTACGCAGCAGTCCCCTGAAGTATGGCAGGGGATGCTAAGACTCTAACAGAGGGAGATGCAGTCAGACTTCTATGGCAGGGGATGCTAAAACCCTGATAGCGGGAGATGTAGTCTGTCCTCTCTGGCTGTATTCTTCCAAAGTACAGAGGGAGGAATAGGAAGCATGCCCATTCAACTGATCTGCTCCTCATCCCTCAGGCCACATAGAGGCTGAATAGGCCAGGCTCAACTTCCCACACTTCATGCATATCTTGGGTGGGCTGGGCCAAGTGTCATGCAAAGCTCAGGTAGACCAGGTACCACCTCCCTTGCTCCATGCAGAACTTGGGTGCTCCCTCCCCGGTATTGCATGGAGCACAATAGTCCAGGCATCACCTTATTTGTTCTATGGCTCAGGTAGGCCATGGATGGACATCGCCATGCTAGTATGACACTGGAGGTATAGGAGCATCATGTGGCCACAGCCAATCTGTCTGCTGACCTACAGTATCTTTATATGGCCCAGCCCGATATTTAGTTTAGTCTTAGACCTTCTTTGGGGTGTAATCAAAGGCCAGAGCTGAATATACATTTCAAAGGTATTTGCCTAGGGAGAAGTTCTATCAGTCATGCTGAGGCCATTTGTTACCCAGCAGCCTAGTTAATAGTGAGGTTATAATAAAAAGAAACTTGTTGATAAATGCCATAGTGACATAGCAAAGTTCATTGATGGCCTCAAAATACCTGTTTAGGGATGGATCCAACCAGTGTTTCCATGCAATCTCACCCAGTTCCCTTCCTTACTACAGCCCCTATCTATCCCCTGTGGCATTTGCACATACAGGCTGCATGGTCTTCAACATAATCTTCTTTGTGCGAGTAGAATAGCTGGTTCAATCTAATCCTTGCTCTTTTTTCACTGGGCAATTCATCTGGTGATTTTGTTGGAACATTGCATAGAAGCTTCGTTCTTGTGTTCTTTGGCACATGTCTGGGCACCAGCAAACGAAATATAGCCACCAATAATCTACAGTGAAAACCACGACAGTGAAGTAGTTAGAGTGTCAGACTAGGCCTGGGGAGGCTTGGGTTCAAATTTCAACTTAGTGATAGGAGTGATAGGGTAGGACTAAGAACTACCACACTAGCTGGTATACACATTTCCAGGAATAAGCGATTCAGCATGCCTTGGTTATTGGGAGCACAGCATGCATGAGTACATTGCTTCTTTTTGTCGAAGATGGGAATGCCTCCTGACCTCCTCTCTCTGTGTTACCTTTGGGATCTTCTTCCATTCTTGCCTTATGGCCTTCTGAAGGGGAAGGATGTTTTTTTCAAAGCTCCAGCCATGAAGGTATCATCCACACACCCACATCCAGCCTTGATGCCATGCAAAGCGGCCATGGTAATAGGGAAAGTGAATCTTTAGATTAGGAGTCTTTCTTTCTACTCCAAGATATTGCTATAAATGGAATCTACCTCAAGAAAGTGTCAGTTCTATCTTTTCTCCGATTTGATTGTCTGAGGATTAATAACTTTTGCACATCAAGGACAAATTTCTGACTGTGTAACTCTGCTACCAGAGGAAATATAACTGTTTCTGCTAGACTCCTATTCCCTTCTGCAAGTGTGCAGTAGACTAGAGCATGCAAAACTCAATAAAAAGTACCCATCTCCAAGAATCCATGAAAATTTATAGTAGTAATCCCCAATTAATGAATTGTTAATAAATTTGCAGAGTTGCCCTTTGATTACTTTTATGAGAAGGGCAGTATATCAGTAGTGGGAAGCTGCGTACACCAGAAACAGTCTCTCTAGGAAACTTCAGCTCAGAAAAATAGAGGGAAAGGGAGTGGCAGCTGAGTGTCTATAAGGGCCTTTATCTTAAGTGAAACTATATAGTGTCTCTTGAATGCAAGGCTTTCAAGGGAGATCATCTATGCCACCCACTCTTCTCATGGGCTCTGTACAAAACTCCTTTTCCAGGAGGATCAGCAGTAGTCATGGGCACGAACCAAAAAAAATTATCAAACAAGAAGATCATGGTTCGGTGCGGACCATGATCCCGAATTCCCGAACAGCAATGACCATCTCCCGTCCCCGAACCGAACCCGGATCGTGGATCATGGAAAATGCAGCAGGGCCTGCTGCTGTTCCCAGCAATACAGGAATGGTGGCTGATGCAAGAGCTCTGTCCCACTCCATTGCTTGCAGAAAGTGAAACCCAGCCTGGGAGACCACGGCTATTTATAAGCATGGGTCCCATTCAGCAACACAGGAGGTCTGTGTTTGGCTGTCAGAGCTGCCTATCAGGGTTTGCAGGGATGAGATTGGAGAGCCCATGGCTACAGAACACCCCCTTCCCCCTCCCTCCCCTGGGTGTCTTCTCCCAACTTGTAACTGCTTTGCAGCTCCGTGGTTGGAAGGAAGCCCTGCTGATCAAGGAAAGCTGGGCTTCCATTTGGGTTTCCAGGGCGACAGAAGGAGGGCAGACAGAGCTCAGGCATTCCCCTGGCTCTGTTGCCAGGGGAATAGATTGCTGGCGCCTGAGTGTCTGGATTCCTGAACTGAGCCCGAACGCCACAATCCAGGCCTCTCTTGACCGCTGGATCGTTGGCCATGGACGATCACAATCCACTGGGTCATGATCGCGCGATCACCATTTTCATGGGTTTTTGATGCTCATAATGCAGTTTGTGCCCATCTCTAATCAGCAGTCCTCTAGCTGTTCTAAAGATATAGTATTCCAGCAAAACTGACTTTTGCTTTATGCCAGGACATTAAAGTGTTACTTCAGACAAACATGCATGAATGAGTCATCGAAACGACACACACAGCATGTAGATAACCTGGAACTGAAGATGAAATGCTATGGGGGCCTCTGAATCATAAGAATGATTCATTCCCACCTCTAGCTTGTCCCAATTACGTTTTTGGTGAATATGCATCTGTGTGTAATACAAAAGACAGTTGGATCATTTCTGAGTGTAAAGGAAGATCGAGGTGACAGTCAAGTGAATAAGGCCAGATTTTCTAAAGTAATTGCTGACTTTTTGTACTAGGTTTAATAGTTTCATAACAATCACACCCCTGATGACTGTAGAGCCTCCATGATATAGATACGGTTTCATTTTGAGTCAAATTAGGGCTATTTCACACATTTATTTTTATAGTGCAATCCATAAAATCCATAAAACTATACACGTATGGAAAAATGATATATATGAAAACAACATAAATGCTTTGTTCACATGTGTATAACATGGGCAAACTCTCACTAGAGAACAGATCACCTACAGCTCCACAGCAAAAGTATGTGTCAAATTCCAGTTTCTTTTATCCAGATCACTGGTGTAATCATAAGTACATTTGACCAAGTATATTAGGGAGACTGTAATTGGTTTGGAATAGCCAACTTCAGTACCAGGAGAGGACTGGGAAGTTAAAATGGCCTAGGAGTAAGCTACAAGCCAGCATTTCAGATCTAGTCAACTATAGGTGTCAACTCACCCATTGCCTCCTCTTGTCACCACAAAACAGTTCCACTAAATGGCACCTGCAGTACTGGCAAAGTTATTCTGCCTCCTGGTGGCCATCAGTCATCCAGAGCAGAGGCCTATCAGGAACATTCCCTGTGAATAGTATGGCCAATCCGCCCAGTGTTTATGCTATTGTAAAACGTTCCAACACAGATACAGAGCAGATATGGGACTGGTTCACACACAAATATGCATAAGTCAGAGAATGTAACTTCAAGTCATGAATTTGGTGGAGAAGTCCTTCAAGTCATAGCAGACTTATGGCAACCTCTAGTGGGGTCTTCATAGCAAAAGACTAACAGAGGTGGTTTGCCATTGCCTGCCTCTGCAACCCTGGTCTTCGTTGGAGGTCTCCCATCCAATTACTAACCAAGGCCAACCCTGCTTAGCTGTTGAGATCTGGCTCACCTGGGATATCCAGGTCAGGACACAGGCATTTTGCTTTTCTTTCTTAAGTCTTTTTAGCTTCCTTTGAAAGTCTGTGATTATTATGTCTCTGAAGCATTTCTTATTCTTACTTTTTTCAAACTGAAAAATCCTCATTTATGTTATGCTGTGTCCCCCATCCCTTATATAAATTAAATGCATGATGAAAAATGGTTTCCTGTTATTTTCTGTTTCTTCATACCACACTTCCCCCATACAACATACTCATTTTCAGCATTGTTTATGATTTAATAATTCAGCACTACAGATCTATTGTATATACACACATGATTTTATTATTATTATTATTATTATTATTTATTATTCGATTTATAAACCACCCATCCTCAGGGGCTCTGAGCAGTAAACAACAGTTAAAATCAATAAAAACAAGAAAACAATAATTCTAAAATCAACATACAATAAACAATAATAAAATAAATTAACCAAATACATTAAGGCGCAATGGTGGGGAGAACCCCCCACCCCAAAGGTGGGAGGCCGACATGGCACTGCCCCCTTCAACCACCAAACGCCTGGCGGAACAGCTCTGTCTTACAGGCCCGGCGGAATGATAATATATCTCGCTGGGCCTGGGTCTCCATTGACAGAGTGTTCCACCAGACTGGGGCCCGGACTGAAAAGGCCCTGGCCCTGGTTGAAGTGAGGTGGGCTTCCTTAGGGCCGGGGACCACAAGTAAACATTTATTCACTGATTGAAGCGGTCTCCAGGGAATATACAGGGAGAGGCGGTCCCGAAGATATGCCGGTCCCAACCCACTCAGGGCTTTAAAGGTAAGAACCAACACCTTGAACCTGATTCAAAATTCAACCGGAAGCCAGTGCAGCTGGCGCAGGACAGGTGTGATATTTAACTGGTAGGATATACCGGTCAGGAAGTATATTTTGTGTATAAACTTCATTAAAATTGCATATAAAACCATACAACATGTAAACATGATTTTTAAAAAATTACAAAACTTTCATCAAAATAAGAGAATGGAGAATATTTTATAAAAATATAAAACAAACATTTAAAAGAAACAAAATAGAAAACATCCATTCTTCCCTTCTTCCAAGGAGGAAGATGCAAATTCCCTTTTTAGGTGCAAGTTTGTCATTAACTCAGGGCCAAGCTACACATGACGAATGACACTTGAACAGCAAGTGTATTTCTCCCTGTTCACTTGCCCTCCACTCAATCCACTTGCCGTTCAAGTGTCATTCGTCATGTGTAGCTTGGCCCTAAGTAGCATAAACAGTTCCAGAACTATTAACAGTTTAAACATTGGGCATAAGAGAAATTTTCAAGTGTTGTAGCAGAACTTAATGTGAAGAAATAGGCTTTAGAGATGAGTTATTATGCCTTCCTGCCTGTTATTTTCTTCGTTTATTATAATTCTTTTCAAACAGCCTAGTGAAGCAATTTATAGTGCCTGGTTGGAATGACGTTCTTTAGCCGCATCTGAACTAGGATACTATTTTGGTGTCCATGTAAATTTATACTACCTGAATAGTAGAATGGTACCTTCTAAGTGGTTTTTATGCCATCTACAGGTCATTCCTAAAACTGAGTAAACTGCTGAATTTTAATTTCATTTTTGATAACCTCCAGTTCTTCGAACAATTATACCACTTGATGTCATTGTAATACAGAGGTTCATTTATTGTTTGGAGTATTACCCTGATCCTTGAAGTTGCATTTCCCAGTTCTATTAGAGAATAGTCTAATCACAGACATGTTACTAAAAATGTTTCTGGATTTTTTAATTGGAATTTCCCCCCATATTGTAGAGTTCTAAATTTACCTGGCCTTGTGTCTGAAGTGAGACAGATGCATTAGGAATTCTGTTTTTTCAAGGAATTCTGACTGTTGTAAAGAGGTGGTATGCACACAAGGTTTGCTGCAGCTATCACTTCCGTCACATCTTTCATGCCTTCATCCCCTTCCCCCACTGCGTACATGTGTATTTGTAAAACAATACAAAAAATGAAATCTTGATATGGTCTTATGTGCAGTCACACCAAGATTCTTCTTTTTTAGGTGGTGTTTAACCTTGATTCAACCATATCTGCAACCATATCAAGACATCAGCCAGATTTCAGTCCAGTGGCACCTTAGAGACCAATGAGATTTTTCAAGGTATAAGCTTTCAAAAGTCAAAGATTTCTTCTTCAGATACAAAGAGGAGTAGAGCTCCCTGAGCTTTTATATCCCAGTCAGGAGATGGGAGGGGTGAAGCAAAGAAAGGAGAGCCAGAATGTAAAGCTTCAGTGCAGATGAATGACATAGCCATGGGCAGGGCTTTTTTTCTGGGAAAAGAGGTGGTGGAACTCAGTGGGTTGCCCTCAGAGAAAATGGTCACATGGTTGGTGGCCCTGCCCCCTGATCTCAAAACAGAGGAGAGTTTAGATTGCCCTCCAGAGGGCAATCTAAACTCCCCTCTGTCTGGAGATCAGGGGGCCACCAGCCATGTGACCATTTTCAAGAGGTTCCGGAACTCCGTTCCACCGCGTTCCAGCAGAAAAAAAGCCCTGGCCACGGGGACTTACATGGAACTACAATATGCTAACATTTTCATGGCTGACTTGGAGCAGCATTTTCTTAGATCCCACCCCTAACACCTCTCCTGTACTTGAGATACTTGTTTGCAAGAGCCACTGAGGGCGCAAATGTACAACTACGTCAGGATGTTTTGAAAAGTTAATCTGAGTCGCATTTGCTGGTAGACATGTCTTAACTGTGTGCTGGATCTAATAGCAATTGGGGAGAAAGTTTCTCCCCAGTTCTGCTCCTTTGCTGTTCCCAGGGTTTATGCAAGGAAAGAGATCATTAAGAGTTTTGGGTTGGACGAGGGTTAATAAACTGAAGCTTAGTCCCAACAAGGTAGAGGTGCTAGTAGTGGATGGAAAGACTGACCCAAGTGTTGAGGTGTTTCCTGTTCGGGATGGGACAGGTTTAGGAACAGGTTCACAGCTTGGGGGTGCTGATGGACCCTGGCCTCCTGCTGGATAAGAAGGTGGCAGTGGTGGCTAGGAGTGCATTTCACCAGCTTTGGCTGCTGAGCCAGCTGTTGTTTTCTGAGTAACAAAGATCTTTCCACTGTGGTGTATGCTGTAATAGCATTCAGATTAGATTACTGCAATGCACTGCACATGGTGTGCTCTTGAAAAGTATCCAGAAACTACAGCTGGCACAGAATGCTGTGGTAAGAAAACTGAGTTGAGCAGGTCATCGGGACCATATCATCCCACTCTGGTTCCACATACACTGACTTCCAGTTTGATTCCGGATCCTCTATATAGCTTGGGACCGGCATAATTTATGGATGACTTACTACATATGAACCTACTTGACCATCACTGTTATCTCTGAGGGCCTTCTTTGGGGGCCCTCATCATCCAAGGTTAGACAGGAGGAATCTCAAACTGTGTAATTCCCTTGGGGGGGGGGGGTTCTGACCCCCTCTGTTGCTGCCTTTCACCAGAAGTTGAAGATATTTTTCTTTCGCTTGGCATTCCCTCACTTGACCTTGGCTGGAAATGCGGATAAAAAATATCTTAAATAAATAGGTTTTGCTGAGTGATTGATTTTCAATTTATGCTACCGTGTTTTTACTGTGTTTATTATTTTCTGTGAACCTCTCTGGGACCGCTTGCAGGGAGAGAGGAATATAAATTCAATAAAATAAAATAAATAAATAAAATTAACAGAAGTGTATATAGATGGGTGGATTCTTTCAGCTCTATCCAGAAGGGAATTTATTTGTTCTTTCTTTCAAGAGTCTGCTGTTCAACTTTTTACAGCCACATGAGGTTCAGAATCCTAGGAATAAAGAGAGAGCACTGTGGAACAAGATAGTCCTCTTCAAAACTAGCCCTCGTGCAAAAAAAAAAAAGATCTTGAAAAAAATTAAAATGTTGGCAAATTGCTAGTCTTTAAGGGGATTCTGTTTTTTGTCTCTGTGCCGTACAGAAGTGCAAATTGTGCTCATCCTGAAACAAGCAAAGAAACAAAGATGATGAACCCATTCCCTTTGAATGCTGAAAAGCATTTTCGTTTTTTCAAAGTCTCTCAGCACATAGAGGGCAAGTTAACGGAGGACTTCCTGTTGTTTTGTTTCATAATACACAAAAGTGAAGCTGTGCTATTCTACAGTACAGAAGGAAAAATCAGGGGACCCTTGTACAACTATCCCTCTGTGATGAAACACTTAAAACAATTTTTTTTTAACAATCGAACTGCTGGTTTTGAAAAGGTTTCAACGTGTACTTGTGTCTTTTCTATTCAGAGAAGTGCCTGTACTTTTCTGTCTTCATTGGAAACCCTTCAAAACTTGCTGTCTGTGCTCTGATTTTCTTTAAGCTTTCAGAAATAGAGAGATAGGATTGATATCTTTCTTGTATCTATAGCAACAGATGAATGTGTTTCTGGGGTCCTGCAATACCACTGAATCATACATCTATGTGGTACTTTGAGAACACTGAGGGGGGAGCATTCATTGTCCTAGATGTGTGTGTGTGGGGGGGGGGGGATAGAAGCAAAAGTCTAAAGTACTAATCTCTCTTTGACTGCTCATTAGATCTCCCGTAGATCTGGCAAGCAGTAGAGGGGAGACCAAGATTTCGAGTACTTTTGTATTCATCTCACTGTATTTTATTAAACAGTTTTCCCTATCCTTAATGATTGTAGAGTTAACAGAGCGTGGCACTTGATTTTGTATATCCTGCTTCTCTATTCTTCTTGTTATGGCTGTTGGTTTATTAAACACTCTTGTTCATACCAACAACAGCTATATTCAGCAGCAGACACTTCTAATGGAAATTTAGCATAGTTGCTTCTTACACTCTTGTAGGATTTTGGTGGGCTGGTTTTTTTAGCTCACACATGGTGATTTTGATTGTATTTGTACCTTTCACACCATGGTCTCTTGTTGTGTTTCAGCCTCCAGATGGGGGCAGAAGATCTCCTGGAATTACAACTGATCTCCAGGTAACAGATCAGTTCCCCTGGAAAAACGATTGCTTTGAAGGATGGCGTCTATGGCATTATACCCCACTGAGGCCCTTCCCCTCCCCAAACCCTGCCCTCTCCAGACTCCACCTCTAAAATCTCCAGGAATTTACCAACCTGGATCTGGCAACCCTGTTAGCAAGGAGTTTTTTTTTTTCTCCTATAGTCAAGACAAGTGTTAGGCAACATTTCAAATAACATAATTGTACTTAAATAATTGTATCTGGTTCTTTTCTTTTTAAAAAAAGAAAACAGTTTCTCCCCAGTTAAAATCCATCCAAAGAACCCTGCAGTCCAATTTTAGGCATGCTACAAAACTTCAGAGTAGTATACAGTAGCAAAAATGCAAATGAATATTAGGAGATTTTAATGAGAAACTAGTCTTACGGTAATGATATATTTGGACAGCAAGGATTTGAGGTTTATCTTATTCATTTCTGTTCAAATAACAACTGTCAACTTCAATTTCTCACATTGCTGTTTTTTTCTTAAATTAGCATATAATTTGCCTTTCCAGAAAGGCCCATCTAAGAGCGGGACCACAAGTGACGCCTGACACAGGTTGGGCACTTGCCAGCTTCCCTCAAGTTTTGATGGGAAATGCAGGCAGCTTGGCGGAATGTTGGACAAGTGGCAGTTGAAAAGTCCATTGGACAGCAGTCGGAGAGCCAAGCTGCAAGACCAGGATGCCTACATTTCCCATCAAAACTTGAGGGAAGCTGACTAGTGTCCAACCTGTGTCAGGCGTCACTTGTGGTCCCGCTCTGAGTATGCGCTCAGCCCATAGTCTAAGAGCCCAAACTTGTAAGAAGGAGTAAGGGAGAACATACCTTGAAAGGGAGACGTCAATCCCCCCATGCACTTTATCTTTATCTTTCCTAGATAGTGCCTGTCCCAGAAGTTAGGTTTCATTCTTTAAAATCTGATACTTCTATTTCAGATAGTAAGGGCGATCCTCATTTGCCAGCTGTCCCCATGTGAACCCCTCAAGAGCTACAACTGACAGATACTCACATGGAGATGCTGTTTGTGTGAACTGATGGCGCCTCGTGGGGAGCCTGCATATGCTGCCTCGGTTATTTACACAGTTGCAGTCGCTCACAGCAGTGCTGCTATAGCAGAAGAAATAACAGTAGATGAATGAGACCAGATGTGTGGGATCAGATATTACCTGAGACAGCCCCATAGTTGTCAAAGTAGCCGTAAAGTTCTAATCGTCCCCAGATAATAGGATACTTGGTATGCATGTTAAAAATGCACAGAACAATAAGCTTGAGTCTTTTGAATCCCAGTTCCGAGACAAGTGAATGTTGCTAACCTTGAGCTATCATCACTTCCATAAATGCTGAAGTGTGTGCCAAGAGAAATGCTTCCTTAAAAAGAAAAGAAGAAAAGATTACTTTGTTTTCTATGCACATGAATAATTTGGGTATGATCCCCTGCTTAGAGTATTGCTTTCAAGCACCGTTTCACCTTGCCTTCTTGAATAATCAGAGACCTACACATGGTTTACATAGATTGAGAGATTGCAATGAAAATAAAAGGAATTAATTATTAATCGCATCACTTCGATGCTTGACGCTTAGTAATTTTAGTACCAATATTTATTATATTGTAAGAGCTTAGTGCTAATTACAAAACTTACTAAAGTTAACACCCACAAAATTCTCAGACAATTAACTTAATCTTTGTCACTTGTTCCCATTGTTTATTCTCAATTATTTAATTCAGCACCTACACATTTGTTTTCTAGGTCACCTTTCATACTCTGACAATTTGTGATGCTATCACTTCAACACCCACATACCCATATCAAGAAAAATATGTTACCACAATATATTTTGCAGATTTAAGACTCTAAGCATTGCACTGCCCCCCACACCTATTTAAACATCCTTTTATCACATAGAAACTAAGGTTATTCCAGCACTTTGAAGGTAATGCAAAATAATTTGAGTTTAATAGCCTCATAAAATCAAAATAAAATTGACAGTGGTGTTAAAAAGTTATTCTGCAAACATCCAAAATCATACACTGAAATTCTCAATCCCTTGTCCTAAAAAGGTGGGTAGCTCTTGCCCATAACAAAATCCAAAACAAAAATCCATGTAATACCTTTATTAAGACCAACTAAAATAACATAACATGTTGTGCAGGATTTCAAGTTATCCAGAACTCTTTGTCGGGCTGGATGTTCAAATAAGAATAGAAACTGAATACATCCTTTAGTCCACAGTGCCTTGACATTCTGTGTAGGATGGTTGGCTGACTTCAGTGAGCACAAGTTGTAGCTAGATGGAAATAGATGATGACCCAATCCAATCTAGCTTATGTACTAGTATTTTATTTCTTCTAGAGAGCACCATTTGCCCTGACCTGGTTATCCCAGGCAAGACCAAATTTGTCAGATCTTGGAAGTTAAGCAGGATTGGCCTTGGTTAGTAATTGGATGGGAGACCTTCAATGAAGAATTGAGTTGCTGAGGAACAGACTTTTGCCGCAAAATCCTCACTAGTAGTTGCCATAAGTCATCTATGACTTGACAGCACTCTCCACCACAACAGATAGCATCATTTATTTTTTCTAGAAATAAAATACCTTTCCAAGGCAATAAACTGAAGATCATTCATGGTGTTTCCAAGTCTCCAACCACTGCAAAGTTATGTGAATGGATTGTTTGGGATTCAGGTGTTTTAAGAGGATTTTGAAGTTCAATCTGGAAAAGTTCAGTACGCACTTGCTAAGGCCTCCAAAATAGACTTTGGCCTGTATCCTACCACTCTGCTCAGCAGAGTCTATCTCCAACCTAAGGAGCTTTCCCCCAATTGAAGAAACCCTTCCTTCAATGGGGGCTACCATTTAATTTTTTAAAAAAACAATAACACTGTGTTGGAATAGGTTGTGATTAGGGTCAGATTTCAGGTGGGGAAGTGTTTATACCTAGTCCAGCTTTCTCCCTGAGATGCTAGTTTTCTGTGGGTAAGGATTTGTTTATGTGGATGAGTATCCAAATCCTTTCCCTTCAGCCTGCAATGATGCAGATGGCTCAGGGCCAAGCTACAAGTGACGAATGACACTTGAACAGCAAGTGTATTTCTCCCTGTTCACTTGCCCTCCACTCAATCCACTTGCCATTCAAGTGTCATTCGTCATGTGTAGCTTGGCCCTCAGACTCCCCCAATGTCGTTTATGTCTACTAGACAGCACAGAAATCGATTCTCTCAATGTAAAGTAGCAAAAAGGGAGGTGCAGCAACATAAACTGCACTAAGCATAGAACACATATGAGAGATCAGCGCACCCCAATTATGTAAATAGATAACTGTGTAGTTTGGTCCGAAGTTGCAAAATAGTTTGATGATTCTGATTTGAGCTCCGTCTTTTCATGGACAAAATCAGAACTTTCGTTTGCTTTGTTCCAGCGAAATGCTTCTTAGTGGAATCTTATTATTGTGGTTTTGATGGGAGAATTGCAGAGCAGAAAAAATGTAACACTGAATTAATCTATGTATTGATGAAACATTTAGGTAGTCCAAAGGGAGAAAAGGTTGCTGAATTATGGAGATGCAAAACAGTTATCCAATTAATGGAGTCATTAGTAAACACAAACAAAACCAGCATATTCTGCATTCCTGTAGTGTTTATAATTTTAAACAATATCTTTATTCTGTAGTCACAAATGATGAGCAATAGGTAGCGGAGTTCCATTTGAACCAATTAGAAGTTCCAGCTTTCAGGGAATTACCACTTTTAGCCATGCTGACAACACGTAGACCCTTAAAGAACTGTAGAATTGAATTAGTCTCAAGTATGCTGTAGAATAGACCCATAGACCATATGTGTTCCTCTGCTAAAATGTAATTATCTAATAGACTTCCTTTCTGAAGTGCTCCAAAGGTGTTCGTTGTTGGAGAATGAACACCAATTACTCTGTACTGACATCTGGGACTAATGGCACATTGAAGTATTAATGTAATGGGATGAAAATATTATAGCCATGTTTGTCCCCTGAATGTAATCCAGCATGGTGCCTTTTATGGATTTTTAATTAGGGCTGCTCAGATCACAATTCCTCCACTCCATCCCAATCAGAATTGGTTTCATATTTAATCCAGCGGTCGCACTCTGACAATCTTGTATCAAATTTTACTGACCTTTTGAAAGGATTAACAAGAGGATGGTGTCCATGGATACCATGAATGAAGGGGTAAAATTTTAGCCCTGTTTATTCCCTTGATCCTGGGAAAAGTGCATCCATGTGTTACAACATAAAAACAGCAGAAACGCCTTCAAACTAGCCTTTCATTTGCCCCCCAAAAGTGAAAAGAAATACAAGTATAAGATTTTTGGCATGCAAGATGTATCTTTGTTTTGTTTTGTTTCTGTGTTGAAGAATTGTATAACTCAGAACTTTTAAAAAAATACACCTCTTCAAAACTAGCCTGTTGAGTGCCAAAAACAGGAGAAAATTGGCAAACAAGGGACTAATTTTAACGAGGTCTTTTGGTTTTTGTTTTGTATTTATAGTTGGAAAAGTATAGTCATGCAAGTCTGTACCATAGATACAAAAGCAAAACAAATTAGAAACCACTTTCAAATTAGTCTGTGCCAAAAAATCCCTTTCCATGCAGGAAAACACGTTTTTTAAATGGGGAAGAGATTCTATGATCTTTTGAATTTTTATTTTGCAACACACAGGTGAACTTCTCTTGGGTTCTCTGAATTTTGGGGGTCACAGATGAGAACACGTATGGAAGTTTAAAGACATCTTTTCCATGGAACACGACACAGAAACCAGAAAAAATGGGGACGCCCAAAAGTACTAATAATTCTTGGACTGCTAATTGGATCTCTCATAGACCAGGTTTTGATCCCAAGATCAACCTGTTTCACACAATCTGTGGTTCGAATGTCCATCAGCCAATCATAAGAAGGGACAGATGCAGAGTCCTGTGAATGAAGCAAGTCTGCTACATTTATTAAATGTGGAGGAGCGGAGATTACACAGAGAGTAAAGGGTTCCTTTGTGTCCAACGTTCATCAAAGCTACAATAGCTGTGCAAAGCATTTTATTTTGATTAATTACAATATTTGTTGTTCTATTGGCTCAGATTTTACCGTGGTCCCCATTGGCTCAAGTGGGCTATCACCTCTAATGATACAATAGTCCAGGGGTATTCTTATTGGAAGAAATAACTTTGGTCAACAGCATAATAACAATATTTCCCGATTTCCATTGCTTACTTTATCAGCGCTTCTTTTATATTTAGAAAGAACATCTCTCTTCCTTTCCCTCACATCTCTTTCATAGGCTTTTCACTTTGCCCATTTCTCTGGCCCATGTAACATTTTACTAAGGGCGCCCCAATGTCACTTTTGGCAACCTTGTATGCAGGGCTCATTTCGAGGGGGAACGCACAGGAACGCAGTTCCGGCAGTTCCCCAAAGAGGTCACATGTCAGGTGGCCCCACTCACTTGACTCTTGGCCATTTGGGGCCCATTTCAGCCTGGATGGGCCAAAATGGCCCAGATCGGGCCTCTGATGGGTGGTGGATTACTCTCCCACTCAGCAGTGGCCTGATCCTGACCATTTGGGGCCCAATTTCAGCCCCGGCCAGGATTGGGTCCAAAACAGCCAGGATAGGTGATGTCAGGGGGTATGGCATATGCAAATCAGTTATGCTAATGACATAATTCTGGTGCTATCAAGGGGTGTGACATATGCTAATGAGTTATGCTAATGAGTTCCTCCAGCTCTTTTTCTACGAAATGACCCCTGCTTGTATGCTACAGGCAGGGATTGTTTCTCTGGGTTCCATGGGAGGGGAGCACTCTCCCTTCCTGAGGAATGTGCTTGCAGTTGCATTTAGCACCCATTCCTCTTGCTCTGGAGCTTCTTCTCAGCCTTGAAAGGAGCTGCTAATCTGATTAACTCACAGCTAGCTTCCTTCTTTCAGTAACACATTTTCTTTCCCATTCTTCTATTGCTACATTTTGCAGCAACAGCTTTACTAAGAAGTTTCTGCATCAACCTATAGGCAGTTTCTAGCTAATAGTGAGTACTGGTACAGGTGTAACTACCTTATAGCAAGCTTCACAGTGGCTGGCCTCAATCTTCACAGTGACTAACATACATAACATACATTCTGCTTCGGTCATTTTGTTTCAAGTCTCATTCTCTTGCAAGTTGCATTACAAATACTACATTCGCTCCTGAGAATAATAATGCATAGCAATAGTAAAGGTACATAAGATATTTATCTTCATTAAATCTACTTCTCACAAACCCAATGGGTTAAGACCAAGATTTGGTTGTGAAATCTCCCCTGATAGGATGGTACAATCATTCATAACTATAATTCACTATAAAAAGCATGAATTGCATTAATACTTACCCCCTAAGTTAAAAATGAATTGTATGCACATATTAGAGAGAGAGAGAGAATAATTTTTAAAATGGATTGTTAAGCAAGTTCTGTGCAATTAAGATCTAGCTTAATCCCCCTGGGGAGGAATCTGATCTAGCTGATGGGGAATTGGCAAGGGGGCTGGCTCAATGCAAAGGCAAAATGCTCTATTTTAACTTAGACAGAAGCCATCCTTCTTGAGACTGGATAGGACAATTTTTGCCTCTTGCTAGGAAAATTCCTTCCTTCAGACTCCCCCCTCTTCCTCCTGAGAGGCTCTCCGTTTCTCTCTGGGAATGAAGTTGCTTTCACACTCTCAGCTTCTGTCCTTAAAATAAGACACTCTAGCTTGGTAGATAGTCCAGCCTCCGTTGCTGTGTTCTCCTTGAATTAATTAGCAAACAATTTACACCTGCAAGATTGGGGTGTGTGACTGCAGACTTGTCACATTCCCCCCCTCCTCATGTAGACACCTACTCTTCAGGTGATGTCAGCAGTTGCGACCTGATTGGCCCCAGGCCTAGGTCACTCTGGTTCCAACTGGCATATAAAATGACCATTCAGTGATGGAGTTTGAGCTGGTGGTGGGTTTCAGTAAATATAACTGTAACTCGACCTTTGCTTCACATCTGGCTCGAACTTTGTTTTTTTTTTATAATATTTTTTATTTTTCAATATCTAACATACAAAACTACTACATACATACATACCCTACAAAACAGTAACTACAAAAGTCTACAATAGCACAAGGGATGGGAAGGAAAAGAGAAAAAAAAGAAAGGGAAGGGGGGGGAAAGGGGAAGGTAATCTACAAACACTAAACACTACATTTCATGTTTTCCCTTCATACTGCCATTATTCAAAAGTTAAAGCTTTATATTATATTGATGGAGTGGTTGACCTTACTAAATGCAAATTACAATTTAAATTCAAATTAAATTTTTCTTCCCCTCCTGGGTCCCGGACGCAATTCTCTCTGAGCAGCTGCAGCCGCAGTGCTCATTTCCTCCCCCTCCCCCTCAGACTTCTCCTTTTCGTCTTGCTTGGTGCACTGAAATTCTGGATTTTTATCCTCAAAATCCCTTAGTTGATCTTCTGATAATAACTTGAAAGCTTGATCTTTGTGACTGAACCAGATTCCTTCCGGAAATAACCATTTGTACTTTATTCCACGTTCTCTCAGAAGAGCTGCGAACTTTTTATACTTAAAACGTCTTTTCCGAACTAGAAATGGGACGTCTTTCAATATCTTAACTTTATTACCCAAAAAGTCCAAATCCGCATTGTATGAATTATATAGGATAGTGTCCCGGATCCTCTTAGATGAAAAATCAATGATGATCTCGCGAGGCAACTGACACTTCATTGCATATTTTGAAGTAGCCCGACGGACTTCCAAAATGGCGCTTTTTACTTCTTCTTTAGTTGCCCTCGCGGGTGTCGCCAATAGCTCCGAGACCAGACCCCGTAAATCCTCATTTTCCTCCTCTTTCACATTCTGGAGACGCAAAATTGTCTGTGTTCGTTCCACTTGTAGCCCGATCAGCTGATTCTCCACCAGTTTGAACTCTTTATTCGTAGCCTTCACGAGTGACGCACTTTCCCGAGCAGACTTCTCTGCCCCCCCCCGCTGCTTCCTTAATGGTTTTCACTTCGCTCTCAATTAAGCCCACCCTTTGATCTGTTTCATTCAGCTTGTCAACAAAGGGTTTTATAGCTTCACCAACCGCCCTCCGCACTACCTCCTCCAACGACTCTCCCTTTAGGGCAGCCGAAACTGACTTGCCCAGGGCAGGACTTTGTTTTTTTGTTGCCATTTTAGGGGGAGGGGGAACCGCCAGCCGGATTCTGAAACTCAGCAAAGGGGAAGAACAAGCCTTTTTAGCTTCAGATCCCACCACTCCTTCACGTACGCTTGTAGTATCAGAAGGGATTCGCTTACTTGCAGGCTCTCGCCTAATTCTGCTCTTTGCCATTTTCCATGGCCCGGCAGCACTCGAGGCGCCGCGCACGTCCTCCGGCCTCCGTAGGGACAAACGGGCAATTAACCCCCCGCATTGATTCCGGGGGGCTCTTCCCGCAGCGTCCCGGACCCAGCCTCCCTCACTGGGAGTTTTGGGGACTAATCTTCGCAGATCAGCCGCCCGGACAGGGTGCTCGGGCGCTTCCTCTCGAGCCCGCGAAGAGGAGCGTCTGACATGGCTGAGAAAACGAAAACGAATCACATCTGGCTCGAACTTTGGATGGACACTGAGGCTCCCATCTATTTGATTTGCTGTGTTGCCTAACTACTTTGATTCTTGACCGAAGGCTGTGGCTTCCACACCTTTGTTACCAACCTGATTTGCCTCCTTTTGGAATTACTGTGGTATGTTTTAGAAAGAGCTTATATGCTTTAGGATTTATTTGTTTTATCCTCACATTCTGTCTTGTGATTTTATATAACCTTGCACCTTAAATTAAATAATTATATTTCATTTCTGTGTGGGTTAGTGTCTCTGAAGCCTCAAAGTTACAAATCACTCTGTTGAACTCACTTGGTGAATGCTCATGAACCACCTACCAAAATAACCTTTTGTTTTGAGACCTCTACTTGCAAACCATTCTTACAAGTTAGTTGTTGTAGATTTTCTAGGCTGTGTGGCTGTGGTCTTGGCATTGTCATTCCTGATGTTTTGCCAGCAGCTGTGACTGGCATCTTCAGAGGTGTAGCACTGAAAGACAGAGATCTCTCAGTGTCAATGTGTGGAGAAGATGTTAGCAGGTAATTTATATCTACTCAGGAAAGTGGGTTTGGGCTGAGTCATCCTGTAAGGGATGACTTTCTGAGTAGATATAAATTACCTGCTAACATCTTCTCCTCACATTGACACTGAGAGATCTCTGTCTTTTGGTGCTACACCTCTGAAGATGCCAGTCAAAGCTGCTGGCAAAACGTCAGGAACTACAATGCCAGCCCGGAAAATCTACAACAACTAACGTTCTCCGGCCGTGAAAGCCTTCGACAATACATTCTTACAAGGTAGACATCTGTTCTGTTAATTCCCTAACAGGCTTTGGAGCTTTGTCCCTTTCCTCCTTGTCTTTGGGATAGTCAAAGGGAGTGGTGGCAGTCTATCTAAGCAAGTGTGAGACTTTCTCTCATTGCCAGTTTTGTAATCTGCATGATACCTGCTTACTGGGCAGCCTGTGCCTCTTCCTCACAGCTGGGACAGGACAGAGGTGCCCTGTACCCATGATGACACACAAGCTGTAGCCATAGGCATTACAAGGCTTCTCTAGTATTCGTCCAGTTTCAGCAGAATAGCTACTTAAGTTTGAGGAAGGCTCCTTAGGCTGAAAAGACTGAACTCTCAACTCATACATGTATGGTAATCTGTTATGTGGGAAAGAGCAGAAGGATATGCCTAGATTCATTCCTACCATTACTTTTTCATAGGGTTACCAACCTCAAGGTGGGGCCTAACATTCTCCTGGAATTACCACTGATCTCAAGACTACAGAAATCAGTTCCTCAGTAGGAAGCCCCCGGCCCGTACTTACCAGGGCTGGCATTTGCGGGGCTCGTGAGGGAAGGGATGGGCAGGAGCGGCTCCTTCCCTTGGCCAGTCCAGGCTGTGTTGTACACAGCTCCATGTCGAACCACCCAGTTGTATCACTCAGCCAGCCAATCAGAGAAGCTGGCTGGGTGTTTGACTGTGGGAGCCATTGCTGGACCTGAGGGCAGAAGTTTTCCCTCAGGTCCTCCCACATTCTTTATAGCTGGGGCCAGTGCAAGAGCCCTCTAGTCGGCTCCAGAACAGCGAACCCGCCCACCTTCTACTCTTGTACAATTTGCTTGTTCCAGTGGCTTTAATGTTCCATTTACATCAGGATTGGTTTTGTATTAGCAAAGGGTTAGCTGTCATTGTTAGAGTCAAGCATACTGTTGAAAACCTTTTGTTAAACAATGAGACTCCTTGGAACTGTCTCTTTGTTTAAGGTGTTAAATTGTCACAACTTGGGGTTGGTGGTTTGGGCATTGGACACCGATCCCTTGGGGGGAAACAGGGCCTGCGGGCCCTGTTTCCCCATAGATGGGGACCCCATAAGGGATTTTGGACCACACATGGCAGTGGCAGGCCCAGCTTGGGGGGCTGCCAGGGCATGTGTGCTTCCAGGTGACAGGGGAGCCACACAGAGGCCACCACCCAGTATGGACCCCTCAACCATCATCCCATGGTGCCCCCCTTCAGCAGGAGGGCTGAAGGGGTAAGGCGGTCATTGGCTGGCAGACGGGTCACCCGATGCTGGGACCTGTGCCCTACACAGCCAATGCTCCTTTTCTTCTGTAACCAATAAAGTTGTGGCCTGTTTTTTATCCAACAAAGTTGTTTGCGTATTTGTTCTCCTGCACTAGGCCCCTTGCCTTTAAGCTTGCCTTGCAAATGGCAGCTTTGAAATGTGGCATCACATTCCTGCTAAACTCTTTCCTTTCCCCATACTCCCTCCTCCCCAGGCATCACCCCCAAATAGGAATTTCCTAGGTCAGAGTTTATTGCCATGAGAAGAGATAATAGTCTTGGGCCAAGACTTGTCCTAGACTCACCAGCCATGGAGTGAAGACTCCTCAGAGGGTTCCTCAGAAGAGGAGCTTCCCATAGTTTCCACTATGCCCCTAGCTGGATGCACCCTAGAACTCCCAAGGAAGAACTCATACCTCCTGTTCAAGTTCCCTTAAGTCCAGCAGATGAGGAAATCCCTGAGGGCACCTACCACCTCCTGCCCTTCCAGAATCTTCCACAGAAGCTTGGGAATAGAGAAGGCAGAGAGGCATAGCCAAAGAGAAGACCAGGCAGAGGAGTGCATGCTTAGCAGTTCAAGACCTCCCGCACTCTAGCCTCTCTTAGGAGGAAGGGGCAATTTTATAACTTTTTGTAGGTTCAACAACCTAGCCTTGGCTACAGGAAAGAGGGGGACTCTCAGGGCCAAGCTAAACATGACGAATGACACTTGAATGGCAAGTGGATTGAGTGGAGGGCAAGTGAACAGGGAGAAATACACTTGCCATTCAAGTGTCATTCGTCATGTGTAGCTTGGCCCTCAGTTCCCAATGTAATCCTGCAGATTTTATTTATTTATTTACGTTATTTATAGTCCGTCTTTCTCAGAGTCTCTTTACACAAGACATCTTACACAGGGATGCTAAAGTGACTTACTTTCTAAGTGGTCTTAGATTCAAGTGTAGTCTGTCTCCCTAGCAGTGCATGTGTACCCACAATGAGAGAACAAGTGTAAGATCTTTCCCTTGAGCATACCCGGGTAAAATGTCTTCTGTAGAGTGTCTCTGAGGGCCAAGCTACAAGCGACGAATGGCACCTGAACAGCAAGTGTATTTCTCCCTGTTCACTTGCCCTCCACTTGCCATTCAAGTGTCATTCGTCACTTGTAGCTTGGCCCTGAGACTCAAAGCAGATTACACAGTGGAATTCAATACAATCAACAGCTGAGATATCCGATTAACAATACAATGGGATATAGATTGCAGAAATTTGAAAAAGAGTAGAATACTGATACAGAGGTGAAACAATGTTGAAACAACCTAAGCAATCTGACATGACATATTAATGATGTGCAGATGAGTCCGACTCCCAACCTTTGCTGGTTCAGCATCTGCTTTTAACTAGTTCAGCCTAGAGCATAGCTCATTACGAAGCACCGACTCTGTACAGCCTGCCAGCCTGTCTATTGAGAAGAACCCTAGTCTCCAGCTTCAGTTCCTGCCTTGACCCTTCGATCCTATGCTGTGAGTTTCTTGCGGACCTGTTTACCTTGATTCTTACTGCTAACTTTCACAAGAGACCCTGTTTGTGTGTTACAGTGAACGTGTCTACTAAAAGTGTATGGGTCTCACCACATGAGACAAAATACCCTCGAATTACATGGGTAATTTGAGTGTATTTTGTCATTTGAGTGTAATTCAAGTGTAATTCAAGTGTATTTTGCCTCGTGTGGTTTGACACTATGAGTACATCTGTTTGTAAGAAAGAGCTAACGTGTGTGCACTTTGCAAATGAAATTGCTATATATGCGTTGAATGTAACATGAGAATTACTCATGTAAAGAAAAACCATATGTACACTGTACGTAGACTGTACATGTTTTCTCTATAATGTGTGAACAAGGTTATGAACAATCTGGAACACGTGTTAGTGAACAAAGAATAGAGGAAAATTGTGTATTCCCAGGGTCAGTGATCTTGAACAATTTTCGAAACCCACAAGACTATTTCTGTACATATATAGATTCCTGCTGCTCTTTAAGGCACTTTTGTTCAAATGGATTTAATTTTTACATGGATTTGTGTGGAGACCAGTAGTTTAGGTGACATTTCAAGGTGGAATGAAGAGATGATTTAAAACTTTATTGCTTGGATAAGCAAAGCATTTAGGGGAGCTAATGGCTTTGGTCTTTGTTGCGCAGTCATTTTTGTCGTTTAACTTCCCTGTTTTTGATTCCTTTGATTGCAGCAGTGGTTTGTTCTTCTCTTTTTAACTTGAGGAAATTGATCTAAAAACGTTATTCTAACCCCCCTCCCCCCAAAAATATTTATTTCCATATGTCTCCTTTTGTTGAAGAAACATTGTTCTGAAACTTGCAAACACAAAAGCTATGATGTTTGCAAGGGAAGGAAAAAAGTGGATGATGAGAAATAACGTTTGCAAATGATGTTTGCAAGACGCTCTCATTTGTCTAAGGATACAGATGCTTCGACATTAAAAAGCTGGCAGCCATATGGCCCGCAATCAAGGATGACGCTTGCAGTGAGGGTATTTATACGTAGGTGCTTAGAGGGTAAATTTTGCTGTTAAATCAAATTGTAGGGAAAAAACTGCTGATGATGAAATTGAACCACAAACCACTTACACACACTCACACACACACACACAGAGAGAGAGAGATTAGATTGGGTTGCTATGCTATTTGAAAACTTGGTTTGATGAATCGTCTGTCTTTTTAACAGGTTACTCAAGCTGTTACATTGGAATACATTTGCATTTTACCCAAACGTCAATATAAGTGCCATTCTATTTAAGGATCAGCAAATTTCCTTATTTTATTTCTTTTTATATTAGTTTTAGTTCTCCACATTTTGCTATTGGTTTCATGAATTCATTTGTATTATATGTGCATACCATGTGAGTTCCCTTTGTGATTTATATGTTCAGTGTTGAAAGATATATACATTTTACAGGAAAACTTTGGTGTGAGGAAACAGAAAAGGATGCGGAAATAAAGAATTGAAGGTTTGACTGTACAAGAGAGAGGGATTTTAAACATTGAAATAGATGGGATAAGAAATTTGAAAGTATCTTTTATGGCAGACTTCTGAAAGAATTTGATTAATTAGATTACTAATCTGTTAAACTGTACAATTGTTTTTATTTGCATTTTTGTGTGAGTTTTCGATATATATGGCTGTTCTGTTAACTTGGTGGATCTTGTATTTATTGAAGAATGATGAAGATGGGTAGCTGTGTTAGTCTGTCTGTGGCAACAGGAAAGAACAAGAGTCCAGTAGCACCTGCAAGACTAACAAAGTTTGTGGTAGGGTACACGCTTTTGTGAACTACAGCTGAAGAAGTGAGCTGTGGTTCACGAAAGCTCATACCTTACTGCAAACTTTGTTAGTCTTAAAGGTTCTACTGGATTCTTGCTCTTTTCTATTGAAGAATGATGATTAGTGCATTCCATGTAGAGAATGTGGGATATAAATTTCTTAAGATAAATGAAGTTTCTCCAAGCCGTTGGAAGATTGGGATAGTTATTTAAGAAAAGATAAAAATGTATTTTGTACTAAAGTACACATTCCAGTAGAGCTAAATTCTGTCCCATGATAGGGAGGAATGAATGTTCTTCGTTTTGTTTCTTTGTATATTCATTTTTTATTTTCATGAATGGTTTACGTACCTGAGGTTTTGCTCTTGGTTTTGTATTGGTGCAATCCTGAACAATTAATTACACCCATCAAAGTTCACTGAAGTCAATGGACTTAAAAGGGTGTGCCTCTGCTTCAGACTGCACTGTAAACCATTCGGTACTGCGTATGAATGTAATCTGGTTTTTACAGGCAATTTTTTAATATGTATACATACAATGTGCATCATTTATGTATAAAGTTGATTTATTAGCACATAAATAGTGTTGGAAAAATGTGTGGGGAAAAATAGATAAGAGGAAATAGAAAATAACACAAAAATAATCATGAGTTTGACTTTCAGTAGGGGAAAGCAGAACTGAAATGTGGATTTAAGGGTCAAAACAGCCAAGATGAGAACATCAAAATCATCCTTCCTCTCCGACTTCTATGTTTACTGAGCAATCCAAGCTGCTGTAGTCCTCAGGAGGTGTTTCAAGGAGACTTTCTCATTTCTATCTGACAATGAAATCCTAAGCAGAGTTACTTCAGACTAAGCCCATGGGTTTCAATGGGCTTAGATTGACGTAACTCTGCACTGTAAGCCTTCATAAACAGCCCCTGATTTTCCGGAATATTGGTCTATTTATAAAGGTACATTCAAAAATGTACGATCTTCATTTTTCTATCTAAGACAGGCCCAGCAGCTTGTCCCCTACCTATCAGCCCATGACTTAACTGCAGTGATCCAACCAATGGTCACTTCTAGATTAGACCACTGCAACTTGCTCTATGCAGGGCTTCCCCTGGGCCTGATCCGGAGGCTATAGCTGGTCCAAAATGCAGCTGTGCAAGTAATTGCAAGGGTCCCAATTAGGGAACATATAACACCTATACTACGCCAGCTGCACTGGTTACCAGTTGAGTACCGGGTCTGGTTCAAGGTTTTGCTGTTGACCTATAAAGTCCTATGCAGACTGGGCCCAGCATATCTGCAGGATCGCCTCTCCCCATATGTCCCCCAAAGGATGCTTTGTTCAACAAATAAACAACCATTGGTGGTCCCTGGCCCAAGGGAGGTCCACCTGGCCTCAACCAGAGCCAGAGCCTTTTTGGTCCTGGCACCGACCTGGTGGAACTCTCTGAGGAAACCAGGGCCCAGCGGGATTTATTATCTTTCCGCTGGGCCTGTAAGACAGAGATGTTCCACCAGGCATATGGTGGAGGCTACGTAGGGCCCCCACTGGCCACACTAAAGATCTGTCCACCACCCTACATATGAGCCAGGGCTTGAAAAGCAGTATTTTATTGTCGCCATCTAAAGAGAAGCTGTATTATATAAAGTTGTTTTAATGTTATTTGTATACTGTTTTATCTGTTTTCAACTGTATTTATGTAAATTGAAAAGTTGTACTCCACCCTGAGCCTGCCTGGTGGGGAGAGCAGACTAAAAATCTAATTTAATCTAATATAATAAATAATAAATCAATTTTTAAAAATGGTAGGAAACCTTAAACAGTGGCTGTCTGTTAGGGTTGTCAAATTCCAGGTGGGTCCTAGGGTTCTTCTGAAATTACAAATGATATCCAGACTAGAGATCAGTTCCCCTAGAGTAAATAGTAAGGAGAGTCCAGTAGCAACTTAAAGACTAACCAACTTTATTGTAGCATACGCTTTCAAGAACCACAGTTCTCTTTGTCCTCTGATAAAGAGAGCTGTGTGTCAGGTCTTGTCGAGTACTTCCCCAATCACTTCACTACATCACTCTTGTGTATGAGTTAAAGAGGATTTTATTAGGAAAATTATCACTTCAAGAAGCTGTAACAATGGAATTGACCAGAATGTTTCAAGGTAGTAAAGCAGTTTCAATCAATGGACACTGTCTCCACCGTCCCAGTGGGAAGGAGACGTCATTGGAGGTTTTGGTGCGCATCGCCTGGGAATAGGGAAAGGGGGGAGAAAGGAGCTCTGTTCAGTCTCTGTGTTAAGTCCAAGGTCGGGTTCCCAGGATTCAGCAGAAACTGGTAACCAAAACACCTTGCCTGGAAGATAAGCAGTTAGCAACAAAGCAACAGAATACTGGTTTTACTCAGCATGTACTCAGAGACACAATACTATCACAACCACAATACACCTAAGGGCATGGCAGATACGCTGGAGGTTTATCTGACATTGTGGTTCTAAAAAGCTTATGCTACAATAAGGATGGTTAGTCTTGAAGGAGTGACTGGACTCTTTACTATTTTGCAACTACAGATTAACACGACTAACTCCTCTGAACCTAGAGAAAATGGCTGCTTTGTGTGGCATCACATCCCTTCTGAGCCCCTTTCAGTACCCAAACACTGCCTTTCTCAGCCCCCTCCCCAAATCTCCAGGAATTTCCAAACCCAGAGTTGGGAACCCTACTTTTCTGTGCATACACAGACTTCAGGCTAGGTGGGAGGGTGAGCCTCAATGTTGAGGCAGGATTTTTGGTTGCTCTAGCAGCCCCAAAAGGCTATGGTGCTACCATAGGGAATTACAACTGATTCCCAGGCTATACAGACTAATTTCTCAGGAGAAAATGCTGTTTTAGAAGGGTGGGATTTACTACATCACATCCCTGCTGAGCTCCCGCCCCTCCTCAAATTACCCCACCCCCAACCTGGAAATCCCCAAGCCACAGCCAGCATCTCTACAAATGGCATTTCACATTGTGGCAATGACCACCAACCTCAAGAAGAAAAGAGGAAGGGGAGGGAAGCACAGCTGCAGCCAATACAGTGGGGAAAGGGGGCAACCATTCTCTCCCTGGGAATCCTAGTGGATGTCTTCTTGTTTCGTTAGAATAATCAATATTGCTTTCACTAGGAATTGTTTTCTTTTGGCTTGCAATTGACGAGTTTCCTATCATCTTGGGTATGCTGAGGGAGCTCAGAGGGCCCTCAAACTTCACAGGCTTTCCTGGTTCAACTTGAACTTACCTATTTCAATTTCACATCTTTCTTGTGTGAAGTGAACTTGTGCGAGTCTTTATTTTTGCTCCATTTTCTCTTTTCTCATGTCAAATTTCCCTGGAAAATCGAAACAGTTTTCAACCCACATAATCAGTGGTCCAACTTCGAGTGTCAGCATTGTATGCATGAATTACATATACACATGTATAATTTAGTTGCCAGCATATATGGGAACTGTTCTGTGCAATTCCAAATTTCAAATATAGAATGGGAGCACTATTGGCTTTTGATGAGCCATCTGCTGCCAGCAGCCAATCAGAAGGATACTGGAGAAGCTACTAAGCTGAGCAGCAGGTGTTCGTGGTGAGTCATTGTCCACTGACTCTTTTGTGGGGCCAAGTGGGATGAGGGGGTCTCCTTCAAATTGGCCTGGAAGGCAGATTTTTTTTTATCCTTATGAGTAGTGGTATTAATTAATTTGGTTTTATTTTTTGACTGATAAGGCGGTAATTGCAAGCCCAAACTCATCAGATCTTGGAAGTTAAACAGGGTCAGCCTTGAAGCTAAGCAGGGTCAGCTTTGGTTAGTAATGGGATGGGAGACCTCTACAGAAGACTAGAATTACAGAATCAGGCAATGGCAAGCCACCTCTGTTAGTGTCTTGCCATGAAAACCCCACAAGGGGTCACCATGTTAGCTATGACTTGAAGGCTCTTTCCACCATTACCAGGCCGTGATTAGTTTTGGAAAAAATAGTGTGTGTTGCTACTGTATAGGTAGCAATTGGCAAGCCTCTAAGCCATCTTAGAATGAGAGCTGTTCTTGATCTGGCTCATAACTGGCTGGCTGGGCTGGGGAGGGTGCGCCCTTGGTAGCTGAGCAACATCAACCAAGCCCTTAGTTGCTGGGACAGCACAAGGAGGGAAGAGAGATGAAGCTTAGCACCTCTCAGCACTATTTTATATGCAAGTGAGGATAAACAAAGCTAGAACTTTGTAGCCAGGTTGGCTTTGTCCAAAATGGTGATAGCGTAGGCTGCATGTTAGCAACTAATTCAGAGTTTGATACATACCGGTGTCTAATGTCCTTGTTTTGGGAGGTACTGGTACAAACACTATATATCATCAGGATTTGAGTCCAGTGGCACTTTAGAGATCAACAAGATTTTCAATGTGTAAGTTCTTGAGAGTCAGAGCTTCCTTCTTCAGGATGCCCTTCCTTGAAACATCACACTTGCCTTTGGCTGGGATACAGAGGCTCAGGGATCTCCATTCTTACTTGAGTATCAAGAAGAGAGCTCTCACTCTCAAAAGTGTATACTCTGAAAATCTTTTTAGCCTCTAGGTGCCACTGAACTTAAATCCAGCTGTTCTACTGCAGACCACCACGGCTACCTAACTAACTAAAAAATAGCATCAGGACATGGATGGGTCAAAACTGTTCATGATGGTAATCAGGGCTTTTTTTCAGCAGGAACTCGGTGGAGCGGAGTTCTGGCACCTCTTAAAAATGGTCACACAGCTGGTGGCCCCACCCCCTGATCTCCAGACAGAGGGGAGTGTAGATCACCCTCCGCGCCACTTGGCGGAGGGCCACTTGGTGGCGCGGAGGGCAATCTAAACTCTCTCCTGTCTGGAGATCAGGGGGTGGGGCCACCGGCCGTGTGACCATTTTCACCAAGGGCAATTTAAGCTTTAAAAAACTCCCCCCTTGTTCCAGCTGACTCAAAGTGACATTATCGAGTGGTCCTGAGTTCCACCACCTCTTTTCCCGGGAAAAAAAGCCCTGATGATAATATACAGAAACCAAAAAAAGTGCAGCAACAAAAAGTTTGGAAAAGATCTTGGTTCTCTGTCCTTTATGAAGTCTTCCAAACATTTTAATGAATCTGTGGAAATGTTTGGAATACATCCATTATTTCTATAGAAATAACAGTTCAAAAGTCCTGTTTTGCAGGCAATCATATCTGATAGATAAACAAGAAATGAAAATCAGTTTAGTAAGGAAAATCAAAACCCTGCAATAGGTTTGTAAAACACAGAAATATTATGATAATATTGGCAAAAGAGTGTTAATTGGTGAAGAGGGGAGCATTGTCAGATCAACAGCTTGGAACACATTTTTCTGCCTAATGAGACCTCGGAGATTTAGAAGAAGTTTTATACCAGTGGCCTACACTGATCATAAAGCATTATGTTGACCAGCTATCCTATCACACAGCACTGGCACAAGGCAAAGGCAGCAACAGTGTTCAGGACTGCATCAAGTATACAACTTATAGATTTCAATCAACTTTCCCATTTGCTATTTATATGGTTTCTGAACAAAAGTGCATACTCATTGCTTTCTATGACAAAACATACTGGTTTGCAATTGGAAGTTCCTTTCTTCCTTCCTTCCTTCCTTCCTTTCTCAATCTGGAAGCCTGGTCATGCCACATATCTTCTGCTTTACCTATTTATTTTTTTATTTATTTTATTCAATTTATATTCCGCTTTCCCTGCAAGAGGACTCAGAGTGGAATATAATATACCTAGTTATACTAGCCTAGAGGATATTGAGAAAGATAACCTTAAATATGATGAGTTGATTCTAAAAATACTATGGGTTGGATCCTATGAATCTGTTCCACTAGTGGTGGAGCCTTCCTCTGGAGCAAGGAGATTTCTGCTAGTGGAATTTACCAGATCTGCTAGAGTAAACTTCTGACTCTGGAAGTAGAATGGATCTTTTCTGCATCCCCCTTCCCACTGCAGCCCCTCATACTTTTTCCTAGCACCTCCTAAAAGTCAGGAAGGTCATGAGATGTGCAATGGTGGTCCGTAGTAGAGAGACGAAACCCGTGGTTGGAAGTGGTGGTAGAAAGTGCCATCGGGTTGCAGCCAACTTATGGCAACCCTATAGGGTTTTCAAGGCAAGAGACATTCAGAGGAGATTTGGCGTTGCCTTACCTTTCTTGGTGATCCTGGACTTCCTTGGTGGTCTCCCATCCAACCCTGCTTAGCTTCCAAGATCGGATGAAATCAGGCTATCTTGGGCCATCTGGGTCAGTGATTGTGTTTGCAGTGAGACCCCTCCTCTCACTGAGGGGCAGTTTATGGACATAGAGTCATAAATACTCTTCCTCTCATAAAATAAGTGCAAGGCATTGCCTGGCCTGAAATATGCCAGCAAGATAAAAGGGTCTGGAAGAATATTTTAAAAGGAGACTCAGAGTGGATGGCTGACTAAACATCCCCTCCACACCCTGGAGAGATGCGTAACTAAGGAGAATGAGGCTTCCAGGGAGCTCCTTACTCATGTCATCAACACCTGACCTTACTTACCTCATCCATTTACCCTAATAAAGCAACTACCAAGCTATTCAGTAAACCTGGTAGCTTTTTCCATCTGATACTCAAAAAGTCATCAGGCACCATGTACTCCTATAGTCCACTTCAGGAGACCCATTAAGTCTCTCCCAACTCCATTGTCCAACCTCTGGACAGCCCATTCAGTTATTGATTTTCAGGCAAAGCTTGACCCAGGGAGCATTTCGCCTTATAATTGGACTCCATGGGCACCAATGAATATGTGTGTATTCTGGCTCTGTCCACATGCTCCCAAATTCATTGGTGGTGGGGCTTTTTTGGTAAAATGCTGATCACTTTGCTGCTGATTTCTATGGATCTGGTAGCTATTGCTTTCCCCAAAACTGCTTGCTCCCTCTTTCCTCACTGATTTTCTTAATTAGCCTTGTATGTTTGCTGTGTGTGATTTTCGGTGTTTGCCCTTTTATTTCTCTTTTAATTAAAAATAAACCTTTCCAGTTGAACTTTTGCCTGCATTATTTTGAGAGTTCCCTAAGGGAATAATCCCTGTAAACATAGGTGAAGAATCCCAGTTACCCCCTTTCACTTGTTTTCTTTAAAGCTAATTCCCCCAACTAATTAGGAGACTGCCTATTTGAGTAACAGTAGGCACAGCTGATTCTCCTGCCCCAATTAATTATAATGTGTGTATTGGACTGCACTCTGTCCATATTCTGAGTCTCACTGTACCTGGGCTCATAAAATAATGAATTCTTCAGGGAACTGGAAGCCCAAATATGAAGGTTATATTTGAATGAAATTCAAATGAATTTCTTTTTTTCAGCCCTTTTTGTACTACATTTAATAAAACAGGTCATTGCTGCAGGTTGTGTACCTGTGCTTTATATCACAATTCTAGTATATTACATCTTGCATTTTGAATAACTGGAAAACTGAATGGAACAATAGAGGTTGTAAGCATAAAATAATATGAAAACTGACAAATGTTTACCGCCTAACCTAAACATGATGCCCAATACCTCTACCGAATGGAAATTCTTAAATCTGCTTTGAAAGTCAGAAGAATGAAGACATTTCTGTTTATTGCCTAACTTATCTGATTGTTTTTCTTGTTCAGGAGTGCACAGAATTTGATGATACAAAATCTCAATTACTTTTCAAAAGATTCTAATTTAAAAGCTTTCTAGACACCCGATTTCCATTTTCCTTTTCTTTTCTTCTTAACATTTCATTGAACTACTGTGAAAAACAATGTGAGATTTCATAAAAGATTGTACAGAATGTAATGCTGCTAAGACATGGTCATCAGTTCAAAAAAGGTTGTACTTTGGTGCAGTACAGACTATGTTATGCAACATATAGGAATTTAACGTCATATCTGGGTTAAGAATTCTTCAGTGTTGATAATTAACTTCAGTTGCTGAGTATCTTTATCTCTAGCAATAAAAACACCATTGGTCCTACTGATCACCAGTCAAGAATAATTTATACACATAGGTTAATCTCTTAATATCTGCAAATTCAGATGGTAATTGACATGCACTAACCAGGCACCCTGAAATTAAACACCACAAAATATCCATATTGCCTCCCCACCAGCTGTAATATAATTTTTTTCTACAGCATGCTCCTGTTTTCAGCTGCAGATTCATAAATGGGGCAGGGTCAAATATACCAGCACGAGTGCTTTAGCTGCTTTAAGTGACCAATTTGGAGAGGATGGTGCTAGTCTTCTACCATACCAAAGGATATTATAGTCCCCAAACTTTCTTAACAGATACCTGCCAACCTTTGTTGAGGAATTCCAAGGACTCATCACAGTTATTAATTGTTTTGTTACTAATGACCAGTGTGGACCTGACAACTTAAAAGGGACTGTCTTTTAGTTAAAAGATTACAACCTTTTCTATTAATGCTTCAATTAATTCACTGCTTTGGATTAGTTTAATCATTGGTTGTTCTCAAACTCTGCAACATTCCCATTCAGCAGAGGCATTGTGTTCATTAGCACTCCAACATGCTATATGACATTCTTACTTTTCATACAGGGGTGCCACCAAAAATTACCTCCAACTGCAAGTAACCTGCCACAACTGTAACATGCATAACTCCTTAGGATGAGCAAATTTCCCACTGGTTTTGTAGATTACCTTATATTATGAATATTCATTGTATGTTTTTAATATATTTATTAAGATATTTGTGCCCTACTACTTGAGGAAAGCAATGGCAAGCCACCTCTGCTTCTCACTTGCCTTGACAGCCACGGCAAGGGTTGCCATAAGTCAGTTGTGATGATGGCACTTTACACACACACACACACACACACACCCTGCTACTTGAATAGGATTCTGCATAGACCTGTCTAGGATTTTTCTCATACTGGACTACCAGTAGGATAGTCCAAAAAGACAGAGAGCTCTTAATTGTTTTGGAAGGTTCAGTACTATAATTGTTATAATTGATTGAAACGGGGCGAACACATCAATAAAGGTGGCTGCATTTGGAATGTAATTTTCTGATCCATATGCTTACTGGATAGCTTAAAAAGAGTGATCAGCAAAATATTATTGCTGGATTCATTTTCAGTCAAAATAAATGTAAACTTTCTCTTTTAGAAGTTGATGGGAAAATCCAAATGAACCTCAAAGGCACATGTCTAAGATGGCAGAAAGCAATTAGCATGCAACAGTGAATAATGTAGAATGACTTATTATATTTGGAAACTGTTGAAGTGTAGCAAGCAGAACATGTATTTGTAGAACACTGAAGGAGCATTCCACTCTTTCTTCCCCTGGGAAATTTTGCTAGTCTTTTTGGCATGAATTTTTCTTTAGGTAACATTTCAAAGGCAGCTCTAATTTTGCTTAAGGATGCGTTACAACAAAAGAAATTGAGCAATCCTTGGTTTAGGAAATTTCAAGATTATGTTGTTAATTCAGCCATGTTCCCATCAATTTATGGCATTATCAGTTTGACTCCTAGTCCTCCCTCCCACCAACCCATCAATTCATTCCCTTCACACAAGTTCAATCAGAGAAATTCTAGTTGACGTGGCATGTAGCATGTCAGGGCCTTGCTGAAGGTGATGAATGTCTTTAGAAGTAAACTGTACATCTATTAAAAAGGCTGTGGGCTTGTTTGCTTGTTCATTTTTAATTATGCACATGGATTTGTTCCTCATTATTTGAAATTGTCATAATTTTCTCTGATCTTTTGACACATACTCCCCCCCCCCTAAAATACATCTCAGTCTGGCAGTTCCAGTCTTCTCCTGAAACTATGAGGGAGCAGAAGCTGTGCCATTGTGTTCAGTGCTAGGGAAGGCTCCACACATGAACAATACCACACAATAATCGGTACTATGAGATGTGGCTGGAATAACACCTGAGATCAGTGGGTTGATCAGATTATGTAACCTGTTATGTACCCCACGAGTGGGTTGACCGGATTATGTAACCCATTCCTGCACCACTGTACCCCCCACCAAGCAACTGTGTGGATACAACTGAGATACGACATGGGCATTGAAAACTCTTTTTTTCCTCTGACATATCTTCAAAGGGATTTCCAACAATAAATCCAACCAGCACAGCCTTTTAAATCAGCCTCACATCATTCTCCCCCCACCACCAAGATTACAGAAGATGATACTTCCTGCCCTTCTGTAGCCTGGTGGGCTGAATTTGTTTTGGATGGATCACAACTTACTTGGATCCACTATGGTTCAGTTCATACAACATGCAAAATTATGGTTTAATTTAACGAACCATAGTTTACAGACAAGAAAACATGCTACGAACTATGGTTCATTAGGGTCCATCAAAGCAGGGTCTGAAATTCTGCCATTAATCTGCTTTATTACTACAGTTTCCAGTGACATACATTCATGTACACCTTGGCTTAATCCTGGTGTCACTTCTCGGTCATACCCACACATAGGACTAGAGAGACACTTGGCCAGAGCAAATCAAAATGGATATCTCTCAGCTTTTACTGCCTCTTGCTAGCAGTCTCCCTGACCAATAAACCAGCATTGCAGAGGCAAACCGGTATTTGAATGAGCATCTACAAGCTAAATCCTAACTAACCATCACTAAAATAAACCATGACCTTTAAGCAAGATCTGCACTGTGCCTATATCTTCCACACAGGGACTTTTTCTCCCTGATTGATTGCATAGATTTCAGAATATCACTATGTAGAAATGCTGGGATGGCATCATGTATTTGTCAGGTCTTGCCAGGTATTTCCCCAAACACTTCACTGCATCACTCCAGTGCATGAGTTAAAGATGTTTCATTAAGAAAAGATACCAGTATCAAGATGCTGTAACAATGGAATTGACTGGAATGACAAGGTGGGAAAGTTAGCTCAATGATAGGTAAATGTCTCCTCTCCATGCCCCAGCAGGAAGAACAGGCAGTTAGGAGTTTTGGCATGCATCGCCTGGGAAGAAAGAAGGGGAAAGAAGAAGAGCTTGGTGTAGTCTCTGTAGTGGACTCAAGGTCACATTCCCAGGCATCTGCAGGAACTCATAACCAAAGCACCTTGCCTGGAAGATAGCAACAGGTTTACACAACAGTTAGCAACAGGTTTACACAATTCTAGTACTTTCTGCACCCACTCAGAGGCACTGAGACAAAAGACATATGATGCATGACAGATAAGCTGAAAGCCTATCTGACATTCTGCTCCCCCAAAGTACTATCCATCCCATTGTTTCTCCAGGTATTTTCTGTGAAATTGGCGTACTAATCTAGGAGCAGTAGCATCAGAAGCCTTAACTCACTCCAGATTACTCTTGTCAAAATGAGTCCATTGAATCAGGTAATACAGGGTTCCACGTTTCCATTTGGAGTCCAATATAGCTTCCACTTCAGGGTGGGGTTGCTCCTCTGCAATGGTTGGGGAGGAATTTCAGGCTCCGGGCGCCACACATCAGGGAGTGGTGCTTTCTTCAAGAGGCTGAAATGGAATACAGGATGGACATGTCTTAAGTTCTTTGGCAATTTCTACTGATACCTCATTGATTATCCTGATGACCTTGAAGGGCCCCAAATATTTCCACCCAAGGTTTTTACTTGGATGCTCCCCCCATAGATTTTTGGTAGAAACATACACTTTGTCTCCTACTGTCAATTCCCGGGGCGGGGGGGGGGGCGTTAAGATCAGCTTGCTTTTTGTAATGGGAAACTAAGTTAACAGTGACCTTTTAAAGCTTATTTCTATATTTTTTTCAGTAACATCACTGTACATCAAGCATCACTATTAACTCAAAGCCTGAAAATCTCAAACGTGTTTCACAGTATTAGCTACTCTCTACAGAAAACAGCAGAAAAGATGGTGCTACAACATCCATTCAGTGGAATGACAAAGTTAAAGCATAAAGAGAAGGCAAAAGGAACTAAATATACAGATCGGTGACCTCTCACTAGAAGAGATAAAGAGATGATAAGACAAAATGTGGCACCAGGAGCTAAAGGAACAGAGCACACCAGGTGAAAACCTCTTCCAAAGCTAAAGCAGATGTGAGAGTACAAAGACCAAACAATGAGAACAGCTCAGACATTCCTTCTAACAGATATTAACAGGTCACTGCCAGATAAGAATTGTAATCGGACATTTTTTGAGAGAACATAAAAACAAACAAAATGTATGGGGGAAACAATGTAATTCCTCTGTCTTCTCTTTGTCGAATGTGGGACTAGCATACAGTTACTATGATTTATTCTGCCACCTTCAGCTTAAAGAGGAAATTCTAACATGACAAATACACATAGAAGCAACAATCATCATGTAATATGCCATGAAAGGTCAGGGGAAAAAAATAAGCATCATAGATTTGTTGTGGCTAACACAAGTTTGAATAGAGAATCCACAGGGAACACTGAACATGATGCATATTCACCAGATCTTTGTGAATGTACACAAATGAACTCCATGAATGGTATTTTGCATTTTGGTTTCGATCCAACTAGCTTTTCCTGCTGGTGAAAATAGCAGGAATAATTCATTTTAACCACCCCAAAAAGGTATGCTGGGGATAATGGGACCTACGTGGACAAAAGCCATGTGGGATGTGAGCTATAGTAAAAAGGAGAGTTCAGCAAGAGTGAATGAAAAAGCTGTCTGAATCCAACCTATTGTCTGGCCAATATGCAGATGATGTTGAGAAATGTGCTGAAGTTAGAAGTGAACTACACGAGACGCCCAGCATGTCCTTTTCTTCTGCCAATAGGCAGCATGGAGAAGGAAGAAAGAGTAAATTTCATGCTGCCTACTGGAGGAAGAAGTGTGAATCGCCTTGAACTGGACTAGGGAAAAAAGGGCGACCTGCAGAGCAGTGGGGGGGGGGGGTCTTATCTCCCTGATGCTGCGACACCTGCACTTTTTTTCTCTCTCTTGCAAAGCTGGCAAAGTGATTACAGTATCCTCAGAAGGGAAAGTGGGAGGAGAAGGAGGAAGAGGAGGAGGACGAACGGCTCCCCCCAACTAGTACCGAGATGCATCTTTAAAACAACAGAAAAAGCAAGCTCCATTTGCCCAATGAAGTGTGAGTGCAGAGTGACTGCAAAGAGCATGGGAGGAAGAGGTGGGGGAGAGCAGCTGGCCAGCCCCCAGTGAGAAGCCCTCCCCTGGTGATTCTCCTGGGTGTTCTTTCTCAGACTACACTTCCCAGGGAAACTTGTGGGAACCCGGCACGTGAAGTGCACATACTGGGCATCTCATGTAGTTTAGCTCTTTACCTGGACAAGGTGTTTCATGCATTGGTCAGTATTAAAATTCTTCACTTGGTACCTTATAGGCAGTCACTGGTCCTTGTGTAATACTCAAAGCCTCCAGTGTTACTGGAAAGTTGTATGCAATTGGACAATGCACACATTTACCTGTTCATATTAGAAATATTTGGACATTTTTCACGTTGATATCCATGAATGTGCCTAATGGCTGAGATTCATGCTTACTCGCCATCAATTCCCATTAACCCCAACATGAGCAATGAGATGCATGTGCAAGAACTGTGCTGTCTATTTCCATTGGACATGATTGTTTTGGAAAGATGCTTAGAAAAACGCTGAAAATTAACAAGCATTTTTCCTATTTGTGTCATACGAGAGTGAAGCCCGAAATCTTGTGGGGTTGACGGTTGGGGAAAGTATTGGAATAATGATTGGATCACAGCTTTTGCAAAAACTAAACATTTAGTTTGTATTAGTTCTGCAACAGTTGCTGTACTAGGTGAGACAATCTTTCTCCTGTTGCCTACACAATTGCAACCCAACAAGATGAATGCAGCCATGTGTTGTAATCTGTCAAGTATTTGACTTTCCTCTTTGTTTTCCAAGCAATGCCAGCCAATAATAACAGGAGCTTTAGCAATACCCTGATGAGGTGCAAAACATCAGCAATCTGAATACGAATAGGATAATATATTTAAATGAAAGTCAGCCTAATTATTAAATAACTTCAATAAATATCTAAAAGAATAAGAGTCAAATGCCTCAGCGCTTTCGATTGAATTTGCTTTTGTTTCCAGAAGATGGCATAAGGTTTACTTCTCAGTTGTTGTGGTGCTATGGAGTTTGAAAATAATAAGCTCATAATGCAAATTTTCCCAGCTTGTAATACCTGGTTTCATTATAAGTCAATTTCCCTTGTCAGATCGTTATTGTCTCTGCAATTAACATCAAAAATACATTCCATGCTAATACATTGTTTTTGCAATTGTAAGGTCAGCTTTCATCATAACAGGCAGCTGTGGTCAGAAGAGCCACCACTGGCAACTGAATGAAGTTGCTTGTAACTTGGTCCCAAGGATACGGTACTGATTGCTGGCACTGACATGCACTTTTGTGTTAATGCAACAGTAAGCATTGCTGGAGCTAATGCCTCCTCCTTGTCTACATCCATGCTGATAAATATGAATTATGGGAGTGAGCAACTGTGATGATGCAAGATAGATAGATAGATAGATAGATAGATAGATAGATAGATAGATAGATAGATAGATAGATAGATAGATAGATAGATAGATAGATAGATAGATAGATAGATAGATAGATAGATAGATAGATAGATAGATAGAAAATTAGTGTAGTATGGATTATCCAAACAATGAACAGCCTGCACCTGTATCCATACTATAATTCCCGAATAGCAGGGCAAGAGTGTGTACACCCACCAAATACCACTTGCTGACTCAGGGCCAAGCTACAAGTGACGAATGACACTTGAACGGCAAGTGAACAGACTCACATGTATTCCTCCCTGTTCACTTGCACTCCACTTGTGCTTCACTTGATCACAAGTGGAGTGCAAGTGGAGCACAAGTGAACAGGGAGGAATACATGTGAGTCTGTTCACTTGCCGTTTAAGTGTCATTCATCACTTGTAGCTTGGCCCTCAGGGTCTCATGAGATGATTTGTGGAATGCAAATTGGTTTGGGTGAAACCCCAACCCAACTCGTTTTTAACATCTGCCCTGGGACTCACCTTAAAAACAGTACATGTTGGGGAATTGGTTCCTGAGTGTGATGTGGTGGCAGGAGCGGCTGTTGGGCAGACTTTTTGAACCAACAGCAGGACAGCTTTTCTAGTGAAAGTGCGTGGGTGGGAGTGAAGGATACTGAAGCTGCTCCTGCCTCCCAATTCAGGTTTCACACCCCCACTCTGCCTCCCAATTCACACGCCAACACAACTTGCATTTCATGCATTGTCTAATCAGACCCTCAGTTACAATTTAAGTCACTGACTATTTGAAAGGAGTCAGAATATTGCATATTCCTCCCTTTATCTCCGTACAAAAATAGGATAGAGGGTTCAATAAAGGATGAAAATTCAACAAAGTGGTCTGGGGGGTTGTCACCACAGCACTTTCTACTTCACCTCAATCTTCTCTCCTTCTTCTGTGGGAGAGCCACAAACTTCCTTTCCCGTGTCAGGAGTAGAGATGGGCACAAACAGCAATACGAACAAAAAAGCCACGAACAGCCCAATCTGCTGTTCACAAACAAGCTGTTTATGATGCCCCGTTCTGAACGAACAGGTGGTTGTTGCAACCCTAGTTCCTTGCTGTTCGTCAAGCCAGACAGTCTGGCACCTACAATCAATTCCCTTGGCAACTTAGGCAGGGATTGTCTGAACTCTGTCTGAACTCCTGCTGTTGCCCTGGAAACCCCAATCTAAGCCCAATTTAGCTTGATAGGCAGGTCTTCCTTTCAAGTGTGGAGCTCCAAATTTGTTACAAGAAGGGAGCAAAGAGCAGGGGAGAGGGGGCTCCCAGCTCTGGTTTTGCAGACAGTGAGGGAGAGACAGTTGCTGTTGGCATTTTGATAGAGAGAGTGCATTGGAGCCTGGATTTTCTTTGTGTGTGGTGGGATAGGGATCTACCCCTTCAAGTTCCAGGGCTGCTGCCAGGCTCTGGGCCAACCTATTGTTTATTATTGGTACCTTTCCTGGTGCCTGCTCAGGTCAGGTTTCTGGGAGTGGTGCAGTGGGGATCTTAACTTGGATGATGGCTGGAGGAGAGCCTGCTGGCCCCCACAAACAGCCAACCACAAACAAGTTCGTGAACAGGGCCATGTTTGTGGCTGTTCATGAGTCCCTGTTCGTGGATGGCAACGAACAACAAACATCATGTTTGTTTGTTTTTTGTTCGTGCCCATCTCTAGTCAGGAGCCCTTCCACAAATTCAGAGAACAGTGTTGGAAGGACTATGCTGCCACCTGGGGAATTATAGGGCAGCTTGGATTACAATGACCTGTAACTTCTTGAGAGAGGAATTTTATACTTGTGGAGCAACACCAAGAATTCCCAAGCCTTTTGTCATGTAAATTTGCTGTACACTCATCTATTTTAAGAGGGTCAAACTCAGAGTTGCTGAGTTTCCATTCTACCAAAAATTAATCAAAAACTTTGCCTCATTTTACTGAAAAAGCCAGCTATCTTATTTCGCCTCCACGGTGTACACTTAGTATTAACTTCATTCACAGTCAGGCTTATGGGCTTATAAATGAAGTATGCAACAGTGTCAAATCAATAACTGCAGAGCTGCAAAATGTGACTTTTTAAAACAGATACATTAATTAAACAGCTATTAATTTCAGAGGGCCTTGGGGTTTTCATAAAACACACTCAGGCTTGATATATAGCTCTCGTGTTCATTTCTTGCATCAGTTTTTGATAGCGGTTCCTCTTTCAGGTGTGAGAGATTTATTCTTTTAACAAGGCTTATAATTCAGTGTATTTCTAAAAATACTTTGCACAAACAGTGTGCATGTGCCATGTGGGTTACAGTCTGATTATGTGCATGTATGTATGCTTATACATAATACTTTGGAGAGATTTGGTACGGCAGAACCTAATGCTTTCATTTGCATGCTTATGGATCCACCCACACCAGATCAAGAGTAATTCCAGGAAATGCAGTGATGGAAAATTACATCTTTTTATTCATTATAAAGCAATCGTTACAGCTTTTCAAATACCATTTTTTTGTCATAACCTATGAAGTAATATGAAGACTTGCTCTTTCCCCAATCATCAAATGCTAATTTAATGATTGATTTTTTTAATGAAGTAGAACTGTAAATCAATTTTGTTTTCTTCTCTTTTTTTTTTAAAGGCACATTGCTAAGATGAAGCTTTTGGAGAGCTGTGGAACAGCACATTTTTCTGTCTAATGACAGTCAGACTTCACCTTACTTCATACTGAAATCCTATTAACCTCATCGCTCCTCTCCTGTCCTACATGCTGCCAATGCCCCTTGCTTCTTGCAGCGCTTAATAAAAATAAAACAAAATATGGAGAAAGGGCCCCATTTTTAATCTACGTAACAACAACAGCGTGTTTAATTTATATACCATTCTTCATGACAGATTAGTGCCAGTGCTTTTCAGGATGTCACCATTGCTATTCAGCAGATACGGAGTTGGATCCAATGAAGAAGACGTCCAGTAAAAGAAGGGAGGGTTTTTTCCCCCATTCCCTCGTCCACTGCAGTCCCTCACTTTGCTGCTTTTGCTGTTACTTAAGGCCCCTTGTTCTTTAGAAGCAACATTTTGGTAACCTTTTCAGGCTGGAACAGAATTTGGCATGCCTGGCAGCAGCAATGCTACATAAGCCGGGGGCCATTCTTTGCTGCCTTGCCTGGGAGAGAGAAAGACTCCCTTCCCGGGCATACAGGTAGTTGGTCGGGGGCAGAGCCACTGCCTTAGAAGGTGGCTCCGCTTTCCCGGCCACCAGTTGCTGCATTTGCTCGGCCCACCCACCTCACCCTGTCATAGTGCAGGATTAGCCGGCTGCTGTTTCCAGAGCCAGGTAGGAATTTTTTACCCCTGTTACTGTATTGGCTGTTGGTATGGGGGTTTTTCTTGCCTACCTTGCACTGCTGGCAGAGGTTGGAGGTTTGGGCCTGGGTGGGGCTATTTAGGTTCTCCTGGCAGGAGATTCTCGGGGAATAGGGAGTGGGCCGGTGAGCACCCAGTGGCATTTCCCCCATATGTGGGGGAACAGGGTCTGCCATCAGTGTGGTATGCTTGTGACAGCTACCACAGCACAGGCAGACACCTGTGGGGATCCCCAGGCACAAGTCCTTCCCTCATGCTGTATGGCTGGGGCGTTAGGAGCTTGATGGAGGGATCCATTTGCCTTGCTGGCCGGGTTGCAGCCATTCTATGGATGGCCTACACCCGGGGCTTTGGGGCTCGCCCAGACAGGTCAAGGCGGTGGTCAGGGGTGACCCCGTGGCTTGACCGGTACTGCATAGTTGGCCTTTGCCATAGTTATAGTTATGTTATTGTTATATTAATAAACAGCCATTTATCTCCAAGCCTGTGTCTGTCTCTTATTCCGGCTAAGGTAGCAAAGGGGGAGGTAAGGTTTTCAAGGAGACTGGAGCATCTGTGCCAGCTGGCCATCTTTAACCTACTTTCTACTGCTGAGTCATTTTCTTCAGCTTCTTCTGCTTCTTCTGCTGCTGAGACATTTTGACCTGCCTTCGTCTTCCAGTATATCCATAAATGTTGAGGTGTGCCTAGAGGAGTGTGCCGCAGGGCTCTTGGAACCTTGTCAGAGTTATATGGATAGCTTCAGGTTGATCTCCCTGATGAATGCAGGCTGTGTGCTTGGGGTTGTGAAGGCTTCTTCCTGCAAACTGAATCTTTGTCCATCATGGCTATTAAAACTGTGCCAGAAGGAAGTGATACCTTTTTTGGGAGAAGGTTATTAATACTGTCCCTATTATAGATTCCTTTTGTCAGTAGATTCCTTCTGTCCCTGTTAGATTAGGCCAATGGACCAGCTTTCCATAGAGATGAAGAGGAGGGGATGTACACTAATCAGCACCGAATTCCCTCTTCCTTAGAGTCTCTCTACATGAGACACCTGGGTGCATGTTTGTCAAGTGTCGGAAGATTAAATTTTAGCCGGGAAGGGCAGTTTCGAAAGACAGAACCAGCCGAGATCATTCTGGAGGGGATGGATTCTCTCACAGCCCTCCTCCACCTCTGTCATGCTGGATTGTCTCCCTTTCTGGAGCTTTTACCCTGCTGCCCTTGCTGTTTAAAACTTTGAATTAACTGAGCCTCAGCAGGGCAAGGGTTTTTACCTGCATTTGATTTTTACTACCTACATGCTGAACTTTACATTTATCTCTGTTGAATTTCATTTTGTTAGCTTTCACCTAGTTTTTCAGCCTGTTAAAACCACCTTGAATCCTGAATCTGTCTTTTATTCTGTTTGCAATTCCTAAAGCTTTGTATCATCTGCAGATTTAATGAACATCCCCTCTGTTTCTTCATCCACATTATTTATAAAGATATTGGACAACTCTGGGCCCAGGACAGATCCCTGAGGCACTCCACTTGCCATGCCTCTCCAAGAGGATGTGGAAACATTTACAAACACTCTTTGGGTGCAATCTGATAACCAGTTACAAATCCACCTAACATAGTAGGATACAAACCCCTTTTTCCCAACTTGCCAACAAGTTCTAAAAGACAAGTTGTAGAACTGGTCTGATTCCAGCAGTATCTGATGGTGACATTTACTCTTTTTAACCCCTAGCACACTAGGCCATGTGTCCCCAATCTTGTTGAACCTGCATGGGCTTCTGGAATTTCAAAAACAGGTGTGTTTGTGTGTATGGGGGGGAGTGACAACCCCAAGTGGCTGCCCTTAGAGCTGCGTCAAATCACAAAACATTGGAAGGTCCCACAAGATGTTAGGAGGTTACAAACCAAGCATCCCCCTATTATGAACAAGTGCTCTTTGCAGACATAAAAATAATGCCTCTGAGGCTCTTCTGAAGTATTTCCTACTCCAATGAAGTGTGGGAAAGTCAGAGCTGGCTGTTTGCTTCGAAGAAAAGATTTTGTGTGGCTAGCAGAAGCAAGTGGCTACCAGAGAAAGTATAACAGGGCACCATCTTGGTAATTATTGCCCTAGACTGGCCCTTTAGTAACCAAATTTAAAAGATATTTCTGTCCCTTTTTCAAGTTAATTGGAAGAAACCTTTTGCCTCACCTTCCACTATCTCTATTACAGCCTCTCAGGGCCAAGCTACACATGACGAATGACACTTGAACGGCAAGTGGATTGGTTGGAGGGCAAGTGAACAGGGAGAAATACACTTGCTGTTCAAGTGTCATTCGTCACGTGTAGCTTGGCCCTCAGACATCTTACAAAAGAGGATTTGGAATAATGTAATTCTGCCATAAGTTCCTCCCAGCAATTTCCTAAATATGAATGCTTAACTAGAATGTTGTAGGTTAAACTGATTTCTTTGGCTGAAAAGGCAGCTAAAGGAGGACCATTATCAGATAATAACAAAAAAATCTTGTCTATACTAAAGGAACCAATTCATTTTTTTTCCTTACTTTGTTGGTATTTTATGCAACCCCAGTGGCAGGTTGAATCAAATATGAATCTTTCATCTGCAGGTGGAGGTTGGAAAACAAAATTAAAAGTGCATTATCAAAAATTCTTGGCATAGGCGAGCAGCTCCATGAAAAGCAGAGAAGAGACACATCTCAGCCAAATTATTGACAAATGGGAGGGAATCATGTTTGAGGAACTAATTCCTGGCCATGATCACATGTTCACTAGTTCCTAGAGAGACACCCACTAAATCATGAGGACATGGATGGAAATAGGCCATTAAAACAATGAGCGAATGTTGCCAACTTTCAGTTTTCTTTATCTGATGCCCTGCCCTTTAACTGATGCCCTGCCTTTATCTGATGCCCTTTAACATCCAGCCAGTTTGGTGTAGTGGTTAAGAGCAACAGGACTCTAATCTGGAGAACCAGGTTTGTTTCCACACTCCTCCACTTGAAGCCAGCTGGGTGATCTTCAGTCAGTCACAGCTTCTCAGAGCTTCCTCAGCCCTACCCACCTCACAGGGTGACTGTTGTGGGGATAATAATAACACACTTTGTAAACTGCTCTAAGTGTGCCATTAAGTTTTCCTGAAGGGTGGTATATAAATCAAATGTTCTTATTATTATCCATTTGGGGGGAATTTTACCATTGCTCATACTTAGACATGGGCACGAACGGGGGAAAAAACCAAACAACCTGTTTGTTGTTCGTTGCCATCCACAAACAACAAACAACGAACATGGACAAACATGAACTGTTCCCAGACATGTTCATTGTTCGTTGGGGCCAGAACCACCCCCACCCAACCCCCCCACTTAGCCCCCCTCTCCTCACATCCACTTACCTGACCCTTTAAAGATCCCTTTAAACTATCAGCTGGCAGGCGGCAGTGAGGAATCCCCCCCCCCCGCCGCCTACCAGCTGATAGTTTAAAGGGCCCTATCCCGGCAAAAACAGCAGTGTCTGCTGGCAGGTTGTTTGAGGGGTTACAAATTGACCTTCCCAATGAACAATACCCACCAAATTTGCAGGGGACATATTCCTCACTGTCCTCTGAAGACCCCCCAAGTTTCAGAGAGATTTCACCCAGGGAAAGGCATGATCCACGGGTCTCCTCATTGGCTGTCATTTTCTCTTCACAGTGGCAAAAAACAGGACTCTCTGCTGGAAGTACTTTGAAGGGTTAAAGCCAGAAGGAAAGCCAGAAGGAGTTCAGACAGAGTTCAATCTCTGCCTCCGGTTGCCAAGCGGATTGATTGCAAGTGCCAGACTGTCTGGCTTGACAAATGGCTGCCAAAGGCAACGAACAAGGCTTGCAACGACCACCTGTTCATTTAGGATGGGGCCTCACGAACAGCTTGTTTGAGAACAGCAGATTAGGCTGTTCGTGGGTTTTTTCTGTTCATAATGCTGTTCGTGCCCATGTCTACTCATACTTCCTTTGGTCCTATATTATCACTCCCTTGACTTTTCCAGATAGTTGTTGTTCACCTTTCTATGTCCAGATTTATCCCTGAGCTTTTTACTGACTGGCATGATAATCATCAACTATGTTTATTTCTTTCCTTAGTGGTATTTTGGCAGGCAAAAGATCTGCAAAAAGAGCCACCGGAGTACCATCTGTTGAGATTCCAGAAGTGCCAAGCTCTTCCTTCCACAGGCAACAAGGTTATTATATAGTTCCTAGGGGCATGGAGCTGGGGAGTGAGTCCCTTCATCCAAATGAAAGATGTTTCCCAAACAGTTTACTACTGGTCCCCCACTTTAAGCTTTCAAATGTTATCTCTCTATCACATTTTGTCCAAATTGGTTCAGGAGAAACACAGAGAGAGACTATAACCATGTGGAGGCTATTATTGCAAACAACCATTTCAGAACAAAGCAGAGCTACAAGCCACAACAGTTCTTTGAATTCTGTAGTCAAGTTTCCAAGAGGCAGGTCAGGAGATTTGGTGCCTAGCAGGAATGCCAGGTAATGGCCTTCCCCCCAGGCAACTCTAGGCTATTGCTGGGGTGCCAGAGGTCAGGGGGATCTAGGAGCCCTGTGGTTCCCTGGCACAGTGTGGCTGGCAAGCAGTTCAGCACATACTGTGCTTCATCTTAGGGCATGTCCAGGCCGGTGAGCAAGCAGTTCAGAGTGCACCTGCCTAAAGTATAGCTCCAGGTGCACTTTCTTAGGCTAGCTGGTTGGCAGGCAGAATGGAGAACACAAGTGCTCAGGCCAGCTAGCTGGTGGGCAGCTCGATCGGCACTTGTCCCATGCCCAGGCCACTGGGTGGCTCTGGTCAAGCCTGGGCCAGCTGGCTGGAGGAAGGTGTCCAGACCAACTGGCTTGGACTCCAAAAGCCCTTGAGCTGGCCCTCTAGAATCCCCATATATTTTTGAAAAATAATAAACTGCTTAAAAAATAGCCATTCTCCTGCAGAGGAATTTCAAAGGGAGATTAGAAAAAGACACTACTGAATTGCAACTGATAATGAAGCTCAGACTATGCATCTACCTGGAATGAATTGAGGCAAAGGCTTCCTGTCTCATTACCAATGCTAATTTCTCCACACCCACTACCCCTCTGCATACCCCACCCTATTCAATCATGCCTGCCTTTGTCATTCACTGGCAGTTATCATTCCGCTTTTATAATCACTCCACTCTCCAAGATATAAGGACAGATGGACTCACATTCTAGCTGCATCTGAAGAAGTGAGCTGTGGCTCACAAAAGCTCATAGCCTACCACTATTTTTTTTAGTCTTATAGGTGCTATTGGACTCTTACTCTTTTCCACTGAAAAATAATAGACATTTATACATTCCCCCAAATAGTTTTCTCTAATAGCAAGACCCCCAGAAAACATTACCTTTCTGTTTCCTTGCCTTCTTTCACATGCTTAGGTTTTAAGTAGTTATGGTTTCTTTCATCCATTTTTTTTTAAATGGCTTTGCATTTTTATGCTTGAAGGACTCAGGAGCAGACAAGGTAGATGTCTGTGGGCTTCATGTTCCATCTGTCAAACGAATGGCAACTTTTGATTAGGAGCATCTGCTGTTATTCCCATGTGGACATGGAATCAACCTGGTGCAAAACTGGTGATGTGCTGAAGTTCAGCGACTCATTTTCAGAAGGTCAGAAATAAGAAACCAACAGTCATTTGTAGACTGGAGCATAAAAATAAAAACTCTTACAGCATTGGCAGGTATTCAAGGAGCATCCTGAGCTCATAATTCAGAGAAGACTGTATATTATTTAGAATGTGTACATTTATCCTGATTTATAGATGGCATTTCACCAATGCAGCTTTTGTGTGTAAGGATAAATCCATAATTCGGTCTTATTTTACTAGCAAATAAGTGAGTTTTGCATAACTGAAACGAATGCTGTATCATAAGAAGCTAAGGGAGCTAATTGAAAGGAGGTTGGGGGAAATAGTGTTTTGATGGGATGGGCCAAACGAACTTGGCATAGGAATTCAGCCATTCTGTCCCTACCTTTTTATAACCAGTGCCATAATTGATACAGAACAGATCCATACATGCATAGCGACTGGAAGCTTGGCCAAGATACAAATCTTCTGGTTGCCCCAAATGCCATTGACTGTATGGGAATCATCTCACATGCAAATCAGACTTCAGCTTGAGACCGCTCTCAAATGTACCTGTGGTTGAAAAGAATTGTGTTGGGTAGTTTGCTAGAAGGGAGCCTCAAAAACCCTAGACACATGGAGCCTTTCCGTGAAACCTTTTTTGGATGCCAGCCATTGGTGTGTGATGCCTTTGGAAAAAAAAAATAAAAATAAAAATAATTCATATAAATAAACTCTCAGAAATAAATTTTCTAAAGTACATAGCTATATCATGTAGAGCTGGGGAATAAATTTTACCCAATCACTTTTGGTTTATTTTTAGCAGGACTATTTGTTTTGGTCAGGGGTCATTTTGTAGAAAAAGAGCTGAAGGAATACATTAGCATATGCCACACCCCTTGACATCACCAGAAGTGTGTTATTAGTATAACTGATTTGCATATGCCACACCCCCTGACATCACCTATCCTGGCTGTTTTGGACGCCATCTTGGCCATTCAGGGCTGAAATTGGGCCCAAAATGGCAAAAAGGGGCTGAAAATGACCAAAAGGGGCCCAAAGTGGTAAGGATCAGTCCACTGCTGAGTGGGAAAGTGATCCATCACCCGTCAGAGGCCTGATCCGGGCAATATCAGCCCCAATCCAGGCTGAAACGGGTCCAAAATGGCCGAGAGTCAGGTGGGTGGGGCCACCTGACATGTGACCTCTTTGGGGAACTGCTGTATCTGTGTTCCTGTGTATTTCCCCTCAAAATGAGCCCTGGTTTTGGTACTGAAAACAACTGTGTGACAACTGTGTGACAAACTAATCATGGCTTGGGTTATCAATGCTTTAAATATAAATAAATGTAAACATTTTTTAAAAATCAAGATCATGATTCTTCGTCTACTTATAATTATTATTTTAGATAAGAGCAAATATATAGGATTGGGTTGATTGGGTTGGGGAAGCATTGGTTACTGCTCCACTGAGCAAAGTTTGAAGCCTTCTTCCAGTCTAAGGAGACTGCCTCCAACAGATGAATCACTGAAGTTGGAGGACGATCCCTCAGGCTGGTAGAACTTCCTCCAGCCATAACCACACATTATTTATATTGTTCCCAATAGGCCATTTCTCCATTAAAATCACCACTACCACCCCACAGTGTCTATTTGGTATCACTATACTTTCCCCCACATGGGAGTTTGCCAACTCACAGTTTTCCTAGAATTTGTACAACTGATTTCCAGTCTACAGAGATCAGTTCCCCTGGAGGATATGGCATCTTCAGAGAATGGACTCTATAGTAGGTCATGATAGTCAGTCCCAGCTGAGAGGAAGCACAGCGTGGTGGATAGAGTATGTGACTATGAACAAGAGAAGTGGATTCAAATTCCCGCTCCACCAAAGCTCCCCCGGTGACCTTGGGTCATCACACTGTCACAACCTGACCTATTATTGTGAGGATAGAGTAGAGGGAAGGAATTTGATGTGATAAGCTGCTTTTGGCCTGGACTGGGAATAAAAGCAGAATGGATTTTTAAAAAAAAAATGATGCAAGTGAGGATTTTAAAGAAATCTTGGAGCGCTTGGATATTTTAAAAGTGCTCAAAATCACAACTTTTCATTAAAAGTTATTCCTATTGCTATAATGGAGAGAATAGAAATGTTCTTTAGAATGTTCCGCTGGAATATTTTTGTTGTTTCTGAAGACGCAGAAGTGCTTAGACATTTGGAAATTGCAGCTAGAAAAGGAATGTGCAGAAGGGTAGAAAATAATCATAATCTGAACTGAATATACACTGTTGTGTAATGGGTTAGTGTTACATGCAATTTGGAAACTTAATGACGTTTAGGGAAGGTCATTAATCCTCTCTATTCTGGCAGTTTGCTGATCTGTTCTCTTTTATGAGGCAGCAGGACAGAGAAGGGGGAAATAATGAGTCAGCAGAAAATAGAAGTGACAGACAGCCATGTTGACCAGCCAGCAGAGTATATATTGATCTTGCAACCCCTCTCCCCCAAAAATGTGCTTATAGGTTTCCGTGCATAGCATTTCTGTCAGCAGCTGCTCTCCCAGGGAGTGTTTAGATGCCAAATAAGCATATAGAGTGCCACAATTTCTCTGCTCTCATTGCCTAATTTCTCTGAGAGACTGTATGTTTTTGGGTTTTCTCTTCCTTGCTTATTACTAGACATGGGCACGAACCAAACAAAAAAACCCCGAACCATGAGGTTTGTGGATTTTGATGAACCAAAAACCACAAACTGGCACAGAACTGGAGCCAGTTACGAACCAGTTTGTGGGTCGTGGGGTTAAAATACCCCTTTCCAGCCGCTTAGCAGCGACAGGGAAAGGGGCATTTAACAATTTAAAGGGCTATTTCCTGCCTTGCACAAGCAACAGGTTCCTTTAAACTATAAGCTGGCAGGCAGAGGAGGGGATCCCTCCCTTGCCTGCCTGCCAGTTGATAGTTTAAAGGGACCTGCCAGTGACAGTAACCAGTAACCAGTTTGTGGAAGTTCATAGAAAGGAGCTTCCATGATCCGTGGTTTGCGAACCATGAACTGACCTGGTTCATGCGTTTTTTGGGGTCGTAATTGGATTCGTGCCCACCTCTACTTATTACTGCTGTTGCTTTGTAAATGCTAAACCTTGTGATAGCGAATATGGTGTTAGCTAAACAAAGGCATGATACAACATGAGGTGTCAAATTGAAACCTGTTCTGTAATGTTACCTGTCTTTCATGGGATACCAAATATTCATGCTCTGGAAGTGAAAATGTTAATTGCCCATTAAAAACAGGGATGCTTTCTTCTAGCTACTTATCAGCCATTGTATGCTGTAGAGGCCCAGTTTAAAGAGTCTTAAATAAATATGGGTGCAGAGTACTATCCTTGAGAATTTCAATCCACTTGGATATGAGGGGAAGATGGGGGCATTTTCTCCTTTTTCATCCTGAAATGTGGGGGAAGGAAGTTATGTGGGGCAGAGGATGTAGTAAAGAGGGGGATTAGGTGAGACTGAGTCAAATAGCTAGCTGGATCCAGCCTTTTAACTATAAATTGTCGTGACTGTAATTTATTCTGACTGTAATTTTGTTTTAATAAAACATCTGTAAAAAGCAAATAAGATAGTTTACCTAACCAATGACATTTCCCAAGGTTTTATTAATTTTTTAAATGTTCTATTCCTCTATTAGTGAAATGTAATCTGGACAATTTCAGTTGTACAAATGGATTCCTGTTTTACCATTCTAACAAGGATTTGGCTCCGGTGCTCTGAAGTCTTCCAGTGTGCATTTGGCATTTTATCACAAAATAACCTGCACGGTTGTTTGAACGAATGAGGTCAGTGCATGTCTGTAACAATGTCCTTTGTGCAGAGGCCAGATAACTAAATTAATTTACCTCTATAATGAATATGCTCTCCCATCCTGAGGCACACTGAGCATTATCTACTCATGTTGTGTCATGCCCTTGTTTTGCCAGAAATGAGAAACAGATGTTAAATGGAGGTGTAATTATTCTATTTACTAGATAACCAAACACCTTGAAATGGCAGGCAGGGTAAGACACATTTTATCCTAAATTACTGACGGATTCTAAGTCTGCACGAGGCTGACTCTGATTTTGACTCAAACAAAATGATAAGGTTATAGTGTGTGTTTTGTGGGGGGAGGGATTAAGCTTTTTTTGTTCCTAAATTTGTCATGGTGATAAACAGTTCTTGAGTTGACTTGCATAAAAATTATTATTAAAAAGTAAAAACAAAACAACAGTATTATAAAAGTAGGCAAAGTATAATAAGATGTTCAACAGTAAAGAATAAAAATAAGAACAAATAATTGACAGCACTATGCCATCTTTCTTCCCCTCATAATTGTTAACACTGTCCCCCAATGCCCATTGGACTTTTTTCCAAAGTAACATAGGAGTATATTGTTGATGTTTCAGTGTTTAGGTACCTTGGCAAATGTTTTTAACGGTTCCCCTATAATTATAGGGAATTGTAGGGAAGGGTTTTTTACTACCATAGCAATTCTCATAGATAGATAGATAGATAGATAGATAGATAGATAGATAGATAGATAGATAGATAGATAGATAGATAGATAGATAGATAGATAGATAGATAGATAGATAGATAGATAGATAGATAGATAGATAGATAGATAGATACCATTTCTCATTGATTTGTCCGAGGAGGAACCTCCTAGATTAATTTGACTTTTGCTTTGGATGAAGTGTTAGCAGGAGTTCAAATGTAACGGAGCACATCTTACCCTTCACAGTTATCAAATCTTGCACAGGCAGTAATTGATGTGATTTGAGTAAGGGTCATTTTCTGCTGCAGAAACGGAAGTACTTCTAACGCAGGTGCTTTGAAACAAAAAGGGAGCAGTGATTGTCCTGCTTTTTGATGCAAACAAAGACCATGTGCATTGGATGAAGGACACAGTTGCTTCTAGGAGTGCCATTTACTCATTTTTGGTGAGCAAACCCCCACCAAAGCACCCCTGTTCCCTGCCAGCACTCAGTAGACCAGTGGGAGAAAATTGAGGGAACAACGTACAGCAAATGTCATTTCCAGATGCATGGCCAGAAGTAAAGAAACTATGTGACCAGATAATCTAGCATTTTTCTGAAACCCTGTGGTAAAATCATAGAGTTTGCCAGAAAAGCCAGAGCATCCAGCAATGTGGCGATATCATTAACAGTTAAGCAGTTGGAAATGATGTCACCACGTGTAGGATGCCATTCCAGGGATCGCCAGCCAAGGACTGACAGCCCTAGCTTCTTCTTACTAACTTAATGTTTTGTAGTATTATTTATTGGAGTATGGGCCTGAAACCCACAGGCCCACTTTTTGTTGATAGAATTTATGGTTCAGTATGGACACAAAGCTCATATGAACTCCAGTGCCAATTAAAATCAAGCAAGAAAGTACTGTTCATGGTACCCCATCCTGATTCCTCAGGTGAAGTAAATTTCATTTCCTTATTGTTTCTTGTTAGCAGAATTACTGTTTCAGCATAGACCTGGGGCCTGTATGGTCCCTATGCCAATTAAAATAATCAGAAAATGCAAGGAATGGTGATAGTGCCACCTCAAACATCAGGTGAAATCAGTTTCTTAGAAACATCCACCCCCTGGAATCAACAGAGATTAGAAAGGCCGATGCATAGTTTCATGCGTTTTCCAGGAAAGTATGTAAAAATAGTTTGTAGAATCCAGTCTGTATTTTACCTGAAGAAATGAATGATGTATTATAGCAAAATAAGATTTCTGTTTCCATCTGTTGATTTTATTGGTTTTATTTTATTGTGTTTTGTACTTTCATTATTATGCGATGCTTTTCATTGTCATTCTAATCCCCCTTGAACAGTGGAAGGGTGGCAATGAAAAGTTTTAAATAAATAAATTAGACCAGTCCAGATGGGCTCATATGCAGTTGTGCTCAGATATACTTTGACTTCATGCATGCCATAATGGGGCAAATGTTTCCTATTTCCTGTTTTTGTTGCTGTCCTGGATGGCTCCAGCTTGTCTGTGAAAGAGATTTTTCATAGCTTCAATTATTGTTTTCTGTACGTATACATTTGTGTTTGTGTTATGTGCAATCATGTCACTTCTCACTTATGATGACAAGATGAATTACAACCTCTTATCATTAACAGCCTTGCTCAGAACTTGCAAAATGGAGGCTGCGGTTTCCTTTATTGAGTCAAGCCATCTCATTTTGGGTCTTCCTCTTTTCCTGCTGCCTTCAACCTTTCCAAACATTGGCCGTTTCCACACGCTGTTAAAGGGACGGGCCATTTTGTTGAATAGATTTCTTGTTCTTCCTTCTTTGTTGTTTTCTTCTATTTCTTTGTACTAGTTATTATAATAATTCTCTTGTCTCTGTGTACAATTCACTGAAGAGCTGCATTTAGAATTCTAATTCTATTTCTGTCATTTTTTACTTACGTATCTCATCTATCTTTAGCAATTTTAAGAGTTTCATGAGCCATTTATCTAGCCTTTTCTTTTCTTTTGGCTACTGGAATAGACTTTGCACATTCTTCTTTCATAATATCTCCAGGTTTTGTCCATAGTTCTTCCAGTTCACAATCAATTTAACTTAGTTATGCAAATTATTCTTTACATGGTCTTTAAATTCTTCAGGAATGTTATTTAGATTATATTTTGGCACTATGATTCTTTTACTATTTCTCTTCACCTTTATTCTAATTTTTTAATTTTAACAAGGCATGATCTATACCACAATCATCTCCTGGTCTTGTTTTAGTTTTGATTATAATCTATTTGATTCCTATAGTGGCCATTTGGTGATTTCCATGAATACAATTGTCTGTTTGGTTTCCTGAAGTGTGTGTTTGTAATGAACATATTGTTGACTTCACAGAATTCTGTGAGTCGCTCATTTCATTTAATAATCCAAGTTCAAATTTTTCCTACTATGTTTGATTCTGCTTTGTCTGCTACTTTTGGATTCCATTCACCTGTGATTATCAGTGCATCTGGTTTAGATGTATGATCAATTTCTTCTTGGATATTTGCATAAAACTTTCAGTTTCTTCCTCTACAGCATCTGTAGTTGGAATATAAATTGAATGATGGTAAAGTTGATAGGCCTTCCATGGAGTCTGATCATATTATTCAGTCAGACTTTGCATTATAATTCTTAATTATTTGCACTACATCTCTCCTCACTATTGGAGCAACACTATTTCTACTGTTTGTCATTTCTAGAGTAAAACACTTTGTAATTTTCTGACTGAAAATATCCTAATCTAGTCCACTTTAGTTCGCTCACACCCAGGATTACAATGTTTAAATGTTCCATTTTTCCTTTTACCATTTTGAACTTAATAACAACAACAACAACAACAACATTCGATTTATATACTGCCCTTCAGGACAACTGAATGCCCACTCAGAGTGGTTTACAAAGTATGTCATTATTATTAGACATGGGCACAAACCACAAAAAAACTGAACCATGCAGTTCGTGGTTCATGGTTTTCCACGAACCAGGAACCACAAACTCCCATGAACTGGAGCAAGTTCCCAAATCAGTTCATGGTTCGTGGTGTTTAAATGCCTTTTCCCGGCTGCTTAGCAGCAGGGAAAGGGGCATTTAATTGTTTAAAGGGCCCTTTCCTGCCGCTTGCAAGCCCCAGCCTCAACCTGGTGTCTCAGCTTTTATCATTCCACCTTGACTGACTTTGCTAGTAGTTCAGACTCTTGACCAAATCTACACTTCTGATGGTATTGCTCTCAGCTTCACTGACACACTCAAACCCCCTCATCATGTTAACAGGGGGAAAGTATAAATTTACTCATGCAGAATAGACAGACCTAGTCTAGGAATTTGCCATTTCTTGCATGCTGAATGGATAGTATATTCCCCTCATCAGGAATAAGGTGCATCATGCATAAGGGTAATGATAGTTTCCATCTTACCTTTTAGACCGGTAAGTGGGTAGAACTTAGACATCGGCATTCCCTCTGGCTTTTGTCATAGGAAAAGTAGAAAACTGTGACTGAGGAAGAAACCAACCTCTTCTGTCAGTTTTTGGCAGAAGGAGCATGGTTTTTAGGTCTCTTTTTTGTTTCTTGCTTGTGCCCAAGTTCTCTTCGCTTTCTGTTCAAGCTCCTTTTTTCAAGGAGCTAGGTTGCATGTTGTAGATGTCACTATCTGATAATGATACTCTTCCACCACTTCTGGTCATGCTTAGAGGCAGCAAAGGCAATTGTGTTGTAATGAGGAAGAAAACATGTAGGATTGCGTGAAGCTGTACATTTTTGGTTCTTTTGAGATTCTGTAATGTTCAGGTAGGTTTGTTTCATTCCTCCGTTAGTTTCTTCTTGAAAAACTCTGAATTTAGGTGACTTTTTTATACTAGTGATTTCATGTATCTTTTTAGCAATTTGATTTAAGATGTATTTTTTTAACAAAATGTTTAATATATCCCTTTCTAGGTCACACAGATGTGAGTGAGCTGGCAACATCTTGTATGATTATGATTTACCTCCCTATGGTGACCTGGAAGAAGGAATATCCATCTTCCTTTGGCAGCAGGAGATACTCTTGGTCTCAGCAGATACTGTTTCATGTAAACTGAGCCCCCCTCCCCACCCAGAGGGAATGTATTCATATAATTCTTCTCTTTTACTGTATTAGACATTAACTTCTTTCTTGGGACAAATGAATGCATTTTAATTGATAACTGCTTTTGACACAGGATGAATTTTATTTCCAAGGCAGGCATGAAATATTTTAAAATTATCTTAACTTCGTTTTAAGCAGTTACATCTTGCCAGTGATTGATTGGCAGGTTGGGGTATATCTCTTTGACCAATAAATTTGCATTCAAGAATGAGTGGTCATCAAACAAAGCAGAATACCTTGCATTTCAAAAAGGAGAGGATTACAATGCAAAAGTTATGTTAATAGCTATAATTGGCCATTGCAACTAAAGTATAAGTCATTTCTAATTGTATAAACAACTATCTTTATCTATAAAACGCTTTCAGAAACATAAACATATTTGGTGTGTGAAGCCAGTGGGTTAGATCCAACCAGTTTTTCCATTGGTGAAAAGGGAAGCAGTGGGTCACCTTTGACCACCAAAAATGCTACACTGGTGATTATTTGACCTGTATAGACAAAAGGTCTTTGTAACAAGGATGGTAGTAAAGAGGAGATTTAAATGAGTTTGAGTAAAAAGTTGGCCCTCTAGTCAACTCAGGATGGAGAGTTTACATATTGTTCAAATAAAGGAGTGAGCATAATAGATTATTTTATGATTTCAAAACAATGTAGATCTGGTAAGGAAACTTTTGATCAGGCATCTGCTTGCTAGTGATTATCATCTGCTTCTGTTACCCACACAGGTCTCCTTAATTTGTTGTGGGAATTAGTGTTAAAGAAGATGCGATGAGAGGGGGTAACTAGGAATCTCCACCTATGTGGACTGGGATTTTCTCCTTAGAGAACTCTCAAATAAAGCAGGCAGATGTTCAACAGGAAAGATTTTTGATTAAAAAAGAAATAAAAGGCAATCAAACAAGCATAATACACACACAGTACACATACAAAGCTAGTTAAGAAAAGAGAGGAAAATGGGAATGAGTAATTTGGGATAGGGTGATAATTAACAGTCTTGAAGAAGAGGAGTCCATGAGAACAGCAGCAAAACAAGTAGCGTTTCACAAGGAGAAAGAGAGAGGACTCAGATATATCTGAGGGTGCATGTACAGGTCCAGAACACACACACAGCACGTGGCTGGGCAGCCTGGTTATAGAGCAAAACATACCCTGGAGCAAGGCTGACATCTTGCTCCCCAAAACAATACTTTAATGGCTTATCTGAAGGAAGGACAATAAATTGGGAAAGGTTTGATATAACTGTCTGGGATGGACTACAGGTAATAATATTGCTTGATCTGGAAAGTGCTGGACAGGAACGTTATCAGATGTGCTGCATAGCCTTGATTAGGTAAGTGGGAGAGGGAGGTAAAGAAAGGTTTTGATGAGATTAGTTAGGGAGTTGTCTCAGGAAGGCTCATTATCTCTGCAGCTCTCTGGGAATTGGAGGGCTGTTAGTCAGTCACTGCCCCCCCCCTTACTCATGGGTTGGTAACTTTCTAGTCTCATCATATCATAGTATAACATATAAAAGTTTTAAAATAGTATTACAAAGCACTAGAGTAGATTTGGTTTGATTCAAAATGGCCGTTACTCACCCAAAGCATTCAGTTAGGGACCTCAACCAAGGTCACAAAAGAAAGAAAGGCAGTGAAAGTATACTTTAAACATAGGAGAAATAATCAATTTTAAGCATTAGTCTGTTTTTCTTTCCCACTTTGGACTCAAATAAAACCATTTGAAACAGCAGTTCAAACTGTATTAACGAACCCGAGATTTTCTCTTATATCCCTACTTTGGGACTAGCATCTCCTGAAAACTGAGTGTATGAGAAAAGTTATGTTTATACCTGGGAACTGATAACTGGTTCATGTGCCTGTTCAAAATCTATTATAATTTTGCACTTTGGGAACTGAATTGGCTTCTTCTTGAGATGTATCTCAGGTTCCATCTCCTTGAAGTCTTTTCTTGCAGTTGGCGTATAGGGTACCACTCGTTGTTCTGCAAGTATAATCTAATTAATTCTATCCTATTAGGCATACCCGAAGGATGGATGTTGAGGAGGAAACTGTAACTCCTCATGGGGAGGTATTCCCTAACAAGTGGAATAGCTCCTATATAACAGTGGTGCCCTCAACCAAGTGATATGCTTTCATCCCCTTCCATGCTATTCATGAGAAAACACAATGTTGAGGTAATAATAACTTTTTTCGCACCCATTACTTCTCGCAACTGTTTCTATGTAACAATCTCCAGGCCTTACTGTTTGAAGCTGACAGCTATACCTGCTGACCAGATATCTTAAATCATTTTTTAATCCTCCCAGATCAATTTTTTACAACATCTTTAAATCTTTCCCAACATTTCGGTAATAAGCATGTCTCGGCTGCTAGCAGTGACCTCCAACGCTGCTTTCTTTCCGTTAAGGTTGCTCTCTTTCTTCCCACCAGTTACCAAGTTTTTCTCAATTGCTTCCTACAGTGAGTCAAAAATGGGCTTTTAATCATCTCAGGAACATTTTTTTTTCAAAGTTGGTTTTTCCCACGGACTTGGTAGGAAATATATCAGTTTAGGGTGCTGTACCTGCAGTGTGTGGATATGTTTATTTAAGAGTATTAAATAGGAAATGAGGGTGATATTAAATTTCCACTACAAGACAGCATGGTGTAGTGGTCAGAGCTGGACTAGGATTGGAGAAATTCAAGTTTACATGCCCACTCAGGCCTTTAACTGTAGCCAGAGACATGGGGGGCAGTCACTGTCTCTCAGAAGGGACAATTCACACATTATAGAGCACAAAGACTTGGATCAGAAATATGTGTGTGGAGAAGGGGCTTCAGCCTTCACCCCTCTGCTGTTTTCCTGACCTGAAACAGTCTTAGAGCTCCTATTGAGGGAACCCTCACGTTCCCTGGCGTATACGTAGTTTTCCCCAATGGGCCATATACTGCCCCCCAGGGCCATTTGAGGTGAACCTACAACCCATATCTGACTCTTGCAGAGGGTGACCTGTTACACAGGTCTCTGGTGGTACAATGCAGGGTAGGTGTGATGGCAGCCATGAGAGGATGACCAAGGAAAGTATATAGAACACCGTCCTTCCCGTAGGTGCTCTGTTGCCACTGCCTGAGTTCACAGCAGCAATGAGAACATGCAACAGAGAACCATAGCTGCAGCCTTGGTCTACCTTAAATGGTTGTTATAAAGATTTGCTCACTGAGATACATAAAGTGGGTTGAGTACTGATGAATACTGTTGTTGATAATGATATTTACACAGCACTGGACAATTCAAAATTACTGGGAATGGCAAGAATTTTTCAGGCTTTCACCTGAGAAGGAAATCTCTGGACCCTAACAGTTAAATCTGAAGAAGAGTTACTCCAGTCTAAGCCCACAGAGAACTTCAACAGCATAATCTATTTCCCATTGACGTCTTTCTCTGTTGAAGGAGGTGTAAATCAAAAGCAGTCAAAGGATCAACTGCTACTACTGAGACTAGATGTGAGCAACTAGTTCTGCAAAACACAACACTGGTAGCCAATGAAGTGGAGACAGGATAGAAAACATCATGTGATTATGACATTTCCTACATGTTTCATGCTTGATAAGGGCAGCTGCATGTCTCACATCACATCGTCTCCCCGCCTAATGAACAACATAATTTAATTAGTGTATTCTGAAGGATTTTCCCCCCACTCAATAATTACAAGGCCCAAACATTGTGGGATGGCGGCACATTTCTATTCATATTCCACGGTTTCCACCTACTTCGCATTTTTGGATTGGGAAAGCAGCATGTTACATTTTTTGCTCAAATAAAAAAAGATTTCATCGGCTTTCATTTCTGAAAGACTGCAGCACAAGAATTACAAGTGGATTGATTGTAATTCGCTTTTTCCTGAAATTCAAATGAGGAAATACATAGAGAATATGGTGCAGTTTCTTCCTTAACTGACCAAAGTTCATCAGGAAGAAAGATATCATAATTAAAGGTAAAAGAAGCCAAGATATGATCATCAAATGAGGAATGTATGCCATGGCAGCATTTTGGATCATTCACAGGTATAATTAAAATTGAAGAGCTTGGCGGCCTTTATAATTAGCAGCACTGGTATACAGTTTCAGGGACTCCTGTTGTACCTGCACAAAGAATAGCCTAAACATTTGAGGTGAGGCTTAATTTTAACATCTAAAATTTAATTTGAGACTTAAGCTTGACACTCAGGACATAGTACAGCAGTTAGAGGGGAAAGGTAATATTGTTGAAATGCACAAGAGACCCACCCAAAAATTCAGCCTATCATTGAATTCTCTGAACCTTCAAGAGAAGTTTGTCTGTTTTCTGGGAGGCTTTTCCTGGCACATGCATGTGGATGGTGCTGCATATATGAACATGATCACATTTGTTTCCTAGAAACTGTAATTTGGCTTTGCTTGCCATGTTTCTTCTCTGTAATTATGACCACGACACAAACCCAATTTCACATTCAATAATATGACATCAACAAACACTTCTAGGCTAAAGTGAAAAACAACAGCCACTTGAAACTTGTGTCTTTAAAGTATGAGGTAATATTGGAAAAGGGGCTCAAAGGTGTATGGGGAGGGCTGTCAATGAACTTTCCACCTGTTGACCTCCACCCTATACACCCTAGCCTTGTTCGCAAGTACAGTGAACACATGTATTGTCCATGTACAGCATATGCACGATTGTTCTTCATATATACACTGAGAGCCAGTGGTATGGGGGTTAGAGTGTCGGTCTAGGTTCTTGGAGACCCAGGTTCAAATTCTTATGTTGTCACGAAACTTGCTGGATGATCTTGAGTAGAGATGGGCATGAACAGAAAACAAACAAGCAAACATGATGTTCATTGTTCATTGCCATCCGTGAACAGGGACTCACGAACAACCATGTACATGGCCCTGTTCACGAACATGTTCATGGTTGGCTGTTTGTGGGGGCCAGCAGGCTCTCCTCCAGCCATCATCCAAATTTGGTCAAGATCCCTACTGCACCACTCCCAGAAACCTGACCTGAGCAGGCACCAGGAAAGGTACCAATAATAAATAATAGCTTGGTCCTAGAGCCTGGCAGCAACCCTGGAACTTGAAGGGGTAGATCCCTACCACACCACTCCCAGAAACCTTACCTGAGCAGGCAGCAGGAAAAGTACCAATAATAAATAATAGCTTGGCCCAGAGCCTGGCAGCAGCCCTAGAACTTGAAGGGGTAGATCCCTATCCCACCACACACAAAGAAAATTCAAGCTCCAATGCACTCTCTCTATCAAAATGCCAACAGCAACTGTCTCTCCACTGTCTGCAAAGTCAGAGCTGGGAACCCCCCTCCTCCCTGCTCTTTGCTCCCTTGTTGTAACAAATTTGGAGCTCCACACTTGAAAGGAAGACCTGCCTATCAAGCTAATTGGGGTTTCCAGGGCAACAGCAGGAGTTCAGACAGAGTTCAGACAATCCCTGCCTAAGTTGCTAAGGGAATTGATTGCAGGTGTCAGACTGTCTGGCTTGACGAACATCAACGAACAGCAATGAATGAGTCTTGCAAAAACCACCTCTTCATTTAGAATGGGGCCTCACAAACAGCTTGTTCATGAACAGCAGATTGGGCTGTTCGTGGCTTTTTTTGTTGTTGTATTGCTGTTCGTGCCCATCTCTAATCACACAGAAAGACAGGGTATAAATGAATTGAATTTTAAAATACAGGTAAGTATCATATTACAGTCAGCACTTGTACAGTTAAATATGTGATACAAACCCCACATTTATCCAGGTACTGTCCTCAAGCCAGTATTTGTAAAGGGAATGTACATTGGCTCTCTTTTACCAATATTTCTTACTTACACAGATACAGGTAGGATGCCGAGGTGTGCATGGTAACATGTAAACAGGGCTACTGACTATCTCCCAAGGTAATTTTTCTATAGGTGGCATTTGATATGGGAAGAATAGATTGGAGAAAGGTGGCTGTAGGCAAAGAATGTAGAAAACAGCAAGCGTTCACATTTCAAATCACGCTCGTAGCTCCCACTTTACACCATTGAGGCATATCTATGTCTCTTGGCCTGATGCCATCTCAGGTAGTTTGTTCCTGTTACTTTATTTGCCCCTTGTATTCTGGACTGCACCTGGAAATGTCCATCATGTTTTAAATGACACGCTCTGTGATTTGTAGACCATTGGATATGCATTTTGCATACCAAGAATAGGTACAGGTCTGTTCTTATCCCAAACTGGGTTATTATGTTATGCATAATTCATTCATTCTTCTCTTGAACTAATTTTCTATTCAAAACTTGGAGCGTTTCTTCTAAGTCTTTAGCACAACACTGATGCATGCTCTACTGTGATATCTGAAGGATTTTACTTTAAAGGATCCCTTTTATAACATTTTATTGATCTATTGCTTTTGTATCCCAGCCTTCTTGCAAGGTGCTCAGGGGGGGCATACTTGATATCTGCTCATTTTATATTCATAATAATCCAGGTTCATTCTTCGTGGCACACTTTAAACCGTCAATGCTGAGCATTCACACAAATCAGTGATGAAACAGCTTGGGGTCCCATCATTCTGCACTGCACAATCTTGAAGTTAATTAGTGTCTGCTGATGAGTAGAGACATGTCTGTTTGGAGCTGCATTTTGTGGGGGCTAGAACTGACATCTTTTTTTTTCAATTGCATGTGTGGTAATGTTGCAATTTTGGAACCCCCTGTATTTGCTAATTGGGCTGTCCCCTGCCCACTGGAGGGGCAATTGGTGGCAGAGTTCTGGGGGAAAATATGTACTTTTTGTGCTTGTTCCATTCTTGTTTATTTTTTTTTAAAGCCAAGACAGGAAAGGATTAAAATGTTGCCGCTACATTCCCTCCTGTCTGCTTCCCTGCTGCTTTGTTTTGTGAACAGCTTTCCCCCCCTCTTTGGCATTAGCAGAAGAACACATCATGTTGTGGGACACTCTGGGAGTCATCCAGAACTCTATGGTTTTTACCATAAAGTTTCAGATGAAAACTAGACTGTCCCAAAATGTAGTGATGTAACTTCTAGTTACATAGCTGGAAATGACATTATAGCATTGACGGGTGCCATTTGGATAAGTCCTGCCTTCTCCAGTTTCATGGCAGTTGCTAGCTGACAACTCAATGGAAAGGTCCAGCAGGCTGTTGAATAGTCAACTGTGCAATCCTAAACACAATCACACTCTATGTTCATTGAAGGAAATGGCTTGGATCCTGTGAATAGGATCTGTGCTTTCTAGATAGTTTCTGCCTTTCTTTCCCCATGCTGCTAAAACTTCCATTTGGATAAGATCAATGGTTTTCAGTAGTCCTTTACACAAACAGAAGTTTTAGCAGAACAGAAAGTATGCTCCACAGCAGAAACTAGTGTGTATGAAACTTGTTCATAGGTTCTGAGACAACGGACTTACTAAAATTGTAACTCATTTTAGGATTGTAATGCTATGTGAGCTGCTCCTTGGCATGGACTCTAAACAAGGTACTTCAGATCTATGGTTGGATCCTGCAAAAAAGTTCATGGAAGGATGATACAGCAACCCTTTTCTTGCTTCTCCCCAACTGTCTGCTGCTTGTCCATTCTGTGCCTTGTTAAAATAAAATCAGACTACCACAGGAAGAGAGAGGAGGAGATGGTTTCACCTGATTTCTCCTCCTCAACTGCAATAAATGATGGAGATATTTTTAAAAACATGAAAAATTGCAGCTAATAATTCAAGGACAGAAAGCAAGAGGAAAAAGTATCTTTTTACTAGATCTCTAAAAAAAAAAAGAAAGAAAAGAAAAAAAAAACAGCACACAGGATTAAAAATCAGTGGTGTTCAGGATGTCTTTAATGCAAACCACCTCATTATACTTTTACTAGAAAAACCACCCCATTCTCTCTTCATATGACCAATATGTGATCAGCTGGTCTCTTGGCGGCCAAACAGGAATTGAGGGAGGATCTTATCTGGAGTGTAATCTTTCTTCACTTACAAACATGGTTTTCAGCCTCAAGGTAGAGCTTGGAGATCTGGAATTTCTCCAGACTATAGGGATCAGTTTCTTTGAAGAAAGTGGCTGCTATGGAGGGTGGACTCTATGGCTTTATACCCTACTGAGGACTCTCCTCTCTTTAGTTTTTGCTATCCACAATTCAACTTCAAATCTCCAGGAATTTCCCATTCTGCAGATAGCAGCTGCATTTATATTCCTCTTGGATGGGAATTAAACAGGCCTGGTCTCTCTGAGATTGCATAGGCCTTAACTTGGGTTTGCTGGATTCATGTAGGTTACATGATTGAGGATTATTTAAATGTGTAAGAACCCTGAAGCATCTAGAAGGAAATTGATAGAATGAGGTACTCAAACCAGAAGGAATCTGGGTAAAGGAACTCCCTTGGGACTGTACAGAATCTTTTGAACCTTGATGCTGACTGTCACAGGGGTCTGGAATTGATCACCAGCATCTTTCACTACACGTTTGTATGTAGGCAAGAAAAAAAAAAAGGAGTGGTAATGTTGCCATTCTGGAGAGAAGTTGTCCAAATGCTGGCGAGCTCTCTGTGCGTTACAGATCACTGGTTAATTTAATCACTCCATTTTCATGCCTTACATTTTCATTTTGGGTATGGAGGGAAATTCACTGATTCTTGACACTGTTGGGCCAGCAAAGCTCAGGGACTGAGGGCCAAGCTACAAGTGACGAATGACACTTGAACGGCAAGTGGATTGAGTGGAGGGCAAGTGAACAGGGAGAAATACACTTGCCGTTCAAGTGTCATTCGTCACTTGTAGCTTGGCCCTGAGTTTATGAATAACTTTCATGTCAAGAAGTCAGAGTTTTATCTAGAATCAGAAACAGTTGGTGATTTATAAAATTGATTCTATGAAGCTTTCCATTTTGAAGATTACAGCTGGTTGACTACTGTACTACTGTTCATTTTCTCTCTCTCTCTCTCTCTCTCTCTCTCTTTCTCTCTCTCTCTCTCTCTCTCACACACACACACACACATTCTCTCTCTCTCTTTGAACATCCCCCCCTAGATGCTGAGTGAGAAATGATACAGCAGGATTTGTCAGTATGGGGCACTTTGATTCTCAGTCTTGGTTTCTAGGATAAGAGGGAAGATTTATGGTCTTAGCCGCAGTTCAGACATCTCTTCAATAACAGATTTTGCACTTTTGAAGAAAATGTATTTTTTGCACATCAGTTCCATCTAGCTGTGGTTGGATTTGGAACAAGCTGCTTCTTACTTACAAAGTAGACCCATTTGGTTAGGTAAATAATGCTATAACAAAGAAACAGGTGGGCCTGGAACTCCCACTGCTCCTTCTCTGGCTGAATTTCAGTCACCAAAAAATTGGTGCCTTGTTCCTTGGATTGTTGGCTGTCCTCCCTTGCAAGTGCTTCCTGCACTCCACACTGGGCCTATCTTCACCTCCAGCTACCAATATCATCTTCTTTGCCCATATAGTCATGGCTGCAAATGTGGGCCGTTTCCACATGTCTTACCTACCAGCGGAACATCACGCGAAAGACCCGGAAGACAGCATCTTTTCGCGTGAAATCACACTGGGAAAACGCTGTTATCCGGGAGTTTTGCGCGAAATCGACATTGGACACTTGTCACTTTTGATTTGGTAGCCTGGGAGAGTCTGAAATGTTTCATTCTTTCTAAGACCAGTATGATGAATCCCTGTATTAAATGTTAAAAAACAAAATAGAAAATAGCTCAGAGATGTGAACCTCTTTTTTTGCTTGCTTTGATTCTTCTGGAGATATCATTTGGGATTGCCAACTCCGAGTTGGTAAAATCCTAGAGCTTTCCGTAGTGGACCCTGAGGAAGGCAGGGTGCAATGCCATAGAGTCCACCCTGCAATACATCCTTGCTCTCTGTCTTCTGGAAGTCAGCTGAATTCCAGGAGATGTTTAGGCCTCACCTGGAGGTTGGCATGCCTGATGTGATTTCCTTCTGTAGACTACTCTACACTACTTATATAAATCTAATTTTTCCCACAAAAATGAGTATTCATTGTTCTTCATATCGCACAGTGAGAAAGAACCATTTCTTCTAGGCAATACAGGCAGAAAGGAGAGGGCAGGGAAAGTGGGCAAGAGTCTTATTTCAGATGTCTTGAGCAAGCAAGAGGTGCCGGCAAAGAAACGTTATGTAAGTTCTAAGCTTCACTCTTTGTGATGTTTCCTATGGTAACACAGCATTGAGGCTAAAGACACTGCTATGATCATGAAGTGAGTTGACCTTGACTGAACTTACATGTGAGGCAATCTCCTAATTAGGCTAGATTACCTCAGTTTTTTTGTAGAGTTCATTTGAAGCACCATGCTGAGTAGGTTTGCACCTGGACAGCAGCTGCTTATACTAATGGACCAACTCACACCTTGGTAATAAGTAACTAATAAACAACAATAATAACAACAACAACATTCGATTTATATACTGCCCTTCAGAACAACTTAATGCCCATTCAGAGCGGTTTACAAAGTATGTCGTTATTATCCCCACAACAATAATCATCCTGTGAGGTGGGTGGGGCTGAGAGAGCTCCAGAGAGCCGTGACTAGCCCAAGGTCACCCAGCTGGCTTCAAGCGGAGGCTGTGGCTATTTTTGCACTCATGTAGTCTGCACTAGCAGTGTAATCCTAAACAGAGTCACATCCTTCTATGTCAATGGAAGCCAATGGACTTAGAATGGTATAACTCAGCTTAGGACTGCACTGTAGGCCTTGCTAATTGGTCCTCTGTTTCATGTTCAAGTCATTAAAGGGTCTGATTTGTCAAGCACGGAATCATGAAGTTCACCTCCTCTTCATGCCTCCACAGGTAGCCGTTAAATGACTTTGACAGTGCACTTGAAAAAATACTGTTTTAATTGTGTATCCTAATGTCAGAACAGACAGGACTATCATTTTCACTAAATGTCAGGAGTGTGTTTGTTGTATCATCAGATGGTCATGTTAGATTGGATAACTGGGCATCATTTCTTATTGGGGGGAAATGAGGTGAAATGGCAGGTTTCCAGAACAGCTGTTTTTTTCACTAAATGGCACCTAAATTTCAGAGAACTATATCCTCCCTCTCTTCTAAATAGCCCCCAAGTTTCAAGTGAATTGGACAAAGGGGTCTGATTTTACAGCCCCCTAAATAGCCATCTTTGTCTCCATTGTTCTATATGGGGAAATTTAGCGGGAAAATGGCGAGTTTTCCAGAGCAGCTATTTTTTCCACTAAATGGCATTAAAATGTTGTCGAACCTAGCCTGCCCTCTCTACTAAATATGTAGTACATCTCAGCTCAAAACTCTCAAGTGGATTTTCCCACATCACGGGTCTAAGCCAGCAATTTTTCAATCCCCGTTTCGTACTGGGACTTCCTCATGGGCATTATTTTTATGGATCATCTTCAACCACTCACAATCACATCACTCAGTTGGTGAGAGCTGACGGAACAATGCCGGAAGTCCAAGTATGAAACGGGGATTGAAAAATTGCTGGCTTAGACCTGTAGGCTGTTCTTGGAAGAAGAGATTCAGCTCCAGGTCGTTTTCCAGCTAATTTTGTACCTTGGAAATAATATCTGAAATTTTGGATATGGACTTTTCACCAGTTGGATTACTTTTGAAGTAGGCATTTGAACTATATGGACTGTTACACTGTTGCTAGTTCTGTAAATCTTTAGCTATTTATGGATTGTTATAGATGAATTGTTATTTATGAAGTATTTATGATATTGACTGGCACAAATTGTTTTTTTGCACTTAGCACTTTATTAAATTTCACATAATTCATACATAATAAGGATTAGCTCCTCCAAATCTTTTCGCCTAACACACTTAGCTACAGTGAAACAAACCCGTTTTTAATTCAGCAGCAAAAATGGCCACCCCAGGTTTTGTTTCGCAGTATCCTAAGTGAGATCCTTTGCAGCTGCTTTGTATAGTCTGTTGCTCAGTGTTCTAGAGCACAGCACAGAGTCTCTCTAAATGAGATGAATTACATGAGAACATTCAAGTGAAGGGAGACAAAACATTAGCTGGGAAGGGTAGTTTAAAAAGAGCCGAAGGCTCTCTCAGTTTCACCTCTCTAGAGCTGGCAAAGATCGCACCACAGAGAATTTGTTTATTTCTTCTTTACCTCCCTGAAGGCTCTATCAATGTCACCTCCCCTTTGGGAAGAACAGATCCTCTGAGGAGTGATCTTTGTCAGTTCTAGAGGTGAAACTGACAGAGCCTTTGGCTCTGTCTTTTTAACTACCCTTCCTAGCTAACATTGTGTCTCCCTTCACTTGAGTATCCTCGTGTAATTTGTCTTGTGTAGAGAGACTCATAATTGTTTATGAGCAAAGAAAGCAATCCAAATGAGATTGGGTGAAGCAATGAAATAACCTCTTTTAAAAAATGAAAGAAAAGGCTCCACTGATTTCTAAAGACTCTCTGTTGTGTCGCCAGCATTTGGCAATATTTTGGAACAATTCGTTTTTCATCCTTTGAACAAAATGCTTCAGGAGCCTTAATGAAAAGTAAAAACTCTTTTCTTCTCTGTCTCGCGCACTCTCAATGTCAGTTTCTTGGAGGGACTTGCTTGAAAGCCTTTCCTATCTGAAAGATGTCACATGTAGCCTTGACAGGCAGCGATTCAGAAGGTGGCAGACAGCCAATAAATCACTCAGTGGCTCTTCCTCGTCCTCCCAGGCATGTCTTACAAAATCCACCGCTTCTGTCTTCAAACAGCATGATTCAATGTCAAGGACTTTATGTTCTGTTTAAACCTCTGTACTGACTTGAGAGACCACCCCTCCCCCATCACTACCCCTGCACAAATAACAAAAATACCCTTCAGATGTTGATGTCTGGAGTCTGAGGCTCAGCCCCCAGACTTACCAGGAAGAGGGGATGGGAGAGAGTTGGGGGACAACTACGCAGCCACCCCAACAGACACCCAGGGCCAGCGTGGACCAAAAATAGAAGGGGGAAAAGATGCACCCCAGTCACAGGAGGGTGGAGCAGCTCCCAAGCCCCAGAGGGTCAGGTGGGGCAGGTGGAAGCCAGCTAGCCCTACCCTCTGGTGGGAGACCAGGGGGGCAGGCAGGGAGACTGAGGAGGACTATCAGGAGGGAAATAGACCTGAGGGAGAAGGTACAGGAAGCAGGGGGAGCCATCCAACAAACCAGCCAGCAACTTAGGGCAGGGGAGGAAAAGCAGCAGCAAAGACAGCTCAGGACCATGCCCCAGCCTCCTAGCCAAGCAAGCTAGAGAGGATTAGCCAGGACCAGAAAAAGCTGGGAGCAAAGCCACCTCAGGTGTGGCAGTTTGAGGCACTCAGCAGGGAAAGCTTGGCAGTCAGCCTGGAAAGCACAGCTGTGGCTGATCAGGGCAGCCAGCAGAGAAAACCCAGGTGTGGTTGCCTGAGACAATGAGGGCCATGGCTAGAGTGCAGAGGGGGGCGTGGCTGGCAGGTAGAGCAGGGAATAGGGGAAAAGATGTAAGGAGAATCCACTCACGGGGCATGGTGGGTTGTTGTGTAGGAGTGTGGGGGAGAGAATGAGAATGAGAATGAGAATGAGAGAGCAGTGGAGAGGAAATGAAGGAAAGAAGAGGAAGAGGAAGAGGAAGAGAAGGAGTAAGACTGACAACTGGATGGAGACAGCTGTCGTGGAAGGCAGCCGGCACTATGTCTGGTTGAAGGGTCCTGTGGGTGGACTGAGAGGGTGTGAGAGTGAGGTATACCCCCCTCCTTCCACAGAGCGGGATCCCGCATATGCCCTGAAGGTCCTTTAAGGCTGAAGTCAGGCATGCCTTCGTCTCACAGGATGGCGCCCTGAAAAATATGAATCCAGACATTCTAGAATGTATGGACAGAATTCCTACACACAATAATAACAGGCAGAGAATACAAGGCTTTTCTTTTTCTTTATAAAGATTCCTTCTACGATCTTTCATCTTCAAAGTCCTTCTCAGAGGCCAAGAAGATCTTTGCATCCCTCACAACAAAACTGAACTACCATTCTTGCTAAAAGGGCGGGGGGGGGGGGAGAGAACTGACTCATAAACTCTCCTTCTGTTTGTTTCATTTTTTTAAAAGAAATGTCTATCTCACATCCTTCGAGAAGCTTTACCAGATATTTTGGCCTCAAAGCTGTCTCATGAGGCAGAAGAGGCAAGCTGCGATTCAAATGAGCTCAGGTCTGAGCAAGGGTTTGGACTGGACTTTCCAGCTTCCAAAGCTATTTTGGGACATAGTTCTGCAACACATCGTTTTGGACACGTGTTAGCAACAGCATTTACATGGTAATGACTGATGACTCTCCATTTACATTCCTCACTGCTGCTAATTGCAGAGGCAATGGATATTCTATGACCACTTCCACTAGATTTTTCCTCAAACACATCAAAGGAGTTCTTTTTAGCTTTTAAAAAACTTGGTAAATGATATGGTGCTAAATAGAGCATGGAAAATTGCAGCGGTAACAAAAGGGAAACGGCTCCTTTGGAAATGCACACCTTAAAGGTAAAGGTACCTTTAAGGTGTACACTTCCAAAGAAGCTGTTTCCCTTTTGTTACCACTGCAATTCTCTGTGCTGCACACCTGAAGATGATACAGTAACATACAGGGTTGTTCTCTTCCCAAAAGGATCATAACAAGCCAGTTTGGGAAGTATCCTGGAAACAGGGAAAGGACAACTGGAGTATGATTAAAGCAAAACATTGCGTGGATTGTTTTTAAGCACTCCAGTTTGAACCTCCATGTGAAAGCTCCCATGGATGAGAAGAGTTGCTCTACTCCATTCTTTTTATTGCTCTGGCCATTCTCATTGTGCCTTTCCCCTCTTTTTCTCATTCTCTTTCCCCATTCTTCCTTCATTTCACACTAAGAAAATTTCTAAAATAGACTTGAGAATTGTAACATGTGTTGTTTGCCACGGTTTTTGATTTATTTGCATCTTCTCCTTTCTACATTACTGGTGTGCACATGTATAACGATAAACCAATAGAGAGGGGAAAGGTCTTGATATAATTGTACCTATTGCTTCAAGCTTGTTCTTTGGCTCAGAGATGGAACCATTAAACAGGTTTGGAACTGGTTTGCCTCTATTTCAAAGCCATGTTAACAGGATTGAAAACTGATCTCTGCCCAAATTATCAGAGGCTACCTGTCAGGCTTCAGCATGGGTGCAGCTATGCAGAATGCCAGTGAGCCTGAACTCCAGCTCCCAGGCACGGACAATGAAAACACAAGTTTCAGCTCTTGTAGGCCTGCTCAACCTGTTGAGCTCCCTTACGCCTCTGCTTCTTGCTTCCAACCTTTGTCCTCTCCCTCTCCCTCTCCCTCTCCCTCTCCCTCTCCCTCCACTTGCATACACTCCTAAACTCCCCACTCCTTCACCACTCTCCTCCTCTCTACCACCACTCCTTCACAACCCACCTCATCCCCTGGGTGAACTTCCCTTATATCTCTTCAGCCATTCCTGGTTCCACCTGCCAGCCACACACCCCAGCACTCTAGCCATGGCCCAGGCTATCCTAGGCAGCCACATCTGGTGTTGCTCTGCTGGCTGCTCTAGCCAGCCACACCTGTGCCTCCTATGCTGGCTGCTGGGCTCTCTTTGCTGATTACCCCAGGCAGTCCCACCTGAGGCTACCTTTCTCCCAGCCTCACCTGATTCTGGCTACTTCCTTCCACCCTGCTTGCAGGTTGTGGTGTGGCCCTGTGCTGCCTCTGCTGCCCTTCTTCCCCTGCTGGTAAGGTTGCTGTCTGGCTGGCTGTCCCTGTCTCCTGTGCCTTCTTCCTTTGGTCTGGTCCCCTCCTGGCTGTCCTCACTCTCCCTGCCTGGGCTCTTAGCCTCCCACCAGAGGGTGGGGCTATCTAGCTTCCACCTGCTCCATCTGACCCTCAGTGGTTTGGGTGCTTCTTTCCCCTCCTCTGCTGCCAGCCTGTTTGGGACCTGGGTGACTGTCAAGGTGGCTGGGTGGCTGTCTCCCAGCTGTCTCCCATCCCCTCCTCCCAGTAAGTCTGAGGGCTGAGCCTCAGACCCCAGACACTATCAGATGTGATAGCCCATGCACAGCTGCAGCTGAAAACAACCACCTCGTATCTCCCCTTCCTTTTCTCCCTTCTAGTACTACAACTTCCAGCTGTTGAGGCCAGCATGAGATCCTCACTGAGCCTCCCACTAAGTGTGGGGTTATATAGTGTCCACCGGCTGGCTGCCTAACATATGGGTATAGCATGGGGCTATGTAGTGCTCATTCATTAGCTGACCAACGTATGGGTTTGCAGTACATTATCTGTCCGCTTCCCTCCCCCTGTATGCTGATGGGCAGGAATCTGGAATTGACCCCATCTTGGGACAGTTATTATCTGTTTGTTGTTTTTATGATGAACTGTTGGTTTATGAATTGTTTTTAATATTTGTATTATGTATTATATTTTATAACTGCTGTACCTCACCCTGAGTCCACTTGCGGGAAGGGCAGATTAGAAATGTAATAAACAACAACAACAACCATCACATAAATCTTCCCTATCTCTCTACATTTGATTGGCTGGAACTTGTGAGGACAAACTTGCAATGTGATTGGATTCTCTTAGATGCTCTATACTAGCCTTTAGGGGTGGACAGTAGAGATTGTTAATTCAGAAAGAAGGTCCATTGCTGAAGTCATATATCCGACATTCAGCAAAGAAACAGGAAAAAAACCTCCTAAATGTACAATAAGATTTTCCTACAATTAAGACAGTGGGCAACAGACTGTGTGTAGAAGGCACATGGAGTTTTCCCACATTCCACTGTTTTCCTGAAGCTCTTTCTGACCTGAGAATACTCATTCTTGGGGTTGCAAGACCCATGCTGAGGAAAGGTAGTGAGAATTGGTGAGCTGGAGAGAAGGAGGACAACAGGATGGTATTGCCCTTTCCTCAGAGGAGCTGTGGTGGCAGACAAAGAAGGAAGAGGGATGTCACCTCCTTCTCAGTCCAGCTTCCCCCCAACCACAGGTATTCCTCTTCAAAATAAAAATAGGGTTGGATGCAGAGTAAATTTCCAACCACAAGAATAGAACTTGCCTGCCTCCCCCCTCCCCCTGCAACCCACTTGTCTCCACAAAGTGTTGTTTCTGTGGAAGCATAAGTGGAATCCGTGGAGGGAAGGAGAAACTGTTGGAAATTACTGATATAATCTGGATCCAACCCATAGAGAAAATAAGGTGTTCTATACCTAGCGTGGTAACATACAACCCAGTATCAGGAAATGTTGCTTTCTTTGGAGGAAAAAAAAACATTGAAAACACACTCCAGTTTTTCATAATTAATAAACCTGACAAACTTACCCTCAAATTGCTTCAGATTAGCACCCATATCAGCTACAGGGGGGGGGGGGGAAACAACAACCTTGATTTTGCTTCTTGGAGTCCCAATGAAATTTAAGGGGCCTGAAATGTAAAACGATTCTCCTGTTGTTCAGACATCATTTGCCGCTAGTTAAATTTCATCCCACACTGAATTTATCACCTTTCCAGTCTAATTGGAGAAACAAACCACAGTCCTCAGGGGGAAATCGAGAGGATAAATGCCTCTAATTAGCATGGCCACCATCCTGGTAGGGAAACCTGGTAGGAACTCACAGAGAAGAGAGGAAAAGATTGAGCCAGCAGGGACTGGAATGAGTGTGACCATGTCAAGATATTGTATGCCACCAAGAGAATTTTACAAGGCAGTTCTAAGCAGGCATCCCTCTCAGTCCATTGACTTCAGTGGATTTTAAAGCTTGCTTAGGATCACACGGACAGCACATTCAGTGCATTTCAAGCAGGGTGTTTGCATTTGTTTGAACAGAATTATATGACTAGTGGACTCTTGTTTTGAAACGCAGAGAGGAACATCCAGAATTTGACATTCAGATCGATGTATACCTGCATGCATAATGTTGCTTAAATTACAGCACGGTCTATTTCATTGTTCTTTTCTATTCTTTATCTTTATGCTTTTGTTTCTCCTAATATAATTCATAACGGACATGCATTAAGAATTCAACCAAAGAAAGGGAGTCTAAACATAAATATGGGTGGGGCAAAGAGAATAAAGCAATGCAGTATACAACGGGGAAGTGAGCAAAGCAGGCAAGAAGGGAAAATAGGTTTCCCGTTTGAGCATCTTGCAGATGAACCGTGAAGCACTAAAAACCATGAAGCATTCACACAGATCAAAATGAGGAGCAAATTATTGATCTCGTCTTTTGTACATCACATGCTTTCCAGTTGCAAAGTCAGAGTGTACCCTAGTACATGGTCAGTACATCCCTTACAGAAGACTGTTGGCATTGAGCTAAGTGCCTTTCAAGAAAGCTTGTCTGCCTCTACAAGTCTGTGAAGAACTTGAGGAATATCAGTAAGCTTTTAGTAAACCCCTAAGTTTCTTGGTTCATAATCTGAAAACCATCACTCTAGACTCATCCCCTCAATGACAGCCCAAAACTAGAGTAGTTTCTGCCTCTCTGATCACCTGGTGCCAGGGCAGTTGTAGGGCTGAGCTTTCTTCTGCCACTGCAATGGGATGGTCCAAATAGTATGCTATGCTTTAAAAAAAAATCCCCTTCCCTTTTCAGAATGTGTCACTCCACGGACCCCCTAATAAAAACTATGTTACATATACCATGGCATAACAAGCATGTTGGTGGAGAGACTTACCAATGATAGCCATGCGTTACTGTTTAAAGAGTAAAGAGAGTTTATTTAGGAACTAACATCATCATCATCATCAAAACAACATTCGATTTATATACTGCCCTTCAGGACAACTTAATGCCCACTCAGAGTGGTTTACAAAGTATCATTATCCTCGCAACAAAAAACCCTGTGAGGTGGGTGGGGCTGAGAGAGCTCCTAGAAACTGTGACTGACCCAAGGTCACCCAGCAGGCTTCAGGTGGAGGAATGAGGAATCAAACCTGGTTCTCCAGATTAGTCCTGCGTTCTTAACCACTACACCAAAGTGGCTCTCTGATAATAAAGTGGAGAGACAGAGATATACATCTAGCTATTGAGCTAGATGTCAGAGAGAGAGATTACAAGAAAAAAGCAGGATATTGCCCTGAAAGTACCAGTCTGGAGGCAAGACAAGGAAATGACACTCAACAGAAAGAGAGGTATTAACCTCACATTCCTATCTGACTAAGCCTTGCTGACCCTGTAGGGTCGTCTTCTCTTTCTCTTTGTACACCAGACATTGCTATTTCTAACACAACAGTCTATAATAGGGATGCTTCTACACTCCTCTTCAATAGGGATTCCCTCCAAAATTCACTTTTCCAATTGGAGTTGGCCATGTGTATTCTTTTTGCTGGTTTTCCATTGGTGTGTACCTTCCCTTTTTGAGAGGGGTATATACTTTGGATATGCAATTAGGTACATATAATTATAAAATTACAATTGCAATAATGTCAAATGCATATAAAACGTATAAAATGTGAATCCATCTGTGTGCCATGTCCACATTCACAGACGCAAAGGTCACAAAAACTCTCAGTGGCTCATCAGAGGAATGTGAAATGGACCATTTGAGGCTACAAAGTCACAATAAAAGAAAAACAAGCAACATCAACGAATAAATCCATTGATTGCATGCTAGAAATATCTTTCTGTTAATCAACATAAGAAATCTGATCGGCCCCATCATAGGACGTTGATATTTTATATGACTGCAGCAGCTAGACTTTTGTATGCGCAGAAATGGAAAGTACAAGAAGTGCCAACTATTGAAGATTGGATCTACAAATTGCTGTATATGGCTGAAATGGACAAGATGACAAGAAAACTGAGAGATCTGGACTCAGGGCAGTTTAACACAGACTGGGAGAAGCTGAAACAATATCTGGAGAAGAAGTGGGAGGTGGGAGGATAACTGTGGCAGTTTGAGAACTACTGAAGTACAATAAAAGTATAAAAGAGAGGGGTGACTTTACCGGGGGAGGAAGAGAAATGTGAATTTATAAGCAGTTAGATTAATTAATTGATTGAGATATATATAGATATGTAAAGGTTAATTGATAGAATATTGATAGAGAATAATTAACGGTTTAAACATGAGGATTGAGTAATTAACAATATTTTTTTTACTTGATAAGACTTATATGCACCAAACTGAATGTATAGAAGAGTTAAAACGACTGACTATGTGATGAGTTATATAGAAATACTATAAAAAGAAGAAATGATTAATATATAGAGAACAAATCAAATTGTTTGATTTAAATGTGGGAAACTTTTATGGTTTATGATATATAGAAATATTCAAAACTGGAAAATGGGATAAATTGTTTATCTAAAGAAGTATAGTTTGGATGTATAATAAGTAAAAGAGTTAAAGATGTACTGCTTAATATAATGGAGAATATATATTTGTTTTAGACAGAGGAAATTAATAGAAGTAAGGGAAAAGGGACAGAGGGTGGGAAAGCTGTTGGAAGTCAACAAAAGGGGGGGAAAGGGAGGGGGTTAGAAACGAAAAATTAGGGGAAAATTGAATGTAATGTAATGTAAAAATATTAATGTTCTAACCCAATAAAAATTTAAAAAAAAAAATAAAAAGGGGGGGGGAAAGGGAGGGGGTTAGAATTAGAAAAAATTAAAGAATGTGATTATAATTGTTATTATATGTTTCTAATCCAATAAAAATTCTTTAAAAAAAAAAAAAAGAAATCTGATCGGCAAAAGGCTTGCAAAAGAAAATGCTTTGGATTCAGGAGCTCAGCTTCTAGCATATGTGGATCAACCTTAGCATTTAGTAAGTATACTGTAATCATATTCAGGTCACTAAGGAGACAGCATACAAATCCTCTAAATAAACAGAATTTTTATGTAAAGGCAGGAAATAGCAGTATCTACACAAATTCCTGAAATCACACTTGCATACAAGAACAAAGAAATGCAGGGAATCAGAATTGTGGAGTAAATACTAGAGTATGCACATTTTATCCAGTCATGGTTAAATTCAATGAGTTTTTAATAGCGTCTATGTGGGGATAATCCAAAGCTCATAGTGTGGGGGAAAGACCCAGGGCCAAGCTATAAGTGACGAATGACACTTGAACAGCAAGTGGATTGAGTGGAGGGCAAGTGAACAGGGAGAAATGCACTTGCCGTTCAAGTGTCATTCGTCACTTGTAGCTTGGCCCCCAGACTCTTCCTGCTGGTGGCCAGTGGTGCCTAGCCAGTCTACTTTCTCCAAGCACAACCTCTGTACATTGTTAAAATAGTGAAAGAAAGAGAGAGAATCAAAATAAATAATATGTTATTCTTCTTTCTCTTTTAACCCTGGCTGGCATGAAGTTGTTGGCTGAGGGAAAATAAGACACATAAACAAAACTCAAACACTCTAGTCATGACAAATGGGTCAGGTTTAAATAAATGGAGGCAGCATATTAAGGAATGTAAAACTGTGTTTTCTTTCCTCAATAGCCCTGGACAGTAGCTGAGTGAGAGGAAGGGATTATAGGGAATAGGGTCCTACTAGAACCTCTGGGAATAAGAAAGGGGATCCAGTGAGAATTTGGGCTTGATAAAAAGATGTTAGACAGGTGGTGTGTTGTGACTGACCTTAACTGCCTGTAAAGCCCCCAAAAGTGTATAGAGAAATTTAAGGTGGTGGTATGTAAGTGGGGGGGGGGAGGGTACAGTGCTGCTAGACTTCTGTTTTATTTTGCTGATACAGAGTCACATGGCTACCCATCTGATTTGTAACATACAAGTGGGGGACCCACAAAGACTTGTGGGGACATATCATTTTCCCTCCCCCCACCATGTTTTCTTTCTCTTCCTTGTCCCCCACAGCCTTTCCTCTTTTTCTTGCTTTTTTCTCTCCTTCCCACCCCCCTTTGTTTCCCCCATTTTCACCTTTCTCCTTTCCTCCCCCCAGCAGCCTCTCCCCTATGGTCCATATGCATGATGCCAGCTGAGCCAGGTGCAGTAGCATGGCGTTAAACCTACTAGGACTTGCAGGGAGGGTTTCACTTTTCCCTGTATCTTCTTATCATTTTCTATTTCCCTTCTTTTGGCAGCCTCCATATGGTCATTTCCCCCTATGTTCTTCTCTCCTTCAAACTCTCTACATAACTAACTTCTATCTGCCACCTATCTTCATTTGTATTTCTTAATCTACTTCATTTATATACTGCCTTTCTCCACAATGGGGACCCAAAGTAGATTACATCATTCTCATTGCCTCTATATTATCTTCACCACAACCCTGAGACATAGGTTAGGTGGGTAACCCAACGGCACCCATTGAGTTTCCACTGCAGAGTAGTGATTTGAACCTGGGTTGCCCCGATCCTAATCTGAAACTCTAACCACTACACTATACTGGCTTGGAGGGGGCTGCTGTGAGCCGTGCAAGTTAAATAGTATTAAGTCACCTGGTGATTGCAGCTGGGCCTGGCCACAATGAGTCTTTCATGAATGGCCAAAACAGCCCTGGAAAGGATCCTTACCCCTCCCCACCCCACTCTTTACAGATGGAAATCAAGCCTGGAATACTGGCTAAATAGTTATAGTTGCCTAGCAACAGCCACTAACCACTACAGGGACTTATCATTTTGGGATTGCAAATTTTTCTGTAAACCTGGGGCATTTTTCAAGATTTTAGGAAGACTTGTCGTGTTTGTTCATGGCTCTAATCTCTGGATGTAAATATCCACAGATCAGGGCCACTTGGCTATTAGTATGTAAGAATAACATGATATAATCCTATGTGTCCATATCATCCCTATACAGCTAATAATTAATATAATCCAGCTACTTTTATAAAAAGGTAGTTAAAGAAAGAAAGAAAATCACTGAAAAAATGTAGCAAGAAGCATTTGTACCCTTCCAAAAATGGACATAAGTATAATAGGGAGGGGAGGAGGAAAGAAGAACAAAAATAAAAGTTAATTCTGAAACCTGTGAAAAAAATCCAGATGGATGAGAAACCAAGAAGAGGGACTTAGTAGCAGTTTGCTGCTAAATAAATGTGCTGGAGAAGCAGACAGAAGAGTATGTCATCTTGAAGCAACACCCTACCAGTCCTTCATCATATATCTGCTCTCATAATGGGTCCATGATATACTTCATGAATGACCCACAAACAGGCTGAATGAGGGTTAACAAGAGATGCACAGATTTCCTCCACTTGATGAATTAAGCACATCTTACCCAAACTCATTTATCTTCCCTCAAAATTAATCAGGTCCCTCTCAATCCAACTTGAAATTCCACTTGATGGAAAACTGAGGGGCAGATCTACAGTCCATAATAGCATGTTTTAAAAAAAGGATGTCAGCTACTCATGGTGGCGGATGTATACCTACACTTCACAATGTTAGGAACTCACTTATGATTTTGCTATAATCTCTGGTCAGCTCACATGCTTTGACCTGATGAGGCCTCTCTCTCTCCAGTGAGCTGCAAGGTAACTGGCTGTGCACGCCCTGTCATGTGTTTCTGCTGTGCTTTCCCTTCGATTATCTGTTTGACTGTTTGCCTGCCTGGATATTTGTACCACTGCCTAGGATGTCAGACTTTTGTGGGACCTGTAATGATTGGTAGGTATCATTCTTGATTTTGCTCCCTTTATCTTCTGAACATTTGTTTAGCATTGTTGTACACTTGATAGTATTATGATTGCTTGAGTGTATCACTTACTCCCCTCAATAAATGATCTCTGCCTGGTTTCACAATTTCCGAAGTCTATATTTCTTTCAAACTTGCACAGGAAACTGTATCACTTTGCCAAAGATTCCTTTTACTATCTGTGATTCTCTTTGCTGAAATTCACACTCAAGCACATCCAAGAACAAGAGTGGTTTTTAGATCTGAATTGAGGAACAACCACAGCACAACAATTTTGCAAGAAGCAATTGAGAACATATTCAAATAGAGAAGACACTCAACAGTAGGCAATTTGGTCATGTGGTCTGTCCCCAAAGTTCAGAACGATCAATGAGAGTTTGTTGAGAATAACTTCTATGCGTGTGCCCACAAAGCATTTTGTTTTGTAGCTTATGAAGTTTTACAGCAATCAGAGAAAAATTTGCAGAATGCAAGGAATTAACAACATTAAAGAAGCCCTATACAAAAAGCTCCCCTGCAAAGCAGCTAGCTTTGAATGCTTGGGCTGTGGCAGATCAATTATATCCAGATCTCTTTTGACATCCCAAGCTGGAGAATAACTTCTCATGAAACTATGCTGAATTCACAATAGGTCCAAACTTCAAGCAGAGGAGGCGGGAATCAAACCCAGTTCTCTAGATTAGAGTCCTGCCACTCTTAACCACTACACCTTACTCTTTGTCAACTCAACATAGTTTGCCAGTAGAAAAAATAGCTGCCTCTATTATTGGAGATGGCCAGAGAAATTTTATATTTATTAACTTGCCAAGAGTTAGGAAATCAAAGTGGAACTACAAAATTACTGATTCTAGCCACGCTTCTCAATTTGAGAAACCCTCAGTTTACCTTTAATGATTCAAGGTTTAGTTACCTGGTCGGTGCCAAACAGCATAAAAAAAATCAAGTTATTGCTGTATAATATCTGATTCTGGATTCTCATAGGACAAAACAGTGATGCCAACACTGAACTAACTATCCTATAGTAATATTTTAAGCAGTTGGCCTGGCCTCTGCTATCTTTAATAGCCATTTTTAATATGGCTACCTGTGATATATATAAAATCACAAGGCCTCTAGATTTAAAATGGCAGTTTGAACTGCAGCCAGAGGGAGTCCAGCTAACAGTTGCTGAGTCCCACCCAGGAGACCCAGGCACGAATGGAATGCTGAATATAAATGCAGAGAGTTTCGCAGTGATTAGTTTTGCAGTCGCCCCAGTCCCTAAAGGATTCCAGAACAATGAAGTTCTCGTAATGTCTTCCCACTTAACACATTCCTTTCCTCCTTCTGTGATGAGATCTCCTGTCCATGACTGAGGAGCTAATCAACTAGCATTCATATGTATTTACAATTCATTCCTGGGAAGGTACATTCCCCAACTAAATTCATCAGCTCCAGTAGACCTCATTAGCAAACTGCCCCTTTGTACAGCACTAGAGCAAGTTTTGCATTTGCTTTCACAAGCCCCGGCAGCTATCAATCAAGGTAATCAAACCTTTTGTTAATCCCAGGAACTGACCAGTTTAAAGATCAGATTAGATGTCTATGGCCCAGTGACTAGCTCAAAAGGAGCACATCAAGGTTGCATTTTGGCCCCACTACTTTTTAATTTATACTTAAATTATATGGTTGAATACTTATCAGGATCCCAATTTTCTACAGTAATATTAGGTGGAAAGGCCATTTCAATTTTATTTCTGTTGATGGCACACTGCTGATTTCCCATACTCAAATTAGTCTTAGTCCTATACTTCAAATTAGTCTTAGAAGATGGCTGAGACAGTTGAGCTACTATTGAAAAACAAACCTTCTTAATGTATGTTATGATAAAACCAAGATTATCGTATTTAGTAGAAAAACATATCATTATAAATGGACAGTGCATGAGAAACCATTAGAACAAGTATCTAGCTTTAAATATTTAGGGATGATGTCCCATCAGTTAGGCTCTAGGATAGGCCATATTAACTATGCTAAGCATAACCTTGAAAAACCTGTTCTTGGTATCCTTAGATTTTATAGAAAAAGAAGAAGTTGCTTGATTTTCCCCACCTTGGAAATGTATAAAATGAAATCACTGCCCCAGCTTCTATATGAAGCAGCAATTTGGGGCTATTCCTCCAACATCTTCAGCTATGGTAGAGTAGAATTACCTCTACCTTCAATAACACCCTAACAGTGTAATCCTAAGTAGAGTTATTCCAGTCTAAAATCACTGATTTCAGAATGGAGCAGACTGGCGTAAGTCTGCTTAGGATTGCGCTGTTGTCTATGATGCAACCATTAAAGATTGGCTGAAAATCATCTTTTGCATATCTCCAGGCCTTTTAAACTTGGCGTATGGAGAGATGACGGATAACTCATGGTGCAGTCTTGTTTTGATATCAGTGGCTAGCCTTGGCTTCTCAGAAAAAATATTTCAGGACCCTTGGACTCTATGCAGCCAAACGTTTAGTAAAACAAAGATGGTTAGACCAGAGAGCTCAACGATGCTGGACTAGTAGGCATCTTGAGAACAACCCTACTATAGGCAGTTACTTTCTTTTCCTCTCTGACACTTACAACTTACTTTACTGACATAATGCAAGATCTGGGTCCAATAGTACCTTAAAGTCCCTACTAGATTGCCAAGGTATAAGCTTTAAAGAGTCAAAGCTCCCTTCATCACCTGGAACTATACTATTGCCTGACATACTGAAAATATTTACTGACATAATGAATTATGAGCACAGAAAGGGCATCACTAAGGCACTTCTAGATATTCTGCCACTTGCACTCCTGGAAGTCCACTTCAATTGGATTCCATATAGTAAAGACTCTGCTCCTATGACTATAGGTCCATTGAGGATTTGTCCTATGTCATATTCCAGTGTCTGAGATTAGGCCAGAAGAAATTAGTCCTATTATTGGCAGATAGGGACAAATCCATCATTACTTTCCAAATGACAAAGATTGCTACTGCTGCTGTTGTAAAGTAAAAATGAAGAGGCATACTTATATATATGCTCCTGATCTGAGCTGGGTGAAGAGGGGATGGGCATTTCCAGCTTCTTCGCATCTGATCCCAGCTGGGTGATGGCAGGCGGAATGCATTGCCACCAACTCCACTCCTGATCCCAGCTGGGTTAAGGCAGAAGGCAGGCATTGCCACCTATTCTGCTCCTAATATCAGCTGGGTTAAGGCGGGAGGTGGGCATTGCCACCTGCTCCACTCCTAATATCAACTGTCTGAAGGGGGTGGGCATTGCTACCTGCTCCAGAACTAATACCAGCCGGGTTAAGGTGGTGGTGGACATTACCACCTGTTCCACTCCTAGTATCAGCTGGCTGAAAGGGGGTGGGCATTGCCCCTGCTTCGCTCCTAATATTAGCTGGGTTAAGGTGGGAGGTGGGCATTGCCACCTGTTTCGCACCAAATACCAGCCAGGCTAAGGCACGGGGAAGGCATTTCCACCTGCTCCCCTCCTGTTCCCTGCCTGGGCTTCTCACCATGGCATTTTTTCTGGAGCGATATGGTGAGTTACCTGGGCTACCCTCTGATGGTGCACCAGGGTATAAAGTGAGTCGTCTGAAACACGCTTAGTCAATTATATAGTAAGATGTTAGGTCTATGGAGGTAATAGTGATTGCCTGCAACAGATCTTGCCTAAGAAACAAAAGACATAACTGCCTTAAAGACCACCTTCTCCCATATGTACCTACTAATCCACTCCGATCATCCTTGGAAGCCTTGCTTTGGGTGTCCCCACCATCTGAGGCTAGGTGATGACAACCCAAGAAATGGCCTTCTCTGTCATGACACCAAAACTTTGGAACTCCTTTGGAGCATTCTCAGGCACTCCTGGGATTCTGTGGAGGGGACAGAGATATATTTGCACCCCCCCCCCAACATGGTTCAATTGCTAAGAGTCATTGTGGGAATCCATTCCATTTAAACTGATATAAAATCGAGGAACTTTTGTAGCACAAGATAGCTATTTAACATCAAATGAACGACCTATCTATCTTGACATCCCACCTACTGACTACAGTAATGCTTATTAAGAAAGGCATAATGCTCAGAAATGCTTATTAAGAAAGGCATAATTTTAACCTGAAGCCACAGATACATGACTAACATTTCTCTTTTGCCCATTATCCTGGTGATCTCATGTCTTTAGAAACAGTGGTTATTCTGCCTCTTGAGTTTCATTTCATCTGTTAAGTACAGCATACTTAGCCTAATTCTTAATCCTGGTCCTCACCATAGGCTCTGCCTGTCTGCTACAACCAATAAATATTTAGCAGAAATTAATCTAACAAACAAACATAAGCAGTACAATGGCTATAAAAGAAGATAATAAATAGCATACTTTTTAAAAATTGAAGAATGGACAAGTCCCCCAATAAATACATGCATTAGTTCATTTGTCTGAAGTACAATAGCGACTCCTGGTGGGCAATTACTTAGATTACTTCATTAAAAGGAGTATTTTGTTATGCTAGGTGGTGGCAGAGAGAACCTCAATTGCAAGTTGGAAAACATCAGACAGGGCCAGCAAAGATTTCTTGCCAATAATTCTGAATCTGTGTTGAACTGTTTCAATAAATGGGTTCTTCATGAGTGGGGGAGATATTAATTAGATTATGAAAAGCCCTGTTTGTTTGGACTCCACAGCCATTTGTCAAAAGTGGAGATTCTTCTGTGAAGTGATTCAGTACTTGAAAAAGATGATCAATGGCTTCGGTGGGGATTTTTTTTTTTATTTGTCGCTTGCTAGGTGCCATTTGTTGAAGTTGAGGGGAAAAATTCAGCCTCACGTGAAGACCAAAAGCCTCCATGCTCTTTTCATAACATTCCCTACTCTTTCGAATTCGATTTCGGACCTCCTTTATTCAATTAAATGTGTACTTGCACAAACAAGTCACCAGAGATAGTATCAACTTTTACATGGTGTATCATGTTACCACAGATTTTATTCAGGGAACAGTAGCTCCCCTCCCCCGCACCTGGGGGTGGGGCTTGATCTCAAGACTTTTCAAGTGGCACTTATTTTAAATAATAAATAGCGAAGATACAAATGTTTAGCTGCACGTAAAAAAAAATGTTTGTTAAGACAATTTTAAAATACATGTAAGCAAGGGCTGATAATTTTTACATTGCTATTTACATGTATTTTAATTTTTACTGAGGCAAAATACATACAGAATTCAAGTATACAACAAAGCTCATTTACTTTTGTACCAGGAGAATGCTACAGATGGGCAGCTGCCCATTCTCATATTACCTGCTTTTACTGCATTGTCTTTACCTTGTAATCTACTTTTTGTATATGATATATAATTTATCTGCCTTAGGTAGATTGTTGTTCATACTGTTTCCTAATTCTATAATCCTAGTCCTATTGCACTGGAAAACGGTTGGTTGGTTGGTTGGTTGGTTGGTTGGTCGGTCGGTCGGTCGGTCGGTCGGTCGGTCAGTCGGTCGGTCAGTTGGTCGGTCGGTTTGATTTATATTCCGGTCACCCTACAAGCGGGCTTGGAACAGATTGCACCAAAAAGATATAAAATCAACAGCGTAGCATAAAAATATAAAAACATCAGTATAAAATTCATTTTAACAGCAGTGCACATATTGCACAGCCCTCCAGTATCAATAAATCTGTGGGGCAGGGTGGCCGATAGACAAGGCAGCTAAACCAGAGGGGCATACATCCCCCCTTATGGCAGGAAGCTGGTTGGGTTGTTACCTGAAGTGGTCTCCTTGCATAAATATGATTTATGGGGGGAATTAGCTGGCAAGGAAGACGGCTATATGAGAGGCGGTAACTGGGATCGAATCACCTGTGTCTACGGGGCCCCAATCCCAATAAGCCAAGCAAGTCTGGTGCTTCAAATCAGTCAATAATTTTTATTTTAAGGTACAGAACTTCATGCACATACACGCCAATTACTAGGGAAAATAACCACACACACAGAGTCCTAGGAAATGATAGCCAGAAGCATGGGAATAGAGCAAGAGGGAGTAATTATATCTACCTATCCTAGAGAAGGGGTCCAGTCCATAGGAGAGAAGCTTCAAATGTCCTGCGTCGTCAGCCCAGAGAGGTATGGAACAGCGCTTGTGGATCCAGGAAAGCAAGCAAGCGCGGACGAAGAGAGACTTAGGGAAAGTGACCCTAAGGGAGAATCCAGGAAGCTTGCACGATTTGAATGGGGCCAAGACCCTACCTTTATAGGTAAAATGTGCTCTAAGGCAGAGGAGAGTTCTCCTGGCAGTTAGGACAAAGAGTCTAATGGTCGGTTCCTGGGTGTAACAAAGGATTCAAGTACTTTGGTTGATGGCTGTCAGGGCACATGCAAGCAGATGCAAAACTAGTTCCAGCACTGCACAAAAGGGACAGTTTTCCTGATGAAGTACCAGAGCCAGGTTAAGTGTTTTTGGGGGGCGGGTACAATGTGCCAGGAACGACTGTACATGCTTATGAATGCTAATTGATTAATTCCTCAATCACGAATAGGAAATCTCATCACGGGAAGAGGGACAGGAATGTGTTAAGTGGGGGTGACTCAGCGAGACCTTTATTGCTCTGGGCCTTCTGGAGCTTGGGTGGACAGCGAGGCCAGTTGCATCACAATGCCTCTGCATTCCAATGCGGCATTCTGTACATGCCTGGTTCTCCAGGGCAGGATCTGGCAATGACAGGGGCTCTCTGGTTGGCAGTGCTGCAGCCATTTTAAACCCCAGAGGCTTGTATACTTTTAATATCATGAGAAGTCATATGAAAACTGCTATTAAAATGGCAGAGGCCGGCTGACTGCTCACAGGGTGGCCTGTTTGCCTCAGTCCCCATACATATCTTATGCTTTCTGATTGCACTGTTTATATCTTGTAACCAGACCTTGAGTCCCAATGAGAAAGATGGGAGTGTAAATAAAGTAAATAAAAATAAAACGGAAGTATGAAGAAATCTGGTGGATTTATGCAATGAAGTCACTGAGGGCAACTGAGGTCAGTTGAGAGCCAAAGCAAGTGCAGGCAATGCAAATAACTAGGTGAGCAATTTTGCAAGGAGTGCTGAAAAACTTTTAAAGAAGTGGGGCTCTTATTTAACTTACTGTCCAAAATGTTTGCAAAAGCCTGAGTAGTTTCAATCCTAATCATATCCTTGTTGTTGATTCATTTATATTTAATGAGAACGTACTGATTTTACACTGCTCAGGCTCTAAACTTGAAATGGAAAATTTGGGGGGGGGGGGTGAAAGCCTGTAATTGAATCTAAAATTACATTTGGTTCACATTAACCACAACCTTTAAGCAATCAATGGCGATACGATTTCAGCAACAGTTCCTTAGTATAAGAATTATTGAAAAGCCTCATGAGCAGTGATGAACGGCATAAACCAATATTGATTGGCTGCTCTGGGACATTGACTTACACTGTAAACAAGTACAAATCTGGAAGAAATGCATTACTCAGCTTCAATGTGCGACTTTCTCCACTTACTTTCCAATAAACACATTCACAGTTTTTAAAGTAAATGCAAAGTCTGATTCGGCTGTATCAACACATTGTTGGATGATGAGTTGGATAAAGAAGGCCACATCTCTCCCCCCTGCCTCTTGCAAGAGTGGAGATCTACTGATGGAAGAATATGGAGGGAGTGCAGATAAAGGTGACCTCCTGGCCTGGGCCCTCATTCCCTGCCGCTGCTTGACTGGAGGTGGCACAAAACCAGATGTGGCATTGGGGTGACGCTCTAAGATTTACTCAAAACTCTATGGTTTAACCATAGAGAGTGTCACCCCAATGCGATGATATCACTTCTGGTTCCACATTGGTGCAACACCAAATCCCTTATCCCTATCCCCTGATTTCTCCCACTGGAGTGCTAGCTAGGGCTGGCAACCATATAGAGGAGTAAAGTTGCACCTCCCTGTTCCCACTGCAGCCTCCTGGCCCATATGGTTATTACTACATGAGTATAAATTGGCAATACAAACTTTCTGGGGGTCAGAAATGGCTGCTGGAGGGATGGGAAAGTCAGGAAGACCAAGGATATTTGCCCAGGCCTTGGAAGATACTTGCACTGGGTCCAGCCCATTCAGAACTGTGTTTTTTTGTGTGGTCAAATACAGCCAATCCACTTGCAAATAAAGCAACCATCACACAGTATCCAATGATATGTGTCTGTAGCCTTAATAATCTAAAAAGATCCAAATCTGAAATGCAGTTAGTTGAAACAGAGCTGGAAACAACAGTTGCTCAAAAAAGCATATATTTCCTCTGCTTATCTTTTTTATTAAGCAGACAGACTTATTCTGATACAAATAATTGCTTTGTATGCAATATTCACATAGCTAAGCCTTTTCCATTTTAAAAGAGAAAAAGGCCAGATAACCGGATTTTACGTCGGAATCTTTTTGTTTACAATTCAGTCCAAGTACAGTAGAATGTTCATTGTTGACTTTTGGGAGCCTGTGCAGAAAGTATCTCAAAATAGAGAGAAGCAGAAGCAGAAATGGATTACCTTTGCAAGCAGAGCTCACAAGAGGATTCCCAGATAGTTTATGAATCAAAATATTCTGATTTCCCATTGGGAAGCATCAACATAAACAGTGCATGACACAGTTCAAGGTTTTCAAGGCCAGCTAATGACCTAAGAGATTTTATGGAAATGGAGTAGTTTGTTAAGACTGGTTAGGTGCATGTGGAATCATTAACTTGCTTGAATTGTGGCTTCCTGTATCTTCTTTGCTGGCTTCCATATGGACCTGCAGCCCAGGTAGCACCATATGAGGGACTTTTGATATACTATGAGAACATAAGAGAAGCCATGTTGGATCAGGCCAATGGCCCATCCAGTCCAACACACTGTGTCACACAGTGCCCCAAAACCAGGTGTCCTCAGGAGGTCTGCCAGTGCGGAAGGGACACTAGAAGCCATCCCACTGATTCCCACCCCCCAGAGACCAAAAATACAGAGCATCACTGCCCTAGACAGAGAGTTCCATCTATACCTTGTGGCTAATAGCCACTGATGGACCTCTGCCCCATATGTTTATCCAATCCCTTCTTGAAGCTGTCTATAAGAAAACTGTACACCTATACTGTACACCTATGTTCAGTCTCATGTGAGATTTAGGATCAAACTTTTACATTCAACTAGTGTCCTAGGGTTCAAGTGGAATGAAATTTATACTTATTTATATTATTTATAGTCTGACTTTCTCACTGAGGGCCAAGCTACACATGACGAATGACACTTGAATGGCAAGTGGATTTAGTGGAGGGCAAGTGAACAGGGAGAAATACACTTGCTGTTCAAGTGTCATTCGTCATGTGTAGCTTGGCCCTGAGACTCAAAATGGATTACACAGCATATGATGGTTAAATGCATCAAAGAGACTTACTACTGCACTTTTCAACAATGAAGCAGGCTAAAGAGTCAAAGGATTGCCCGGGCTCTAGTTATACAGGTCAATAGAGTGGTGTTCAAAGGTATTTCAGGAGCAGATAGTAATGGCTTAGGAATGTTTCTTCTTGGGTTTTTGACCAAGGTTTCTGAAAATACACAGATGAAATTTTGAATATAAAAGGTAACCCCTTTAAAGTCCAGTGTGCTTTTCTGATACACTAAGCTTCTGCTAATGCATACTGGTATACTTCTGGGGTCTAGAGCTCTTTGTTCCATTTGTAGATTATTGAAATGAGGTGATATGTGCAAATAAATTCTCATGTAATAAGCACTGAAATTCTCACAAAGGCAGTCCTGGAAGACTGCAGTGGTTAAAGGTAAAGGTAGTCCCCTGTGCAAGCACTGAGTCATTACTGACTCATGGGGGGACGTTGCACCACGTTTTCTTGGCAGACTTTTTTATGGGGTGGTTTTCCATTGCCTTCCCCAATAATCTACACTTTACCCCCAGAAAACTGGGTACTCATTTTACCGACCTCGGAAGGATGGAAGGCTGAGTCAACCTTGAGCCGGCTACCTGAACCTGGCTTCCGCCAGGATCGAACTCAGGTCGTAAGCAGAGCTTGGACTGCAGTACTGCAGCTTACCACTCTGCACCATGGGGCTCCTACTGCAGTGGTTACTTCATAGAAAAAAAGGATGTCTGTTTTTTTGGCACATCTTGCTCATGGAATCAACCATTGTGAGATCAGTGAGTAAAACCTAATCTGGAGGTCTGGAAGATTCTAAGAAAATGGGATATATTTTATTTTCTGTTTTTGGTATTTTAGCTCTAGTTAAGTGTGGTCTCAAGGGCACAATCTTAAACATGGTGGGACAAGGAATGACTTTGTTTCACATTCTTTCCACTCTGCATAGAACTTTTTCATCATGAAGCAAGACCTATATTTATAGATTATTAGTGGTAGGTTGCGAGGCCAGCTCAAGGGCTGGGGATGCAATGGCAAGGCAACAAAATAGATAGGAGACAGTGACTGGAACAGAAAAGGCCACAACTTGATTGGTTACAGTGATAGGAGCATTAGCTCAGTGTAGGGGGCAGATTCCCCAGCATCGGCTGACCCTCCTGCCAGCCGATGACCCCCACATCCCTTCAGCTAACCTGCTGAAAGAGGGACCCACGGGATGACAGTGAGTGGGATCCACATGGGCACAAGCCTCTGCATGGTTCCCCTGTTGCCTGGAAGCAGGCATGTCCTGACAGCCCCTGAGCTGGACTTGTCCCTGCCACGCCTGGTCCATGATCCCTTATGAGGATCCCCAGCTATGGGGGAAACCATGCCACACAGGCCCTGTTTCCCCCCGAAGGATCCTCTCTCAATGCCAATACTGCCACTAGAGCCCCAAAATGGCTTCCGCCAAAGCTCCTAAAGGTGCAACCAAAGCAGTAAGCTGTCCCAGATGCCCTGCAGTCAAATATCTTGTCCCCAGCTGGAAAGGTGTACCCCATCTGGGCAGAACAACATCTCCAGTCAAAACAAGATGTCAGGGTGAGGAGTCACCAAACCCCTATGGCCAGGGGCATCCACCAATGTGAAGCTTGTGCTCTTTTTTTTTTTTTTGCAACAGGAATTGCGTACAAATGGGGCCTTCTTATGTATAAATGTACTCATCATTCCCAGTGCACACTCAATGTCCTGAATAGAGATGGGCATGATCCACATTACAATAAAAAAACCCCACGATAACACTTTGTAAACCGCTCTGAGTGGGCATTAAGTTGCACTGAAGGGCGGTACATAAATCGAATGTTGTTGTTGTTGTTGTTATTATTATTAGTATTATTATGGTGATCGTGTGATCGTGAACCGGCAGATCGTGATCGGCCACGGCCAACGATCCAGCAATCGGGAGGGGCCTGGATCAGGGCGATCGGGCTCGGATAGGGGATCCAGACACTCAGGTGCCAGCAATTTTATCCCCTGGCAACGGAGCCAGGGGAATGCCTGAGCTCTGTTTGCCCTCCTTCTGTTGCCCTGGAAACCCAAATGGAAGCCCATCTTTCCTTGATCAGCAGGGCTTCCTTCCAACCACGGAGCAGCAAAGCAGTCACAACACAAGTTGGGAGAAGACACCCAGGGGAGGGAGGGGGAAGGGGGTGTTCTGTAGCCACGGGCACTCCAATCTCATCCCTGCAAACCCTGATAGGCATCTCTGATGGCCAAACACAGACCTCCTGCGTTGCTCAATGGGACCTGTGCTTATAAATACCCGTGGGCTCCCAGGCTTGGTTTCACTTTCAGCGAGCAGTGGAGTGGGACAGAGCTCTTGCTTGCTACTTGCTAGCCTTTGGAGAGAGAGAGAGAGACTGAGAGAGTCAGCCGCCGCCACCACCCACCTTCCCACATAGCTGGGAATAACAGCGCGCCCCACTTTGGCCTCCACGATCCACGATCCCACGATCCACGGCTCAGGAACGGGAGATGATCGGTGCGGATCATTAATCGGGATCATTGCTGGCACCGATCCACGATCAGCTGGATCGTTTATTTTTTTTGGATCATGCCCATCTCTAGTCCTGAACTTGCTGTGTGTGTATATGTGTACATGTCCAATCTCATGCTTGCATCCCATCATGTACATGACAGGATGTCTATACTGGCTGTTTACTGTCCAGCATCTATCTCAGTGAGAAAAATCTCAGATTTCAACAAAGATCTCTGTTGTAGATGTGTATATAGATAATATGATTATAAGGGTTGGACAAATGTCATTCATTTTGTCCTGTAATTTTGCTGGCCGAAATCTTCCTCTCTTCTTATGATCCACTGCACATTTTTCTTTGTACAAACACATAGCTGATGCAGATTTGGATGAGCATTTTATGCGCACTAAACATGTGGCAGTCCATACTCTCACAGTGCTTCCATATTGATAATAAATATTCAGATGCATACTCCTTCATTGGAGAACAACTGAAGCAAGCCAGTAGAAAATGGGTGTTGAGAATACGCATGCAGTTTTATTTGGTGACACTGGTGACTTGCATTGGAACCACATATTCCACGGAAAATTTCTGATGGAGAGGAATTAAAATGCATCCGTAATGATGAGCAAATAATAATAATTGCTTAACGAACAAGTCTTGATTGAACATTCTCAGTTACTTGTGAGGTGGGCTCCTCATTGGATTTCCTGAATGTTTTGTTTTTTATTGTTTTGCTGTATAATTCCAAAGAAGGTTCTCACAGACATGCCAAATTATCAGGTTTTTTTCTAATCTTCATTTTCTATTACTGAAATCCAGTAGATCCTGTAGTCTTCTTTAAAATAGGATTGTACTGAAAACGTTAAAACTAAGCTTGAGGTGATTCTCCTACAATGCAGAAAACGTACAGTAATTGATTTTCTTTGCAGAATAATATCAAAATAAATCCTGCACTGACAACTTCATAGCCAAGACATTTCAGTGAGATGATTTTGATCTTAATAACTTAATCAAACATTTTTTAAGCATTATTTGAGCCTGACATGAATCCAAACCGCCTTTTAAATGTAAAAAAGCAATTTACTGTTGTTTTTCTCTGCAGTCTTCTAACCACATATCAAGATTAGGCTCATTTAAATCAGCAGGGCTACTCAGAGTAGGTGGCTGAAGGGCTGTATTATTTTTGATTCAGGCAAAAAGAATCTACATAAGCACTGAGTGATAACTGAACAGCGTTCATAGCATTTCATGTGTAGCAGTTGAATTTCAAAGTCTCTTCTCAAAGTTGCTTTATACAACACAGTAAGCAGCAGATTTAGTTTGAAGAATCAAAAGGAAAAGATTGGGGGTGGGGAAGTGAAGGGCTGATCTTCCTACAATTGGGCAGCTCAACAAAAAAAATACATGCTTATCTTAGTTTTTTACTCATTGTGAACAATTTAATTGTTACTTTTTATTTGAATTTGATCACACAAGAGTAGATGGTTTACTTTTTAATAAGATTAAAAGTGGAATATGTAAGCTTTTCTATAATGATGGATCATGCTGGGAAGAGCGCCTCAAATTCAATATCATTATTGACACATTAAAAAGAGACCAATAATATTCTTGCAAACTTCTACAGCTGTTGTGTCCCCAGTGAAGTTGTAAGGAATTCTACAAGGCCTAGAGGTTTTTGCTGCAGTCTGTGTCCATTCCAAGTGGATGGAATCCTCCTAGTTACTTAGCATGCATACTCAGGCTATACATTACATAGTGAAGATGGGAGGCCTCAGTGTAGAAGATTTATCCAGTCTGAGAGAGATGCAAACTTCAGGGAAGTATGATGTGGAATGGTCTGTGTATTGGGAAATCATGATGGTAGTTGATTTGACCCATCATTAACGATGAAGATACAACAATTGGACCAAACTACATGACCTGCCATTTGAAAAGGATATTTATTTATTTATTTATTTATTTATTTATTTATTGTTCAAAACATTTTATGTCATCTTTCTACCCAAATAGGGTCCTCAAGGTTACGAACATGAACACATTAAAACAGCATTTAAAATAATATATAAAAGAATTCAATATAAACATAAAAACACATAGTTGTGTACAGTTCCATCTCATAGGTTGTCTTCTACAGGGGCATGGGCTTAGATTAGAAATAATTATTTGCAACAACAGCTGAAGTTATATCCCATCCAAGTTGCGCAAGAAGTGGTCTTCTTGTATCGGACTGAAGGGAAAACAAAGCCCCTTCTGATTAAGATCGTTAATAGCAGTCAGACCTTCATGAATCAACACCTAGACCAAATGCACTCACCTCTTTAATATCATTATTATAACTACTCCAAATTGGAAAATTAAGAATATCGGTAATATTTGGGAGCATTAGGTAATGTCAGGAAACATCTGGAGTTATTCATTATTCTTGAGCCTTGCAGTCTGGCTTAGACTTCAAGAAGACTGGAGGGGGGGGGGAGTAGGGAGAAAAGCATGACTCAGTAGATATGTAAGTGACAAGGGTATTTACAAACTAGCAGTAGTACATACAGAATGTGTAGACTCTTAAATGATGGTCCGTATGATTCTTATATATATATATATATTCTTATATATATATATATATATATATATTCTTATATATATATATTCTTATATATATATATATATATATATAAGAATCATACGGACCATCATTTAAGAGTCTACACATTCTGTATGTACTACTGCTAGTTTGTAAATACCCTTGTCACTTACATATCTACTGAGTCATGCTTTTCTCCCTACTCCCCCCCATATATATATATATATATATATATATGCTTTTTTAGATTACCAAAAGTCTGCCTATGCCCCTTGTGCAAGTGTGAATTTTAACTGTGTATAATATAGAGACCCTTTCTCCAATCAGGGAGGATCCCTTGAGTAATGAGGATACAGTTCCAAAAAGTTTTGGCCCAGTTAGGTGAAAGTGGGGAATTACAGCTGGAAATATGTCCTCCATTGAAACCAACCGGAACAAATAAAGGATAAAGAGAGCAAATGTATGTACTAATGGAAAATAAAATTTAAAACAAGGAATTAAAAACAAAATGATGTGTACGTACATGGGTACCCTCCCATTAATTTTCAGATATGTTTTCAAATGTATACATCACACCTCTCCAATTGGTCAGGTTATAAACCATTTTGATGTCTAAGCAGATATTTTGACATACCTGACCAAGTCAGAGAATGTTCAGCAAACACATGTAGACATGATATCTGGCATAAGGATCTGCCAGTTGAATTTCAATAACTTCACTACAAGAGTCCAAGACTGCATGAGTTAAAGATTTATTGATGATCCCTAGTTCAGCATCCCAAAATGTTCTTTGTTAGGAATAAAATCTGTTTCCCAATACCCAACATATATAGAGATTTAAGCACAGCCCCATTCCCCCATTTCCCCCTCCCAACCCTTCTTCTGTCTACAGCAAATATGGGAAGAAATATAATATGGGGAGGAATCTAGGTACAATAGACCTACAGGAATGCAAGGTTATGAATCTATGGCAACAGTTCTTTTCTTGGTGAAAGTTCAACATCTTCTCTCTGCCTGTTTGCAGATAAGGAACTGTGTCAGCTAACATAATCTTTTACACATGGGATTTTACAGAGCATGTCAATGAATATCAAACACAGCATAACAGTTAAAGCATGGCAGGGGCTGACCGTGAAGCTTGGCTTATGGCAGGGGCTGTGACCCTGACATCTGGACACAGAACTCACTTCTGAGAGCAACTCCATGCATGAAAAAATCTTTTGCAACTCAATTCTATAGGAGACTGTCTTGAGGTATGGCATTTTCTGTAAGATATTGACAAGACTACCATTCTTCGATATTTCTTTACTGCTTTATGGGTCATATGACTAAAATTTTGATACTAACCATGGTGACCTGGAAAGAACTCTCATTGAGCGTAGATCAACAGAATTGCAATTGTCACAGGAAAGCAAATCCCTGTCTGGAAGGTAAGAGTTCAAAACAGAATAACTTCATCTTGTTAGGAATTGCTTTGCCTCTATCCCTCTCCCCAGCAACTTCATGGCCAAACTAGACATGTAGGTTTTTAAAGAGTTGGATCTCGGTTCCCGTGGACCTAAATCCCCCCCCCGCACAGCAACTGCAGAGAACTGGGGGAATGAGGGCTTCTAGCTTCCCTTAAGCTATTTTTCCTGTTCCAAAATAGCATGTGCAAGCAGAGTTATTTTTCATTTTTAGCTGGTCTACACGCAGTATTTTGCATCAAAACCCATAAGGCAATGCAGGCAAATCAGCAGGTACCAATGCCATGCAAACAACTTGCATAACAAACAATATGAGTTGGGAGGCAAGGTTGCTCAGCATAAGGGAAGTATTTTCAATCTCCTCCCCATAGTGATAATAATAATGTGTGCTCTGCCTCAATTCAATGGGACGTGCTTCCAGATGAGCATCCCTAGGATTGATTTTCTACTTTGATGCCACATACCTCCCTTTACGCCAAGGGCTACAGCACGACTGAGACAGGAAAAAGGGGGAGGAGTTGTGTTCCAGTGGCAAAATCCTCGCTTACCCCCCCCCCCACACCCAATTAGTTCTCAGAATACTTTTATTGCTCAATCCAACATCTCTGTGACGTTTTCACCAAAGCATTTTGAGCAGCTAAAAAGATGCATCTTGTACCAAAATGGAATGAATCCTGTCCTCTGCATCTAAAATGCGTTGCTTTAAGGTTGACAGGGAGCTATATTGTAGCTCCCAATTAAGGATAACCTCATTCTAAACATACTTCCATGTGTCTCAGTGATATTTAATGACAAAGGAGTCTGCTGGGAGCAAGCATTGCGTTTGGAAGTGAAGTGGTAGTAAATCAAGGCAGGAGATGCCAAAAGCAGAGGCTGCTATCTGTTCAAGGGTGCGTCTTTGGTATTTCACCTCCAAATGAGCCATTAAAAAAGAAAGGACACCAGAGATCTCTGCTTTTTACAAATATAAAATAATTGGATCTATCCAAAGTGACTCCATCTGTGGGAGAGTATTTTCTGGGCTCCGACCTTAATTGTCTTTTCCTTTTTTATGATGAAAGGGTTTACGCTAGCTTCAGTTTTTATGATTGGTGGAAAATGCAATTTAATACAGTTGACTCTTTTTAAATACACAACCATATCATAAAACCTGTCATCCGCTACATAGCGGAGTGGAGAAAATTCATTTCTGGTTCAGCCAACAGTTGTACAATCCACTACGGTATTCTTCTGACACTCTCGTTCAGTTAGATGGGGCTTTTGCAGTAGAACTTCAGAATGGATTGTGCTCGTATACATTGGAAGTGCCATGGGCTTGGTTAAAATATTATGGCTAGTGCATGACTGCCTCAGAAAGTAAGGGCCCTCCTTTCTTATGGAAATCACATAACAATAATAGGACAATTCTGAGCTGACTGGGGAATTATTTGTTTATAAAATAATTCCCTGGGGTCTCTGGTGGATCCCAGAGAAAACTGAGCTTATGCAAATAAATGACAAAATCTCTGCCTGCACCATTTCCCCAACCTGAAATAGCCTTATGTGGTGAGTGAGCAGAAAAATTCTGATCAAGCCCTGTATAAAGCCCCGTATGCTTACCCCAACAGAGCAAAGAGATGTTCCACGAGGCCCTTTCCATTTAAGAAAAAAACATGGGAAGAAGCTCAGATCTCTTCCTTCCATGCACCTGCCATGGTCCTAACCTGAACTGGAGCTCCAGATGCCTGCATTTTAAAAGAAAAATTCTAGGAGCTTCATACACAGAATTCCCATTAACCTGCGCTGCTTGGTCCACAACCCAATGTAAGATGCAACTCAGGGCCAAGCTACACATGACGAATGACACTTGAACGGCAAGTGGATTGAGTGGAGGGCAAGTGAACAGGGAGAAATACACTTGCCATTCAAGTGTCATTCATCATGTGTAGCTTGGCCCTCAGGCAAATGGCCCTGAATGAACAAAATTTCATAAGGGCAATGTTATCTCAGAACAACTGGATCTCAAGAAGAAACTGGTACCAAAAGCTTAAGGATCGCTCAATGCACACCTTGGAGTGCACCTCAGCCCGGACGCTGCATTTTGAACTCATCTTAGCTTCCATAGTGCCTTCAAGGCAGTCCCACATAGCTCATAGTACATGCATCACTCAACCTAAATCCTTCTCTGTTAGGAAGGAGCATAGGTGGCAATATGAACTAACTTGATTGAATCTGTTCTTGGATGCAGACTCTACTTGGCTTTCTAACAAGAGATCCGAGTCCAACAACACTCCCAAACTATAAACCTAATATTTTAGGAAAGAGTTACCCTATCTGGAACAAGCATTTCCACTGCTTCACCAGACCGAGGACTGCCCACTATGAGTTACTCTGACTTGTCTAGATTAAGCTTCACTTTGTTCACTCTCTTCTAGTCCACCAGTGATTTCAGACCTAGTTCAACTTGTCCAGATGTAAAAGAGAAGTAGAGCTGGTTCTCATCCCACAAAACCTCTGGATGATCGCTGTCAGTGACTTCATTGAGAAGGAGTGGTGAACAGCCAACAGAATAAACATTCAATAGATTTTATGTGTGACCTGCCATGGCATAGAATAACAGTTCATCCAAGCAGCTTCCTGATGAGACAGGAGTAGAATCATCTCACTTGGTGCCCTTAGCATAAGCCAGTTCAAAAGGATGCTTGGAGAATCAACAGGATCACACAGCCCCTGTATGTTTTCCAATGAGGACTACCAATCATTGTGACAAAGACAGTTTCAATACCAACCCCCAACCTAAAATTAGTTTTAAATGGATCCAGACAATCTGTTTTATCCAGAAGCATACTCGGCCAAAGCCCATCCAACCCTTGTAACTACAACTGGTTGAAATAAATCTGTCCTTTACTATATCTTGAAGATCAAGAGATGATTGTTTTTCACCCTGTTTTAATTCTTCAATCATAAAGCTGGTTATTACATATCATCTACTTCTCCCACCTTGCTAATACAACCATGATGGACTTGGTGGCTATGGCTGATCCATGTACCTGTTGACAGCCTCAGAGCTGAACTACACGATGCAAATGGCACGTGCATGACATGCGAATGGACTTACATGTTTCTCCCCCTTTGCTTTCCTGTACAGCCAGACTGTGCTTGATCCCATGTCAGTGCTGGCACAGGTTTCTTCTGTGCTCCTCCAAGATGCAGGAATAGTATCCCATCATGCACTGCCAGTTTGTGCTTAAACTGTCCCTTTAACATCCTCTGTTCCCTGTTGCCTTTCTGTGCGGAAAGAGGGAAGCAGAAGCAAAACTGAATCACCACTCTGCAATGGTGACTCGATAATATGGCCTGCAGACACTCGCCAACGTAAACCGCTTTTTTGCTCACATGTGCACAGAACAGAGCTACGGACAAGAGTTCATTGGGAGTAAAAGAGACACGGGAAGGTGAGGGGAAAAAATGAATCTGGCCACTCTCATAGACTCGTGTAATTCGTCTTTTCTAGTTCGGCTCTTAATTTCCATAAATGAACTTCATCTAATAGTTAGGAACAAGAGGAGGCCACAGACACCTCCAACAGACACTGAGATAATACTAGAGGAGTTAGCGGTGTTAGTTTGTAGTAGCAAAATCAAAAAGAGTCCAGTAGCACCTTTAAGACTAACCAACTTTATTGTAGCATAAGCTTTCGAGAATCACAAACGAAGAGATAATACTGAAGTCCAGGCCAGAATAGATATGAGTAACTTTATCATCAAATAACGTAATAGATATATCAAAGTAAAGCAAATTACTGAGGGTTCGACTCAAATATCAAAGAAGGCTTAGAAAATACTAAATGTTTAGCATGTGAAAAAGCTCTGCTGTGGCTGGGGGCCGAGTTCTGCTAGGATTCTCTGGTTCGTTTCTGTTGAGTTCTGTTTACTTTGGGAGGCTTTGGGTCAGTGGTTGCTTGTATTTTTGGCTCATGCTTCTGCACACTAGAGAAAGCATTGGATTTCTTTCCCCCCACCCATAGAAAATGATGGAGAGTAGGTAGGAGTACCTTATTCAGAGGCCGTAGCAAAGGAAACTGTAACCCAAACTGCTTAAAATTTGGGGGAGTCTTTAGAAGGCAGGCAGCTCTCAATATGCTGTAATTTTGGTGCCATGTGTTCCAAAAACAGTCCCAGAAAGATTCCCACATAAGGAATAATGGACCTGTTTAATTTTGAAATCCCAGGGGAGGGGGGCAGCTCTGGATCTGGATACAAAACTGGTATTCAAGAGCACAGATATTAGGAATACCAATACTGATAGCCTTCCCAATACCTGAATCTGAAAAATATTGACTTTTTTTAGTTCAGATTCAACCTTTCCTCCACTTGCTCTCAAGTCAATGTTCCTGCTATCCAAGCACCTGCAAAATATTAAAGAGTCCAGTAGCACCTTTAAGTGCATGCACCTGACAAAGAGAGCTATGGCTCTCAGAAGTTTATGTTACAATAAAGTTGGTTAGTCTTAAAGGTGCTACTGGACTTTTTACTATATGAGATTCTGCATTGTTGTACTGAACAGGAATACATTAAATGAAAAGGGGGCAGATTTATGACTGCAATTCCTCTGACGATATATGAATGTGCCCTTTATCATTTCTTTTCATTGTGGACCTTTTCATTACACTCATTTTTCATTGCTGCTATTCCTAATTAGTTAATTTCCTTTATGTCATTGTTCTGTTTATGTACCATTTTATGCCAGTTGTATATCTTGTGCCATTTTTACAAAATTGATGCAAAAACAGGTGTCAGTTTCAGAAGTAGTATTTCATTCATTTTTTTTTTAGTGCTGTTGGAATACAAGGCAACCACACTTTCTTCCCAAGCAAGGATAAACTATGGTAGAGACTGGGTCTTTCGAACAGAATCACTACATTCATAAAATTTAGTAAGAGCCTTAATTTCTCCCAAAAACTATAGAAGATGAGATTTCAGCTTGGGTGTGCATTTTCTGGGCTTGCTAATTTTTAATTAACTTGTTACAACAGAAGCAATATCTGTACTTCCACTTGAAAACACAAATTCTCTTTAGAACATAATCATTGTGGCTCAAACTGGCTTTTTAAAAGCCTCTTAAAATGTGTTGTGTTTAATTTTTAAATTAGAAAATGAAATGAAGATAGGCAGGATCCATGCAGCACCTTTGTGTGGAGAAAATGCCACAGAGTTCAGTAAAGCCTTCCCCTCTCCTATAGTAATATACATAGATACGGGTGTCCATGTAGTTTATCAGGTCTTTATGGCATTCCAGAGATCTAGGCATACTTCTCACATCTCTATTCAACCTTCCCTTCCAATCCAGTGCTAGTTCCTCAAGCTTGACCACATTGACCTGTTGCACTTCCTGAGTGCACAAGTACGTGACAAGGGCATGAATGGTGTGTACGTGTGGGAGGGGGGTTGTCTTGCAGTCCATGGCAATCATTCTGTGCACAAATACTATGTGCAGCATCTCTGGGGATATAAAAGCCAATGAAAAGTGTGATCATTAACTTGGTACATTCTGGAAAGGGGAAGAACCTTGGTGAAAATTTAAGCCACTTCAACCATCAAAAGAGTCATTAATGAGATTGCTCAAAGCATTAGAAGTGGGGTCTTAATACTGTGTGACTCATACCTTTATTAATTGTATATTTCATTATGTATGAATATAAAACTCTCCAAATATGCAACTACAGTCCCCAAGGGAAATGCTCCGCTCAGTTTATCACTGACCTTGGACTTGAACAGTAATGCACTGCAATAATCTATGGCCTAAATAATATGGCCATAATACTCTTTACTGCACAAGGCCAGAGAAAATGAGTTTTGCAAAGAAGATCTCGGGGAGAACAGAAATTTCCACTTCAAACCTCTGGCTGGAATCGAACAGATATGCTCTCATGTACCAAGCCTCACTCATGAACAGTCATCTAGGTATCACCTATGAAATGGAACCATACAATGGCAAATGTTAGTGAGTAAAAAGAAATACTTTTTTGAGATAGAACAGCAAGAAAATATGTGTCTGGCCTGTAGATAACAATTGGCCTTGGTATGGATGGGTGAACAGTTTGTAGAATCATTGAGTTAGAAAATCCTTTCTCTGGGGAAGAAGCCTTCGTGATGGAAAGACAGGCAGTTGTTTTTAAGGGAGATACAAGTTGCCAGTGAACTTTTTCACCTGAAGTGAAATTTTGAGGCAAATTTGAAAGTTCCTCCTCAGAGGCAACATCGGAAGAATTCTGAGAAAAGTCAAAGCAGAGATGGAAGGAGTGAAACAAACATCTTAACCAGTTGTTTATCATCTTAGCTGAGGATTAGTAGTTCCTTTCCTGTTCCAGGTAGTTTATATAGTTTAGAAATGGCCACAGCTTTGAGCTGAAGGTGCAAGCAAAGGGGCTCTTGGCCAAAACTCTTGGACCTTTGACTCTTAGCCTGCATCTTTGGCTGGACCAGCCAGTAAGTCCAGGGCCAGCTAGGCTTGCTATTCCCCCACTTGAGGTGGGGGATCCCCTGCTCCTAACTCCTCCCCCCTGGCCCCACTTACCTAGCTAGTGGGGGACGTGCCCCCCAGGGCACCCCCCAGCCAGCATGGCACACCCCTGTACCCTGCACCGGGCCCATTTCTGGCCGAATCAGGCCTGCAGGCGGGGGGGGGGCTGATTCAGCCTCCTTGCCGAGTGTGGAAGCTCTCCTGGACTGCCCTTTGACCCGCATGATGACATCACTTCCTGGACGTGACATCATCATGCACACTAGGAGCAAGCGCGCATGCTGCACACATGCACAAATATAGAAATATAGAGGGGACTAACGGGACGTGGCAACCCTAGAGACAGCCTAAAATGTAATTATGGATTGTCTGTTTGCTGGTTTATTTATATAGTTTTTTTCCTCTTGTAAGTTACTTTGTATCTCTTTGGGGAGAAAATAATGAATAAATACAATGAGTTTCTACAAGACAGCAAAATCTTTCAAGGAATTCTATACTTCCTTAGTTGGGACCCAGATGAAGCATTAATGTCGGTTATGAATCAGGCAGTAGTATGGCTGTCATCTGCCTCTTACCAGTACTAAATAAATAACGGCACTCCTAGAACGCGCACAGCACAGTCATCCGGGTGCCACCATTTGCCTACCTACATGGAGAGAGAGAAGGGCAGTTTGTTTCCGGGCATCCAGGTAACTTCAGGGGGTGGAGCCAGGGCCTATAAAGGCTGGCTCCACCTCCCTCCTCTTCAGCAGCCGTTGCAAAAGCTTGACCCACCCACCTCACCATTTGCAGTACAAGATTAGCCAGTCGCTGTTTTATGGGGCCACGTAGGAATTTTTTTGCTTCAGGGGAAGAGGTATTTTTGCCTACCTTGTACTGCTGGCTAGATAGTTGTACTCAGTTCAGTTAGAATAGTTACCGTGGTTCCTGGCAGATTAGTTTGGGTAGGCAGAGTGGGCTGGTGAGCACCCGGTGGCACCTCCCCATTGGTGGGGAATAGGGGGTCTATCTGGGATCAGCTGGTGGGCTTTACGGCTGGCAGCTGAGAGGGCAGACTGCCCGTACAAGTCCTTGCCTCAGAACCTTACAGTTTGGAGGTTATGGAGCTTTAAGGGGGAAACTACTTGCCTGGCCAGCTGGGTTACAGCCATGCACTTGGATGGCTTGCGCCTGGGGTGTGGGTGTTCACTCAGACAGGTCGAGGAGAAGGTCCAGTTGACCCCTTGGCTCGGCCTGTACTACTAGTTATACCTCTTGCCATTCTTAAGTTATTGTTGGTTAATAAATGGCCCTGTTTACACCCAAGCCTTGTGTCCATCTCTTCATTCTGAATTGGTGTGTGTGTGTGGGGGGGGAATTGGTTTTGATCCTGCATCTTTATTCAATGTGCTTGTCTTCATTCATTGTGGAGGCTGCACTTTGGGGCTCCTTGAAAAACACTGATCTTGTGCAAGTGAAGTGCCTCGCAGCAGTGGAAGCATGCTCCACAGTGGAAGAGACAAGAATGTGGAATGAAGACATAGGCCCCACCAGAAAAGTATTCAACATCAACATCTATCTAAGCCCTTCCTCAAATTATGGCAAAGGAATTAGGTATAAAGTATACAAAAAATAATCTAAAAAAAATCCTCTGGGCCATCAATGAATTCCTTTCTTGGTTATATTTTGTAATATAATGTGAAAAATGTGTTGAATATCAAGCGTTCTGTCAATAATTTTGATTCAACATTGTCTATCATTGATTTTTTGTTTGTTTGTTTTGGGGAGTTTTTTTAACATTTTTTTGTAATTTTGTTTTCCATGGTTGTAATTTAGTTGGTGTTTGTATTGTTTTTTTCTTTGTTTGACAAATTAATAAAAAAAATTTAAAAAAAGACATAGGACCCAAGTCTCTCTTAAGAACTGGAGCTGGGTAAGTAACTCTGAGAGCCAAGCTACAAGTGACTTTTTTCACGTGATCGTTTTCGCAAGTTTTTCTGGGAACTGAAGTCCTAGTGTCCTTCCCCTCTGTTAGAATTGCTGCCTGAAGAGCCAGCGGCAGCAGCAGCTTTTGCAAATAGTTCCTCCAGTCACAAGCCTGCTCTCAATGATCTTTGGGGGCGGGCAGCTGCAACTTTCTTCCTGGGCATCCTGCTCTGCTTCACTGACATGTCGGCTTTCTCCAGAGCAGCTCCCCGGGAGCAAGACACCCAGGGAGAAAGTTGCAGCTGCCTGCCCCCAAAGATTGTTGAGAGCAGGCTTGTGACTGGAGGAATGATTTGCAAAAGCTGCTGCTGCCATCGGCTTTCTCTGGCTCTTCAGGCAGCAATTCTAACAGAGAGGGGAAGGACACTCAGACTTCAGTTCCCAGAAAAACTTGCGAAAACGATCAAGTATTCTTCATGTGAAAAAAGTCACTTGTAGCTTGGCTCTCAGTGGAGTGGGCAAAAGCTGCAAGACGCAGGACTAGAGTTTCTCCGAATTGGCAAATGAAGTTAGAAGTCCTTGAGTTGAAGAAAAATCCAAAGTGTCGAGGGCAGCATTAACATATTTCAGCCCATGCATTTCTATATCATAGAACCACTATTTACTATAGCAGGCATAATCCTTTCTACTGTTCCCCTAGCAACTTGGTCAAACTAGAGTTTTTGCTGCAGCTTTTCTTCTTAAGTACAACCCCCCCCCCACACACACACACACACATTCATTTGCTGGGTTTTGATTTCCTGCCCCCCTGCCCTGAGATTTTCCTGTGCTTTCCCCCCCCCTGTGGTTTTTTTAATCACAAAAATGGTGGGATCCAACTCAAAAAACATTCAAAACATATTTTGATTCCAATGCTACTTGCCATATACAGCTCAGTTACTTTTTACTGTCTTATTATCTCTTTTAAATGAAGAGCTACATATATGGAAATCATGTCTTAGTCACCTTAAAATGCATTTAGTGTAATCTCCAGACATTCAGAGCTTCCTTTTTAAAAGAGAGACCTGTAACACAGCTGCACCCACCTGGTTGAAGTGACATCCTTTGATACACTATACCAAATTCAACATCAAAGCACCTCCAAATACTCCATGAGACATCTGACCTCTAGTGTATATAGACACTAAGCTCAGAAGAAGGCATTTTAAGCTAAGGTTTTTTTTAAAAAAAACCCTGAATAAATAGAAATGAGGGCTGTAGTGAAGTAGTGGTTTCAAGTGCTGGACTAGAATCTGGAAAGACCGGGTTAAAATCCCTTACTCAACCATGGAAGCCTGCCAAGTGGCCTTGGGCCTGTCACAACCTCTCAGTCTAACCTACCTTCACAAGCTTGCTGTTGTGAGGATTAAGTGAAGGAGAGTAAATCAATGTGAAAAGCTGCTTTGAGAGCCAAGCTACAAATGACGAATTACACAAAGAGGAGCACATGAAGGGAGTTGCAATGTTAGCCAAAAAGCTGAGTTTTAAAAGAGATGTGAAGGCTTTGTCAATTTCCCCTCTCCACAGAGTGGGGGAGTTCCCTGCTCAGAGGGTTTGTTAATTTCCTCTTTGCTTCCCAAAGGCTCTGTCAGTTTTATCTCCCATTCTAGGAGGTGAAGAGGAAATTAACAAACCCTCTGAGGAGCATCTCCCCAGCTCTGTACAGAGGGGAAATTGACAAAGCCTTCTGATATCTTTTAAAACTCACCTTCCCAGCTAACATTGCAACTCCCTTCACATGCAGTCCTTGTGTAATTTGTCATTTGTAGCTTGGCTCTGAGTTGCTGATTAGGGGAAAAAATGGGCTATACATATAAATATTAACTGGAACTTTGTATGTTGCTGATCTTGGACAAACATCATTCCATATGTGATATACAAGGGCGGCTTTATGATTGTTTGGCAATTACATTTGCTTAGGGATGCTTTTGAATTCACCCTGATATAAGTGTGGCACTGAAGAATTATTATTTGATCAATACTAGATTTGTTCTATGGAAACCCAGATCCTGTGAAGTACCCTTTTTAGCAGAGCCGGAAGAGGAAACCTTTCTTTTAAGGATGTTACAAACTTTCAGGGATGTTACAAACTTTGTTCTGCTCAAGCCAGAGCTTCATACAACCTTTCTTACAGTCATCTCAGACTGTACCACCACTTAGAAAGAGATGGGAGAAGAAAAACATAAAATGTTCCCTACACCACTACACCAAAGTGGACAGCCAGTTTGGTGTAGTGGTTAAGAGCGCGGGACTCTAATCTGGAGAGCTGGGTTTGATTCCCCACTTCTCCACTTGAAGCCAGCTGGGTGACCCTGGGTCAGTCACAGCTCTCTAGAGCTCTCTCAGCCCCACCCACCTCACAGGATGCTTTATTGTGGGGATAATAATAACATACTTTGTAAACCGCTCTGAGTGGGTGTTAAGTCATCCTGAAAGGCGGTATATAAATTGAATGTTATTATTATTATTAATGTCACTATCAAATATCACATGAGAACATTACCCAGTAAATACCTTCACAGAAAACACAAGACTCCTGGAACTGCTTTTTGGAATCAGTGTTGGCTTTGTAGAACCTTACAGAACCCTGAGATTGAATAACCATGAAAAGAATTGTCCTCCATGAGAAACAGAGGAAACAGAGACTGCACATTTTAAACGTACACTCTGTACTGGTGCATTGTGAGGAATACGAGCAAATTTTATAGGAAGAGAATATTGCAGTGATAAGCAACTTGAAGTGATGACTATTGATTGAATCATTATGCTGAAATATATTGTATTGGTGGCCCTGTTTATTGGCTTTTATTTGTAAAGTACTTTTCATTGTCTGATGGTAATGATTAGGGGTAATTATGTTAAGGTCAAACTATTCAAATAAATCAGTCATGGAAGTGGGGAACAGCCTAAGGCGATGAAGGAAGAGCTTGGATGGTTGAGTTTTATTGGTGATTATTCATTATTATGTTTTTCCTTGGGTATTCGACTCTCTCAAGGGCAAGCCCATCAACCTAGTTTGTTCTGATGATTTCTCTTCAAGCTCTATTTGAATACAGCTAAGGAGAAAAGAGATTTGACTGACTCCATCTTCAGAACAAAACTGAGCTTCACTGTGCGCTCCACCCAATTTGCTTTCTTTTTTTCCCTGAGATGTTTCATGAGAAGCAACAAATGCTTTCTAACGGTGTTGCTACTGTCACTAATTCTTTTTGAACATTTGTTTCACGTGGCCAGGGTAACGTTTCTGGATCCACAGAGAAGACGAGCAGAATAAGGATGGCTTAAAATAATGTTAATATGAGAAGCAACTAAAGCATTTTGCACAGCACTCTCTTGGCCTGGTTCTAGAATGAAGTCATGTGACTTTTGGTCAAGTCACATGAACTCATGAAGCCTCATTATTAGACATGGGCACGAACTGCATTACGAACCAAAAAAACCTACGGACCACCTGATTGTCTGTTCGCGAACCGGCAGTTTGTGAGGGTCCATGGCCAACGAACCAGCGTTCATTGGAAGCCCGGTTCATTGCGTTTGCCTGTGGTTCATGAAACCAGACAGTCAGGCACCATCAATTAATTCCCTTGGAAATGGAGCTGGGGGGATGCCTGAACTCTGTCTGCACTCCTTCTGTTGCCCTGGAAACCCGAATCGAAGCTCAGCTTACCTTGATCGGCAGGTCTTCCTTCCAACCATGGAGCTGCAAATTGGTTACAATTGGTTACATGGGAGAAGACACCCGGGAGGAGGGAGGGGGGAGGGGTGTGTTCTGTAGCAATGGGCACTCTAATCTCATCCCTGCAAACCTTGATAGGCAGTTCTGACGGCCAACCCCTTGTACACTGGGCCAATGTCAACTGGTGGCTCTAATTATATCGAATGGGAGTTTCCTGGGGACCTCGGATTGGAGAGGGTATAACTCCAAGATCCCTATTGCAATCTTGACCAAACTTGGGTGCTGGCTGGAGGAGAGCCTGCTAAACACTCCCTGGGAACATGGGCTCTCTAAGTCCAGTGGGGGCTGTTCTGATGCCCACGAACCTCGAACTGGTTTGTCAGCGGGAAATGTTCATTGCGGTTCGCTGGTTCGGGTTCGTCGTTGGCACCGAACCACAAACCGCTGGTTCGTTATTTTTTTTGGTTCGTGCCCATGTCTACTCATTATATTGAATCAGACCATTTAAGCTAGTGCTATCTATTCCAATTGGCAACGGCTCTCTGGGCGTATTAAGTGAAGGCCTTTCACATCACCTATGACTTGACCCATTTTGCAAATCCTAGAGTGTCCCATGACATCACTTCTACTTTTCACTGAAAGTGACATTAGCATGCCAAAATGTTGTTGGAACACTTGTCCTCACTCCCTAATTGCTCGGGGGAGGGGGGGTTCAGCTGCTACCTGGTCACTCTACATACAAGGAAGATGGTTTTTCAGGAAGGTTTTTCAGTATCTATCTAACAGCAAATAGGTTTAGATGTTTGAAAAAGATTACAAAGGTTACTAAGCAAAGCACTCCATTTTCCTACCACCAACATTCAGGAAGTGAAGGTATTAAACACACCCAAAGCACTAAGACAGAATTAGGAGAAAAGCCCGAGAGTAGCAGTAGAACAAATTAGCTCCATTAGTCTTATACCATTTCTTACATGCAGATTTCCACACTTGCAAGTGAATCATAATTGAAGCCTTTAATACCCTATTTCCAAACAGTAATGACTGTCTTTAAATAACTCTGTCACACCAGTTTGACTGAAATGTTCTTATCCTTTTTCATGCTTGCCATTAATGGCTCATGAGAAGGTCACACTTGCACATATGCCAATCCTGCCTGTAAGGGATGACTAAATTGTACTTCCATATGTTAGACTGTTTCCACTAGAAGGCTATAGTTCCTTGTTCAGTAATTACTTTTTGCCTTGACATGACCTTGATGGCCCAGGCTAGCCTGATCTTATCAGACTCAGGAAGCTAAGCCATTTTGGCCTTGCTTAGTCCTTGGATAGGAGCCAAGCAAGGAAGTCCAGGGTCTCTACGCAGAGGCAGGCAATGGTAAACCACCTCTGAATTTGTCTTGAAATCCTCTCTGGAGTTGCCAAAAGTTGGTTGCAACTTGATGCCACTTTCCACCAACAACTATTTTTTAACAAGGGCAATATTGGGAAAAGAGGACAGTAACAGAAGTCTTTTACAGGATAAAAATGAAGAAAATAATAAACTTGATGTGTGTGGGGGGAAGGAGGTTGCAAGAGGGCTATCCAGCTCTGACACCTCAGTGTACAAGCACAGCAGAGTCCTCAGCCCCTAGCAATGTAACTATGGCTGCTTCCACACACGTTGGATAATCCACTTTCAATACTCTTTAGTGAACTTTTGAAACTGATTTTCCATGTGTGGAACAAAAAATCCACTTCCAAAGGATTGTGAAAGTGCATTGAAAGTGCATTATTCAACATGTGTGGAAATGGCCTCAGAATGAAGACCTGAGATAAGTAGAGAAATCCTGACTGCTTTTGCTGTGTATCAAGACTCCCAACAGCGCTCCCACAAAGAATGGATGTTCACCATTCATTTGGATAATTTTGGGGTCAGCACTACCACCAAGTGGAGCCCCGCCTAGACATCCAGCCTTGCCAGCATGCACCTGACCCCCCTGAAGGCAGCCCAGACAGCTTTGGGACAGATAATGAGTATTTTAATTTGATTTATTTACATTTTCTCAGTGTTCAGTGCTGCCAACATTTGCCTGAAAGTATAGAAATTCAACTGTAGAATTGATGATACAATTGGTGGATCATTTTGCATTTAAATGGCATAAAATAGTGTGCAATACATAAATGGTATACAGCATCTAAAGGGCAGAACATCTCATGAATGAAATAGAAAAACAATAGAGAAGATGGGTGGAATGAAGACACTCCAAGGTATACATATGGAAGCTAAAAGACATGAGCAGTGGCATATTCACAGCCCCTTTAAAAATAGTAAAGAAGAGTCCAGTAATGAGTCCATGCACCTCATGAAGAGAGCTGTGGTTCTGGAAAGTTTATGCTACAATAAAGTTGGTTAGTCTTAAAGGTGCTACTGGACACTGACTATTTTGCAACTACCGACTAACATGGCTAACTCCTATGGAGCTTTTAAAAAAAGTATTACTGTGCTGAGCTACTTACCATCTTAGTCTCTAAATAAGGTCTTTACATGCCAAAAAGCAGGGTTTCTGATGGTATTGTCAAGCCTCCATGTGTACAGGTTGGGGTCAGGGCCTGTTGCCGAGATCCCACTCTTAAACATCTATTGGTTTCTAATGGTTGGCTATTGGTTTCTTCAATTAATGCATTAATACCATCTTGCAAATGGGAAAAATCAACAACTGCCCCCCCACACACATTCTCTGTTTTAGCCCCCACCTCGTGGACTGGCATGCCTGACAAGGTCAGGAAGGCTCCCGCTCTCTTGGATTTCTGCAAACTATGCAAAACTGAATTATTCAGGACTGCTTTTTTATGCAGGTAAGAGGGCTGTAGTGTAAAGAAATGGTTTGGAAAGATGCTTTGGTAAAGGGATAGGAATAAGAGGTTATACTACTGTGTACCGTTTGTTCGCGTAAGTATGCTTCTACTAGGTAATTTCTGCATTGTTTAACACATCATGTTTAATTGCTCCTGCTTGTTCAGCATTGTTTTAGCTCTGGATCAGATTTCTGCTTGTTTTCAAATTTTATGCTATCCAAACTCTATCGCATTGTTTATTGGATATCCCAGCCATAGGCCATATTGACATATTATGTAGTCTCAGCGAGAAAGGGGAACATAAACAAACAAACAAACAAATACATAAAAAATACCACAAACAGAGACACTGGCAAAGGGCTCCCCAGTGTGAACCATAATAACTCACTTCTCCCCTAGTGTAAACCAGAATAAGGGTTTGGGTCGATCTTTCCCTTTAGCACATGCTCTTTTACTTTTGCCCTGGCTTTTGCACAAGACTTGTCATCACTGCAGTGTTTGCTGTGTCTGTCCTAAAGGAATTAGGAAGCTCTTTTACAATGTCTCGACTGTCATGGTCAAAGAGCTACTGTAGCACAATGGTTAAGGGGTTCGGCTGTGGATCAGCACTCTACTAGTTTGAACCTCACTACTGCCATGAGCTCAGTAGGTGGCCTTGGGTATGCCACTCCTCTCAGCCCCAGCTCCCCAGGTGCATTGTGGGGATAATAATAACACTAACTTGTTCACTGATCTGGTAGGGCACTAATCTGTCTAGAAGAGTGGTATATAAGCACAGTTGTTGTTGTTGTTGTTGTTGTTGTTGTTGTTATCCAAAACACAACCAACAATAAGCAGAAGTCACATGTTATTATTGATTGACCTTGCTAAGCTGATACAAGTTTCCACTGGAGACCTAATATCAACCAGATATTGGCATAATATGTACGCTGTTCCAAGTAGTGCCGTCTTTTGCAGTTCTGTAGGTGTTATGTCAGAAAGCTGCAATTTTCCCATATGAATTGCAAAGTTTTTTGAGGTGGTTCCAAGTGCCCTGATGACAATGGGGACTACTGTTGCATTCTTCTTCCATAGTCGGGTGGTTTCTCTCTATATTTAATCATTTTTTTCTTGTTCTTTTTCTTTGACTCTGGCAACCCCAGGAATTGTGGCATCGATTATCCAGACTTTTCGATTTTCCACAACGGTTATGTCTGGTGTGTTGTTGTTGGGAAAAGTAGCTGAGAAGCATCATGAAGGTTCTATGCTGGGGCCAAATAGGGAACCCCCAAGGAGCCAGATTGGTTTCTCAACCTTCCAGTTCTACAACTTTAATATAATTCAACTTATTTCTCTAACTGCTTAGCTGGAGAATTCAACCTATGGCAATTTATGGGCTGCATTTAAATGATGGACCTTGATGAAGCTGACAGCTTTACAACTTTATAGCCTTTGTTTTAATTTCAGCATGCTATGCATGGTCAGAAATGACAACAGTAATTTCCTTTTTTAAAACATGCATTAATGTTAATAATTCAGGTCAGTGACATAACAGTACATTAATTTGAAATTACAAATGTATAGATCTATCTTTCACAAGCAAGGGACAAAAATGACTTAAAGCAATCCATGTTACAGAATAGGAGAAAAAGTAATGTTTAATTAAGATGACGTTCTAAAAGTCTTAAGAATAAGCTATTTGTTTTAAACGTGTCATTTTTTTTCAAGATTTCTTTTCAAAAATTAAAGGGTTAATGGCTGTTTGATGTGCAGGCTTTAGAGTGTAACTATAACTCATCTTTTGCTTCTGCACTGAAGAGATGCTAATCAAAATGAAAGTGACGGGTCTTCTTCACTCTCCAACTTTTGATGTTCTGAAATTGCTTCGGACACTAGAAAAATGGAATATTAAACAACTGACATTAGAATAGGGTTTCCCTTGGTCAAACAGTAAACAGTAAAATATGGCTGCCCTTGGTCAAATAGTGCCATCCTAAGTTCAATTTTCTGGGAGTAAGCCCCACTGAATTAACCCTGCTAGGGGTTCTAACTTGACCTGCTTATTGATCTCAAACTGACCTCTTTCCAGTTCTGGCAATAGCTTTTTTCTATTTTAACACATCGTTTCTATTACAAGGCAAGAATGTATTTACTTCTTTAGAAAATATTTGTAATCTGACTGCCTAGTAGGGGGTTCTCAAAACAGCTCACAGTAAATCAAAACATGTAAGGCATCAATGCACAAAACACCTTTTGTACACTTCCCTCATCTGTGAATAAGGTTGCCAGTTTCAACTTGGAAAATTCTTGGAAATTTGGAGGTGGTGCATGGAGAAGGCTTTTGGGGAGGGGAGGAAGCTCAGCATGGATATGATTTCATAGAGTCTACCCTCTAAAGTTTCCATTTCCTTGGACTTCCGGTTTGGGATTCATGGAGGTCTAACGCAGCTCCATTTGCGGAGCTGACCGGACTGCCGTTTTAACCGGCCGGAGGGGTGAAAATAACCCGCGGCCGACTGCTCTCAGGCGGGGAGCAGGCAAAGAACGCTCAAGACCCTAGGGTGAGCTAGATCTCGGACGAGGGGGGGCTCTACTCAAGGAGTCTCCCCCCGATCCTTGAGGTCCCACCTTGCGACGGGTCGGCTATAATCTCTGCGGCAGTTTTGGGGCCAATTCGGCTGGCATAAGACCTACATACCCAAGCTTCGATTGGGGAGGGAAGTCGAGAGGAGAATTTAAGATCGAAACAGCGATTACAACCCGAGAAAGTTGAAGAGAAGGTAAAGATCGCTATCTCTTTAAACGGGACAGATTGATAAAAACAGAGAGGAAAGAAAGTAGATTTTTAAACTGCAACAGACTAGTGAAAAGGAGGTGAAGACTCGGCAGGAGTTGTATTTTAAAAGAGACTAAATTTAAAGAAGTTATTGCAAAAATCGGACTATTGTTTTGAATACCTGTGGTTTTGGAGCTGTGGGAAAAAGACACCATCGCGAGACCTGCTGTGGGAAGACGGGAGACAGGAAGTGCGTAACAACAATAGAGTGGCTGGAGGGAAGCGGCCCTTGCCGACGGACAGGAAGTAGGGAATCGCCATTTTTGAAAGGGGAAGGGTCGCGGCTTCAGCGGAAGAGGAAGTAGGCCATCTTGGATTACAATAACATAGAGAAACCATAGAGAAAAGACGCCCGACATTTTGGATACAAAAAAATTAATTTTGGCAAAGATTGGGACATTTGAAAAAAAGGAAAACGTTTAAATATACGCCACGGAGCTAAGGAAGAGAGCAGATTCGTGGGAGCGAGCTAAAGCAAGCCCCACGATGTCGAAAAAAGAGTGGCAATCGGCAATAGAAAATTTGGACAAAAAACTTATAGACATGATGAAAGAACTTAAGGACACGAAATTGGAGCTTATTAAAGAGGTCAAAGAAGTTACACAGACAGTAAAGTCGGAGCTGTCAGAAGTGAAAAAAGGCGTGGAAACGATTAGTAGTGAATTACAAGGAACGCAGCAGAGAGTTAAAACAGTAGAAGACGCGATGGAGAATTTAATAGACACGCAACAAACAGAGATGAGACTGGTGAAGGGGAGGATGTCAGTTGCAGAAACTAAACACATGGAGAAGCAGCTTCGTTTTCGTGGTCTGCCAGAAGTGGAAGGGAAGTCAGCGCAAGAACAGATGACTGAGGTGTTGGCTGATTACCTGGGGAAGGAGGAGGAGGAAATTGTGGCTATCCTAGATGTGGCGTACCGTGTGAACTCGAGAATTGCAACCCAGAGGAAACTACCAAGGGATGTGATTGTGCAGTTTACAACTAGAAACATGAAAGAGAGGATTGTGACAAAACAATTTCAAGATCCATTGGAGATTGATGGCAAGACGATTATCATAATGAAGGAACTGCCCAGATCAGTGTTACTGGACAGGAAAAAATATAGAGTGCTAATTCAGACATTGAAGGACATGAATATCAGATACAGATGGGAGTTACCGGAAGGAGTGTCCTTTGAGTTTGGAGGGGCAAAAAAACGCATCAGATCTGAGCGGGAGATGGAGAGATTTATCAAGGACAATGAAAAAGACTTACCAACAAAACCATGAATATGGAGTGTAAAGTATTATCTTGGAATGTAAATGGACTAAACTCACCGAATAAGAGGAAAAATATTTTTCATTGGCTACTAAAACAAAAATGTGATATTGTTTGTTTGCAGGAGACCCATATTAGAAAACAGGATGTAAAATATTTAAAATCTGGAAAATTGGGCAAAGAATTTGTAGCGGCCTCTAACAAGAAAAAAAGAGGAGTGGTGTTGTACATAAAAGAGGAGCTGCAGCCAAAATTTGTTATGAGAGATGTGGAAGCTAGATTCGTAGCAGTGGAATGTAATTGGAATTTAAAGAGAGTGTTGGTAGTTGGACTTTATGCACCTAACGGTGCAAAGGAAAGCTTCTTTGAGGATTTAAGGAAGCATTTAGACGATCTTGTATATGACCAGATAATTCTTGCTGGAGATTTCAATGGAGTGACAGATTTGGAACTAGACAAAAAGACTACAACAGCACAAAAGAAAAGAGGACTATTGCCAAAGCTTTTTTTTGAGTTGATTCAACAAGAGATTCTCGAAGACGTATGGAGGAGAGAATATCCTAAAACCAAACAGTTTACTTTTTATTCTGCAAGGCATCTTACATTATCAAGAATTGATATGATCTGGGCCTCAAAGGACTTAGCGTTATGGACTAAGGAGGTAGAAATAATGCCGATGGTAGGCTCAGATCATAATCCAATTATGTGGAAATTTGGAAAAAGGAGAAAAAGGAAAGCCTGGAGAATAAATGAGGACTTGTTACAGGAAAGTGAGAATATGGAAATATTGAGAAGAGAGACAAAGTTTTTTATACAATACAACGTGAATAAAGAAGTACCAACCAGTAAAGTTTGGGACGCGTACAAGGCGGTTGTAAGGGGCATACTAATGGACTTAAATGGTAGAGCAAGGAAAAAGAAAGAGGAGAAAAGACAAGAGATTGAGGAGAAAATAAAGGCCAAAGAAGCACAGTTAAAAAAGAGACCAGGGAAAAAGAAAATACATCAGGAAATCAAAATTCTTCAAGAACAGTTAACAGCAATGAGTAATAAAGAATTGGAGTGGAACCTTAAAAGACTGAATCAAAAAGTTTTTGAGGGTGCTAATAAACCTGGGAAATATTTGGCATGGCAATTGAAGAAGAAAAGGGAAAAGAAAATAATAAATAAAATCTGTGAAGAAAATAAAACGTACCTGGAGCAAACTACCATTAGTAGAGCCTTTTATAAATTCTATGCTAAGCTGTATAATAAAAAAGAAGTAACCAAAGAATCAATAGCATCATATTTGGAGAAAACCAAATTTCCAGAGATCTCGGAAGCTTGGAGAAATAAGTTGAACAGTGAAGTAACTGATGAGGAAATAAGTAAGGCAATACAATCCGCAAATCTAGGAAAGGCGCCAGGGCCAGATGGACTTACGGCTAAATTTTATAAGACAATGGCCAACGAACTGGCACCATTCCTAAAAGAGGTGATGAATGGAGTTTTTAGGGATCAAAGAATTCCAGACACTTGGAGCGAAGCGAATATATCATTGATCCCAAAGGAGGGCCAAGATCTGACCAACGTGAAAAATTACAGGCCTATATCATTACTTAACAATGATTATAAAATTTTTGCGAAGATATTGGCGGAGAGACTGAAGGGGTGGCTCTCGGAAGTCATAGAGGAAGAACAAGCAGGCTTTTTGCCGGACAGACAAATAAGAGACAATTTAAGGACAGTGATCAATGCTATTGAATACTATGACAAGCGTTGTGATAAAGAGGTTGGTTTCTTCTTTGTAGACGCTGAAAAAGCGTTTGACAATTTAAACTGGGATTTTTTGTTTGCCACTATGGAAAAGCTACAAATGGGAGAAAGATTCATCAGAGCAATTAAAGAAATTTATAGAGACCAGACTGCAGCAATTGTAGTGAATGATGAATTGACCAAGAAATTGACGATTAGTAAAGGAACAAGACAAGGTTGCCCGTTATCTCCATTGTTGTTCATTTTAGTATTGGAGATTCTGATGATACAAATACGACAAGATGAGGAAATACGAGGAATAAAAATAAAGGACTATTCATACAAGGTCAGAGCATTTGCAGATGACATAATGTTAATTGTAGAAGATCCATTGGAGAACATGCCAAAAGTGATAGATAAGATCAAGGAGTTTGGTGACTTGGCAGGTTTCTTCATTAACAAAAAGAAGTCAAAGATATTATGCAAAAACATGACTAAGCAGAAACAACAATTGTTAATGGAAACAACGGACTGTGAAGTAACTAGTAAGGTGAAATATTTGGGAGTTGAGCTGACTGCAAAAAATATAGATTTGTTCAAGAATAATTATGAAAAATTATGGACTCAGATAGAGAGAGACTTGATCAAATGGAATAGACTGAATTTGTCATGGTTGGGCAGGATTGCAGCAGTTAAGATGAATGTGTTACCAAGAGTAATGTTTTTGCTACAGACAATACCAATCATCAGAGACTCTAAACAATTTGAAAAATGGCAGAGGAAAATATCAGATTTTGTTTGGGCAGGCAAGAAGCCTCGAGTGAAAGTAAAAGTTTTACAAGATGCAAAGGAAAGAGGCGGAATGCAACTGCCCAACCTGAGACTTTATCATGATGCAATCTGCCTAGTTTGGTTAAAAGAGTGGATGACATTAAAGAATAAGAAACTATTAGCCCTAGAGGGATATAAAAAAATTTTTGGATGGCACGCATACCTATGGCATGACAAAGTAAAGGTCAACTCGATGTTCCTGCATCATTTTGTAAGGAGAAGTTTATATACAATCTGGAAGAAGTACAGAATTTACCTACAAGAAGGAACCCCCTTGTGGGTGGTTCCATACGAGGTGATAGATCCGAGAGCTGTTGATAATGAACAACAATGTTTAACGTACAAAGAAATAACTAAAACTGAAGTATCTAAACTTAGAATAAAGACGCAAGAGGAACTATCACCTAACTATGATTGGTTCCAGTACAGACAGATTAGAGACTTATATAATTCGGACTCTGCAAAAGGGGGCATACGAATAGAGAACTCGGAACTAGAGCAGACCCTTCTTAAAGAAGACAAGAAAAGAATATCCAAGGTATACCAAGTATTGTTGAAATGGTACACTGAGGATGAGATAGTTAAAACACAGATGGTGAAATGGGCTATAAATTTCAATAAAGAAATAACAATGGAGGCATGGGAATACTTGTGGAAAACTACAATGAAGACAACGACATGTATTAATATTAAAGAGAACATTTTCAAAATGATCTATCGTTGGTACATGACACCAAAGAAGATTGCGCTAGGGAACTTGAACACTTCTAATAAATGCTGGAAATGTAGGAAGCATGAGGGCTCCCTCTATCATATGTGGTGGTCGTGTGAGGTAGCTAGGCAGTTCTGGGGGGAAATAATAAGAGAAATGAGTGAAATTTTACAGTTTCAAATAAATAAGAACCCAGAACTCCTGCTGCTAAACTTGGGAATGGAGGGAATTCCAGCCCATCATAGGACGTTGATATTTTATATGACTGCAGCAGCTAGACTTTTGTATGCGCAGAAATGGAAAGTACAAGAAGTGCCAACTATTGAAGATTGGATCTACAAATTGCTGTATATGGCTGAAATGGACAAGATGACAAGAAAACTGAGAGATCTGGACTCAGGGCAGTTTAACACAGACTGGGAGAAGCTGAAACAATATCTGGAGAAGAAGTGGGAGGTGGGAGGAAAACTGTGGCAGTTTGAGAACTACTGAAGTACAATAAAAGTATAAAAGAGAGGGGTGACTTTACCGGGGGAGGAAGAGAAATGTGAATTTATAAGCAGTTAGATTAATTAATTGATTGAGACATATATAGATATGTAAAGGTTAATTGATAGAATATTGATAGAGAATAATTAACGGTTTAAACATGAGGATTGAGTAATTAACAATATTTTTTTTAATTGATAAGACTTATATGCACCAAACTGAATGTATAGAAGAGTTAAAACGATTGACTATGTGATGAGTTATATAGAAATACTATAAAAAGAAGAAATGATTAATATATAGAGAACAAATCAAATTGTTTGATTTAAATGTGGGAAATTTTTATGGTTTATGATATATAGAAATATTCAAATATTCAAATATTCAAAACTGGAAAATGGGATAAATTGTTTATCTAAAGAAGTATAGTTTGGATGTATAATAAGTAAAAGAGTTAAAGATGTACTGCTTAATATAATGGAGAATATATATTTGTTTTAGACAGAGGAAATTAATAGAAGTAAGGGAAAAGGGACAGAGGGTGGGAAAGCTGTTGGAAGTCAACAAAAGGGGGGGAAAGGGAGGGGGTTAGAAACGAAAAATTAGGGGAAAATTGAATGTAATGTAATGTAAAAATATTAATGTTCTAACCCAATAAAATTTTTTTTTTTAAAAAAAATAAAGTTTCCATTTCCTTCAGGGGAACTGATCTCTGTTGTCCGGAGATCAGTTGTGATTCTGGGTGATCTCCTAGAGCTTAGCAATCTTATCAATGAAGATGTGGAAGAAGATCTCTGTTGTCTGGAGATTAGTTGTGATTCTGGGTGATCTCCTAGAGCTTAGCAATCTTATCAATGAAGATGTGGAATCACGGGCTTTCTAAAGTGGCTGTTAGAGGTACATAGTCAGAAACTGAGTTCCAACCTAAACTATGGCTACTTGTAAATATTAGAAATACCTCAAATCTGCACAAAATTATTCTGATGTTTGACAAACTCCCCAAACAGCTGTGGTAGGTCAATGAACTTGCAGCAACGAGGGATTAGAGTGCCTCAGAATCAGCAGATATTAATGTGACTGAAGCCTTTTTCATATGTACGAGTGCATAATACTCATGAGCCTCTCAATATGCACAGCCACCATGCTGTGTGAATGTGGCAGGCATGGCCAGATTTTGCAGGGTTCATGTATACCCATACCAAGGCTGTACCTGCATGGTAAATACATGCATTGCCCATGCTCACACAACATGATGACAACATGTAGGTATTATGTGGAGCTGATTGGCATAATTATAATGTCTGATAAGGATTTGGAGTGTTAAGGACAGGATCAACCCAACTGCACTCAACATTTCCATCTTCTGCCAATCATTCCACAATCGCAAAGGATTTGGGCTTTTAGATCCTATAAAAGCCTGAACAATTCTGTTTTCTAGGGCTGCACATATGAGAGGCAGACAGGGGAAATGTGGGGTCTGCTAGAGCAACAGGATTGTCCTCTTGTGGATCAAAAACTGGCTAATGAATAGGAAACAGAGTAAGTATAAATGGGCAATATTCACAGTGGAAGGTGGTAAGCAGTGAGGTACTGCAGGGCTCAGTATTGGGTCCAGTGTTTTTTAACTTGTTCACTAATGATTTGGAGTTGGGAGTAAGCTGTAAAGTTGCTAAATTTGAGGATGACACTAAATTGTTCAGGGTGGTGAGAACCAGGGAGGATTGTGAGGCACTCCAAAGGGATCTGTCAAGGCTAGACCAAGTGGGCGTCAATGTGGCAAATGAGGTTCAATATGGCCAAGTGCAAAGTAATGCACACTGGGGCCCAAAATCCCAAATATAAATATACAATGAAAGGGTCCAAACTGGTGGAGACTGACCAAGAGAGAGATGCTAGGGCAACTGCATTGTCCTTCCCACTGGTGGCATTTTAAGGGTCAAATTCAGGATAACTGGGAAATCCATGAACAGATCTCAGCATTTTAAAAAAGGAAATAGCAACCTCTTAGGGTGGTGTTTCGAACTGCGGCCATAGAGTGTATCAGGAGGAGAGTGAAATCTTTATCACCACTACAGTTTTACTGATCCATACCAACTACTTTCCACTCATTGTTATTAACCATAGAAAGGAGGAAATAGAGCTCTCTTTTCTTTCTCTTCAAGGGCTAAAAGACAGGAGTGAGTGGATTGTTTGCTTGTTTAAACTATTTACATCCCACACTTTCACTTTTCCTGTTAAAACACATTCAAGATAAATAACTCCACAGTTTTGAATAATAAAATAATAAAAATTTAAAAAATGAATAAGATAAGTGGAAATCAGATTTGGCAAGGAAAATATAACATTTCAAATACAGCCATTAAAAAAAAACAAATGTATTCAAATGATTAACAATAAAATCTAGATTAAAACTAGACTAGCAGTAAAATAAAACATTAAAATCCCTTAACAGGCAGTAAAAATGCACAAAAGTCAAACCATGGAAATTACATGAGAAGGAAATTACTAAAACTCCAACCAGGACATAATTTTTTAGAAAACTTGTAAAATACAAAAATATTAAAAGATATAAAATGCCTTTGCCGGGCACCTAAAGATTTGCCCATCTGGTGCCGCCAGGTAAGCATCTTTGGGAAAGGCTTAATGCAACCTTGAAGCCACCACTGAGAAAACTTGGTCTCTAGCATACACATCCTCCTTCTTTCCAGTGCTAGTTAAGTCATTTAACTTACTGAGAAACATCCTGGTGGATTGGCACTCTGGAAGGCCAATGAGGGCTGCTAAAAGGCTAGGCTAGGCTTGTCCCTGGCTGGAAGCAGCACAAGAGATGCAACAGGAGATCCTATGCTTCTTCAAGCTATTAACAAGATTGCTTCCCACCAACCTCTTTCACCCTTGCAGCAGAAACCAGAGAGTTGGGTGATCTAAAGAGGGCTGGAAGACACCAAGAAAGATGCTGGCAGAAAACTTGTGTTGAGTCTGATAAAGAGTGCTACAAAGCCCACTGGAAGACTGTTGACCAAATTGCTATATACGTGAAGGCCCCATAACAAGCAAAGGCGTCTCCTTGCTGGCCCAGAACAAAGATGTGTACGGTGGGGTATTTAAAACAATATTTTGGGATCTTGAACCTGTATATACCAAGGTCTACATCCAGCACAGCACTCAGAATAAGCACTTAAATTGAAAAAGAGTTTTTATTGAGGGAACATAGGCCAAATTAAACAACTGTTACAAGAATGAGAGAGAGAGAGAGAGAGAGAGAGAGAGAGAGAGAGAGAGAGAGATTGCAAAGCAGCAAACCAAAAACCTTTCCCTTACGACCACCTGTCAATAAGTGGAAACAGGGGGGGGGGGGTGGCAAATGAGATCACACTGTAGAATGTGGAAATCCTGTAGAATCCTGATGGGACGAGCAGAAGAGTGGGGTGTAGAGACAGAGACCAGCTCATGTCTCCAAGGAACCTGTGCCACATAGGGGCAGTAGCTCGAAAAACTGCTTCAAAGTATTGCAGATTTGGGGGCTATATTGATAGTACAGATGTTCATGATCTGGAACGTGCTGGTCATAAGTTGGGGCAATGATAAGTGAACAAAAAACCAGAAAGTGACAAATGGCTGCCTTTGGGAGGATGATGGGTCTAGAATAAGGCTGGTCACCTGCTAGATCCTGCCCTACTTCAAAGCTATCAGACAAGCTAATTCTGGAGAATCAATCAAGTTCACTAAAGAGAGCCAGTTTGGTGTAGTGGTTAAGAGCGGCAGGACTCTAATCTGGAGAGCCAGGTTTGAGTCCCACTCATCCACTTGAAGCCAGCTGGGTGACCTTGGGTCAGTCACAGCCTCTAGGAGCTCTTTGAGCCCCACTCACCTCACAGGGTGATACTTTGTAAACCTCACTGAGTGGGTGTTAAGTTATCCTGAAGGGTGGTAGATAAATCCAATGTTATTATTTAAGGTGGGGAGGAGGCTGATATTGAAAAGGGGAGTTTTCCCAGTTTGCAGAAAAATTAAAACATCTTTCCTAGAGGAGGTATGCAGAAACACCTAAGAGGGATGAATAACAAGATTAAGGAGAGGGCAGGAATCTTCCTGTACAGTCACTGAGATAAGGGGAGGTACAAGATGGGTCAGTCCATTGCTCATTGTCTTGGTGACTGGGTCATTCATTAGGGTCAGATTATTCCAGGATGAAGCTCCAAAGTCCTTGGGGAGAATGGGCCTCCAATTTACTCAGCCTGAGGTGGGCTCTAAGGAGAAGCACGTCTGCAATTCATTGCTGCTTAAGGACTAATCACCTTGTCCTTAGCATGGCTCACTGACACTGCTGTTTGCTTACGTTTAGCAGGATGCAGACTCCATTTTCTAGCCCTAAGTCCATGATAGAACCAAAGGGAAGGCCAAAAAATGGCCCCCTCTTTAAGGAAGGGTCCAGGGACTGCAAGACCTATGAAGCAGTGGTGATAGCAGAAATTACGCTTATATGATTTCCCAGTCTGTCATAGCCCCTCCCTGCAGGGCCTTTGACAAAGATCTCAACCAGTAAGCAGGCTGGCTGTCCCATGCATAGGAATAAAGAGCCTTCCAGTACCCTGGACTGAGGGCCAAGCTACACATGACGAATGACACTTGAATGGCAAGTGTATTTCTCCCTGTTCACTTGCGCTCCACTCAATCCACTTGCTGTTCAAGTGTCATTCGTCATGTGTAGCTTGGCCCTGAGACTTTATTGAGCTTTAGAATTAAGAATGAGCACTCTGAATTGAACTCAGAAGATATTTCAGATAGAGTTGCTGTCATTTTACTTCGAAAACTGCTACTCAGTACTTGTCTAGCTTAAGAGTAACATTCATGAACATTTTTTTTAAAAAAGTGGATGCACAGTTAAGTAGGCTAAGAAGAATCACACACTGCCAGAAAAAAAGATACCAGACAGTAGTAGTGTATTGTCTAGAAAAAGGACAGGGGAATTTGCAAGAACTTATAACTGACTGTATATTCAGTGAGGGGTCATTCTACTTTATTAATATTTATTACACTCATCCAGATGAAAAGAGAACCCTGTAGCAAAAGGAAAACTTGTTAGTGCCTCCCTTGCTAAGTCAAAGGCAAGGGACACCAGTCAGCCCTTTAACACTGCTTTCCCTTAGTCTGGCCTTAGGCATCAAAGTTTTGTGGGCTTTCTCTGTAGCGTCATTTGACCCTGACTTGTTTTGTGCTTCCTGCAGAGAGCCCACTTTCCGTCTTCGTGGGGCTTCCTACATCTATCATGTAAATGCAGACAAAACCCCAGGAAATCTTATCAAAATTCCTTTAAACTCCTTCAAAATTCCTATAGAGGTTTTGCCTGAGGAAGAACAGCCAGTTTCACCTCAAAGTCTGAAGCTACCAAAAAGAGTTGAAACGCTCCTATCACACAGAGAGTCTGTCATGTTTCCACTGAAACTTTACTGAAATCTGTGTGGAATTTTCTTTTGGACCAGGGCCAATAAATTATTTTTTTTGAGGCTTTGTCATAAGCAAATGTTATTTGCATTTCTTTCCCCGCCATTTTTGTTTCTTTTTATTTTCCTTTTATTTTTTTTGGCAGTTGCATTCATCCTCTCAAAATGAACAAACAACAGTAAAATTATAAACAGCTTCATCAAAAATCCCTTTGAGAATGACATTTTGTTTAATCAAGAAGTCTTTAGTCATGCTAGGGCCGATCTTGGATGATCAAATACCACCAGTTACAAGGAAACAAGTTTTTCTATTTTGGTTGTTTTTTTAACAGGTTACAGAAACACTAATGAGCTAATTAGTTTCCACATCCCCATGAATATTGTGATTGATATATGACTGAAGAATAATTTGCATAAAAAATTTAGACAATCGAACCAAACTTTCAAGTTTTATGTCCTGGTCCAACTCAGAAGATTGACTCAAATAAGCAGGTATTTCATGTTTTAGTTCTTGTGTGTGTGTGTGTGTGTGTGTGTGTGTGTGTGTGTGTGTGTGTAGATCCAGAGGAGTTAGCCGTGTTAGTCTGTAGTAGCAAAATTGAAAAGAGTCCAGTAGCACCTTTAAGACTAACCAACTTTACTGTAGCATAAGCTTTCGAGAATCACAGTTCTCTTCATCAGATGTGTGTGTGTGTGAGACAGAGTGTGTGCATGTGCATGTGAGTAGTGAGTAATGGCCTTTGGCTATATGCAATAAAAACTTCTGTGCCTTTGTATCTTGTGTAAGCTGGCTTAAACTAGGTAAATTTGCATATAATAATAATAACAATAATGACATTCAATTTATATACCACCCTTCAGGACAACTTAATGCCCACTCAGAGCGGTTTACAAAGTATGTCATAATTATCCCCACAACAAAACACCCTGTGAGGTGGGTGGGGCTGAGAGAGCTCCAGAGAGCCGCGACTAGCCCAAGGTCACCCAGCTGGCTTCAAGTGGAGGAGTGGGAAATCAAACCCGGCTCTCCAGATTAGATTCCCACACTCTTAACCACTACACCAAACTGGCTCCAACAGCACATATGAGAGATATGCATATATTTACATGCATTTCTTTAAAATATTTATCACCCACCTTTTCCTTGTTCACTCAAATACACCCCCAAAACATGCTTAGATAAGACATTTAGAACCTTCCATAAATCTCCAGCAACCTCTGTTCCAAAATAAGCCAGTATCCATGGTCCACAACCAAAAAAATAAATAGAAAGCCCCCCACAATTTTACAAGCTTGTCATAAAAGTAAAGAAGGTGCATCTGCTACAGTACCCCAATAAAGACATAACAAATGTATGAATTAAACTCAATTTTGTGAATGACTGATCTGTGTCAAAAAACTATTACCCTAACTTTTTAGCATGGGTGCTGCTAAGAAGCAGTCTACCCCAGCTATCTGTGTTTTGCCCCCCGCCCCAACCCAGCTCCACATTTATTCAGCATCACCACTGGCTTTATCCTAGCCGGTGCATAAAATGGGACTGAGAGGTGTTAAGCCTCATCTCACTTCCCCATGTGTCACTCAAGCGATTAAGGGTTTGTTTGATGCCGCTCAGCAAAAAAAGATGCTCCCTTCACAGGCCCACCAAGCTATTCAAATCAATGACAGGCTGGTTTGGGAAAGGCTCTTCATCTTTACATGCCTTTGAATGCTTGCCACTTAACCCTGCCTATCCTGTGGCAGCTTACATTATTTTTGCCTACCCTGGTTATGGTCTCCAAAGCCAGAGGACAGGACTAATTATTCTGGAGAACATCTTCCTCTTGAATAATGTGAAGGAAGTCCAAACAAATTTCTAATTGGCCACTAAAGGAGACTAATTCTTTTTTTTCCCCAAAAATCTGAATTCAGATTATTCTTTTAAGCTATTTATGAATTTTTTGTTGTTGAGTATTTTAGCCACTGGCTTTAAGCTGCCTGTTTATTTAGGTGAAATGTTAAAAAAAAATCCTGATCCAGAGCTGAATATCTGTGTAAGGAGGTGGTCTAGCACTGGTGGCATGAGGAGAGGCTCAGCCCATGATTCTGGCATGCAAGGTGAAGGGAAGAGTGTTTGTCCTTCCCACAGGTCTTTCCTACCAGTGGAGTTGGTATTCCTGCCTACAGAGACATCAGGTGGGGAGGAAGGAGTCTCACTGGTTGTCCTTCTCCTCCTGTCAGGTCTTCACTCTCTTTGCCTTCTGTGACAGATTGCACATGTTAAAAATCCTGGAAAGGCTGTACACAACAGCAGCCTGACTATCAAGGGATAATCCCTTACAGAATCAGAGAGCTGTGAGTGACAGGCTGCTCCAAGGACAGGGTTGCCAGAGATAAAAAGAGGAGGGTCTTTTTCAGTCCTAGCAGAGAGTGGAATCCAATGTGAAGAACTGAAGGACTAAGGGCCAAGCTACACATGACGAATGACACTTGAATGGCAAGTGTATTTCTCCCTGTTCACTTGCCCTCCACTCAATCCACTTGCCATTCAAGTGTCATTCGTCACTTGTAGCTTGACCCTCAGTCCTAATAGAAAGAACAGTTTAACACCAACAGGAGAACTGGGTAAAGTTGGCAAGGAGGTTTGAGAAGTGAGTGCAGACTCCCAAACAGGCCAAGGAAGAGGGAATAGATCTTCTAAGGAGAGGAGATTTCCCCTGCCCAGTCAAACAGGGAGGTAACTCTGGAGAGGGAAGAAATTCCTGGTTGGGTGTGGTTGGAAACTGCCTGTGGAGGAGTCAGTTAAGATTTTTATTGTTGCACTTTATCTCTAGGGTGTCTAAAATATTTTTTTTTTAATCAATTTGTTTTCAGAAGCCAAAGGGAGTCTAAGGGCCAAGCTACACATGACGAATGACACTTGAACAGCAAGTGTATTTCTCCCTGTTCACTTGCCCTCCACTCAATCCACTTGCTGTTCAAGTGTCATTCGTCATGTGTAGCTTGGCCCTAAAGATCCTTTATGAAATGGGCTTAAAATAACAGTGGTACCTGCTTGGTTCATGGCTCACATGCTTAGCTTCTTCACTACATCAGCTCTCATTGGAACACTGTCACTGTCACTGTCTATGATTAAATTAGAGTAGAATCCTGTAGATTATACTCTAAAACAAGTTGTTAAGCTACCTAGCTCAGAACCTAATAGAACATGTAGGAAGCCCCTATAAGATAGAACCATTATAAAAGTCCAAACTGTAAGTGATAGTAAGTGTGCACCTTCACTCAAAAATGGCAGCTGTACTCCACCTTAATTCCAGTTGAATTAGGATAATTTCTAAAGCTAATTCAGGAATTGCAGCAGATTTCAGTTTCTTTGGTTTACTTGCAGCTTCTGTCCCCTGAATATTACCCACGGCCGTGTGTGCCTTCATATAACTCTACAAAAGTCCTTGGGGGTGGTGATATAAACTTTCTCATGTACATTTCTGGTTTAGGCCTTACATCATAAAATTCAAAGGGAAAAAAGCAGACAAAGAGGCCTTCTAAAGAAAATCTAACTCGCAACAGGTTTTGTGAGTGTGTGTGTGGCAAACAGGCATTTAGTATCACATAGAGGGGGCCTACAGTTTGCAGAGTTGGCAAGGAAAAAAGTTACTTTATCAAGACCCTTTCTGCTTCATACAGCAGTCAGAAGGATACAATACCATAGTAAATGGCCTTTTAAAATATGAGTCAAGTGAACTGACGTACTAACCTAATTGTCAATTAGTCCTTTAATTGCTTACAACTAATAAGATCAGAACACAGGTCAGCAATGAAATTGTCCTTTCATATTAACAGCCCAGGCACTATGGGAGGAAAGTCTGTTTAATGAGGGAAATCACAAGGTGGTTTGTTCAGCTACATTTAGTCTTGAAAACTAAAGGGTGGTTTTAACCCCCACCCTCATTCCTTTTCTGGTTTAAATAATTATGATTCTATCACTGTGAAAAAGCAATTATAATTTATGAAAGTGTGCTTACGCAGCTGAAATGGATGTGTGTTTCATGAATATTCCAGTGATTTTTTTAGCACCCTTTGTGAAAGGCTGGAAGACTGGTTGTAAGGGAGAAGGTATTATGGGAAGAGGGAACATGTCCTCATTGGTGAAAGAACCAGGTTCATACTTCCTTATTCCAGTCATTCATATTCAGCTGGTATTTGCTTCTGTGCAATCCCGCATCCACATTCTGTTGTAATTGATGACTATTTAGTCCATAATCACTAAATAGTTATGATTAAGCAGTGAAGAAGGCCTTTCTATTTAAAAAAATGGTTATGGAGAAATACTATATCAGGAGAAGTACTATATGTGGTTATGGAGAAGTACTATATCAGGAAAACAATGGCCACAAAAGGAGTGGGTCAGGAAATACATAAAAATGTAATTTTAAAAAAACCTGATTTTTGTGTGGTGATCTGCAGGGTACATCCTTCCTCTTTCATTGGAGCCCAGTGTCAGTTATGCCATAGCATTTATTCTTCTCCTTTACTTCAGGTATCCGTGTGGACAAGACCAGAAGAGTGTATTGGACAGAGGGATCACCTCTCAAGTTCCCTTCCTCTTATGTGGCTTCTGCTTCCCCAAGTCAAATGCTCCCTGTCAACAGAAAGCTGAAAGGGCAGGGAACACATTTTGAACTTCCCTGAAGTACAGTTACAGTTAGATATGACTGTACAGTCATAAAACAAAGGGGAGTCTCTCAATGTGATCAGACAAAGGCATTTAATGGTTCTTTTGCAGTGAGATTTATCCCAAAAGGAATTGTAATGCAGCAACAAATACACACATGTGTACTTTACGAACTTGCAAGAAAAACAAGAACAAGCTGCATATGTGTCACTTTGAAACCAGAAGAGAAGGGGAGCCACTCACAAAATGATAGAATGGAGTTGGAGCATATACTGATCCATAGAGAATTGGTTTGGATAGCAGGACTCCGCATTCCAGGAATGGTAAACCATGACAAGAGGCATTAAGTTGGTTAAGTTTAGGTTTCCGTAACCAAGGAGAAATAAAAGAAGAGGCTTAAATTCTATGAACCAGTGAATACTGTTTCTTTAATGCAAACAGACTCTCCCATCTCCACCCAGAATGAATGTTTCCATGCCATCCTTTCTCTTTTTAAAGAAACCAACCAAGCACCTGCATTTGTCACTGCCTTATAATCTCTCACTAACAATATTTTTGGTGAATTTTATTTTAATTGGTCAACAAAAATGGGCTAATTTTAAATCTGTAGTTACAGCTGCCACTGTAGGTACTATTATATCGGTGACTGGTGAGCAAATGGTTTCTCTTTCACCCAAAAATTTACATTGTACATTGAAAATAAACAAGCCGATTTTGTGCTTTAAAAGATGCATTACTTGCAATGCAAGGGTACTTAAATCAATAACATGGGTCGCTCACAGCTACTAAAGTATCATAAGAAAGAGTACAAATTTTATTTCTAAAATGATATACTTGACTATCACTGTGAACTTCATAATGAAAATGTAAAAGCTTTGCTTATTGAAACTGTTGCCTGTGTTATAAAACGTTCTACACAGTGTAGGTTAGAATAGTTCAGTTCTAAAATATTGTTACAGGTCACAGTGTCTGAGCTCTTGCGGGAAAGCAAACAAACCCACACAATGCGACTTAGTTGGCCATTTGGACCCCATCACCACCACCACCATCATCAACATACTATCAAAATCATCTTAAAAGGACAAGAGATTATGACAAAACTTAAGGGAACTATAAGCAGGTACATTTTTTGACAAAATAATGGTTGAACAGCTATTATGGGGCATATATATGGTTTTTATGCTTGAAATATGATAGAGAATCCAACAATGATTTGTGTTTCAACCCTCACCCTAAAAGAACTCACTCAAAACATTACGATTTAAACTCAGCCAGCCAATTTCTTTTCCACCCCTGCTTTCAATGTTATAGAAAAGCACAAAACAAAATTGAAAGCACTTGCATCTCTGCTTCCCAATCTTCCAGTATCCAGTGCTGGCTGCTGTTAGAAAATAGGGATACGATCAACACACAAATCCTGTAGCTATGTAATTTAGCTTTCCCTTTTTGACCCCTCCCCGAAAACAGCCAACTGGGTCAAGGATGAAAGATGGTAGCAGAAGCATCCTGTACAATCTAGCTCTCCAATTGTACATCTCTGTACAATCTAGCTCTGCCCCTCATACCCTGTTGTCTGTGCTTCTGCTTTCCGAGGCAAGGTCGGTGGCAACTAGAGATGGGCACGAACCAGAAAAACTGAACCATGTGGTTCGTGGTTCGTCAAATTTCACGAACCACGACCATTAACTTTCATGAACCTGCCCCTGGTTCGCAAACCGGTTTGTTTGGTTCATGAAAACGTTACATCTAGGTCAGAAAATCATCACTTCCGGGTCAGCAGAAGATCACTTCTGGGTCAGCAGAAAGTCTGCAGGAAGTCCATCTCCTGTTGCCTAGGAAACTGATTGGCACCAGGCTGTCTGCAGTGACAAACCAAAAAACGAACCAAACAAACCAGCCAAAAAGTTCGTGGCAGTTCATCAGAAATGGCATCTGACGAACTGTGGTTCACGAACCACGAACCGGTCTGGTTTGTGCTTAATTTTGGTTCTTATCCATCTCTATTGGCAACTAGAGACAGGACATTTTCTGTGGTGGCTCCTCACCTTTGGAATGCTCCCCCCCTTGAAGCACACCTAGTGTCTACTTTTTTTTCTTTTAGGCACCAGATCAAAAGACATTTTTACCCAGGATTTTAATTAGAGGTTTATCTTACCAGCTTTTTAAAATGGCCTGCTTCTATTTTACAGGTTTTATACTGTTCTTGTCCCATGGCTTATTTTTTATATTGTTACATTGTTTTAATTGTAAGCCACCTTTAGCAGGACTCTGAAGATGTGGCTATGGAATATCCTAAATAAATTAATAAATCAGCAGGCTTTCTGCATCTCCAGTACAGATGAAGGGCAAGGGCCCCACACAGTCCTCTTTATAGCTTAGTCTTTTATGCTGCTATTTAAAAGAGCAAAGCAGCAACATGAACTGGAAAAAGAAGATTGGCAGGAAGACACATGTGATTTGATTCTATATGATCCAGAGCTCTGCTTTTTATTAATACTGTTCCTTGATGCATTCTAATCAGAACTGAGTTTGCTAAGGTTGACTCTCTGGCAATATTTCTACAGCAATGAAACTACAGGCCAAAATCATAGATATAAATATAACCATTGGAATATAAATGTGTTCTAGTTAAAGTTATTGCCTTATACTCAAAATAGAAAATACAGGAACACTAAAACTGCATAAATCCATATTTCCCAGAGCTAATAAAATGTTCAAGAACATAAAGTATGGAAATCAACGTGTATGACTTTCTTTGTGCCTTTGAGTCCATTAAGATACGCAGCCTGTGCCCATTACAAATAATATCACTTATCAAAATTGAAGGGAAAAGACTGTAGCGATTAAAATGTCTCATTCACTCATGATTAGTGTACACAGGTCTTTATGTATCTCAATTCAAAGGTCAGAGAACGTGTAAAGTCAAACTCAATGTTTCACCTATTCGTTCTTTTCGTTTCTTTAAGAAAAGCAAATAACGTGTCCAAGAATAGCACTGATTCATGATTTGTGATTAAAATGAAAAGGAGAAAAACAGTTCATAAAGTGAAAGCTTCATAAGACTCTAGCCTAGTTCTGAATATCCACAATGTCCATATTAAGGGCCTTCAGTGTTTGTTTACTTAGTATATTTTTCAGCTCTTCTTCCAAGGCTTTTACATGGTTCTCCCCTGCTCTGTTTTGTCCTCAAACAACCACCCAGTGAGGTAGTTAGGCTGAAAGAGACTAACTGGGCCAGGTTCACCCAGCAAGCTTAATGGCAGAGAGGGGATTTGAGCCTGGGTCTCTCAGACCGTATTCTGACACCTTAACTATGATCCTACCTCGGCTGTCTGATCTATGCCATTTATAGTGTAAGCCTATACAAAATTGCACCCTGCTATGCCCATGGGCTTCAATCAACTTAGAAGGATGTATCTTTGCTTAGAATTGCACAATCACTTACCCTTCTTGTATTATCAGCAATGTATTTCTTTACTTGTTCATTACACTGATCACCCACCTTCCCGCCACACAAATCAGAGCTGCATTTTGGACTCACCACAATCTTTGGATGTAAGTAAGGGCACTAAGAGCACCATCTTCTCAGCCAGTCATTTGTTCCAAGAAATGGAAATGTTGATTGTCCTCCTAGTTGGAATGAAGAGACGGACACAGGTGTTGGATCTAAGGGCCACATTTATTAAATTAACCACAACTGTGGCAAGGGTAAAGCAGTACAGGCCAAGACACGGGGGCCTACCTAGACCTCTGCCTTGACATGCCTGGGTGAGCCCTGAAGCCCTGGGTGTGAGCCCTCCATGTGGATGGCTAGGAGACCAAACCAGCCAGGCAAATAGATTCCCCTCTTTCAAGCTCCTAAGCCTCAGCCATACAGCAGTGAGGGAAGGACTTACATGTGGGGTTCCCCCAGGCAGTCTGCCCACGCATGCTGGCAGCCATCACAAGCAGTACCAGCTGCTCCTAGCAGACCCCTCTTCCTTACCAATCAGGAAGCACCAAGGGTGCTCACTGGCCCACTGCTGCTAACCAAACCCTATCCCACCAGTGACATCACTAACAAGCACCACCACATGCCAATATCCACCACTCAAGTCCAGGTGCAAGCTAGGCAAAAAAACCCCATCCCTAGTCCAATTGGAGATAAGGGGGAAAAAGTCCTACCTGGCTCTGAATACAACAACCAGCAAATCCTGCACCAAAACAGGGTGAGGAGGGTGGGCCGAGCATTGTGCGCAACTGAAGCCAGGTGAGCGGAGCCACCTGAAGAGGTTGTTGGCTCCGCCCACTCGGGAAAACCCCTGGATGCCCGGGAAAGCTGCGTTGTCCTCCCTCCTTCCAGGAAGGCAATGCACGGCCCCCTCCGTGAGGAGCTAAAGCTGCCTGGAGGCATGGCCGAATTTTATTCTTCATACTGATGCAATTGAAACATGGTCGAGCGCCAATGGCATATGATTCCCCTTGTTCCATATGTGCATGATTCATAGTAGTGGAGAAGCCTCCCTGCATTGGGGTAGTCTTGCTGTGGGTGGGTAAGAAATGAAGGTTTGTCTGTTTGTTTATTTATTTATTGACTTATTTGTTTAAATTTGTATTCCCCTCTCCCTGAAAGCAGGCTCAGAGCGGATCACATGTAAAATATACCATAATAAATATACAGTAATGTTATACAGTAATGTTTGTTATTTTAACAGAGGGAAGAATTATGTTCTTGAAATTGAAAATGAGAAATATGTTCTCATTTCTGGTTCTCATTTTTCAATTGGTTTTCAGCTCAATGAACATTTCTTTAAAATGATCTGCCAGTAGTATTTAACCCCACAACTTGCTAAAATTTATCATTTAAGCTTTGGTAAATGTTGGTATCAAAATTTGCCTAAGGCAGATTTTTATCGTCTCTGGTGGACCGGCTCTCGCACAATAGGTTATGCGGGGGGGGGGGGGGGCGGAAATAGCTAAAGCTAAAAATGCAGTATGATATTTTGTAAATTTAGGTTAATTTGTTACCTTATAATTTGCCCTCTCTTTTATAAACTTATAATAAAATAAAAGAGGGTGCTTTCTTGCTAATGGATGCTCACTAATGAATTAAAGTAAGTTGATGGGTGAAGCACATGAGGTGAAACATTTTTAAACAAATTATATTTAGAGTATGATCATGTAAGTTGCTACGGTTAGGTAGCACCTTACAGGGGGCAATATAAAGGCGACAGTTTTGACTACCTGCCTAGAACTTGACATTAAGATAATCTCTGGGTGACCTGCCTCCTCCTCCTCCTATCAATTACCAGAGTTCAGCAAGCAGAGAGGTAAATTGCCAGGATTTTGCCCACCAGTGCCAGACACCTGGCTACACTACCGTGATGGTGCATATCCTTCCAATTTGTGATGCAAACATGGAGTTTTCCTGGTTTTTCCCTAGACTATTCTCCATTCCTACAGCTCCTTCCTGCCCTTTTGAAATATCATTCCCAAGATTAAAAGTCCAATAGAAAGGGCAAAGAAATAAAAGAAAGAGATACGAAAAGAAGTATACAGAAAGAAAGAAAGAAAGAAAAGAAACAGAAACAGCAATTAAAAATAAAACAAAATTACACGTTTCATTTCCATTTTTCTCTACAACACTTATCTTGTTTTAGCGAACATCATACTTTAAATTTTAATCTCCCCAAAATTCCTTTTCCACAGCTGCCTTCCATTTATTTTTTCCTAGATTTCTTAAAAATCAAAACCACAAATCATCAAACCACTATTCCTCATTTCATGCAGAAAGTCAATAAGGGGTTTCCAGTTAGCTAAAAAGGTAGACCATGTTTTCTCTCTAATCAAAGCTGTAAGCTTGGCCATCTCTGCTAACACCATCATTTTCATAGTTCAGTCCTCAATTGAAGGCAATTCTGTACTTTTCCATTTTTTAGTATACAAAAGCCTAGCTGCTGTAATCATATGTAAAAAATAAAATACCCTGCTGATTTTCCAACTGTCTGTCCATTAATCCCAACAAAAAGGCTTCACATTTAAACTGTATAGTAGTCTTCAATATTTTTTGTATTATTATATGAATTTGAGTCCAAAATTTTTTAGCTTTACAGCAAGTCCACCAAAGATGATAAAATGTTCCTTCTTGTTTCTCACATTTACAACATTTGTTTGACACACCTTTACTCATTTTAGCTAATTTGTTAGGAGACATATACCACTGATACATCATTTTATAAATATTAATAATAAAAAAAAATCTGTAAAAAAAAGAAAGAAAGAAAAATTTCCAAAGTTGTTGGACTCACACAGAGCCATTCAGAGCCAAGCTACAAGTGATGCCTTACACAGGTTGGACACTTGTCAGCTTCCCTCAAGTTTTGATGGGAAATGTAGGCATCCTGGTCTTGCAGCTGTAATGGAGAGCCAAGCTGTAAAACCAGGATGCCTACATTTCCCATCAAAACTTGAGGGAAGCTGACACATGTCCAACCTGTGTAAGGCGTCACTTGTAGCTTGGCTCTTAGGTTAGGGGAGGACAAGGCGATGAAAACAATTTTTCCCCACAAATACAACTCTGCTGAGGAAAGTGGTCAATTCCATCGCCTTGCCCATCTTCACTCCAGCCCACTGACCAGAATGGCTGTTTCTGTGCTTGGATTCCATGATCACCTGAATGACCTTTCTAGGGATCAAAAGGGGTTGCAAAAATGGAGAGGAGTACAGGAAAACTCTGTGTGTCTTGTGTGTATGGATGCATGGCTACATGCCGATGCAACTAAATAGTAACTTCATCTGGAAATAGGGTTGCCGGGCCCCTTTACCCTCCCAGCAGGAGGGGGGAAGACCTGGCTCTTGCCTCCTCCTTCCCCTCTTAATAGTGTAATCATGTGTGGTCCTGTGGCTGCATGGTGACATCATTTCTGGTGATGTTACCACGCAGGCGCAGAAGTGCTCCTGTGCTTCTCAGCAGGCCCATTGGGGCCTCAAATGCATTCAATTTGGCCCATTTGGGGTCCAAATCAGCTTGCATCAAAGTGCAGGAGTGGTCGCAGGGTGGCACGATGACATCACTGACATTGCCATGCCACCCTGGGAGCATTTCTGAGAGGCCTGTTCCTGTGCCTTCCTCCCCTGCCAGCCACTTAAATGGAGGCAGAGTTGGAGGATGAAAGCAGAGGATCCCCCACCCCCGTCAGAGTAATGGGATCCCATCCTGGGAAGAATGTCTTTGTCCCTTTCCAAGTCTCTTGGGCCTGTACAACTCTGTGCCTTTATACTTGCATTTGTTCAGAATAACATCTTTGAGCCATTCTTCCAGTGACCAGTGGAGGTGTGAGGCCTAAAAATTCATTCATCCCTTTGGGTCACATTAACAGTGAATGCAAAAGAGCAACTCTAGCTTCCAGCATGTGGGAAGCAAAGACTGCAGTGCCTTCATTTGAAGGTCCTATCCAGCTTCCTCAATCTGAGAGTCTCTCTAAATGAGACGAAGTACACGCCGAGGCTCAAGTAAAGAGAGGCACAATGCTAGCCGGGAAGACAAGTTCTAAAAAGACAGATTGGAAGACTTTGTCAATTTCTCTCTCTACAGAGCCAGCAAAGATCACTGCTCAGGGAGGCTGTTTATTTCCTCCTGAGCTCCCAGGAGGTGAAACTGAACCAAGCCTTCGGGAAGGTGGAGAGGAAAAGGCCTTCGGCTCTGTCTTTTAAACTCCTATGTTTCCCAGCTACCATTGTGCCTCTCTTCTCTTGAGCCTTCGCATGTACTTCCTCTCATTTAGAGAGACTCTTAGTGTGCCCTTCTATGGACTCCTGCTGTTTGTCCCACCTTTCTGTCATTGGGAGCGAGCCCTATTAGAGAGAGAGGCAAATCTGAGTTACCCACCTACTTAAGCACACTGACTTCATAAGTGAGAGGTTTGAAGGGGAAAGGAGGAGACGTAATCCAAGTGCTGCTTCCAGTGATGATGGTAATTACTAACAAAACAAACTCATTTTATGTGCCTTTTCCACATTTGCTTATTTTTATCCAGGATGCTTAAAATGCTAGATTACATTTAAGAATCCTTAATTGCACTTTTATGAAAAGCCTGCTTACTTTTAAAGCATTTCTCTTTTTTTCAGGTAATCGGGAAAGGACAAAATTGCTTCTACTTACACCATTTAATTGTGCAGCACAAATACAATTTAATGGAATGGTAGCTTTTGTTGTTTTCGGTTTTTAATTCATGAGCAATCCTCCGTCCCCCTTTCTAATATGAGAGAGAAAAGTGTACATTTTGTCATCTCCTGCTGGCCCACTTTTTTTTTTTTTACATTTTTCCATTTTAAAACTATTATTCTAAAAACTGAAACCATTTCCAATAAAAACTCTTTTGCAAGTGTCACTCGCTAATGACCGGAGTACAAAATTGTTCAGAAAAGATAGCAAAGGCTTGGTGTTTACAAAATACTTGTAGGTTTAAACTAGCCAAAAGTCAAGCAAAAGTGTTTAAATTAATGATCTCATGCTAGTTTGCAAGGCCCATTTCAAGAATACGGATAGCCCTTTCTCCCTCCCTTTGTGTGTGTGTAGGGGATGGCTTAAGCAAGGTACAAGACTCTATTGTTGTCCTCTAAGGTTTACCAGGTATGTTGGGTGGCTGAGCCTTCCAACTTTGCCTAAAACCTCCTCAAATTAAAAGTATTTCCCCCCGATGGCTGTTTTAATCTAATTTTGATTGAGTTGTTTATAAGGATTCCATTTTGTACTATGGTTATATACGAGACAGCATTGTGTAGTATTTATTTACTTATTTATTTAAAATATTTATTAGCCACTGTTGCCAAGTAGGCCCCCTCTCCTGCTTTAAGGCCTGCCATGAACTGTGTTAAAGTTTCCTGCATCGCTATTTTACTGCTGCACCAAAGACTGCCTTGCACGTGTGTGCTCTAATACACGTGTCAGTTTCCTGCCTGCGTGTCAATTGCCTTACTGCTGCTATGGACTGTGTAGTTCCCTGACTCCATGTTTGGATAACTGCACAAAGGACTCTCTTTCTGGGCAGCCCTGCCCTGACCTGTATCTGGACTTCCCAGTGTGTGTTTGGACTTTATTACAAGTGTGCCCCATGCCTGCATTGCCATCTGCCACGGACCGTGCCTGTTCCCTGCTTTGGACTGTGTTTTGTGTGCTGTTTCCCCTGCCTCCATGGAAGCCTGCCTCATATGGGCCCAAGCCGCTGCTAGCAGCCGGGCGCCTGCCGGGGAAACCTCCAGCGAGCCTGGCTAGGCGCTCCCTGGTCAGTTCCCGCCTGGAGCCTCCCGCGGGCCGGTCCCCGAGCTTGCCCTCGCTACCGGGCAACCTGCAAACCAGCCCCAGCTATGCCCAGCCGGCATCCATGTTCTTAGGCAGCCAGAAGACCCAGAGGAAAAGACTGCTTTGAGAAGCCATTTCGGCGAAGCGGGCACACCTCTCCCCGCTCTGCATATCTTAGGAGCCGCCTAGGAGAAGGAACGAAGTGCCGACCATCCCAAGCACTTAGAGAATGCATCTCAAAGAAACCTCCGCATTCCAGAGCTGATGACATCAGGACAAGCCCTGTCCGCTGGAACATCCATTCAGCCCACTTGGATTTCCCCCTCCCTCTTTTGTCCCCTCTTCCTGAGGTGTCACTTATCACGATCTGATTACCAAAGTGGCCCATCCAAGCCATTCAGTAACCCATTAGAACCTTTGTTTTAAACTGTGAGAACCACCAAGTACAGCACCAGCCCCAGGGTACGTTTTGGGGTATTTAAGCTGGTCTCTCAGACCACACGTTGCTTAGGCCATTCCTATCTAGACCCCCCCCCTTGCTGTCCGTGGCTTAGGCCATTCCTATCCAGACTTCCTTGCTGTCCCCCTGTGGTTCCATTGCTGGCATTGGGCCACCCTCGCTGTCGTGTCTCTGCTTCGCTTCAGGACAAGTGAGTATTCCCCACCATCGTTGGGAACCAGCTAATGCGAACGTCTCTATATTTCCTACTCTGTATTTCTTAGATCTTGTGTGTTCTTTGTATGCTTGTGCAAGTTTAGGCTTACGCCACACTAAATACACGTGTTTGGAACTTATTTGTATTCTGCCTCTTTTTCACTAGAGTGTCTGGGATCGGGACCTCCGTAGACATAGGTTAAGATCCGCGCTAATTTTAAGTTACAGACTGCTACAGCTAATTCCCCATTATAATAAAGAGCAGTTCTGGTAACAGTTTACTGGTGGAGAATGCGGGCATAACCCGGTTCGTGTGAATGCACGTGAGTCGACACGCGTGTCTTCAGCGAACCGACAGAGGAAAATTTTCCAGACCTCAGTGTAAAGAGCGCAATTTAGCTCAGGGAATTAAAAGTGTGAGTGTGTGTGGCTCTAGCGAGCATTTCTATCTTGTGGGTTGGCTTTTCCCCCATTTCCTCCTTCAGCCAGCTTTGGACTACTTGCCTTTTGTGGTGCACCGCGAGGCCCTCCAGCCGTTATAACCGGTGTACTGTGGGTGAGGACCTCTGAACTGGTGAAGTTCCTGGCCACTTTCCGGGCCGCCTAAACGCGTCTATGTGGGTGGGATCTCAGAGGTAGGCTCTATAGATATATATACACATCCTGAAGCAGCACATATAAAACTCTCTTCCGCCCTCCCCCGTCTCTCCTAAGTCCGTCCAAACCCCGTTCCTGCCAGCACTTAGGCTTCAATCCCCGCTCCGGAGGAAACGTGAAGGGATTGATAGTCCGTTCGTTTGGTCAGTTTAGCTTTGGGAATCTAAAGCCAGGTTCCTGAAGCCCCGCGGCAGCCGGCCGCACCGTGCTTGAGAGTTTTAAGTTAGACTCTTGAGCGCTTTTCCGCTTGGGAGTTTGGAGTCAGACTCTTGGGCGCACCTCGCTTGGGAGTTAGTAGGACGCTTGGGCATTTTTGCTTGGGAGTTGTTTGAACTCTTGAGCGCACCTCGCTTGGGAGTACCGTAGTTTTACTCCTGGGCACTTTTGCTTGGGGACGTGCAGAGGCAGTCCTTGAGCGCTTTCAGTCTTTTTGGTCAAGGCTTGGAGACAGGTTAACCGTTTGTCTCTGAGCACGAGGCCTGGGGACACTTTGAGTTTAGTTCTTGGGCAGAGAGCTTGAGAGCAGTTGCAGCTTCTAAGCAGAGGCTTGGGAGCATTTCTGGTTGCCTGAGCAAAGGCTTGGGAGACCCCTTAATTGCAGTTTCTAAGCAGAGGCTTGGGAACACTTTTTGGTTTTCTGAGCACATAGGCTTGGGAGACCCCTGAGCTTTGGTTTTCCGAGTATAGGCTTGGGAGACCCCTGAGCTTTGGCTTCTGAGCAGAGGCTTGGGAGCACTGAGCGTTTTGTTCTTAGGCTTAGAGCTTGGGAGCACCTTCTGAGCCAGTAAACTTTTCCTGGTCCCGTGGCTTGTAGGCAAGCTTGAAACAGGAATAGGAATTTTCCTTCTCCCCTGGTGGAGAAGAACCGAGTGTAGAACCCTTAAAAATACCCTTGTAAACCTAAAAGTAGGACCCTTTAATACACCCCTGGTAAAACCCTGTGTAGAACCCAGTTTAAAAATCCTTGAGAACCGGAGGGAAGGATAAACCTCCCAAAGGAACATAGAGAGGAAAAGGTTGTTAAAACCCCTGAGTAGTTTTAATCGCCCCACCCCTGGTGTCGCTGATCCACTCTTTAACCCCCCGAGGTCAGCTTTAAACTAAAAGGAAAAATGTACCGGGCAAACCCCACCGTGCCCCGCCTGGAGAAGTGGCTAGTTAAGAAGGGAGATTGCCCTTGGGAAGCCGGTTCCTTCAAGGGATCCGACCCGCTCCAGATAGTTAGAAGTGCCTTTCAGGATTTCTGTGAGAAGGAGAAACCTAGGTCTAGCAAGAAAGATAGATATGGAGCTTGGGCACTTTTCACTGCCCTACAGGACAGCGTGTCCCTAATTAGTAAGTTGCAAACAGCGCAGGAGGAGCTAGATGAGAGGTCAGAGCGAGAGCAGGACGCCTTGCATCTAGAAATCCAGACTCTCAGGACTAAGCTAAACGAACAGGAAAAAGAGTACAAGAGAAGAGCAGTTGAGTGTCGCGCCGAACGCGTCAATTTCATATTAGAGAAGCAAGGACTAACCACTGCCCTCCAGGACGCTCAGCACAAGGCTGAAGCGGCCACCTCTCGTGCCGATATGGCTGAGCACGCACTAACTGAGGGACAAGAGGAGATTACTAAGCTCACCCATGCCGCCAGGTTCATGGCGGACCACAACCAGTCTAAAACCGCAGCTGCGGACCATTCAGCTTGTAAGAGGGAGCTAGAGGCCCTGAAGCGACACTTGGGGATGCAACAGGCCGTAATTTCCGCCGTGCACCCCTCAGCCCTCTTGGCCATCCCAGAAGATAGTAAGGATAGCTGGGCATCTCAGTCGCCCCAGCCCGAGGAAGCCCCACAGCCCCTCCATCCGATAGCTACTAAGGAAATAGTATCCATGGACGAGGACGGCAAAAAGACAGACCGGGTAGTTAAAGAGACCCACAATTGGAGGCCCGATGAGCTCCAAGCCATAGCAGATCGTATGGGGCCCCTAAACCGAGACACGGCTATCCAGTGGTTCACCCATGTGACCACCTCCCAGCCCTCCGCTAGTGGTTCCGATGTGGCCCAACTGGCCCGCCACTGCGCCAGCCCCGAAATAGTCACAGCCCTTAATGCTTACGTGTCCAACCGAAGACTAGCCACCCGAAGTCAGTATGGAGCCATTAAAGAACTGTGCGCATTCCTATGGCCCACCAAGAGCTTAAAGGCCCTGTACATTGCAGAGTCCCAAAAACCCGGAGAGGACCCAGAGGCATACTTAGCCAGAAAGCAGCTTCTCGCTGAGCTAGCAGACGAAGTAGACCTAGATGCTAGCGACGTACCAGACTTCGACGAGCTAGAATTTAGGAGAGCAGTCATAGATGGTCTCAACAGTACTACCCGCCTAGCTCTGGCAGGAGTTGAACCCGGGAGCATCTCATGGGGAGACCTGGAAGCTCGCATTAGGAGCATTGCAGGCCTGTTGCGAGAAACCGGAGCGATCCGCCATGTGAAGTCCCCGGCCCCCCATAGGAAAGAGAGTGAGCCCATCAACACAGTCATGTATGCCAACCATGGTCCCCACTCCCAATATCGGCCCCAAGGGCATAGCTCGTACTCGGAGCCTAGAGGTGGAATCTTGCATGGGAGAAGTGGTAGCTTCACTCGGGGCCGCAGCCAGAGGGACTCCCGTCCAGGAGTGACCTTTGCGCCCACCCCCAGTCACTACCCTTCCTCCCCACAGGGACCCTCTGAGCCCTGGAGACCTGTGCTGCCCTCGGCACCCCCGCCCCCTTGGGTACCTCACCCCTACAATCATCAGGTCTACCCTCCCCCAAGTCAGGCTGACTCCTGGAGACCGCAGCCAAAGGACCACGAGGAGCCCTCTGACCTAGGAGAGCCGCCACCAGCTGGGAACCCCTTTTTCCAATAGGGATGCCCGGGGGTCACACATTCTTCTCCCCACTTAACTGCCCGTGGGAGAAAACCAAAGGTTGAGGCTAGCCTTCGACCTCCGGGAACTAAAAATAGCTTGGAACTTAAAAGAGAGAAGGAAAGATTCCAAAGGGTGATTCGCACCCAGAACCCAGCACCAACTTTGCCAGACACCTCTGAAAGAAATCTGGCAGAGCTGCAAAATAAAATCCATGAACTCATAAGTGTCAATAGGGAACAGAATTTAAAAATAAATGATCTTAATAAAGAGAATGAGGAATTAAAAGAAAAATTAAATGCTTGCACAATAGAGAAAGAGCAGCTCCACAATAAATTCCTTAACATGCAGACTTTGCTGGAGAACCAGAATAATGAAACTGCTACTTTAAAAACCCTGATGCAAAATCTCCTGGAATCCCAGAGACTCACTGAGGCCAGATTAAAAACTTTAGAGGAACAATCAGTGATTGAATCAGCACCCCGCCCCGCCAAAGTCAGTGAAACAGGTAGTCAGTCACCTTTGCCTCCAATTTCTGCCTCAGCCCCCATGCCCAAGAAGCCAGAATTCACTTTAGCCTCTGAGCATGTGCAGAGTTTAAAAGCCATTCCCCAAGCAATTGTCTTGGCTCCCATAGAATGCCCCCAGCCAAGCTATACACAGCCCACCGTGACTGTGCCCTCTTGCAATGATCCTGAAGAACAGGTAAACAAAAGTAAAAATGCAGTTCCTTTAAAAGAATTAAATTGCTTTGAGAATCCAGTGCTTACAACTGCACACCAAATAGCTTTCTGTCAGCCTTCCCTGACTAACACCCCTGAAGAAAACTTTACGTTGGGCCTGTGTGGTTTAGTAGTGCTCGAGCTAATTCAGAGATATTTGTGTATCTGTTTCCACGTTTTAAAAGGCTCAAGCCCAAAACTTAATGAAAAGGTAGAGCCTCCAGCAGTAAGTGCAGTCAGGAATGTAATAATGCAAGTGAGCAGACTCCAGAAAGAATCCCAATTGCTAGCAGCGTCTGAAACAAACTGTTCCCACTCAGCGCTACACCCCCACCCCCCATTGAAATGGAAAAACTGGCCAGACCAGGATTCTGACCTCCTCCCAGTTCTTCCTTTTGTCCTCTCCCAGGCTAAAGTAAGCCCAAATAAATGTAATCACTGGTTCCCTCTCAGAATTTGGAAGGGATTGGAACCAGGAGTGGAAAAGCCACCTTAAGGAGACTTGAGTTCAAGTCCCCGCAGCCCCCTTCCCTTTTCGTTGTGCAGTCTTAACTTTATGTGTGTGTGAACCTGAAGCCCAATTCCCTTTTGAAATTAGATGTAAAAAGCCAACTTGGCTTCATATAATCATTTAGTGTTTTTGTTATTTCTTGTCAGTTCTGTTCTTTAACTTTCTTAGGCGGGCCCCATAGTTGGGACCCTTGGGGGAAACACGGCAACCAAAGCCAAATAGGACCACCACCGAGAGTGATTCTTAATTGGATTTTAAGCCGCGTGTTCGGAAAAAATTGCACAGGCAAAAGAGATTTGCCGTGTGTGAAAGTGTTTGGAGAGGCTTTAGCCCAAAAGTGAATGCATTCTTCCAACGTTGAAACCACCAAATAAGGTGATTTCTTTGTTTGAAAACATTTCACAGCCGTGCTGGTGAAGATCCTGCATCTACGTAGATTCGGGGTCTCACCTGCCAGACCCACGCTTTCGCATGAGGGCTTTGGCTTTGAGGGCCGTGCCTCCCCTGAAGGAAAATCCCGTCAAGCCCGTCAACCCCCTCTTTTACTAATGTTCATATTCGTCATGGTGAGTTGCTATACGGCGCCACCATCTAGTACGCTTTAGTGCAACGGTAAAAGACCTGCCAGTATTTTGTAAATATGTGCCCTCTGGACTATGTTATTGAGGTGCGTTCGCTACGCACAAGGGGCAGCGTGCCTCATTTACATAGCCAGAATTCCCCGCGCCAAGATGACCCCCGAATAACCCAGACCCAGCGGCGCCGAAAGATTTTCGCCGACTTCGCCGCTTTTCGATAAACGCCGCCGAGCGCCTTCGGCTCCATTTCGGCCCTTTCCGCCAGCAGCCGCCCGCCCCATCTAACGTAATCTTTTCCCTTGCCCATACCGTATAAGGGAAAAGAAGGGGGGGAGACATATTGAAGTTATAACAAAGCCCTGCCAGGCCTTCCAAGTGAGGGCAACCTTAAAAGTACCCCGCACCCATGTGCTTTTGCTTTGTGTTTTCCTTTCTTTTAAACCAGAAAATGGGGCCTCCCGAGGGAGTCCCTCCAAAAATTGCTTGTCCTGCAAACATATGATGAGAGCCTATTTTAGGAAATTAAGCGAAGGTCCCCGTTTGCAGCAACCCGTATAGTTGCTGGATACCGCTCTCTAGTTTTTTTCCTTTTAAAAGCGGCAAGGCCAGGCCGAGCTGGACCGATAGCCCTCAGCCCGCAAAATAAAAGCAGCCCGCCACCGAGCAAGGGGCACCTGAAGGCCACATAGTCTAGGCACCCAGGGACCCCTGGGGCGAGTTTGCATAATCCCGCCTAACGTACAGCTGACCCTCGCTCGACATAAAGACGTTACCCTCTGAAATATACATAACTATAGGAAGAAGCCTCCGCATAGGAGTCCCCCAGAGCAACAAGCTGGAAGGCTCGCTTAATGCTCCGGGACTTCTCATTCGAGCCCCACCTAATAGACAGTGCTGGCAGAAAAACGCCCTCCTCTTTTTTCCCACTTCGCTTCATTTTTTATGCTGCTGCAACAAACTCAGGGAACCTGTACTTATATCCACAGGTCTCCCCAGGATATTCTCGCTACAAAAAGGAAAGGAAGGCCAGGAGATGAGGCACCTGGCTACTCTGTGTTTGCTCGTGCTGGCAGGCACCCTAATAGAGGGACGCCTGTCCAAATTAATGCCCTACCCCCATTGGAGATGTATCAATACACTGGCAGGAAATGAAATGATGGTCTGCAAAGTTGTGCAGCAGAGTAATATGACCACCCCTACGGATCGCACAAACTTCCGCAGTTGTGAAGAGCAGTGGATCCGACCCCCAGAGCTTGTTATTTTATGTGTGGGAGTAAAAACTATGTCCCAAGAACTAGTGTGTTACTCGCCCACCGATACAGTTTCACCTCTTGCCCCAATTCCATGTATGTTCCTTCCCCGTATCAGGCCAGCCCCCACCGCAGTCCCGGTGGTAGACAAATATACCACCCCTGCCAACTTCAAAACCTCGCCATTTGTCACTGAGGCTTTCGGACCATACTGTGAAGTTATTTTAGTGTCAGCCGCAGTATGGAAGGCAGGAGACCCCTTTAGAATGACCATCCTACTAGGCACCACTGCCACTGAAACTGCATCAGTCACTATCACGCCCCCTTCAGGCGCAGCTCTCTCCTTTGCTATAGAACGCTGGGAGAACCTGACCTGGATTATAAAGGAGGAAGACCTAGCCAAACACGGCCCACCCGATTGGATACTGGTTCAACAGACGCCCGAATGCCAAACCAAGCCCCTAGTAGAGAAATTTCACCGGCTTGAGCTGCCTTTGTAAATTTGACTCACGAACCAGGCAATTATTCCCTGCTGATCTGGACCCAGGAGACCCACACCATCCAAATTGACCCTTTGATTGCCAGCAATGAACAATTGAGCCAAGGCGGCACGCATATAGTGGGCTCTCATGTTTTGAAAACTGACATTCGAGAGAGAGTTCTAGTCCGCCCGCAAATGTCTTTGAAAGAGATCCGCATAGACTTAGCTGAGCTAAATATAACCCAGAGGCTGCCGCAGTGCGCTCCCTATCTGGAGGCCGATAGCAAGGGTTGGAATGCATGGCTACAACTGTGGATCGATCCCTCTCCCTCTCTCTCGCGTGCCAGACGAAGCATCGCCGACTGGACTGCACCTGCAGCCGGAGGCTTAGCAATCATGGATTCGGTCAATATTGAGACTCTCGCTAATAAGTTTGCCCATGTCACGACTAGCATCTCCGACTTAGGTAAACCGGTGGTGCAGTCCCTAAATTCCATTTCAAATGGGCAACACGAGATCAGCTCCATTTTAGTTAACTGGGAGAGTCAAATTGAAGGAGATTTTTCTCTGCTGCTCAAAGGAACGCAGTCTGCTGAACGCAACGTGTCAATAGCCATGGCATGTATGCAAGCCCAACAATTAAATCAGGCTGTGGCCATGGGGCTAATTCGGCAAGCCACGGACGGGCACTTGCCCCTGGAAATTAAAAGATTGATTATGCCCAAATTGTCACCCATTGAACTGGAGCTTGAATCCTGGTGGTCTCTCGTAAATTCCTCATTCTCACCGACCACCCAGGAGCTTAAATTATTTTTATTAACGGCCAGTGCGCACGAGTCATTCCACGTGTATCCAGTCGTGCCTCTGGGACTCCAAGTCAGCGACACCGAAGTCCTCTACGCCCGACACCCCGACCATTGGGCCCGCTTCACCCCGACTGGACGGCAACTCGTCAGCCTCCAAGGATGCCAGCATCGAGACCAGACCGGCTTCATTTGCCAAGACCAAGCCTTTGCACCGCATCACCCCTGTGTAGCCCCGCAAGTCGACGCCCTCAACGAATGCCCTTTTGAGGTCGTCCAGGAGAACAGCTCCACTGTGGTCTACCTTGGGAAAGGATGTGCCTGCGTGCGAACGGCCTGCGATTTTGTGATCCTGAACTCGTTCCAGCTCAAGCCCGTGATCCCGGGAGTCAATCGCTGCTTCTGCAACCTGTCTTCGGTGACAGCCTGCGACTTCACCTACACGGTACCGGTCTGGACCCAAGAAGAGATCCTGGTGGCACCCTCCATCTATCGTTATGTGAAGCCCATCTCCCTTGGCATCGGTCTGGAGCTAATCCACGAGCTCCTGACCCACCCGCAGCTCCACCGCACCCTCCAGAGCATCCAGCGGGACGGGGATACTACTGCTTTGGTTGTGTCCCACAACAGCAAGGAGATTTTGGATCTTGCCCAGCGGATCAAGACCACCGGAGAGCACTCGTGGTGGGAAACCCTCTTTGGCTGGAGCCCCACTGCCACTGGAATTTACAATTTGGCTTTGCACCCGATCGTTGTTATTTTGGCTTTCCAAGTTTTGTTGTGTGCCTCACTACTTTATTTGGGCTGTTGGAGCCGCCGACAACTCCAGCAACTCCAGCTGTCTTACCGCTTGGATCACTACAACCCCGATCTTCTGCCTTAATGGTTGTTCTTGGTGCCCCATTTTGATCCCTTGCTTGTGTTATTATTTATGTTGTGGTGAACTCTGCTTGTGTTTATGCTTAATATGTATGGATCCTGAACCAGCCCCATGGACGCTTTGCTGCCGGACACCGCTCCGAGGCCCTCTTGTGGACTAGGGGGGGGACATATTTCTCCGCCTCCCAGCCCACGGCCAGCCTTCGAACCGCCAGCCACCTCCATGAGGACTAGAACTGTGTGCCTGAAGCCCTTCTCGCCGCTCACCGACCCTGCTCTGTGGATTGACGCAGACAGCAAGGGGGGGTGGAAGTGTGTTTTGGAACACATGGACTAAGTTTGCTTGTTCCTGTATATATGCAACCCAGTCCAGCAGCTGTACTGCGGACTGAGCCGTCTGTGATCTTTGCCGCTCTGTTGTTTTTAAGTCCTTTATGAATTTCTTGCCATTGCCTTCATGAATTTCACCCCTATGAATTTAGCCCCGAAGTAATCCCTCACTCTATCTATTGCAAGTGCGCCCATGATCTTCCCATGAACTGGGATCTTTTAATCATCCCCTATCAATTTTGTTCCTATGAATATTCTTTTAACCTTATGAATTGCCTTTTAACCTGACTCCCTCCGCCGAAGTGATTTTAGCCTATTTATCATCCTATCAATTTGGTTTTAACCGGGACCACTCCTGAATGGTCTCTTTTAAAGGTTATTTAATTACTGATTTTAAACTCTATGAATTTGGTTTTAATCCGGCTGCATGAGTTAGCCTTTTAATTGCGGAGTTTATTTTTCTGACCCCCTATGAGCCCCTCCGCCGCTTACCCTCATGAATTATTTCCTCGCACTTGCTTTTACCACTGCTGCTTTTATCTATGAATTGGTTTTAACTCTCTGAATTATTGCTTTTAATCCTATATATATATATATTTATGGTTTTAATCACCTATGAATTGTTCCACCCTCGATGGATTGGTCTATGCCGTGCTTGCACGTTTCACTTTTATCCTGTATGGATTATTCCTTGCTTTTATTACCCATCTATGAATTGCTTGTGCTCTTATGAATTGGCCCGTTTTTAATCCGGCATTTATGAATTGGCTCATGAACTGCCTCTGCTGTTAACCTTATGAATTGCTTCTGGTTTTTATCCGCTATGAATTACTCATGAATTACTTCCATTTTATGAATTTATATCACTATGAATTGCTATTGCTATGAATTACTATTTATTCTGACGGTTGCACTTAGCACACCTCCCGGTGTGAACCCAGAGACCTGCAGCCCATTGGCTGATCTAAATTGCACTTATTCGGTTAGGTGGTTCTCCAAACTAAATTTTTGAGTGACGCCTCCCCCTCCTTCCCTTTCCACTCCTTCTTCGCTCGAAACTTGACCATCGGACATTGCCGACCACCTCGCCTTTGAAGTCAAGTTCGGAGACCCACGCGCCTGACGTCACGTGGTCTCCGAGGGGGGGAATCGTTGCCAAGTAGGCCCCCTCTCCTGCTTTAAGGCCTGCCATGAACTGTGTTAAAGTTTCCTGCATCGCTATTTTACTGCTGCACCAAAGACTGCCTTGCACGTGTGTGCTCTAATACACGTGTCAGTTTCCTGCCTGCGTGTCAATTGCCTTACTGCTGCTATGGACTGTGTAGTTCCCTGACTCCATGTTTGGATAACTGCACAAAGGACTCTCTTTCTGGGCAGCCCTGCCCTGACCTGTATCTGGACTTCCCAGTGTGTGTTTGGACTTTATTACAAGTGTGCCCCGTGCCTGCATTGCCATCTGCCACGGACCGTGCCTGTTCCCTGCTTTGGACTGTGTTTTGTGTGCTGTTTCCCCTGCCTCCATGGAAGCCTGCCTCATATGGGCCCAAGCCGCTGCTAGCAGCCGGGCGCCTGCCGGGGAAACCTCCAGCGAGCCTGGCTAGGCGCTCCCTGGTCAGTTCCTGCCTGGAGCCTCCCGCGGGCCGGTCCCCGAGCTTGCCCTCGCTACCGGGCAACCTGCAAACCAGCCCCAGCTATGCCCAGCCGGCATCCATGTTCTTAGGCAGCCAGAAGACCCAGAGGAAAAGACTGCTTTGAGAAGCCATTTCGGCGAAGCGGGCACACCACGTCCGCAGCGAGAGTACCTCGCCCCGCTCTGCATATCTTAGGAGCCGCCTAGGAGAAGGAACGAAGTGCCGACCATCCCAAGCACTTAGAGAATGCATCTCAAAGAAACCTCCGCATTCCAGAGCTGATGACATCAGGACAAGCCCTGTCCGCTGGAACATCCATTCAGCCCACTTGGATTTCCCCCTCCCTCTTTTGTCCCCTCTTCCTGAGGTGTCACTTATCACGATCTGATTACCAAAGTGGCCCATCCAAGCCATTCAGTAACCCATTAGAACCTTTGTTTTAAACTGTGAGAACCACCAAGTACAGCACCAGCCCCAGGGTACGTTTTGGGGTATTTAAGCTGGTCTCTCAGACCACACGTTGCTTAGGCCATTCCTATCTAGACCCCCCCCCCTTGCTGTCCGTGGCTTAGGCCATTCCTATCCAGACTTCCTTGCTGTCCCCCTGTGGTTCCATTGCTGGCATTGGGCCACCCTCGCTGTCGTGTCTCTGCTTCGCTTCAGGATAAGTGAGTATTCCCCACCATCGTTGGGAACCAGCTAATGCGAACGTCTCTATATTTCCTACTCTGTATTTCTTAGATCTTGTGTGTTCTTTGTATGCTTGTGCAAGTTTAGGCTTACGCCACACTAAATACACGTGTTTGGAACTTATTTGTAGTCTGCCTCTTTTTCACTAGAGTGTCTGGGATCGGGACCTCCGTAGACATAGGTTAAGATCCGCGCTAATTTTAAGTTACAGACTGCTACAGCTAATTCCCCATTATAATAAAGAGCAGTTCTGGTAACACCACCTTTCCACCAAAAAGGAGCTCAAGGTGGCTTAGAGGTGGTTAGAGTCCCAGACTAGGAGCTGGAAAACCCAAGCGAGTCCCAGGTTAAGATCCCCACTCTGCCGTAGAACTCTGCTGGGTGACACTGGGCCAGTCACTCTCTCTGTGGGCCAAGCTACAAGTGATGCCTGACACAGGTTGGACCCTTGTCAGCTTCCCTCAAGTTTTGATGGGAAATGTAGGCAGCTTGGCGGAATGTTGGACAAGTGACAGTTGAAATGTCCATTGGACAGCAGTCGGAGAGCCAAGCTGCAAGACCAGGATGCCTACATTTCCCATCAAAACTTGAGGGAAGCTGACAAGGGTCCAACCTGTGTCATTCATCACTTGTAGCTTGGCCCTCAGTCTAACCAACTTCATAGGTGGTTGTGAGGATAAAACAGAAGAGGAGTCAAGAATCATGTTGTAAGCTGCTTTGGATCTTTATTGGGGGAGAAGAGCAGACTATAAATATTTATATTAATAAGTGATATTGCCTGGCTTAGTTCAAGTTATTTGGGAGAAAGGTGTGTTTAGAAATGTTTTAAATAAATACATACATTACAGGAATGGGGCATGTTCCCTACACATAGACCACTAGGAGAGTTTCCCAGTTGCCAAGTCTCCAGTGCACACATCAGTCATGATAATATGGGAGTTGCGAACACATGAACATGGGAAGGTCTTTATCATGAATTAGACCTTTGGTCCATCAAGGTCAATCTTGTTTGCTCAGACCATGACCAGTAGAGGTCTTTCACGTCACCGACTGCCTGATACTTTTAATTGGAGATGTCAGGAATTGAACCTGATACCTCCTATATGCAAGGTAGACGCTTTACAATTCAGCCCCTCCCCTGGTGGTTATGGGGAGGGATCAGTTCATGAGGAAGGATCAGGGTTGGCATCTACGAAGGAAATCACTGATTATCCTTAGGATGCCAATTGTATCTTGAAACAGAACAATCCTATTTTCCAAGTCTAGCATGGCTTACTAAGTGTTCCTCCAGAGCAAGCTGAGAGCCAGTTTGGTGTAGTGGTTAAGAGCGGCAGAACCCTAATCTGGAGAGCCAGATTTGATTCCTTACTCCTCCACTTGCTGCCAGCTGGGTGACCTTGAGTCAGTTACTGCTCTCTCAGAGATCTCTCAGGGTGAATGTTGTTAGGATAATAATAACACACTTTGTAAACCTCTCTGAGTGGGCGTAAAGTTGACCTGAAGGGTGGTATATAAATAGAATGTTGTTGTTGTTGTTATATCTGCTCTTTGTGGGGAGGGTCTCCCACCTTCCATGATTTCCATGACTCTTATCATCCTGTGGGACAGTTGTGGCTATGAAGCCTGGCACAGTTTTACCCACTAATTAGAGATTCATAACAACATCTTCCCAGCATTTTTGAAGGGGAAATTGCAGCTGTTTGTTTGGCCCTTGTTACTTCTAATTAACACAGCAACCGTCTGCACTTTATTGTTCACTGATATATTTAGCAATAGGAAGTACGTCCATGTTGGCAGCACAGGGAAAAAGAGAGCTCCTCTTATAGCTAGTAAACTCATCTTCATTCTTTCTCACCCTATGAGGAAGGTTTATTCTTTATTTTTCTCCACAGCAATAGAGAGCGAGAGAAGAAAGATACACAAAGCCCCTTGAGAAAAGCCAGCCACATAAACAGGAATTGAAACGCCACTGCCTCTGTGTTTGTTTACACAGCCAGTTATCATCTGGAAAGCCAGCAGAAACTGTAATACAGTAATCATACACGACGGAGACTTCTGTGGCCCCATAAATCCCAGAGCTATGATCCTACACACAGTTAAGGCTGCAGGAAGTCCATTGAATTGGATGGGATTCAAGCAGCCCATATGTGCAAAGACCTGCCCCACACAGCATTGATGGTTGCTTGAATTTTTGTCTACACTTGCTTACTTTGGAAGATGTATGAAATGACCAGCAATGATAGTGTGTATGAATATTCTCAGTCTGAGGTAGAGTGTAGAACGGGCAGAGTGAGTTCCCTAAAGAGAAAATACAACTGCAAAAGACATCCTGATAATGGGAAACAGGAGAAACTGTATTTTTTAGTACATCAAAGAATAATGAAGGGACAACTACTTTGTTCCTCATGAGAGAACCACCGCACTTATCTCACAGTAGGAGCATTTTTATCTCCCTGTTTCTAGGAAACAGAAAAAGGGAAGGGGGGAAAGGTCAAATACTCAAAGAGACAGTTGCAATGAACAGAACTGGAATTAATTGGCAAACTGGGCGTTGGGGTTTTTTATTACATAAAAATATGGATAGTGGAGCATTAAATTTGTATCTTGTGATTGGGAATGCATGATCACCTGCCAGTTTGGCTCATGTTCTGCTTGCTGGTTGCAAGCAGGGAGCCAGTTTTTTGTCAAACTGTTTACTTATGAGCAGCTCAAACATGTTCAGCAGGTTACATTCTGAATATTCGGACCTGCACTTAGCAACATTTCATGTATGCATGTTTTCACACATGCCAATGAGAGTTCCCATTCCCTTACCACAGAGACCTGTTGTCACTGCATGTCACTCCACAACCAATTGTTTAAAGAGTGAGCAAAGTAGTTAAACATTTGTATTGTCGAAGGCTTTCATGGCCGGAGAACGATGGTTGTTGTGGGTTTTCCGGGCTGTATTGCCGTGGTCTTGGCATTGTAGTTCCTGACGTTTCGCCAGCAGCTGTGGCTGGCATCTTCAGAGGTGTAGCACCAAAAGACCTAGTCTTTTCGTGCTACACCTCTGAAAGTCTTTTGGTGCTACACCTCTGAAGATGCCAGCCACAGCTGCTGGCGAAACGTCAGGAACTACAATGCCAAGACCATGGCAATACAGCCCGGAAAACCCACAACAACCATAGTTAAACATTTATTTAGAAACAAACACTTCCGGTTTTTATTTTTTTTAACATAATAGTGTTTATTTACCTAAGTATATGTTATCAACATCACTGCATGCATGAAATAGTATTATAGGACTATTTTCACTGTCTTATGGGAGCTGTAGTTCTCCCCCATGCTAACAACACCACACCAGTTAATCACAGGACACAACAATCTGGGGGGGAGGGAACTATTTCACCTCCTGGACATATGCAACAGCAGCCACAAGGCAGATATGAATGAAACTGAACCACCACTGCTTCTGTGTGGCTGCAAAGCCATTCGACAGCTGCCCATGTGAGGACAGTAAGGTGAGAAGGTCCATAGGCCCAGCTCTCATATGATTGCTGGTGTTGATATGGTATGTTTGCTAGTTAAGCACATTTGCTGTGAAGTCCATGATGCCTCTAGTCATGGTTCTTTCTTCCCTCTGGCACAGATGCAAGTCATAAAGGTCAGAAAAATAATACTCAAGTATTGTCAAGTGGCTCAAAATAAATTTCTACTGAGGATACAGGTTCACATTTTACTTATTCAGGCTGACAGGGAGGCAGAGTTGTGGAGATGGTGGAAAGGGACAGAAGCAAACCATGCTTGGCAATAGAAAGCCTTCCTGCCCTAGACATAGACTCAGAGGGGAGATTGATTGATTGATTGATTGATTGATTGATTGATTGATCGATCGATCGGTCGATCGATCGATCGATCGATCGATCGATCGATCGATCGATCGGTCGGTCGGTCGGTTGGTCGGTTGGTTGGTTGGTTTAATGTCTTTATGTACAGCAGAGCCAGAGGTTTCCTCCCTTCCCTCAATAATACGTAAATACATCAAACCAGACCAGATGCAAGAGATCAAGGATGAAGAAGGATCAGGTCACCTCCTCTCTATGTGAGAACAGATGGTTGATTCAGAGATCTGAGATCTCATAATGTCTGCATTTCCATATAAAAACCAATATACAGAAACATCTTTTCCACAATAAAAATATCAGTTCACTCCTACCTTTTCCAATCCGCATGTGATAGTTTCTTTACACACAGGATGTGCAGGAATCTAACCTGCCTTCTCTTTGCCCAAAATTTGGGAGAGAGGCTCCTTCAGTTGAGAATCCCTTCGAAGTTTAGTCTAGTAGGGGAAAGTTGTCACCTATGTGCTATGTCAGGCTGTGTTGAGGCTAAGAATCACACCAGACACTTGCTTGGGTTAGAAATAGCCACAACTTTATTGATTACAGCTGGATGGACCATTGGCCTGGCATTTGGGCACAGATCCCCACTGGCATCGTAGGCCTGGCTGCCGACTGATGCAACACCCGCCAGCCTCCTGCTGGCACCTTGGCATACGTTGTTCCATCGCCGGCCCTGCCTGGAGACCCTTGCTTCCAGATCCGTCGGGGTGAGCAGTCCCGAAGGCCCACTCATCCTGTTGGGATCCGGCCCAATGCCTCAAAAACCACCAACCCATAAAGTTGTGACAGTGCCCCCCCCCCCAATAGTCCTTAATCAGCAGAGAATAGGAGGGTGACTAGCTGCTCCTATGGATGCTCAGGTGTAATGGCGCTGACCATGCGGCTGGACCAGTGCAGGATGGACACTTCTCCTCCTTCAACTAATCCCGCCTCCACTTCGTCTTGCACCTGGTGCCAACCCAGCTTGCCGGTAAGTTGTCAGCTTCCTTTTAAGACACATCAAAATTAATGAAAGTGACCATCTTATTTATCTCCTAATAGGGACAGCTTTAATCTCAGTACTGAAGAACGCTACTCAAAGTGTTTTTTTTTCTTCAGATCCTATAATTTCACTCATGGGTGGTTTTGCCAGTTGTGGTTGCTCCTACTATTGCTGCATTATTAACTAAGTAGCAACTGAGCAGCAGGGTTATGTGAAGAGTGAATTCCCTATATTGCTTTCTAGTAATCAACTAGTTCCTTGGCTGTAGGGTTCTAGTTTTCAGATAACGCAAATCAAACAGCATTCATAAAATTATTGAAAGCTAACATGCTTTAATCAAGTCCTGTTGCTACTGGCTTTATAAGTAGACAATGACTCAAAGCTGTTTCTTTGCAGCAGTAAATGGGAGATGGCATTTTGGTTTCACACCAGACCAAAATAGTGGTTGTACATATAACCCTTTGTGCAATTTTTCTTGATATCTTGTCATAGGAAACACATTCTCCCAAATGCAAATTTGCTCCATGCTTTGGAAGGGATAGTCCAGACATCTCTTGTTGCCAGATGACAACTGGCTTGTTTTTTAGTTTGCTAAATGAAACAAAAGCCCAGTGGCAACATATATATTAATAACATTAGGAAATCTTATGGGGAAGGCTGGACGGAGGAGTAATTCACACCAAGTCTTGAGTCTCTGTAACCTTACCCAAAAGATTTCCCATTATGATTTTCCTTCACACATCTATCTGATGAAGAGGGCTGTGACCCATGAAAACTCATACTGGAATAAATGTTGTTAGTCTTTAAGGTGCCACTGAACTTTGCTTAGTAATGGCCCGGCTTGTTTTAACAGCTGAGTTTTAATCATTTGTTTTACTCTTTTAGTAGTAAGGCCGTTTCCACACACATTGAATAATGCACTTTCAATGCACTTTAGTTATCCTTTAGAAGTGGATTTTGTGTTCCACACATGAAAACCCAGTTCCAAATTATCACTAAAGAGCATTGAAAGTGCATTATCCAATGTGTGTGGAAGCAGCCTAAGTCACCATGAGCAAGTCTCTGGAGATGCAGCTATATTTTCACTTCTCGTGTGACTGTTTTATAAAGCTTACTTACAATCAATCAAAACTGTCATTTTCTCACTGAATAGGTTGATTCACACAAGACCTTGAATTGGGTTGGTTGAGACCTCACTCACATAATTGTAGAGTGCAATCCTAAGCAGCATTACACCCTTCCGTTAACTTCAGCAACCTTAGAAACAGAGTTACAAATTTTGACCTGGAAAATTCCAGGACAGTTGTAAGTGGTGCTTGGGAAGGGTGTCGTTTGTGGAGAGGAAGAAGCTTAACACAGTCCATCCTCTGAAGCTACCATTTGCTCCAGGGGAATTGATCTCTGTAGTCTGGAGATCCATAGTAATTCAGAGAGAATTCCAGGCCCCACCTACAGGTGGGCAACCATACTTAGAAACATACAACACTTCTTAATACTGTGGTGTAGGATTGTCAACCACATCTTGAGAAACTCTTAGAGATTTGGGGACACTGCATGAGGAATGGGGACAGTGATGTTCTTTCAGGACATCTGTTTCTCCTAAACTTTATGGTATACCATGGAGTTCACCCTCTAGAGTGGCCATTTCCTCCAGAAGAACTGATATCTGTATCTGGGAGTCCTGTTGTAATTCTGGGAGAACTCCCCCTCACCTTGAGGTTAGGGCTGCCAGTTTCCCCATAACTCTCCTGGCAGGAGGGGGGATCTGGAAAGCATACACACACTCCTGGTGCCAACATGATGATGTCACTTCTGGAAGAGAAGCCATCACATTTTGTGCAGGAATGCTGTCGTGCTTTGTACAGGGCCAAATCTTGGTTTCTGATATACATTAAGATACACTTGTAAGCTGTGTGCTTTATAACAATAGAGCTGACATAAAGAAGTGATCAGGATCTAGATGACCTCTTCCCACAGTTTAATGTTAATGGCATGGAGGATATAAGAGAACCATCTGCCATAAATTCCAGGAACTACAATAGTAGTTCACCAGCATAAGCTCTGTAAAATGCTTTAAAATAGCCCAGGAAGTTTCATCAGCACTTCTAACAACCACATAGTTGTCAGCTGTGGTAGGAAATCTGTTATATAGTAGAGTGGTAGGTACACCAGTAGGATCTCCAATTTCTGCTGAATACGTCCAGTGCATAAATCAATATGACAGGGCACTTTGTGTCGGGCAATGAATTCTTAAGGAACATGGTGTTAAGAAACTGGCCTATCCTAGTCTGTTTCTTGGCTTTTCCAGACCTTTGGTTCAGGTTCCTCAGCCTTTCTCTGAGAAAGTCACAATGACTTGTGCAGTTTTCAGAGAAAAAGGTACAAGTATGGATGTTGGAGAGTTGCTGTCCTTGTGGATACATGCCAGCTGCAGAGATGTCTGGTCACAAGGCTGGCAACATCCCTGATTGGTTAATCATGCCATGTTGAAACAACTTGCAATAAAGCCAGAGTCTTCATTCTAGTTTGTATCCTTTGTCCTGTATGGTTGTTGGTGGGTTCCTGCCACTACATGCCTTTTTTGTGCACCTATCAGGCTAAGCATCAGCCGAGGACCTTTGTATTTGGATTTTGGTCTTTGGAGTTCCACCTAGATTTTGTTTTTCTTGTCTGACAAGACAATATCTGTGTCAGAGAACTAAAGCGTGTATAGTATTTTATGGTATTTATGCAGCCTTGTTATTTTCTTTCCTGTCCTGAGCAACGTCTATGTTTGCACCTTTCTTGTAAACTCAATTAATTTTACTTCTGTGGTGTTATTTGGGTTTTAGGTCTTCAATGTGAGTTCCATTCTTTGGCCTATTTGGCCACAGCTACCCAATTAACTGATTGTGAAAATCCACTTGCAGGTGTCCTACCCTGCAGAGCTGACTTCTTGTTTAATATCGAGTAGGGCTGAAGACGTGCCTTTTAGTCTCACAGTTGAGGTTAATTTAGAGACTGGCGGTGATTCCCGTTACCCTGGGAACTGAGGATTCACTCTTCAGTTTTGAATGACCCCCACTCTGGTCCTCTTGTGGGACAGGGCAGCCACTGACACACGGCAACTCCACCCTCTAACCCAGCTGCTTCTGCATAGAATATCCAGCCAGAAGAATCTGGGACCATGGTTCAGTGCTTGAGCATTGGTTTGCATGCAGAAGGTCCCACAGTCAATTCTCAGCATCTCCAGTTAAAAGTCCAAAGTAGTAGGTGATATTCAAGACTTTCCCCTTAAAAAATATGTTATTGAATATTAAAAAATATGTTATTGAATATTATTAAAAAATACATTGCGAACTATTATATGGTGACAGTGGCAAGAGCAGTGTATGCAGCAAAATGGAAGACAGAATGTTGTCCAGATTTGACAGAATGGATGAAAAACCTGTAAAAATATGCATCAATGGCAAAATTAATATTGTATATGCATAATAGGCCAATCCTAGAATTTCAAGAAAAATGGAAAGCTTTTTTTTATTAAGAAGCTGAAAACTAAGAACTATTATTAAATAGATTACTTATGAAACTTGTAATTTAAAATGTTGAATATAAATGTATCCTAATATAAGCAAGGATCATTGTATCTCTTAGAAAGTGCTTCAAAAATTTAATGAGGGGGATAGTAGGGTGAAATACTTTGCGTTTTTTAATATTCTGTTACATATAACTATCTCTGATTTACACAATGTTAGATAACCCCCCTTTTTCTTTCTGTTTCTACTATTCTGTTCTTCAAAATATAAAATATATTATGCATGAAAAAACTTCTCCCTGAGAAACTGAAGAGCATCTTCACCTTCATGTGATCCATATGACCAATGATGCTCCCTCGACCCAAGTTCATTCAACCAAAAATCCATTTTACAATCCATGTTGGCTCCTCCTTCAAACATTAAGTTGAAGATAAGATATGGCCCCAGACTCAACTGGGGGCCTGGTCGCTGCCACGGGTGAGGAGGAGGATGGGGCATGGTGGCCGCCATGTTGGCAGCTCACCCAGCATCCTCTGGGCGAGCCCAGGAGCCAATCGGTTTAAAGTCCCTTGGCCTGGGGAGGGAATCAGTATAAAACTCCTAGCCAGGGGCAGCTGGGAGGAGCAGGCGGGGGCGGGATCTGGCCTCGGACCTCAGGGAGGCAGTTCTCCTTCTGGTCTGACAGCTGGGTATTTATCAGTGGACAGCCCTGCTACTCCACACTTTGCTTTTGGCTGCAAAAGCCCGCTCACCTCTCCCTGTGGTTATGTTTGTTCTCACTGTCACAACTTTGTCTGGCATTTGTTATTGGATCGTATCCCTTTTGGGGGGAGGCAGGGCCTGCATGGCCAGCCTCCTCATTAAAAGGATTTCCATATGGAATCTTGGTAGTGAGTTATGGAGGTGCATGCCTAGCTCGGGGACTGCCAGGGGACTCCCAGGTGGCAGGAGTATCATACAGGGGTGTACACCCATATGATCTCCCCCTTAATGTCACTCCTGCCCCCCCCCTCAGCTGTGGTCTGGGAGGGGTGAAGGACATCAGCTGGCAGGTGGGTCAGCCGATGGTTTGGGATCCAATCCATATGCATCACCAATGCTCCTTCATGATGAATTTCAATAAAGTTGTGGCCAATTTTTACTACAGTTAATGTGTGGATTTTAGTTTGTCACCGTGCCTCCTCCTCTCTTCATCATTAGGCATAGACTGCAACATCTCTCTCTCTCTCTCTCTCTCTCTCTCTCTCTCTCTCTCTCTCTCTCTCTCTCTCTCTCTCTCTCTCTCTCTCTATCTATCCAGAAGAAGAAGAAGAAGTGTCATGGCATTACAAACTAGCAAATGCCATTGCTGCTATACACAGAGAGAGCAGCAGCCATGGCTACATATTTAAAGGAAGAGCGATTTCACATGCGTTATGGCATTGGCTTGATAAATTGTAGAGCAAGAATATAATTGAGTTCCGTTCTTGCAGCATTCTGTTCGACTGTCTGGTAGTTAAATCTTGAAGAAATAACTCTGACTGTAGCACAGCAGTATATTTAAAGTGATTTCTTTTATTCCAGTCGAGTCACTTCACCATGAATTATTTTTAGTGGTGGTGGTTGCTCTGTCTGTGTAATAGACACACAATGTGGTAATATTATCTGCATGGGCTGTAAGGTCATTCTTTTTCTGGAAGCAATTTCAAGAAACTTGTAAACATCTGGATATCAATACAATAACCTCCCATATGCAGACAGCGTGGCTTTACTTTACTTTCTCTAAGAGCTGTGTTAGATGAATGTTACTTATGCCATTCTATCCTTCTATCTTTCCAGCATGGAGTGTTCTATTCCACACCCATCTGATAATTCACTGCACCTTCCTGAGTGTAGACCTACAGATATTGTGTATTTCAAGAAGTTATTTACATGGCTATACGGTTTGATGTATTGGAATCCATATACCCATCATGATAATACATACCCTTATGCACATCCAGTACATACTACCACCCCCACCCTTCAAAATCCAGGACACACCAATAGAAAATAGGAGAAAAGACAATACAAGCATTCTATTACATTGCAAACGTGGAGAGTCTCCTATTGGGGAGGGATTTGGAAGTATTCCTAACTAACAGTACTGATTATGTCATTGTCCACATTTATTTATTGCTGAAATAAATTATATCTACTACAGTTCAATATATACATACATACATAAACCAGTTGACTACCTAGCAAAGTGCTAAGTTTATCATGGACAAGCATTTCACAGCCATGCACCCTAAGTAGGGCTTTTTTTCTGGGAAACGAGGTGGTGGAACTCAGTGGGTTGCCCTCAGTGAAAATGGTCACATGGCTGATGGCCCCGCCCCCTGATCTCCAGACAGAGGGGAGTTGAGATTGCCCTCCGTGCCGCTTGGTGGCGCAGAGAGCAATCTCAACTCCCCTCTGTCTGGAGATCAGGGGACAGGGCCACCAGCCATGTGACCATTTTCAAGAGGTTCCAGAACTCTGTTCCACCGCATTCCTGCTGAAAAAAAGCCCTGACCCTAAGTCTGGAGACACACAGAGAGATTTTTTTAATGTTTCTGGGCTTGAAAATTTCTCCTTCTGGCAGCTCTATAGAGAGCAAATCTGCCTCTAAACAGTGCCTCTTCCCCAAAGTAAAGACTTGATCCAGACTTTCCTTGAGTAAATACTCTTGTGTCTGCATGAAGTTGAAAGTAGGTGGCTCTATTATAGGAGGATACTTGGCTTAGAACCGCCAAAATTTTGTGGAAAATTTTGTGATCAATCCGATCCTGTGGCAGCCATTTTGTGATGTGGTCCAATACACTTTTTTGAAATGCCAAGAATACTCACAGATTCTGTAAGGTTGGGGATCCCTGAATTAAGAAACCTATTGAGCCTCAAGTAGTATCCTTTTTGATGGCTGATGTTGTTAACCCCGTAGTTACATGATCTGTAGCCAAATTTTTATTCATTGTAGTATCTTTGAGACACTCCTTTGCTATTGGATAATTATGTATTACTGGTACATTTTTCTTTATTTGTTATGCTCTGCTTGCTATTGATATTTTAAAACTTAAATATTAAAAATGTTGTATTATTTGGTTTAAGACTTCAGGTTGATGGAACTTATTGTTAATAAAGGAAAGGAACTCAGAAAACCTTTCCCTTTGTATGTAATCATCAAATAAAGTTCTCCATAGTATCTGCATCTTTTGCTAAGCTCCATTTTTTCCCCTCTTAAACTATATTTATGTGTATTTTTACCCCTGTAATAAGATGGTGGTCAGATTGGATAATATGACATTTTATTGGTGTAGAAATGATCTTCTATGATCAGGCCACTTGAGTATCATATTACTTGAAAGACTATCAGATGAAAAATGATCAGACTTTTGTTATAAGCAAAATAAACCAATTAAAATCAATTCTAGCTATTATTTGAAACTAGCAACAAAGCCTGTTGCAGGGAAAAATACAACGGGCTCTAGAAAGGGCAAGGCAGGCGGGGCAGGCATTGCCACTTCCATCACACCTTGATCTGGTCGAGGGGAGGGCTGGGCAGCTGGGCCCGGTATTGCCACCTCCCCAGCACAGGCCAACTGCGGTGGGGAAGGGCTGGGAGGTAGGCCCATCCTACCACCTCCTTGCCTCAGTTGGGCTGCTGAGGGCTCGGCAGGCGGGTGGGCCCTTCCCTCTGCCAGCCAATCCCAGGCCCAACTGGATTACTGTGGAGCACAGGCGCACTGCTGGGGAGGGGGGGGGTCAGAAAGGGCCCAGGAGCACTCCTGAGCCCTGTAGCCGCCTGATTCAGCCCCGATCCAGGCTAAATCGGGTGGCTGTGGAGCCTGGGAGTGCTGCCTGTGGGGACAGGAAGGGCCATGGAGTGCTCCTGTGCTCCACAATGGGTCAAATTGGACCTGCTTTGGGCAGAAATTGACCTACTGTGGTGTGCAGTAGTGTGCTGCACCATCAGGGAGCATGGCTGGGAAGCAGCATTTCCCTGCCTCCCCTCCCACCCCACATTGGCCTGGCCTGTGAGAGGACAGAGACCAGGACTACCTGCTCTGCAAGTCTATAGCAAATAGACCTGGCCATTAGATGTGCAGAGGCCAGGTCTACCTGTCTTAAAAAGCCATGGGAAATAGACCTGGCCCTTGAACATATGGAGGCCAGGTCTACTCCCCTTGCAAAGCCATGGCAAATAGACCTGGCCTTTGGATGTGTAAGGGCCAAGTCTACTCCCCTTGCAAAGCCATATCAAGTAGACCTGGCCTTTGGAAGTTCAGAGGCCAGGTCTACTGCCTTTGTAAATCCATGGCAATGGACCTGGCCTCTGCAGATACAACAGGCAAGCCATGCTGCCCTTCATGCCCCTTCCCCCAGTGGCAGCTCAAGACTTGAGGTGGAATGTGGGGGGGGGGAAGGCAGTCAAGCCACACTGCCCCCCTGCACCCACTCCCCCCATGGCAGATCAAGGCTTGGGGGAAAAGTGGGGAGAGAGCAGGCAAGCCATGCTGCCCCCTGCTCCCCGCATGGCAAATCAAGGCCTGGGGGGATCCTTGGAGGCGGAGCACAGGCAAGCCAGGCATGCCTATGCCGACTGGCCCAATCAGGGTCAGGGAGGGCGAGGCCGATCTGCAGGCCCTTTGGAGGCAGCAGAGGCTCGCCCTGACTGTGCCTGTGCCAGGATAAACTGGTGAGTCATCTCGAACATGCTTACTCAATTATGTAGTAAGATAAGTTGTCACTGTTAATCAGAATTGGTCCATGTATACTGTATGTATAGAAAACAAAATTTAATGATCAACAGCTTGAGACACTTCATTTTAAATTGGAAAATATATATCTTCTCAATATAGGTGAAACCACTTTTACGAGTTCACGGGTTTTGTTGAATCTTCTGACAATGGGATGATCCTGTCTAAAAGGGATAACGGGAACTACCATTTCCCATGGTTCCTAATGAAGAAACTGTAAAATAAAGCAGATTCACTTCGAAGATATAGAGATGAAATCACAACTAGACATGGGCACGATCAGAATTACGGTCTGAAAATTGCCCCGATTTTGGCATTTGCATCATCGGGACTGGGCTGATCAGTTCCGTCCACGGCTCCCGGTTCAGCGCTTGCGTGGGGCACTCTATCGAGTCTTGATTGGATCGATCGGTTTACGTTCAGGATTGCAGTCTGCAGACAGTCTGGCACCAGCCATCTGTTCCCGAGGGAACGGAGCCCCGTGGAAACAGAGCCTGTGGAATGCCAGAGCTGTTTGCCCTCCTTCTGTCACCCTGGAAACGCAAATGGAAGCCCAGCTTTCCTTGATCAGCAGGGCTTCCTTCCAACCATGGAGCAGCCAGAAAAGCGCGCGCCCATCTCATCCATTTGGGAGAAGAGAGGGGAGGGCGGGGGAAGGGGGTGTTTTTCTGTAGCCATGGGCGCTCAAATCTCCTTGAATCTCCTCACTCACCTCCCTTCCTTGGCGAGGAATACTCCCCGCTCCACTTAAGCCCGGCGGCCGGGCACATGGGGGGTGCCGCCGGCGAGCGGCCAGACCCCCTGCCCCCGCAGGGAGGGTGGCTTGCCACCGCCTCCCCATGCCTGCCGGGCCCGGCGGCCGCCATCACCCGCCATTCCTTTAGAGCTGGAAACTGCGGGGCGCCCTCCCGCGTCGTCCTTCCCGATTCCCAATTCTGCATCAGAAATGGAACTTGATCGGTGAGGTTCGGGAAACAGGGTTCAGCGGTGCCGCGGAATCACAATCAGCTAAATCGGGATTATTTTTTGGATCGTGCCCATGTCTAATCACAACATGATTCACATTAGTTCATTCATCACCATATACTTTTTGCATCTGATGAAGAGAGCAGTAGTTCTCGAAAGCTTATGCTACAATAAAGTTGGTTGGTCTTAAAGGTGCTACTGGACTCTTTACTATTTTGCAACTATAGACTAACATGGCTAACTCCTCTAGATCATATACCTTTAGTTGATGACAATGTCTCTTCAGGTACTGAATTCAGAAATGCTGTTGACATTAAAGAACTAAACGTCAGGAACTAAATATAAAGAAACCTTGACTTTAAAAGTTCATTAGGATCACATCCCTTGCATCCCTTAAGCAAGTGACACTCTAGTTATTTCCTGTGCATAACTCTCCCCATGCAAGTGATGATAAAGGTGTTCAGCTTTGGCTGGGTCTTGCCCCAATCTATGTTTACAGAGTTATATTGATGGGGAGGAGGAGGCCAATTTTAATGGAACCCTAAAGCTTTATTAATAGCATTTTCTTAAGAGAATCTCACAAGGGCAATGTGTCTATAACGGGATACTTATCGATGGAGTCTATGCCAGCATGCTCTTCAATCAGATGCAGAAACCAAAAATAACCTGTCTGTCGAGGGCCTGAAGGTTGCTGAATACCACAACAAGATGCAGAGAAGGCCTTGTGTTTTCTTTAATGGAGAGGCTTGCGGAAGAGCAGCTAGCACAACCGTGTGCAGTCATGATCTGCAAACGAAAGGACACACAACTGAAGACCAGTGGGATGGAAGGAATCAATCCTCTAACAGCCCATTGGATTCCTCCAGCTGCCACTGTTATGGTTACACCTTTTTCCCTGCTCATGCCGCTGAGTGTATATCGCGCTTCTAGGAAGGGATGGATTGTGCCCCAAGCAACTTGAATACCATATTTGTATCCAATTTTTTTTTCTCATAGGGAATCGGGCTGCATATATGTACCACTGTAGCATTCATTTCATTGCTATTTCTCCAAGATCATTTGGAATTATTTTACCCCTCAACTATGTTCTATAAAATCTACCTCAGTTGGAACTTTTCCAACAGCGGTAAAAACAGCAAAAAACTGTTAGTGTGAACACACCTTTTATCAGTTGCTGAACTAGCAAATCCACTGCTAAAGCTTTAGCCTCCATCTTTGCTAACTGACAGGCAACAGTTCAGTTTAGCAAACAATGCACTTTCCTTCCAAGATTTTGTATTGTGATTAATCCAATTATCTACCCTTCTATAGGAAAATATGATTATATTGGATGGTTTTGTTTCCAGCAGCAAAGTAATTTTCTGCATGACCAACAATAATGTAATGGGGGAGATTTTAATAAGTGGCAATTATTTTTAAAATTAAACTTTAAGCAGAATGCAGATTGTAATAATATGGCAGAGATGTACCAAAATTAAGAGCCCCTTTAAAAACTGTTAACCCTGCAGAGTGCCCCTGGATGGATGGGAGCAGGACAGCCATTATTTATTTATTTGCAATAGTGACAACAGAAAAAAAAATCCAACACTGCTTCTTTTTTCAAAGTGGTTTTAAAATACAGTTAATCTGTTGTGCCGTTCAGTAGCATACAATACCAGAGGATAAGGATTGATGGGACATTGTGTAGCCCCTTATAGATTAAATCATACCAGCAATACACTGTAATCCCCCCTGAAGAACTGGGGATCTGAGTTCCTTCAAAGTTCAGTTTCAACTTGGGTCTGTTCTCTACAAACTGGTTGATGCTGTTCTGGCATTGGCTGTACACAGAATTTCAAAAGAGGATCCTTGCATCAATAGACTTTGTGCCATTGTAATAATTTGCCTCTCATTTTTTTCTGTCCACACAGGGGGCTGTCCTATGTTCCATGATGCCTTCCTGATTCTTAGGTGTTCAGGGATAAAGTTCAAAGGGTTTGGGAAGGAATAGAAAAGAACAGAGAGTTTTAGATTTCTGACTGATTGGCAAAGTTCTTTCTGGGCAAGCTGTTTTGTTTACGGTGTGATATTCCAATGTGAAATGGGGAGAATTAGTTATGGGCCTTTTGTTTATTAAATCGAATGTGTTGTCATCAAAACAGAATTTGAAACAAATTAGGGATTTCTTCAGGTGCATGACCAAAGGAATTCTGAGGGAAACCAAAATGAGGCAAGACTAGAAAGTAGTCTCAAGGAGCTGTAATTCTGAATAGAGATAGGCACGAACAGCAATACGAACAAAAAAAAAAGCCACGAACAGCCCAATCAGCTGTTCGAGAACAAGTTGTTTATGAGGCCCCATTCTAAACAAACAGGTGGTCGTTGCAAGCCTCGTTCATTGATGTTCGTTGCTGTTCGTCAAGCCAGACAGCCTGGCACCTGCAATCAATTCCCTTGGCAACTTAGGCAGGGATTGTCCCTGAAAAGGGAATTATAAAGGTAAGTGGGAGGAAGAGAAGGAACCAGGAAAAAAGAGTAAAGCTGTGGGGGCTGTGATGAGGAGGGAAGGAGGGGAAATGGAGATAGGTTGGAAAAGATGATCAGCTGGAATGGATGTGGTTCCCTGCTGAAAAATCCCTAAGAGCTCCCTGCTTGTTTCACCGAAATCCAAATCTGACTTTGGAAGGTTCTTCATCCTGTAAACATCTAAAAATTCCTAGGGAAGAGATTAAATAAAACCTGAGAATGCTTTCTGGATTGTTCTGCACATCAGTAATTGTAAATTACCATGCATGGTTTTTGATAGCTCAAAAGGACACCAACACTGATTAGGTGAATTTAAATGAAGTCATCTGTTAAAAGATGATCAATCAACTCAGTATTCTTTAATTTGTTGATAGTTCAGTCTTAATTATTGTATATTGCTCAAAAAGTATTTGTCCATATTATTCTATAGAAATAAAATGAATCTAATGAACATGACGCAATCAATTAATGATCTTACACTAATATTAATTGACTGATTTGCTTCTAAGATTACTTGGTAATTTATTAGGAGTGAATCATTAGACAAGCACTATTTATTTCACTTGTACACATTATCTAGCCAAGTGCTTTACTGAGAAGCCCATTTCAAAGTATAATGAAAGTGTTACTGACTTCATGATAACTTGCCATAGCAGAAAGGAAATGGGGAAATCACTTAATAAGTGTCAAAACTATAATTTGTTCCTTCCTTTATGCATATTTTATCTTCTTCACTGATCTTATGTACTACACAGAATAAAGTTCAGGTTGGCACTCGATTAATGAGATATTTGCAACAATATAAATGAGGATGCTAGCTGATTTGCGTTACCGTAAGGCACAAGATGGATTAATATAATTTCCCATTTCTACCATGAATCCAATTCATCAGTGTTTACAGAAGAAAATATATTATCAGGATCATGCTTCAGTGGGACTTTGTATTATTTTCGCATTAGGTCGGGATAACTGGAGACATTTATTACTGTGAGCCATCATGCAACACAGGCTAAAATGAATCCCTTTTGGATTCGGTGTTTGTCCAGTGAGGATTTTTTTTTAATCATCCCAAAAGTCAAATATTGGCCAAGTCCTTCAATGGTGTAAAGTATTCTTAAAGTATTCCTTTACTTAAAAAAGAAGATTAATCTTCTCTAGGATTGTTATGTATTGTAATAATATTGTGAAACTATGAATGCCATCATACAATTGAACAGATGAGTATATAAAGTTGTCTTATAATGAGACAGATGATTGGTTTGTGTAGGCTCCCTATTGTCTCCTATTACTGGCTACAGTTCTCCAGGATTTCAGAAAGATTTTTCTCACTACTTGTTCCATGAGATCCTTAGGACTGAATGTCATACCTTCAGCATGCAAAGCATGTGTTTTACCATAAAGCCACAGCTCCTGTCAATCACAGAAAAATCCTTGAACCATTAGTGCAATACTAATCACCCTTTGAGTGGGAACTGGCATAGGGTTCAGTGGAGCCCTCTTCTATCCCCTCCCTTCCTTCAGTGCACACACATGGGCATGAATCCTACACTGGAGAAGCAACAGCCCGCTAAGAGTCAAATTACTGTAAATACTGCTGAAAAAGTAGTTTAATCCACCCATTTTATGGCTGGCTCCACCTCCTGCCAAATATAGGCCATTTTATGTTAGCATTTCAAATATGCCCGCAGGCTGAAAAAAGGTTGGGGACCCCCTCTTTTCACCATAAAAGAGAAAGGGAAGCTCATGTACAGTCATCCCCACAGATCTATCTTGCAAGTTCCTTGAAGAGTTACTCAAAAATGGTGATAGGTGCATATAAGGAAGGTGTTCATGAGGTTCCTGGTCTTTTAAAATGGCCAGAATGGTCTGGCCCCCATGTACTTATATGTGTGTACCAGAGTACCAGCACAGAAGATGGAAAGAGAAAAGACACTCCATTGAACTTTTGACCAGTACCTTCACCATAAGAGCTCCTTCTCAGTACTGCTATCTGAAGGTGAACCCATTTCGTCTGGCATTCATTCACCTCTATTTTTTTTCCTCTCCGCACATGAGGTTGTCCTGCGTTCCAGGATGCCTCCATGCTTCTTAGGTGTTCATGGATAACATTTTTGAGTACAACAGGGAAAAAAGCAATAATGTTGGATTTCTGAATAATTAGCAAAGTTCCTTCTGAGCAGGCTGTTTTGTTTCTGGTGTGGTATTCCAACATGAAACCGGGGTGGGGTGGAGATTAATTATGGCCCTTTTCTTTGCTAGACTGAACAAGTTGCCATCAAAACATCACTTAAAGCCAACTTTGAATCAAATTAGAGGGTTTCTTCACTAGGTGAACCACCAAAGGAATGTTAAGAGAAACCAAAATGCAGCAAGACTAGAAAATTTTCTCTGAGGGTTCTAATTCTGATCTCACGTGCATGAACAAAGTACCAGAACAGAAGACGGAGAGAGAAAAGAAGCTCCACTGCACCTTTGGCCACTCCAAAGGTTAGTGTGTTTTATTAGCCCCACAATACATCTTGGGAGCTGGGGCTGAAAGGAGTGGCTTACCCATGGCCACCTGCTGAGCTCATGGCAGTAGTGGGATTTGAACCAGTAGAGTGCTGATTTGTAGCCGAACCACTTAACCACTGTGCTACAGCAGTGACTAGAAGCTGAGAATCCAGACCACAGAGCAAATACAGGGAGAGAAAGAGCCAGAATCATCCCTACTCTGAAGACTCAGGCCAGTCTTTCCAGAACTTTTTATCAGCTTACTCAGTGAATCTTCTTGAATGAATTGAACAGGAGTTGGAGGAAGATGGGGCCTTGTGGAGTACCTCGGGACAGGTCCTATGAAGGACAGTAGCTGCTCATAAAGGCAATATATACTCAGATCTAGATGAACTCTTCTTACTATTCTCTATTGTTCCATGTGAAAGAATATTTTTTTTAAAAAAATGGTGAAGCATTCTTTCATTGGACACCTGCCCAAATGTAACAGAATAGCATTATGCCACAATGCCATCTTTCCCCGTTGAAGTATATATGGAGAACGGACAGCTGCCAGTTTTCATGATTATGTTACCTAGTTAGACGCTTGAGTAATTTGAGTAATAGAAATACTATTCCTAGAAGAAGCAAGAGATGGGGTGGGGAGTGACACTTAAGAAAGTATTGGGTATGCATCACAGGTAACAAAAAGAAAAGATTAATGTTCAAAGATGGACTGTCGAGAAGAACAGAAGCTATTACAGAGTAAAATGCTGTCCAAAGGTTATACAGGTACTACTTTAGAAATGCTTTGAAGCAGGAAATCTTTGAGGAAATCAGCAATCTTATAATGCATCTTCTTTGATTATAAACTATGCAAAGGTATGACTCCTCTTGACCTTCAGAAGTTGGCCCAGTTTGTCCTTCCCTTTACCAGAAAATATAATGGCTTTGATTCATGCTGGTTACATGAGCACTTACGATAGTTCTAATAATCTTCAGAAATTGTGAAGAGTGTACCTAACAATGTGATCCAACCTGTAACCTACGATCAGAAATGAAAAGCTAAGCTAATGAAGCTGCCTTCTCATTGCAAAGGATATATACCAGATAGTAACCTTTTGGCACCCAGCTTGGCTTTCAGGAGGGAAGATCATGGGAGACACCTAGCAAAGTGATCAGCTTGATTGGAAAGACAGTCGGTGAATGCATTGGTCTCTGTCTCACACTCACACACACATACCCCAGTGCCCAGTTAGAGTCATCAGCTTCAAGGTGGGGACAAGAGTTCTTCCGTTTGATCTCAAGACTATAGAGATCAGTTCCCCTGGATGAAAAGGCAACTTTGGAGGGCACACTGTATAGTATACCATAGTGTCTAGAGAACTGGAAGTCCTAGAATGACATCACACCCCATCTGAGCTCTGTTCTCTCTCCAAACTCTGCCTTCCCTGGGCATCCCCCCCCTCCCCGATCTCTAAGAATTTCATACCTTTGCCCAGCCTAGTTGGGCTTTTAATAACTCAGAGAAATACTGTAGTAGGTTGGCAGTCCTACATGATCTCTCAAAGAGAAAAGACAATTGTTGTGATCAGACATAACACCTAAGCTGTGCTTTCCCCCTCCTTTTCCTGTTCTCATAGTCCTTGGCTTTAACCCGTGCTTTTAAATGAGCTAAATCAGTGAATTCAAGACTAGCCAAGTTATAGTTAGTTACTTGTTGTTTCTCTCATTTAAATTAAATGTTTTTCCATGGTGTATTTATTACTGTTGCAATCCGCTTTGTGTCCCTTCGGGGAGAAAAGTGTTGAAGAAATATGCTCCACAAGTCAAGTTGCTTAACTTTGATCAGATTGTGCCTATGATCTACCAAATGGAGTACAAATAAAACATATAGGGTGGCTGCTACAGCAATGCCGAATACCACTCCAATTTTGGGCAATCAACTTGATGAGGCCTGGAACTCCCCTGAAATTACACATGATCTCCGGAGGGTAGGTCAGTTCCCCGGAGGGAATGGCAGCTTCGAAGAGCAGACTGTATGGCATCACACCCCATCTGAGCTCAGCCTCCTCCCCAAACTTCATTCTCCTCAGGCACCATCCTGTATTCTCCCATTTAGGGATCTGTGGTACACTGTATGAACCTTGTTGTTAGTAAACTTGAGCAGAAGTAAAATAGAAATGAGGAAACCAGGCCATTTTTTTTTTAAGGAATATGTGATTTTAAAAGAAAAGGCATCCTACTTTTTTTTTCCAAATCAGCAATTCCTCTTGGTATTTTAATGTAGAAGCTATGTTTAGTGGCCAGCTTTCACCAAAGTAATGGTGCTAAGAGAGCATTCAATTGGCTCAGCGATGCATAATTGTTTTAAGATAATGACTGTTAATTGAATGAGTTAGTGCTAATTGGCTCACACTAACTCTGAGATTGACTGATACAATTGAACACCTGTGTGCGTGGGGGGAATGGAGTTCTCCTTGGTCTCCGTTCTTCTCTTCCATGTCTTGAATGACCCCTCCCCTCTACTCTATGAACTTTCTGAAGTTACATCCCCCTTCCCAAGTTGCTGAGAAATTTATTGTTGGTTAATAGAGAACAGGTATTCCTTTCAAATAAAATTCACTGGAGTTTCGTACAGCCTTGCTTTGAAGTAAATTCACTCCAAGACATGAAGCTGGCTTATATTGAGTCAGACAGACCATTAGTTTATCAAGGTCAGTATTGTCTACTTTGACTGGCAGCAGATCTCCAGGATCTTAGACAGCGATATCATGTACTATATGATCCTTTCAACTGGAAATGCTGGGAATTGAACCTGAGACTTAATGCACACAAATCTGATGCAGTACCATTGAGCCACAGTCCTGGTCCATTGAGTTCCAAGACCCAGTATGATTTTAACTAATGCTTTCTAGTTATTTGCAATCAGATGGATTTCTTTCCAGGAAACTTCGGCTCTATTTTCATCTGGACCATCCCATGCCAAAAAGAAGGCCCCAGGATCTGGGTTGTTTTGCATGTGTGAATGCACACTCACACACCTGATAAGGGTGCTGAAAGCCACCAACTCTGTTGGTATAAACTCCAGTTTAATAAGACAGCAAGGAAATAAACTCGGAAATCTCCTTGATGAATACAAATTCTTCTCTTTTTCTTTTAGTGTCACAACAGCTATTGCTTGTTTAATCTGGAGGGTAACGCTGAAGGTCTGCAAGTCAATTTGATCATCAGCATCTGGAGGAAATAAAACAACACATATATCTATCCTTTTATTGGCCAGCTGTGACATCAGGCAGAAGCTGGCTAGAGCCAGAGCTATTCTGGCTGCTAGCAGGGTGAACAAAGTTGAATTGGATCTTTGGAGCTTGTGTATATGGGGGGGGGGAGCTCTGCCTTTTTAGTTCCTGATGCATAGAATTTCACCTGGAGGCTTTTCATCTTCAAAACACTACACTAAATAGCAACTAATTAACCACTTCAGCACTTTCCTCTCCCTCCAGCTTGATGACAGATAATTACCACTTTGTACTTCTGCTGCTGCTCAGTTGCATTTTGAAAGGCCACCAAATCTTTGCCCCAGATCTCCTATTAAAATAAAACTCAGAATCCTCATTGGAACATCCATTTTGACCCCATGAAGAGCTGGTAGAGAAAACTTATTTCTGAGAACTATTGCTACCAGTAGCATATCTGGTTGCTTTTTAGCTGCTTAATTAATGTGAGCTGAAAGGTCTCAGAATCCTAGTCTTACATAATACACATGCCCAGCAACTGATGTGAAAAGATATTGAAGAAAAAAAAATACGGCATCAGAAAAATAAATCTGCCCTTAACTGAAATTATCCTCGCTACATAACTCTGACAAATTGCTCAGGGAAAAAAAAATCAGTACAAGGATGCCTTCTCAGAGCAACAGTGGCAAGCAACACAAGTTAAATCCCCCAAGCTTCAGGTCAAATGTAATGTATAGATTCTTTCAAAAGGCTATATTTTAAACACAAACCTCTCCCTTTGCTTTAGTTCAATCTCTCTGGACATATAGTTATGACTGGTGTTTAGGCAGAAAGCATCAAAGGTTTTTGGGGGGAAGGTGGTGTTGCTGTGTTGAGCAATCCAGAGGTTGAAAAGTTCACATGGGAAGATACACTTGTCACTATGAATAAGCTGCAAAATGTATGTGAAATTATAGTTGGTGTTTCTGAAAACAGCTGTTGGGTATAGCCCTTTCGTTCAAGTGATACTGCTGTAACATTGGTAGCTTAGGAGTTAAATAAAAGACAATTTATATCCATTCATTCCATCACTAATACTTCCACACACCTTTGATTTTAAAATGTATGTGATAACAATATGAAATTATCTTCTGAAACAGCTGAGAGGAATGGCTAACCCAAGGCCACCTACTGAGCTCATGGCAGTAGTGGGATTCAAACCAGTAGAGTGCTGATTCCCAGCCGAATTGCTTAACCACTGTGCTACAGCAGATCATGGAAGATGTTTCAGCACACCAGAAAGACAGCTGGCCTAGCCTCTCAGTTAAAAATACAAAATAGGGACAGAACAGAATAATCTTGGAGAAGAGGAAAAAATGAAGGATTGACACAATTATATGGCCTTTCATAAACTAGAAACCATCTAACCCATATTGTGGGTTGAAACCCAGATGCAAAAGCATCTGAGAATGGCAAGAATGTCCAACTTCAGAGAAGCAAAAATATAGTTTAAAGATGAGATGTATTGCTTGAGGGCCAACAGATAGTCATATGTTTGAGAAACTTGTAATTATTATTTTTAAACACACTTCATTATGATAAAAAGTATTAAGAATGAACAAGAAGATAGATAACTTTGTATGGTGTTTGAAGCAGGGCTTTTTTTCAGCTGGAACGCGGTGGAACGGAGTTCTGGCACCTCTAGAAAATGGTCACATGGCCAGTGGCCCCGCCCCCTGCTCTCCAGACAAAGGGGAGTTTAGATTGCCCTCTGCACCAGTGGCACAGAGGGCAATCTAAACTCCCTTCTGTCTGGAGAGCAGGGGACGGGGCCACCGGCCATGTGACCATTTTCAACGAGAGCGATCTAAACTTTAAAAAACTCCCCCCTTGTTCCAGCTGACCCCAAATGATGTCATTGTGCGGTCCTGGGTTCCACTACTGAGTTCCACCACCTTTTTTTCCCAGAAAAAAAGCTCTGGTTTGAAGCTATAAGACAATTAGTTACCCAAAAATGTGCCTCCAGATCACGCAGAACAGCTAGCTATTCTTAAAATAGAGAGACCAGTAACACCTTTAAGACTAACCAACTTTATTGTAGCATAAGTTTTTGAGAACCACAGTTCTCTTTGTCAGATGCTTGGAGGGTATCTAGTTAGCTTTCCTATATAAGATCATTTAATTCCTGGCAAGAGGCATACCTCAACAACATTTCTGGTTTGTTATGGAGGGTATGCATATCCTCCATGCATCTGATAAAGAGAACTGTGGTTCTCAAAAGCTTATGCTACAATAAAATTGGTTAGTCTTAAAAATGCTACTGGACTCTTTACTATTTTGTGACTACAGACTAACACGGCTAACTCCTCTGGATCTATAGCTATTCTTAGGAGTTGATTTTTGAAACCTATAAATATGAGAAGCTGAATCAACTGGGAGCGTCTTTTTAGAAGGGGTTCATTTGGTTGTTGCCTGCTTCTCTTTGGGTAAGATACTTTTATGGACTCATGTAATTGCTTACCTTTAATTATCTATGTAGTGGTAATGGATGGTATAATTTTATGTTGAGTTAGTCAATGTTAAAGATGCATGTAATAAAGGATAAAGTGGAAGCAAAGATTCTCTAACAGATATAGTAACAAACTAGAAATATTGCTGAGGCATGCCGCTTGCCAAGAATTAAATGTTTTTATATAGGAAAGCTAACTAGATCCTTCTTAAATGTACACCTATATCTGAATCAGGCTGGCCAGAGACATCCAGAACATATACAAGCAAATGTGTGTTTCCAAACCTTTGTTTATGTAACTAATGGTGGGAGAAAGCGGTGTTTAATGGTGGGAGAATCCGGCACTCCAGGCAGCAGCTTCGCTGCGTTCAGCCTGGGGCCGTAGTTTGCAGGCTTGTGGGAGGGAGACAGACCCCCTCCTTTCATCCGGGTGTTCTGGCTGGGGGCGGAGCCACACGCCTTAGCAGGCGGTTCTGCCGACCCAGCCAGCAGTCGCGTTCTTCGCTCGGCCCACCCGCCTCACCCTGTTGCAGGGCAGGATTAGCCGGCTGCCGTTTCCGGAGCCAGGTAGGAATTTTTTGCCCCCTGCCTGAATTGGCACTTGTGCGGGGGGGGGGGTTTTCGCCTACCTTGCACTGTTGGCAGTGGTATGAGGCTTTGGCCGGGGTGGGCTGTTTGGGTTGCCCCTGGCAGGAGTTTTGGGTAATAGGGAGCGGGCCGGTGAGCACCCAGAGGCATTTCCCCATAGGGGAAACAGGGTCTGCCAACAGTGTGGTATGCTTGTGACGGCTACCATTGCACAGGCAGACGCCTGCGGGGATCCCCAGGCACAAGTCCTTCCCTCATGCTGTACGGCTGGGGCGTTAGGAGCTTGATGGGGGGATCCAGTAGCCTAGCTGGCCGGGAGGCAGCCATTCCTTGGATGGCCTAATCCCGGGGCTGTGGGGCTCGCCCAGGCAGGTCAAGGCGGAGGTCCAGAGTGGATCCCGTGGCTTGACCTGTACCGCTTAGTTTGCCCTTGCCGTTGTTTATGTTATGTTATTCAATAAACAGCCATTTAGTTCCAAGCCTGTGTCTGTCTCTTTATTCCCACTAAGTTTGCAAAGGGGTGTTTTTCCAACCCCTCTTATGCCTTCCTAAATGCTTTAAAAAAAATGACTGCAACTCTGATACTGTGGTTCATGTGCTGCCTACCTGGGTTCAAATATCCACTTGTCCAAGGAGTTTCTGGAAAGATCTTTGGACAGTCATTATCTTTTAGCTTAACCTTTAACGCCCAGAATAAAACGGTGGTGGGGAGACCCCTGTATGGTTCCCTGTGCTCCTAGGAGAAAGGATGGGGTAGTAATTGCCTTCATTTGGACAGGCTTCAGCTGACAAGGGCAGGCATTTGCCAGGAGAATCTACAGGTAAGAGAAAAGTTAAACATTCACCTTCTGATTTCCCCTGTGGAGCTGATCCTTAGCTATGGAAATTATAGAAGATGAATGGCATAAAAAGGATTTCTTCTGAAGATTTAGTCCTCTGTAAAACAAAATCTACATTTGACATCAATGGGGTTTAGATTGTGTGTCGTTTGAAAAATGTAATTATGCATATTTCTCTCAGAAGTAGTCATTTGCATGACACAAAATTGCCACTATTTCTTGTTGTGTGTTACAATTAGGACTGAGGAGACTGTGCGCGGCAGAGATTGTCCATCATAGTGATATTTTTCAAACTTACTACTTCCAAGGAACCATTTTCACTTTGACAAGTTGGCTGAACAACAGAGATCTGCCGCAAAACCTCTGCATTTTTTACAGTGATTTACTTTAAGCATAGCATTGGGAAGGCTGTCAGGCATTACCTTTGGTGAACCAATGACACTCTAAAACACTATTATGCATTGACAAGGAAATACTGGCAGGCAGGACATGAGACCTTAAGGAAATTCTTAAATCTTGTCCTCCATTTCTCAACTCTGTGTTCCCAACTTACTTTCGGTCCCACTAGCACATCTGGAACTGGAAGCCCAGGTAGTGGTTGTAACCAAGAATGTGTTCCACCAACTGAAGGAGGAGGTGACCATCATTCATCACTCTGTCAGCTCAACAAAAATGCACTCTGGTTGTTGTGGATTTTCCGGGCTGTATAGCCATGGTCTTGGCATTGTAGTTCCTGACGTTTTGCCAGCAGCTCTGACTGGCATCTTCAGAGGCGTAGCACCAAAAGACAGAGATCTCTCAGTGTCACAGTGTGGAGAAGATGTTGGCAGGTAATTTATATCTACTCAGGGAGGTGGGTTTGGGCTGAGTCATCCTGTAAGAGTTTCCCAGGGTGTGGAATGCTAATGGAGGGAGGATTCACTGTATCCTGAGGAGGTTCTTTTGCATATGGATTGGTGCTTGATATGCTAATCAAGCATATGGATTGGTGCTTGATATTTTGCATATGGATTGGTGCTTGATATGCTTGATATGCTGCTTGATATGCTATACAGACCGGAAAATCCACAACAACCATCATTCTCCGGCCATGAAAGCCTTCAACAATATAAAAATACACTCTGTGCAACATCACCTCTGGATACGTTTCAAAAGCTTCTACTTGCACAGACTGTGGCGGCCCATCTTCTTAGGACGACAAGATGCCAGGAGCATACCATACATTGCTCTGATGTGCAGGTATGCTCTGTTTGTCTGTTCTCTCCAGGGCACTGTGACCAATCAGGCCCCCTATGGAAAGCAAGCAAGAAGTCCCTTTAAATTAGCTGTGTGCCTTCTATCTGCCAACCATGAAAGCATGGTGGTTGCTAGGAATAGTGAGATATTTTAAGTATAGGAGAAGACTGACCAGAGAAGAAATTCCAAGTGCTAAAGTGGAGTGTACCCAACACACTTGAGACTGAGTGCTAGTTTTATAAATCCAGGAAACATGGCTGCAGCCTTTGGCTATCTCTTTCCTGGGATCGCTGAAACTCTGATTGGGATTTCTCTGATTTTTTTTTTTGGTGCATATCCCTAACTCTGTCTATCACCAGGCTTCAGAGCATTTGAAAGCAATGATATCTTAATAGATATAAATTAGTATATCAAGGGTTGGCAATGAAATGAAATGTAGCCGGCACAGACAGGCAATATTTTAAAAATGGTAAAAAATCTCAGATATCAATATCCTCAGCAGAAGCTCATAAAGAGAGCTGCCTATATAAACCTTTCCATTTAATTCCCAATCTTCTGTCTGCTGTTTTAACGGGAACATCTTCAGCCATGTGTTCTTTTATGGATTAGACATCCTAAATTCTTTATACAAAAATTAAGGCTTGAAAGAAATAAAAATTACTAGGTCATAATGGTTTTTATCTCTGGATCTGTTTGTCTTCCAAGTCATGCTGAATTTTTTCCCCATTAAAATGACAGGGATTAAGGTGATATGCATGTTTTTTTTCCCATTAGGGATAGGAAGAAAAATTGGCACAAGTTATTTGATATAATGGTTGGCTTGGAAATCACAGTTGAAAAATTAAAGCCAAGATTGGGTGTCTGTAGAAGAGCAATCTAAAATAGAATAATAAAAAGTCATTTTCATGGCTGTTATTTGAGAAAACTTAGGGTCCATTAGCTCAAGAGTTGGCTTTTGCTGCAAGGTGACATCTGGAAGTAACCTCCTGACAAGAACCATTGGGGGATTCAGTGGCAGGCAAACTGAACAGCATTCCCCCTCTGCAATTGCTAGAGTAAGCAAGAAACTATATTAAGAATATCCAACTTTACCACAGAGTATTTCCTAGAGCTATCGTTTGTTACTTCTCAGTAGCTCTAGGAATTGGCAGAACTCTGTGGTAAGAACTTCCTGTAAGTAGACAAGGCCTTATTTTTCTTTTTAATTTTTCTCCCACCACTGCTTTCAGTAACAGTAGGCAACAAGACCTTGGGGACAGGGTATTCCTGCCCTACTGTACATTGACTCCTTTGCAAATTAATGCTTATTTAATGTCCCTTGTTTTTAACATATTCCTTATTTTTTCTCATGTAAATTGTGAGCAGGTAGACAAAGGTATGTCTCTTTTTAAAATTGATCTAAACCAATTATTGCCTATATCTCCTGATGTGTTGTATAAACAACACTATTTATAAAAATGGCAAATAGAAGCAAGTTACCATGGCATGCAGGGCAAAATGGTGGAATGACATTTTTTTACCATGCCAATACAATGTGACATCTATTACAGCTAGGGTTGCCAGCTCCAAGTTGGGAAATTCCTGGAGATCTGGCAGGTGAAACTTGGAGAAAGTGGGGTTTGGGGAAGGAAAGGACCTTGGCATGGCATAATTCCATCAAGTCCACCCCACAAAGTAGCCATTTTCTCCAGGTGAACTGATCTCTGTGGCCTGGAGACCAGTTGTAATTCCGGGAGATCTCCAGCCATTACCTAGAGGCTGGCAACCCTAATTACAGCATCTTCAGAGGTAGCGGAATGGCACATTTGCTGCTAGGAGGGCTTTTGAACTCCAGGCCTGACTCCTGAAGTTGCCTCCTAAAAGGCAAAATCTGAAATGCATTTGAGAGGTCCTGTTTAGACAAGACATCAAAGGAATTTTGAAGGGAAGTTAAAAAAAAAAGCTTCAGCAACATTTCCTGGGGGGATTTTATACATCTGTAGGCCTAAATGTGACATTAGATATGGAGGGGCCATTGTATTGTAAAACCAAGAAGCAGCTACAGAATATGGTGTTATTCTGCCATCTACCTTCATGAAGAAAATAGTTCTGCTTTCTGAAGTGTAGGATCCAAGCAGACTAGCAAACAAAACAATTGGAAGTAGTGTTTGTTTACCAATTTCTGAAGGTCTTACCTAATGTGTTGCTCCAGAACTGTTAGCTTTAGAACTGGTTTTGCCCAATGAAATTGCTTTTGCTATTGCTGTATGAAAAAAGTGAATGAATATTTTTGCTTTATGCTTCATGAATAAAAGTCCACACAAGGCTTGTAGATTAAGAAAGGAAACAGATGCCCTTCATTGTTAAGGAACTCCATACTAACATAGAGACGGAAAAATGAACATTCTGTTTATTTATCTAGGCTAGAATGGAGAGAAATGCTGAGAGTACATCTTGCCCTCATGGAGATTAGGCAAAGAAGCAGGAGGAGAAGGAATTAGATGGAATGAAGGCATTCTCTGAGAAGAAGTATCTGAGGAAGTAAGCAGCAGAGCAGAAAAGAGGAAGATACAAAGGAACTGACCTATCCACCTAACTATTGCCCTCTCGAGAGTGCTCTGTGCAAAGAAACAGTATACAGTCCTTCACTTCCAACAAAAAACTTTATTTCAAGTGCAACAGCATCCCTGTGCAACTTGGGGGGGGGGTTATACAAGTATAACCAACAAGAGAGTTGGCCAACCAGGTTTTCCATTGGAAACAAAACGGTACAACCATACTTCACTGGCTAATGTGTTATCAATAATCATTATGCTATAACAATAATTTCACAAGTGGACTGGCTTGTCCACATAAGAAATTTACCAGCTAAAACACAGAGCAGTGTATAGTTTTAGATGGGTAGCTATGTTGGTCTGCAGTAGAACAGCAGGATTTGAGTCCAGTGGCACCTATGAGACCAACAAGATTTTCAGCGTGTAAGCTTTTGAAAGTCGAAGCTCCCTTCTTCAGACAGGAATAGGTACAGAGATCCCTGAGCCTTTATATCTCAGCCAAAAGGTCTGTGGGTTGTTACAATGCAGATTCATTAGGTGGGAGCAGTTTAGGAAAGGAGGATGTCAGGATATAAAGATCCAATGGTACAATGCAGCTTGATTAGAGAAGAAATTAGCATCTGTAGTGAGATAAGAATTCTAAATCTCTGTTCAGCAGTGTATGCTACACAGATTGCATTGCACACAGTAATTCTGTGGGTCCTTTCTACAATGCTCGATTTCTGTTCCACCACTTCTTAATGGGGTCATCATCCTATGCCACACATGTCACAAGCGGGACCTGGTGTTTCCTTGGAATTGCAACTGATCTCCAGACTACAGAGGAAGCCAGCTCCCCTGGAGGAAATGGGAATTTCAGAAGGCACCACACCCCATTGAGCTTCCTCACCCCTAAAATACTACCTTTCCCAGGCTCCACCTCCAAATCTTCAGGAACTTCCCAACCCAGAGCTGGCAACTCTAACTCTAACTGCCTCCTATACTATGGATTACATATTTCTAGTAGTTCAAGGAGCAAAGCCACACATCAGGCTCTCAAATGGATGTTTATTACTCTGGTTCAGGCTTAACAAGACTGAGGACCTGGCCAGTTTTGAGAAAAGTTTCTTGGCTCGCTAATCTGGCATACCTCTGAGTTGTCACAGTTCTTTTGGGAACTGGCCTTGAGAATCCCAGTGAAGCGCAACAGTAAACACTAACAATAAGTACTCCCCATATTCCTCATGCCAGCACCGCCAATTAAGTATCTAACCCCTGATTGGTTCATGCACTGATGGTCTGACATAACTCAGGCCTGAAAATGGCTGTTGGATTGTACTGTGTGGATCCTGTCTTGTTAGTATCTGTCTACAAGCAGGTGAGAGAGAGGAGCTTTGCTTCTATGCCTCCTGCTTTCCAGCATGACAAGAACTGCACGGCATGGATTGGACTCTGTTGCTAAAGCTTCGGTAAGGGGATGTACTAAAATGAATGACAGGATTGCCCATTGGAAATAATGGGAGAGGCTTGAATGCCCACAGGAAATAATGGGAAACTGGAATGCCCATTGACTTGCATGGGCTCCATTGAAACACATTAGAGCAAAAAAAGAGGTGCAAAGAAAACGTGGAATAGAATTTTGAAGGAAAGTGTCTGGACTCAGATAACCTATTCTGGGACTGGATTGACAGGCCCCATGCTGGAATGACGGCCCCTGGGTGTGCCAGAAGGGCTCTGGGACTGGAATGACAGGCCCCAGACTGGAATGACGGCCCCTGGGTGTGCCAGAAGGGCTCGGGGACTGGAATGACAGGCCCCTGACTGGAATGATGGGCCCTGGGTGTGCCAGAAGGGCTCTGGGACTGGAATGACAGGCCCCATGCTGGAATGACGACCCCTGGGTGTGCCAGAAGGGCTCTGGGACTGGAACGACAGGCCCCTGACAGGAATGACAGGCCCTGGGTGTGCCAGAAGGGCTCGGGGACTGAAATAACAGGCCCCTGACTGGAATGACGGACCCTGGGTGGGCCAGAAGAGCTTTGGGACTGGAATGACAGGCCCCTGGGTGTGACAGATGGGCTCTGGGACTGGAATGACAGGCTCTATGCTGGAATGACGGACCCTGGGTGTGACAGAAGAGCTCTGGGACTGGAATGACAGGCCCCTGACTGGAATGATGGGCCCTGGGTGTGACAGAAGGGCTCAGGGACTGGAATGACAGGCCCCTGACTGGAATGATGGGCCCTGGGGGTGCCGGAAGGGATCTGGGACTGGAATGACAGGCCCCTGACTGGAATGACGGGCCCTGGGTGTGACAGAACGGCTCGGGGACTGGAATGACAGGCCCCTGACTGGAATGACGGGCCCTGGGTGTGACAGAAGAGCTCGGGGACTGGAATGACAGGCCCCATGCTGGAATGACGGCCTCTGGGGGTGCCAGAAGGGCTATGGGACTGGAATGACAGGCCCCTGACTGGAATGATGGTCCCTGGGTGTGACAGAAGGGCTTGGGGACTGGATTGACAGGCCCCATGCTGGAATGATGATCCCTGAGTGTGCCAGAAGGGCTCTGGGACTGGAATGACAGGCCCCTGACTGGAATAAAGGCCCCTGGGTGTGCCGGAAGGGCGCTGAGACTGGAATGACAGGCTGGGACTTCCGGTTTGGGATCCATGGAGGTCTAACGCAGCTCTAAGTGCAGAGCTGACCGGGCTGCCATTTCAGCGGCCGGAGGGGCACAAATAGCCCCTGACCACCTGCTCTCAGGCGGAGAACAGGCAAAGAATGCTCAAAGACCTCAGGGCGCATCGATCTCGGGCGAGGGGGGGTTCTGCGCTAAGGACTCTCTCTCGACCCTTGAGGTCCCACCCTTTGACAGGTCGGCATAGATCTCTGCAGCAGACCCGGGGCCAGTGCGGCTGGCATAAGACCTTTGTGCCCAAGCTTCAACAGGGGGAAAACAAACGGAAAGAGAACTTAAGATTGAAGCAGTGATTACAACCCAGAAAGACGTTTGAAAAGGTAAAGATCACTATCTCCTGAATTGGGATGGACTGTTAAGAGTAATGAAGTTTTAAAAGGACTTTTTAAACTGCAACAGATTTACTATAAGGAGGGGGAAACCCGGCAAGAAATAGATTGCAAAAAGGACTAAGTAAAAAGAAGTAATTTAAGAAAAAGGACATTTGTTTATCATACCTGTGGTTGAGAATCGATAGCAGGCTGTGGGAAAATTTCTACCATCGCGAGAGCTGCAGCGGAGAGTCGGGAAACAGGAAGTACGTAATAGTGATAGAGTCGCCAGAAGGAGACGGCCCCTACTGGAAGACAGGAAGAAGGGCATCGCCATTTTTGAACAGGGAAGGGCTTTGGCTTCAGCAAGGGCGGAAGTAGGACATCTTGGATTGCAAAAGGGTACAGAGAAACCATAGAGAAAAGACGCCCGACATTTTGGATTTTCGGAGAGATTTTTGTTTATTTAAAGGACCGGGACTTTTAAATTAGTTAAAAGGATTATCAATTTGGACGCCACAGAGCTAAGAAAACGTGCAGACTCGTGGGAGCGAGGTAAATCAAGCCCCACGATGTCGAAGAAAGAGTGGCAAGCAGCCATAGAGAACTTGGACAAAAAATTTTGTGAAATGCTAAAGGAGCTTAAAGAAACAAAATTGGAGTTGGTGAAAGAAGTCAAAGATGTCAAAGAGACAGTTAAAAATGAGCTGGCAGAATAAAAAAGGGAATGGAGATGATACAAACCGACTTGCAGGCAGCGCAGCAAAAAGTTAACGATGTGGAGAAGGCGATGGACAATCTTACAGAGACGCAGCGAACGGATATGAGAGTAATGAGGGGAAGAATGGCAGTTGCGGAGAGTAAATATATGGAGAAGCAGCTGAGGTTTCGAGGTTTGTCGGAAGTAGAAGGAAAGACAGCACAAGAACAGGTGACTGAAGTGTTAGCTGAATACCTGGAAAAGGAGGAGGAGGAGGTTGTGGCTTTCCTGGATGTGGTGTACCGAATAAATTCCAGATTTGCGACCCAGAGAAAGGTACCAAGGGATGTGATAGTGCAATTTACGACAAGGAATGTAAGGGAAATGATAGTGACTAAGCAATTTCAAGATCCACTGATAGTTGATGGCAAGACAATTATCATTATGAAGGAGTTACCCAGATCGGTGCTCTTGGACCGGAAAAAATACAAAGTGTTAGTCCAGACTTTGAAAGACATGAAAGTAAGATATAGATGGGAACTACCGGAAGGGATATCTTTTGAATTTGGAGGAGTAAGAAAGCGCATCAGATCTGAATTGGAAATGGAAAGGTTCATGACGGACAATGAAAAAGACTTACCAACAACAAGGCTTTGAATATGGGGTGCAAAGTTTTATCGTGGAATGTAAATGGACTCAACTCACCTAATAAGCGAAAAAGCATTTTCCACTGGCTATTAAAACAGAAATGTGATATAGTTTGCTTACAAGAGACTCATATTAGAAATCAGGACGTAAAATACCTTAAAGTAAGTAAATTGGGCATTGAATTTGTAGCGGCCTCAAAAAAGAAAAAAAGGGGAGTGGTATTATATATAAAAGAAGAGCTGCAGCCAAAGGTGATAATTAGAGATGGGGAAGCCAGATTTATAGCAGTGGAATGTATTTGGAATTTAAAGAAAGTGTTGGTGATTGGAATATATGCACCTAATGGAGCTAAAGAATGCTTTTTTGAGGATTTAAAGAAGCAACTAGATGAACTTTCATATGATCAGATAATACTTGCAGGAGACTTCAATGGAGTTACGAATTTGGAACAGGATAAGAAATCAGCCACTACACAAAAGAAAAGAGGACTATTACCAAAGACTTTTTTTGGATTAATGCAACAGGAAGCGTTGGAAGATGTGTGGAGAACGCAGAATCCCACAAGCAGACAATATACCTTTTTCTCTGCAAGACATTCTACCTTATCGCGTATTGATATGATCTGGGCCTCAAAGGACTTAGTACTTTGGACTAAGGAAGTAGAAATAATGCCCATGATAGGCTCAGATCATAACCCAATTATGTGGAAATTTGGAAAAAGAACTAAGAGAAAAGGATGGAGAATAAATGAGGATTTGTTGCAAGAGGGAGAAAATATGGAAATGTTGAGAAGGGAGACTAAATTCTTCATACAGTACAACATGAATCAAGAAGTACCAACCAACAAGGTATGGGACACGTATAAAGCAGTAATCAGAGGTGTATTAATGGACTTAAATGGAAGACTTCGAAGGAAAAAAGAGAAGAGACAGGAGATTATGGAAAAAATAAAAGCCAAAGAAATACAGCTGAAGAAAAGACCAGGGAAAAAGAAAATATATCAGGATATTAAAATCCTTCAGGAGCAGTTGATGGCTATGAATAACAAAGAACTGGAATGGAATCTTAAAAGACTGAATCAAAAGTCGTTTGAAGGGGCGAATAAACCTGGGAAATTTTTGGCATGGCAATTGAAGAAAAGAAAGGAGAAAAAGATAATAAATAAAATATGTGATGACAATAAAGTACACTTGGAACAGGTCGCTATTAGCAGAGCCTTTTATAAATTCTACGCTAAATTGTATGATAAGAAAGAAGTGAATAAAGATGCGATAGCCGCATATCTGGAGAAAATGAAGCTTCCAGTAATTTCCGAGGAGTGGAGAGTTAAACTAAACAGCGAAGTAACAGAAGAAGAGATAAGGAAGGCAATACAGTCAACAAACTTGGGGAAAGCGCCAGGGCCTGATGGACTTACAGCTAAGTTTTACAAGGCAATGGCCAATGAACTGGTACCGTTTTTAAAAGAGGTGATCAATGGTGTTTTGAGGGACCAAAGGATCCCAGATACCTGGAGTGAAGCAAATATATCATTGATCCCCAAAGAAGGACAGGACTTGACCAATGTCAAAAACTACAGACCTATCTCTTTACTCAATAATGACTACAAGATTTTTGCAAAGATCTTGGCGGAGAGAATAAAGGGATGGCTAGCCGAAGTTATTGGAGAAGAACAAGCAGGCTTTTTACCAAATAGACAAATTAGAGACAACCTAAGGACAGTTATAAACGCTATAGAATATTATGACAGGCGATGTGATAAGGAGGTTGGTTTCTTCTTTGTAGACTCTGAAAAAGCATTTGACAATTTGAACTGGGACTTTATGTTTGCCACCATGGAACAGCTACAAATGGGGGAAAGATTCATAAGAGCAGTGAGAAAAATTTATAGAGACCAGAGTGCAGCAATTGTGGTGAATGACGAGCTGACTAAAAAATTGATTATTGGAAAGGGTACAAGACAAGGTTGCCCGCTATCCCCATTGTTGTTTATTTTGGTTCTTGAAATTTTGATGATGCAGATTCGAGAAGACAATGCAATCCGTGGTATAAAGATAAAAGACTTTTCCTATAAGGTCAGAGCGTTTGCAGATGATATAATGTTAATTGTGGAAGATCCAATTGAAAACATGCCCAAGGTAATAGAAAAAATTAAAGAGTTTGGAGACTTGGCAGGTTTCTATGTAAACAAAAAGAAATCAAAGATTTTATGTAAGAATATGACCAAACAAAAACAACAGTTATTAACGGAAATAACAGATTGTGAGGTAATGAGTAAGGTGAAGTATTTGGGAATTGAATTGACTGCAAAAAATATAGATCTATTCAAGAATAATTATGAGAAATTATGGACCCAAATAGAGCATGATTTGATTAAATGAAATAGACTGAACTTGTCATGGCTGGGAAGAATTGCAGTAATCAAGATGAACGTGTTACCAAGAGTTATGTTTCTGTTACAGACGATACCAATCATTAGGGACTCCAAGCAATTTGATAAATGGCAGAGGAAAATATCAGAGTTTGTGTGGGCAGGCAGGAAGCCTCGAGTGAAAATGAAAGTGTTACAGGATGCAAAAGAAAGAGGGGGAATGCAACTGCCCAACTTGAGACTTTATTATGATGCAATCTGTCTGGTATGGTTGAAGGATTGAATCATGTTGAAAAATCGCAAACTGCTGGCCTTAGAGGAATACAAAAAATTATTTGGATGGCATGCATGCCTATGGTATGATAAAGTAAAAGCAGATTCTATGTTTCTGCATCACTACATTCGGAGAAGCCTCTTTACAATTTGGAAGAAGTATAAAGAATACCTACAAGAAGGAATTCCCTCCTGGGTGGTTCCATATGAAGTAATAGATCCAAGAACGGTCGACAATGAACAACAGTGTTTAACGTACAAGGAGATAACTCAAATAGAATTTTCTAAAATAAGAATAAGAACGCAACAAGAGTTGTCTCCAAACTACGACTGGTTTCAATATAGACAAGTTAGAGATCTTTATTACTCAGACTGTGCGAAGGGAGGGATAAGGATGGAGGACTCAGAATTAGAGAAAGTAATTTTACAAGAAGACCAAAAGGAAATTTCCAAGGTTTACAAAGTGTTGTTAAAATGGTATACTGAAGATGAGATAGTCAAAGTGCAAATGGTGAAGTGGGCTATAAACTTCAACAAAGAAATAACAATGGAGGCGTGGGAATACTTGTGGAAACATACATTGAAAATCACGACATGTACCAATATTAAAGAGAATATTTACAAAATGATCTACCGTTGGTATCTGACGCCAAAGAAGATTGCGCTAGGGAACTCGAATATGTCTAATAAATGCTGGAAATGTAAAAAACATGAGGGATCAATGTATCACATGTGGTGGACTTGCGAGGTAGCTAGGCAGTACTGGGGGGAAATAATAAGAGTAATGAGTGAGATTTTACAATTTCAAGTTAATAAGAACCCAGAACTCCTGCTACTGAACTTGGGAATGGAAGACATCCCAGCACAACATAGGACATTGATATTTTATATGACGGCAGCAGCCAGACTTTTGTATGCGCAGAAGTGGAAAGTACAAGAAGTGCCAACTACTGAGGACTGGATTTACAAATTGCTGTACATGGCGGAGATGGACAAAATGACAAGAAAACCGAGAGACCTTGATCCAGGGCAGTTTAACACGGACTGGGGAAAGCTGAAGCAATATCTGGTGAAAAAATGGGAGGTGGGAGGAGAACTGTGGCAGTTTGAAAACTATTGAGGTACACAGGAGGAGAGAAGTGACTATACCAAGGGGGTGGAGAGTTAATGGAAAAATTCTAAGCAACTTTATATGACTTTTAAGTATTATATTAAGTAGCAATATTGTTGATACTATGAGAATTATTGGGATAGAAATTAACTAATCTATATTTTTTGGAAAGATAACCGTATAACATAGAGTGAATATATACATACATACGTAAATTTAAAGATAGGTCTAATTGTTAGACTTATGGTATATGTATAGATAAAGAACAATATATAGAATAGAAGCCTAAGTAAATGACAATAAGTGTGTATAATAAGTATGTGTATAGCAGTATTGGAATTGATGTATAAAGGGGGGCAAATTGTTTGTCCCATATCGAAGAGAATAGAAGGAGTAAGATAAAACACAGGTTATCAAAATGAATATTACTAGTAGTTTTAATGAAGAAGATAAAGAGGATTTTATTTATATGACAATTTATATGACAATCTATATGTGAAAGGAAGTGGAAATAGTGCTTAGAAGAATCTGAAAGTATATTATAATAAATAAATAAAATAAGTATGAAGGGAGTAGAGGGAAAGTGGATAGGGGGTTGGAAAACTGTTGGAAGTCAACAAAAAGGGGGGGAAGGGAGGGGGTTAGAATTAGAAAAAATTAAAGAATGTGATTATAATTGTTATTATATGTTTCTAATCCAATAAAAATTCTTTAAAAAAAAGAGAGAGACTGGAATGACAGGCTCCTGACTGGAATGACAGGCCCTGGGTGTGCCAGAAGGGCTCAGGGACGGGAATGACAGGCCCCTGACTGGAATAAAGGTCCCTGGGTGTGTGAGAAGGGCACTGAGACTGGAATGACAGGCCCCTGACTGGAATGACGGGCCCTGGGTGTGACAGAAGTGCTCGGGGACTGGAATGACAGGCCCCTGACTGGAATGACAGGCCCTGGGTGTGCCAGAAGGGCTCGGGGACTGGAATGACAGGCCACTGACTGGAATAAAGGCCCCTGGGTGTGCCAGAAGGCCGCTGAGACTGGAATGACAGGCCCCTGACTGGAATGACGGCCCCTGGGTGTGCCAGAAGGGCTCGGGGACTGGAATGACAGGCCCCTGACTGGAATGACGGCCCCTGGGTGTGCCAGAAGGGCTCGGGGACTGGATTGACAGGCCCCATGCTGGAATGACGGCCCCTGGGTGTGCCAGAAGGGCTCGGGGACTGGAATGACAGGCCCTGGGTGTGCCAGAAGGGCTCGGAGACTGGAATGATAGGCCCCAGACTGGAATGATGAAACCTGGGTGTGCCAGAAGGGCGCTGGGATTGGAATGACAGGCCCCTGACTGGAATGACGGGCCCTCGGTGTGCCAGAAGGGGTCGGGGACTGGAATGACAGGCCCCTGACTGGAATGACGGCACCTGGGTGTGCCAGAAGGGCTCGGGGACTGGATTGACAGGCCCCATGCTGGAATGACGGGCCCTGGGTGTGACAGAAGGGCTCGGGGACTGGAATGACAGGCCCCATGCTGGAATGACGACCCCTGGGTGTGCCAGAAGGGCTCTGGGACTGGAACGACAGGCTCTGTGCTGGAATGACGGCCCCTGGGTGTGACAGAAGGGCTCAGGGACTGGAATGACAGGCCCCTGACAGGAATGACAGCCCGTGGGTGTGATAAATTATGTCTTGGCTCCTTGCTAATGCTATTTCTTTAAACTTGAAAATATTTGCCGTATGGTACTCTATCGTATCAGGACAAGCTTTACTGTATAAACTCAACATTACCTCCACTGACCTATCAAAATCTGCACAAAAAAGTTAACACATTCAGCCCCTACTCCTCTTAAAGGAACTAATTCCAGTAAGAAACAACTGGGCAACAAAATGGAAAGCATTCCAGAGTCAAGAAATTGTTTTTTTTCCCCTTTCCTTGCAAGCCGTATAAGTGGGGAAGGGGGGAAACAATCCAAACTTTAAAAAAAAAAACAGTTTAATATGTCATTAGCAGTTTGTGCTACCCAGCAGTATTGAGGTTGGGGGGGGGGCATTTTCTCTTGCTCCCAATAAAGACAGGCCCTTGATTTTGCACTTTTGTTCAACAGGCCCAAATGAGTTCACTTTCCACAGGGTCTCTCAGAGGCTGTACATATATCATGTTTTTTGATTTAGCATTTGGTATGAAAATTGCTTTCTTATTAATTTGAGTTCAATAGTTTTTGTTATCAACATTATATTGCCTTTTCAATGGGTGGTGGGTAGGGGGTGAAGTTTTGTTATTTTATACTAGAAACAGAGCCCGTTGTGCAAATAAATACAATGGGCTCTAGAAAGCTGGGGCTGCGGAGGGCTGGTGGGAAGTTGTGGTTAGAAAGGGCTGGCAGGTGGGGGGCAAGCTGGGTCTGGGGGAGGTGAGAAGCAGGAGGGGCCTGGGGAGGGATGGCAGGGGAGGCAATGGAGGTTTGGGGAGGGCTGAGAGGCAGGAGGGGTGTGGAGAGGAATGACAGGTAGGGAGGCAACGAGGTTTTGGGGAGGTCTGAGAGTCAGTTGGGGTGTGGAGAGGAAAGGCAGGTAGGGAGGCAATGGGTGTTTGGGAAGGGGTCAGAGGCAGGTGGGGTGTGGAAAGGAAATTCATGGAGGGAGGCAATGGGTGTTTGGGAAGGGGTCAGAGGCAGGTGGGGGTGGGGAGAGTAATGGCAGTTAGGGAGGCAATGGGGTTTTGGGGAGGGCTGAGAGCCAGGTGAGGTGTGGAGGGGAAAGGCAGGTAGGGAGGCAATGGGGTTTTGGGGAGGGCTGAGAGCCAGGTGAGGTGTGGAGGGGAAAGGCAGGTAGGGAGGCAGTGGGGTTTTCAGGAGGGGTCAGAGGCAGGTGGGGTGTGGAAAGGAAAGGCAGGGAGGGAGGCAATGGGGGTTTGGATCGGAGAGCGGAGTGACGTGGCTCCAGAGGCCTTGCAGACGCCTTTCCCCGGGCCCAAGGAGAGTGGAGAACTGCTGCCCTGCGAGGCCCCAGGAACCATGTGCACTGCTCTCCTCGAACCCGGGTCGAGATGCCGCAAGAGGAGCACCGCTGCCATGCAAGGCCCCGGGTCTTTGCAGAGTGGCGTGCCTGGCTCCGGCAGGGCTGACATGGCAGCGGATGCTTTGCCCTCATCCTGTCCCTGCCGAAAGCAGCACTGCGTGGTTCTGGCAGGGGTCAGAGGGCAGCAGGCTTCTCTCCTGCCAGGGCTCCCCTGAGGCTTTCTGACATGCCGCCCTTGCTGCCCTTCCTGTGCCACCGCGGGAAGGGCTGAGAGTGCCACCGCCCTCCGAATGGGCTGCGAAACCCGCAGCATCGAGCGGCACCCTCCAGAAGCGGCCTGCCTGGTGCACTTACTGTTGCATCGGAAACCCACTAAGGGAATTATAAAGTAGGACTAGCAACAAAGCCCGTTGTGGGGGGAAAAAACCAACAGGCTCTAGAAAGGGCAGGACAGGCGGAGCAGGCATTTCCTCTTCCGCCCTGTGCTGCGCCCCCTTCACGGTCGCGCAGTGCCTGCTCAGAGTTCAACACGGGGAGAATCTGCGGGTGGATTTGAAGCGCGTTCTCGGCCTGGGGCAGTGCAGGCAGCAAGAGCTTCGAAGTGGGCGGGACAGGGTAAAAGCCGGAACGAGACGGAACAGGCCGGAACGGGCACAAAAGAAATGCTAGTGCCACAAAAAAGGGAGATGTGTTAGAGACACTCCATAGCAATATTTTAGAAATGAAAACTCTGGACTGGCACCCTTTAATTAACCCATTCCATGCCAAAAAGCTCCTGGAACAGCACAAAACAGCCCGGAACGGGCACTAAAGAAATGCCAGTGCCACAAAAAACAGTGGGATGTGTTAGAGACACTCCAGAACAATATTTTAGAAATGAAAACTCTGGACTGCTCCGCTTTTGTTAACCCGTTCCATGCCAAAAAGCTCCCGGAACAGCACAAAACAGCCCGGAACGGGCATAAAGAAAGGCCAGTGCCACAAAAAAGAGGGGGATGTGTTAGAGACACTCCAGAACAATATTTTAGAAATGGAAACTCTGGACTGGCACCCTTTAATTAACCCATTCCATGCCAAAAAGCTCCCGGAACAGCACAAAACAGCCCGGAACGGGCACTAAAGAAACGCCAGTGCTACAAAAAACAGTGAGATGTGTTAGAGCCATTCCAGAACAATATTTTAGAAATGAAAACTCTGGACTGGCACCCTTCATTTAACCCGTTCCATGCCAAAAAGCCCAGAACGGCACTAAAGAAATGCCAGTGCCACAAAAAACAGTGGGATGTGTTAGAGACACTCCAGAACAATATTTTGGAAATGAAAACTCTGGACTGCCCCGCTTTTATTAACCCGTTCCATGCCAAAAAGCTCCCGGAACACCACAAAACAGCCCAGAATGGGCACTAAAGAAATGCCAGTGCCACAAAAAAACAGTGGGATGTGTTAGAGACACTCCAGAGCAATATTTTAGAAATGAAAACTCTGGACTGGCACCCTTCAATTAACCCTTTCCATGCCAAAAAGCTCCCGGAACAGCACAAAACAGCCCGGAACGGGCACTAACGAAATGCCAGTGCCACAAAAAACAGTGGGATGTGTTAGAGACACTCCAGAACAATATTTTAGAAATGAAAACTCTGGACTGGCACCCTTTAATTAACCCTTTCCATGCCAAAAAGCTCCCGGAACAGCACAAAACAGCCCGGAACGGGCACTAAAGAAAGGCCAGTGCCACAAAAAAGAGGGGGATGTGTTAGAGACACTCCAGAACAATATTTTAGAAATGAAAACTCTGGACTGGCACCCTTTAATTAACCCATTCCATGCCAAAAAGCTCCCGGAACAGCACAAAACAGCCCGTAACGGGCAATAAAGAAACGCCAGTGCTACAAAAAACAGTGAGATGTGTTAGAGCCATTCCAGAACAATATTTTAGAAATGAAAACTCTGGACTGGCACCCTTCATTTAACCCGTTCCATGCCAAAAAGCCCAGAACGGCACTAAAGAAATGCCAGTGCCACAAAAAACAGTGGGATGTGTTAGAGACACTCCAGAACAATATTTTGGAAATGAAAACTCTGGACTGCCCCGCTTTTATTAACCCGTTCCATGCCAAAAAGCTCCCGGAACACCACAAAACAGCCCAGAATGGGCACTAAAGAAATGCCAGTGCCACAAAAAAACAGTGGGATGTGTTAGAGACACTCCAGAGCAATATTTTGGAAATGAAAACTCTGGACTGCCCCGCTTTTATTAACCCTTTCCATGCCAAAAAGCTCCCGGAACAGCACAAAACAGCCCGGAACGGGCACTAACGAAATGCCAGTGCCACAAAAAACAGTGGGATGTGTTAGAGACACTCCAGAACAATATTTTAGAAATGAAAACTCTGGACTGGCACCCTTTAATTAACCCTTTCCATGCCAAAAAGCTCCCGGAACAGCACAAAACAGCCCGGAATGGGCACTAAAGAAATGCCAGTGCCACAAAAAAACAGTGGGATGTGTTAGAGACACTCCAGAGCAATATTTTAGAAATGAAAACTCTGGACTGGCACCCTTCAATTAACCCTTTCCATGCCAAAAAGCTCCCGGAACAGCACAAAACAGCCCGGAACGGGCACTAAAGAAAGGCCAGTGCCACAAAAAACAGTGGGATGTGTTAGAGACCCTCCTGAACAATATTTTAGAAATGAAAACACTGGACTGGCACCTTTTAATTAACCCATAACATGCCAAAAAGCTCCCGGAACAGCACAAAACAGCCCGGAACGGGCACTAAAGAAACACCAGTGCCACAAAAAACAGTGGAATGTGTTAGAGACACTCCAGAACATCATCTTCAAGGCCTGTCCATTATCTTCAAGGCCTCCTGGAGGACTGGGGATGTGCCACAAGATTGGAGAAGAGCGAATGTTATCCCATTCTTTAAGAAAGTGAGGAAGGATGACCCGGGAAACTACAGGCCAGTCAGTCTGACTTCTGTTGCTGGGAAGATATTAGAACAGATTTTAAAGGGATCAATCTGTAAGCATCTGAAGGACCACTCAGTGATCTGGGGAAGTCAGCATGGTTTTGTTCCTAACAGATCCTGCCAGACCAACCTGGTTTCCTTCTTTGATCGAGTGACCAGCTTGCTGGATCGGGGGAACTCTGTTGACGTGATTTATCTGGATTTCAGTAAAGCTTTTGATAAGGTCCCCCATGACATTCTGATGGGCAAACTGGAAGACTGTGGAGTAGACTATAGGACAGTTCGGTGGATAGGGAACTGGTTGGAGGACCGCACTCAAAGAGTGGTGGTCAATGGCGTTTCATCAGATTGGAGGGAGGTGTCTAGTGGGGTGCCGCAGGGCTCGGTTCTGGACCCGGTACTTTTCAATATTTTTATCAATGATCTGGATGAAGGAGTGGAAGGGCTGCTCATTAAATTTGCTGATGACACCAAAGTGGGAGGGGTAGCAAACACCCAAGAAGATAGAATTAAAATTCAACAAGACCTGAATACTCTGGAGAAGTGGGCAGCTGTGAATAGGATGCAATTCAACAAAGACAAGTGCACAGTATTAAATCTGGGCCACAAAAATGAGAAGCACAAATACTGGATGGGGGATACACTTCTGGGCAGTAGTATATGTGAAAGGGATCTTGGGGTAAGAGTGGACTGTAAACTGAATATGAGCAGTCCATGTGATGCGGTGGCAAAAAAGGCTAATTCAATCCTGGGTTGTATCAAAGGGGCCATAGCATCGAAATTGCAGGAGGTCATAGCCCCTCTCTATACTGCCTTGGTCAGGCCGCACCTGGAGTACTGTGTGCAGTTCTGGAGGCCTCACTTCAAAAAAGATGTGGACAAAATCAAGGGGGTGCAGAGGAGAGCGACGAGGATGATCAGGGGTCTGGAGACTGAGCCCTACGAGGAAAGGCTGAGGGCCTTGGGAATGTTTAGTTTGGAGAAAAGGAGGTTGAGGGGGGACATGATTGCTCTCTTTAAATATTTGAAAGGCTGTCATTTGGAGGAGGGCAGGGAGCTGTTCCAGTTTGCAGCAGAGGGTAGGACGCGAAGCAATGGGCTAAAACTACAAAGGTACCGACTGGATATTAGGAAAAACTTTTTCACCGTCAGAGTAGTTCAAAAGTGGAATCAGCTGCCTAGGAAGGTGGTGAGCTCCCCCTCACTGGCAGTTTTCAAGAAGAGGCTGGATGAATACTTTTCAGAGATGCTTTAGGCTGATCCTGCACTGGGCAGGGGGTTGGACTAGATAGTCTGCATGGCCCCTTCCAACTCTACGATTCTATGATTCTATGATTCTATGAGAAATGAAAACTCTGGACTGCCCCGCTTTTATTAACCCGTTCCATGCCAAAAAGCTCCCAGAACAGCACAAAACAGCCCAGAACGGGCACTAAAGAAACGCCAGAGACACAAAAAAACAGTGGGATGTGTTAGAGACACTCCAGAACAATATTTTAGAAATGAAAACTCCGGCCTGGCACCCTTCAATAAACCCTTTCCATGCCAAAATGCTCCCGGAACAGCACAAAACAGCCCGGAACGGGCACTAAAGAAACGCCAGTGCTACCAAAAACAGTGGGATGTGTTAGAGACACTCCAGAACAATATTTTAGAAATGAAAACTCTGGACTGGCACCCTTCAATTAACCCTTTCTATGCCCAACAATTATCTGTTGGTAGCCTGAGACTTAGCCTCAGGCGAAGAGGAGTTACCTGGCTGGATGCTCCAAGTAACAATCAAAAAATATGTCTATTTTTTCAGTTATTTATTTGTTTATTTATTTGAAAAAAAATTAAGAGATGTCCGATTAATATATATAATAAACCAAAACAAGGAATCCACTTTAAGGATTGCTTCCCATAGACCAATTCAGTTAGAGGGTCAAAATGAAGGTGAGTGCAAAAATGATGCGAAGGGTGTGTGTGTTTGTACAGTGAACAGTGGATTAATGTGAACAAAATCAGTGATACAAAAATTCGTGACAGCTTGGTTGGAAAGCTGTATGAAGTATTGATATCTGAAGAGGGTTTTGACTAAAGTGTCAGCAGGTGCTTGGAGAGACGGTTCAAGCATACAGGAGGGAACAGCAGAGCTGATTTGAAGAGAAGGAGACTGGGTAAGGTTGCAACCTCCAGATAAAGCCTGGAGTTCTCCTGGAATTATAGCTGATCTCCAGATAAGAGAGATCAACTCCCCTGGAATAGCTGCTTTGGAGGGAGGACTCTATGACATTATATGCCACCAAGGTTCCTTTCCTTCCTAAACCACACCATCCTCTGATATTACCCCTAAATCTGCTGGCACAAGCAGGAGTCAGCAACTGTAAGACTGGGGAGGCTGAGGATGGTGAAGCAGCAAATATCATACTCTAGAATGTAACAGATAAAGGGCTTCTAAGCAAGATCAGGTTTGCCATTATGGGCTCTAGGAGAAAATTTCCTATAGGATGGTGGTCTGGGGTACCACTTGTCTGCACACAACACACACACACGTCAGTGCCCAGGCAGCCAGGAGGGCCAATAAGGCTGGCTAGGCAAGAATCAGCCAGTGGTCTAGGGGTGCAGAAAAGCCTGGTGCTGCAGATGCTGCCTATCCTCCTCACTTGGCTTGCCTTTGCCTCAGTTGCCCCATCAGTGATCCCTCTTGATCAGAGACACCAGCCACAGATGAACAATGATGAGGCAAGTGAGGCAAAGACGAGCCGAGGGAGACAGGCAACAATAGTCCTTGGCTTCACTGTGGTGCTGCCTCCTGCTGCTGGCTTGTACTTGCATATTAGCCCATTATCTGTTGGATCTCCTCCAGATGAGGTAGTGTTGATGGAAGAGGGATGGGACCAATGGTGAAGAACCATTTTCCATGGCTTCTTTGGCAACCCTGTCCACCCCCGTTGCCACGTGATAAAGATGATCCATTTCAGTCTGATTGTTGCCCTCATCATGGCAGACTAAGATCATTTGTTGCCCTGATGAATGCCCTACACTGATCCTCTTATTTGGAAATTGCATCCTTGTTTGTTTTCCTGTACTTCTTAATGCCTTTTGATATCATTGACAACACCATCCTGTGACAGCACAGCATTCATATTTGGTAACGCTGTGACGTGGAACAAGGTATTTGGGACACAGGGAAGTTTATATCCCAAACATCTGTCTGCCATGCAGCCACAAAGAGGTAGGTAGATAACATGCACAAATGATGTCTTCTTCACCCACTGGTTTGTAAAGTGTGGGTTGGTGAACCCACAGCACAGCATTTGTGGGTGAACCCACAAAAAATGGATCCAGGGTATCCATTGTAGATGTCAGCACTCAAAAGGCAAGGATTGGGGGGGAGGGTTTACCTCCCCCTGTCACATATGTGGAAGAGAACAGCTTCTCACATATGTGAAGGACAAAGGCTTTACATTCAGTAGAGAAATGGCAGCTTTCTCCCTCCCTCCTCGACGGTATCTGAAGACAGCCCTGATCAGGTGAGCAAAGCTGCTGTGGTGGAACATAGAGGAAGAGGTTGTCCTACCGATATGCCAGGCCAAGGCCATCTCACAGTCAAGACTTTGAACTGAATTTTTTTTTTTTTTGAAAAATTTTTTTATTGGGTTAGAATCCATTATTTTTACATTTACATTCAATTTTCCCCAATTTTTTCATCTCTAACCCCCTCCCTTTCCCCCCCTTTTTGTTGACTTCCAACAGCTTTCCAACCCTTTGTCCCCTTTCCCTTACTTTTATTAGCTTCCTCTATCTAAAACAAATATATATTCTCCATTATTCTAAGCAGTACATCCTTAACTATTTTTAACATTGTATGCCCAAACTGTAAGTCTTTGTTTCCATCTTAGATAAACAATTTATCCCATTTTTCAATTTCAAATATTTCTATATATCATAAACCATATAGATCATACATTCATTTATATCAAACAATTTGACTTATTCTCTATATATTACTCATTCTATCTTTTTGTAATAATTCTATATATCTCTCATCACGTAGTCAATCAATTTGACTCATCTATATCTTCAGACATTCAGTTTGGTACAAAACTTACCAAAAAGAAAGAAAATATTGTTAGTTAATCAATCCTTATATTTAATCCTTATAGTTAATTATTTTCTATCTATGTTCTGTTTGTTAACCTATATATATCTATATATATATCAATCTATTAATCTGACTGCTTATTAATTCACATTTATCTCTTCTCCCCCCGGTAAAGTCTCCCCCCTCTACTTCAGTGCTTCAGTAGTTCTCAAACTGCCACAGTTTTCCTCCCACCTCCCATTTCTTCTCCAGGTGTTGTTTCAGCTTCTCCCAGTCTGTGTTGAACTGCCCTGAGTCCAGATCTCTCAGTTTTCTTGTCATCTTATCCATTTCAGCCATATACAGCAATTTGTAAATCCAATCTTCAATAGTTGGCACTTCTTGTACTTTCCATTTTTGCGCATACAAAAGTCTAGCTGCTGCTGTCATATAAAATATCAACGTCCTGTATTGGGCTGGAATTCCCTCCATTCCCAAGTTCAGTAGCAGGAGTTCTGGGTTCTTATTAATTTGAAATTGTAAAATTTCACTCATTTCTCTTATTATTTCCCCCCAGTACTGCCTAGCTACCTCACACGACCACCACATATGATAGAGGGAGCCCTCATGCTTCTTACATTTCCAGCATTTATTAGAAGTATTCGAATTCCCTAGCGCAATCTTCTTTGGTGTCATGTACCAACGATAGATCATTTTGTAGATGTTCTCTTTGATATTAGTACATGTCGTTGTCTTCATTGTAGTTTTCCACAAGTATTCAGACTTTGAACTGAATTTGATAACTGATGGCGGAGGCTGGGCGGGGGGCATCGGGGGGAGCGGCGCAGCCGCGACCCCCGGGGGCCCGGCTGTCCTCGTCCTCGTCCTCGTCCTCGTCCTCGTCCTGGGCATGGGCATGGGCATGGGCATGGGCATGGGCATGGGCAATTTTATTTTTGGCAACCTCTTCTACATGCAAAACTTTTTTGGTACAAAGTTGTAATGTTATAAAATGGTAAAAATTTCATAAAATTGTAATTTTACTAACAATCCAACTCAAATAAGTTTATAGACAATTCAAACAGTATTGTTTTTATAATCATATTAGGCATAAATATTAAACATAACTTGTAAACATTAAGTAAAAAGTATTAAACACTCAGTAGAGATGGGTTGAAGGTTTTATCTTAAATCCTGAGCAGCTTGAAACCTTCAAGTGAGAACTGAAAACATGTTTCTCTGTTTTAGAGAAACTGCTTTTCAGTACAAAATAAACGGGATGTATGTTTTTGTTGCACTCTCCCAACCAGGAGACAGACTGCTCCTAAGAGTTTAATGGCTTCTTTCATTACGTGAGGTATCAAAATATAAATGTTTATTTAAATAAAACATAGAAAAATAGAACAGATGAACGCAACAAGAATTAAGTTTCCTAACATTCCTTAATGAAATCTAACTCAGTTAGATTAACGATGAAATGCATTCAAGTTACCGTAGCACATATTACAAGGGTAAGTTTCCTGCCTAGATATTCATGAGGTTTCTTTTGTCCAAAACCCTGATCTGCTATTTGGATTACCATTTTTATATATTACCTTATGCAGAAATCTAACATCTTTTCATATGATAACAAAGATAAATATCAAACCAATCATAATTTAATTATTTTTTACTATTTCCAGTCATGTGACATTTTACCTAGCCAAAAGTACCACTATGCCCAGCTGTAAGATAAGAGATATGGATAGTAAAAGTGACAAGAAAAGTTACATGACCAGATCATCCTTGGTCTCTGCTAACAATTACAGAACATGTATCTGATACTGTTCACTATTTTTAATTGGCTGTCAAAGATAAAGAAGCACCAGTTATACACCATACTAGAAAAAGAACTACAGAGATGTTCATACAGTGTTATTTAGAATGCATATGTTTCACTAAGTATGTGTTCTAAACCATAATCAGCAGTCTACTGGTTTGAATCCCACTACTGCCATGAGTTCAGTAGGTGGCCTTGGGTCAGCCACTCCTCTCAGCCCCAGCTCCATTGTGGGGATAAGAATAACACGAACTTGTTCACTGCTCTGGGTGAGGCACTAATATGTGTAGAAGAGCGGTATATAAGCACGGTTATTATTATTATTTATATTTCCATGATACCATCCCTTGACCTGTGAAATTAAGTATTTTGATAAATATGAAAGTGATACCAAATATAAATGCATTGCATAATTTGTGAGTGTATATATACAAACTTTAAAAATTGTATTGGATAATACCACAAAGCATGATTACTGAGAAAGCTGCTTTCACTGCTTTCAGTGTGGAGAGCTGCTTGTAGATCAAAACAACCTGGCGAGCTGTCTTCATGTAGAGTGCACTTGATTCTCTTGTCTTTCAATTCTGCTTTCATTCAGCATGGGTAAATCAATGTGCCAGCAGTAAACATTTGTATCACTCCTCTCTGAATGACCTTTTAAATTTTACTGCCTATCGTGTCAAAGCAATTAAAATTAACAATACAGTTACTAAGCTGCTAAGATCAATTAATGGCTCTTAGGCTTTATCTATTGATCTAGTGACATCTTCAAAAGCCACTGGTAACAGACTATACATCCTTCTCTTCTACCCACAATATATACACAAGGATTGATTACATATTATCTTCTAAATTACATATTTAAATGACATATTCTTATCTCCTAAATTAATTAGTCAAACTCTTTACATCAAGGATTGGTGACAAGTTGTGGACAGACTATGCTTTGACAGAATGTACACTGAGAATAAATGACATCAAACAAATTGGAAACTAAATAAATCACTTTTATTTAACAAATAAATTTCTTCTGAAGTCTCTTTAGAAATTAAACAATAGAAACAAATAAACTATGTGGCATTCCTCAAATCCATGTGTAGGATACTATGGAAGTGGTACTTTGAGGGAAATTAATCTCCGTTGCCTCCTGTCATGAAGAGCAAAAAGAAAACATTAGAAATGAAATGATATCTAGGATAAGAAAACTAGAAGATGAACACAAAAAGGCCACCCAATCTATAAACTTACTTGCATAAAATTAGAGGGAAAAACCTCCTCACATTCTATACAAGCTATTAAAGGCACCCAGGAAATACTCAAACTAATTCTGTAAAATTAGCCGATGTATTTGCTGAATACTACCAAACTATTTGTACATCAGACAATCCTGACACTAATTATATTTTAATTTTTTTATCATCACAGGAAATTTGGAAAAAAACTCACAAGAACATAAACAATATCTGGACCAGCCAGTCACAACAGAAGATGTTACAGTCACTATCAAATCCTTAAAAAAAATAACAAAGCTTCAGACAGGGATGGATTCCCTGCCAAATTTTTACAAAAAAATACATTCACCTACTTTCAACTCCACTAACTGCCACATGCAGCTCTGTTACGATAGGAGGTAGCATCCCTCTATCTTGGTCAGAGGCTGAAATAGTAGTTACTCCAAAAAAGGACAATGATATTACAAATACTAAATCTTCACAACCAATACCCTTACTGAACCAAGACCAAAAGATCTTTACAAGCATATTTGCCAAAACATTGTCTAAATTTAAATAACCAACTACTTTCACCTTGACCAGACTGGCTTTATGCCAATAAGGAATCTTTTTGACAATACACGTAACACTTTAACTATAATTAATTTCTGTGTAGCATACAAAACCCCTGCATTACTTCTGACCTTTGATATAGAGAAGGCATTTGATTAAGTGGAAATACCATATCTAAAACTTTACTTCAAAAAATGGGTTTTGGTGACCAATTCTAAAATGCCATTAATGCTCTTTATCTTTCTCCAAAAGCTACAGTTAGGACTAACAATGTACATTCAATAGATATCCATATAGAAAGGGGAACTAGACAAGGCTGTCCCCTTTCCCCATTTCTGTTTGCCATAACTAAAGACAGGGCCGGTGCTACCATTAGACCAACTAGGCAGCCGCCTTAGGCACAGACCTCAAGAGGGGCATAGTTTTATACAGATTACTTTCTTGAAAAAAATTCAACTGAGAAAATCTATTGAGCACCCCCTAAATGGTCCTGTCCACAGACATCAATCAGCTCAAAAGCTCACCGTAACTTTATTTATTTATTTATTTATTTATTTATTTATTTGATGTATACCCTGCCCTCCCCACAGATGGGCTAAGGGTTGCTAACAACATTAAAAAATACAACAGTGGCATTTGGAGATCAGTTGTAATTTGTGGGGATCTCCAGGAGGGTTGACAACCACAGAGTCATCAAGCCAGGCAGCCTTAGCATGGACCTGCCTGCTGCCAGAACTGCCACTGTCTCCCAAAGAACCCCAGGAGCAGCAAAGGCTGAGGGTAAGGGCAGAGTCATGGGCCAAGCACAGGAGCGCATGGCCTGGCAGCCCACGGCCTTCCCCCTGCTGAGGAAATGTCAGGAGAGCCAGTACAGGATCTGATCTACTCCTCCTGAGTAGCAGAGATGAGCCAGCTTGGAGAAAAAAGCTTAATGAACCCAGCCTCACCTGTAGGAGAAACTCCCTTTATAAGGCTGCAGCTAGCATGGGATTAGCTAGTCAGAATTGTGGCATTCTTGACTTGGCTGTTGGTGAGCTCTTAGGCTCTGGCTGCCTGAGCCTTGGTGGGTCACAGTCTTTGATTTTGGAATCTGTTACTTGACCATGGAGTTTGACCTGAGAATCTTTGTTGTTGGCCCTGTTGTCGTCAGAACTTGCCTCCAACCTAGTGAGCACAATATTTTTAATCCTTCTGTTTCAATTTGTTGCTTTCCATTATACTCTTAGATTATGTTGCTGCTGTTTCTATGGGTTTGTCATGAAAATATGGTTTAGAGCAAATTATACTAAGTGATACATGTGTATTCTAATGAACTTTGTTTTAGAATTTCATTAGGCTGTCTTGTTTTGGGGCATAAATTGAGCCAAATGTGTAAGTTTGGTTTTCTATAGTGCCTTTAATAAATATGAATCTGCCTTTCAGATCTCTTAGCGTATTTTTACGTTGGAAGGGTAAATACTTTTACTTTACCCTTTCATCATAAATTTTAAATTTCCGGCATGGGAGAGATGGAGCTCTTTCGATGTGCTATCATTCTCTTCAACACCGACACCACACCCTCTGCTTTTCTCCATTTCTCAGCTTCTTCTGGTGGTAGCTAGGATATTTCACCCCATGAAGTAGGTTCAGGTATTTCTGCTGTTCTTAGTGCAGAGGTAGTCAAGTCAAGTTTATTATTACAGTCTGCGACCAGTACATATAAAACCATTTGCAAATCAGTTTAAAAACAGTTGAGACTGGATACTGGGGAAGAATGATGAATAAATATAAGAGTAAAAAAATAAGATCATCATAAATTAGTTGTTTAAGCTGCCTTATGTGATTTACGTTGCTTGTAGACCTGGGCACAGAATCTTGCTACTTGACATGGTGTCTGGTGATTCTGATCAGACAAAAGATAATCAAGTTTGATTTTATTTGAACTTCCAGGGAATCTTTCTACTAATAGACTAATGGTTTCCGCTCGAATTTTACTATGACTTGGGAAGTTGAAGAAGATGTGCTTCAGTGAGTCAGTTTCTCTTAGGGGATAGGAGCAAAGCCTAAGAGAGTAATGGACAGCTTTAAACTTTCCTTCCAGAACGGCAGAGGGGAGAGTTGAACTTCTAGCTAAAGCAAATGCCCTTCTGGAGTTACTGGATTCAAGAAAGTAAAAATAGGCTGCAGGAGCGGCAATATATTTAGTAGTATCTGAAGAAATAAAACCTGGCATTCTAAGAAAATGTTTGTCTTTCAATGTCTGTCACTCTCTGCTTAATGAGTGATTTTTCTCAGTCTAACCCCATGACTAGCAAACTTTGAGGGGAAAGACCCAATTTTCCCAGGGATTTCAGAGTCGCCTTTTGCCAATTAGATTGAAATTTGTCTGGGAATAACAGAGGGAGCAGAAGTTGCGGGTTTAGACACCCTGACAGCCATTTGAAAATTGAAAGGATGGTGATTCTGGCCTCTACCCTTAACATTCCTGTTTCCAGTCTAACCCATGAGTTAGGCATGCATTTGGGCACTTGTAATAGGGCTCTAAGGAATTTGGAGTGCACTCTCTCAAGTTGAGAGAAAGAGGAGGATGGCAGCCCCAAGAATGATCCGTATACTAATTGGGCCAATGGTTTGGCTTTAAACAATCTGAGCGCAGCCGGTACATACTGCCCCCCTTGTGATCGATAGAATTTCAGTATACCGTGTGCTGTTTTTTCTCCCACATCAGCAATGAAGCTGCTATGTGTTGTTTTGGTACCTGAGGCTTGCAAAACTACACCCAAATATTTGAAGCTGGTAAGTTGTTCTAACTGATGCCCCTGAAGCTCCCATCGTCTGGTCTTTGGATTTTTACCGAAAGCCAGGATCTTAGTTTTTTGGTAATTAGTTAGAAGGTGTTCAGTATCACAGAATTGGGAGAATTTTTTTAGGGCTCGTTTCAGCCCTATGGGGGTCCTAGAAAGTAATACAGCATCGTCTGCATAGAGCAGTACGTGAATGTGCCTATTTGTTAATTTGGGAGGGTGCAATCCAGGGGCATTCAAAAGGTTTACCAAATTGTTGATGTAGAAGATAAACAGAAAGGGGGCTAGAAGGCACACCTGCCTGTAAGTTTGAATGGGGTCAGTCAAATGCCCAATTTGGCTGCACCTTACTCAAGGCAGTTTGCTTGTGCATAGCCCCCAAAAGGGACAGCAGTCGCCTATCAATAGAGGAGGCCTGCAGTTTCCTCCAAAGTCTATTTCTAGAGACTGTGTCAAAAGCTGCTTTTAAATCAACAAATGCCCGGTAAAGTGATGCTTGGTTTTCTGTAGCGTATTTCTCTCTACAAGGTGTTGCATTACTAGGCAGTGATCTATTGGTGACCTGCAAGCTCTAAACCCAGCTTGCTCATCAGCAATTATATCCTCCTGTTCTAGCCAGTCTAAAGATTTCTTCAGCAGATATTTTGTAGACAACTTGCTTACAATGCTTAGTAAGCTGATTGGTCTATAATTGGATGGATCCTCCTTCTTTCCCTTCTTATGGAAGGGGACTACTATAGCCATTCCCCAATCATTGGGGATGTAGCTGGTTTCATCAATATAAGTAAATGGGGAGGCTAGGAAAGTTTCCCACCAGTCCTTATTTGTTTTTCGTAATTCTGGAGATATTCCATCAAGCCCAGGGGCTTTTGCATTCTTTAACTGGCTAATATAAGCTTTTACCTCTTCAGCATGAACTAGGGGGCATTTGGCCAGATTTTCTATTGTTAGGGCAGGAGGGGGTTGAATAGGATCATCATACATTTTTTGGAAAAAAGAAGTCCATTTATCTGGGGGGACAGAGGAAGCCAAGGGGGAGGCGGCTGTGGAGGCACGGTTTGACACTAGTTTCCAGAACACCACTGAGTTTTTGCTCGTAGCTGCTTCAATTATATTGGCCCACAGTTTTCTGGTATGCTCTTTCTTACAGCGGGCAACCAGTGATTTATATTTCTTTTTTAAAAAGGAAAGAGAACGATATGCATCTTGTCTGGTCTTTTCATCATCTCTCAGTGCTAACTTATAGGCATAGATTAAAGCATTTTTAGCACAAATACAGCTCTGATCAAACCCAGGTTTAGATGACAAATTGGTCTTGACCAGTTTTCCCTCTTGAGCACCTACCAAAAGTGGTCTTAAGGATTGGATGAGGTCATCATAACTCTTTAAAGGATTTTCAGATTTTGAGGAAACCTTAAAAACTTGACTATATAGTTGTAGGTTCTAGTGCAGAGGTATTTTTCCCTGCACTTGTTCCTCTGCAGCAAGTATGCTCTGCGCGTTGCTACAGCAGAATCTCCCTACTTTCCTCCCTTTTATTGCAGCCATGAAGCTGACTTTCTGCCCTTTTCTTTCCAGACACAGCAGAATAGCTTTGAAGATTTTAGTGTTTTCCACTCTGCCTCTTCTCTTGGTGTTGCTGGGATACAGTTTGCTCTATGAAGTGGGTTTTTTCTTTGCTCTGGAGGCAGTTTCCCACCTTTTCCCTTTTGTTTTCCTTCTCACTTCTTGCTTGGCTTCCTCAAGTTGCTGAAAAGTTTCTTTTTGTAGCATTGGTGTAGCAGGGTTCAGTGTTCCCAAGAATTGAGACTAGACAGAATCTTCAGGAAGGAATGATGTTTATTGCCGGCAGAGCTCAGCGTGACTAGTGCCACAAAGAACTTAGCTCCCGATTCATTCACAGTTCCTCATTTTATACATACAGCATATAGACACATCACATGGTGTTGGTGTCAGGTAAGCTAAGCTCATTTTAGCTAGAATGTATCTGTTTTCCCATCTAACAGCGAGGCACTTCAACTGACATTTTAGATGAACATGTCTACATTGCTTCCGCTTTTACTTTGAATGCAGGCTACTGTAAAATGTGAGAACAAAGTTTATTTTTCATTATAATCATTCAGTATTAATGGCACTCAGCATTTGCAATCTATTAGTAATTAAACAATTGGTATTTCCTTCAGCTACATTGGAAGCTATTTCCCCACCTTTTTCCTGGCTGGCACAACAGAGTGTCTTCTACTCCCACCCCCTTCTCATGTTTGCTGTGACACAATGAGAGAGAGAATTATGTTGTACTTGAAAAGGAGATACTTTTGTCTGCAGTTACTTAGTTTGTTTGCTTTCTTCTTTTTAGCTGGCTCTCTGGAGAGCTAAAAAGGAGTAGTTTCAGTAAGGATTGTTCCTCTCAAGTTGACTGAGACTTCTGAGATAATTTTGAGTCTCCTAGACTATTTTGAGATGCAGCAATGACTGGCAGTATTATCTGAAAGCAGGATGATATAACTCATAAGGTTTGCCTTTTTTGAGAGTTAATGATCTCATATTGCCTATCCAAAGCCATACCATACTGCTTTTATTCAAAGAACAATATACACGAATCGCTAGCATCTTTTTCACCTTAATAATTACTTCAACTGGTCCACTTTGTTGGGGGAAAAGGTTAAAAAATAGCTTTTCTTCAGAGGTGCAATGGATCTTGAATCAATAGAGAGTCACCACACGAGTTTAGCTTTTAAAATCATTTACTTCTAAAGGAAAAAAGGTTAACAGGATTGCCTACAAAATAACAAATGCCTGGAGCTACATTCTCACTACTGGTTACAAACAAAGAGCTGTGATAACTGAATGGAGAATCTTCTTCTTCCTCTGTCTTCTTGACCCTGAAAGAAAATCACCTGACCTGTTGACCAATAACAGTTTACAAACACTCTCAAGTTTCCTGGGGTTGCAGATTATTGGCTTTGAGCCAGGTTCCCCTTCCAGGTCAATCTAAACAATAGCATGGTAGGTAAACACATTAACCCCATAATGACTGAATCTCAGACCTTGCAACACACATATATTCCAACACATTTATGGTACAGGTTTCTCCTATTTGTTTTACATATTGGGAAATGTCTTGTTGGGGTAGTGGTGCTCATTCGAGAGTCTTTCTCCATCAGGCTGCTCCCCTTGCCAAAGATTGCTGGCATTGATTGTCTGGGCCTGGTGTGGGATGCCGAGGAGAGTATAGCCATCTGTCTGGTGTACCGATCGCCCAGCGCACCAGCAGATGCTGTGCCTGGCCTGTTAGAGGCAGTGGCTGGCTGGGCCTTGGAGTACCCCAGGCTTCTGGTCTTAGGGGACATCAATGTCCATGCCGATGATGCTACCTCCTCACAGGCCATGGACATGATAGCCTCCATGGCAGCATTAGGACTATCCCAGTTTGTATCAATGCCCACACATCGAGCAGGACACACACAGGATTTGATTTTTGGGTTCAGGATTCAGGTGGATCTGGATGAAGCTATAGCAGTGCCATGGTCAGACCACTTCATCCTGAGGGCTTGTCTGAGCACCATGACCCCCTCCTGCTTGGGTGATGAGCTGATTTATGCTCGCCCATGGAGTCAAATGGATCCAATTGAATTGCAGAACGCTTTGCAGGATCCGATGCCCCCTGGTGGCTCATTGGATGAGCTGATAGAGGACTGGAATGCCCGTTTCTCTGAAGCTATTGATGAGATTGCTCTCTCTGCCCCCGAACTAGAGTAGCTCCTTGGTATACTGATGAGCTACGACAAATCAAATGGAAGCTGAGAAGGCTAGAGCGAGTGTGGCGGCGACTCCATGATGAAATGACAAGAACATCTTATAGGACGTTTATGAAGGCCTATGAGATGGCACTGAAAGCTGCAGAGACTACTATGCAGCTTCCACTGTGTCCACTAGTTCTCACCCAGCACAACTTTCGAGAGTGATTTGGTCTTTAACGTCCCTCACACATGGGACAAATAAAAATGTAAATTCGGTAATAAGCTGTGAGGCTTTTGGAGACTATTTTGCGGATAATATCTTGTCACTCCGCCAGGATCTGTCCACCACAGTTGATGCAGTATGTGTACTGGAGGCCCCTTGGTCATCCTCAGGGTTGACATTAGATCAATTCAGGCCACTCTCCCAGGAGGAGGTGAGCAGGGTCCTGCATGCTGTGAAACCTACCACTTGCCCACTGGACCCGTGCCCATCATGGCTGGTGAAAAGTGGTGGTGATGGGATTTGGGCACCATTAGCTGACATCATTAATCTTTCTCTGAGTTTTGGGTTTTTTCCAGACTCACTGAAAGAGGCAGTGGTGCAGTCCTTATTAAAGAACCCATCACTGGATCCTGCTGATCCAGCCAATTATCACCCAGTTTCAAATATTCCATTCCTGGGTAAGGCAATTGAGAGGGTGGTAGCGGAACAGCTGCAGGTATACCTGGGTGATGCCTCTATCCTGGATCCATTCCAGTCCAGCTTCAGGCCTGGCCATGGTACAGAGACGGTTCTGGTTGCCCTCACAGATGATCTGCGGCGACACCTGGACCGGAATGGTTCGGCACTGCTGATACTTTTAGATCTTACAGCAGCATTTGATATGGTCAGTCATAATCTTCTGACCCACTGCCTTGCCGATGTGGGGATTCGTGGAACAGCCCTGCAATGGCTGAACTCCTTCCTTCACAGTCTAGGACAGAGGATGGCACTCGAGGAACAGATGTCTGCTTACCATTCTTTGGTATGTGGCATGCCTCAGGGGGCGATTCTTTCTCCGATGCTATTTAACATCTATATGTGCCCCCTTGCCCGGTTAGCCCGCAGCTTTGGGCTAGGTTGTCACTGGTATGTGGATAACACTCAGCTCTATCTGCTGATGGATGGTGTTATGACCTTTACTTTCTTTAGGGTAGATTTTTCTTTTAATCTATCCCTTAACTCTCTGGGTAGTCTGCTGCCACCAAGAATATTTTATTCCAAGATATTTTATTTAAATTTTCCCTTTGGTAACATTCCTAAGCGTCAGGCTCCTTCGTGGTTCTATATGGCCCTGAAGATAGGAATGGGATATAGCAATGACAGCTACACTGGGATATAGCAAAAAAAAATAAACTTTTATTTAGTCGAGAAGTGTATCGGTTTCATAAACGTAGTTCTCGGTTGTTCGATGTATTGTCGAAGGCTTTCACGGCCAGAGAATGATGGTTGTTGTGGGTTTTCCGGGCTGTATTGCCGTGGTCTTGGCATTGTAGTTCCTGATGTTTCGCCAGCAGCTGTGGCTGGCATCTTCAGAGGTGTAGCACCAAAAGTCTTTTGGTGCTACACCTCTGAAGATGCCAGCCACAGCTGCTGGCGAAACGTCAGGAACTACAATGCCAAGACCATGGCAATACAGCCCGGAAAACCCACAACAACCATCGTAGTTCTCGGTTCTTAAAGTTACTTCATTTACTCTCATTCACACAGCTGGCCTCTCTTTCCCTGACTGAGTGTCCTTTCACAAACATGCTCAGTTCAGGTTCCACACAGGTTATATTTCTCTCATAAACATTTCAACATATTGAGGCAGCACACAGCTAGCCTGCTTTCTTCTGACTAAAATTTTTCTCTCTACTTTCCGTCTCAAACTGCATTCACTCCACCCACCCTCTCAGTCCTCAACCAATCATATTGTCAGAAACTGTTTTAACCTAAGTAACACCATATTTAATTGTGTAGTGTTTAGACTTCTTTCCCTCCAGGCAACACCTGCAAGGAGCCGATTCCATGGGAAAGGATCCTGTCTTAGCTGCTATTCCAGGCAATACCTGCAAGGAGCCAATTCCATGGGAAAGGATCCTGTCTTATCTGCTGTTTCGACCTTGGCCAGCTCAGCGCACCTCTGAGAAGTTTTGCTGTATGAACTCGGGGGGGAGGCTGGGCTCTGGGAGTGTGAAATGTAACAACCTTTACTCTGTGATTCATTCCTAGCAATGCTTTGCTCGGCCAGGATCTCTAATCCTGGAATATGCACATCTGGCCTTGAATGCTGTCTTTCACAATAAACCTTTCGAAAGCAAAAGACCTTGTCTTCTTGCAGAAGGGAGTGAAACAGACTATCAAGTCTGGAATACCATAGCCTGACACATATCACTCACTCATCCATCTCCTTCACCCCCCCCCCACACTCTTCACCTATCTCATCAAGCATTTAAAGATACATGCACACATTTACTTGGAATCATTACAGATGGCCAGTCCGATCTTGCTTTGGATTCCTTGATCAAGGGTCTTGAGGCAGTGACAGTATGGTTACATCAGAGTCACCTGAAATTGAATCCCCTGAAGACAGAGGTTTTGTGTCTGGATCATGGGGCAATCGAGCTGGGAACCGGCTCCCAGCCATTGATGGGGTACAATTGAAACCTTCCCTGATGGTGAGGAGTCTGGGTGTGACCTTGGATGCTACACTTTCAATGGAGGCCCAGGTCATGACTGTTGCCAGGTCTGCCTTTTTCCATCTTCGACAGGGCAGGCAACTGGCACCCTATCTTTCACCGCAGAACCTGGCCACAGTAATCCATGCAACGGTCACCTCCAGGCTAGACTACTGCAACTCACTCTATCCTGGACTGCCCTTGGGCCTGACCTGGAAGTTACAGCTGATCCAGAATGCAGTGGCACGCATCCTTAACGGAACGCCCATCCAAGTGCACATTCATCATGTGCTGTGCCAGCTGCAGTGGCTTCCAGTGGAGTTCCAGATCTGGTTCAAGATGTTAACCTTGGTATTTAAAGCCCTTCATGGACTGGGACCTCCATACCTGCTGGACTGCCTCTTCCATTACGTCCCCTGCAGGGTGTTGCGCTCTGCAAACAAGCAACCCCTGGTGGTCCCTGGCCCAAAGGACATCCATCTGGCCTCAACCAGGGCGAGTGCTTTTTCTGCCCTGGCCCTGGCCTGGTGGAATGCTCTCCCGCTGGAGATCTGGACCCTGTGGGACCTGTTACAGTTTTGCAGGGCTTGTAAAACAGAGATGTTCTGCTGGGCCTTTGGCTGAGTGCCAGTGAGTGTCCTTCTTCTTCCATCTAAGACCACCATTTCTTCTGGAGCTGCCCTCAGCCATCTGCCATGCCTGTATACAGACTCCCAATATTTGTTTAAATAGCCTGCTCCTGGGCTATTTTAATCATTAAAAAAATATTATTGCTTTTATGTTTCTGTGATTTTAATGTATTTTTTAATGTTGTTAGCAACCCTTAGCCCATCTGTGGGGAGGGCAGGGTATACATCAAATAAATAAATAAATAAATAAATAAATAAATAAATAAATAAAGTTACGGTGAGCTTTTGAGCTGATTGATGTCTGTGGACAGGACCATTTAGGGGGTGCTCAATAGATTTTCTCAGTTGAATTTTTTTCAAGAAAGTAATCTGTATAAAACTATGCCCCTCTTGAGGTCTGTGCCTAAGGCGGCTGCCTAGTTGGTCTAATGGTAGCACCAGCCCTGTCTTTAGTTATGGCAAACAGAAATGGGGAAAGGGGACAGCCTTGTCTAGTTCCCCTTTCTATATGGATATCTATCGAATGTACATTGTTAGTCCTAACTGTAGCTTTTGGAGAAAGATAAAGAGCATTAATGGCATTTTAGAATTGGTCACCAAAACCCATTTTTTGAAGTAAAGTTTTAGATATGGTATTTCCACTTAATCAAATGCCTTCTCTATATCAAAGGTCAGAAGTAATGCAGGGGTTTTGTATGCTACACAGAAATTAATTATAGTTAAAGTGTTACGTGTATTGTCAAAAAGATTCCTTATTGGCATAAAGCCAGTCTGGTCAAGGTGAAAGTAGTTGGTTATTTAAATTTAGACAATGTTTTGGCAAATATGCTTGTAAAGATCTTTTGGTCTTGGTTCAGTAAGGGTATTGGTTGTGAAGATTTAGTATTTGTAATATCATTGTCCTTTTTTGGAGTAACTACTATTTCAGCCTCTGACCAAGATAGAGGGATGCTACCTCCTATCATAACAGAGCTGCATGTGGCAGTTAGTGGAGTTGAAAGTAGGTGAATGTATTTTTTTGTAAAAATTTGGCAGGGAATCCATCCCTGTCTGAAGCTTTGTTATTTTTTTTAAGGATTTGATAGTGACTGTAACATCTTCTGTTGTGACTGGCTGGTCCAGATATTGTTTATGTTCTTGTGAGTTTTTTTCCAAATTTCCTGTGATGATAAAAAAATTAAAATATAATTAGTGTCAGGATTGTCTGATGTACAAATAGTTTGGTAGTATTCAGCAAATACATCGGCTAATTTTACAGAATTAGTTTGAGTATTTCCTGGGTGCCTTTAATAGCTTGTATAGAATGTGAGGAGGTTTTTCCCTCTAATTTTATGCAAGTAAGTTTATAGATTGGGTGGCCTTTTTGTGTTCATCTTCTAGTTTTCTTATCCTAGATATCATTTCATTTCTAATGTTTTCTTTTTGCTCTTCATGACAGGAGGCAACGGAGATTAATTTCCCTCAAAGTACCACTTCCATAGTATCCTACACATGGATTTGAGGAATGCCACATAGTTTGTTTCTATTGTTTAATTTCTAAAGAGACTTCAGAAGAAATTTATTTGTTAAATAAAAGTGATTTATTTAGTTTCCAATTTGTTTGATGCCATTTATTCTCAGTGTACATTCTGTCCAAGCATAGTCTGTCCACAACTTGTCACCAATCCTTGATGTAAGAGTTTAACTAATTAATTTAGGAGATAAGAATATGTCATTTAAATATGTAATTTAGAAGATAAGAATATGTAATCAATTCTTGTGTGTATATTGTGGATAGAAGAGAAGTATGTATAGTCTGTTACCAGTGGGTTTTGAAGATGTCACTAGATCAATAGATAAAGCCTAAGAGCCATTAATTGATCTTAGCAGCTTAGTAACTGTATTGTTAATTTTAATTGCTTTGACACGATAGGCAGTAAAATTTAAAAGGTCATTCAGAGAGGAGTGATACAAATGTTTACTGCTGACACATTGTTTTACCCATGCTGAACGAAAGCAGAATTGAAAGCCAAGAGAATCAAGCGCACTCTACATGAAGACAGCTCGCCAGGTTGTTTTGATCTACAAGCAGCTCTCCACACTGAAAGCAGTGAAAGCAGCTTTCTCAGTAATCATGCTTTGCAGTATTATCCAAGTTTGTATATGTACACTCACACATTATGCAATGCATTTATATTTGGTATCACTTTCATATTTATCAAAATACTTAATTTCACAGGTCAAGGGATGGTGTCATGGAAATATAAATAATAATAATAACTGTGGTTATATACCGCTCTTTTACACATATTAGCGCCTCACGCAGAGCAGTGAACAAGTTAGTGTATACTTATCCCCACAATGGAGCTGGGGCTGAGAGGAGTGGCTGACCCAAGGCCACCTACTGAACTCATGTCAGTAGTGGGATTCAAACCAGTAGACTGCTGATTATGGTTTAGAACACATACTTAGTGAAACATATGCATTCTAAGTAACGCTGGTGCTTCTTTATCTTTGGCAGCCAATTAAAAATAGTGAACAGTATCAAATACATGTTCTGTAATTGTTAGCAGAGACCAAGGATGATCTGGTCATGTAACTTTTCCTGTCATTTTTACTATCCATATCTCTTACCTTGCAGCTGGGCATAGTGGTACTTTTGGCTAGGTAGAATGTCACATGATTGGAAATAGTAAATAGTGGTTTGATATTTATCTATGTTATCATATGAAAAGATGTTAGATTTCTGCATAAGATAATATATAAAAATGGTAATCCAAATAGCAGATCAGGGTTTTGGCCAAAAGAAATCTCATGAAGATCTAGGCAGGATACTTACCCTTGTAATATGTGCTACGGTAACTTGAATGCATTTCATCGATAATCTGACTGAGTTAGATTTCATTAAGGAATGTTAGGAAACTTAATTCTTGTTGTCTTCATCTGTTCTATTTTTCTGTTTCATTTAAATGAACATTTATATTTTGATACCTCACTTAATGAAAACAACTAGTGTTTGTTAATGAAAGAAGCCATTAAACTCTTAGGAGGAGTCTGTCTCCTGGTTGGGAGAGTGCAACAAAAACATACATCCCATTTATTTTGTACTGAAAAACAGTTTCTCTAAAACAGAGAAACGCGTTTTCAGTTCTCACTTGAAGGTTTCAAGCTACTCAGGATTTAAGATAAAACCTTCAACCCATCTCTACCGAGTATTTAATACTTTTTACATAATGTTAAAAAGTTATGTTTAATATTTATGCTTAATATGATTATAGAAGCAATACTGTTTGAATTATCTATATACTTATTTGAGATGGATTGTTAGTAAATTTACAATTTTATGAAATTTCTACCATTTTATAACATTACACCTTTGTAAAACAAAAGTTTTGTTTGTAGAAGTGGTTGCCAAAAATAAAATCCCCCATCCCGAGGGCGGAGGGCGGAGGGCGGAGGGCGGAGGGCGGAGGGCGGAGGCCGAAGGCCGAAGGCCGAAGGCCGAAGGCGAAGGCAAAGGCAAAGGCAAAGGCAAAGGCAAAGGCAAAGACAGCCGGGCCCCTGGGGGTCGCGGCTGCGCCGCTCCCCCCGACGCCCCCCGCCCCGCCTGCGGCGGGCCGGGGGCCCCCGGGGGTCGCGGCTGCGCCGCTCCCCCCGACGCCCCCCGCCCCGCCTGCGGCGGGCCGGGGGCCCCCGGGGGTCGCGGCTGCGCTGCTCCCCCCGACGCCCCCCGCCCCGCCGCAGCATTAGCAAGGAGCCAAGACATAATTTATTGCACCCACGGGCCGTCATTCCAGTCAGGGGCCTGTTATTCCAGTCCCAGAGCCCTTCTGTCACACCCAGGGCCCTTCATTCCAGTCAGGGGCCTGTCATTCCAGTCCCAGAGCCCTTCTGGCCCACCCAGGGGCCGTCATTCCAGGCAGGGGCCTGTCATTCCAGTCCCCGAGCCCTTCTGGCACACCCAGGGGCCGTCATTCCAGCATGGGGACTGTCAATCCAGTCCCGGAGCCCTTCTGGCACACCCAGACACCGTCATTCCAGTCAGCTGCCTGTCATTCCAGTCCCTGAGCCCTTCTGGCACACTGAGGGCCCGTCATTCCAGTCAGGGGCCTGTCATTCCAGTCCCAGAGCCCTACTGGCACACCCAGGGGCGGTTATTCCAGTCAGGGGCCTGTCATTCCAGTCCCAGAGCCCTTCTGGCACACCCAGGGGCGGTTATTCCAGTCACGGGCCTGTCATTCCAGTCCCAGAGCCCTTCTGGCACACCCAGGGGCCGTCATTGCAGGCAGGTGCCTGTCATTCCAGTCCCAGAGCCCTTCTGGCACACCCAGGGCCTGTCATTCCTGTCAGGGGCCTGTCATTCCAGTCCTTGAGCCCTTCTGTCACACCCAGGGGCCGTCATTCCAGCACAGAGCCTGTCGTTCCAGTCGCAGAGCCCTTCTGGCACACCCAGGGGTTGTCATTCCAGCATGGGGCCTGTCATTCCAGTCCCAGAGCCCTTCTGGCACACCCAGGGGCTGTCATTCCAGTCTGGGGCCTGTCATTCCAGTCCCAGAGTCCTTCTGGCACACCCAGGGGCCGTTATTCCAGTCAGTGGCCTGTCATTCCAGTCCCAGAGCCCTTCTGGCACACCCAGGGGCCGTCATTCCAGCATGGGGCCTGTCAATCCAGTCCCAGAACAGGTTATCTGAGCCCAGACACTTTCCTTCAAAATCCATTCCACATTTTCTTTGCACCTCTTTTTTTGCTCTAATGTGTTTTAATGGAGCCCATGCAAGTCAATGGGCATTCCAGTTTCCCATTATTTCCTATGGGCATTCAAGCCTCTCCCATTATTTCCAATGGGCAATCCTGTCATTCGTTTTAGTACATCCCTTTGGTAAGACTCACCACCCGTTAAGCCAATTTGGAGATTGCTATTTTGCCAGCCTGCAGTATTTTAGTTAGTTAGGTATATTTAGAATAGCCAATCTCTTATTTGTGTTTGTTCTTGCCTTAATGCCTCCTTGAAGAGTGGTTCCTGCTCATCATATGCTCCTGAATTCTGTCTTCAATAAACAACAATATATTTTACCTGCCTGTGTTCAGAGTGACTTGCTGAAATGTATACACCCTCAGAGTGAACCCAGAGCCTGAAAAGCCTCAAGCAATCAGACGTCCAGAACCCCTGGAAGCTTCTAGGGGGTCTTTCCTGGGAAGGCTGTATTGAGCATCAAGAAATGGGAGAAGGGGGCCTGGGGTTGTGATTAGACATGAGCGTGAACAGCATTACGAACAGAAAAAAACAACGAACAGCCTAATCTGCTGTTCTCGAACAAGCTGTTCATGAGGCCCCATCCTAAATGAACAAGTGGTTGTTGCAAGCCTCCTTGGCTGCCTTCCACAGCACAAGTCAGACAGTCTGGCACCTGCTTCAATCATTCCCCTTGGCAACCGGAGGCTGGGAGGGACTGAACTCTGTCTGAACACTTTCTGGCTTTCCTTCTGGCTTTAACCCTTCAAAGTACTTCCAGCAGAGCGTCCTGGTTTTGCCATAGTGAAGAGAAAATGACAGCCAATGGGGAGACCTGTGGATCATGCCTTTCCTGGGGTGCAATCTCTTTGAAATTTGGGGGACTTCAGAGGACAGTGAGGGTGATATCTCCTGCAAATTTGGTGGGTATTGGACATAGGGAAGGTCACTTTTGTAACCCCTCAAGCTAGCTGCCAGCAGACACTGTTTTTGCTAGGACAGCCCCCCCCCCCCGCCGCCTGACAGCTGATAGTTTAAAGGGATCTTTAAAGGGCCAGGTAAGTGAGTTTGAGGGGAGGGGGATAAGGGGGGTTTGGGGTGGGGATGGTTCTGGCCCCCATGAACAATGAACAATGAACAAGTCTGGAAACATTTCATTTTCGTCCATGTTCGTTGTTCATTGTTTGTGGATGGCACTGAATGATGAACAGGGTGTTCAGATTTTTTTTTTCCATTCATGCCCATGTCTAGTTGTGATAAGCCTGTAACCTGTTCATTTTTTTAAACTGAAAAGCCGGGGGAAAAAACCAATACTTTGAATTTAACAAATCTAGTGAATGAAAGATCAAATCGAAAACAACAAAAAATATAGTCAAATTTGGAAGACAACAGGAAATCTGAGGTTGCTACATTCTTGTGACAGGACTCTGGTGCTGTTACAAACTACATGAGGTGCAAAAAATTTCATATGCATCTTTTATAATCATGGAGAAGCAATGGAGGGGAAAGTTTCACCTGTAGAATATTTGCCTGTTAAAACCACAAGCCCTACCAAACATGGACTGGCATACTTGACTCAGCCACACAGGCAAATAATCCAAGCACGGGGCCATCTGAAAGATGCATTGTGCCATTTTATATAGAAGCAGGGAGAATTACATACACTGATTGTGATTCCTCAGAGAAAGGGCAGGATAAAATTGAGATGTATATCCATTTTCTGTAGAAAGTAATGCGCACATGGGACTGAATTAGATTGCAATGGCGGGGGTTAAAAATGTCTCAAATTTCTCCAGTTTTTGAACTTTGCTGCGGATATTCTTTCAGATCTATTTTTGAGTGCTCATTCCAACATAGGAGATTAATTTGTTTCAGAGTTTTTATGAGCACAGAGTGCATTCTGGGTAAAACCCCTGATTAAATGCAAGGGATTTCAGGTGGTTTACTTTGCAGGTCTCCAATCTCTGGTTCAATGTAGGTCTCGTTACTTTAAATTAGAATTTTAAAGGTGGGGATCCTGGATTTTTAGTCTACCCCCATTTAAGATAGCAATTCACATATTATTCTACAGCGCTATAGTTCTTTGGGGATAAGTCAGTCCTCTTTTTTTGGAGGAAAAGATTAATGTTCCTTTGAAAATTTTAAACCTGTGCCATGAAAGGCAGCAGATTCCATTAAATGCAAGATTGGGCTGACCCTTTGGAACAAAGCAGAGCTTCGAAAGGTAGCCAGTCTGTAGCCACTAAAATCAGTTAGCACTTCAAAGGCAAAATCAGTCAACCACAGAAAAAGATGATTACAAACTCAGATGCACCATGAAGCTACAAAGAAATTGGGAGCAACAGCCTAATGTATAAAAAAAGGAAGTGCTGGGTGAGGGGAAATATACCATACAGTCCTGTAATGTATGTGTTTTTGATGGCTGCTTGATCAATGGGATAAGATACTAAAATAATCAGAGCAACTCTGAAACACTCAGCTTTCTGAGCCAATTAGTACTTGCCTAGGACTTTGTGAGGTAAACAGAACAAATAGCAGTAGGCTAGCAACAATAATGCTCGAGTTCACACAGAGATGCAAAACAATCTAACTGAGACATCAGTTTGGAATCCATGACCCAAATCCTCAATGAGGTGTACATTAGCATTCTTTGCCTCTCACTGCCTTCATTGGAATTAAACCCCAGTTTCTCAGGTTTCCTGACAGAGTTCCCTGTGTTCCGTCACAAGGAAAAAAATTAATGGGTGCAATTTTCCCCTGAACCTACTACTCACAAAGGAAGATGCTGCAAAGGCTAGGGTTGCCAGATGAGGTCCAGAGAAATACCAGACCTCAAGGGGGAAGGGGTTGCAGTCACCTTTTAAAAAAAGCTGTATGTGTATAAGCGTGTGTGTTCCTACCGCCAGTGTGATGGCAGCCAGCCACTCTTGTGCTCAGCTCATGTGCTTGGGTCAGCAACTGGCCACTTCTGGGTGGTGCAGCACAGCAACAAGAGGTCAACCAAACACTCGGGCTGGCTGGCCACTCTTGCTGGTGCTGCACAGCTTCAGGAGACTGCCTGGGCTGGCTGGCCACTTCTCTGGGCTGGTGGAAGCCCTGTGCGGCCGGAGGAAGGGAGAGGGGAAGACATCTGTGTGTTTTACCTTGTGAATGAAATCAGCCTATGTGGCAAGTGAATTTCTGGGAACTCAGAGAATTCCATGTGGTTCTCTTTGGGGGATATTTTTTAACTGAAGTGGCAACTGTGGGGAAAATTAGACTTTGTGACTGAGTCTGTGTGGAAACATTTTGAAGATCTCTACCTATTTTGAAACCACTATGCTTATGAACTATTCTGAAACCAGTACTCTTATGAATTACTCTGCCACCATTATGTATATGTACTCTATTTCTGGTGAAGTGTCTGCTTCATATAGAGTAAAAGATCCCATTTTTAACTCACAGTCACCCCCCATGCACTGACCATTCTGTCATTTTACCATCTATAACTAAGCCTTTCTATACTATGTCAAACTGAGAGAAAACTAAGGTGAGAGACTTCGGTGGCATTGAAAATTTAAGGGAACATTAAGAAAAGCAGAGAGGCAGTATATTGGTCCCATCATATTGGTCCAATAAAGGGAACAAGAAAGTATGTATATACAAGAAAATATCTTGAACATATTCTTTTAAGATGTTTTCTTGCATACACATATTTTCTTGCACCCTTTATGGGACCAATATTATGGGACAAATATTCAGATCTTCTGCCTGAAATGTTGAAGAGTTACTATTTCACATTTTGTGATTGGTTCCACCTCTTATGGCAGCCAATTATTGGTTGGCTCCACCTCACGTGGCAGCCATTTTGTCATTGTCCCCACCAACTTGTGTCAGAATTCCAATAGTACTCACAGGCTGAAAAACATTGCCCCTGGGCTAAAGTCAAAACAGTGATGGTTTAATTGTGGGAAATGTTCCCATTGGGAAGCCACCAAAAATAATGTTGAAAAATAAATTAATCTTAACAGGAAATAAATCAGCATGAATTAAGAGACACAGGTGCAGATATAAAACCTTGTGAGTTAATTTCTCATAGGGGAGAAATGAAATTGAAATGAAAATATATGAATTCAAACAAGCAGCTTTTGAAATGCTGTCTTATCCCTAGTGAGAAATGGTTTGCTTTCCCTCAAATGTAACTTAGACAAGCCAGTGTTGATTTTTTTAATCCCAGAAATAGGATCAGGTCAAGGATCAGGGAAAGAGAGGGTAAATGGAAGATTTACCAGTTATCATAATGCTATATAACCAATGAAATATTACCAATAATGCTATATAACCAATGAAATATTTAGAGCCAAGCTACAAGTGACGCCTGACACAGGTTGGACACTTGTCAGCTTCCCTCAAGTTTTGATGGGAAATGTAGGCGTCCTGGTTTTACAGCTTGGCTCCCCATTACAGCTGCAAGACCAGGATGCCTACATTTCCAATCAAAACTTGATGGAAGCTGACAAGTGTCCAACCTGTGCCAGGTGTCACTTGTAGCTTGGCTCTTACTTACTGCCTTTCTCCCCTATGGGGACACAAAGTGGGGTTTGCATCATTTTCCTCTCCTCCATTTCATTCTCACAACAACTCTGATGACATCACTATTTTATTTATTTAAATATTTATATTCCACTTTTCTCCCTGTTGGTGATCAAAGTAGCTTACAGCATCATTCTTCCCTCCTCTTAAATTTATCCTCAAAACCATCTGATGAGGTAAGCTGTGTGTGTGTATGTGTGACTGGCCCAAGGTCTCCCAGAGACTTCCACGGTGGAGTGGAGATTTGAACCTGGGCTTCCCAGATTTTCGTCCAGCATACAAATGACGGATGAAATCAAGGTGGCATGAGTGTGGTGCTTCCTCAATAGGAGAGCTCCTTTAAACATTTTCAAAGCAATCACCAAAAAGTTTCTGAGAGGGGGCACACTTTTTGATATTGCCAAAGAAATTCATGAAAGGAAAAATTCGTGCTCATCCCTAGCAGAAAGTTAATAATGCACAACTTAGTTAACAATTAACTTTCTTTTAATGATATTTCAACATTATACTTCTGCCTCACTCTGACGAATGACAGGGCTGGACCTGCCTTGAGTCTATGGACTGTACTTGCTCTGAACCATTATTATAACCTGAAAGCTGATCAGGAAGAGGTTTTGCATTCCCTAGAATAAGTGTTTCTTTGGTAGAGGAAGGAAGCCCAGCACAGAAGCAAATATGCAGCCTTCTGTAGTGGTCTGGATTGGGAGGGACCAATATGTTTCCTTTGAAACATCAGCAGAGACTGTTTTAGAAAGTTTATTTGTTCTGATGTTTTCAGAGAGATTTAAAGCAGAAGTCCAATGGAACATTGAAGACTAACAACATTTATTTCAATATGAGCCTTTGTGAGTCACAACTAGACATGGGCCCAAACAGAAAAAAACAAACATGGTGTTTGTTGTTCATTGACATCCACGAACAACAAACAATGAACATTGATGAACATGACCTGTTCACGAACATGTTCATTATTTGTGGGGGCCAGCAGGCTCTCCTCCAGCAATCAAGATCCCTACCACACCACTCCCAGAAACCTGACCTGAGCAGACAGCAGGAAATGTACCAATAATAAATAATAGCTTGATCCAGAGCCTGGCAGCAGCCCTGGAGCTTGATGGGGTAGATCCCTACCGCGCCACTCCCAGAAATCTTACCTGAGCAAGTACAGGAAAGGTACCAGTAATAAATAATAGCTTGGCCAAGAGCCTGGCAGCAGCCCTGGAAGTTGAAGGGGTAGATCCCTATCCCACCACACACAAAGAAAATTCAAGCTCCAATGCACTCTCCCTGTCTCTCTTTCAAAATGCCAACAGCAACTGTCTCTCCCTCACTGTCTGCAAAATCAGAGCTGGGAGCCCCCCTCTCCCCTGCTCTTTGCTTCCTTGTAACAAATTTGGAGCTCCATACTTGAAAGGAAGACCTGCCTATCAAGCTAAATTGGGCTTAGTTTGGGGTTTCCAGGGCAAAAGAAGGAGTTCAGACAGAGTTCAGGCAGTCCCTGCCTCCAGTTGCCAAAGGAATTGATTGCAGGTGCCAGATTATCTGGCTTGACGAACAGCAATGAACAGCAACAAATGATGCTTGCAACGACCACTTGTTCATTTAGAATGGGGACTCACGAACAGCTTGTTCATGAATAGCTGATTGGGCTGTTCGTGGCTTTTTTTAGTTTGTATTGCTGTTCGTGCCCATCTCTAGTCTCACAACTCACTTCCTCAGATATGGCAGAGGGATTTGTCTTAAAGTTCTCTTGCGTCTTCTTGAGCTGGTCTACCTGTTAGTCCTCAGTATAATCAAAATGACAAAGCAAGAGATGAACAATAATACTCTGCAAAACTACAGGTTGCCAAATAATATGTTTGCCGGGTCCCTAGGGGGCAAACAGGAGGATGGGGGGTATGGGGGAGTCATGTGGAGAGTAAGTATCTCACATGCATGCAAAGCACATGTGTGCTCCAGAGCACTCCACGTCACACCAGGAATGACGTCACTCCTGGCATGATGTGGATGTAATGGATTGTGCCAGAGCCTGAATGAATGAAAATTGGCTCCAAACACTAAATTTGTGGCTAATTTTCATTCAATCAGCCCTTGAAGCAACATGGGCACGTGCGGGGGTGATCCAGAGCACATGGGAGTTCACTTTACCCCCAGCACGGCGTTCTCGCACGTTTCTTCCCCCTGCTGGCAAGGTAAGAGTTGGCAGGGGGAAGAGGCAGGGGGTGGGGAACAGCAAGCCTACTAATTAGCCATTCTGATAAAATGATTGAGGAAATGAACAACTTTAAATTATCTTAGAGGATGCCTGGAAACCAAATGCAGCTGCCTGGTTATTCCCAGAGGCTGGCTGCAGGAATCCTACTTATTTTTGTCAACCACACACTATGGTCATGGAGCCAATTTTGTATTAGCGATAGTCTTGAAAGTCCTAAATAGTCTCACGCAGGATATTTAAGGGACAACTGACTCCAATATGAACCCAACTGTACAATGAGCTCATCCTGAGATCATTCTCACTCTGCCCACACTATCTGAAGTTTGGTGAGTGGCCTCAAGAGAAAGGATTTTTTAAAAAATGGTGCTATGATGACTATACAACACCTTCCCCCCTTTTGTAATGATACTCTGATAAACACCAGGTCAAAGCTGTTTTTTTTTTAAAGGAGCTGCTGGGACAATGGAATAGCTTAGCTGGTAATAATCTGTCTACTTTTATTTATTTATTCATTTACTTTGCCTTACTACCCAATGGGGACCCAAAGCTCCTTACATCACTCTCCTCTCTTCCATTTCAACCTCACAGCAACCCTGGTAATATCATTGCTTTATTTATTTAAATATTTATATTCCACATTTCTCTCCAATGGGGACCAAAGTAGAGGACAGCATTATCCTTCTTCCATTTTATCCTCAAAACTACCCCATGAGGTAAATTAGGCTGAGAGAGTATGACTGGCCCAACATCACCCAGTGAGCTCCCATGACAGAGCAGGGTTTCGAACTTGGGTCTCCCAGATCCTATTACAACACTAACCACTATACAACACTGACTCTTGGCTTATTTTCCTCTATATACCCCCTTGCCAGCTTAGATTTGCCCGTGTATTTCTTTTAACATGCTGTCTTAACTATCAGGTATGCCCATCCTCAGGTAGACTCCTTTTTTAATTAAGAGTTCTATAAGATAAAAAACCAAAAAAAGAAGACAAAGCGTAGAAATACAATAACCCCAAAGCTAGCCAAATAAGATGTCTAGCAGACAGACAACAGTAGCCAATCACATAAACAGAACAGCAAATATACCGAGAAACAAGAAAGAAAACAGAAAAAAGGAACTAAATAGTCTAGAAGAGGGCTTCTGATTTTCTCCATGACAAATATTACTATTTTCTAATTATTTGTTATACCCTGACCTGGATAGTCCAGGTGAGCTGGATCTTGTTATATCTCAGAAGCTAAGTAGGGCCAGCCTTGGTTAGTAATTGGATGGGAGACCTCCAATGAAGACCAGGGTTGCAGAGCCAGGCAATGACAAACCACCTCTAATAGTCTCTTGCCATGAAAAGCCCACTAGGAGTCATCATAAGTCAACTATGAATTGACGGTTGGATTTCATTTCAGTTACCTTTTATTCTATGTTAAAATGAAAAGTTCTTTTTTTCCCCTCATGTCCAGATTCCTTAATCCAAAAATCCACAAGTCATCAACTCATTATTATTCATTTCACCTAAGAAGTCAATAGGCTCCTTTATAGTCATAGTTCCAAGTGTTTAGAATTACCTTCTGGAGGAAGTGGGTATCGCTTCCTTCATTCTTGCTTTTCGAACAGTCTGTAAAATCTTTCTGTGTCCTAAACCTCATGAAGATTAGATGAAGAGTGTTAGGTGTGGTATTCTTTATGTCTGCAATTCATAGGCAGTATGGTCTGTTATTATGGATTTTTATTTTAATTACTATATTTTTAATTTGTTTGCCACTTGGCACTTTTAGAGAAGCAGGATGTTTGTTTACAGAGTTTTTTTAAAAACGTATCAGGATAGTTATTTCTGTTGCTTGTGATTATTTATATTGCCATTAATAGTAAATGTCTGCAATTGTATAATTATGGGTTTTAATTGTTACCCGTTATTTGTTAGTGTAGTCTTACATACTGCTTATGTCTGTAGATTAGGTATAAATATTTTGACAATAAATATTTTGACAATTCATTCTATTTTGAAAAATACATTTTCATTAGGGGAAATGTTATTTTGTCTTTGCAATTGCAGATCATTTAGTGGTATTTCATCCTCAGGCAAATTTCCAACAGCACAAACCCAAGAAATATTAAATATTAATTGTGCCCAAATTAGGCATCTATTAGCGAACTCATTTGTCGGCCCAAAATAAAAGGTAAAGGTAGTCCCCTCTGCAGGCACCAAGTCATTACTAACCCATGGGGAGATGTCACATCACAACATTTTCTTGGCAGACTTTTCGTTACTAAGTGGTTTGCCATTGCCTTCCCCAGTCATCTACACTTTACTCTCAGGAAACTGGCTACTCATTTTACTGACTTTGGAAGGATGGAAGGCTGAGTCAACCTTGAGCTGGCTACCTAAACCTGGCTTCCCCAAGATCAAACTCAGGTCGTGAGCAGTGTTTGGGCTGCAGTACTGCAGCTTACCACTCTGCACCATGGAGGTCCTATACAAAACTAAAAATAATACATAGATAAACAGGGCACTTGGCCACTCCAAGTACAGGCATATTTACTTGGAAGCAATTCCCTTTAATGCATTATGGAGAGCATACATAATACATATATAATATGTGGAGGGAACTGTTTCAGAGCTCCAGATTGTTGGCCCCAATGGCCAATGGCAGCTTGTCCTCATTTTTTGGGTGGAGACCCACACTACTGTCCTACCTTGTCCCAAAGAGAGCTAAATTAGTAGCACCAATCTAGTTTAGGGGGGTATGCAAAGGGAGGGCAGATAAAAAGCACGGACCAACCACATCTGGCATGCCTTGTACCCAATGTTTTTTGAGGAAGGGTATGCTGGTGGCAACCCTAGCTGAACACATAGAGCTTCTGCACATATGGGCTTCCACTTCCGTATTCACTATGCTTAGGCTTACCATGTGCCCTTCACTTCTGAGTACAATCCAGAAGTGATAATGGGTACCTCTAGAATCACCAGAAACTCTTTGGTAAAACGTGTTATGGTTTTATCATTGCGTTTACCATAGGGTTTCCGGTGATTCTGAAAGCTACACATTGTCACTTCCAGGTTGTACTCAGAAGTGACATTTTCAGCATCATTGATATCACACGCCCCCTTCATGCCCTTGCCCCAACCAACTCTCTGATCCCCATACTTAGCAATTCTGTGCAAAAGTACGTAGAGAAGTTCCTTACACCAAAAAGATGGGCGATGTGAACTCTTAGAAGTGGTAGAGCACCATGTCTATATTGGAGCCTCTGGGCTCATGTCTGAATTGCTGGATGCAGGCATCTGTCTATAGTTAGGAGACTCTGAGATGAAATGAGTTGTATGGACTGAAGAAGAGCTCTTCTAGGGTATTTCTCAGAGAGCATTCTCATTCTACCAATGGCCAGCCAGATTCCGGCTGTACTTGTATATTTCAAATACGTAATATTATTTTTCTTTCTCATTGCAGATGTTAGTCAATGCAGTGCAAAATTTTAATGCAAATGTCAGGATTCCTGCTGAAGCAAAATATCAGAAGAAGCAAGAAGTTTATTAAGTCTCACAAAGTTTTTTAGGAGGTGTATGGTGAAAATCCCATATTTCTTTAGTTGTTTAATTTCCATTGCTTCCTCATACCGATCTTTCTGCCTGCATGTATTTATTTAAATATGCAGGCTTATCACAGTACTCACAAGGTGTCCTGCACAAGAACAGCAGAGTGATCAATGAGCTGTCCCTTATTTGTGAACCTCATGAAACTGACTCGGTGATTAATTCCTGTTTTCGTGCATTGTCCAGAGAAAACAGCATTCATACATCAGAAACTGAGTTTTTATATTCAGTGATGACAAATTCAGTAAAGTATTAAAAATTGTCTAGCTTATCCTATAAAATCTGAGGAATAAATATAGCCACATATAATGTGCAACTGTATTGCCAGCAAAATGAGGCTTGTTTCTCGTGGTTAATGATCTGGAAACGGCTTCAGGATGGCACCAGCCATGTGATCAATACCTTTATACAATAAAATGCAAATCACTCTGCGGCATGCTATTGATGAGAGACTCCTCTTGACCACCTGCATTGTTCTCTTCTGTCCTTCCAGTGCAGAGAATGTTTTCCTTTTTCCTTTAGAAAAGGAGAAAATGAATTATCATTTAGTGTCTGAAAACATTCCACGGCAGCTGCAGTTGTTTGGGTCAACTGCCCTTCCATTTCCCTACCATTCAATTTACTATATTTTAAAACAGGACCTTTTCACTTTCATATTTCAGTTGTGTTGCAGTGCAATCCTAGGGTCTGATTACACAAGGGCTGAACATGAGGGGGATTTGGGGAAACCAACTCAACTTGCATTTAATGTGTGACTGCAATTACCTTAAAAATGGGGTGGGTGGGCCCCTGAGTAGATATGGGCATGAACAGAAAAACAAACAAACATGGTGTTCATTGTTCATTGCCATCCACAAACAATGACAAAGAACACTGACGAACATGATCCTGTCATGAACATGTTCATTGTTCATTGTTTGTGGGGCCAGCAGGCTCTCCTCCAGCCATCAAAATCCCTACTGCACCACTCCCAGAAACCCTACCTGAGCAGCCAGCAGGAAATGCACCAGTAATAAATAATAGCTTGGCCCCAGAGCCTGGCAGCAGCCTTGAAACCTGAAGGGGTAGATCCCTATCCCACCACACAAAGAAAATTCAAGCTTCAATGCATTCACCCTGTCTCTCTAACAGCAGCTGTCTCTCCCTGAAAGCCAGAGCTGGGATCCCCCCTCCCCCCTAGTCTTTTCCTCTTGTAACAAATTTGGAGCTTCAGTCCACACTTGGAAGGAAGACCTGCCTATCAAGCTAAATTGGGCTTAGATTGGGGTTTCCAGGGCAACAGCAGGAGTTCAGACAAAGTTCAGACAATCCCTGCCTCTGGTTGCCAAGGGAATTGATTGCAGGTGCCAGGCTGTCTGGCTTGACAAACAGCAATGAACAGCAATGAATGAGGCTTGCAACAACCACCTGTTCGTTTAGAATGGGGTCACACAAACAGCTTGTTCGTGAACAGCAGATTGGGCTGTTCATGGGGGGTTTTTTTAGTTTGTATTGCTGTTCATGCTCATCTCTACTCCTGAACATGCACAGAGGCAGGAGCGACTTTGTTGATCCCTGCTTTCCACCTTGTGCACTTTTGCAGATAGAAGAGGACCGAGGTGGGGGGCTGTTCAGAGATACATGTCTGGGCAGGAGCAGGAGCAAGGAAACTATGGGGGAGGGCAAAGAGAGACCATGGGGACTGCAAGAGGAGAGAAGGAAAAAATAGTAAATAGGTGGGTCAGGGGGCTGAAGCAGAGTTTAGAGTGCCAGAGATGAAGAACGGAAGAAGGTAGGCTAAACCAGATGGAGGAAGAGGGGAGAAGCAGAGGCCAAGGAAAGAGGTTTACAAGGAGATGTAGGTGAGGGCAGGTGCAGTATGGGGAGGAGTTACAATGAGAGCAATTGCAGCTGGATCATGGACCAGAGGGAGGGTGAAATTCTCCATCCTGTATCTCTCATGTGCCAGGAGAAATGTGGCAACTGTTTCAGTAACAGCTCTAGGATCCAAGGATTTCTGCAAAGCCCAGCTTGGTTAGCATTCCTGGGCTGAATGTGAGTGGGAACCTTTGCCTTGTGACAGTTACTGAAAAGGATAGCCAATGACTTGCATGACGGTTGTCTAAGGAACTAAGATGCTCTGCCTCTGTGGAGATTGTAGGAAACAGTGGAGAGGGGCAGTGGGTATGCTGAAGAAAATAACAACAACAACAACATTTGATTTATATACCACCCTTCAGGACAATTTAATGCCCACTCAAAGTGGTTTACAAAATATGTTGTTATTATCTTCATGACAATCACTCTGTGAGGTGAGTGGGGCTGAGACAGGTCATTGGCTGGAGAGAGGTTGTCTGAGGGGACGTGAAGAGGAAGGAAGGAATTGAATGGCAAATGGGAAGAAATTAAGGGAATGAGGTGGGAAGTTAACATGAGCAAAAGGAGAGGTCTGTTTGGAGACTAATGGACTGAGGGCCAAGCTACACATGACGAAAGACACTTGCCTGGCAAGTGGATTGGGTGGAGGGCAAGTGAACAGGGAGAAATACACTTGCCATTCAAGTGTCATTTGTCACTTGTAGGTTGGCCCTGAGTTGAGGCAGTTAATGGGGTGCTGAGAAGGCAGGTGAGTGGGGATTAGGAGGAAAGGAGGAGTTAAATGGAAGGGAAACTTGGAGATAGAAGGGGTGCTGTGATGTAGACAAGGAAGGAAGGTGATAAGAAATGTGAGTGGTAGGGAGAAGGGAAGAATGGAAGGCTTAGGAAAGCTCTGGATGAAAGACAAAAGGGATAGGGTGATATGAGGAGAAAGAAGAACAATGCACTCAGGTGACTAGGCTGCTATGGGGTGGAGAGAGAAATAATAACAGCAACAACATTCAATTTATATACCACCCTTCATGACAACACCCACTCAGAGTAATTTACAAAGTATGTTATTATCCCCACAACAATCACCCTGTGAGGTGGATGGAGCTGAGAGCTCAGAGAAGCTGTGACTGACCCAAGGTTACCCAGCTGGCTTCAAGCGGAGGAGTGGGGAATCAAACCCAGCTCTCCAGATTACAGTCCTACTGCTCTTAACCACAATACAACACTGGCGATGGGAGAAATGTGGGGAGACTTAGAAGATCACAGTGGGGAAGATGAGTCAGAACTAGGGATGTGCGTTTCGGCATTCAGAATGCCGAAAGAATGCCGAAACAAAAGTGTTTCGGCTTCTTTCGGGGAATGCCGAAACGTTTCGGGGAATGCCGAAACGTTTCGGGTAGCCGAAAGAAAAAAGCCGAAACGTTTCGGGATTCTTTCGGCTTTCTTTCGGCTTTTCAATGGGAAAATGCCTCCGTCTTCCCGGACGTGTGGGGGAGACATTTTCCCACCGAATAAGCCCAAAATTGGTGGAGACCTTCCTCTAACCCTTCTCTAACAACCACCCAAGTTTCAGACATGTTATGGCCCCCCAAAGCAGGTCCCCCCATCCTCCCATAAGAAAGCGAAGGAGCAGCATATTGTTAGCATGCTGCTACTCATCTTCTTCATTATTTCCTATGGGGAAAAATGAAGAAGTAGGCTTCCTTTGCCAGGGGTGGCATTTTGCATGCAAAATGCCCCCTCACCCTCAGGGGCCCTTCTCCCACCCCTCCTCCCACCCCCCACCAAGGCTCAGCCTGCTCCCACTTGGGGGGGGGCATTTCATGGCCTCCCCAAGTAGGTGCTCTTTTCTCTACCACTGACAGCTGGGGAAGGCTTGTCTTGCCAGGGGTGGCATTTTGCATGCAAAATGCCCCCCAGCCCTCTGGGGCCCTTCTCCCACCCTTCCTCCCACCCCCCACCAAGGCTCAGACTGCTCCCACTTGGGGGGGCATTTCATGGCCTCCCCAAGTAGGTCCTCTCAGCCCCTAAAGTCCACCCCTTACAGCCCCACACAAACCCAATTCCCCCCCAGCTGCCACACACAGACCCAAATCCCCACATTAGCCCCTCACAGACCCAAATCCACCCCCACCTGCCCCACACCCATAACCCCAGGAACAGGCTGGCAAAGGCCAGCCCTCTCCCTTTGTTCCCTATGGGAACTTCTAAACTCTCTTTCCCTGGGCAATTCTGCACAGCCCAGGGGTGCCACAATGGTGGGCACACTTCTGAGTGCCAGCTGGTCCCTGTGAAAGAGCACCTGAACCACAGACACCCTCCCTCAAATTCCCCCACCACCTACAGAGATGGCTGGCCAGCCAGCCCCATTGTTCCCTATGATGGGAACCAACTGCACAACAAAGAATAAAACAAGAACAACAAAAAATAAAGTTTTAAATTTTTTTTCTCCCTTCCAAAGTACAAGTAGGCAAAGCATTATGACACATTACACCAGCAGTCCCCCACACAGAAAAATAACACAACTCACTTAACATCAGAGAATCACAAAGCATGATTCCTGTCAAAAACACATTATTTCTTGAACAGCTTTAGGTTACACAGCAGGGAGGAACACCAAAGGGCATGGCAGCACTATCTTACACAAAAATAACACAACTCACTTAACATCAGAGAATCACAAAGCACAATTCCTGTCAAAAACACTTTATTTCTTGAACAGCTTTAGGTTACACAGCAGGGGGGAACACCAAAGGGCATGGCAGCACTATCTTACACAAAAATAACACAACTCACTTAACATCAGAGAATCACAAAAACACAATTCCTGGCAAAAACACTTTATTTCTTGAACAGCTTTAGGTTACACAGTAGGAGGGCACAACAGGGCATGATAGCAATGTACTACAAAAAATAATACAACCCACTTCACCGTTTTTGACAGCAATTGTGTTTGTGTGATTCTCTGATGTGAAGTGAGTTGTGTTATTTTTGTGTAGTACACTGCTTTCCTGCTCTGTGGTGCCTTCCTACTGTGTAACCTAAAGCAGTTACAGAAATAAAGTGCTTTTGACAGCAATTTTTGGGGTGATTCTTTAATGTGAAGTGAGTTGTGTTATTTTTGTGTATTTTTGTGGTGGGGGAATTTAAGGGAGGGTGTCTGTGGTTCAGGTGCTCTTTCACAGGGACCAGCTGGCACTCAGAAGTGTGCCCACCATTGTGTCACCCCTGGGCTGTGCAGAATTGCCCAGGGAAAGAGAATTTAGAAGTTCCCAGCATAGGGAACAAAGGGAGAGGGCTGGCCTTTGCCAGCCTGTTCCTGGGGTTATGGGTGTGGGGCAGGTGGGGGTGGATTTGGGTCTGTGAGGGGCTAATGTGGGGATTTGGGTCTGTGTGTGGCAGCTGGGGGGGAATTGGGTTTGTGTGGGGCTGTAAGGGGTGGACTTTAGGGGCTGAGAGGACCTACTTGGGGAGGCCATGAAATGGCCCCCCCAAGTGGGAGCAGTCTGAGCCTTGGTGGGGGGTGGGAGGAAGGGTGGGAGAAGGGCCCCAGAGGGCTGGGGGGCATTTTGCATGCAAATGCCACCCCTGGCAAGACAAGCCTCCCCCAGCTGTCAGTGGTAGAGATGAGAGCAGAGCACCTACTTGGGGAGGCCATGAAATGCCCCCCCAAGTGGGAGCAGGCTGAGCCTTGGTGGGGGGTGGGAGGAGGGGTGGGAGAAGGGCCCCAGAGGGTTGGGGGGCATTTTGCATGCAAAATGCCACCCCTGGCAACACAAGCCTCCCCCAGCTGTCAGTGGTAGAGATTAGAGCACCTACTTGGGGAGGCCATGAAATGGCCCTCCCAAGTGGGAGCAGGCTGAGCCTTGGTGGGGGGTGGGAGGAGGGGTGGGAGAAGGGCCCCTTAGGGTAAGGGGGCATTTTGCATGCACAATGCCACCCCTGGCAAAGGAAGCCTGCCTCTTCATTTTTTCCCCATAGGAAATAATGAAGAAAGATGAGCAGCAGCATGCTAACAATATGCTGCTCCTTCGCTTTCTTATGGGAGGATGGGGGGACCTGCTTTGGGGTGCCATAACATGGCCCCCCAAAGTTCAATCTGTCTGAAACTTGGGTGGTTGTTAGAGAAGGGTTAGAGGAAGGTCCCCACCAATTTTGGGCTTATTCGGTGGGAAAATGCCTCCTCCAGGCATCCTGGAAGACGGAGGCATTTTCCCATAGAAAAAAGCCGAAAGAATGCCGAAATAATGCCGAAAGAATCCCGAAAGCCGAAAGCCGAAAGAGATTCTTGTTTCGGCTTTTGGCTTTAACGATATAGAATCTTCTTTCGGCTTTCTACTTTCGGCTATAGCCGAAAATTTTTGGCTTGCACACCCCTAGTCAGAACGTTAATCCATTGTCTGCTCTGACCAATTGTTGACTGTCTGAGAAGGATCTTTCCCAGTATATACTTCCAGAGATCCATCAAGAGCAGATGTCAGTAACTGAACCTTGTAGCTTATGCATACAAATAGATGCTGTACTACTAAACCACAGACTGTCCTCTGACTGTAGGTGCCTGATATATGCCAGGCGCTGCCTTTTAGTAATGTACATATACTCAAGAACCTGTGTTATACTGAGGGCCAAGCTACAAGTGACGAATGACACTTGAACAGCAAGTGTATTTCTCCATGTTCACTTGCCCTCCACTCAATCCACTTGCCGTTCAAGTGTCATTCGTCATGCGTAGCTTGGCCCTGAGTCATCAATGTTCTATCAAGGACAGCCTTGTCTAACTAGCAGTCATTCCCTGAGGTTTCAGGTTGAGGTCTGTCATATCCCCTACTATTTGACACTTTTAACAGGAGATGCCAGTAGTTGAACTTATGACCTTCTGCCTGCAAAGCAGATGCTGTACCACTGAGCCATGATTTCCTTCTTAAATAATGAAGTTGGGATTGTTGCCCTTTGTTTGTTTCAGACCTACAATATTATGACCTCAGATTCACAGATTCAGCTACACCAATTAACTGAAGCACAGGTGGCCAGAGGCCTTTTTCCTTTGCAAATGCCAATATAACACATCCACATTAAATGAGATACCTGATACAATAAAATAGACTGTTATGTTATTGCTTTTGTAATAAGAACAGCAGATTATTATTGAAGTCTACATCAAATGGTCATAAACAATTTACTTGCAGTTATTAATAAGGGCATAGTGTATGCCCTATAGATTTATTATGCAATCAAAATAACGTAAAACATAGCTGAGTATAAAATGCTGCATGTTTTCTCAATTTTTTAATAAACCAGCAAAAAACATTAAAAGCTCAAGCTACCCAAAGTTGTAGCTATAATTGGAGGAATGGGATAAACCTATTTGATACATTTTTATCTGTTGCATGAGGATGCATATGACTGAGGAGGTTTCTACTTAGCATGAGATGGAGTGGGAAAGGTTAGCTAAAAGGAGCAATACTTACTGAATTCCATAAAGCACATTTTAATAGACACAAAAGCGTTTCCAACACTAATTATGGTGACTGTAATTTACGACATTATGCATGAAATATGAAAATTTTGTTCAAAAGCATCTTGAACTGGTTTCTTCCTGAATTACTGTCAAAATTCACCTGGACTGAAAAGTAAGACCATATCAGAGGATATTTATCAGACCAATCTTCTATAGAAATTTCATTCATGTGATAAAAACAGCAACTTTTTGTCAAGAATAGAGATGGGCACGAACAGCAATACGAACTAAAAAAAGCCACTTCAAAGGACAATCGAACAGATGGTTCCAGAAATATTTTAAGAAACTGCTCATGTTCAGATTTTGGCAATGTTATTGTGGGAGCGAGTTCCATAAATTGAGGTGCAATAACCAAAACATTCCTTGTTAATGTCCTTGCTGGCTGGACCTGATGTACATATGGTATCAGTGAAGAGATATCGATTTATCTTGGACAATATAAAGGACCTCCGTCATTTATTCTGTTGTAGGTGATAATTAATAATTGGGCTTAGAAAAGAATATGGTGTCAGTGGTTTGAGTGCAGATTCATGATTTTTCCCCATTCACTTCAACCAAGAGAGTAGATCTTCAGATGCTCTTGACCATAGAAAGCTGTCCTCTGTAGTGAAGTAAATGGGAATGCCCTTGTGGGGGTCTTCATATATGATTAGAAGCCCCTTCACAAGGCATCTCTAACTTGTTCAGCCTGTAAGCAGTTCTGAAATTTTGAGAATTGGAAGTGAGCACCTCCACAAAATGGCTGTCATGGGGCCAATCACAAAATATTGGGAGGTTGCATTTTGCTTGCCTTCTGTAATAGAAACAGCTGCTTCTGAGCAGGAACTTCCAGAAGGCACAAAGGTGATGCCTCTCAGGTTCTTCTGCAGTTACCTCTCTTTGTGGTAGGGAAGAAGTAAGTTGGCACCAGGAAACACAATGGGGGATGCCATGGTGCCCATAAGGTATGGGAATTATTTTCTGGGGGTTCCAGAAGGTGCAATCTTATCCCCCATATTATTCAACCTCTATGTAAGGCCTTTAGGAGAACTCATTCGTAGTTATGATGCAGTAGAGGTACTAAGTTGCCATTTGATAGCTGTTATCAATTGGCTGAAAGCAAACAAATTGAAATTGAACCCAGACAAGATGGAAGTGATGCTGGTTGGAAAAGTAGAGCTCTTGAAGGATATTGTGCTTCCAACCTTTGAGGGGATTCAGTTGACCCTGACTGACTCAGTTAAGAGCATAGGGATTTCAGATAGATTTCAACTCTATGCTTGGCTTTATGCTTGTTTTGAAAAAGAATTCTGCCCCCATTCCCTATTGTATCTGTTTCTCGGAATGCCATTTTGTTCGCTATTGTTCTTTGCTCAGGGAATGTCCTAGTTGTTGATTATATTGTATTTTCACTTGCACTGTGTAATCCGCCTTGAATCTCAGAGACAAAGGTGGACTGATGATGATGATGATGATGATGATGATGATGATGATGATGATGGGACCAGTGATATACACCCACAACGTGTCAATTACACTGAGGCAAGTATCTTTTCACTCGTTCCGCATGTGTTCTTTTTTACCACGTCCAACACCCATGTGAGAATCATCAAGGAAGACCTGCATCTTTTATGCTTTAAAAAGGGGACATTTCTTCTTCTGGTGAGGGAAAGTGAAAGAAAGAGGAAAGCAGAGAGAGAACATTGCTTTGCCCTTATATAAAAAGTGTTGATTCTCAAAAGAGAAACACTACGGTGTTTATGATATAAACAAATTGCAATGTGATACTGAAAGGGGAGCAGAAACCTTCAAAGCTGGTTGTTAAAAGTATATAGCCAAAACACCATTGTATTTTACAGTTGCTTACAAAATATTTCTACATGCTATTATTAGGAAAGAACATAGCTCAGCCATAGAGAGCCCATGCTTTGGTAAGAACAAGTTCCATCCCTGGAAGCTTCAGTGTATGCAACTAAGGGCTAAACCAAGTGCCAGGAATATTCTGTTGTCTTTGCTCATGTCTCCGTCCTCACCCATATTAAATAAATAGCAGAGGGTGATGTTTCTGCATGGGTTCATTCTGTTGGTTCTGGTCCCATACTACCACTACCAATACCACTTCTTCTTCCTCTTGTTCTTCTTCTTTGGTTTTTTACCTCCCGCCGCCCCCCCCCCCCCGGTCTTTTGAGACAACTTTTACCCCAATCTTTTTTCCGGAAACCAATTTTGACTATTTTTTCCTCATGTTTCTTTTGGTTTTGTTTATCCAGCCTGCTTCCAAACACCTCCAACCCACTTTTTGATTTTTGGACATTCATCATTGTCAAACCACCCCTCTTCCTTTTTACCCTTCCTTGTTTTGTTTTCTGCCTTAGTTTAATCATCGTTTTCATAGTGTTATATCAACTTGCCATTGTAATAATAGATGCAGCAAATTCTCTGAATTCTCAGCTTTCATTTTAAAAAAATCTCTAGGCCATTCCATTGCAGAGTGTAATGTTTTGCATTTAAATAGTTTGATTTTATTTATGTTTGTTAATGTGTGTGTTTTTTTTATTGTTGGTGTGAGTTTAATTGTAGGCCTCTGAGGAAAGGAGTGGGGCTGGATGGGTGAGTGGAGAGTGATCTGATTGGATGGTGGTTGTACCCTAGGGGGCTGAGTGAGCTGCAGGTTTTAGTCTCTGCTGAGAGAAAATGTTCATTCTGCGCAAAGCAGGCAAACTGTGTGGAGCCTGATAGAGTTTGTTTGCATGTTTCTGAGACAACATACTCATGCTGCCAAGTTCCATGAAACTGCGTGGTGTTCTGAGAAATTCTGTCAGGCAAACTGTGTTTGCATGGATCAATTTGTGTATATTAATTAATTATGAGTAAATTAAACTATCTAGGTCAGGCAAGCTGTATGGAAAAGCCTGTTTTAATCTCTGTCTGTGTGGATGAGAAGTAGGGCTGTCAAGTTCCTCAGGCTTGAAACTGGGAAATGAGGGGTTGGGGGGAGGTTCAGGGCACTTATTTGTAAGCGCATAAACATGATGGTTGCAAAGATTTGATAAGTGTATTGGTTTTAGAATAATTTTTAAGCTTAGTGGTTTCAAATACAATTATATTTCCTTCGTCTATTCACAGACACAGTCACATAGAGTAATTATCCACACATCTTCACTAGCAGACGAAACTCTCTTCTCATCCTCAAATCCGAGCCTTTGCCCCCTGCTGCCTTTCATCTGGCTGGTGGGAGGCCCACAGCATGCTCCCATGCACTACGGAGCACTTCTGCATTGAACAGGTAATGATGTCATTCCAGGCGTGACAGAGAAGTGATGGGTCATGCACGGAGCCAATTTCATAAAAATCAGCCCCCAATTTAGTGTTTGGGGCTGATTTCTGTCAAATCAATCCCATCACACCGGGAATGATGTCATAAGGAAAATGGAGTGTGCAGGTGAGGGGAGCTAAACCCTGCCTCTCCATATACTTCTTTCACTACACACCACTATCTTAAATATTTTTCTCCCAGCCTAGCTGCAGGGAGTGGAGGTGGTGGTGCTTTGAACAATGCAACACAGCTAGATAGAAAAGCCAGGGTTGATTTCGTAGGGTTTCAACTGGTAAAAGCATATGGAAGTTGGAAGGATTAAACCCTTTCCTCCTTGATTTCAATGGGTTTAGGATTGTTCTGATAGTCTTCTAGTCCTCAATAAGAACAATACCTGGATTCAGTGTGCCACCTGGCACACACCTGGCCTGTTATGAGGACATTATAGGTTGAAGGAACCACACAATAGGCTTGATGAAAACACTAAACAAAGGAGGAAATTCCTAAGAGACCACTAATACAATAATGAAGATTGTCTCAGTATAAATAAATACAATTTATAGGTCAAACCAAGTATAGCAATATTTTGGTCATAACATATATAATAATGTAATATCCTTCTACTACAATTGAGCAATGGTTTGTTCATATTACAACCAGAGCCTTTGGAGAAATCTCGTTATTAGTCAATTGTCACAATGTCTCTTTCAGGTAAGTATCAGTCATCTGTTGATTTCAATAATTGTCTCTTTGATATGTTTTTCTGTTTTTAGGCAGGATTTCCACTGACATCCAATGATGTGTGGGTATGCTCCAGGAGGAAAAATTCCCAAATCTCCTAGGCAGTTGGCAGTATGCTCCGGGAGGAAAAATTCCCAAATCTCCTGGGCAGTTGATAAAAACAAGTACAACTAATTTATTTCAGTGGTATGTGTGGCTTGGGTTTTTGTTTTCCTTTTCTCCAGCCTGCTTAGCATTCACGTTACTAGAGACCTGGGGCCTGAGAAAGTGTAATAGTTACAAAGAAGATTTCTTGTTTGACTGATTCAGACTTCTAACATGGAACAGAAAGAATTGGAACTTTTAAATATTTGTAGAGGAACAACACCAGAAGCCTACCTATCTTCAAAATACCTAGTCCCTAGTGGACTCCCTGCCAAACCAGTAGACCCGCCAAACCTTCTGTCAACTTATTCAGCAACCTAGAACTTTGCCAAAGTCCTTGTCAACATTCCAGTCCACCCTCAGAAAGTGATTGGCAGAATCTTCTGGCAGGTGCAACTTGAAAGTGTCAATCACTGATGGTTAAAACTCTGCCCTTATCCAGGATTTGCCTATGACTGAAAATGAAAAATAAAAAGCCAGCAAAGTATCATCAAGGCTCACCCAAGTATACTTAAGCCCACAAAGCTCTGAAAAAATTAATATCCCCACCTCTTTTATTTAATTTGAGTGTCAGTGATCATTCTTTTCAAAACATCCTTAATTACCATTAACAGGAATGGGCAGTTGATGTCACTGTGGTTCACTGTCAAAAAAATCTTAGATAAAAGATATTACATTGATAAAAGGGGTCAGCTTCATGCTGATAAGAAGAAAAGGGTTTAGCAGCAGGTCCTTCCCTTAGGAAAACAGCTGTAGCAGCTTCCACTCATAATGTGTTAAAGGTTCAGATTAACCTTGCATGTTGGAGGCTTCATTCTTGAGAAACAGAGTCGAGGGGAAGTTTCTGTAAACATAAAATAATCGTGATTTGTCCTGTTCTGTATCTTTGCTCCAAATGTGTTTAACATCTTCTGTTTCAGCCCGATTATTGAGTTCAGGAGGATCCCACTTCCTCTATAAATTATTGCTGCCTAACCCCACAATTGTGCAAAAGATACAATCAAGAAGGGGAACAAATGAGTGATAGGAATGCCAAGAAAGAAATATGAAATATAAGGCATTCAAAAATTCGACCATTTGTTCTGTCTCAAAAAATTTTCCCAATGGAAACAATTCCGTATCTTGTCTACTTCTTTCTCATTAATCTTACTGTTAAGTTGTTCCCTCAAACAGCCTTTATGTTGTGTTTATTAATTTTGATGTATGTATTTATTAACGGATTTTAGTACTAACTTCTTGTATGGCTGCAAATTCATGATTGTATATAGTTTAATAGTATATTGTTATAATTTTTTTAAATAAAGATATATTGATTTTTAAAAAACAGCCTTTTGGGGGGAAAGTCTAGTTTTTGAGCTTTAAAACTGTATTGAATGAACTTTTGCTGGTTGGATATGTGTTAATCTCACCGGACACTTGTTGATTAGCTCTGTGATATTTATTCAGTGATATTTATTCATTGATTGATCGTTTTGTATTGAGTGTTGTACTTCATAGAGGACAGAGGACTAATCTGATTGTATTATATTACTATATTTTATAAGTTTGGCTTGTTTAGCTTGTTTCCACTTTAAAGAAATATATTGATTTTTTTAGTAATTATTGCTTTAGATATGAACAAGCAGGGGCCCCACAAGGACTTCTTTGGGGAAACTTATCCCCGATCCCTCCCCCACTGGTCCCCCCCCACAGGTCTTTCTCACTATGCTGTCTCCACTTTCCTTCTTTCCTTCCTTTCCTCCTCCCCCACAGCTTTTCCCTTTTCCCTGCTACCATCCCTCTCTCCAGCTCCCAGCTTTTGTTTCCCTTTTCTCTTTCACTCTGTGATGGCTTTGTTTCCTTCCCTACCATATCTCTTCTTGACTTACCTGCCTGCCCCTTCTCTCCCCTCATTAGTTTTCAAAGTGAAACCACAGCAGTTATGTTGAATAGTCTAGGCAATGGCAGACTGTCTGCCATTGCCTAGACAATGCAAAATGTCTTCCAAGATCATATGAGATCTCTGCATTTTTAAAATCTTCTTCTCTCCCTTCCTTTTAAAGTTAGAACTTTTCTCCAAACCTGGGGATTTCCCCCAGATTTTTAGAAGTCTCTTCTCTTAGTGTACCTGGCCTCACTGTGTGATTTTTTTTAATTCATACTCTGGAACTAGGTTCAGAATTATAGGTAGATAGGTAGACAGACAGATCTTTACCACAGCCAGATTTATTGAAGTATTGCTCTGACAAAGAATGGCAAGGCACAAGGATTTTTGTTCTACTGCTACACTTCTGTGACACTGTTCAGGTATTGTGTCACCCACACAAAGGATTATATGCTGGTAGAGCTGTGGTGGTTCTCTATATTGTAGTTGTTTTATCTGTCAAGGACATTAAAACCACAGCCAGTTTCTTTCAACATCAAATATGGCATACTGAAGATATGCAGTGTATTACCTGTATTTTTCTACCATGGTTTAGTACAAGAAGCGAGTAGGGCCTCACATGAGCAATATAAGGCCATCCTTTTCAGATTAAGGTGAAGAAAATATGAGAACTTACAGCTAAACTTATTACTTGGGTGAAGTTTGTTTAATTTTAATGTTAACTGTGAACCAGCCCAGTTTGTGATGAACTTTGGTTCATATTCCAGTTTGTGCCTGCCTGTATTAGGGAGCATTCCTTGTCTTCCATAGCAATTCGCACACAAAGCAGGCATTCTGCACAGAAGCCTTATGCACAAAGGCCCAGTTTGCATAAAACTGCCTCTCAAAGGTGGTGAAGTGCACCTGAATCCATCTGCCACCCAATCAGGCTTCCTCACAAAGCATCTGCTTTGCGTGCCATCCTTAGAGTGTAGCAAGAGTGTTTGTGTGTGCATAAGAAAGTGTGTTGAATTCTTTATTATGAGAAGATTATCATAGGCTGCAAAAGAGTATGAATCAGCCCATAGTTTTGGATGTGAAAGGTACAAACATTATGAAGAAACAGGTGGTTTGGAAATACAAGGTTGGGTGCCATGAAAAATCATAATGTTTTCATATGTAAGCAGGATGTATATATTGATTTGCTGAAAAAAAAGGTGGATTTCAGAATGATACCCACATTTTGGAGGTTCTGCTTATATGAATCTTGGTGGCAACTGTAAAGCTAACAAAGTGAGATTTTTTTAAAATAATTTCTTTCATTATTGTGCTGCCTCAGTAATACAATTCTTTAAATATTTTTACAGTAGTTGCCTTGGGCTCAACTTGTTCTCCCTGCATATGAAGAATCTATAATTACATACTCTGAAATATACATTTTAAAATTCAATACTCTGCAATAATATCTAGGCCTTCAGACACCTTCATACCGTAAGCGTGTGTGTGTGTGTGTGTGTGTGTGAGAAAGAGAGGGAGAAAGTCATATAAAGTGGTTTCAACACATATATAAACAGTATACAGATGACTGATTTTGAAAAATTTGACACTGACGTGCCAGAGATACTCTTGCTCAAGATGTACATTCTCATTTTTTTTAAATCTTACTAATGTCACCCATGTTTTTGAAAGACTAAAAAAATCTGTGTTTACATAATGCTAATTATCTTGGCAATCTTTACAACATCCCTGAACACTAGGTCCATACTCCATATCTATTGCATATTTATCCCATGCTTCACTGCCGGAGTTTGGTGTTGCAGTCAATAGTCTCCCTGCCTTCCTTTTGCTCCCACAACAACCATGTGAGTTAGGTTAGGAGAAGATGACTGGCTCAAGGTCACCCAATGAGCTTCATAGTTGAATGGGGATTTTGAACCTGAATCTCTTGTGTCCTCATTTGACCCTGTATCCACCAGAGCGCAGTGTGGATCAGTAGTTAATTCCCAGCTGAACCCCTATCTGAGGGGGGGGGCAACTTCTGCTTTCCTGCTAGGAAAGACTGGGGAATCATAGGAATCAGCTGGGAGTCTGGTTCTGATCTCCTATATGGGAAATTTTGAAGGAGCAGGTTATTGAACCTGGGAGTGAACTTTTGCTCCCTCCCTGTTACCCTAAATGGGGGTGGGGGTGTCTCCTTGTCAGTTGGGGGAATTAGTGTACAAGGAGAAGCAGAGAAGGGAGTAAGTAGCAGGTTCTCCACCAATGTATATGAGGATTGTTCCCTTAGAGAACACTTTTGGAAAGAGCAGAAATGTTTTTTTATTAATGTGGCAGCAAGAACAAACACACAAGAAACAACATGCAACATACACACAGAGCTAACTAGAAAATAAGGAGGAAAAGGGAGAGGAGTACAAGGTCAGGTGATATTTACCTGTCTAGAAGATAGAGGATGGCTACAGAAAGTAGCAGCTGAGCAACCAGTGCATTGCAGCAAGGAAAAGGCTCAGACGTGCACAATTATGGTGGAGGGCAGCTCAATTAGATTGTGCAACATACCTTGGGGCAGGATAGTGTCTTCTGCCTGAAAACAATAGCTTAATGTTAGTTGTAGATTTTCCGGGTTGCATGGCCGTGGTCTTGGCATTGTATTTATGCTTATGAATTTCAGTGGCTTCGCTGTGCAATCTGACAAAGTAGTTTGATGTGTTGTCCAGTATTTTAGCGTCCTAGAATAAGATACTGTGTCCTGTTTGAGTTAGGCTATGTTCAGCCACTGCTGATTTTTCAGGTTGGCCAAGTCTGCCGTGTCTTTCATGTTCTTTTATTCTTGTCTGGATGGTATGCTGTGTGGTCCCAATGTAAACTTGTCCACAGCTGCAGGGTATGTGGTATACTCCTGCAGAGGTGAGGGGGTCTCTACTGTGTTTTGCTGATCGTAGCGTCTATTGTATTTTTCTGGTGGGTCTGAATACTGTTTGTAGGTTGTGCTTTTTTATAAATTTTCTCATCTGATCAGTGATTCCTTTGATATATGGCAAAAGCACTTTTCCTGTGGGAGACTGTTTTTCCTTAGTTGTTTGATTTATCCTTGGTTTAATCGCTCTTCTGATTTCATTTCTGGAGTAGCCATTTGCTTGAAGTGTGTGGTTTAGATGATTAATATCCTTGTTGAGAAAGTGCAGTTCACATCCATTTTGCAAGGTCTACTAATGTTTTTATTATGCCTCTTATTGTGCTTATTCATAAGCACAATTTCAACAGGAAAGAAGAGAGTTTAAGAATGAATAGGGCATGATTTCCAGTCCCGAAAAACACCAAACTAACAAGATACTCTACATCTTACAATAGCCCTGCAGATAAGATTAGCATATGAACCACCAATCCATATGCAAAAGAGCCTCCTCAGGATACAGAGAAGCTTCCCCACATTGGCATTTCACACCCTGGGAAACTCTTACAGGATGACTCAGCCCAAACCCACCTTCCTGAGCAGATATAAATTACCTGCTAACATTTTCTCCACACATTGATACTAAGAGATCTCTGTCTTTCAGTGCTACACCTCTGAAGATGCCAGTCACAGCTGCTGGTGAAATGTCAGGAACTACAATGCCAAGACCACGGCCATACAGCCCGGAACATCTACAACAACTAACGTTCTCTGGCCATGAAAGCCTTTGACAATATAATAGCTTAATGGTTGTCTCCAGATATGAGACAATAAAATGGCAAAGGTTTGATTAAATCTTCCCAGTTGTTACTAAAGATAAGAAAGGTGATTGATGAGCTGCAATTGTTGGATGGGAAGGGCTATCAGATCCCTGAGTAGCCTTGATTTGGAAGGTGAGGGAGGGAGGATGGGCAGGGTGTGGGTAATTAATTCAGGAACTACTGGAAGACCTCTTTTTTCCTTTTATCTTTGCACCTCTCCGGGGTGTGAGTGTTAGGAATTAGCAAGTGTTTACATTCAGTCATGAAAGAGTTAAACTGTTGTTTATATTACTTAGTTAGAAAACTTAGTTGCATGTAACCACTTAGCCATTGAGTATGGATTCCCGCCATAGAAATGGGAGTCTCTATATTTAATGAATTAGAATTAGGATTCTGTATTGGGCAACCAGTTTATTGGGGGAGCAATTAAGCAAAAAGATATACAGAAGTTTATTGCTCTTTGTTCAGTCTCTCACGCAGTCTAGTTTCACTCTCTAGGATGTAGCAATCTGAGCCAGTCTGAAGAAAGTCTCTGCTTAGTTCAGAAGCTAGCAAGATGTAGCCAGTTAGGCATTTATTCCAAAAGTAACCTTTTAAAAAAATCCTTTATGTAGTAAACTATTTTTATAGAACAAAACTCGGGAGTGTGCATGTTCTCATTATGTCCAATGCACATTTCTGCTACTCTGCTAATCAAATTGAATATTTCCCTATCGTGAGGCTGCTAGCCAGTAGCCGGTCCAACTTCATGACTCACATTTCAGTAATTTCCCCTTCCAGCCGGATCAGAACAGTTCTGCCAGGCAATGAGCCATGTGCTTGGAGCACATGAGGAGAGGGAGTTATGATATAGCCATATTCATAAACTGCCCTTTTCAGGGTAAGGGAAGGTTGGACGGTTAACAATACACACACACAATGCCATTGTGTCTGAGGAAGGCTGGGATGCAGCAAAGTTGGAGTTCAGAAGCTGTGAGCATTTCAGCAGGAGCTGAACAGACCCAGGCATCACACCCCCTCTGTTTGGGACAGCTGAACGCAGTATGTTTGGCTGTCAAACATGTTTGCTGCAAAATTCACAGCATCTTTTGTAAACAAATGAAGGTGAGACACAGCAGTCTGCCTACGGTTTCCTACTGAGTTCACAGCAGAGATTTCTACCAGGTACTTTCTGGTACATCGCTCAACCAGAATGCCACTGTTAACTATTCTTTGGATATATATTTATATTGATAAAAACTCTTGAATGTATGATACCCTGGGGTCTCAATTGCTGTACTTATAATTAGTGATCTATTAAGAAGCAATTAAAATAACTCCCTGCACAAAGGAAAGCCAGCTGCAAATGCTGAAATTCTTCCAGTAGAGCTGATACCGTGATGATCATCTCTGAACAGCAGGTCTCCTTTGTGTCATACGGAGCTCATTATGAGTTCAGACAGTCCAGACCACAGCGTGGGATTCCCTGGAATGACTTGCTTGCTTGAATCACTGGCAACCAGGCATATGTAAAAACTTGGGTTGCGCTCTTTCCCCATGCCAAAAACTGTTCATGGGCTAAATATATTACCAATCTTCTCTCTATCTGTGAGAGTGTTTCCGTAATCTGTTTCGACTGACCCACCATAAAATAAGCACTTTTATTTCAGAGAAGTTGAAAGTGTTATTTATAATAAAACTTACCTTGCATGTGATTACATTGTTTTGGCCTTAACAAATGGAGGTGGGAAGGGGTCATATTCATTACAACATCCCCTTCTGTTCACCCAAGTGCTTGATAAGACTTCCCTAAGAAGAGTCCAGCCTAATCCTAAACCTGTTTGCTTAGAAGAATGGGAAGGACATCTGATTCTGATATGATCTCATCATGCAACTTAGATTGGTAATGGAGACCATAATCTCTGTGTCCCTATGCTTCAGAGGTAAAATGGATGAACACCAGAAACAGGGCCTCATTTGCTGTGGCACCCTGCTTGTGGAATTCCTCCATGTCAGGAGGTCAGTAACACAGATAGAATGTCTAGACAGAATGTTATCCCAGGACTTTTTTAAATTAGGCAGAAAAAGCCCTTTATACTCTCCCTTATCACTGCCACAAGATAAGCCATTGCTAGGATATTGAGAAAGCCAACCCTTTGCATTGCAAGACATTGCAAGATGAGGCGATGATGGAGAGGTTTCTGTTTATGATGCATGAAAGGTCTGATACATTCAGTGGAAAATAGTCAGTGTTCTTGTTAATGAAAGCCCTGATATTGTTCAACCTACTTCAAAGGTGAATTCTTTTGGGGAAGACACTAGTGCAAGTTAATTGGAAATGTCAAATCCTTTAATGTTTGTTTTTCCTTGTTTTAAATTTACATTTTGCCGATATGCTTCAAGTTGTACTTTGTGTGATTTATTTAATAAGTCTTTAATACTCTTGGTTTTTTGATTAACATTTTTGTCAGCAGTGTTGTTTAATTCTTTTTTTTTTTGTCTTATCTGCAAAACTCTATATGTGCATGTATAAAGTCATCTACTTTGAAATTACTCAAACATTGATTTTAATGCACTTGTCTTGGTTTGGTGAACCCAAACTTTATCTATTTTTTTTAAAAAAATTAATCTTGATTGTTGATTATATCAAATTTTTATTTGTTGGAAGCCACGTCGAAAGCCACATTTTTGAGTGTGGCATCTATGTATTTTAACATGTGGGTTTTATTTCTTTCACAGGAGGAGGACTCCTCCCAAGTACTTGTGTGGAGGCCTGGTAGCCTTTGCAACCAGTGCAGAGGTCCACAGATAGAGGAGACCCTTCATTCAAGGTTTTGGTATACACCTATAAAAAGGTTTTGGTATACACCTATATGTACTGCAACCAGAGTATCTGCGGGACCACCTCTACCCATATGTGCCCCGGAGGGCACTCCAATCAGGACATAAACAACTACGGGTGGTCCCTGACCCCAGAGAGGCCGATCTAGCCTCTACCAGAGCCAGGGCCTTTTCAGTCCTGGCTCCAACCTGGTGGAATTCTCTTTCTAGTGAGACCAGGCAGGATTTACTGTCCTTCTGCCGGGCCTCTAAGACAGAGATATTCCACCAGACATATGGCTAGGACTAGACTAGGCCCCCACCAGCCTGGATATGGATCCCTCCCTATCAGAACGCGCCCACCATCCAGCTTTTTAAAGTGTTAGTGGATTGCCTCCGATTAGCTGCTTGCTGCTATCTTGTATTTTTCTTAAAATCTGTATTGTTTTTCTATGCTGTCTGTTGATTTTAAACTGTTTTAAGGTGTAAGGTTTTTTATCATTGTTTTTACCTGCTGTAATCTGCCCTGGGCCTGCTCATGCAGGAAGGGCGGAATAAAAGTGGAAAGTAATAAATAAATATACAACTGGTGTTGCGCTTAGTGAAAATATTTACAACATTCTTTCTTCTCCCAATATATAAAATAGGGAGAAAACAGAGACACTTTTTGATTAGAAACTGATACCAGAACTTGGGCTTGTTCCATGGGAGACGTCGGGATGGCTCCTGTGGAAAAGCTCATGGAAGGAGTTGACCGGGCAGGTCTATCCCTGCTGTTCAAACACTGCTGGGCGTTGCCCCAGCAACTTGCTGCTTTTGCCACAAACATCCTCTGTGGTGCTTGCAGACACAAAGAATGAATGATTGGAGAGAATATAACAGGCTGATGAATTGAACCAGGAAATTGTTGCCTTGACAAAGAATATACGAAACAGGATTCAAGCTAGCAGCCTGTTGGGACATTCTAGGAGTAAGCTGTTCCTCATTGCATCCCCGAGGGGCAGGTGATGTTTAGCAGGGTTTGGGAGTGTAGTTTTTAGATCCCCTTGGAATATAGGAACATACAGAATTAGTGTGGCAAAGACACACTTCATACTTACCTATGATGTACTGAGCTATTTGCCCACCTTGCAGGAATGGCGTTTACTTACCATTGTCATTTAACACAGCAGGAAAGAATGGGCTGAGGTTGCATTTAACATATTTACGCTTGAGGACCTGGAGCGCAACCTTTATATGCACATTTATACTGGTTTTACTATTTATTGAATATTTATTACATACTTATTGGATATTTATTGTATGTTGTTTATGAAATCTGTATTCATTGATGTGTATTTATGAGAACTGAGACTTGGATTACTAAGTGGGTGCAGGGGCCTAAAAGTAACCAGGGGGAAGTTTGTTGATTGTAATTACTCATTACCTTTATTATGCACCTTGTACTTTAAGATAATTATTTTAAAGTTATATTGAAGCATTAATTGTTTTTCACGAGGACTGTAGTCTCGTTATTTGGTAGTTCTGACCAGTGTATGCCCAACATTTGGTTGGTTTTGACTACGTAAGCTGTTTGGGGTCTGCACTGAGAAAATTTAGGTAGAAGCACCCAAATAAAGAGAGAAACAAAATCGTCCAACATTTTACTGGCTCCTCAAGCTCTCCTTGTATCTCTCATTTCCTCACTAGCAGACTTATTGCGGCCAGTGGACCCGAGAGGCTCTTATCTCCACAAGTCATAGTGTTGTCTGACTTCCATTTTGTACTCATCTAGGCCATTCCAGTTTCCTGCCCACTGGCTCTTCTGGCTAGTGAGGAATAATAATTTCCAAAACCCAAAAGAGAGAACAGATGGATGCTTTCTGTCTCTAATTACTTTCTGTGGTGGAAGCAATGCTGAGTTAGACTTCACTTCCCTTGTGAACCCCCAGCTTGGGCAAACACCCAAGTTGTTTGGCATCTAGCATAGGCCATGAACTTGGTGACTTGCAGAACAAATCTGCCGAATGTGCCTCTTCCAACTCAGTTTAGCAAAAACACAGTCCAGTTTTCTTATCAGAAAACAGACAGCTTGCTTCCTATCACTACGACTTTCACAGTCAGCTTCAGCATTTAGGGGGAGAGAAGAAGGAGCAGTTAGCGGGAAAACATTATTACAGCATCCCTGGTCCTGTATAGCTCAACAGTTCAACAAACTTGGTACTCGTGACAGGAATTTTTGCACTGCTGAAACACACACACACACAATAAGATCAGGTTTCCCATGTGACTTCATCAACATTTACTGCCGGTATGTATAATCAAAAGTCATGTAACTTATGAAACGTTGGCACATTTCTGACAGGTTTTTAAGTGCTTTTGTGCTAGCGCAGTAGAGGAAACCAATTTCCCCCCAAGGCTGTGGGTGGATCAGGTCATTAAAGTGCTCAGGTCATGTGGTTTGGCCCCCGCCCTTCCCACCTGTACAGTAGGACACCACCACATAATTGATCTTGCTACTGGAGGCTGTGCCTCGATCACAACATTTGCCATTAGGGCCATGGTCAGTCCATGATACAGTCCATGAAGCCATATCAAGCCGATTGGTTCAAAAGAAAACAAAGCAATAACCTGACTCCAGTTAAAGCCATTGGGCATTCATTTGCCCAGGGCAGCCAACAGAAAAATACCTTACCTTACAAAAGAGGTGATTGCCTTGGTTGTATTCATCCTTCTGCCTCTCTAGTGTTCTGCCTTTTTTCCAAGTTGGTCTTGCTGCCTGATTCCTAAAGCTGGGTGTGTTTGTGCTGATCTACATTAATTGCATTTATGCTTTATCACAATGCCTCCTGGGAACTGTTGTTGAAATTTGTTTGGAGTATGTACCAGTACAAAGAATGCCATACACTGATGGATGGTACCAACTTTTCCCCAAGGCTGGGGGAACAGGTTTCCTCGGGAAGTGGTAGGCTCTTCTTCTTTGGAGGTTTTTAAGCAGAGGCTAGATGGCCATCTGACAGCACTGCTGATTCTGTGAACCTAGGCAGACCATGAGAGGGAGGGCAGGAAGGGTTACATCTGCGCTTAATTCTTGTGTCCCTTTATTACATGCCCTGGGTAATACCAATCACCACTTTGGGGTCGGCTAGGGATCCGGACAGTGTTTTGCCATCTTCTGGGCATGGAACAGGGGCCACTGGGTGTGTGTGGGAGGGTGGTAATTGTGATTTTCCTGCATTGTGCAGGAGGTTGGGCTAGATTACCCTGGATGTCCCTTCCAGCCCTATAAATCTATGATTCTAACTGCCTTCCAACTCTATGATTCTAACAGGTAGAAAAGCAGTACATGCTCTCCAACACAGATGATTTTCAAAAGTAAAGGATCCATCCAGGATGCCCTGGAGGCATATATTATCCAAGTATGCTGGGAAACTGTGAACTTATTTTAGCAGTGGGCAGCTGCTATGCTGCACATGGCTCCCTCTGTGCAAATGCAAAACTACTCAAAATGTGGTTCATTTTAAATTGTAAATCATTTATGCCATCAAGGTATGTTACTTGGCACTAGGGGTGTGCAAAGGCACAGTGGTTCGGCTTTCCCGATTCGGGTATACCCGAATCGAGAAGCCAATTCAGGAATCGCTGTCCCCGAATCGGCAAGCCAATTCAAGAATGGCGATTCGGGGTGATTCGGGGTGATTCGGGGTGATTCGGGAAAGCTTTTTCAATGGGGAAAAGCCTCCCCAGGCTGGGGGAGGCATTTTCCCACCAAATCAAGCCAAAATTGGTGGGGGCCTTCCTCTAACTCCCCTCTAACAACCCCCCAAGTTTCAGACCGATTTTGTGCTTGCTGCTGCTGGTCTCCATTATTTCCTATGGGGAAAAAATGAAGAGGCAGGCTTCCTTTGCCAGGGGTGGCATTTTGCATGCACCCTTAGGGGCCCTTCTCCCACCTTTCCTCCCACCCCCCACCAAGGCTCAGCCTGCTCTCACTTGGGGGGGGCATTTCATGGCCTCCCTAAGTAGGTGATCTTTTCTCTACTACTTACAGCTGGGGGAGGCTTGTCTTGCCAGGGGTGGCATTTTACATGCAAAATGTCCCCCAACCCTCAGGGGCCCTTCTCCCACCTTTCCTCCCACCCCCACCAAGGCGCAGCCTGCTCCCACTTGGGGGGGCATTTCATGGCCTCCCCAAGTAGGTGCTCTCAGCCCCCAAAGTCCACCCCCTACAGCCCCACACAAACCTGATTCTCCCCCAGCTGCCACACACAGACGCAAATCCCCACATTAGCCCCTCACAGACCTAAATCCACCCCCAGCAGCCCTACACCCATAACCCCAGGAACAGGCTGGCCAGCCCTCCCCCTTTGTTCCCTATGCTGGGAACTTCTAAACTCTATTTCCCAGGGCAATTCCGCATAGCCCAGGGGTGCCACAATGGTGGGAAAACTTCTGAGTGCCAACTTGTCCCTGGGAAAGAGCACCTGACCTGACACACAGACAACCACCCCCTGACATCCCCACCACCTACAGAGATGGCTGGCCAGCCTCCCCATTGTTCCCTATGATGGGAACCAACTGCACAACAAAGAATAAAACACAAACAACACAAAATACAGTTTTTAAACAATTATTTTCTCCCTTTCAAAGTACAAGTAGGCAAAGCATTATGACACATTACACCAGCAGTCCCCCACACAGAAAAATAACACAACTCTCACTTAACATCAGAGAATCACAAAAACACAATTGCTGTCAAAAGCACTTTATTTCTTTAACTGCTTTAGGTTACACAGTAGGAGGGCATAACAGGGCATGATAGCAGTGTACTACACAAAATAATACAACCCACTTCACCATTTTGACAGCAATTGTGTTTGGGTGATTCTCTTATGTGAAGTGAGTTGTTATTTTTGTGTAGTACACTGCTTTCATGCCCTGTTGTGCCTTCCTACTGTGTAACGTAAAGCAGTAAAAGAAATAAAGTGCTTTTGACAGCAATTTTTGGGGTGATTCTTTAATGTGAAGTGAGTTGTGTTATTTTTGTGTAAGATACTGCTGTCATGACCTTTGGTGTGCCCCCCTGCTGTGTAACCTAAAGCTGTTCAAGAAATAAAGTGTTTTTGACAGGAATTGTGTTTTTGTGATTCTCTGATGTTGAGTTGTGTTATTTTTGTGAGGTGGAATGCTGCCATGCCCTTTGGTGTGCCCCCCTGCTGTGTAACCTAAAGCTGTTCAAGAAATAAAGTGTTTTTGACAGGAATTGTGTTTTTGTGATTCTCTGATGTTAAGTGAGTTGTGTTAATTTTTCTGTGTGGGGGACTGCTCGTGTAATGTGTCATAATGCTTTGCCTACTTGTACTCTGAAAGGGAGAAAATAATTTTTTAAAAACTTTATTTTGTGTTGTTCGTGTTTTATTCTTTGTTGTGCAGTTGGTTCCCATCATAGGGAACAATGGGGCTGGCTGGCCAGCCACCTCTGTAGGTGGTGGAGGAATTTGAGGGAGGGTGTCTGTGGTTCAGGTGCTCTTTCCCAGGGACAAGCTGGCACTCAGAAGTGGGCCCACCATTGTGGCACCCCTGGGCTGTGCAGAATTGCCCTGGGAAAGAGAAGCCTGGGGAGGCTTTTTCCCATTGAAAAGCAAGCAAAATGCTGCCCCGAATCACCCCGAATCGATTCAGGGCATGCCGATTCGGGATTCCCGAATCGATTCGGGATTCCCCGAATCACCCCGAATCAGGGTGATTCGGGATTTTTTCGGGATTCAGATTCCCGAACTGCACACCCCTACTTGGCACCAAACAGATGCCACAAGCAAGGAAAATTTAAACATTGATTACATTTTTTTTCAAAATTCACAGAATACCTATTGAAAACAGTTTCTTTCCTGGGAAAGTTTTTGGGGCCTGTCCCCAGGCCAGTGACCTAAGCCACTGGCCAGATGTTGTTTGAACAGAAAGATTATGTTGTATTAAATCACTGGAAAGACTTGGACTTTTTAATATGTGTTTCCCTTGGGAATCCATAGCTTGATCTCTTTTCCCTTGTCTCATGGGGAATTTTGCTGGTGGCGAGTCTTGAAAATGCAATCTGTATTTTAATGCCTGTATGCAAAAGTGAAGTTTCAGACAGCTATAAAAGCTCAGAACTTTCTGATTGGTTCTAGGAAAGAGACAGCATGGCAGCTTTTAAAGCTGGGTTTGTCGATGGCAAATGGGGCATAGATTTTTCTACCAAGAAGAGTTAATGAGATCTTTGGCAAGCTCCTTTGACAAGGCCACATACACAAGACTGAGCTTAGTGCCGTTCATATTTTTATCATGGTAAATATAGGAGATGAGTTCCTGGCAAAGAGTAAACTGCAGGTGCAGATCTACAGGGCAATTTAAGGAAATCTCAATTTAGAACAATGAAATAAAAAAGGAAAATGTGATTGCTGGCAGGCTTTATATTAGGATGGCAGGATAAAGATGATAACTAAAGCCCTGGCAGGAAGAAGACACATGTTGCAAATCTTTGTTGGTACATTTGTAATGTTGATAGTCTAGCAGGGGCATGCACATAAACAAAAATCCATTGCCAGAATAATTCAAAGTGGAGCTGAGGAAACAAACTGCAACCTTGGAAGCCTAATTATTTGGCAAGGATATAATTTTGTTCGTTCAATTAAGCCTGAAGAAAGCTATGTCATTATTACAAAGAGTCAGCTAACACTTCTAAAGCCAGTTGGGCAATTAGATGCCATTCTGACATTCTCCCTCGTGATGTGGAAGCAGCAGCAGTGCACTTCCCTTTTGTGCCATTTGGACAATGTTAGAAGACCTGGACAACTCCAAAAGAATCCACAGTGTGAGTCCTTCTTTGACGAATGTCACCCTCCTAAAAATGGGGGTAATGCTAGAATGGGAAGGAAATGTCACACGCTTTTCCGGTGTGGTTCCGGAGCTTCTAACGTTGCCTGAAAAGCTCCGAAAAGAGTGGCTCCCATGCTATTTGGCGGTGATGGAAAGTGCTGTCAAGTTGAAGCTGAATTATGGCAATCTCTGCTCAGGTCTTACAGTGTCATACTCTTCGAGCCCCTTAACATCCATTAACTTAGGCGCAACTCTGTTTAGGACTGACAGCGCAATCCTAAGCAGAGTTACTCCAGTCTAAGGCTGTTGAAATTAACGGGCTTAGACTGGAGTAGCTCTGTTTAGGATTGCACTGTATGTCAGGTAGGAAATTAGGGCCTTTTTTTGCATGGGCAATTTTTTTAACATTTAACCTCATACCTCTTAGAGTTTTCTTCCAAATTCTGGATGATTAACTCCCCCTTCAGATTTCAATGTGACATTTAAGGGCTCTCCTCTGAGTTTTCTATCTGAACTTCTAACAGACCTGATTTCAACAGACTTAGGGCCAAACTACGTGACAAATGACACTTGACCGGGCAAGTGTATTCCTTCCTGTTCACTTGCCCTCCACTTGCTCTCCGCTCGATCCACTTGCTGTTCAAGTGTCATTCATCACTTGTAGCTTGGCCCTCAGACTGGAGTAATTCTTTTTAGGATTGCAGTGTTAATTGTAGAACTCACCTCTGCCTCCGCCCCCAATTGCATAAATGGGTATACCTGTTTTCTGATGCATAGGACTCATCCAGGTCTGTCTGTCTGTTAAACACAATGAATGGTACAATCCTAAGAAGAGTTACTCCAGTCTAAGCCCATTGATTTCAATGGGCTTAGACTGGAGTAAATTGTTTTAGGATTGCACTGTAATTGCTCTCTGCTGGAGTTGGAGCTGGGCTTAATACCTTTTTTTAACGAAATGAGGAATTAAATTAAATAATTTAATGATATAATTATTTCTCAATCAGGCCTATAACAATCTGACATGAAGTTACAAAATCAGTTAATTAAGCATTTTAGGTTACCAATATAAAGTTCAGAAGATTATTTGTTTATTTATTTAGGACATCTCCATGTTGCTTCTTCAGAGTCCTGTTGAATTTTAAAAGAAGCCATTGAAGACTGGACAATCTCCCCTGTGGTTAATATGCCATTGGTTACTCATCATGGGCAAAGATGTGGCTTCAAGAATGATCATAAGCCATTCTACATAGACTCCTGCTCTATTTGATGGAGCTAACCTGCAGGGACATTAACCTGTACACGACATTAATATATAGCACTTGCCAGTCTTACCATGCCAATGTACTTAACCGGGGGTCATTCCTTTTGTGTTTGGCAGTAGGGTTGTTAAGTGCAATTCTCTTAATTCCTCTTTGCAAAATTTCTCCCAGAAATCCAGCAATCCATTTCTATTCCTCTTTTTAGGAATTTGAGTCAGTTTCAAATAAATTCTTCTTTTGTGAAGTGGAAGATTTGATTTAAATCTCTAAGAAGTAATGGATTTGTCTCTAAGAGCATAGTTGAAAAAATAAGAACAAGGTGAGCCATTAAAGAAATGATTAAACACAAGCAAAGACTTGTCTAAACGTATCCTTGCTGCATCAGACTGTTTTTACCCGTACAGTAGGACAACAACAGGCAGACATCTACAAGTGAGGAAATCTAGACTATCACATGGTTAAACACAAAGATAAATTAATGAGAAACCAAACAGAATTCCTCTTTTGAATGAGGAAACAAGAATAAGAGGACCCAATTGCTATATCTCAAAAAAGGAAATTTTAGAAAAAGAAATTCCATCCCCCATAGCAACCCTATTTGGCAGCCTTGGAAAGGAATGGCCTGGGTCATTTCTAGCATAAGTTTTGATTAATCACTGTAGCAAGAACCTAACACATCCTTACAGTCAAAAGAATAAACAGAGACTGAAGGTTAGCTTGTAAATGGGATTAGGAGTCTTGCCTTGTTCAGCTGTCACAGATCTTGACACCTCGACAATGTTCTCTTTTAGCCTCTCATCTTTAGAAAGCCTATTTATTGCCACATGAAATGAATGACTTCCGCTTATTATTATCGAGAATAATTGAGCACCCCCTTCTTCATTTTTCTTCAGTTTAAACACTTCATCCTGGGCTGTTAGTTAAACAAACATCCGATTATCTTCATCCGGGGTGTTAAGAGCCAGGGCAGTAAATTGAATAATGATTTGCACTGATGGAAAGCAGGACTGAATACAAATACCCTCCAATGATACGTACATCTGTTTCTGCACCATTTTTTACCCTTCAAACCTTTGTGCGTCCAAATTCCTTGTTAAATATAAATTATTTGGAGTTAATTAGATACCTGAAATAGAACAGTGGCCAGCAGTGATTTATTGTAAATTCTATATTGGGTACAGTTGGGATGGTAAACAGCATCATAGATCACTTTGGACAGGTAAGATCCAGCCTCCTACAGCCTGATCCACAGTCCAGATAAGCCAATGCATTTGGATTTAGACCATCTTTCTCCAATAATGTTTTGCTGGAGAATATTGATTCTGCCTGGTAATGGTTTATTTATTTACTGTATTATGTGGCTTGTCCTAAAGACTAAAGCATTGTCATCTACCAAAGCAAGTGTATCACTTGCGGGAAAACCATGGGCATAACTTGGATTCACATTTCAATATCCTGTTAAAATGCCTTATACTGAATGAAATCAGAGGTCGCATGGTATAATTCATATAGCATCCACACAGGGATAGTTCTCCATTCTGTTCTCATTGTCAAGACAATGAGAATGCAAAGCCATTGACAGGGGCCACAGAGTTTTAAGATATTCCTGCCCACTGCCCACCCCCTGCTACCAATGTGCTTTCACTAGCTCTTTTTAAAGAAAAAGTATTATCTATAAGCCGTGGCCTGGATAGCCCAGGTAAGCCTGATCTTGTCTGATCTCGGAAGCTAAGCAGGGTTATCCTTGGTTAGATGGGAGACCTCCAAGGTAGACCAGGGTTGCTATGCAGATGTAGGCAATGGCAAACTACATCTGTTAGTCTCGTGCCTTGAAAACCCCAGCAGGAGTCACCATAAGTCAGCTATTATTTGATGGCACTTTCCACCACATTAACAATAAGCAGCACAAATAGCCCTGTCTACCCTGATCTCATCAGATCATGAAAACTAAGCAAGATCATCCAGCATGTTTCTTTGATGGGAGAGCGCCAAGAAAGCCTTGAGTTGCTATGCAGAGGAAGGCAATGGCAAAACCACTTCTGTTCTCTATTTGCCTTGAAAACCCTTTTATCCATACACTGGTTGTGACTTGAAGGCACACAATTATTATTAAAAATATAATTGAATGACCGTATGGTAATATATCCACTACTGATAAAAACAGTAGCCAGCAAAATGCCGGTTGTGGGGAGCCAGCATTTGGGGTGAAGAGAGTGTGGAAAAGGTGGGAATGAGCAGAAATGACATTGGATATGGCACAGATTGTGGGCAAGAGATGCGAAAATTCACATGTTGCCATTCATTCTTTCCTAAACTCACTTTTGATATGATCTTCCAGGAAAGGTTGTCCCCAAGCAGAGTTGGGAAAATGCACAGTGGAGCCATGGAAAACCTGGAAGGTGGGTAAAAGCACTGCTGTTGTTGGGGGAGAAGTACAGAGTAAAGCATCCATGTGGAAGTAGCTTTACTCTGACTGGCATAGCTCCCCAGTATTGTTTCAGCTGGTTGATTCTTGAAAATGCTGAGTATTAAATAGTGTCATGCTAACCACCTTCCTTTTAGTATTAATATAAGCTCAGTCAAAACTAGATATGGGCATGAACTCGGGGGAAAAAACCCAAACACGCTATTCGTGGTTCATTGCTGTCCACGAACAACGAACAACGAACTTTGATGAACATGATGCTGTCACAAACATGTTAATTGGTCGTTGTTCATGGGGGCCTGCAGATCTATAACAGATGGGTTAATAACATATGTCAATTTTATTTCATGAAATCAGACATGCTGTTGATTCTTTCCCATGATTTGGAGGGCATGTCAGTGCTATTAACTTGAAGTAGCTGGGTGTCTAATAGATTCATTCCCAAGTGAACACTCAATGCAAACAGTCTCAGGAAATGTTGTGGCTTGGTGGTGGTGCGCCTGTTTTGTAATAACATACACAAATTTATCAAAGTAGTGTCAGATCCACAACCATGGAAACAAAATAGCAAATAAAAGAGAGAACTGAAATTTCTTAAAGGCAGGTGTATAGGATGGAGGGTCCCAAATGTAGGATTCACTACAGAGCCAGTTTGGTGTAGTGTCTAGAATGTCAGACTAGGATCTAGGAGAACCAGGTTTGAATCCCCATTCTTCCATGGAAACTTGCTGGGTGACCTTGGACCAGACACACACTCTCAGCCTAACCTACTTCACAGGGTTGTTATGGAGATAAGATGGAGAACAGAATAATTATGGAAACCATCTTGGGTCCCTTAGGGAGAAAGGTGGGGCATAAATAAATAAAGGTGGGGTATAAATAAATAAATAGATCACGATATGTATGGTTGGGGAGGAGAAAAATCATCTCGCATATCTACAATTAACCTTCACACTATGCTAACTGTTTTAATTCTTATGAGAAAGAAATTGATTACTGGGTCAAAGAAAAGACTTCAAAGAGTGGAAAACTGCAAGCCGTGGTCGAAATCTGCATAGAACAGATTGTTGCTTGAAGCATCTTTATTAAGCAATGCAAAGTATCATCACTTCCATTGTTCTTACCTTTCAGTAAGTATTTGTTAATGTAGGTTTGTGCCATCTCTGGTCTTGTGTGGCTTCTTCCATGGATGGAACTTTCCAGAGTTCGAAGGGGTGCTTTAAAGGTATGACTTTGCGGCATGAAAGCCTTAAAACACATTTATAAAGATGGCTGAAAAGCACGCGGGAAAACTTGTTTGCCACATTTGCTACCTTGGTATCAAGATGTAACAATTTACGCTTCACCAAATACAGATTCCTAAACATCTTTGTTGAACCTATGCATATAATTCTCCTAAAAAGCACTTATCTATTTGATAATTTCTTTTCAATTGTTCTAAAACTCTCCCAACACCCATTGCTTATATGCTGGCTGTAAATTGTTGGACATGCTCTTTGACCTAAATATAATTGAAAATGGCTATTCTTACCAATTATAAGTGAAAACAGCAGAGTTGCAGTCTTTCTCAGATTCCTCGTCAGGAATGAACCTGAGGCAAATCCTCCTTCATCACTACTTGACAGGGAACTCACACAAGTGACCCAGACAACCTGTGGTAAACTCTCTAATCCTGTAAAACTTTTGTCACTTGTACCATCTTGCCAATGGATAATAGATTTACACTGCATCAAGAACAGATGTGAGGTAAAATGTTTCAGAGCATTCTGATCTAATGGTTTCAGAGAGTGGTTGTAGATAGCTCTCTTACCACACTTTCTGTCACAATATGTACTGTATAGATTTGGGCAACTAGCTTTTCCCTGTGTAATCCACCTTAAATTGAAGTGAGAAAGGCAGACTATAAATAACAACAACAGTAAATAATAATGGCAACATGTACACTCTGAAAAATTACCATTTTGTAAATGTTTGTCTTTGGCTGATTCCGCACACATTGGTTAATGCACGTTCAATGCACTTTATCAATCGTTTGAGGTAGAGGTTTTGTTCCGCACACAAAAAATCCATTCCAAATGATCTATGAAGAGGATTGAAAGTGCATTATCCAACGTGTGCGGAATCACTCTATGTTCACTTTTTGAGTGATCTTGATGAGGACAAAGTGAACTGATGATGGGCCATCTTTAGTTCGCTTGTCGTCCAAATGTTTCTAGTAGTCTTGACAAGAAGTGACACAGACTCTTGTGCCTTGATTTATAAAACAAATCCACATCACAACCCACCAAATTCTTATTCATTTTAATGCTCAGAAGATGTGTTCCATGGATTTGCAACTTTACTTTGTTTCCTTCACAGGATCTCTCTCTCCCACACAGATCTGCTCAGGAATCCAGAGAGAAATGAAGAAACCACAGGTTATGTTGATTTTTTTTTTAACCAGAATAAGAACAACAACATACAAAAAGTCTCAGTGTTGTTGCATATTGAAACCAATTCATTCGAATGTATCCAATCGCTACAAACTCTATCATTGTTGCTGCAGGAGATGCTGAAGAACAAAAAGCACGTAGACACATAACACACAGGAAAAAAATTACTTTGGTGCATCACTCCTGTGAATTAGTTTACAAAAACATAGAGCTCTAAGGCACAAGCTAATAGGACATAAAATTCCTCATCTGTGGAAATTATTCTCTTTTATTGGAGATGTTATTACGATTAATAATAAGCTTTCACTTCTTTGGGACTCTTTTCACATTCATCTCTTCCATCTTATGGAGATTAAAGAAGAAATAAATTTTTTCCACTTGAATAAGTGACTCTCATAACAGACAGACATGGGAAGTATACTAGGGTGCCAAAGCGTGCATCTTCATTTTACGGAACATGACTGCGTTCAACAAAGGCTGTTATTGCAGAATAGCAAAAGAACAACAATTGAAGGAAATGTAGTTTTCTGTTAATGTTCATATTCAAAGGAATGAACACTGCCTTGAACGGGACTCTGGATTCTCGCCCACCCTCCATCCCTTGCGTGAATCAATCCTGTGGCCTGTGCCATTTTTTAGAAGAGTTTAGCAATGGCATCTCACAAAATTTATAGGTTTTGCCATATGGAGAAAGCTTGCAGAAAAAGTCATTTAAGATCTTTCCTTCTTTGTCTTTCTCCTAAATTCACCATGAAAATCCTCCACCAAGCGTTGGTGGATCTACATATACAGCCATATAGGCAGCTACAATGAGAAGTATGAATCAAAATTGGGTTCTCCTCTTCCTCCTCCTCCTGCTGATACAACAAATTCTCCATCAATAGAAGGAGGAGGTGATTTCATCCATAAAACAATTTATAGCCAATCATCTTGCATCAAAAGTACTTCCTCCGCACATTATCTGAGCCACTTGACATTATCCAGAGATCACCAGCTGTAATGAGCCTGAGGGCACATTTGGAATTTTGAGAGCAGATAGTGGTTGCCAGGACTGCCACTAAATAGCTGCCATGGGCTGGAAGTCATGGCCAACCACAAAATGTTAGGCTGTTCCAGGGCAAGCATCTTCTACTGATGGAGGCAGCTGTTGCCGAAGGGGTGCTCTCGATGCACACAAAAGTTGATGCCTCCTGGGTTCTGCTGAAGCACTTCCTGCTCAAATGAGATGGAGGAAAGCCAGGTTTGGCTCTTTGCTTTGGGGAAGAGACATTTTGGAGAAAAAAGAAGTGGGACACAAATTCCCGGCAAAGAAAAGATCTTAAAAAGCACACTGTGGAACTATCATGCCGCACGAAGTCCACCTTTCTCCCTCTTTCACACACACCCATGAAGAAAACAAGTTTAAATTGGGGGGTGAAGGATCCATATTTGAGCTTTAGTTATGACTTTTATCCACAATAATAATAAAAAATACTACTGTTACTGAGGAATAATATTGGATGAAAACTGCTCTCCCCAAATACTGGTCACAATGAAGATGGGATGTATATGTCATTTCTGTTTTGGTCTGACACGAGTAATATTAACAGTGTTTTAGGGAAGAATACCCAACTTGCAATCCTTACCCTGAATTTCTTTATTCAGAAATAAGTTGCACTTTGTTCAATAAATGGGACTTGGATGGTAAAGTGGGACTTCTGACTGAATGAACATGGGACTGGGCACAAGAAATGCAAGCACTTCTAGATTTAAGGAATATATGACAGCATTGGTGGATTCATTTAGCAACTGTTTCCTCAGAGTTGATTGGTTTCTAGAGAACAACCACCCAATGATATTCAGAATAATTATGGAGAAACCCCACCAATCATAGAATTTGTTGGGCTCTGCAATACACCTACTTGCCTTAGTTTTTACATACCTACCATTTTGGCTGAGGACCAGTATTTGAAATGAGATGCCAACACAAAACTAGCTCTTACTAACTGTATGGCATTGTCAGAAAACTACATCACAATGAAGACAGGAAACAATCATTGTTTCCACACATTTTACTGTCGTGTGAGACTCATGGAATGAGGGTGTCTTCATGGCATGATTCCTGACATTGTTGTGCCATGAAAACGGGATTGTGGCATGATGATGTCAGAAATTGCACCATGAAGACGCCCTCAGTCCGTGAGTCTCGACAGTAAGACATGTGGAAATGACCAATATATTATTGGTTAAAAAGAAAGAAAAATCACAGTACCAGCAGCCACCAGGAGCACAATCACAGTAGCAGGTGAGTGAAGTGGAAGTTTTGTCCCTGACCATTCCTTAAACCAGGGCTTTTTTTCAGCTGGTCACATGGCTGGTGGCCCCGCCCCCTGATCTCCAGACAGAGGGGAGTTTAGATTGCCCTCTGTGCTGCAGCATGGAAGGCAATCTAAACTCCCCTCTGTCTGGAGATCAGGGGTGGGGCCACCAGCCATGTGCCCATTTTCTCCGAGGGCAACCCACTGAGTTCCACCACCTCTTTTCCCAGAAAAAAAGCCCTGCCTTAAACCCAAATCACTTCCAACTTCACATCCTGTAGGCTGCAGCAAAATCAGAGATGGGCAGGATAAGGAGCTTTGATTGGCAGCCCCAATCGCACCTCTCTAATTTGGAAATCCTTATGCATACACACAGCTAACTGCACAATGCCTTTACATCCTTAAGAACTTGAACCTCTGGTTTTGGTGACCAAAATCTGGGCTTGCTGTTATTCTGACCACCTATCAGGTTCCACATTCCTAACACAGACATCATGCACATTCAAGATGCATTGTGAGACAGAATTCTTTGTTTTTAGAAGAAAATTATATTCTAAGCATATTGTCTTCCTAGTTTAGGGATTTACCATTATCTATAATGTACAATTAAGATGTGTTAAAAGAAGAAGCACTGATGCAATGAAAATTCAAACAAGTTAGATGCCTGAGGATTAGACATTACATTATGGTAATTGCTGTTCATTTGTATGTGATGTTAGGTATCCACATACACCACTAACTGAAGTCTGGCTGCAAAGATGGTATTAAACACTGAAGTTGTGGTCACTTCTAAGCCAGGCTTGCAAGAATCTGGGGTAACACCTTGAAATTATTGCATGTTCTTTTCATCAGATGTTATCCTACATTGAGGGGGAAAACACAGCCAAGAAGAGAGCAGTGTTATTGTTTACACCCTGCATTCCTTTCCGGCAGACTTTTAAAACTGATATTTTGCAACTTTGCATCATAAAAAGCTCTTCAGGTGCTATTATGAACCTTACTTGAAGGCAACAAAGTCCAAATATACAAAATCTCTGATACGATCCAAATTAGGGGGGGGGGGGTCAATTCATGAGTAATATGTTTGGAATCCTCATTAGCTAAATATTAGGGAACTGGTCAGACTGGATGAGTGAATATTTTGATGGAGCCTAGTATAGCAACCACTTCCCTGAATATATTCCTAGCTACATCAAAATGAAAATAGTTGTGAAGCATTGAATGTATCTAAATCCATAGGATCTGTGGCTTTGTGGAAGAGCACATGCTCTAAATGCAGAATATCCTAGGTTCAGTCTCTGGCATCTCCAGATGTTGAGAGAGCCATTGCCAGACAGAGAAGGAAACAACGAGTTGGATGGATCAATTGTCCGAGTTGGAATAATAATGTGTACGAAGGATATGATCAGGTGGCCAAGGCTACAATTAAAAGTCAATCTATATTCTCAAAAATGCCTTTAATAACATATCCTTCCCAGATATGTTCAGAATGAGACATCATGAAATCAGGAGGTTTAACAACTAAGAATAACCACAGGAATCTTCCAATATTAATTTTTATATTAATTATTAAATAAAGACATGGAAAACAGGTCACTAACTCATCATTCCTACACAGAAATTTTTCTGTTCAACAAAGTCATTTTAAAAAAGTAGAAGCCAGTGACCGAAGCTTACAAGAAAATATACGGACAAATCTTGTTCTTTTTATAAATGTTATTACTTCTTATGAACAAAGCTCCTGAAATAAGGGCAGTTTAAAAAATTATAAACAAGGGGCTACTAGTGATGTTACCAACATTTGGTAATTACTTCTCTCAGAACATACATTAGTCTAGAGATGGGCACGAACCGAAATATGAACCAAAATTAAGCATGAACCAGGCCGGTTCGTGGTTCGCGAACCGCAGTTCATCAGATCCCATTTCTGACGAACCACCATGAACTTTAGACTGGTTCGTTTGGTTTTTTTTTTTTGGTTCGTCGCTGCAGACAGCCTGGTGCCAATCAATCAGTTTCCTAGGCAACAGGGGATGGACTTCCTGCAGACTTTCTTCTGACGTGGAAGTGAACTTCTGCTGGTCCGGAAGTGACCTTCTTCTGACCCGGACGTGATGATTTTCTGACCTTGATGTGATGTTTTCATGAACCAAATTAACCGGTTCACGAACTAGGGGCAGGTTCGTGAACATTCGTGATTCGTGAAATTTGACGAACCATGAACCACATGGTTTGGTTTTTTTCCGGTTCGTGCCCATCTCTAGTTGTAACACTCAGCTATGTTGCAAATGCAATGCTTTCCCAGGAAGCCTTTTTCTGTCTCAAAAAATAAAGTGAGGTTCTGCCCTTTTGTGCAGACTGATCCTCCACAACCCTGTGGTGCATTAGAATTCCTCTTTGTTGACTGGCTTTTAGGGCCATTTGGACCATCTCTTGCGGCACCTACAAACCATCAAAGTTGAAATATGGGCTGAGGGGATGACGTAATGGGTACGTTTATCAAGTGGGGTGGGTATTACTCTTGGTTGCAAATCCCCTTACTGTGACTATGGACTTGAATGACTGACTGGACTTGAATCTTGCTCTTCTGCTGCAAACTAACATGGCTACCCACCTGAAACTAAGACCTGGTCCATTTGTGTCATTTCAGAAACATCTTATTCCCTTTTTTGACTCACGATGTATGTATAAGATGGGATGGGGGGGTGGTCATGACAAGTTTGCACTGGACTCAGAAAAATTCTGTTTGGGCCCTGAAAAGACAAGTTCTGTTTTTGTAGGCTTGTTTGCAAAAGTATGTTCCATGATAAAGAGCCTATCATGAAAGAGCTAAGCAAATCACACAACAAATGAAAGCTTTTATCTGCTTTTTAGTGCAGTCAATTTTTTGTAGAAGACACCATTTTTAAAGCCTTGGGGAATCACATGTGCAAAAACAGGGAAACTCCAAGGACTTGAGGAACGTTGCCATCCCTGACCTTGCTCTGGGGTTATTGTGAATAACTTGCAAGTTGTGTTTCTTCATATAGCTCTGTAAGTCTTCAACTTTGACTGACTCATGGCAATACTAACCAAAAACATTCCTCTCCAAAGCCTCGTTACTAAACACAAATTAGATGTGTTCACTATAGCTCAAATAGTTAAAGCATCTAATCCTATGGAAGTACACTACTGTCAAGAGAAGCTATTTACATACGTTTCCCTAAAATGCACAATCAATGAAAAAGACTTGTACAAATATGAAAGAAAAGTATAGCAGCCTTTGGTGCTACACCTCTGAAGATGCCAGCCACAGCTGCGGGCGAAACATCAGGAACTACAATGCCAAGACCACGGCAATACAGCCCGGAAAACCCACAACAACCATCGTTCTCCGGCTGTGAAAGCCTTCGACAATAGCAGCCTTTTGTTTTTAAAATGGGATGTGTACCAAAAAAAAATCCAGTCCACTCAACCAAACTCTCAAAACACCTTATTCTGTATCAGGAGAGCATAGTATAATGAGGATATCATCATCAAAATAAGAAATATATACTAATGTCACATCTCATTTTTTTTTAATTTTTGAAAAAGTGTAACATTTTGATGAACATTTTTAAATATTCATTGATTTCAGTTTAAGACTGTGGGCTTTACAACTTGAATTGGAATAACAGCTTTTAAAATTTGTTTTCCCATGTGAAGTGTAGGCATAAGAAATGTGAAACCTGGCAGACATTTTATATCCTTGGTTTTTTTAAAAAAAAAAACAGAACCAAAAAGAACATGATCCCCCACGGAACCGCAATCACTGGACAGAGAGATTCCAGCCATTGTTCTCCAGTTTTGTTTTAAAAGAATCAGAAGTCAGCATGTTGCTATTGCTCCTTGATATAAAGTTAATGTCTTTCCCTTTATATCTGTTTCCCTTCGCTCTGTCACAGCAGTCATTTCCATGTTAAATTGTAAGAGTTTCAATAGGCACTTTAGTGGAATTAAGAAAAAACCTACCACTCTTCCACCATGATGCCAGAAAGCTATCCTTCTTTCTAAGTTGTCATATTGATAAATTGTAGCTACTAGGCCTGAGATTGTCTCAGTGTGACTCCAAAGCAACAATAAAAAAGATCAACCAACAAAAAAAATAGAATGTCAAGGATGATCCTTTTCCCAACAAGTAGGTAAACCAAAATTGACAATATGATAAATATAGGAACTGGCTGGAAACAGCTGCTGTCTCTTATAATCAAAGGAATTGTGTCCTATAAAGCTTGTTTATTTTTAAATTTGCTGTAGGTTTCCTTTTCTTTCCCTCCTGCCTGAGCTAAGTGACTTTATCAGGGTTATAACTTTCTTCTTCTCCAAACATATCTGCTAGGACTTTAAAACGTGGTCCCCAGTCACTCAGATAGTCATAATCCTGATCTGCTTCCGTTGCAAAAGAATCTATAGAGCTGAGAGATTCAGCCACAGATCCATTCCCTTCGTAAGCATATGTTGCTAGAGAGTCATAAGGGGGTGCTGAGGGATCCCCATCGTTTTCCCTCAGTCGTTGATTTATGAAATCTCTGATGTTTGTGTTGTCATCTGCGGGTGGTCTTGAACGAGGTAAGCAGAGAGTGTCTGGCTTTATATCCCGGCGTATTTTATTATCCTCCATCACTTTTGGATTCCTCAGGGCCCCAATGTCGAAAGCTTGAGTGTCCTCCTCACCACCTCCTTCATCATCGTAATGGATGACGTTGTCTCGGATGTCTTCCTTAGAGGTCATAAGGGTGTCTTTTTTCTTCTGCCGTCTCAGCGCTACATACAGAACAACGATGACTAGGACAAGAACAGAATTATAAGTTATGGAAGGAACGAGAGTGGATTTCTGCCAATAAAATTCTACATCAGACTCTGATATTAAGGAACGATGGGGACCCATTCATGGATTACTTTGAATTCAGAAACAGAAAAGGAGTTGAAAAATGCCGCAAACCTCTGACTATGAACGCTGGAAGGAGAAAACCTTGGCCACTATGACCTGTTTGTTGGCTTTCCAGAGCAACTGCTTGGTTGCTGTGTGAAGCTGAACTAGATGGGCCACTTGCCTGATCCAGCAAGGTTCCTCACATTCTTAAATGATCTGTGGGCCAAGCTACACATGATGAATGACACTTGAACAGCAAGTGGATTGAGTGGAGGGCAAGTGAACAGGGAGAAATACACTTGCCGTTCAAGTGTCATTCGTCATCTGTAGCTTGGCCCACAGATTAATGCAGGGCAATAGTAAAATGGAATTGTTCAGAAGTGTGATTTTATAAAGAGAATAGGATTATAGTTCATTACACTCTTTCGGTATGTATTATCTTTTTAAAAACTACATTGTTTTCTAATTCTGTAACTCAGTCCTGTTGTATTGTTTATATATTACTTACACGGTATTGCATAGTTTTTATGTTTTGTAATTCGCTTTGAGTCTCAGTGAGAAAGGCAGATTGTAAATGCAATAAATAAACTAACAATATTCTACTGATATAAGGGCATTCTAGTTGTTAGTGGAAGGGGTTTTGTTGTTGTTGTTGTTGTTGCCAATTTCTCTCCTCCCTCTGTAGACACCCCACATCATATCCAGTCCTGTTCCTGGGGCTGTCAATGAAATAAGTAGTATATAAACGAAGGAACACCAACCTAAAAGTATAATAATACACAACAAGATTGCAATCAAGGCTCCTGTGCTGAGACCAACTGGCAGGAAGATTGCTTCGACGTTGCAAGAAAGGATGGTACCATCAGAATCACATCTGCAAACCCGGATTGTCATTGTGTTGGTACTGCTCTGAATGGGATAACTGCTGTCTTCTATCACAATTGGGAGAAAATACAATTCTTGCTGCCTCCGGCTGTAGCCACTTCTCCTGGCCACAATGCCAGCTGAGTTGTCTGAAAAACAGAATACTCAGATTTAGACTATTTCTCTATGCTTTGTCTCATGACTTGGAAATTACAGAAACAAACAAAAAAACACTGGGAAATTATGAACGGACACAAAGCTGCTACTGAACCCATCAGCCCATACCTCTTTGTTGTTTTTTATTGGCTGTACTTTGTTTCATTGTTGATATTTAGAGGTGGGCACAAACTGAAATACGAAACAAAGTTCATTGCGAACCGAGCCTTTTTTTTTTTTTTTTTTGGTTCACGAACCAGCGGTTTGTTGGAGGGCATTTCTGACTGTGATGAACAGCAACATTTTTTTGGGTTGGTTCATTTGGTTCATTTTTCAGTTTGTCCCTGCAGACAGCCTCGTGCCGATCAATCAGTTTCCCAAACAACGGGGACATGGCCTTTCTGCAGACCTTCTGCTGCCCCAGAAGTGTCGGGCAATTTCATGCCAGTTCATGGTTCATCGTCCATGAAATATGATGAACCACAAACTGCAACGAACCATGGTTTTCCCAGTTTGTGCCCATCTCTATCGATGTTTATAAGTTTGTCTCATTAGGGAGATTGTAGTCTGTTGCTGGGCAAACTAGAGCCCTTGATACTGAAAAGAGAAGCAGAAGAGGAGGAGAAAACAAAGGTGGAGTATGTGGAGAAAGGTTGTGAAGAGAGGACAGAAGAATAAAACCTTACCATGTGTTGTCTCCTTGCTTGCACTAAACTACCCAACACTTCTCTTTCCTTGCAACATCTACTACAGTGATCTCCAAATGGCACCTGTGGACACCATGATGCCTCCAGGACTTTTCCTGTCATCATTTGATTTTTCCCCAAAGCATCCAAAGCAAAGGGTCCAAAGCAAAGGGTCAATCCTTGCTTTCTACCAACTCACTAGCACAAGAGATGCATCAGAAAAGTCCAGAAGGCATCACATTTGGGTCTTCCTGGAGAACCCATTTAGAAATAGCTGCTTATTAATCATAGAAGGATTCTTGGATTGCTTTCTTGATTTCTCACCATGGTGGCCATTTTGTGATTCATCCTGCCTACCTTGGCAGCCATTTTGGTGGGGGACTAGCATCTACTACCCTTTTACAAAATCCCAAAAGTGCCCATAGATGCAACCAGTTAAAGTGCCCATAGATGCAACCAATACAAAATGTAAAGCATGATGCCATTGTGAAGTGAGTGTACTCATCCTCACAAGACACAGACAATGCCATGCTATTGAGTTAGGGGAAATTTACTGCACAGTGCCCTCAGACCATACATTTTGCCTTACAAAACATTACAAGGAAGAAAGGAGGAGGAGGAGGAGGAGGAAGAGGAGGAGGAAAAGCTGTTGAGTTTTGCTTTTGGTGGCAGTCACATTTTTGATATAGCCTCTTTCCCCACCACCACCAGAGACAACTTCTTTGTTTCACCATTTTCAAGTGTCACAATCTAGTCAGATGCTACCCAAACAGAGCAAATGGTTCTTGCTGGGCAACTGCGAATTGTTTTGGTTCCCGTGCTGCAATCCTGTCCAGTGTACAGGGCAGACAAAAAGAATGAGAAGCAATAAAATGGAGTTAGAGGTATCACGTTCACATTATCTCTTCCTGTTTGGGGTTTTTTCTTTTTCCTGGGCCTGCCGCAATGCCCTTTAACTGCTGTGATTTTCATTCTGTTATCTTGTGGGAAGGGAACCTTGGCTGTCTTGTCTTGCCAATTTCCGCTAGAGGCATCTGAAGAAGATAGGAAATCTTTTCTAGCCCTGCTCTTGTTTAGAACAGATGATTAAGGAAAGTCCCACCAGAAATCAAACCAGACATTTGATACCATTTGTACATTTGCTGGTAATCACCTGTGATTTAAAGAGAGTTTCTGCAAGCCATAGCATCCCCACCACCGCCCTGCTTCCCCAGTAGGAGCTGGGTTATCGGCACTCCCTCCCCACATCAAAGAAACCCAATGAGGAAGGAAACGGATGTAAAGATTAAAAGGATTAAGCAGGGGGAGAGATTAGAAACCAATTTGCTGGCAGGTCTGATTGGGATTGCCTGCAGTGCTCTCTTCGACTTTATTATCTCTCCAACGGTCAAGTTTGCACAGTCGGTCCCACAACATTACAAGATTCTCTCTAGTAGAGGTTTTTGCTTCTCCCCTTTGAAAGCTGCTGTACAAGAATTGAGAGATAAAGTGACACAGCCTGTTTTCTTATAGATAGGCTTGATTCCTACCAGAATCTATCAGTTGGTACATAAGGCCGGCTTTATTTTAGAGCAAAGCCTGCAGGAACATGTTACAATATTTTGCCAGTCTTCTGCAATCTGAGGCCCAGTTAAGCTAAAGCACACATATCACTCCTGGTTTTAGCGTTTGTCTCAGAGTTTATTCACTCAGACAAGATGTTTTTCAGATCAATGATTCTCAGACTGTAGTGATTTAAACATTTTCAAGAACTGCCCCCCCCAGCTGAAAACAGATTATATGAACCCTTTGCCTAATTGAGATTTCTCTACATTATGTTTGCTGCCTTGACCTGTATAACCCAGGCAAGTCTGTTCTTGTCAGATCTCAGAAGCTAAGCAGGGTTGGTCAAGGGTAGTAATTGGATGAGAGACCTCCAAAGAAGATCAGGGTCACTGCACAGAGGCAGGTAATGGCAAGCTACCTCTGTCAGTCTCTTACTTTGAAAACCCCAGCAGGAGCCACTGTAAGTCAGTTATGACTTGATGGCACTCTCAGCCAACAATTAATTCTGATTGGGTCATGAGTGTATCTCCCACGCCATGTTTTTCAAAGGAAACAGTGATCAAGTATCAGTGATCAGGAGGGACAATAGGCAAATGTCAAACATGCATGTATGAATTCAGGCCTGATGAGAGCAGAAGAATGTGAGAACAGACCCAGTTGAAAAGTACTGCGTTTGAAGTGATCTGAAGAGGCCCAAAAGTTTATTTACTTACTTTTATACCCAATAGGGGACAAAAGTGAATTACATTGTTCTCCTCTCATCCACTTTATCCTCACAACAATCCTGTGAAGTAAATTAGGTTGAGAGTGGGTGACTGATCCGGGGTCAGCCAGTGAGCATCGGTGACAGAGTGAGGATTCAAACTTGGGTCTCACACACCTAATATGTCACCATTACAGCACACTGGGTCTCACACACCTATGGGATTCTATCTGCAAAGGCCCATATTTATTTGTTTAGATGTCTATACTCTGCTTTTCTACCTGATGGGGATCAAAAAGCAACTTGCAATATCATTCTCCCCTCCACCGTTTTATACTCACAATGACCCTGTGAAATAGGCTAGGCCATGAGAGAGAGACAACAACAGTGATTGCCACAAGATCACCTAGCAAGTTCCATGACAAAATGAGGATTTGAACTGGGAACTCCCAGATCCCAGCCAAACATTCATCACCACACCACACTGACCCTTCATGGGACCATGCCATGAACCCTCCACCCCGTTGTTGCTGCTGCTACAAGGAAAGTGGAAAGAGGCTGGCTGCAGAGAGGGTATTTGAGGCTGATATCATTGGCCTGGATCCTGCATGAGCCTGTTTCAGAACAAGTTCAGAATCAAAGCAGAAGGGCTGTGCAATTTCATCTGCTTTTCAAACATTCCAAATCTGAGCTTCAAAAAAGTAGTAGGATGAAAGCGGCCATTCATGTATGGTGCTTGGTTATTGTCAGAATCACACCACTATTCAAGACGTAAGTTTTGAAATAGAGAGCCAGTGTGGCGTAGTGGGTAAAGTGATGGACTAGGATCTAGGCGACTGAGGTTCTGTTCCCTGCTTTGCCATGGAAGCTTGCTGAGTGACCTTGGGCCAGTCACACTCTCAGGTTGTTGTGAGGATAAAATGGAGGAGAGGAGACTAATGTAAGCTGCTTTGGTTCCTCACTGAGGAGAAAGACAGGGTATAAATGAAGGGCACAGCCAGGGGAGAAGGGATATAACTAGAGATGGGCATGAACTGGGAAAACAGTGGTTCATTGAGGTTCATGGTTCGTCACATTTCATGAACCACAAACCGGCATGAAATTGTCCAGTTCGCAAACTGGTTAATTTGGTTCATGAATATGTCACTTCAGGGGCAGCAGAAAGCCCATCCCCCCATTGCCTAGGAAACTGATTGATCGGCACCAGGCTGTTTGCGGTGATGAACTGAAAAATGAACCAAAGGAACCAACCTAAAAATTGTTGTGGTTCATCACAATTAATCAAAAATACCCTCTGATGCTGGTTCACGAACCAAAAAACAGCCCGGTTCATGACAAACTTCAGTTCGTATTTTGGTTCGTGCCTACCTCTAGATATAACTCTTATCCCTATGTGTGGTTTTGTGATCAAAGTTGACCTCTCACCTCCATATGTTCTTACTAGCCCTAGAAAGCTAACAGGAAAGACAACATGTTTGTTTTTTCCTTCCTGGGTGGATAACAGTATGCAGGGGATATCAGTTTCAAAGATAAAAACTGTATAGGCATGGAAGATTTGGACTCTTTCGCCACACACACTGTGGCCCTAGTCTAAAAGCTAAGCTACAAGTGACACCAGACAAGTGTTTTTTAATGTGTTGTGGATGCAATTTTACCTGGGAACTGTAATTGAAAACAGCATTATGTCCCTAGTGTGGGGAGGCAGGGGAGGGGAAGAGCTTTTCAAAGACAGATTTCAATAACGGAACCATGCAAGATCAATGGGGGAGAGAAACTTTGCAATTGTTTTCTTGCAATCTCAACAGAGAGGGGAACTACCAGCTCTTCCCCTCCTCTGCCTCCCCATGCTAAGGACAGGGTGCTGTATTCCTCTTTCCATTGAGACTGCAAGAAATTTTTTTTAAAGTTCCTCTCCCCCAGTGATCCCACATGGCTCTGTCTTTGAAAACTGTCTTTGAAAAGCTCTTCCCCCTCCCCTGCCTCCCTGCACTAGGGACATAACACTATTTTCAACTACAGTTCCCAGGTAACACTGCATCCCCAACATACTAAAAACATGTGTCTGGATCTAACTAGATTTTCTGCTGGTGAAAATTCTGTGCTAGAGATCATGGGGCCTGCATGGACAAAAACCATTTGGAATAAAACTGTAGTAAAGAGCAGAACAGGATCAGATTGACTGAAAAAACAAGCTAGATTCAACCCAAAGTGGAGCATAAAAATCTATTTTAAACCACTCCCCAGCCAATATATTTAGGGCCAAGCTACAAGTGACGAATTACACTTGCCTGGCAAGTGAACAGACTCACGTGCATTCCTCGCTGTTCACTTGCCATTCTCTTGCTCTCCACTTGATCAAGTGGAGTGCAAGTGAATGGCAAGTGAACAGGGAGGAATGCACGTGAGTCTGTTCACTTGCCAGGCAAGTGTAATTCATCACTTGTAGCTTGGCTCTCAGGGCCAAGCTACAAGTGACGAATGACACTTGAATGGCAAGTGTATTTCTCCCTGTTCACTTGCCCTCCACTCAATCCACTTGCTGTTCAAGTGTCATTTGTCACTTGTAGCTTGGCCCTATGTCACATGCTCAGAGAGGGGTAAGAGGGATAGTTGAGATTCAGTAAAATGGTGTAATTTTGAACTGATAATTCCTCTGATATGGTGTATCTAGAGAAAGACATGATTCATTCTCCGTTACTATCTGGAGCAGAAATACCTACTCAATCACAAATGAAAACTATGATAAAGGATATTGACTTCCAAAATGATCTAGCAGAAATAAGATCTGCTATCTTTTTTGTCATGGTAAACCCTGATTAAATAAAGTTGTTTGCAAAAAAAGGTTTTGCTAACTAGGAGGAGCTTGGCGGAAAGAAGAGCTTTAAAATCAGAGATTTCAATCTATCACCACAAAAATCCCTTAATGGGAAGAAGCATAAAATTCAGTTTGTAAAAATAACATGTATTTAGGGTTCTTGGGACTATTTCCATGGCTTGTTTCAAAGAAATCTGAACAACGCAACAAGAATTAATTTGTAAAGGAAAGAGAGATTCATCATATATCTTTGCTGGAAAACACACAGAAATTTTCCATTCTGTTAGGAGGAACCAGTGTGCATAGCAACATCATGAAAGTAGCTTGCTGAATGATGAAAAGAGCCAATTTGGTGTAAAAAGCACAGGACTTTAATCTGGAGAATTGGATTTGATTCCCCACTCCTCCACTTGTAGCCAGGTGGGAGACCTTGGGTTAGTCACAGCTTCTAGCTCTCTCAGCCCCACCCACCTCACAGGGTGATTGTTGTTGTGGGGATAAAGATGACTTACTTTGTAAACAACTCTGAGTGGGTGTTAAGTCATCCTGAAGGGATAAATCAAACATTATTATTATTATTATTATTATTATTATTATTATTATTATTATTATTATATGTTATTAAAAGGGATCTGTACCTCTTTCCTTCACGGGGGGTGGTGACTGCAGAGCCCCAAAGGAACTTTTTTGGAATGCAATGCACTGCACCGCACAGGCATTTAATACATTTAATACAGTCTTGTAAAAGGTATTTGATAACGTACAACTCTGTTGATAGTTTTCTCTTGTAGATAATTTTCTCCTGTATTGTTGTGCTAAAGAAGAGGTCCCCAATCTTACTGAGCCTGTTGGAATCTTTGGGATTCTGACAAAGGGTGGTGGGCACAGCCACAAAATGTCTGCTGCAGGAGGCAGAGCCAGTCACAAAATGGTAAAGAGGGAAGTTATACATCACTCTAGTAGAACTTCTTCAACATTGTGAGCAGCAGCTCTATTTAACAGGATGCCTTTTAATCTGTGCAGCCAGTCAGATCTCCAGTGGCCAATCAGAAGGTTTGCTATGCAAAGGCCTCTTCTGGCTACACCCCCATTCTTAAAGCACTTGGTGATGCCAGAAAAGGTGTTGGTGGGCACCATAGCACCCATGGGCACCATCGTGAGGACTCCTAGATTAAAGAATCACAACACTAAATGTTTATATATGTATAAATAATGGACCAAAAGACATATCTAACTTTTATAAATTGATGAAATAATGGAGAAGGGTCACAGTCAAGTCTGTATATACACCTCCCCTCTTTGATTAGGGAGAACATTGAACCTTCAGTCGATCATGCTGCTGTTACCAGTGATGAACCTGAACTGCCCAGCATCTGGAAAAATCAGTTGCATAATTAACACACACAACACACACACAGGGCCGTTAGTACAGCAGTTAGAGAACAAATTAACAGGTACTGTCATTGAAAAGAAAAAGACAAAAGAAAAGCTTACTTCTGTAATCGTGGACTGTGAAGTTTGGTTTTGTAGAAATTTCAGGTGATAGTCGAAAGGAGAATCTTTGCCCAGCAGGTGACAAATCCTTGTCTGCAGCGCCGACAATCTGAATGACCTAAAACCACCGTAATTCTACATTTGAGCACACATCTCTGACTGAACAAGAAAAATCTTAATATGCGACTTGAATAACAAGATCGAATTTGAGAATGCTGAGTTGCAACACACAGCTCTGGGCCGATTGGGATTCTACTATCTTTATGAAAAACCCTGAAATTCAGTACTTTACAAGAATACAGAATGGCAGGTTAGATTATCTTCCTCCCTCCTCCCAATCTCTGGAAGTAATGTGATTCTCTGGGCTGTGATCTCCATGTCTATTAGCAAAGTCAAAACTAGCTTTGATCAATCTATCAAGGGCATTTACTATGGCCACAGAAATAAAAATGAGTTATCAAATTAAAACATAGATTTGAAGGGGAAAAAACCAGTTTTTGCCTTTGAAAGCTCAGTAGCTATTGGATGGAAGAACTCTAGTTTCAGCTGATTGAAAAATGAAGTCCTTTATCATTGACTCAGAGCCAAACTAAACGAGATGAGTTACTTGAGTTCAACATGTGTCGGCATACATCAAGGTTTGATGGGAAGTGCAGGCATTCTTGCAGCTTTAAGTTTAACATTTACAGAGCAGCAGGTAGGGGAGTGCCAGTGTCAGGCTCTTGCCGGGCACCCCCTTCCCCTCTGCTATATGTGTGTGGGGGCAGTTTGGGGCCCCTCTCCTGCTCCCTCTTTCTCCGCACAGCAGACAGGGTGCCTGGCTGCTGCTAGCTGATAGCACGGCTTTTGGCGGGGGTCAGCAGACAGGGTGCCCAGAGTGTCGCTGCATCTTCCCCCTTCTCGCTCAGCCCCTGTAGAGCAACGCCGGGCTACGCAGATCTGGGCCATGTGGCACAGCTTCCAGTGGGGGCCGGGCGAGTGGGGGGGAAGGCAGTGATGCTATGGACCGACACTGCACTGGCCCAGGTGCACATGCCACATCACTCTATGGAGGCCAGGTGAGCTGGGGGGGGGGAAGATGCTGTGACACTACGGGTGCCCTGTCTGCTGACCTCTTTGCCTGGCCCCCGCCCGAAGCCGGGGTAGCAACCAGCAACAGCTAGGTGCCCTGTCTGCTGTGCAGGGAAGGGGGGCAGGAGAGGGGCCCCAACCACCCCCAGACACACAGCGGAGGGGAAGGGGGGCACCTGACAAGAGCCCGACACCTGCACTCCCCTCCCTACTGCTCTGTAAACGTTAAACTTAAAGCTGCAAGGATGCCTTGAGGAAGTCCATTGATGAGAGGCAAGGATGCCTACCCTTCCTACACTTCCCATCATACCTTGAAGTAAGCAGACACATGTTCTCTCTGGGAACGTGTGGTCCATATCTAAATTCATCAACTCAGCTCTGGGAAGATTAATTAGCAAACTACTTCTTTACAAACCACCAGAAGAATACTCTGCATTTCCATTATCACATCCTGGCAGCAGTAATCAAAAGTAATCAAACCTTTGTAATCCCCAGGAGATGACCTTTACAGTCTTTGTCGCAACGGCTGAGGGGGCTCCCCAGCCTCAGAACAAGTTTTGCCCTATAAAAATCCTGGTTTTGCCCCATTCAAATTGTACACGCTTACCCAGTGTAGTGCCCCTCAGAGTCTCTCTCTCTCTCTGAACCCTCCTCCCTGGCCCAAGAACACAGGATGTTTGAAGCTCTCTTCCTCCGTGGTCTACGCTGCTCTTCTGGATAGGTAAATATACCCCCCAGTCTATTCCAACCTCTGGCTACATTTCTAGGACTCTGTGTGTATGCACAAACCATTTTTAATTGCTTCTTGCAAGTACGTTTATTTTCCTCTTTGAATAAAATATAACTCTTTGACTTAAAAGCACCAATCTCGTCTGCTACCTTGGGGAGGGAACCCTGTAAATATTGGTGGAGTCATCCCACAGTTAACCCTCTCACATAGCCTTACTCCTTGCTGCTAATTCTCCCCTCTCTCTTACTCAGAAGGAGTCCCATCCGGGTAACACCGCTTTTCTCCCCAATGGGAACCCCCCAAATGTCTTACATTGTTCTGCTTTCCTCCATTTTATTACCACAACCACTCTGCGATGCCGAAAATTTGTGATTGGCTGACAGGTCACCCAGTGAGCTTCCATGGAAGAGTGAGGATTCAAACTTGGGCCTCCCAGATCATAGATTGACACTCTAATTGCTACACCACGCTGCCTAAAGTCTGAAATTATGGAATGAACTAAGGGAATGTTTGAACATGCTAGAAAACATTGCTTTCTGGTGATTGATTGTATTTATCCTTCTGTTTCCATATTTTTGGAAAATCAGCACACACATGTAGAATTGTTATCACTCCCTTGCCACTGTCACCAGCACCAGCGTTTTGGAAATTTGCTGTAATGTATCTACGTTTTATGAGCCTCAGAGAAGCAAGTGTCATAAAGGAGCCTGTATAAGCAGCTTCTACGGACAATTATTTAAAACTGGTTACTGCCTATCCAGAAGAAATATTTTCACTCCATAAGTATAATAATTCAAGCAACAGAACTGTTGAGGTTGCAAGTCCTCTCTCCTTTGGGCAATAGTTTTGAATGCAATAAGAACAAAATGTTATGGCCTGGGGCCTGGCAACTCTCTGCTTGATTCTGCAGAGCTTATAAAACAAGACCAAATAGCAAGATATTCTGTCGCTTTTATTCCCATTGAGCAGGGTCTCAAGAAAAGTCAAGTTTACTGAAACTGTTAATGAGGGGAGGAAACATGTGGTACAAGGTAGTGAAGGCTAGCAGAATTTACACTTGCCGTATATTTTGTGTTTATATTTGATAGCATTTCTCCCAGCCTGGCAGGAAATTGCTGGATTTTTATGACTTTGGTTACCCAGCTCAGGTACTTGTGATTATACTGCCTAACTTCAGTGGATCCCTGAGGGCCAACTTGGTGGTGACTGTGTACTTCCATCCAGAGAGAGTCACACTTAATCTGCAGAGCAGTCATAATATTATCTTTTAAGGTGATCCGTGTACAAGAGAAACAGTTGTTTAATGCAAGACTACACAGCTTGTGACTCATCAAGCCGAAAGTGTCCTACTAGCCATGTATTGTGTCTTGGCAAATGTTTAACCCGCACCTATTTTTGCAATCCCAAAATTGCAAAATGTTCCTGTAGGTCTGTCCCATATGGGTGGGTTCTGGGATGGAGATGCCGGATCTACAGCTGAGAACTGATGTAACAATATAGATAAGGGGATGAGCTGTAAGCTAGGAAGTCCCTAATTCAAACATACTTTCAGCCCTGCATCCACAATACGGGGATAAAAACACATTACGTGAATGTTCTTGAGATGATAGAAGATATCGTTACGTGGAACTCTTGGGAGCACTATACAAATACTAAATATTATCTTCAGTGTTATTTTAATTACCATGCACATTCCCATCTTGTACAAGAGGAGCTAAAGGTGAGAGCAGTGGTTTGCCTAAGGCCATCTAGTGAGTCTATGAGATTCAAACCTTCCTGATTTGGACTCTCTATGGGCTAATCCAAACTATATATGGATGATGGGGCGATTTCTGTTTTCACGTGATACCTTTGTTTGGTTAGAAGAGTTACCAATAGACTTCCTGGCCAAAATAGAGTTCCTGGTCATGCTCACCATCTCCTGTCTGCCCAATGAAGTGGCAGGGGGAAAGGGAGGGGAGGAGGAGGATGACGTACAACGGGAGGCATCACTTCAGTGTTAAAATCTGGAAGTAACATAATTGCATTGAAGAATGCTCTAGGAATCTCACTGATCACTATGGTAAAAATCACAGAGATTGGTGGAATTCCTGTCACTCAACTTAGTGACATTACTGTCAGGTTTTCATGTAGAAGTGATTCATGTCCTGCCCTCCCTCCAGTTTTCTAGAGATTCCAGGCATGTGCCTGGCTATCCTAGTTACCACATATATTTGGTGTATTAAGTTGGTGGGTTGCCATCTCAGGAATCCATCTCAAGAACCCACCATGATATATTTTACATGGTATTTTTATCCTGTGCCATTCTATACATTTAGATTATCCTCTCAAGGAATAATCCTTTTGGTATCTTCCACAGTAGATTTATGATTCCAAACTGGCTAGAGGAATGGAGAGTGGTTAAGAGCAGCAGGACTCTAATCTGGAGAACCGAGTTTGATTCCCCACTCTTCTGCTTGAAGCCAGCTGGGTGACCTTGGGTCACTCACAGCTCTCTCAGAGCTCTCTCAGCCTCACCCACCTCACAGGGTGATTGTTGTGGGGATAATAATAACATATTTTGTAAACAACTCTGAGTGGGCATTAAGTTGCCCTGAAGGGTGGTATACAAATCAAATGTTTATTGTTGTTGTTGTTGTGTTGCTGTTTTGTTGTTATTGTTTTGTTGTTGTTGTTATACAACTTTCTTTAAAGATCAAGCAATGGGATAGGAAGCCACCAGAGCTTTTAGTGAGAGGAGGGGGGGGCATCCTCAGGGAAAAGTTTTTTTAAAAAAACTTTACAAGATGAAATGCAAATTAAGTCAAGGACTCACACCAGACATCACCTTACAGTTGAGACCAGAGTAAGCTGCATTGTTTAGACATACCCTTATACTTAGTTTAAGGCATTAAGCTAAGTCACCTTGCACTGTTTTTGTAAGCATTATTAGCATTAGTTGCTCCAAGTGCAGTTCTGTCTTGAGAAAATCAGTCGGGTACATCCAATAAATAAATAAACCAAAATGCATATGAAGTTCTTAGAGCATAAATAACCATTTTTGTTCTTGGTTAACCATTGCATGAGATCACTGTAACTGATGATGGCTGAATAAACAAGCATTAAAGAGGAGATTATACCTGTCCAGGTTTTGCATTTTCACACACATAACTCTCGTAGGGCACTGCAATTTCAGGAGCGAATTCATTGACATCTAGGACATTTATGATGACATTGACCTTGCTGGTTAACAGTGGGTTGCCTATTAAGAAAAAAATTAAGAAAGAAGTTATGAAATGCTAATAGTATATGAGCCCAGCAATGTCATATATCTGGCACAAGGCATTGAAAGATGTAAGTGCCAATCTGTCTTGACATGTCTTTTTAATATCAGTACTGTAAATTACTCACACAAGAAGGTTCATACTTTGTGATGAACTAAAGGTTGGACAGGGGACATAGTGATGTACTTTGGTCATGCCTCGAAGGGAGCATCAGCACCTTCCAGCTCTGGCACAAAACCTGTGCACCCATGTGCGTATGAAGCAATTCCATGTAGCTTTCTTGTTTACTGATACAGGCACTGGGGTTCAGTTATGAACACATCTGAAATGTGCTCATCTGAGCACATCTGAATGAGCACATCTGAAATGTTTCCTTTTTTCCAGGCATGCCTTTAGTAACTGTATTATTTGCATGATAACTGCACCTTTCATTTGATGGATTGGTTATGGAAGACTGGTAACACAGATGAGATACGACAGCAGGACTTTGTTATCACATGAAAATAGTACCTATCAATGGGAGGCATCATCTGTAAATAACGGTGTGTGTATAGAAGAAAAATCTTCACCCATCCAGAACAATCATTAAAAAAAAACTGTAAGAACTTGGAAGAAGGGAGGGAATTAGAACTCTTGTTTACATGGATGGTGATAGCCAAAGTTGCTGAGTAGAGAACTTCACTGGGTAGGTTGGTTACACGTGGACCAACCTGGAACATTGATTCTATGTGCAGTGAAATACCGGAATGAGTGTGCCAACATCACCCCTCCCTCATGTACAATATCATGCATAAAGAAGAAAATATGACTTGGATCTAGCCCACCATGGATTGAGTGCTGCTCATGGTACAGGACTAGAGATGGGCACGATCCAAAAAAAATTAATGATCCAGCTGATCATGGATCGGCACAAGCGACAATCCCGAATTAACGATCCACACTGATCATCTCCCATTCCCAAGCCATGGATCGTGGATCGTGGATTGTGGAGGCCAAAGCGGGCCTCACTGCTATTCCCAGCTACGTGGGAAGGTGGGTGGTGGCGGTGGCCACTGGTCCTGGCAGGCATGGGGAGGCAGCGATGAGCCGCCTCCCCTCAGGTCCCATTCATTAACACAGGAGGTCTGTGTTTGGCCATCAGAGTTGCCTATCAGGGTTTGCAGGGATGAGATTGGAGTGCCCATGGCTACAGAACACCCCCTTCCCCCTCCCTCCCCTGGGTGTCTTCTCCCAGCTGGTGACTGCTTTGCTGCTCCGTGGTTGGAAGGAAGCCCTGCTGATCAAGGAAAGCTGGGCTTCCATTCGGGTTTCCAGGGCGACAGAAGGAGGGCAAACAGAGCTCAAGCTTTCCCCTGGCTCAGTTGCCAGGGGAATAGATTGCTGGCGCCTGAGTGTCTGGATCCCCGATCCGAGCCCGAACGCAACGATCCAGGCCTCTCCCGATCGCTGGATCGTTGGCCATGGATGATCACGATCTGCTGGGTCATGATCGCACGATCACCATTATTGTGGGTTTTTTTCTGATCGTAATGGAGATCGTGCCCATCTCTATACAGGACTCTCCTGTTTGCCTGAAGTGGTATAGCCCAGGCACTAGTTTTATCATCTCATTAACAAGCAGGCCTAACAGAATATATCTATGACTCTGGATAGAAAATGAAGCAAAATACAATTAAACAAACCCAAATTCCCTATCCCTGGTATATATATTTGTTTTTAAAACCATAAACTAGACTATTCTGGAACCATGTGGCTCTGAGCTGTCAGGAGAATAAGGGCATAGAAATTATTTGAAAGACATAACAATAAATACATTTACCAGCCACAGTCAGCAGACTTTGCTGAGAAAAACAAATGATTTCTCTGTAGCTTCATTCCTGTTATATATTCCCCATCTTTACCAGTTTAATTTGGATGGCATTTTTTTCGATGAGCAAAAAGCCAACTTGACCCTCTTTGCAGGATCTCAAATCACTCCTAGTTGAGATTATTTGCTTAGAGAGGGAATAAAGATAAGCATCATCACTGATTTTAAACACTGCTCCATCTCAAGGCTACAGATGGTCTTTGGAAAACAACAGCCAGAAAGCCCAAGGGATGAAGCAGGCCCAGCTGATCCAATGGGCACCTGCTCTTGACCTTCATCTCATTCTCCACACCAAAGCAGCAAAGTCCAACTTCATTCTGCAGTTTCCAAGAGTTGATTGGAGTCCATCTGGTAAGTTTTATTCATACCAGAAACGGGAGGACGATCTTGAAGCTTGTCCATAATCGGAAATGAGTATTCAAAATTCATATAATGAGACGTGATGAAAAAGAGCTGAGAAGTTCGTTTAAACTCACAGGGACACTGTTTTTGTATAAATACAAGAAGATTCTGATAAAACATCATAGTCGGTTGCTCTTTAGGCCTTTTCAATATCCAGTACAGACCACAGATGCCAACAGACCAGTGCAAACATCTCATTGGACCTTGCGAGGCTGTCCCCTGGCTCACAGCTCAAAAGAGTGTGTGTGAAATCTTCACACTGACATGGCTGTTGCAATCAGCAGAAATGTAGCGGCTTGAAGACATGCTGTTGGGATCATGGGAAATGAATCATCGCAGCGCTTTAGGCACTGACATAGAGAAGCTGGCTCACATATATTTATTTACTTCATTTATACCCCACTTTTCTCCCCAGTTGGGAATCTGCAGCGGCTTACAATATTCTCTCCGTCTCAATGTTGTCCTTGCATTAATGCTGTGATACAGGTTAGGACGGGCCCAAAGTCACCAAGCAAGTTTCCACAGTGAAGTGAGATTCAAACCTGGCTCTTTCGCTTCCTAATCTGGCACGCCAACCATTACACTATGCCGCCTCCCACTGAGCTTTGTAGACAAGGGCCATTTCCACACTGCTTACCTTCCCTCGGAATGACCCGAAACATCGCACAAAAAACAAGGAAGATCGTGTTTTCTCGCGCAAGATTTGTGCGACATCGTGCAAATCTCATGCGAGAAAATGCGATCTTCCGCATTTTTTATGCGATGTTTCAGGTCATTCCAAGGGAAGGTAAGCAGTGTGGAAATGGCCAAGATTGTCTTATTCTGTTTCTAAAAGAGGTGCAATCTATTCTACAGCCTCAGCATTTCTCCGACATGTGTGGAACAGGTCTAAATCTCATTCAGTTACTTTCAACATGACTTGGTTGTGACTCATTGCTTAACAATGTGTACCCAGAATGCCTTGGCAGTAACTTCATGAGTTCTCTGGGGCTTTGAACGCCCTTTGGAAATCATTCCTACTGATTTCCAAGGAAGTAAAACACATTATAGTTGTATTATAAAGTGTCTCTCTACAATGCCTAGCATAGGAACCCAATTAAACCAACCAAACAATCAAATAAAAGGAAGATCAGTGATGTTATTGGTATTATGTTGGGAGAGACTATATGCCTCAATGGCTCACAATTCAAGAATTTAGAGGCAGTTTCTTATATGAACCTGAATAGATACAGATGGAACTACCAGTCTGAAATGAAGGCTGTTCAATCAATTGTAGTGTTCAATCAATTCTCTTTTTTCTTAAATAGCTACGTAAAACTCATTTCCTGCTGTGCTTTTCAAGTGTGTACAGAGAAGGGAATTCTGACAGGGGTCCACAGAGTTCTCTCCCTTTACTGGACTTTGACCCTCCTTAAGTAGCTTGATCCATTGCAATGTGCCTGGCCATTCGTTTAAACTCAGTGCCATTGTGCAATTTCGCCTCCCGTGGCCTTGATCTGCATGCACAGGCTGATCTTTCTCTGAATAGGAGCATGGATGCTCTCAAAAACGGCACATTTGGAAGCCAAGGTGGAGAAAAACATCCATGGAAGAAGCAGCCTAATAGTTGTATGAATTGTTCTGGGGTTTCATGCATACCAAGGTAATGACATCCCCTGCCCTTTGTCAAGATAAAATAAATACACTTTACTTCAAAAATGGAGCTTAGAACAGCCAAATGTAGTATCATGTAAAATGAATCAAAGATTCATTCTGGGAATTGCTTTCGGAATACAGTGATTTCTTTTCCTGAAGTACTTACTAATTTTGCTTGCAACAATTGAAAAATTGTACTGTGCAGTGTTCTCCCTGTCCAGCAATTCATTTGTGGCAATAGTTCCTTCTGTCCCATCTATCGTAAAGAAGCTGTCCACATCATTCTTCCAGTCTATGAAGTACCTGCAAAGGGGGTGGGCGGGGAGAGAACAAGAATGGAAATTGGCAATGTCTATTTATCATAATAGCAGCTGGTGTCATCTTGGCTTAATGAGTTTGGTTATTCGACTCTCAGGAGTTCCCTGCCTGCTTTGCAATAAAGAGGTTATGACTGCTTTAATGCAAAGCCACAAGGCTAAATGGTGAATAGTGACAGAGGGACTTCGGGGGGTGGGGGGGGAAGTAACAGAATTTTTAACCATCTTTGATTGTAATAATTCCCCAAAAGGCTGTTCAAATGTGTTCCCTGCCATCATTCTAATGTCTTCCACTTCCCCACGAGATCATCAAAAGTAAACACGGTTACCAGGAGTATTAGTTACTGCTGCTCATAAATCCACTTTCCTCACTAGATACCTTTTTAATTTCTAATTGTCTTACTTTGTTAGCAATAATGCTTTGGCTGGCAATATATTTTCATATTTTGATTCATCAAATATTGCTTATTCTAACATACTAACTTAATTCCTAGGCACCATAACCTTCAAGATATTCAAAAGGCAACACAGGCTGTGCTCTTCTGAAAACTTTCAAACATTTCTTCAAACAAGCATATCAACTTTTAGCCAAGGATCCACTTGTAAATAAATATTACAGGATGTATACATATCCACAATTTTCTGCTTCTAAGGGGGAAGAGAAACATTTATTTGGATATGTGTCTTAGCCACTTTCAGTGCAATCCTAAGCAGAGTTACTCCAGTCTAAGCCTATTGAAATCAGTGGGCTTAGACTGCAGTAACTGCTTAGGATTGCACTGTTAATGTCCTAAATGTATAGCAATGGAAAGATAAGTGTCTCAGACAGAAGCATTCCAAACATGCAGCTTAAGAACCAACAAGGTGTGGAGGGAGGGGGTGGCTGGAAAAGCAGTGTGGATAATTACTGAGCAAATGTCTACCTTGCCTATCTCATTTAGGGATGTGCATTCATTACAAATTGAAAGGAAAAATGGAAATAGAAAAGGCCCTGTTTATTTCACTTGCGTTGGTAATGGAAACAAAGGGAAAATACAATACATGAAACAAATGAATGCCATTTGCTTGTTCATTTCCCACCCCTCCACTTCCACTTTTATTGAGCTGGTGGTAGCTGCTTCTGGCCAGATTTGTGGCAATGGTGTGCAGTCAGACAGGTGGCCAGCCAGCTGGTGGGAAGCAGAGGAAAGAGACGCTTGCTCTCACCCTTCCAGCACCTTGGATTCTGTTTCTGATGCATCCAATGGATGGCTCCTCGATGCACTCTGGGGAATGTGCTCTTCAGACTAATGCCCTGCAGGCAAAGCCTGATGCCAATCCTGTCCCCATTCACCTGCATATCCTATAATAGGCTATCCTGTGCCAGAAATGCCCTTCTCCTATTTACACTGGTCAAACTAAACGGTCTCTTTGCAAAGGAATATGAATCAGATGTTGAATGCAATGAAAATACATGGGGTCCCACTAGATGAGACGACAGTAGATCTGTGATTACATTTTTGATGTGTTTTCCTGAAACACAATGAGAAGTGGAAGACCATCTCCTTTTTGTGCAGAATATCCAAGCTTCAGTCCTTGACATTTCCAGTTAAAGGAACCAGCCAGTAGGTGACATGAAAACCTCTGCCTGAGAGCCAAGCTACAAGAGATGAATTACATGAGAGCACACACGAGAAGGGAGTCGCAATGTTAGCCAGGAAACTGAGTTTTAAGAGATCGGAAGGCTCTGTCAATTTCCCCTCTCTACAGAGCCAGGGAAGATCGCTTTTCCTTGTTAATTTCCTCTTCGCCTCCTAGAAGTGGAAGTGAAACTGGCAGAGCCTTCGCGAGGCAAAAAGGAAATTAACAAAACCTCTGAGCAGCCATCTCCCTGGCTCTATAGAGAGTGGAAATTGACAAAACCTTATGATCTCTTTTAAAACTCAGCTTCCCAGCTAACATTTCAACTCCTTTCATGTGCATGTCCTTGTGTAATTCGTCTCTTGTAGCTTGGCTCTGAGACCCTGGAGAGCAGCTAGTTATCACAGTAGGCACAAGTGACCTTGATAAACCAATGGCAGCTTCATATATTCATATGTCCCTGGATACTTAACAACTGCAGGAGGCATCAATTCAGACTGGGACAGAGGCACAGGGGAGGGGATTTAATTCTTTCCACAGTGCCATTCTGAAATGACTATCCATGGGGGGAAACGTGTACCTGTTAGCTGTATACTATGCTTCACCCTCCAGATGTTTCACCCTCCAGGGCAATACTCGACCTGAGAAGGGCTGTTTGAGGTCAGAAAAATGGCACCAGAAAAAATGGTGACAATTCCTTTTCTTTCCACACCCTAATCCCCATTTGAATTACAGGCTCCAGTCACTACCAAGAAAAACCATGCCAGATATTTGATCATGGATTTTCAAGCACCTTGACTGGCTTGTCAAGGAGAGCTGCTGTAGCATGATGGTTAAGTGCTTAAGTCTGCAAATCAGCACTCTGCTGGTTCGAATCCCATGACTGCCATGAGCTCAGAAGTAGAGATGGGCACGAACAGCAATACGAAATAAAAAAAAACCCACGGACAACCCAATCTGCTGTTCGCGAATAAGCTGTACGTGAGGACCCATTCTAAATGAACAGGTGGCTGTTGCAAGCCTTGTTCGTTGCTGTTCATCAAGCCAGACAGTCTGGCTCCTGCAATCAATTCCCATGGCAACTCAGGCAGGGATTGATTGAACTCTGTCTGAACTCCTGCTGTTGCCCTGGAAACCCCAATCTAAGCCCAATTTAGCTTGATAGGCAGGTCTTCCTTCCAAGTGTGGACTGGAGCTCCAAATTTGTTACAAGAGGAAAAGACCAGGGGGAGGGGGGCTCCCAGCTTTCGCTTTCAGGGAGAAACAGCTGCTGTTAGAGAGACAGGGTGAGTGCATTGGAGCTTGAATTTTCTTTGTGTGTGGTGGGATAGGGATCTACCCCTTCAAGTTCCAGGGCTGCTACCAGGCCCTGGGGCCAAGCTATTATTTATTATTTGAACATTTCCTGCTGCCTGCTCAGGTAGGGTTTCTGGGAGTGGTGCAGTAGGGATCTTGATGGCTGGAGGTGAGCCTGCTGGCCTCCACGAACAACGAACGTGTTCATAACAGGATCATGTTCGTCAGTGTTCATTGTTCATTGTTTGTGGATGGCAACGAGCAATGAACACCATGTTCGGTTTTTTTTTTCTGTTTGTGCCCATGTCTACTCAGCAGGCAACCTTGGGTAAGCCATTTCTCTCAGCCGCCGCTCCCCAGCTGTGTTGTGGGAATAACAATGACACTGACTTTGTTCACCACTCTGAGTGGGACACTAATGTGTCTAGAAGAGCAGTATATAAGCACACTGTTGTTGCTGCTTTTGTTATTGTCTATCTGGGGAAGCATTTCAACCTGAACCACAAATTTAAAGGTTGCCATATATTGGTGTGGGGGGGGGGACCCTCAAAGAATGTGTTATTCTTTGAATGCCACACCACTCTTATGTGGGTTGCCATGAATTAACACCCATCTTTTTTGTATTTGCATTTAGTATACTTATAAACAGCAGGAGAAAGCATGCTCAAACTTCATTCCTAAAATAATTGTAATTCTCATTCTTGACAGTCTGAATCTTAAACACTTGGTGTTGTCATTTTCTTTATGAAGTGATTACTGATATTACGGGATGCAATTTAAATCCATTAAAACCAACATTTGCTTTGCAGTGGACTTCAAGAGGATGTGGATTATACGGAAAGCGTAATAACACTGCTTGGTTTATATGAGAGTTCTGGCTGCCATTGGAAGGTTGCTCAGAAGTGAGTTCATGGTATTTATTCACAAGTAGATCTGCAGAGGGTCTAGCCTTAAATCCCAGTCCCAACAATTTGCTTTACAGGCAAATAAGTAGCAGAAAATCAAGAAATGAGCCCATGGCATGTCATGAAATCATAATGCTGCACCACTGTTGCAGTGATGTTTCTCTGTTTAGGTAACTGACCTACTGCTTGCAGGCAGACTGCTAGGTGGAATCTGTATATTATCTCCTTCTCAAAAATATTCTCATAATCAATGCTATGAGAAAAAAGAAACTGTTGAAAATAGTTAACTATGGTCATTTCCACATGCTGTTAAAGCGACGGGCTACTTACTGAATGCTGGCGGGTTTTTTTCACAGATTCCAGATGCCTCCAATTTCAAAGCGGAAGCAGGCAGTTTGGCTTTCGTGTGTTCAGCGTCCTTTACCAGGCACAGGAAAGAGTGGGAAATCCCATTCTCACAAAAGACGCTGAACAAACGTAAGCAAAACTGCCTGCTTCCTCTTTGAAATCAGAGGCATCTGGAATCTGTGAAAAAAAATGCCAGCATTCAGTAAGTAGCCCATCGCTGTGGAAACGGCCTACAGCTGTGTCCTCCTTGAAGACATGAACCACTGGATGCTTTGCACACCCTATGTCTCTTGTCCACTGTTTTCTTTACTGCCGTAAATGTTAGAGAGTTTAAGTTTTCCAATTGCTCACATTTCCCCTCTCATTCAGTGCTTCTGGGCCAGTTCACAAGCACATTACTCATAATATAAAATTAAAACAATGGGTTTGATCCAACCACTTTTTTCACTGGTGCAAAAGTAAGCCTTTTGACCACCAAAAAGGCTATGCCAAAAAGGATCATGGGATCTGTATAGATAACAACAAAAACAACAATAATTACACTAACAATAAAATACTGCCCACTCAGAGCAGTGAACAGAGTCACTGGTATTATTATTCCCACAATACATCTAGGGAGCTGGGGCTGAGAGGAGCTGCTTATCCAAGGCCTCTGCTGAGCTCATTGCAGTAGTGAGATTCAAACCAGCAGAGAGCTGATTTGCAGCCCAGCCACTTAACCACTATGCTACAGAAGCTCCACATGGACAAATGGCATATGGAACTGGGACTGGAGTAAGGAGAGGAATTAGGTGACATTGAGTGAAAAAGTTGGCTGGATCCAACTCAGTGCCTTGCATATAGTGAACGACCCATTATAGGTTCATTGTGACCAGAAGTTACATATCATGGTATTGTTTTCTAGTGGAGAGAGTTCACATGTTCAGATAACAGACATTGGCTGAGGCATAGGATTATGTGAACGTATCATCTGTTAGCCGATGTGCTGAGCGGGACTGAAAGAGTGGAGCAAAAAGAAGCAAAAGGACTCATCCCTTGGAAAAGCCCGCACCAGAACTCAACAAAGTCTCTTGAGGTATGTGAAAACTGAACTGCTGCCTAGCTTACATTGATCAGAGTTTCTTAAGGAGAAGGAAAAATGACGGATTCTGTAATATATTTCATAAATGTGATAACATGAAATATTGTAAATGCAATCCCATTTGTAACGATGGAATTAAATTCTAAGCGCCACTTCTGGGGAAATTGCTGTCTTAAGAAACAGAGAGCATGAGACAATGTATTTTACAGAGCTGCACTGAACCAACCCTAATAAAAAGGATCCAACTAGGCTACAATCCTCAACGCCCAACTGTGTGTAACCATGTGCCTATATCATCTCAATTATACTGAGCTTTATGCTGAGCTGAGGAGCACAGCGAAGAGTGTGGAAACAAACAAGCCAAAATAAATGTTTAATAAAACATGCCCGACTGGTTTAAGAAGTGTGAAAAATAGAGGGGGGGGGGGGTTGACGGAGCATGTCCAAAGCAAACGGTAATGCGTGTGATATTTTATCTTACAAATACAAAAAAATGTGCAAAGTTATCTGTAATTGAAAAAGAGCCACCTTCCACTCTCCCACTACTTTTGGCGATGCTAAAAATAACTGCCAGGGTGGGGAAAGAATCAAGCTGTGAGTGTCTCTTCAGATTTTGCAGGTATCAGCATTCAACCAACGCTCCTTGAAATCTCCATCCGTCGACTGCGAGACTAATATATGAAAAACTGCTCCCTCTTACATACTTACATTGTAATAATCCCTCCGACAAGTGAAGAAAACGGAGCTTGGTACATTTATCATTTCACTATGTGCTGTTATCGTACTATTGGGCAGCCTTTTCCAGAACTTTCTAGAGGGAACTCTGTCAGAATAGATGTCAACAGCAAACATCAATATATATTATGATTGAAATGGTAGGAATTTAGCAGACTTATTCCAATGTCGCTTACTTCCATGTTCCGCATCAGGCAAAACAGGACATGGGGGTGAGTCCGATCCCTATCCTACAACTCCATTGAGCAAATTTTATTCATTAAAATACGTACACTCTGTATTTCCTTTTGACTGAAGTATGAAGCCCTCCTTCAAATTAAGTGGCTCTTCTATTGAAAGAAGAACCGCTTAAGTTGGAGGAAGGTTCTTTAAGTGGAGAAAGGCCACTTGGAGATGATTAATCCATCCAATTAGAAAGATGAAGACAAAGATGAATTGATTATGGCCATTTCCACACACGTTGAATAATGCACTTCCAATGCACTTTCACAATCCTTTTGAAGTGGATTTTTTGTTCCACACATGGAAAATCAGTTTCAAATGTGCACTAAAGAGTATTGAAAGTGGACTATCCAACGTGTGTGGAAGCAGCCACTGCATAAAACAGCATGAGTGAAAGAAAATAATTTACTAAGATGTAATTTATCCTGAGGTTCACATAACCTACTGTGTCCCCCACTATGTCTCCCACTGGGCCTTGCGTTCTGTGGTTAAGTAGCTTCGGGTGGTCCTTGGCCCATGGGACATTTCTCTGGCCTCGACCATGGCCACAGCCTTCTCGGCCTGTTACAGTTCCATAGGGCTTGCAAAACAGAGATGTTCTGCCAGGCCTTTCACTGAGAGCAGAACCACAAGTGACAAAAGGCACAGATTGGACACTTGTCTGCTTCCCTCAAGTTTTGATGGGAAATGTAGGCAGCTTGGCGGAATGTTGGACAAGTGACAGTTGAAAAGTCCATTGGACAGCAGTCAGAGAGTGAAGCTGCGAGACCAGGATGCCTACATTTCCCATCAAAACTTGAGGGAAGCAGACAAGTGTCCAACCTGTGTCATTCGTCACTTGTAGCTTGGCCCCGAGATGCAGAATCTGTGCCTTTTGTCACTTGTGGCTCTGCTCTGAGAGCCAGCAAATGGTCCCCTTCCTGTTCGCAACATCCCATGCTCTGCAGGCAGCCACCCTGGGCTGTGTCACAGCTATTATACATGGGATTTTTGGATATTTATTATAGCCTGAACTGATCATGGCATCAGTTTTTTGTATTGTTTTATGGGGGGGGCACAGTTTAGATACGTATATGGTTTTAATTGTAAAATTGTATGTTATTAGCCTCCCTAAGCCTGTTCGAGGGGAAGGCGGGGTTTGAATTTGATAAAATAAAAATAAACCTCTTTGGAAATAGCTAACCAACAATATCTGGTTAAGTCATGAGGAAATTTTACCCCAACCACGAGATGAATAAATATGTGTTTTCATTGTGAACAGTTTTGGTTCCTTTTCATTGCCGGTATTGATGGTTTGTTTGTTTCTTTTATGCAATTCACACACAATTTATATGTAAATGTGCATCACTTATGCAGATCTGCATAATGTATAATGCTGATTTGTTGTCAAAAATTATGTCGGGAAATGTGTATGTTTTGGATTGAAAATGGCATAAGGAAACAGGTGTTACAAAAAATAATAAAGTTCAATGAATGCAAAGTTCAGTGTGTGCAAAGGGGAACCAAAACTGAGTTCAACCAGAAGGGATGAGTCAACTTAAGTCAAGTTAGCCTTTATTGGCATATAGCAGCAATTCAACAGAAGGGATGAGATATTCAATAGTATACCTTCCATGCCCATACAATATCACAGATGGTCTGGCAAAGTATTCTGACAGTAATAAAGACATCTGGACTCAGCTGCTATAGCAAAGGTGTCATTAGTATAATGCAGATTCCCCTATATTGAATATAACCACAGCAAGTTCCCATGTCACTATGAGCTACTGCTGGAAAACATCTGGTTTCTCCACCTAAATGTATTAAACCATACAGGATGATGTGAAGAATATGTTGTCTTGGATCCTGCAGAACAGACTGATGTTAGTGGACAAGATCTGCAGGATCCAACCTACTGTGTGTACCAGTAGCACACACACTCCTCTGAGATGATTCCTGCATCACAGAGGCACAATCACAAATATTTGGTTGGGTCCTCTTTATATTATCTGCACAGAAACACAGCTTCCCCACCCCTACCACACCTGAAGCAGCCCAAAATACTCCCTAACATGGTGCTCCTGGGGGACCAGTGTCCCTCAAGAATAACATGAGGGGGAGTTGGAGAGCTGCCAAAAAAGGGAGTAATTCCCCCCCCCTTGTGTATGTCCATCTTTTCAACTTGTTCCAGTGAATGAGCTAGCACAAAACTGAAAGGGCAAGACAAATCCTTTCTGGAGTGAAAAGCAATGTCCTGCTGCATATGCCTACATGACTCACATTGGTCCTGCAGTTGTCCCATGTGCAACTGCAGACATGCAGAAACAAGCAAAACATCAACACAGGATGATGCTACTGGCAGAAATTTCTAAAGTAGTACAGTGTTTTGCCCTAAATCCCAGGAAATTATTTGTAGGGCACATGACATAGGAACCATCCTAAAGCTATCTGGCTTCAGGTCTGATTGGTGTCAGGAAAAAAGAACACCTGGGAGCTCTACATGATCAGTAAGTTTCATAATGGAAGAAAGGCAGGGCTGGTGCCAGAGTTTCTAGCGCCTGAGGCCGGGGGGCAGCTTTAGGGCTGTTGCCGCTCCCGCACGCGTGCACTCACCCAGACTGCTCAGTTGCCCCGGATCCGCCCCAGTCACCTACTGTGCTTGGCCTGCAGCTGTGTGCTAGTGGTGGCAGCAGTAGCATGGGGCAACTTAGAGCTGGACCAAACAAGACAAGGGTCGCACAGGTTTTCATGTAGGAGATGCCTTCCCCTCTCTACTGCTGCTCACTGCCCTCTCTGAACGTGTGTGTATGCCCCAAAGCATTCTCCCGCTATCTCCAGCCTATCACCTCACAAATTGGAAAGGAGCGGAGGAAAAGTGATAAGTTTCTTTGGGGGGACTGTCGGGGGGGGGATGGGACGGAATAATGACCGAAGAAAGTAAAGGGGAAGGGAAAGGAGAAAGCGAGAAGGACCTACAGAAAAAGCTGCACCTCGGGGTATGCGCATTGAATGAGCTCCTGATGATGCAAATCCTTCTTCCAGGCACAAGCCTCCCTCCTCACCCCTGATGCGAAGGCGCCCTGGGAGAGAGCAGCAGCAGCCCACCCCAGAACGGTCTTTGGGGGCCCTCGTGTTCAGCAGACCCGTGCCTAGAAGAAGAAGGATTCTTCTTCTAGGCCCCCTCCTTAACCCAGGTGGTATTAGGAGTAGAGGAAGTAGCAATGCCCATCCCCCCTTCTGCCAGATGGGATCAGGAGTAGAGCAGGTGGTAATGCACACCCCTGCCTTAACCCAGCTGGTATTAGGAGCAAAGCAGGTGGCAATGCCCACTCCCTCCTTATCACAACTGGTATTAGAAGTGGAGCGGGTGGCAATGCCCACCCCCACTTTAATCCAGCTGGTATCAGGAGCGGAGCAGGTGGCTATGCCCACTCTCCACCTTAACCCAGCTGGTATTAGGAGCAGAGAAGGTGGCAATGCCCAACCTCCTTCACCCTGGTGGGATCAGGAGCAGAGCAGAAGGCAGTGCATGCCCCTTCACCCAGCTTGGATCAGGAGTGGAGCAGATGCCAATGCCTGCCCAACGCCTTCACCTGGGTGGGATCAGGCACAGAGCAGGAGGCAATTCCCTTCTTTCATTCACCCAGCTGGGACAAGAAGAGCAGCAGGGAATCTGTGGTGAAACTCCCATTTCTACTGCACTGTATCTACAACTACAGAAGCAATGGAGAAACCTCATAAGCATATATCCATGTGGAAATTACCTCTGTCACTTCCTTGGCATCTTGTGTCATCACCTTCTTATTTCAATGTTTGCTGCTTTGTTTTCCACATTCCTGACATTTTTGATCTTCACCAAATAAACTATTGGCTTCTTGAAATTTTTCGCTGTTTTTGTTGTACCCAAATAAGAAACATAATTCTCAGCATTCTCTGTGACTATCAGCAAAGCATTTTTCTCCCTCTCTATTCTTTAAATAAGTGGATTTCCGCTGTCATTTAGCCATTATCTTCCGATTCCCATATGTCAAAGGGAACAGATTGAAAAGTCTTTTTTTGCCTGATAAAGAGTAATAAATTGCTGCAAGTAGTATTACTTTTTGCTAATGCGAGCTGTTTTGGACCGCTTTGTTCTCTGGAGTTGTGCTGTCTGCCACATAAAATGCAGATCTATCTTTTGTTCAGGGGCCCCATTGTTTTGCAGATTACAGATTTGTGTAATAGGCATTGTGATGGCTAAAACTGCAGCTGGAAAACATCTCAGAGAAAATGAATTAATTTGAAATGAAACTGTACGGTGCAGCACATTATACTGGCTATTGCATACAAGTTGTTTTAAAGACCTATTTGTCCTCCCCTCCCTCCGCATTATGCAGGGCAAGTTCTTCCTTTAAAATATTACAAAACTGACAGAAACTGTTATTTACCCTGACAAGGCAAACTGGGTTTTAAAGAGCGAACACAGCATAATGGTCTTACAACACACTTTGAAGTTGCAATCACACACAACTCTTTTGTAACTAATTTATGCTTTTTCCTAACTTCTGTTTATTGACTTTTAGTTTCAATTAGAGGATATAAACCTTATGGTGTACTGAAGTCTAATACATCAGTAACTAACAACTGCGTATTTTCCCCTACGCTTAGGCCACTGGATAAATAAGCACAATCGGGCGGCGGGGGCGGGGGGGGAATTCAACAATACACTTTTTTACCATAATAGCTCTGTGTGCCTGTAAAGTGCTGGCAAGATACAGCAGACTTATGGTGATACCTGAGGATTTCTAAGGCAAGAGATGAACTTTTGCTACTACCTGCCTCTGCATGTCAACCCTGGACTTCCTTGGTGGTATCTCATCTGAGTACTAACCAGGGCCAACTCAGTTTACCTTTCAAGATCTGATGACATTGGGCCATCACGGTCAACGAGGAACTGTAGCAGTGCCAGCCTCCTATCTATCAAGCCTGGAGATCCCGTCCCATCTAGGGCTTTTTCATTAGCCCGATGTAATACATTTCCATCTGCAGTACTTGAAGGCTGTTATAAGAAGGTCCCAATGGCTGAGCGAGTTTGTTCATGCAAGGCAGGGAAAGTAGAAACAATTGAGCACATTATACTTGCCTGTAAGTTCTACCATGAAATATGTATAAAATATATCCAACCTGCATTGAAGAAGCTTTCCAGCCTCCCTGACACAGAGCTAACTAATAAGCTCCTGTTAGGTGCCAATCCCCAGATCACGTTGGCTAGTGCCAGATTTTTAGACGCGGCTTATAGAATCTGCAGGGAATGTGCAAAGGAGTAACATCTGCTTTTATTTCTAACCCTGAAAGCCCACACTTTTGTATTTATATTGCCAAGTTTTTATATAATTATATATTTATATAATTATTTTTACAAAGTGGTGTATTTTGTGTATGATACTCACTTATGTGTTTTACAAGTCTGTACTGGTTATTAACTGTAAATAAATCTGATTGATTGATTGATTGAACTGTAGCAGTGCTTATTCATATTAAAGCTTTTAATACATGTACTCTAAAATGTGGCCTAATAGCCACATGAAACCACCAAGGGTTCATTTATGTGGCTCAAGGAAACTTATATTTCTTGGGAAAATATATCTATTTATTTATTGACAACATTTTTATGATATCCTTTCACCCAATTGACTCTCCTCAAGGGGGTGAACCACCAAGAACATTAAAGCCAATTTTAAACACACACACATGACAATTTAAAAAAACAACAGTTCAATAAAATTCAAAGCCAGGAAGGAGGATCAGTGAGAGAATGCCAAACAAAACAGAAAAGTCCTCATTTTGAAACAAAATGTGCTTTTCTTTTAGAAAGAAAGAAGATTCTAGTTTTCCTAGCTGATAAGCTCTTCACTGGAATTTGGATGGTAGCAAGCTACTAAGATGGTTTCTCCAAAGGGGAAGGGGCTTTGTGTGGCTTCCCAGTTGCTAGCGCAGCTGCAGAAAAAGCACATTGGGAACCGGGCTTCCACATGGTAGGCTTCTTTGCCGTTTCCCTGTCCCAGTCCCTAAGCAGTAGGCATTCCCCTTCCAATAGCTAGCAGGTCTTTAGAAATTTTGTCTCCTATCTAGATTTCCAGTTCCCCTGGGTCCAAAACCAGGGGATGGGGACATCATGGTGGGGGGCACATGCAAGGGGAAACTTATTGTGCACACACACTCTGGAGCCTTCGTGGTCACACCAGGAATGATGTCATTCCTGTTGTGACAATGAAGGCTCTGGAGTGTGCAGGAGCTTTGCTCCCATTCCTGTTCCATACAACTTTCCCCCCTGCCAGCCAGGCAGCAGGGAGTGGAGGCTGGGAGCAGGGGATCCCAGCCCCCGGGTCAGGGGAACTGGGAACCCTCCTCCTCTCTCCACAAGAGATAGAACTAGAGACTTATTTTTTTAAAAAGTGACAGCCGAGAATTCAGAGAATTTATTACAGCTATTGTTCCAATGGTATATCAATATAACAATATTTTAGTCCTCATTTTAAAACAAATTGCCCTGTTGCAGGAGCAGAAAAGGGCTGCCATGGAGACACAGTCAGGGGAAATGGCTGTCATGTTTTCTCCACTCACACAGCAGCCTTACTACAATCTTTCCCTAAAGCAGGTTTGAGAAAGATTGGAGAAAGCCACAAAAGGTGTACAAAGGCACCACAATGCTGTGGGAAAGCAGGAAAAAACCTGCTTCCCAACAACACTGAACCCAGGCCCATTCTGCATGATCAGTTTATAGTGATTCCGGTTTCATTCTGCTTCTCTCGATCTTCAGAGAGTTCCACACAAGAGGCATGAGATGCAGAATCGAACTTTCCCCAGCTTCCCCCCGACTTTTCTGGCCTCACATATGGCAACTTTTTTTTGAAGCCGCTGTTGAGTCGCCACTGATGCATCTTATGTGTGTGCACAATTCTTAGTCCTGTACTGCTTCTCTCCCCTGCCCTTTCCTTTCTGGGGCCACTGATTGGTTGGCCATCCGGTGGAAACCACTCCCTCCTCGTCCGCTCTCCACACACCTCCTCTTTACTTTTTTTTAAACGAGGGAAATGTCATAATGTTGCGACATCATTTCTCATACTGCTGTATTGTGAAATATTTCCAGACTGCAAATTCAAAACCTTGCAAACTGCCTTTGAAAACTGTGCTCTTTCCTCTTTTTACGACCAGGGCTCATGTTCATGGTGATTTGGAAATGATGGTGGGCGATTCATCTCAAGAATCTGCCTTCCTCATCTCAGAGCACAGTCACATGATGTGAAGAGGCCAATGATAATGCCATTTTCTTTGGGCAGCAACATTTGAATATTTTGCTCTGGCTGTTTTGCACCAAGTAGACAGTTCAAACTAGCAGCTAGTGGAACAAGCACAAAAAGAACTTTGTATCAATTTCCCGCCAGAACTCTGCTGTCAATTGCCTCTCTAGAATTAAAAATAAAAATTGTGTGGGCATGGGACTGCTCATTCAGCAAATACAGGGACAGGGAGAAGGAAGGGGATGGCAGACACACTGTGTTCTAACATTGCAATGTTACGACACATGGACTTTTAAAAAAAAATGACATCAGCTCCAGCCCCTAAAAAGGTGGCTTCAAACAGACACACCTCAATTCATATGAAATAACAACAATTGCATTTATATATCGCTCTTCTAGACAGATTAGTGTCTCACCTAGAGCAGTGAACAAGTTAGTGTTATTATTATCTCCACAATACAGCTGGGGAGCTAGGGCTGATAGGAGTGGCTTACCCAAGGCCACTGACTGAGCTCATGGCAGTAGTGGGATTCAAACCACTGGAGTTCTGATTCACAGCCAAACCACTTAACCACTGTGCTAAGGCAGCTCTCTATAAAATAATAATAAAAAAGCAGATCCCTGACAAGCAGCTGATCATTTAAACAGCGGAGATTGGCTGACTAGCCAGAAACTCCTGGCCGGCCAGCCAAGCCCCACTTGCACTTTAAATGGCCATTTCCCTGCCTCTCAGAGTTCCCGGCCAGCCAGTCACGCCCCACCTGCAGTTTAAATGGCCATTTCCCTGCTCCTTGGAGCAGCGGGGAAATGGCCATTTAAAGAGCGGGTGAGGTTCGGCCGGCCGGCCAGAAACTCCCAGCCAGCCAGCCAAGCACCACTGTTTAAATGATCAATTGGCAATCTCCCCAAAAAGCAGCTGATCCACGGGTTTAAATGCCCCTTTCTGTGCCATTGCTAAGTGGCATGGAAAGGGGCATTTAAACTTCATGAACTATGAACCACGAACTGGTTCGCGAACTTGCCCCAGTTCAGGGAAGTTTGTGTTTTGTGGTTCGTGAAAAAACACGAACCATGAACTGCACGGTTCGTTTTTTTCGCGGTTCGTGCCCACCCCTACTCAGAAGCACTGGCTTGAAGTGTGCCATACAGAATGGGCCCCAGTAAAAATAAACCATGTGGAAATAGCTTAACAGATTGCATGGCTAGTATGTGTAAGCCCTTAGTGAATGGAATAAAGACAACAAAGTCCTATCTTCATTCTTGCAAATGAAGCAGCTTGCATTACCAACTTTTCAATCAAGAGTTTCTGTACCACCATTACATCCCAGAGAATGCTCTCAACCTATTATTAATTTTATGCTTGCTCATGCCTTCTCCCTTTCCTTCTCAATGTGTGGTGAAAAGAACCTACGAAATATTTTCTCTTTTAGAACAAGTGAAATGCTTTTAAAGACAAGATGGGCATGCTTTAGACATATGCAGTTGTTAAATCTAAGATGCATTTCTGCACTGAGAAAGTATAAAATAATAATATGTTTATTGCTTTTCCGGCCGAAGCCATAAGCCATACAAACACCAACAAAATATGAACTGTACACTTGAACATACCCAATTCACATAGACATAACTTGTCATTATCACTTTAAACTATCTAAACTCATGAAAATCTTGTTTCTTTATCACCGAGAAATATTTCCAGACTGCAAATTCAAAACCTTGTTTTGAGAAGCTTGTTTCAATTTGTGCAAATGTCAAGTTTTCCAAAGAGCTGCACAAGGATGAAAACGGATGCTCAGAATCAGGTTTCAGAAACTGATTCAAATTAGAAATTTGAACTGCTGTTATTTTTATTTTTAAATGTGTGTAATTTTGTACATAAATAAAGTGGGTAGCATGTGTGCTGATAATACACTACTGAATAGTTTAATGATTTAATGTTATAAAGTTTAACTATATATCAAAATATGCTGTTCATTTCATTGTAAGTGTGTAACTCTTTTTCTGACCAAATAATAAATTTTATATCTATCACAAAGTTTGTGTCTTCAGTTTAACTACTATTTTTGTACTTTTCAGATAACAAATTAAGACAAATGTGTATTAGGTATATTTATAACTTTGCTTGTAGAAAATGAAGACATTTATAACTTTAAATTCCATAAATATGTCAATTTGTGCAATTTTATATGCTAAGTAAGTTATAAATGATGCACATTATGTTTCTAAAGCAGTAAAAGTAGTTTAATTTAGATTGAACAGTAAGCATTTCACATACTTCAATACCCTCCCCACCCCCGCAATTTCCTCTTTTCTATTGGCATTTGTGATTCATCGTATCTACTTGAAGTTTTCTGGGGGTAGCCACTTTGGGGGTTTGTAAATCGGACCTCCGAAATGCAATTGGCCAAACTTGGAGGGTCACTTGGAGGGTCACTGGAGGAGAGGCTGCTGAAGACCTGCTGTGAGTTGGCATCTCTTAGTGTGAAGGGGCAATCCTAGGGCCCCTAAAAGTGATGGACCATGGACCGACAAACCAGTCCGTGAACAGAGTTGGTCCATGAAAAGTTCGTGGTCTGTGGTCCATGAAAATTGATGGACTATGGGCTGGCAGTCTGTGGGGTTTTCCCGGTCCGTGCCCACCTCTAATCACTAACTTCAGACCTCACTCAAGAATATCAAAAATAACTAAACTGAATCCAGTTTAATATAAATGAATGACCTACATACATACAGCAACAAATCTATATGGACACACCACAATAATGTTGACTAGGAACTTTATCTTCTGCCCACAGTACACAAGCCTGGCAACCCAGGACATCCTATTGTCTTGGGCATAAGCATCATAATGGTTGAGTTGTCTGAATACAGGGACTCCATTCTCCGATCCTATGCCATCAATGCCCCCAGTTATATGTGTGACACCATAGACTTTCTGAGAAAAATACAATCTGTTGACAATCATCCAGGTAACACTATTTTGGTCACCATGGATGTTGAGTCACTATACACCAGCATCTCCATAAAGATGGACTACAAGCCATTAGGAACACTACCTCTGCCAACACCACAGCTGACCTTGCTACCAAGATCTGCCAGTTTGTTCTCACTTGCAACTGCTTCACATTTGGTGATTTATTCCTTCAGATCAATTGTACATCTGTGGGTACCTTCATGGCACCACCAATATGCCCCCATTGTCCTGGATGACTTGGAGCAATGCTTCCACAACTCCTGTTGCATAGTGGTTAAGTGGTTGGGATGCAAATCAGCACTCTGCTGGTTTGAATCCCACTTCTGCTATGAGCTCTGCAGGTAGCCTTGCATACTCTATTCCTCTCAGCCTTAGCTCCTCAGATGTATAGTGGGGATAGTTATAACACTGACTTTGTTCACCTGCCTAGAAGATTGGTATATAGGTACATTTAGTATTACCCATTAACACCCCTCCTGAACTTTAGATTTACGGATGACATTTTTATCGTCTAGATACATGGAGGAATTTCACCAGTCCTTCAGCAGCTTCCACCCCAATGTCAACCTGACCATGAATCAGTCTGCACAAGAAGTACATTTTCTAGACACACTGTAGAAATATATGACAGAAGCTTAAGAACCGCCTTATACCAGAAAGTTACTGATCAGCAAACTTATCTACAAGTCTCTAATCACCATCCTAAACACACCAGACAATCCATCATCAACAGCCAAGGTCTATGCTACAGCCGCATCTGTTTCAATCTCTCTGACAGAGATTCTCACCTGCAAAATCTACAGCAGACATTTTTGGAATTACAATAGCCACCTGAGGTAGTAAGAAAACAAATCCACAAAGCCCAAATGATACCATGGAATAACCTGCTTCAAGACAAGCCAAAGAAAACAACAATGTGATTCGTGGTCATATACAGTTCTCACTTCAAACCATCCTTAATGACCTGCTACCTATACTGGACAACAGTATTCCAATCCTCTTTCACAAACATTGGGAAACAAATAGTTTGCCCCCCCCCCAAGTCGGAATGAAGAGGCAGACACAAGTGTTGGATTAAAGGGCCGCTTTCTTAATTAATAACAACATATTTGTCAATACGGCAAGGGCCTAACTAGGGTTGCTCCTTGACCTCCACTCTGACAGCCCCGGGTGCTAGCCATCCACAGCTGGCCTGGCAAAGTGGTTCACCCCCTTGTCCAGAGGTTCCCCACCAAGGCATCTGACCTCAAAACTAGTCCGTACAGCAGCCAGCCACTCCTGACAGACCCCGTTCCCCACCAATGGGCATATACCATGGGTGGTCACCATTCCGCTCAATTTCCCCAACTCCTAACCTGCCAAAGGATAGTAAACTCAACACCACCTGAGCCAATTACGCCCCCCCCCCATCCTAACAGTGCAAGGTAGGAGAAAAACTTCCAACCCCAGTGCCAATGAGGGAAAGGAGAAAAAATTCTTACCTGTCCCCATAAACAGTGACCGGCTAGTCCTGCACTGAAATAGGGAGAAGTGGGTGGGCCAAGCACCAGGATCACTGAACGCTGAAGGGCAGGGTGGCCGAAAGAGCCCAGCTAAGCTCCGCCCTCCATGCACAGCCCCGATTTGAGGGCAAGTGCTGCAGCTGCCTCTTCCTCCTTCTGGAGGATCAAAACATGGCCCCCAGCCGCAGAGGCAGTTCGCTGCTTTGGGAGTGCCATATTCTTGCTCACAGACAGTCCCCTAACTTTAAACAATTTCTCACTCACAATAATGCAGTTCCTAACATGGACATGGACTCTAGGAACAAAGCCTGCAATGAACTAAGATGTCAACTCTGTCCTCATATTCACCCTATCACTAGACTTAAAAATATCAGCAATACCGCCTCAAATTCATGCACTTGTTCATCTTCCAGTCTTTATATACGCTACCAGCATCAGCAATGCCCTTATACTCTCAACATTGGACAACCAGGTCAGTCCTTATGCAAAAGAATAAATGAACATAAGTCTGACATTAAAAATCACAACACTCAAAAAGCAGTAGAAGAACATTTTAAATCTCCAGGACAGTCTATTTCTAACCTTAAAGCAGCAGTCCTCAAACAGAGAAGCTTCCAGGGGAGAGTACAATGTGAGATTGCTGAACTTCAGTTCATTCACAAATTCAGGACTTCCTGGGGTTGAATAGAGACATAGGATTCTAATCGTGTTGCAGATGTTATTTTTCCTCATTTCCTACCCTTAGCATTTCCCTCCTACTCTAATCAAATTTTATTGTAACTTTGCACCCTGACCCCATTCTTTGCAATATCCCTCACACCTTCTAACTGGGATACAGGGATATCCATCCCCAGGGCTTTTTTTCTGGGAAAAGAGGCGGTGGAACTCAGGACCAAACAATGACATCACTTTGGGTCAGCTGGAACAAGGTTGTTGTTGTTTTAAGTTTAAATTGCCCTCGGTGAAAATGGTCATATGGCTGGTGGCCCCGCCCCCTGATCTCCAGACAGAGGAGAGTTTAGATTTCCCTCTGCACCAGTGGTGTGGAGGGCAATCTAGACTCTCCTCTGTCTGGAGATCAGGGGGTGGGGCCACCAGCCATGTGACCATTTTCAAGAGGTGCTGGAACTCTGTTCCACCATGTTCCTGCTGAAAAAAAGCCCTGTCCATCCCTAATTACATATGATGAAGGGAACTCTCTCCCTCAAAAGCCTTTATCCTGAATATCTCGTCGGTCTTTAAGGTGCTACTCAACTCAAATCTTGCTATACTAGCTTCTGTATTTGTCAACATGATATGTTGACCTTCATCATGTCTGTGACCTCCTATGACATCACAGAAAGTCAGCTAATAGCCTGGGTTATGACTATGAATGATAATATTACCACACCTATGTTTATCAAAGTTAGACAAAATATGTTTTCTACAAATCCAGTTCTACACTACAGTTACCTATGATTGACAATCTTACTCTTGGAATTAAAACATTAATTGATTTTCTCAACATTCTCACAGAATCAGTCACAATGAGGTTGTAACTGCTCAAAACTAAGCACTTCTTCACCGCTGCTGTTCTCTTAATACTCAGTTCTACCATCTTGGCTTTACAGTACTTTTCTGAAAAAGTTAGATGCTTTGCTACGATGAACTAAATCAAACTTGTCATAAGTCTCACTTACCAAAGCAATAATTAAGAATTTACTTCCTGATTGAACATAAACTGGTGGTTCTCTGTTGGACAGCTCATTATTCAAATCTGCAGAACAAAATGGCTATTCCCTTATGAAACAGCAATTAGAAGAGGGAAAAAAACAATCCACAGGGAATACAATACTAGTCTACAAAATTACAAAAATGTATTCAGAGTGCAAAGGCTACAAAATTTCATCACTGTGTTCAAATAAATACTCTTAATACAATTTCCAGGCACATACATGAACAATATAATACTTTTTACATAATCATATAGGGCACATTGCAGTGGACATCCACAGTTTCCACAGTCTTTTTGAAATAATTATAACAATTCTTTCCAGGGCTCCCCTTGGCAAGTGAATGGTGAAGCCCAGCCGTGAAGCAGACTCCAACCCACGCTCAATCTGGGGCCGGCTATCTGTGGCAGATATCGGAATCCTTCATCAGGAGCGTGTGGAATGCTTTACAGCAGAAAAGGAAACTTCCAATGTATTCAAATCCTGCATGCCCAAAACATAAACTTGAAAAGATGAGAGATTTTCAAGTTTATGTTTTGGGCATGCAGGATTTGAATACATTGGAAGTTTCCTTTTCTGCTGTAAAGCATTCCACATGCTCCTGATGAAGGATTCCGATATCTGCCACAGATAGCCGGCCCCAGATTGAGCGTGGGTTGGAGTCTGCTTCACGGCTGGGCTTCACCATTCACTTGCCAAGGGGAGCCCTGGAAAGAATTGTTATAATTATTTCAAAAAGACTGTGGAAACTGTGGATGTCCACTGCAATGTGCCCTATATGATTATGTAAAAAGTATTGTATTGTTCATGTATGTGCCTGGAAATTGTATTAAGAGTATTTATTTGAACACAGTGATGAAATTTTGTAGCCTTTGCACTCTGAATACATTTTTGTAATTTTGTAGACTAGTATTGTATTCCCTGTGGATTGTTTTTTTCCCTCTTCTAATCATTATTTAAATCTGGCTAAGGCATACTATCGTAAGCCTTTTATTGTTCATTGTCAAATGCTGACAACGAACCAAGGCATACTATATCCTAGCCTTAGTCTGTATTATTGCTTGCAGTCAAGATTTATTATATAGTAATTTAAATAAATGCATTACAGGATATGCTGATAATGATAAACAGCAAGCTGGATCCAAAGAACTGCAATTGGAGCTCTAGGGTACAATTAGACAATATGTAAGTGTAAGATGGGTTGGGGGAAACCACAACTCAAATTGCATTTAATGTGTGATCCGATGCTTTCCTTTAAAATAGTGGGGGGGGGGGACACAAACTGGGTCCCAAGCACGAGTGGAGGATTTTCCACCCAACATGCTTTTGCAAGAAGAGAAAGGCTGATGCAGAAGGGTTATTTGTCTTAATGCTGGTTACATGTGTGTCTGGCAAGAAGACAAATAGCCTTACTCACATGGCCCTGTTCTGCTAACGAGTGAAAGTATGCCTGGTGGAAAGGAGGGAAAGATTAAACTCCTCCTGCCTCCACCTGCACACAGGAGTTGATTCACACTCACACTCACAGACTATTTTAAAGGGAAGCATCAGGTCACATGTCCAAAACAGGTTCAACAGATCGTCTAATCAGACTCCTACTCAGGGGACAGATCTTTCCTGCCTCTCTCCCAACTTCGTCTGAAACCTACAAAGCTGCTCCTGAGGGTTGGGAAACTGATGGGATGTAGAGTAGGCAGCTGCCATCTGAGGGGTAAATTGATAAGGTATAATAAGCTGCAATAATGCACATCATCTGCCATACAAAGAAATCACCTGCTGATAATAAAACAGACAGTAGGATCCATTCTGCTAGTAGAGGTGCTTTTCGTCAACAGAAGAATAAGACTTTCCCCAACTGAAGAAGTTGGGGACCAGCAGAAGGCTCATTTATTGATTTGTTTGTTTTATTATAACTCGTCTTTCTTCCCAGTGAGGACCCAAGGTGATTTACAAAACTTTTCTCTCCTCCATTTTATCCCCAAAACAACCTTGTGAGCTAGGTTAGGGTGAAAGCATGTGACTGGGCCAAGGTTGCTCAGCAAGCTTTCATGGCAGAGCGTGGATTCAAACATGGATCTCCCAGATTCTAGTCCAACACTTTAACCACTGCACCATACTGGTTCTCTTCTGCTGGAAGAAAGCACCTCCACTAGTGTAATGGATCCATAGACTCCAATTCTGTGCAGATGTTATTTACAAGGGGATACCCTGACTGTGTTTTAAGACCAGCACTACACAGGGTTGTGATGCATATACACTAGTCTTTGGCGGTGAGTTTTGCTTTTTGATAGTTCTCACCTTGTGAAGAACAGGGTGACATTTTATTTTATTATTTATAGGCAAAGGTCACATTTGTGAGTCTGTGCAAGTACCTTGTAGAGCTCTAATACATTTCACTACATCAGTTTGCCAGGATTTCCCAGATAGGTGTGCCTTGTGGGAAAATTCATACTGAACTCAAACAGAAAGCAAACAAAATGTGAGTCTTCTCAAGACGTGTTAGGCATATCTCAGATTTAAAAGACAAATACCAGCCCAGGATATCATATCCAAAAAGAAAACAACATGAAGCCATTCTGTTCTAATCTAAATAGTTTCGGTCAGAATTCATGGAACTATATTGTGCAGCAGGGATATCAGCAACCCCCATCCTCAAGGGGCTTGGATACGGGACGTAGATTTGAGGATCTGGACAGGCATACACCATTTATATTTTTGGGGTGGGGTGGGGACTCATTTACTAAAATCCCTTGCTGGGATTATCTTCTTCTGAACTGCTCTCCTCCACCCCATAGGCCTCAAAACTTTATCCTGTGCTTGGAAGCTTACGATTGAAAGTTCCATCCATGCCAATGGAATGGAGCCAGCTTGACAATCCTGAATATTTCTGTGCAAGCACTTAGAACCTGGCAAACCGTGGAAAGGAATGCAAAATATTAAGCTCAAAATGTTCTGGTTTGACTAGATTTTTTTTTTTGAAGCAGAATTTGTGTGATTGCTCATCTCTAGTTTTGAATAATTTTAATGCCTCCTCGGAATTCTGCTCTTCATAATGATCTTTATGAACCTGCTCTCACAAATAGTACTGTGACAATAAGTCATAGATTGTTGTCTCACCTGACAGCACTGTTGCCAACATCAAGGTCCTGGGCTGTTACAGCTCCTATAATAGTCCCAACTGGAGTATCTTCATAAACCTCCATGGTATAAAAATGTTTGCTGAAAACTGGAGGTTCATCTACATCCAACACATTAATCTTCACGGTAGCGGTATCTTTGAATGGGCCAACAGAGTGAAAACGGTGATCAAGATGGACATTGGAGGCCTCGACTTTAAAAGTGTATGCCTTTTTCGTTTCAAAGTCTAATGGCTGTAATAAAGACAGGCAATGCAGAATCAGATCGAGCAATAAAAAATTATACAAAGTCATAGTTTAAAAGACATGTGCTCAGTTAAAATACAATTCACTGAAAGAATCAACCATCTTTTCTTATTATTTATATTAACGATTATATGATAGATTGTAATTTTTGTTCTTATACCATAGATGAATTTCACACTTGCGGGCAGCCCAGCAGGGGAGAAAGAACACATGATTTTAGGGATTATGTGAGCCCCTTGAGTCCTGGAATCTATTTCTAAAGGATCTTAGCTAGAAGGCCTGAGAAAGATCTCTGTCATTGTTTGGCTAAATGGTCTGGCTATGTATGAGACATGTCTTCAGAAGTTCGACAGCTCAGAGCGGGACCACAAGTGATGCCTGACACAGGTTGGACACTTGCCAGCTTCCCTCAAGTTTTGATGGGAAATGTAGGCAGCTTGGCGGAATGTTGGACAAGTGACAGTTGAAAAGTCCATTGGACAGCAGTCAGAGAGCCAAGCTTCAAGACTAGGATGCCTACATTTCCCATCAAAACTTGAGGGAAGCTGACTAGTGTCCAACCTGTGTCAGGCGTCACTTGTGGTCCCGCTCTCAGAAGCAGAACATTGAAATGTGATTCCGGGTGAGGCATGGCCTGCCAGAAGTGAGGCTTGTTTCTCTTCTTTTATCAGATCAGTGTCTCCATATTATCCTCTCAGTAGTGGATTTTCTTTTAATTGCTATGAGAATTAGGAACTATAGGATATAAGTTCTGGTTGGATTTTTTATATTTAAATATAGGTTTGTTTAATTTTGTTTTATGGTAGTAAAGGTATTGACTGACTGATTGATTCGGGGTGATTATGATTAGAGATGGGCATGAACAGGAAAAAAAATGAATGTGATGTTTGTTGTTCATTGCCATCCACAAACAGGGACTCATGAACAACCACGAATATGGCCCTGTTCATGAACATGTTCGTGGTTGGCTGTTCATGGGGGCCAGCAGGCTCTCCTTCAGCCATCATCCAAGTCAAGATCCCTACTGCACCATTCCCAGAAACTTGACCTGAGCAGGCACCAGGAAAGGTACCAATAATAAATAATAGCTTGGCCCCAGAGCCTGGCAGCAGCCCTGGAACTTGAAGGGGTAGATCCCTACCGCACCACTCCCAGAAACCTTAACTGAGCAGGCAGAAGGAAAGGAACCAATAATAAATAATAGCTTGTCTCAGAGCCTGGCAGCAGCCCTGGAACTTGAAGGGGTAGATCCCTATCCCATCACACACAAAGAAAATTCAAGCTCCGATGCACTCTATCAAAATGTCAACAGCAGCTGTCTCTCCCTCTCCAAAGCCAGAGCTGGGAGCCCCCCTCCCCCCTGCTCTTTGTCCCCTTGTAACAAATTTGGAGCTCCACACTTGAAAGGAAGACCTGCTTATCAAGCTCAATTGGGCTTAGATTGGGGTTTCCATGGCAACAGCAGGAGTTCAGACAGAGTTCAGACAATCCCTGCCTAAGTTGCCAAGGGAATTGATTGCAATTGCCAGACTGTCTGGCTTGACGAACAGCAATGAACGAGGGTTGCAACGACCACCTGTTCGTTTAGAATGGAGCCTCACGAACAGCTTATTCTCAAACAGCAGATTGGGCTATTTGTGGCTTTTTTTTTGTTCATATTACTGTTCGTGCCCATCTCTAATTATGATATCCTTTTGGACTGTTTGAATGGGATGTGATGTGAGGGGAAACATTTTTTACGCTGTCTAGTGGAGATGTTCTGAAGGAATTGCTGGGAAAATCATGTTTTCCCCTTCATTCCACCTTTCATATCTTCCACATCATCAAGAAATTGTTCCGGGGATTTGGAACAAGACTCAGCATCTCTCTCTCTCTCTCTCTCTCTCTCTCTCTCTCTCTCTTTCTGGTTGTTATAGAGTGGGGAAATTTTTTCTGACATTCACTTTTTTAGATACAGCCGTTGATTCCTCTCAATTTCTTTTTTTGTCTTGTAAGAGCAGAATTTCTCTTTCATTTCTGTTTCATTTCTCTTCAAGAGAAATCAAGGCACCCTTTTGTAACTTCCACCCTTGCAGTTGTTTTATATTATACACCCCAGGGGGGTGTTTTCACAGGCAGATAGGAAGGCTTGGGAAGACATTGCCTCTGAGTGTCTGCAGAGTGAAATTCTGAATTTTTTCAGAACCTCCCTTCCTCTGCATCTTCATATTTCTCTTTGAACAAAAAAGAATTGATTAGAAACTAACTCCAAGTTCCTAAAAAGATGAAAAGAAAAGAGTTGTTGGATTTCAAGGTCCTGGGCTGCTACAACTCCTGTAATAGTTCCAATAAGAGCCCCAATTGGGTAAAGAGGAATTGAGAGAATTTCTCTTAACATCCCCCTTCTCATTTCCTTTAATACCAGAATTGGTGTGTTGAATGACTGTCTGAAGTAACACATCCCCTATGCTTGCCCCACTCTATCCAATCATGTCTACTATTGTCATTCACTGGCTATTGTCATTTGGCTTCTGTAATCACTCCACTCTCCAAGATGCAAGGACAAATGGACTCACATTCTAGTTGTATCTGAAGAACTGAGCTGTGACCCATGAAAGCTCATACCGTACCACAAATGTAGTTAATCTTATAGATGCTACTGGACTCTTTCTCTTTACTTCTGCTACAGACAGACTAACACAGCTACCCATCTTGATCTTCTTAGAGTCAGTAATGGACTGGATGAGGTTGAATAAACTAAAATGCAATGGAATCACAATGGAGCTGCTGATGTTGAGCAGTTCTGACAGTCTTGATCTGTAGGATATGCCTGTCTTGGATGGGAATCACATTTCCATTTAGGAATTAGGCTTACATCTTAAAACTGTTCCTCAACCCAAGGTTACTTCTTGATCTGCAAGTTCTGAGTTGTGCTCTGGACTGGGTTTCCCCATCAAGAACAACTATGACTAGTATACCAGTTTCACCATTTCTTGTGACTAAGGGATGGCCATTGTCATGCTTATTTTGGTAAAAACTCAACTACCATATAATGCACTCAATATGAGGATGAACTTAGAAACAGTTGGAAAATTTTAGCTGGCCTAGAATACATCAGGACATCTTTTTTCTCCTGCTAGCCACCATCCCTCTATATTATTTCTGCTCTAAGAAATTCACTGGCTAACAATTCACTGCTAGGCCATACAGGAAGTGTTGGCAAGATTCCTGTTTTAGGGATATTTGATGGAGCACATTCTCTTTCATATACCCTTCATGGATTGATATCTACAGGAGAAACACTACTTCAAGTAGCATCATCACCTGTGATAAGATTGGTTTCTACTAAAGTCTTTCTCCTGGGAAATTTGCCAAGCCAGCTCCATTAACATTCTTGAGAAGACCAGTAAAGACATTTGTATTTGGTCAGGGCCATCTGATTTTGAGATTATTTTCTGCTGCTAGAGAACTACTTCATGTTTAATGAGTTGGTTTTATGATTGTTTTTATTGCAAGCTACTCATGGGGTGTGTGCACGAGCAGCAGAAACAGCCACTGTAATATGTAGAAGTTCTCTGCATTTCTTTCCAGAAGCTCCAGATGAAAGGGTCTCACATGCAGGGCCAGGGATCTCTGTCTGAGTCTCTGGAGAGATACTTTAAGGCAGAGGAGACAAACTCCTGAATGAGATGAAACAAAAATCTGACGGTGAAAGACAAGTCCTTTTATGTTCAGAGTATCTCCAATGGAAGCAGCACATATAATCATGTTTATGGATGTGTATGGTCATTTCTTACTAGTCTTGATAAGACAAGGAACAGAATATTCAGCCACAGCTGGAAGAGAACCAAGTTTGAGCTTTGTAAGTTAAGTTCCTTTGGCCTTCTCTCCTGGTCTTGCCCACAAAGCAGCTGTTGCTACTGATTGTTGTCTTATAAGGGATGACCTTAAATTTGGAAGAGAAGGTCACAAAGGCTGCATACATGTTTATATACACAGATGTTAAAAATGGTAAGGGATAGAATGAAGTGTGGGGAAAGAAGGCCAGTTACATAGCCATTTGTGTTAGAAAAAACTTCAGAAAGGAACATTATGAATCTGATTTCATAACTAGGGGCCAAGCTACACATGACGAATCTCACTTGAAAGGCAAGTGTATTTCTCCCTGTTCACTTGCCCTCCACTCAATCCACTTGCCATTCAAGTGTCATTCGCCATGTGTAGCTTGGCCCTAGGACATCTGATAAAGGGGGCTCGTAATGAAAAATGAGCCCAAACTAACACAGAGAATGTGTTGGTTCAAGCTCGTTAAACAGCTTCCAGAATAGTGGGACAAATTCTGGAAATCCCTGTCGGCCAAAAAGTTTGTTTCATTTTGGTTCTTACTTGCTCAGTGGGTTCACAGGCAGGCCAGGCAGTGGTGGGCCATTTAGCAGCAACTTGTTTTCCTTAATGGCAAGTCTGTCTGCACTCATCACGCAACCAATTGCATCCGAAGGGGAGACACTAAGCCCATAGCATTAACTCCATTGGTGGGAGGAGGATGTGCGCGGCACACACAAGTGCTTTTTTTAGCACTTCCTGGGCAATGTCATTGGCATTGAGTGGCTCAAAGCGATTGAATTGCAAATGGTTTGCTTTGCACTAGGGAGGGGAGCAGCAGATGGCACGGAGATGTGTGCACCATTGCATTATCACCATTTCTTTCTGTGTGTTTTTACACACAGTGTAAGGGAAGACTAGCAACATCAATGCAGGCATGCACACGTGCATTTGAGGAGGGAGGGGTCTTCTTCAGCCTCCAAGCCCCTAGTTGCAATAATGACTTATATTACACAGATTAGAGTGAAAATAGGAAATAAAAAGCAATTATTAAAGAAGTACACCGAGGAGGTCCCAGGCATGTAGAGGGGGTGATGCCTATTCAGTAGCCTTCTGCTGCTGCTGTCCTTTGCTTAGGTACCATGGGGCCAGGGCAGCCACTGTCACTAAAGGTGTTCTCTGAAGATAGCAGGTCAAAGAGCACCAGGAGGAATTTCATCTTGCCCCCCCCAAAAGCTTCTGTCTTTGTGGACTTTTCTGATTAAAACTGTTAACCCAGCATTAAATGACGCAGAAGTTGCAGGCATGTACATTGCACACTCAAACATGCATTCATATCCAAGTCTTTCCAGATCAGTATTCCACATGGTCAGATTTTTTTTATTTTTAAGCATGCCAACAGGAGTCACTTGTTCAGCTCTCCTTCATTATATCTTCTTCCTTTTCACTCAACCCTGGGTTAACGGTTTTAGTTGGAAAGAGAGAGTGGCAGCCAGCAACCTGTCCAGGCTCCCACTTTTGCTAGTTAGAAATAGAAAGAAAAGGGCCATCCTCCTTCTACTTCTCTTCTTGTGAAGGAAAAAGCAATATCTGGCCCTCCCTTTCTGTGCACTTTTATGCACAATGCAAGGACAGGTTGGTGGCCAGCAGGATGATAGCAGGATTAAACAGGGAGTCCAGGGCTGCTGCAAAGATCATGATTATGCAGATCGGGGTGAGGATTTGCTCCTCATTATGGGAATGAAACTACAAGGCACAAGGAAACATGGCATAATAGCAAGACTCAACAATAATAATGTCTTGGCTTTATCACTATCATAAAACAGGATTTTTTTTTAATTGCCGGGCTGTACCAGTTGGCAATGGAATTCTTTCCTGCTTACTCGCCAAGCCACTGCCATTTTACCAGTAAGTTTCCTGCCATTGTGTGCACCTGCTGACACTTGCCTTCTTTGGGGTCCATTGTTGTGTGTGCTTTTATGTGCTTGAGGAGAAATTCATTGAATCAATGGGTTTGGGGACAATGCCGTTTTCGTTAAGTGCAAATACAGCATCGTTTCTCCAACTCCCCCCTTTTTGAAAAGAACAGTGTGTGCATGTGTGTGCAGCTACCCCAAACTAGTCTTGTTGTGTGCCTTTCCCAAGCATTCTTTAGGGTACATAAACACGGAACATCATTGTTGCATGCTGTCTGTGGGTCTATAGTTTAGAGGGAGGACAGTATTCTGTGCAGTTTTGGTGCCATTGCCTGTGAAAACAGCTGCCCCAGAGCCTTTGTTCCCCATACCCCTTTAAAAGAACAGCATGAGTCTGTGCATGTGCGGCCCATGCCCACCTTGTGCAAGCACAATAGGCTGAAACTCATGAAAACAAAACAAAAAAACCCAAAAAGATTTGCTTCCAGCCAGCACTGGCCCACCTAGAATAAACTAGTAATGGAACTGAATTATTCCAGAACTAAAGCTGAACGGAAATTTTCTCAGTGCATACTCCTATCCTATAAATTCAACATTATTTAGCAACTGGAGCATGAACTTGTGGTTAAGCTCGCTATCATTTTGAGATGACTAATTCATAGTGTACCAACAAAGTTCATAATCTACAAATAGGGTTGCCAGATCATAACCCAGAAATAGACCTTTTTTCAAGGGAGAGACAAGGCAGCTGTATGACCTCCTTTCTGTTTCTCCCCTAGTTCTTTCATTCATTCTCCTAATCCACTGCTATTGCAAATAAATTTCCTGGAGCTGGAGGGACGGCATAGGTGAACAGACCAGGGTAGAAATCATGGGCTGTTTCACTGATGGCTTTATAACTAAACCTCACTCTTCATTTTATTTATTTAATATATATTTTATTCTACCTTTCCTCTAAGAAGATCAGAGTGATGAACAAAATTACCCTTTCCCTTATTTTATACTCATAAAACCCATGAGAAAGTAACTGGCCCAAGGTAACCCAGCAGGCTTCAAGGCAGGAAGAAGATTTGAACTTAGGTCCTAGATCCTAGTCCAGTATTCCTAGCACTACATCATACTATGTGTAAAAAATGCTATCAAGTCCCAGCCCTATGGTGACCTCATAGGGTTTTCAAGGCAAGAGACATTCAGAGGTAGTTTGCCATTGCCTGCATTTGTGTAGCAACCTAAAACTTCCTTGGGGGAGTATCTCATCTAAATACTAACCAAGGCTGACTCTTCTTAGCTTCCAAGATCTGATGCAATCAGGCTAGCCTGGGCACCACCACAATAGCTAGCTTTCCTTATGCCAGAATCACACAAGCATAACAGGATATTTAAACAGACCACATATCAGATCAACCCACCCACTCCCAATCTGAGACAGGGAGAAATTCCAATACAATTTGGAAATCCTTTCCTTGACTCCTTATCCAAGCCTTTCGCTCAGTTTTCCCTATCATAACCACATTTTCCATCAGTCATCTTCCCCATTACATGACCAAAGAATCTCAGAAAACTTTCTCTTCTGCTCCTATATCTTGCTGAAAAAGAAAATCTCCAGTAGAAGTACAAAAATTGAACAGGATTGGGCCCTGTATCTATTTCTGGAGGCTTAGCTAACAGCAACATCTAGTGGTGAGATTTAAAAACAACATGGAGAGTTTTTGTTTTAAAAATATATGGCGTACTACTAGGGCACTAGGATGAAATTCAAATTTACAGTTTTGCAATGCTTGCTAATTTCCATGACAATTATTCATTAGCATCATACACAGCATGTATTCAGTCAATACTCTTTTATGGCATGTGGTTCTAGTATCAAGAAGCAGCTTATTTTAAAATTGTAGGAAATCAATATTAGTTCTTCTAAAGCAGCAAAAGTCAGCTTGGAATGTGATTGGATAATTGTTTGCAACAGTTACGTGTGAATCCCATTTCAGACATGTTGTTAGTCATATTAAAATGCTCTTAATTCTCCTTGAAGTTCCTCAGATGTCTTAACTTCCCTCAACATTATTTAGGTGTATTATCTATCTAAAATTTTCTTACATTTGCTTTCCACTTCCGCCAGGCCGCTTTTTACAAAGGCTGTTTTCACACATCTTACCGGCTCTGGTATGTTGCACAAAGATCCCACACGGGCAGCATCTTCCTGGTGCGATTTCCTGGTTCTTGCGCGAGATTGCACCAGGAAAATGCTGTTCTTGTGGGAGCTTTGCGCGACGTACCGGAGCCGGTAAAATGTGTGAAAACGGCCAATTTTAGCCAAACAATTTTTAAGCATCCATCAGCAGTTCCTGAGATCTTTTCCTCCAATTTGAAATTTCTTCATTTTAGCTGGAACACTAAAGGTTGGTCATAACATCAAGAAAGGCATATAAAAGAGTTTTATCCCTGAAAGCTTTTGGTGAAGGCTAAATTCCCTGGACGGTAAGTTCCTCTGGAGAAAAGCTGCTTTGGAATATATTGTCGAAGGCTTTCATGGCTGGAGAACGATGGTTGTTGTGGATTTTCCGGGCTGTATCACCGTGTTCTTTGACCATTCTGCACCAAGACCACGGTGATACAGCCCGGAAAATCCATAACAACCTGCTTTGGAATGTCATACTCTATGACATCAATCCCTTTTTGTCATGAATTTCTGCCATAAGGACCAACTATATTCACTCCTGATGAAATCTGGTGACCACTTCCCTCAGGTTAAAAGGACCAAGACCTGTACCTTGTGATGAAAACATTTGTCCAACTCATATACCATGAGCAGAAACTGATATATTTGATAACAATCACAAACCAGCTTGACACTGGTTGAACAGCTGCACAGACAACCATACACTCTGCATTCAACTATGGAATCTACTGATGCCTTACAAACATAATAGAACTGGCTGCTAAGTGATGTGGTGGGTTCCTTCTCATTGGCAGTCTTCAAAGAGCAGCTGGATGAATACTTGTCAGGTATGCTTTAGCCTGTTCCTGCACTGGACAGTGGCTTGGACTAGATGGTCTGTAAGGCCCCTTTGAACTCAGTGATTCTGATAGTACCACCATGGGCAAAGGAAAATAAATAGCTGCCTCAAATGCTAGAGTGGAGCTTCTGAATCATAAATGGACATTTTGGTCAAAAGTAAAAGAAGAGGGCCTAGACTCAGGCAAGATGATCACAACATTCAGGGAATGGTCATCTTCATTCCTTAGAACAAACAGTGCCCCTTATCACATCCACTAATGTCTTGTAATGCTTGTATATCCATAGATCCCTGGACAAGAAGATGCTCAGACTTGTGATGTAGCCCAAACTTGTGGTTGAATTTTCTAGAAACCTACTCATGGTTATCTCCAAGTTGCACCTAAATTGTCTTTTTGAGGTAACTTCAGAGGATCCTGCTAGATGTTTGAGGAATCTGAGCGAGAGCAAAAAGTTTCTCAATAAGACTAGCAACAGATCTCAGAGGCTATGTGCTGGACACATCCTTCAAATGGCTGCAATGCTGCTTAAATCCAACGGCTTCTGTTTTACTGCCCTTGTGTTTTAACATAGTGGTTTTTAATTGCAAATCGCCTCAAGTAAGACTCTTAAGAGGAGTCACAGAAATGTTCTAAATAAATAAATACCAAGATTTGCCCAAGGTAGAATTTTTAAGAGATATTACTGGTTGGGGAAAATATTCAATGAATGTTGATGGAAGTTTTAATAAGACAGATTTTTTTTTCTGGGGAGTTCAGTACATTTCTGACTTTCCATTCATGCTATTCATTAATCCAGGTCGCCCCCTTAACACCAACAAAAATACACCAACAAATTAATACATGTAATTTGGTCTAGACTACAGTAATAAGAAGAAATAAACAGACGCACATTGCATAAATTGAACTCAGCTAAATGATGAAAAACAATCAGAAAGAGTTGATTTATTTCGTCTGTTTTGCCCCCCTATTTGGAATGAAGAGATGGACACAAGGCTTGGGTGTAAACAGGGCCATTTATTGACCAACAATAACTTAATAACGGCAAGGGGTATAACTTGCGGTACAGGTTGAGCTAAGGGGTCAACTGGACCTTCTTCTCACCTGCATGGGCAAGCACCCCCTGCCCCAGGTACGAGCCATCCAAGCGCATGGCTGTAACCCAGTTGGCCAGGCGAATGGTTTCCACCTTTCAAGCTCCATACACCCCAGCTGTGAAGCCTGAGGGAAGGCCTTTTCCAGGGGGTGTCACAGGCAGTCTGCCCTCTCAGCTGGCAGCCATACAGCCCACCAGCTGATCCAAGACAGACCCCCCCCATTCCCCACCAATGGGGAGGTGCCACTGGGTGCTCACCAGCCCGCTCTGCCTACCCAAACTAACCTTCCAGGAACCTCAAAAACTACTAACGATAAAACATTAACTCTCTAACCAGCAGTACAAGGTAGGCAAAAACACCCCTTGACAAGGAGCCAATCAGGCAAGATGTGAATAAGCCCTGTGAAACAGCAACTAGCTAATCCTGTACTGCAAACAAAAGGGGGTGAGGAGGGTGGGTCGAGCTTTCAGCATGACTGCTGCAGGGATGGAGGTGGAGCCGGCCTATAAAGGCCCTGCCCCCGCCCCCCAAGGATGCCTGGATGCCCGGGAAGCAAAGCCCTCTCTCCCTCCGTGCAGAAGGGCAAATGGCAGCATCCGGGTAAGCGCTCTGCACGCGCACCGGGAGTGCTGTTTTGTTATATTTACAGTTCATTCAGCATTTGCATATTCCATTCAAGTCTCAGTGCTTCAGGTCGTTTGTAGAGTTTTGACTCAAAATATTCACTTACATTCCGTGGCATTTAGATTGTACCAATGTCACCTAAAGACAGCGGACGCTATGCTTGTGCAAACATTCAGAAAAACACACAAATGGTAAGGGGTGGGGTGGGGCATAGCCGCTGTACCATAGGGGGCAGGCTGATCCAGCACTTTTACACAAGCATCCATGTTTCAATTTGAATGGGTTGGATCTAGGGTTATCAGTTCCCTAGTGGTAGCAGGGGATCCCCTGCTTTCACCCTCTGCCCTCCTCCACCACTCACCTGGCCAGTGGGGGGAAAGACGCAGGAACAAGTGTCCCAGGCATCCTCCCAGGGTGGCATGACAATGTCACTTTCCATGAGTGATGTCATTATGCTACCCTGAAAGCTCTCCTGTGCTTTGCAGCAGACAAATTTGGGCCCGTTTGAGGCACAAATTGGCCCGCTGTGAGGTACATATGCATTTCTGCTAGGAAGTGATGTCACCTGAAGTGAGGTCATTGCACAGGCACAGGAGCTGGGGACACAGGGAAGGTGAATGCCTCCTGCCAGGAGTGTAAGCGGACCTGGTAAATGCATCCTATCCTATCCTATCCTATCCTATCCTATCCTATCCTATCCTATCCTATCCTATCCTATCCTATCCTATCCTATCCTATCCTATCTATCTGCTGATGGACGGCCAGCCTGGATCAGCCCCAGACGCCTAGGAGGATACTTTTGAAACCATGGCTGGACGTCTGTGGCAGAGTTGGCTGAAGTTAAACCCTTTAAAGACAGAGATCCTGTACTTGAGTTGTGGGAACATGGATTCAGGACTCTGGCTCCCTGTACTCAATGGGGTGGTGCTTATGCCTGCCCCAAGAGTTAGGATCCTGGGGTTGATTCTGGATTCCTCCTTGAAAATGGAGGCCCAGATCATGGTGGCTGCCAGGTCATCGTTTTTCCATCTTCAACAGACCAGGCAGCTCGCCCGCTATCTCTCAACTTGCAACTTAACTACAGTTGTCCAAGCAATGGTCACCTCTAGGTTAGACTACTGTAACGTGTTCTATGCAGGGCTTCCCCTGAACCTGATCCGGTGGTTACAACTGGTCCAAAATGCGGTGGTGTGGGTCATCACTGGAGTGCCTTGCACTGCACATATAACAATGGTATTGCACCAGCTGCATTGGTTACCAGTGGAGTACTGGATCAGATTCAAGGTTTTGGTACTAACCTATAAAGCCCTATGTGGACTGGGACCGGTGTATCTATGGGGCTGCCTCTTCCCGTATGAGCCCCGGAGGACGCTTTGATCCATTGATAAACAGCTGCTACTGGCCCCTGGCCCCAGGGAGGCCTATTTAGCATCAACCAGAGCCAGGGCCTTTTCGGTCCTGGCTCCAACCTGGCCTCCGACCATTGTCTAAAGAGATCAGGGCCCGGCCGGATTTGCTATCCTTCCGCTGGGCCTGTAAGACAGAGCTGTTCTGCCAGGCATATGGTTGATGCTCTGGGCCTCCCTGCCGGCCACCTAGAAAAAGCTGTGCCCCTACAAAGGGTATCTTCCACCTAGCCTTTGCCACATATTTCTGGAGGTGGCTGGGTGGTGGTTGCTGGCGAAATCTGCTGCCATATATTTTTCAAAACCTGCTGCTGTATTGCTTGTTGTGTGTGTTCTTTTTAAATATTTAAGATGTTTTGGTTGGTTTTAAAGATACTGAATTTTATATTATTGTATTAATTGGAATCTGCCCTGAGCCTGCTGGTATGGGGAGGGCAGAATACAAATCAAATAAATAAATAAATAAATAAATAAATAAATAAATAAATAAATAAATAAATAAATAAATAAATAAATAAATAAATAAATAAATAAATAAATAAATAAATAAATAAATAAATAAATAAATAAATAAATAAATAAATCATGTGCTAGTGGAAGGACAAGCAGATATACACTGTCTTCCTCCACACCCAACAACCACCTCTTCAACACCCAACAACCCCCTTCAAGAGCCTTTGCTAGGCACAGGGCCAAGCTACACATGACAAATGACACTTGAACGGCAAGTGTATTTCTCCCTGTTCACTTGCCCTCCACTCAATCCACTTGCTGTTCAAGTGTCATTCGTCATGTGTAGCTTGGTCCTCAGAGTGACCCTCAGGAACAAAATTCTATTCGGCCTAAGGGGGAAAGGAAGGAAGCTGAGCAAAACTGCTCTCATTTGCTTTTGCACCAGAAGGAAGCTGGTAGGATCCAGTTCAATATCTCTTCAGGGTTACTGATTCCACACACCAAAATAAGTAAACTAACATCGTGATTTAGGCATAAGTCTCTTTCATTAAAAAGGTTTTGTTCATCTCCTGTTCATAAGTCAGCTAGAGTTATGATTAAGTATAAGAAAGAACAAACAACTACACAAGGGCTTCAAAAATATTTTTCAATTTAAACTTTCCCTGTTTCCAATCCACTAAAACATGGCATGGTACTTCTCAGTTTCATTCCACTTTGTGTGACTTGTCCCACTTTGAGGCTGAAACACATGTAATACATTTGAACAATGCATTCAAATACAGCAAATATGTTTCAACAACATAGCCTCTCCTTTCCATTCCCCCCCTTTCTAAATAAAAATTTAAAGTGAAGAACATAGGATAGGCTAAAAATGACGGAATAAATGGTTGCAATAATAAAACACGGCTCAAGTACTGAGAAGCAATACCGGAAAGAAACTGTTTCCATTCATTCACAATCTTCACACAGCAACAGGAGATGCGCAGCAGTGTCCGGTATCTGTGAAGACTTGCAGAGCTAAACAGTTTCTATATTTATCCACTGAACAAGCAGTGCATGAACAGACAGCCATTTCCCTATTCTGCACTGTCAATATTCTTCAGCCCCAAAGGAGGAAATCCTATCTCCCTCTGCTCCCCTTGGTTCAGTCCTTGGAGCAATTGTGACTTACTAAGCCATTATAGCTGGGGTGAGCAGCCGTTTACAATTAAAGAGTCAAACAACTTCAAAATTAAGAGCAAAAGATTGCAGCCGGTATAAGAAAGATCACTTGCATAGCTGAAAATATAACATTACTGGAAATTGATGTGTCAATTAATAAACCATCATCCATAGTTTTTGCAGCTCAAATACTAGTTGTCGTGACTCCTATATTAGAAAGCAACACACCCAGGATCTCCTAATAAGTCACAAATATGCACAGGAGGATCCGTGCAATTATCATAGTGCTCTGGAAGAAATCTGGGCATAATTCACACTCGGATTACTGGCAACTGTTTGCCTCCATCATTTCTGTCTCTGGAAAGAATCTCTTAATCCCCTAAAAATCTCTACTTGTGCATTCCCTTCACCTACTGGTTATTCTAGCATTCCATTAACCCCTCCAATATACCCTCATTTAAAGATTTCTTTTTTTCTTTTTCTGAAGAGTCATGTTTGGTTCTGTACTAAGTCACACAAATTTGCAAGATGAAAGCCAGAGAAAGATACATGCATGTTAGAAAGAAAGGGAAGGGATAATTCGGTGGAGGCCCCGTTTCCAGCAACCCCCCCTGACTTCCTGCATCCCTCGCAAACACCTGGGGGGGACTGCAAAGCAAAATATCTCTCTGCTTGGGGGGCGGGTTCTTGCTGGGGAGAATGTCTTGGGCTTGAATTGTTGCTGTTGAGAAGGTTCCTCACAAACTTCCCCTTTAACAATTACCTAGGCAACTCCAGGTTTATCAAGACTATCATCATAGGTAAACAAATTAGACACCAATTGCAACAGAAACCACCTGGCTAGCTTTACCTTCTCAGGGGCTGTTAATGGCTTACAAATAGACATGGGCACAAACCAGAAAAAAACCGAACCATGAAGTTTGTTGTTCATGGGGTTTCCATGAACCGTGAACCACAAACTGGAACGGAACTGGCCCAGTTACGAACCAGTTCGTGGTTCATGGGGTTTAAATGCCCCTTTCTGACAGCTGGCAGTCGGCCCCAGGGAAATGGTCATTTAAACTGGTCCTTTAATATGAACCAAACGAACCACTAGTCCAGTTCATGGAAGTTTGTGGAAACGAGCTTCCACGAACCCTGGTTCGCGAACCCTGAACCGGGCTGGTTTGTGGGTTTTTTTGGTTCGTATTTAGATTCATGCCCATCTCTACTTACAAATAGACCTCATCGTTAAAATTTAACAAAAAAGCAGCTAATTCCATCTCCAAAGCTGGCAAGTGCTGCAATCCTTGTTTTCCAAGTTGCCAACCACTCCATGAATCCACTCCCATCCTTACATGCTTCCAGTGAAATTCAACAATACTGGCCCCATTGCTCCACATAGAAGAATTGTTTCTTATTGCTTTCCAATTATATATTAAAGCTTGTGAAGGGGGAGGAGTTTTCACCAATTCTGGAAGTTTGTCGAAAGCCTTTGGGAATGTACTGAAGCAATGATATATTGTATTCTAGTTGGAAAAAAAGATAAGTTGGATGATCCAAGCAGATTTTCCACTGGTTAAAAAAGGGGAAGAAGTGGTCATCTTTGACCACCAAAAGGCTGTGCTGGGGATCATGGGACAAAATGAGAAATACACGGGAAGAACAAAAATTAATTACTGTTCTATTGATATAAACTCTATTATCACAGGTATTTACAATGGCATTATGCTCCAAAGCTTATAAAGGTTACAATAAATCATGCATAACACAATTACCACAGGCAGGTCCTATCTGCAAACAAAATATGTACAACAAAGTACAATATGCTCCGTGTTTTCTTATGTATTTTGAGTGTCCAGTAAATAAATTTACATGAGTAGATTCTTAAAGGTACAGGATGTCTCAGAAATGAAGACATGCAAAGTGGATGTTCCACAGGTAGATTCTTCAATAGTTCAACATGGGACAGCCATGGACAAAAGCTATATGGTATGGACCGGAGACTGTAGTAAGGAGGGAGATTAGTTGAAATGGAATGAAAAAGCTGGCTGGATCAAACCATTTTTGTACATATTATGGTGTGCGTACTATGATATAAAGTAATGGTGATCTCGGTGCTGTTTGCATATTTTTGTTACTGGGTATTTTCAGAGCTAGTCATGTAATCTTTGGGGAGGACATTCTGGCATATGCAGTTCTCCTGCTGGGGAAGTGAATGAGACAGGCTTCACATGCAAGTTGCTCAGAGAGAACATGTGGGCATGCTAATGGACTGAAGCAACTGCCCATGGATTTCTTAGGTGCTTTTAAAAAGCCGCATTAATTGTCTCCTGCTTTTCAGACAGGTGTCTTTGAATGGATGTTGCATTATTCGATCTGAAATGTGCAAAATCAATGTAATGCTAGCCTGCTCACCTTGTGACCTTCCACATCAAAGGCGGCCTAGCAGCTGTATAGAGTGACCTGCCAGGTACTTTCTGAAGCCCTTGCTTTTGCTAGGTAGGGAGCAAAGCCAGGGAGTTCATCGAGCCTCTTCCATAAAGGCTGGAGAGCAGCATAAGAGCAGGTGGGTCACAAGTTTTATAGGCCTGATGTAACCTATGAAATGCAATATTAATTTTATGAACTATGCATATGTATTTATCTACTTAGAGCTCATAAAAGTATATGGATTGCTATGCTAATCTGGCGACAAGCTTGCTGTCTTTGATTACATTTTGTTCCTCTGCTGCTATTTCAGTGCTATCCACTAAGTGGTGCTACAAGACATAAAATGCTCAGATTGATAAGTTCTTGATTGTGCAGAGGAGATGGTTGCATTTAACAGAGGTTGTACACCAGCTCCATACTCAAAGTCAAATAAACCACAAATCACTTTACGAAATTTGAGATGTGTTACACACATACCCCATCCAGGCAGTACTGGACTGCAATATCTATTAAGTGTAATGAGAAGAAGAGTCTGGCACATCATCTCCTTCAGACAACCCTGTTTTTTGCCAACATGTTTCCACACTCTGAAGAATTGTGCCCATATTTTGCATTTAAAAAGAGACTTATATGCATGTAATTAACAGTAAGCCCAAATGGTTTTGAATTCAATGTTGGCTATACTACCAGGCAAAAAAGCAGTTATATTTTACTTGCAATGTCCCTGAAACCAGTCAATCATACCCATTCCAGCTTTGACAATGCTGATACGCTGACAACAGTTTATCTGCTTTTACAGACATGATCTGTATTTTCAGTTTCTGAGATCTTCCCCCTTACAGATCCCCCAAATCCCGTAACTCAAGACTGCACCAAAATTCCACTCTGTTGCCATACTTATAAAATTTTACAATGTGCTATTTTCATTTACAATGTTTTGCTTCCTAGGTATCAGACCATTTGTTTGACTCGTTGAACCAATGTTTTGGAATGATCTTATCTGTGAACAAGTGTTACCAAGATAGCTCCAGGTGGGCAACTGTGTTGGCCTGCAGTAGAAGAGCAAGATCTGGGTCCAATAGGACCTTAAAGACCAACTAGATTTCCTACATATGAGCTTTTGAGACTCAAAGTTCCCTTCAGCAGATACATGGAGTATAAAAAAGCATGTTACCAAGCCTATTGAGTTGATGGTTGTTGTAGACCTAAAGATCTTCAAAGAGCTCATTCAAATGTTGTGAAGTCCCTGGTTTATATAGTTGGGAATAGTCAATGAAAGTAGGATTTCACCTGCACACAGTCACTGAACCCTGGCTTGTCTAGGCAAATCCTGGCTTCCATGTTGCTGCTTTTCCCTCTGCCTCCCAACTAGAGATCCCACCACTATCCCAGTCCACTTAGTCATACACAATTGATCAGAAAACCTGGGCCGATTCCAGACGGCCCTCTGCAATCCAAAACGTTGCGCGTTGTCGCGCGTCATCGCGCGGAAAACGCGAAATATCGCGTTTTCTCGCACGAGTTTTGCACGACCTCGCGCAAAACTCGCGCGAGAAAACGCGATATTTCGCGTTTTCCGCGCGATGACGCGCGACAACGCGCAACGTTTTGGATTGCAGAGGGCCATCTGGAATCGGCCCTGGTCCATCACCACCTTGCTTATCACTGGCAAGTGTGTGTGTGGGGGGGGGGAGTGGGTGGAGCGATCACAGAATGGTAGGCTTTCATGTTACCCCCTTTCTCAGTAAAAAAAGCCTGAGGCAAAGAACCTCCTTCTACACCTTCCACAAATGCAACTAAATCCATCTACCTGAGTCCTGCCTCTGCTTCACTCCACAACACTTGCAGCAGATCCTGTATCACCCCACTCAGCTTTTCACTTACATGCTCCAGCAACTTTTTGATTTCCCACAAATGCAGCTTTCAACCATAATCCCTGAAGGTCCATACATGTTGTACTGAACACTTCAATAGACGGGTGTGTGGAAAAGAATGTGAGCAGAAGCCTGCTGGATCAGGCCGGTGGTCCATCTAGTCTAGCAAACTGTCTCACACAGTGGCCAACCAGTTGCCTTGCAGAGATGACAAACAGGGCATCGAGTCTGATATCTTTCCCTGATGTTTGAATCCCCAGGTTTGAATCCCTGCTGTGCCATGAAAGCTGGCTGGGTGCCCTTGGGCCAGTTACACTCTCTCAACCAAATCTACCTTACAAGGTTTGTTGTGAGGAAAAAATGGAGGAGAGGAGAATGATGTGAGCTGTTTTGGGTCCCCGTTGAGGAGAAACACATAGTATAAAAAAAGGAAATAAAAAATGTCTCCTCCTGGCTCCAGTATTCAGAGATTTGCTGCCTCTCAAGCTGGTGGGTCTCTTGTCTCACCTTAGCTAGTAGCCATCGCCAAACCTGTCTGCCAATGACTCCATTCCACCCCCTGTTAAAAAGGAACAAAAACAGGTGTGCCTCCCACAAGTCAAGAATAAGTATAAACAGGATGCTTCTTTAACCTACGTAGTGGACGGAGCACGGGCAATTGGGAGAACTAGAGCTTGACTGATACTGCTTTTGTCCCATAGCAATGTGTGGAAGGAGCCTGCCACATTGCTGTGTCTTTAAGAGATAAAGACCAAGGGCAGGGAGACAGTGCTAGCGAGAGCTGACTAAAGGTGAGAACAGTTTTATTTTTGAGCTAGGGTAAGTGTAGTATGCTGGCAGGAAACAGGATTAAGTCAGAGCAGCCACATTTCTACATGAAAGGAAGCCACACTTAAGACTAACTAACTGTGTTTAATAAATCAGCTTCATATCCTGGTTTAAAGTACTCTAATTAACCACAGCTACTGTGGTTGGGCATGTTTGGACGATCAATTAACTACGGTTAGTTGAATTAAATCACAGTTTCCTGTTACATCTGAATCGACCCACAGTCTCCTTCTAACAGTCTCCGTTATCAACACTTTCGCTCTTGAGAGCAAAATACATACATAGACACAGGGTTTTTTTTTGTGGGGGGAGTGTTTAATTTGGGGGCAAATCACATTCAAACACATTCAATGCTAGTTGCAGAAATGTCTTCAAGTAGATTCATATCCAATAAAGCAAATATATCAGCCCAAAGTACAACTCAGGCATGTTAGGACAACAGAGAGCCAACTTCTACTGTCCACTGCTGAAGAGGGAACAATTTGAAAGTTCTAACAATAAATGTCTTATTCTAACATAAGGCCTTCTTAACTCATGACAAGACTCCAACTCTTGTCACTAGCAGACCAACAAAGAGCCTTGTCCTCATATGCTATCCTGCAAACAAAACGGCCCCTCAGAATTTTGAAGACTAACCCTTAAAATGTTGTGATAGTTTTTGCAGCCCAGGTCCTACATTAAAATCAAATTATCAAAGCAAATTTATTATTACGGTCCTAGACCAGCAAAAGAATTACAGGAATGATCAATGTTACAGAGAGAAACTAGAGAATTCCGATTAAAAGATACCTCAGTAACATAATAGATTACATTGCCTCAGGTCCTACATTATGTTTGTGATGTAGCCGCTGAAAAAATGGAAATGTAACTTCCATACTGGGTAAATTCCATATATTTCTGACGATGGGAGGGCATTAATTTTTTAAGTTCAGCTACCAAATTTATCTTATGTGTCTGCTAAATACCTTTTTCAACTTGATGACACCTTCTTGTGTGTTCTCATCCGTGCTGATGTCAAACAGGTTCCCTCCATCTCCGGGAACGATCGTATACTCAATTTCTGCATTTTCCCCAGAGTCAGGATCCACTGCTCTGATTCTTCCAATGGCTGCACCCACAAGGGAGGACTCAGGCACTTTCAAATGGAAAATACCTATGACAAATTGAGAAACAATTACTTGGATGCAATCTTCACAGATAATGGGAAGTTTATGAGGGAGGATATGCAGCCTATGCTATTATCATTAATATAACATGTTAAAGAGCCCTGGGTTGGAGCCTGTGGATGTATGTCTGTGGTGCCTTCCCTGAGGTAAAAGTCTCTGACATTTGTGTAGGACTATTATGGGGTGGGGAATTTCTTTTTCTGAAATTCACTTTTTTAGATATAGCCACTGAGTCCCTTTATTCTCTTTTTCACTTTTAAGAGTAGGGTTTCTCTTTTATTTCTTCTTAATTTCTTTTTGAAGCGAAACCAAGGCATCTTTTTGCTTCAGCCCTTGCTGTCATTTTATGTTATACACCCCAGGGTGGTGCTCCAGCAGGAAGGCAGAAATCTTCAGAAAACTTTGCCTGCCTCTGAGCATCTACAGAGTGAAATTCTGAAATTTTTTAGAACTTTCCTTTCCTCCTGTTTCCAATTTTTTTTGGCAGACTTTTGTTACGGGGTGGTTTGCCATTGCCTTCCCCAGTCATGTATATGTATATGTATATGTATATGTATATGTATATGTATATGTATATGTATATGTATATGTATATGTATATCTATATGTATATCTATATCTATATCTATATCTATATCTATATCTATATCTATATCTATATCTATATAACAACAACCACAACAACATTTGATTTACTTACCACCCTTCAGGACAACTTAACGTCCACTTGGAGCGGTTTACAAAGTATGTTATTATTATCCCCACAACCCCCATATTATCATGATCCCTTGTCATTACAATACTCTTTCTTTCTTTGTATGAGAGGTGAAATGAATACTCAAAAAATTCCAATTGTTATTCAAATTTTCAGTTTTACCGCAAATTTGAATGCTTTACAGTGCAATCCTAAAAAGAGTTACTCCAATCTAAGCCTGCTGAAAGGAAGGGACTTAGACTGGAGTAACTCTTCTTAGGATTGCACTGGTGGACTAGAGAACTATTTATTTGTGTAGGTGTTAATTGTGAAATGTCATAAACTATCTGCTGTTTGATAGATAAATACATCTGTCAAACAAGAGGCTATCAAATTTCTCATCCTTGCTGGCTTGACTTGAAAATCTCTACTACGATTTTGTTTCTTCCTTGTATAATTCAAACTGCTTGTTGTTATTTTGTTCTATTTTCTGTTTCCTTGTACTGAATTTAACCCATAAAATGTATCATTTTTCAACTGTATTTATGTGTCAGTTGTGCATAAATGGCACATAAATGACACAAATGAATCAGGAGCAACAAAAATGATGACTTCTAAAGGCCTCACAATGACTAAAAGAAATAAACTGAGCAAGTTAATACATCCCCCTACTATCAAATGCTTTTGGATACTAAATATTCTTTTAAGTCAGCCACTGATTTTTTTAGTTAACATGGTCAACACTATCTTTTAATTGCTATACTATTGATATTGTAAGCTATCAAGCATCAAAACTAAAATCAAATTTCATCTGATACCAAACACAGATACTAAATCCTCAGACAACATCTGGCAAATATTCAGAGAAAATCTTCAGAATGTTTGAAAATAGTGTTTGCATAAGAGAGCTTTTAGAGTAATTTGGGAGGAAATATATTTCAGTTCTACCTTCACAAGCTACTTAATGTTGTACTGTGCAAGACTCTATATGGTGCAGATGGAATTGATGGCCAATGGCTCACATTTGAAACTCTTACTGATCATAATTTACTTACATAAATTATAAAACATAATCCTAAACAAAGTTGCATAATCCTAAGAAAAAATTTAGTGATTTTCTAAGGCCACTGAAATAAATAGGCTTAGAAAAGCATAACTCTACTTAGGACCACATTGTAAATTATTTTTTAAGGGGCTTGCAGTTTTAAAGAAGACCGTGTTGCAACATTAGCTACATTTTTGGCCCAGTCTGCAGTTCTTGCACCTCGTAGGTCTAGTTACAGATCTTGAGATGTTTGGACACCTTCTTAAATTGAGAGTATTCCACTCATTATCTAGCAATATCTGGCTGTCTATCTAATAACAACAACAACAAAAACAACAGCAGCAACAACAACATCTATCTATCTATCTATCTATCTATCTATCTATCTATCTATCTATCTATCTATCTATCTATCTATCTATCTATCTATCTATCTATCTATCTATCAAGACAACTTAACACCCTCTCAGAGCAGTTTACAAAGTGTGTTATAACAACAACAACAACATTCGATTTATATACTGCCTTTCAGGACAACTTAATGCCCACTCAGATCAGTTTACAAAGTATGTCATTATTATCCCCACAACAAAACACCCTGTGAGGTGGGTGGGGCTGAGAGAGGTTCAGAGAACTGTGACTAGCCGAAGGTCACCCAGCTGGCTTCAAGTGGAGGAGCGGGGAATCAAACCCGGCTCTCCAGATCAGAGTCCTGCACTCTTAACCACTACAACAAACTGGCTCTCACAACAATCACCCTGTGAGGTGGGTGGGGCTGAGAGAGCTCTGAGAGAGCTGTGACAGACCAAAGGTCACTCAGCAGGCTTCAAGCGGAGGAGTGGGGAATCGAACTCGGTTCTCCTGATTAGAGTCCTACTGCTCTTAACTACTACACCAAACCCAATATAAATTCTGCTCCCTCACTAAGAGTACATATGGGTGTTCTTTCTTCCTGTTATCCTTTGGTCTGGTGAACTCTTATCTGGAAATCTTTCTCACAACCACAACTCCAGTAAAATATCCTCATAGATGATAGACTTTGGATATTACACTTTGGCTCTGGCTCACTCCCAGGATGCCTCACACTCTATCCTTCAGCTGCAGACTCTTTATAGGGACAGGAGCAATAGGTAGAAGACTCTACCTCCCTATGGCTGCATTCTGTCATGTCCACTATAGTTCTGTTTACATTTGATCAATCTGACAGCTCTCAAGGGACACTGTGGTGTCCTTCTCACACCAGCACCTCACAACATACTGAAAATTAAGCATATTCTTCAGACATGGTTAAAATGACTTGCAGAAAGAATCCTAAATAAAGCCACTCATCACATTTTTCATTTCTACCTTTCACTTTTCCCATCGTCTGTAGCAAGAACTTTTAACAGGTTCATAATTTTGACAAAATGGCTCCCACTGCTACGAGATACTCCAACATTACTGAAGAAGAATGCCCTTAACATTTTGGTTAATCGTTTGAGTGGAGTTATAATTTTGACATTTCATCAAAACCAAAAGTCAGGGGTTTTGTGCTAATCAATTTTAGTGAACTCACATTTTCTTCTGTGCTTGAAAAGAGGCCCCTGGGGCAGGGGAAAATAGGTTCCTGTGAATTTGGTTTTGCTAAGACACTGTATCATACTGTGACTGATGGTCTTGGTTTGTTAGGCCTATGGAGGTGCTGTTTGGTTCATTTTGGTAACTTGTGTATACCCCATTATTTCTCATCATATAGTGCTCTTTCAGGTTTTTCAGGGAACACAGGAGGTGTTACCTGATGGTTACACATGTTGACCCTCTAGCCACAAGAGGCATCCTTTTGAGCACATCTAGAGTGTAGAGCAACAATAAAAGGGTTAATGGATAAACCTGGTTCTATTCCTATACATACCAGTGCCAGTATTGCACCCTGTAGGCAAGGAGAGCTGAAGGGGCTGAGGAGGGAACCACAGGCAGGATGGACTGTCTCTAATACTCTATCAAGATTGTGGGGGAAATTACAGACTTGGCACTCAAGTATGATAATAAAGCTTCACTACTGCGAAACACAAATGGTGGAATCACTACAAACTTGAAGCTGGTACAGGGAGGGCAGAATAGAAATTGAAACAAATAACAAAATAAATAAAAGTTGCAAGGAGCTGTGATACTTATTAAGTTTGAAGATCTTCCAGTCTTTGTGAGGGTTTGCATGGGAGCCCATCCTATTAAAGTGATTTAAAAGCAATTTGATTATCTACCCCAAACTGCAGGCATAATTGTCATGCCCATAAAGCGGGGAAGGTAAAAGAGTGAGATAGCAGAATCCATTTGTCCTCAAGCCTCTGTGTTTTCCCCCATGCATGGAGGGAGGAAGAGACCAAAGTCATGCTTCCAGAGCTTTGAATTCCTCTGAATTCCAACCTGGGCTCATGTTTCTAATGTTTTGGTCAATGGACCCAGGCTGCACTTAGCCCTCGGGGTACGTGGGACCATGCACCAGGTACACTTAAACCCATGTTAGTAAGAGACAGGGATGCCTTTGGGGAAACAGCTTCCCTGTGGTAAAAAATGCTTATTCCAAGTTGTAGCATTCAAAGCAATGCCTAAGCATTTTATCAATATGGACGCTATGGCCATCACAATAGCGGCATACATTATCTGCAAACTTGATCTCTGCCTTTTGATCAGATGATCCTCAAAGAGCTTATAAACAACAGATTAAACAGAATACAGCACAACAGAAAAACAAGCGTCATCAAAATCAAAAGACCCTCAGAATGAACAAGATGTTCCCTTAACTCACAGCATCATGGGTCGAAAAATGTCCAACTAGCCAATCAAGAGAAACTTTAGCTGATGAATCTATTGATTCAATGCTCACTAGCCAATCAATAGAAACTTTAGCAGATGAATCTTTCAATTCAACCAACTAAAGACTGCAGCCCTAGTAAATATGTAGCATTGGGATGTGATCCATAATCACATGAGGTCCTGAAATTCCAAACATCTTCATGACTTTCACACACAGCCTTGTGACTATTTTTACCTTTCTATCTAGTTCAGAATGTTTCACAGATTGCATTTCAACACCATTTCAAGGTTCCCGCAAGAATTCCTTTCCCTGCAGCATAGCTTCACCAAACTGTTCATTTTTGTAATTGTGTATATATTATTTCATTGATATGATTGAAAAGAACCATTGTGTGATAGACTTTCTCTTTCTCTGCCAATATAACAAAGGAACTGAAGAGTCCCCTTGAGGAAAGAGTTGAATCAGCAGGTATAGTTAGCTATGTTGCGTTGCCTGGCTTTTGCCCAACAAATTAACTAAATAATAAAAGGGTGCTCAGATTTCTCTCCCCCATCCCCAGTTAACATACACCTCTTCTCTTTTCTAAATGAGCTACATGTCTTAAAACATCTGGAAAAGGAGCGTTTTATGAGGTAAAATTGTCAAGGGAGACCAACCTTTGCTAGTTGTACTTCAATGAATGAATGAGATTACAGGGACATTTTTAAAAGTGGTAAATGGGAGAGACACTCACTGTGCACTACCTACTTTAAGTTCTATCTAAACATTTTCAGATGTCAGGAAAGCCAGGAACACCTAAGGGTCAAGAATGGCCCATGGTTTTTGATACCCTAGGTGAATGATCACTTTGCCTTCACCCCCATGCAATACAGAGAAAAGTAAGAAGTCTAAAATGAACTGGGCTTTCAAAAGGAACAATGTAAAAATAAAATAAAGTAAGACGTTCAAAAGCCCTCCATGTTCCATCATAACAGACAGCTGTAGAAGACAAGAGTCAACAGATATGGGGATTCTGCAGCAAGATTCGAGACCAGTGGGACTTTCAGGGTATACGCTTTCAAGAGTCATGGTTCTGGAGAGTCTAGAAGCCTGTTAACACCAAGCTTCCCTTCAAGGTTATAAAGGCTTTCTTTTGTGGCTCAAGGTGACTTTGCCTTTTGAGCAACTCTCAAAATCTGGTACCCTAGGTGATTGCGTAGGTTTGCCTAGAAGTTGGACCGGCGCTGACAAGGGTGCATGAGTGTGTTTCCTTATATCTTGGTTAATACAGATAGTTTATTCTTTCACTTACAATTCAAATGTCTTAACAGAGAAATGTGGTGTGGGCAAAAAGTGTGTTTAAACAACCATGGCTCTCTTCTCCCTGCTCCATTGCACGTGCACACACATTCTCTATCTCACGCACACATTGAAGCAACAGCACAGCGCAGGGATTGGTTCTGTTTTCGATTCTGCACCAAAGCCCTTTTCACATTTTCAGTGAATGCTTGGAGAGCAGGGAGTGTGGTCGTGCCTATGGACTAATCTCATATTCAGCTGTAGGTCCGCCCAGAGATCTACATTAATTCAATTAATCTAGAGGTTTGCTGCTGCAGTCTTATTTCAATGTTCAGTGAATTCATGGGAAATGAATGCAGAAATGGAAAGGACATCCCACCTTTTACATGCAAATACACCATTAGCAAAATTTTCCGTGCTCAAGATGAAATAGTAACGGGTTAGATCCAGTCATCTTGATAACTCAATCTTACCTAATTCTCCTTCTTACTATTGCCTCCTTTCCAGATGGATTTTGTCTTTGCTAGTTCCACGATTCCCATCTTATTTTGGGGGGTAAATAGGAATGCTCTCCTTCTTTCCTAAGTGGGTTCGATCCAACCAAAAGTATGAATCTTAAACTCTAGATTTGTTCTACTTGTCTGTAAATCAGACCCATACAATTGACCCACCAAGATCCATGCTAAATGGCCTGCGTGGTACTGAACAAATTCCTTGCTTTCTGCAGGCCCGAGCAAGGTGGTTGGACAAGCCACTGGTGTACAGTTGTATGTCGTTGGTAAGCTGCTTTAGGCCTGATGATTCACAAGCTAAGGCAAGCCTATCCGAAATTCTCCATCACAGTTTTATGGATGCTACCACAGTTCACAAACTCATTGTTTCAGCTTGAAAATCCCCAAGTCAATCTCATTTGTGCAAACTGAGCCTGAAATCTTAATTTTTGTTCCACTTCCTGTTCCTTTCTGCTTTTTTTTCTTATCACATGTACACAATGTTAACATTATTTCAGCATTAACTTCATTCATTTATATAGCATATTTCTATTCCCCCACTTGCTTTCCCATGTGGCTCAAGGTGAATTCTAAAAAATTAAACATCTTTAAGGTTAAAAACAAAATACAAGTAAACCCCCAATTATGACTCTTGCCCAAGAAAATGCATGTAGCTTTAAAATCCCTCGTGAATAAAACAGCCTTTCAGCATCTCCTATACTTTTAAAAATGGCTCTTTACCCTCACCTCCTCGGGAAGCCCATATTACAAAGAAGGAGTCACTAAAGGAAAAGAATGGGCTCTAGAAGATACCAGGAGAACAACTAGAAGGTGGCAACCAGAAGAACACATGAGGAAGGAAAGGGTATAAGGAGAGACAGTCCTTATATATGTGCGGTTAAATCAAAACCAACCTATGGCAACCTGAGCAAGGGGCTTTCAGAGCAAGTGCGAATCAGAGGTTTGCCAATGCCTTTCTCTACAGAGTCTTCCTTGGAGGTCTCCAATCCAAGTATTGACGCTGCTTAGCTTCCGAGATCTGATGAGATTGGGCCGTACCATTCCACTTTTCCTCCAGATCCTTATATAATGGTAGTAAAATAATGTAAAATAGACAACTTTATCAGGAACACTAGGAATAAATACGGGCAAAATGAAAAGACCCCTGGCAACAACATTCAACACTAAAAAGAAAAAGAAAAAAAGGGCACACTGATACATACTTACCTATTTTCAGGTAGTTTTCAAAATTCTTATTTAATTCAGTCTTTAACTCACGACAGCGTAAGTCAACAGGGGGGTCTTGCTCTTTCTTTTTTGTTTAATTTCACAAGCTAAAAATATGTGAATCAATTAAGATGCTCTTCTGCATTAAAGAACATGGCCAGCTTGCATCAAAGGAATCAGTCACAGTTGTACGCTACTTTTTCAAATACTTTGAGTTGCAACATTGTTCTTTTTTTCACAACAACTTGCCATTCTGTCATTCCCCCCCCCCAAAAAAATCAGTAGCAATAAAAGCTCGGGGTCATTTGGATTAATCTGAAACTCTGATGGATTCTTCAGCTCCTGCCAAACTCAAATTTCTGATGATGTACTGTGTAATTATGCTGCCATCATCCTCCGGTAATAGTACCTCTGTACTAGCATATGGAACATCTTAATGGTTCTTACCTTGGCAACATGCAGTTTGGGGAAATAATGAAAACAAACAATGTATCCCCCCCCCCCCAACTGAGTGGGAAAATGTAAAAATTCACACAGCCGTTTGTTTTATCTAAAAAATGGTGGTGGTAGAGACACAAGGATGAATTAACAAACATGCCTTTGAACAACTATTTATCTTTCCTTTATGTTTTCATTTTTGTCTTTCTACTTATATTAGCCTCAATGGATAGGAGCTGATGCCCATTAGAAGCCCCTTTAGGTAAGGTAAAGGTGTGCAAGCACTGAGTCATACTGACCCATGGGAGGACGTCACATCACGACATTTTCTTGGCAGACTTTACGGGGTGGTTTGCCGTTGCCTTCCCCATTCATCTACACTTTACCCCCAGGAAACTGGGTACTCATTTTACCGACCTTGGAAGGATGGAAGGCTGAGTCAACGAGCCGGCTACCTGAACCCAGCTTCCGCCAGGATCGAACTCAGGTCGTGAGCAGAGCTTGGACTGCAGTACTGTAGCTTACCACTCTGTGCCACGGGGCTCACTACATGGCCCTTTACATGACCAAAATTGGTATACTGACAACATGGAATGTAGAAGAAGTTTCAACGTTCATTGGCTCAACTTGAGCTTTGGTGGTTTGAATGGGCCTTTTTAAGTGGAAGGATGAAATCACAAGTTTTCAAACCTGGTTGACTCACAGATGAACTTCAACAGAAAAAAAAAACCAGACTTTGATATTGATGCCTTTTGTTCATGGTTTTGGGATTAAGTAGTTTTTTTCAAGTAACTGACAGCTGTAAAAGATCCTGGCCAATGTCTTCTCAATGGAATCTCAGGGCCAAGCTACACATGATGAATGACACTTGAACAGCAAGTGGATTGAGTGGAGGGCAAGTGAACAGGGAGAAATACACTTGCTGTTCAAGTGTCATTCATCATGTGTAGCTTGGCCCTCAGACCACGATTACATTTTATTGCCAGAGCTTTAATAGGGTATAAAGTGCAAGTATATTTTAGGGGGAGAGGCTATCTAGGGTTGGGTACGTTTTAAATTGTGATGATTTTAATTATGATTTGTAGGCTGCTCTGAACCTTGAAGACAGGTAGGATATGACTATTTAAATAAATATATATATAATTTTGGGTGGAAATATTTGGTTTAAAGGTTAGCATTTGGCAGCCTGCTTTGGATTTTCTGTCGTCTGTAACTTAATGACATCTGCAACATTTACTGCCTTTTTGCTTCCACTGAATCTTATCCCAGAACTGCTAAGTTTTCTGAGGTGCCTTTGAGAAGAGGAAATTTGGTTTCACTATATACTACTATCTGAACATTTATCAAGCTTAAAAAATGGTTCTGCTGCTAGTGGATGATTCTTTCATTATACTGAGGACTCAGAATGAGTGGCACTTTTGAGCAGGGCTGTAATTCCCACAGTCGTTGCAGGAGATCCACCATTGCTCAGCTGGCCAATGATGGGGGAAACATCAGGAAACTGGGTGCAGGACAGACAGAATCCTGATGCACTGATGTCACACCCACTGCACCCAGAAGTGATGGTTAAACCATAGCTTTTTGCCCAAATGCCAGAGTGTGCCTGGTGTTCCCCATGATGCATTGACATCACTTCTGGGAGCACAGGGAGTGACATCGACGCATCACCAACTATGTCATTACATTGCTGGCTAGGGACCCCTGCCACCGGTAAATCCCATCACTGAGTCAATTACTATAAATGAGGAGATTAGAGAAGTTTCCAGGTTACCTTCCAGAGTTTAGAAACAGTTGTTCTGAAAGAAAGCACTTTACACCAGCTTCAGATTTTCTCAGTTCCTCCACCCACACCCAAACTTCACAAACCGGAATACAAACCAAAAAAACTCACAAACTGGCCCGGTTCATGGTTTGTGAACCAGAAGTTCATGGAAGCTCATTTCCATGAACTTCCATGAACTGGTCTGCTGGTTCATTTGGTTCATTTTAACACCAATGCCCCTTTCCATGCCACTGCAAAGTGGCAGGGAAAGGGGCATTTAAACCCCTGGATCAGTGGCTTGTCAGGGAGTTCCCTGACAAGCAGCTGATCATTTAAACAGCGGGGCTTGGCTGAGTGGCTGGGAGTTCCAGGCCAGCCAGCCAAGCCCTGCTCTGCCCTGCCCTGCCGACAGTTCAAGTGGCCATTTCCCTGCCACTCTGAGGGCCAAGCTACACATGACGAATGACACTTGAACGGCAAGTGGATTGAGTGGAGGGCAAGTGAACAGGGAGAAATACTCTTGCTGTTCAAGTGTCATTCGTCATGTGTAGCTTGGCCCTGAGTGTAGGAAAATGGCTATTTAAACAGTGGGGCTTGGCTGGCTGGTGGGAAGTGACGGGGAAATGGCCATTTAAACTGTGGGTGAAGTGGGGCTTGGCTGGCTGGCCAGCTGGAAATTCCCAGCCAGCCAGCCAAGCCCTGCTGTTTAAATGGCCATTTCCCACTGTTTAAATGGTTATTTCCCGCTGTTTAAATGGCCATTTTACCCGCCACTCAGACCCACTATTTAAATTATCAGCTGCTTGTCAGGGATCTCCCCAACAAGCAGCTGATCCAGGGGTTTAAATGCCCCTTTCCCTGCTGCTACAAAGCAGCCAGAAACAGGCATTTAAACCCCATGAACCATGAACCAGTTCATGAACTTGCCACAGTTCGTGGAAGTTTGTGGTTCCTGGTTCATGAAAACACCATGAACCATGAACCGCATGGTTTGGTTTTTTCATGGTTCATGCCCACCTCTAGTCACTACTCACGATGCAGGGGACTCCACACACCATCAGTATTCTTGGTGTCAATTTGGCTACATATTTGCAATATGACATAAGCCTTTGAAGGGTTTTTCTCAATTCTAAATGCTTAATAATGTACTGCATATACATGCCCTATATATGATGCTTAATGCACAGACTGCAGCCATAAACAACTGCTTGTGTTATGCTCTTTTAGCTCTTGTTTACTTGTGGGAGTCTGGACTGTGATAGGTTGATCTACATTAACCCATTATCATGTATGGGCGTGCTGATATGATAAGCAGCTCAACTAGGGTTGCAAGCTCCAGGCTGGGAAATTCCTGGAGGTTTGAGTTGGAGCCTTGAGGGAGTGGGTTTGGGTAGAGGAGGTACCTCACAGGGATATCATGCCATAGAGGGTATCCTCCAAAGCAGCTATTTTCTCTAGGAGAAATGATTTCTGTTGTCCGTTCAGTTGTGATGCCAGGAGATCTGCAGGTTCTACCTGGAGGTTGGAAACGATAAGCTCAACTGTGAACTTAAGATGAAGAGAACATCTTTTCATTCCATCCTTTTCCTGCTCAACCGTACTGTATTATCACTCAGTTCCATCCCGTGAGCTTTGGGCCCTGACCTTTGACCTTTCTGGGCTCCGACCCCAGACCTTGTATTGCTGTTGGTTGGATGAGTGGGCCACCATACATGGCCAGTAAGCTTTGTTCAGCTTGGTGCACAGGCCTCCTCTGTTGCAGTAAAAAAAATAAAGTAACAAGACCAAAGGAATGTAGTATGAACTGCAAGCAGGTCAGTGACGATGCAATAAGCACAGAGAAATCAAAATGAACTTGAGTTTCACCCACATATTTTCCAATGAAATGGTCAAGATAATATTTGTACAGAATATCAGACTACAGAGAAGCAAATCAATTTTGTTTGTCCTTGACATTTTAAAGCTGTGTTGCTCAGGCAGTGCCACTGTATTGAAAAGAGAATATCCACTGGTCAGGAGATGTTTCAAAAATGTAGCACCATGCATTTGGTAACGATCCATGATTGTAATCCTCAGAAGTAATTGACAGAAACAGAGGAAGACTTTGATCGTGCAACCCCCCCCCCAATGTTAACTGGACACCTGGGAACTTATCAGGTGGTGAGGGGGTCTGAAAGTCAATGGGTCAGTAAGTGAGAAAGTGAGCAGAAGATCACTAAGCTTTGCTTGTAAGAGTAGAGCCAAACAGAGATCTTACATTCATTCCATCATTTTTAGGAAACAGAAAAAAACTCTGTTGCTGTTCTAACAGGTTTCTACTTCTTTTGGTTTTTAAACTGAACACTAATGTTTGATTTAGGGAAGCACAGACCTGGTAAAATTTTATTCTTTTGTGCCTCCTCGATGTTCAAAGAACTGATTTTTTCTCTACTTAAGTTCTTTCCCCCTGTTTTGAAATTCAAGTTGGGCGGATGGCTCAAAGGCTGTTTTAGCCTTTGAGCCATCAGCAAAAGAATGATCAGCCAGTAGAAGTTTTGTACTGTAGGAAAAAAGCTACTTTTTAGCTTCATGAACTGCTGACAAAATTCTAAAAATGCAGCAGATAGGAGAGGACAAACAACAAAGGAAACTTAGCAATTATGGGCTAAGACTAGCTGAAACAGTAACTAACAAATTTTGCAGGTAACAACATTATTTAGAGAACAGAATATCCTAAACTGACTGCAAAATGTTCTTCTTTAACCTCATTTTCAAACTTGGGTGCATCCTTGAGAGCCAGCATGGAATAGTGGTAAGGATGTCAGAGTAGGATCTGGCAGGCCCAGGTTTGAATGAACTTCCACTCTGCTATGGAAGCTAGTTGGATGACCCCAGGCCAGTCAACACTCTCAGCCTAATTTACCTCGCAGAGCCATTGTGAAGATAAAATGGAGCAAAGATGTAAGGCACATTGAGTCCCCATTTGGGGGAAAGGCAGGGTGTAAATGAAGTAAATAACAAAAAAATGCTTTCTCCCTAAGCTCTTTTAACCCTTTCCCTTAAGTACTTTCCCTGATTTACAACACAGGAAATAACAACCCTTCCTTCTGTTTCATCAGCATACCCTATCAACGAGCAACCAGTAGAAATGCATGCAGGAAAGAAAAAGCTATGTGATCACCAAATGCTGAACAGCAGGCATCTTTTTTCCCTGAAAATTGAACATGGTTGGCAGCTCAGATTTCATCCCTCAGATTTATTCGGCCAGTATTTATTAACTTTGTTGAGTGTGCAACAGAAACATTTTGATTCAATGAGGAAGCCTGCAGTAAGGTGTGGATTGGGATCCCAGACTGTGAGGTTCTCTACACAAGATATCTTACACAAGAATGCTCAAGTGTAAGGAGATGTGACGTTAGCCGAGAAGTGTAGTTTGAAAAGGCATAACCTGAGATTGCTCCTCAGAGGGGCTTGTTAATTTCATCTTTGCCTCCCTGAAGGGTAGGTGAAATTGACAGAACCTTCTGGGAGGTGAAGATGAAATTAATAAACCCTCTCAGGAGCAATCTCCACCAGCTCTGTCTGTTTAAACTATGCTTCCCAGCTAACATTGCATCTCCCTACACTTGAGTGTCCCATATACAGAGACTCTGTGAGGTGGGAACGAATGGTCTCTGAATCATCTGATGGCTGCAAGTTGCTTGACAGTATTTCTGTTTTCTGCAGACCCTAGACTCTTTGGGTTGATAGGTCACAATTTCTGCTCTAAGTTTTTTTATGAGCTTGATAGAAATCTACCAATGTTTCCAGAGTGGAATCATGCACGTTCCCTGAGCTTTCAGCTCTGCTGTATTAGTTTGCTGTCAGAACAGGATGAAGGATTTAGAAGGCAGTTGGGGATGCAATCATGCGTGGGATAACACAGCATGCGGGAAAGAATTTTGTTCCTTGGACCTCCCAGCCGATAGTAATGGAAGCATTGTAATTGTGCAAGCTCTGGAGTTGTAACTGTGGTCACACAGGTAAGAGTCAAATCAAGACCACTGGAAAGGGCAAGCTGAATTCAAATGTCACACACGCTTGATTTGCTTAAAGGAAACACACTGTAATTTACACATGCACAAATTGCCTTTTGCTTAAGCTGAAGTTCCCCAAATGGCAACAGTGACTGGGGGAAAATGTCAAATTTCATTATGTTCCCTGCTTTACTTTTCTGCCTCCCCTATGGGACATCTAATGTTTGTGGGGTAATGGCATTCTCATAGTTGGACTTTAAAATACCAAGCAGAATTCAGCTGAAATGCATACATCTAGATGACCTACAGTACACTTAGACCGATTCACACATTCGTGTTCATCCCAAACTTAAGGACATGAAGAGCTCAATTGTCGTTGGTGTGATACTGAGGGCCAAGCTAGGCATGCAGGTTTTTAAAGAGTAGGATCCGGGGAACCCAGATCCAACTCAAGTTCCCTGCAGCACACAGCAACTTTGGGGAAGAGCTGAGGAGGGAAGAAGGGGCCCCCTCCTTCCCCCGCAGAGGCATTCTGAAGCTGTCTCTTTTATTTTTTAATACCTATTTACTTTTTAACTCCTCTATGGCTGCCAAAATCTGAGTTCTCCAGACTCAACTCTAGAGAGACCCTGAGAAAGAAATGACTAGTGGAAAGGGCTCGCAGGAAAGGTTCCATGGAGTCTGCCAAGTCATGTGATTAGTTATCATCTGATGTTTGGTTTTGGGCTTAGGTAGTATGACGGAGGGCTCAAAGAGGATCTTTGCCAAAGAGCTTGTACAGTCTCTCAGCAGCTCTTCTCCATAATGCAAAATAACTGAAATGTGTGAAACAACAATTACAGACAGCCGGTTTGTTGTAGTGGTTAAGACCGTGGGACTCTAATCTGGAGAGTTGGGTTTGATTCCCCACGCCTCCGCTTGAAGCCAGCTGGGTGACCTCTGGAGTCATGGCTCTCTGGAGCTCTCTCAGCTCCACCCACCTCGCAGGGTGATTGTTGTTGTGGGGATAATAATGACATACTTTGTAAACCACTCTGAGGGGGCATGAAGTTGTCCTGAAGGGCGGTATATAAATTGAATGTTATTATTGTTATTATTCGTAGCTCAGTGGTAGGGCAACTGCTTTGCACATAGAAAGCCCTAGGTTCAATCCTCAGCATCACCAGTTAAAACCATCTGGTACTAGGTGATGTGAGAGACCTCCAGCCGAGGCCTGGAGAGCTACTTCCTGTCTGAGCAGAAAAGATTGACCTTAACAGCTCAAGAGTCTGACTCAGTGTAAAGAGGCATCATGTATATCTGTGGATATATCACAGATCCAATCCCACAGGGAGAATACATGGTGATGTCAGGGAAATCCACGATGGCTTCATTTGATATACAAGTTTGTCCAGTTCACAATGGTCAGTTTTATTAGAAATGGAGATAGAGAAAAGAAAGAACAGTCTGAGTCAGGAGCTGGCTGAATAAGGAAACTCAATGATGATGGGCAGAAGGGAAATGTTTATTGATTTATTTACTTTCATTCATACTAACCAACTTTTGCGTCTGACAAAGAAAACTGTGGCTCTCGAAAGCTTATGCTACAGTAAAGTTGGTTAGTCTTAAAGGTGCTACTGGACTCTTTACTATTTTGCTACTACAGACTAACTCCTCTGGATTTAATGTCTATGTGAGAGCTCTTTTAACGTTTGATTCATAAAATGGTTTTTACAATTTTGTTGCCCACCTTGGGTCCTAAGATGGTCAGGAGAAAGGTTGGCACATAAATATTTTAAATAAACAACAAGGAGAGCTGGTCAAGGAAAATAATACAACTGCATTCATGCAGTTATTCATGCATATGCATGAATAAAACTGGGCTGCAGTAATGGCAGCTTTCCCACCTCCCCCTTCTGATAAGTGCAACGTAAGTGCAAGTAATTGATACTGTTCACACTTCATCCTGTCCCTAATTAGTGCTTGTCTTCAAACTTGATACTAAAGTGGAAGAAGCCTCGGCCATAATCAATCACTCCTTATTAACTTCCCGGAATGTCCTGCATCCTGGCTATTGTCCCGCCATTCTGCTAAAGAACTTTATTTCTCTTTTTTAAAAAATAACACAGTGCATGCATACACCTATGCACAAGCCCTTGGTAGCATCATCCTGCATGTGCTTTCTATGGCCTCTTACAAATGTTTGAAAATGAATCAAAGAACTGGATCTTTATTTGTAGTGTTGTAGCACTGGTACTGCATGTTATTTTTAATTGTTTTTAATCATCATGTGCTTATTGCATATACTTATTGTATATGGTTGTAAGTCGTCTCAAGCTTAAAAAACAAAAAAAAAAAGATGTACACGTGAAGTTGCCTTATAGTGTATCAGACCGTTGGTCCATCAAGGTCAGTCTTGTCTACTCATACTGGCAACAGAACTCCAGGCTCTCGAGCACAGGTCTTTCACCTAAGGCTTGATCCTTTTACCTGGAGATACTGAGGATTGAATCTGGCACCTTCTGCATGCAAGGCACCTGTTCAATTACTGAGCCACAGCCCTCCATAATGATGACAATGATGATATTTGATTTAGATACCTTCAGGGCAACTTAATGCCCACTTAGAGTGGTTTTCAAAGTGTGTTATTGTTGTCCTCACAACAATCACCCTGTGAGGTGAGTGGGGCTGAGAGAACTCTGAGAGAGCTGTGACTTACCCAAGGTTACCCAGTTGGCTTCAAGCAGAGGAGTGGGGAATCAAACCCGGTTCTCCAGATTAGAGAGCTGCTGCTCTTAACCACTACACCAAACTGGCTCTCATGTTGCTCATCTGCACCTCTGTGAAATGCATCCTGAGGGGAACCTTGGACATGATCTAGGGTGCGTTTTCAGTTTCTGTGGGGCAACTGTGCAGCGTTCTGCACGAACAAACTGTGCTCCCTACTGCATGCTCCATATTCCTCTACAATGTGCCAGCTCTTATGTTGTTATTTTTTACCATGCTTTCTAGCTGCAATCTCAGGAAGGTGATATGAAAAGGAAGAGCATCTGAAATCTACCATGTTATGAAGTTACCCTGCTTCATGTGCTAAATCCTGGGGCCTCTATAATGTATGTCAGAGTCCAGTAGTAAATGTCCTTAACCTACAAGCATCTTTATAAATGCATTAGGCAGTCAAGTCACCAAACTAGCTTTGCATCAACTGAGCAAGCAAAGTTGGGTTCTGAAAGGTGAGAGGCTGTGTGTCTTTTTAATAATCTCATAAACCATCCCATCCTCCATTCGTTTTCCTTTTATGCAAACAATTTAAAATCAGTCACCCGTACAGCACAAGATCTGGGTAAACCATAAACCCTTTATTAACTCAGAAATGATTTTTGATAAAATACTGCCAACCCTGCTAGGGGGCTTGCCCCCCCTTTTGAGCAGGTGGCAGCCGTTTGCCCCGCTGCAAGGATAGAGGCAGACAGCTACAGCCTCATCCGGGCATTCAGCCTTGGGGGCGGAGTCTCGCAGCGTTTTCTGCTTCTCCGCCCCCGTGGCTTCAGTCTTGCCTCGTGCTCGGTGGAGGCAACACGTTTTGTTTTGCTCCCCGGCACGAGGCCCTGGTGGCTCAGGATCGGCAGGATTCACCGCTGCCTGGCTGGAGAAGGCTTGACTGGGGCGGAGGGGTGGAGATTGCTATCCCCTCTGCTCGTGCGGCGAACGGCCGTTTGCCTTGTAGTTGCCCGGTTCTCTCGCCTTCGGGTGGCGGGGGTTGGGCGCGGCGGGCGGTTTCGTTCCCCCCGCCGTTCTGGTGGCAAGGGGGTCGGCGGGCGAGCCGGCGTATCGCCCCCCCCTCACGCTGATCCAGTGCTCTTGGGAGCGGGGTGGGGAGTCGCGGGGAAGGAGCGGCTTTTCTCCGTCCTTTTTGGCGCGGCCGCGGCTCGGCCGGGTATATGGGCTAGGCGCTCTGCGCGGCTCTTGTTTTAGCCCCTGGGGAATTGCTCCGTTCCCGCCGCCGCATTTCTTTGCCTTCGGCAGCGGGGGTGTGTGCGTGGATTTCTCCCCTCCTTGCTGCCGCGGCTTCCCGTTCGGGCTTGAGCCTGCGGGCCGTTCAGCACCCCTCCCCCCACACTCAGCCCAGCGTTTGGCGGGCGTGCATTTTTGGGAAAGGTTTTCACCCCTGTACAATCGGCTGGCCCTGGGGTTTCCTCGGTTGCGCGGCCATTTGGCGCCTGGCCTTGGCGGCCATTTTGGGGGTGGTTCTGGTAAGCAGCCATTCTGGGCTCCATTGGCTCCTGGAGCTGTAATTGCAGGGCCTGGATCTTTGCTATTTCCCCTGCTTCATTGGCTGTCTTGGGGGCGGTGTTTCTGATTTGGGTCTGGGTTAGAGCAGCTTGGCACAGTGGTTAAGTGGTCTGGCTGTGAATCAGTTTTTCTCTGGTTCAAATCCCACTACTGCACTGTAGCTTAGTAGGCGGCCCGGGTCTGTTCTGGCCCCCCCCCTGGTGTTTGGTCTTTAGATACCAGTCCTTTTTGGGTTCATTTGGGATGGGGCCCAAGAAGGGTACAGGTGTGTCTAAGGGCAAGCAGCCTGCTAAGCGCCCTCCTAAGCGCGCTGCTGCTGCCTTATCATCTGATGAGGAGGCTGATGCTCCCGCAAGACGTGATATTTTAGCGAGGATTGCTGCTTTAGAGCAGGCACGGGCATCTTCCGCTCAGTCAGCTGAACCGGCAAGTAAGAGACCCGTGAGAATTGCGTCTAAGACTGCATCGCTTAACGATATTCTTTCTCGTTTAGCGGCTTTAGAAGGGGCATCTCCGGTTGGTACTTCGGCTCCATCTACTTCTGCGGCTAGTCATATCGTCGAGGACGAGGTGTCGGAGGCAGCAGCCATGGAGGTAGAGGGGACCTGGACCCAGGATGCTGGACAAGTGGCGCTGGTAGTGCAACCGCCTGAGGCTGAGGGTAAGTGTGCTTGGCCACAGCAGCCGGGCGCCTGGCCCTGGGGTCAGGTGCATCAGAGCACACCACATGCTGCAGGTACACACACTAGTTCCTCAGTTGGTCCATCTTGTTCTGGTTTATTGCCTGACTGGGGCCCTTGGAGTCAGGCGACTATCCCGGGGCAGTCGCCCGGCACGGCTAGTTGGGTGCCCCCCTCGCCACAGTTTCAGGGCATGGGTCTTCTCCCACCATGGGGGTCTTATTATGGAGTTCCCTGGTCCAATTATGGTTCCGTGCCTTACAGGGCCCTCCCAGTTGGGGACACGGCTATGCCATTAGGGGATCACCTTACCCCGGCCACTAGAGAGAAGATCCTACGCGGTGATTATGTAGATGTCTTTACCCTTCTCTTCAGAGATCTGGAGAAGAAGGATAAAGAAGATCTGGAAGACCGTGACAAGGAGCGCATCAAGAGGCGCAAGATAGATAGGACATGGCATAATTGGCTTCCTGGTTTTTTCATATATGCCGGAGTCATAGCTAGGGCGCAGCCCTGGAGGGCTGCCCCACTTTTCCAGTACATGGATATTATTTATAGGGCTCATACGGAATTCTTAGGAGCAGCCTGGCTGCAATATGATGAAGAATTCCGGATGCGGGCGGCCCTGAACCCATCTTTGCCTTGGGATCAGGTCCACCAGCACCTGTGGTTGCAGCTGATGACCCCTGCTAAATCTTTCGTGGGGGACAGATCAGATAGTGGCCATATTGTGCAGCGCTCATCACAGGCTTCTGGGGGTGTTGCCCAGGGTTCTTACGGTTCCCGCGCCTCGGCGGGGCAGTCGGTTCAGCCCCGGCTGCTTTGCTTTGAGTTCACCTCTAAAGGGGTTTGCAACCGTAAAAACTGTCGATTTGGACATGAGTGTCCGACCTGCCGGGGTCCGCATGCCCTCAATGCCTGTAAACGGCAGCGGCCATTTGGAAAGAAAGGGGGTGGCCCCTCAGGGCAACAGGGGCCTAGTAAAGGGCCCCAGCCCAATAAAAGTGAGGGTACTTGAGGCCATGCTGGCCGATTACCCTAACAAGGTCGACGCCCAGTTTTTGTTAGAAGGTTTTCTGTTTGGTTTTCGTATACCTTTTCAAGGCCCCAGAACTGCCTTCATGTCAGATAATTTGCGTTCGGTTATTGGCATGGAGGATGTTGTGCGGGCAAAGATTCAGAAGGAATGTGTTGAGGGCAGGGTTTTAGGCCCTTTTCCCTCCCCTCCAGTTCCTTGTTTGCGGGTTTCTCCCCTGGGAGTTGTGCCTAAGAAGGCAGCGGGTGAATTCAGGCTTATTCACCACCTGTCTTACCCCAGGGGCGGTTCTGTCAATGACGCAATTCCCGAGCATTTATGCTCTGTGCGTTATACATCCTTTGACCAGGCGGTCAAAGTGGTTAGACGTTGTGGTCGGGGTGCTGAGATGGCGAAATGCGACATCAAGTCGGCATTCCGCCTTCTCCCTGTTCACCCCGACGACTTTGAACTGCTGGGGTTTGCCTTCGAGGGCAAATTTTACATGGATAGAGCCCTTCCCATGGGTTGCTCTGTTTCCTGTGCAGTGTTTGAGCGTTTTAGTACGTTCCTGGAGTGGGCACTGCGTCGCAGGCAGCGATGCCGTGACTCCGCCCACTATTTGGATGATTTTATCCTGGTTGGGCCCCCGCACACTGGTCAGTGTGCCCGCCTGTTAGAAGATTTTGTACGCTTAGCTGACGAGTTGGGTGTTCCCTTAGCACACGAAAAGACGGAGGGTCCCACGACGGTTTTGACCTTCCTAGGGATAGAATTAGATACCGAGCAGCAGACTTCGCGGCTGCCCTTGGTAAAGGTTCAGGAGTTGCGGTCTCGATTGCAGACTCTATTGGGTAAGCGGAAAGTTTCTTTATTGGAGCTTCAGCAAGTCGTAGGTCACCTTAACTTTGCATGCAAGGTGGTGGCACCAGGTAGAGCCTTCCTAAGGCGCCTTTGTGATGCGATGAGGTCACTTCGGCTTCCGCATCATAGAATTCGGATTTCTCCAGGTATGAGACAAGACTTGGAAGTCTGGTCCCAATTTCTGGGCAGTTTCAATGGTGTTTCTTTTTGGAGACAGGAGCTGTTGTTGGAGGGTGACCTTCAGGTTTCCTCTGATGCAGCGGGCTCCCTTGGTTTGGGAATTTATTTCAGGGGACACTGGTGTTCTGCACCATGGCCTGCTAGCTGGAGGGAAGCTGGCCTGTGCAGGGACCTTACTTTTCTTGAGTTCTTCCCGATTCTAGGGGCTGTTTACCTGTGGGGCGGGGAAATGGCCAACCACTCCGTGCACTTTTGGTGCGATAATATGGCAGTGGTGCAGGTGGTGAATTCCCTCTCTTCTAGATCCCCCAGGGTAATGAAGCTGGTCCGAGCATTCACCTTACGGTGTCTGCACCTTAACATTCTGTTCTTAGCTAGACACGTACCCGGGTTAAATAATGAGGTGGCAGACGCCTTATCTCGTCTGCAGATGGACCGGTTTCGACAGCTTGCCCCAGAGGCGGATTTGCTGCCCGCCCCGGTTCCTTTGGAGCTATGGAGGATTGGGAATCCGAGGCATCCAGAGCTATACAGTTAGCTCTGGCCCCTAGTACCAGGAGAGCCTACGACAGGGCGGTAAGGTACTTTGCGGAGTTCAGGCGGGAGTCTGGTCTTCCGCAGAGGTGGCCAATTCCAGTTGAGCATGCCGCCCAATTCTGTGTTGCTCAGAAAGGTAAGGGGCACAGGGTTAAATACATTCGTAGTCAGCTTGCGGCTCTGGGTTTTGCTTCTAAGGCTCGGGGCCTGGTCGACCCCACCCTGGACTTCCGCATTAGGAAGATGCTGGAGGGTTGGTCCAGGGAGGCTGTAGTCACGAGGGACGCTAGGCAGCCTATTTCCCCTAGTATTCTACAGGGTTTGAGGGCCATGTGGCCCCTGGTCTGCAGTTCCCCTTTTGAGGAACTGTTATTCCATGCCGCTTCCTTGATAGCATTTTTTGGAGCTCTTCGAGTCAGTGAGCTCGTTCCCCAGTCCCTTAAGGATGCTTCTGGCCGTGCCATCTCCGCTTCTGATGTTAAGATTCTGGGAGATCAGGTTGTGATCCGCATTAGGCGTTCTAAGACCGACCAGAGGCAAAAGGGGGTAGATGTGTCGATAGGACAATGCGCAATTAAGGAATTGTGCCCAGTGGCGGCTTTGAGGAAGTATTTGAGGGCCCGGGGCACGACGCCCGGGGCACTGTTTTGTCATGAGAATAATTCCCCGCTTACGAAGTACCAGTTCTGGACTGTCACAGGCAGGGCTCTCTCGAAGTTGGGACTAGATGGGGTCAAATTTGGGACCCATTCTTTTCGTATAGGTGCGGCTTCCACGGCTGCGGCGATGGGGTATTCGGGAGCTGAGATTCAGAAGGTGGGGCGTTGGCGCTCCTCCGCTTACAAGTCTTATGTGAGGCCTTTGGATGGTGGGCAGTCATGCTGACGTTGTTTTTCTTTCAGGTGCTGTGGCGTGGCGCGATAGGATTCGCATCCTCATATGTGGCCATAGTATGGTTTTTTGGGCGGCGCACCAAGCGAAGAGGACGCGGATCGGGTCCCAGCTTGGACTCAGCCGTTGGGCCACAGTGGAGTGGCGTGGCAGAAGAGGCCTGCGTTGGGCAGGTTTGCTGCCGCTGTTGTTTGAGGGCCGGAATCCCCCTCCCCCACACATTCTGGTTGTCCATTTGGGTGGCAACGATTTGGGTCTGATGAAGGGCGTGGCCCTGTCTTGCCAGGCACAGGATGACTTCCGTGAGATTATGAGAAGATGGCCCGGTGTCCTGATTTTTTGGTCGGCGATGCTTCCGCGCCGGGTATGGCGGGAAGCGTTGGACCATAGGGCTGTTGAAAGGGCGAGGCGGATGGCCAATAGAGCCCTGTTTAGAGCAATGACAGAGGGTCTTGGGATCTATTTGCCCCATCCGCAGATACGGGCCGAGTCTGCAGACCTCTACCGAGGGGATGGGGTACACTTATCTACCAGTGGTAATGCCATATTTTTGAACGACCTGCGGCAAGGGCTGCGCCTGGCATTAAGCCACTTGTGGGGCGCTGAGGCCTAAGCAGAGGCTTGGCCTCTGCGGTGGCAGGGTGTTAGTTAGGGAAGAATCTGTAGCGGGCCGGTGAGCACCCTTGGCACCTCCCCATTGGTGGGGAATTGGGGTCTGCCAGATGTGGCTGGCTGCCGTACGGCCCAGTTGCGTGGTTGGACGCCCTGGTGGGGAACCCCTGGACAAGCCAGTCTCCCCCCGCTGCCGTACGGCCGGGTGGGGGAGCTTTACAGGGGTGAACCACTTCGCCTGGCCAGGCCGGGTCCCAGCCATTTTTGTGATGGCTCGCACCTGGGGCAGCGGGTGTCTCGCCCAGACAGGTCAGGGCGGGGTAGGGAGCGACCCCAGGGCCTGACCTGTACCGCTAGTTAGGCCCTTGCCGTAGTTAATGTTTACTGGTTGTTGTTTATTAATAAAGCGGCCCATTTTATAATCCAAATACTGTGTCTGTCTCTTATTCCTAATAGGGGGGCAATACTGCCAACCCTGCTAGGGGGCTTGCCCCCCCTTTTGAGCAGGTGGCAGCCGTTTGCCCCGCTGCAAGGATAGAGGCAGACAGCTACAGCCTCATCCGGGCATTCAGCCTTGGGGGCGGAGTCTCGCAGCGTTTTCTGCTTCTCCGCCCCCGTGGCTTCAGTCTTGCCTCGTGCTCGGCCCACCCACCTCTCCCTATTTCAGTGCGGGATTAGCCGGTTGCCTATTTGGAGCCAGGTAGGAATTTTTCTCTCACAGTTCCCGATTGGCCTGGGGGCTGGAGTTTTTTCGCCTACCTCGCACTGTTTGGAGGAGGAGGTTCTTTGGCTTGGTGGGTCTGAGTTAATGCCACGTGGCAGGGTGTTAGTTACGGAAGAATCTGTAGCGGGCCGGTGAGCACCCTTGGCACCTCCCCATTGGTGGGGAATTGGGGTCTGCCAGATGTGGCTGGCTGCCGTACGGCCCAGTTGCGTGGTTGGACGCCCTGGTGGGGAACCCCTGGACAAGCCAGTCTCCCCCCGCTGCCGTACGGCCGGGTGGGGGAGCTTTACAGGGGTGAACCACTTCGCCTGGCCAGGCCGGGTCCCAGCCATTTTTGTGATGGCTCGCACCTGGGGCAGCGGGTGTCTCGCCCAGACAGGTCAGGGCGGGGTAGGGAGCGACCCCAGGGCCTGACCTGTACCGCTAGTTAGGCCCTTGCCGTAGTTAATGTTTACTGGTTGTTGTTTATTAATAAAGCGGCCCATTTTATAATCCAAATACTGTGTCTGTCTCTTATTCCTAATAGGGGGGCAAACAGTTCTTTTCCTGAATTGCTAACTATTTCCAGGTTTTTTAAAAGAGTATATTATGGGTCAGAATACCTAACCTAGATTCTAAGAGGGAAAAAACTCACTTTTTTTCTTCCACATTGGCGGATGCTACAAAGACAACAACATGCTAGTTAAGTCCTTAGTGATTTCTTTTCCTTTTATGATCCTGATCTGTCAGTTGGACATTTATCCAGTATTAAAATTAAGTAGTGGGTGTCTCTTTGAAGCAAGCTATTCCCGTGAATATACCTTACTTGAAACATAATGTATTGCCTGCTTAAATTGCTTTTGCATTCTCTCTTTAATTACCAAAGGAGGACACGATGAAGAAACCATGTTACTAAAAAAAAAAAAAAAACTGTTGCAAAACATGAATTAGCCACTTCACTTAATTTATCCAGTTCCATAATGTATAATTTATCCCAGCTAATTATACAGCTTTTGTTATTCAAATGTGGAAGTAAATCAGTTTCCTTCTGAAGAAGACAGATTAAAACAGACAGAAACCAGGTACAGCAAGCTTTGAAGTGATCTTACTGCAAAAAGTATTTGGTTGGACCTGCAGGTGCACCCAACCCACATAATATTTCATGGAATGCTACATTCTTTCAACTGTCAAATAGTTGATTCTTATGTAAATATTTGCTATGTGATTTCTATCTATCTATCTATCTATCTATCTATCTATCTATCTATCTATCTATCTATCTATCTATCTATCTATCTATCTATCTATCTATCTATCTATCTATCTATCTATCTATCTATCTATCTATCTATCTCTAAGCTGGTTTACATTATTCTTCTCTCTTCCATTTTATCCTCATAACAACCCAGTGAGTTATGTTAGGCCCAGAAAGCTGCCATGGCAGAGCGGAGATTCGAACCTGGGTCTCCCAGATGTCAGTCCAACCCTCTAACCATTACACAACACTGGCTCTCAACTGTTTAATCCTTTTCCATGTTAAATAGGCAATATTTGAAAAGACCATGTGGAACCGGTTGGATGACTCACAATATGATGATAACAACATCAACAACATTTGATTTATATACCGCCCTTCAGGACAACTTAACACTGACTCAGAGTGGTTAACAAAATATGTTATTATTATCCCCACAACAATCCCCTGTGAGTGGATGGGCCTGAGAGAGCTCTGAGTAGAGATGGACATGAACCGCATTACAAACTTCAAAACCCCACGTAATTGGCGATCGCGCAATCGCGATCCGGCGGTTCGTGATTGTCCCCGGCCAACAAACCAGCATTCAGGAGAGGCCTGCTTCAGTGTGTTCGTCCGCGGTTCAGGAAGCCAGACACTCAGGCACCAGCTATCAATTCCTCTAGCAACAGAGACGGGGGAATGCCTGAATTCTGTCTGCGCTCCTTCTGTCACCCTGGAAAGCTGAACGGAAACCCAGCTTACCTTGATCGGCAAGTATTCCTTCCAACCACGGAGCTGCAAAGCCGTTACAAGATGGGAGAAGACACCTAGAGGAGGGAGGGGGAAGGGGGTGTTCTGTAGCAATGGGCACTCCAATCTCATCCCTGCAAGGCAGCTCTGACGGCCAAACACAGATCCCCTGCGTTGCTCAATGGGACCTGTGTTTATAAATAGCCGTGGGCTCCCGGGCTGGGTTTCACTTTCAGCGAGCAGTGGAATGGGACAGAGCTCTTGCTTGCCACTTGCTAGCCTTTGGGGAGAGAGACTGAGAGTATAATTGAGCTTGGAATTTTGTGGGAGTTTCCTGGGGGCCTTGGATTGGAGAGGGTATAACTCCAAGATCCCTTTTGCAATCTTGTTCAAACTTGGGTGATGGCTGTAGGAGAGCCTGCAAAAGACTCCCCGCGAATATGGGCTCTCTAAGTGCCACGGGGCCATTCCACGCCCAACAAACCGCAAACCGGTTCGGCAACAGAAAATGTTTGTTGCGGTTCGTGACTTCGGGATTGTCCTCAGCACCGAACCACGAACCACTGGTTCATTAATTTTTTTTGGTTTGTGCCCATGTCTAGCTCTGAGAGAGCTGTGACTGACCCAAGATCACCCAGATGGCTAACCTAGTTCTCCATATTAGAGTCCTGCTGCTCTGAACCACTACACCAAACTGGTTCTCCTGTGAAGTTTTGTTGGTCTGTTTCAATTGATTTTACAGAGCATTGATTGGAGTAACTCTGTGTAAGACTGCACTTTCGATTACTTATTTTTTTCACTAGCAACTAGGCCTGTTGTAAAAATGGCTTCCAGGCGGCTGAACCACCACGCCAGGCCCCTGGAGGGCCATGCCACCTAACTGGACCTTCTGACTGCTGTGCAGGGCCTTCCTAGGCCTCCAGCCTGGAATTGCACGAGGATGCTCACATGAAGGGAGTTGCTATGTTTGCCGGGATGCTAAGTTTTAAAAGACAGATCAGAAGGCTCTGTCAATTTCCCCGCTCTATAGAGCCATGGATATCGCTCCTCAGAAGGTGTGTTTATTTCCTCTTCACCTCCTAGAAGAGAAAATGAAACTGACAGAGCCTTTGGGAGACAAGGAGGTCTGCAGAGGGCTGTGGCAGTGTGGCAGCCTTCTCTGTTGCTGTGGGGCCTTAGGAGGGGTGTGGTGCTGTGCTAGGCCTCCCTGTCATCTCTGGATGCCCAGGAAGGCCCAGCCCAGCAGTGGGAATGCCTGGTATGCCAGTGTGGCCTGCTGGAGGCCTAGGAAGGCCTGGCACAGCAGTCAGAGGGTCAGGTCATGTGGCATGACTTTCCAGGGGCCCAGGAAGGCCTGGCGTTGCATGAGTTTAGCTCTCATACTATTAGGACATCCTTAACCTTCCTCTATCCTCGCTGTCTGATCTATCTTGCAGCAATGAGAGCAGGTTGTACCTCCTGCATTTCCCAGCTTACTAGCTTCATTGGTTAGCTTAGAATGCTCTCTCTGCTCTATCCTATCCAAAGTGTAGTTCCTTGAAATAAATTACTTGCCATGAAAACTTCACAATGGGCCGCCAAAAGTCAGCTATGACTTGATGGAACTCTCCAACAACTCCAGAAATTTAATACAGCTTCTCATGTGCTACTATGGTGCCCTTTCTAAAAACTTATTTTGCTTTTTCAGAGACCACCATTAAACACCTTGACCCAGATGATATGGAAATGCTAGAAAAAATGCAAGCCTGAGTTGTTAAGATGTTAAATAATGGGGGGAGTTTATCAGAATTGAAGATGGGCACAAACCGAAATACGAACCAAAATTAGGCATGAACCAGGCCAGTTCGTGGTTCGTGAACCAGCAGTTCATCAGATCCCATTTCTGACAAACCACCATGAACTTTAGACTGGTTCATTTAGTTTGTTTTTTGGTTCGTCACTGCAGACAGCCTGGTGCCAATCAATCAGTCTCCTAGGCAACAGGGGATGGACTTCTTGTAGACCTTCTGCTGGCCCAGAAGTTATGATTTTCTGACCCGGATGTGACATTTTCACAAACCAAACGAACCAATTCACGAACCAGGGGCAGGTTGGTGAAAGTTCATGGTTTGTGGTTCATGAAAATTGACAAACCACGAACCACATGGTTCGGTTTTTTTCTGGTTCATGCCCATCTCTAATCAGAACTCCTTAGACTGGCTTCAAAATTGAGCCAAAAGGAAAGGTGGGGGTTAAGTAGTTTAATAAATGTGTGTGTTTGCTGTCAAGTCGCCTCCAACCTATGGTGACCCTATGAATGAAAGACCTCCAAAATGTCCTATCATTAACAGTCTTGCTCAAATACTGCAAATTGGAGGACGTGGCTTCTTTTATTGAGTTAACATCTCATTTTAGGTCTTCGTCTTCCTACTGCCTTCTACTTTTCCTAACATTATTGACTTTTCCAGAGAACCTTGTCTTCCATGATATGATCAAAGTACGATAACCTCAGTTTTGTCATTGTAGATTTTAGGGAGAATTCAGGCTTGATTTGATGTAGTACCCACTTATTTGTCTTTTTGGCCACCCACGTTATCCGCAAAACTCTCCTCCAGCACCACATTTCAAATGAATCAATGTTCTTCCTATCAGCTTTCTTCACCATCCAACTTTCACACCCAACTTTAATAAATAAATAAAATATTATTTTCTGAATGGAATAGGGGTAGAATCCACCTCACTGTTTACAAATATAGCCTGCATTTTCTTGCAAAGAGATGGCAGTCATTTAGAATGACAGCTTCACACAATGAGTTTGTTAAAACACACACACACACACACACACACAAATCTTTACAGAACCAATTTCCTGCTGATGGAAACTTTGAAAGCTGTTTGTTTTTGCTATTTTTAAGAAGTCCTTTGGTCTCTGATTTCTCTCTTTCCCAAGTGTGTGTCAAAACATATCTGAAAGGGCCAACAGTTTAATCACAGATCTACAATAATTAGAAGTCTTCTTTTCCCTTATGGTTCTCCCTGATGAATACATTTTCACAGAGCAAGTCATCAAAGTATTTTCTATATATATATTTAAATGTCACATTCAGCAAGACAGGCAATGATTTCCATCTTCATTTATGGTTAAGCCTGTCTGGCTCTGCCCTGCACCCAACCGTACATATACATATGCAAACTGAATTTCCATTATGGATGAAAATGTATATTTTGTCTCAAAATTTCTTACAGGCAATTCCAGCTGATCAGGCCTCTCCAAATTCAGGCAGAAAGAGAAACCAGCTAATCTTTATGACATAGCAGTCTGGCTGCTCTGAGAAATATGAGCAATCTCAACAGATGTATCCAAAATAGATTTCCATGCCTGCAGGGTTTATAATGCCACACGTTATCCTCATTAAAACACTTAACAGTACAGCATTTTGCTGATTTTGTTTTGTGCATTTTACAGAACAAGAATAGAGAACAGAGGCAGGGTTGTCAACCTTTGGGGGAGGCCTGGAGATCTCTTGGAATTAGAACTGATATCCAGACTATAGTGATCAGTTCTATTGGAAGAAATGGTAGCTTTGGAGGGTGGACTTCATGGGATTATACATTCTGCAGAGGTCCCCCCCCCTCCCAAACCCATCACTCCTAAAGTTCCTCCCCCCTAAATCTCCAGGAATTTACCAACCCAAAGCTGGCAAGTCTAAACAGAGACCAAATGTGGCCCCAAAAGATCTTGCATTTGGTACCTGGTCCCTATGACCTCGACGTCCTACACCATCAGGCCTCCCAACTACCTTCTTCCAAACTGAGTCATAGACTAAGAGCTCTTTAACTTCTCTCCCCTAGTGTGAATAATAATAATTTAAAAAACAAGCTTTGGGTAGAGTCAGGCATCTCAACTGTTCCAAACTACAACATGGATAAAGCATGTAGCTGAGATGCCTAAAGCGAGAATTCTTCTCAAGTCACCGTTGATGTTTATGCTGGGAAAGAGGGGGTTAAAGAGCCTTTTGCTTGTATCTTGGCTCATGTAGTGAGTCAATAAGTATTAAGCCAATATTATGACACCAGCCATTGTTTAGTTCAAAATGTGGCCTTTGTTAAAAATCAGTTGTCTTCCTTGCCCAGAGAGATTTTGATTTTTTTTTTTTGCTTACAAAATTAAACCTTCTATGTATTAATAGCATCTTGCTCATACAGATTACAAATTACCCTACGTACCAAGGGACAACTGCCAGCAATTTGGATCCTGTTCAATATCTAAACTGTTCTTAGGAATAATAATTTTGAGAACTGAAGTTGAAACTCTTTTTAATTCAACTGCATACATGCAAGCAATAAAATTCTATTCATGCCTTACTGAATGTTAGAACACATACTGGTGATAAGAACTAGAAATGTGCATTCATTTCCAAAAGAGCGGGCGGAGGGAGTGCCATTTATCAAGTTTATTAGCATAAAAATAGTGAACGGGAGTAAAAAAAATGAATGAATGAAATTCATTTCATGCAATAATCTGTGTTTTTAATTGTAGATAAAGCTGGGGCCCTTTCTCTTATCAAGCTGAAGTCTGTCAGAGAGACATTTAAATTAGAGGGAAAATAAAGGCTTGAATCATGCTAAAAATCTGTCTGTGAAAAGATTTCCGTCAGTAGACTTCTCCACCTACCCTTTCCACTGCAGCTACAAAGGCTCCAAATGCAATTCTCATGGGACAAGGGACCCCCCTCCCCCCACACATAAACATTGAATAATATGAAGTAGATATTGGAAGCATGCTGTGGAAGGAGGGAACTGGCAAAAATTGCCCCCCTCCAGCAGGATCCAACCCCGAACCAATGGAAACAAAGAGGATTACACCAATGAAAATGAACTAATGTAATGAGGGACACAGCAAGATGAACAAAGCTTTTGAAATGAAGAGAATATGAATATGAAAAAATATCTACAACAAATTTGATCCACCAGCTTATATAACTGCCGGCATAGCCTAGAACTTGTTCCTATTTGTAGAATTGTAAAACTCTTTACATTGTAAGCAACTTTGAGTGCCATACGATAGAAAGGCTAATAAATATTTAAAATAAATAAATCATAGAAATTAGAATCATAGAATCATAAGGCTGGAAGGGACCTCTAGGGTCATCTAGTTCAACCCCCTGCACAATGCAGGAAATTCACAACTAACCCCTCCCCCCAGACTACCCCAGTGACCCCTGCTCCATGCCCAACTATTGTATTTCACCAACAGTTAACACTATTACTGATGTGATATCATTTTCTTAAGTTAAGTACCAGAAGTCTCTTTTAGGGATGTGCACTAAAAAAACAAAAACAACGAAACATAAACAGAACCCCATAAACAGAAGTTTTCAAATCTGGGTATCAGGAAGGTCATAAATATATTTCCCTATATTGAGGGCCTTCCATGTCAGTTTAATATTTGAATCCAGGTTTTTTTTTTCTTCCAGGATTCCAAAATTAACTGGGTTGATTATATCCTAGGGAGAATTCTTGGGGGGAGGGGGGAGTGGAAGGACTTTTTTCCCCACACAAATCACACCAAAATTGCAGCAGAGTGAGGGCTGCATATCCACTAAAAACTCCCCAAATTTCCAAAAGATGATGCCAAGGAGTCCAGTTCTACGGGCCCTTGAACAAAGTGTCTCGGCTACTCTCCATTACAGGGGGAAAAATTCAATACTTTCTCCAGGGCAAAGAAGCTTTAGCCAAACACACGAGAGTAACCACTTACCAAAGGCCTCTTAATGCAAAAAGAACCAACAAAGTCCAACAGAACCAATGCCAAACCCAAGAATCCCAGCAGCACCAACCTTGCAGCAGGCAGCAGAAGTAAAGTACAGATCCAGAGCAGCCAAGGACATGCTCCAAAAAATCTCACCCCACAGCTGCCTACAACCAGGCCAGCATTTCTCTGGGCTATGACAGAATTGCCATGATAAGACAGACAGTTGAGCGCTTCCTAATGTGCAATGTCATTTTTCTGTGAGTGTTGTCTCCCTCCTCCCTTCCTTTTATTTTTGCCCAGGAAAACTTCCGAAGTAAGAAAAGCTGCTGCGACCTTTAAAATGCCAGTCCTAGTTATTCCCGAATATTTTCAGAAATAAACAGGATCAGAATATCAATCTGCATAAAGAATTGTTTGGGTATATATTTAAAACCAAAAATACTGAATTGCACATCCCTAGTTTCTTTACTTTCCACTAAACGACATTCCCTGATTAAATACACTGCAGTTCAGCAAAGCATTCTGCAACATTAAAGAGCAGGATAGCCACAAGCCATTTTTTTAAAAAATATTTCTTTGTACCAGTCTATGCCTCAAATGTGTCTCTCCTCTATTCTTGCAATGGGTGACAGAGTTATTATTGGCCTTCTCTGACATTTCATGTGATAGAGGTGAAAGATTTTCAACTTTAGCAGTGAGCAGAATAGGAGACTGATTAGAATGGCTGTAAAAATGAGAAAACCAGTTAATATTCACAGGTGCAGTCCAATATGATTAGTTCTCTAGGAGGATTCTTTTTTAAAAAATGACGTCTTTGATGAACAAAAAAATAGGGTGTTTGACACATATGTGCCAGATCTCTTTCCCCTTTGTACTCCAAAAGGTCTGACAGTGCCATCCTAAACCAGAACTAAAGTCTTCTACACCAACTGATTTCAATGGAGTCAGGATTGCACCGCGAGTCTATTGAGATATGTACCTTTATTGAAAAGCAATATTTGGGGCTGGGCTTAAGCAATAGCAGGGACAGTCTAAAGTACTGCTGGAGGGAAAGCTGTATGACTCAGGCATGTGCCAAAAATGAAGGCTTCTGACCAGGGCTTTTTTTCTGGGAAAAGAGGTGGTGGAACTCAGTGGTGCAACTCAGGACCGCACAATGACGTCACTTTGGGTCAGCTGGAACAAGGGGGGAGGTTTTTAAAAGTTTAAATCACCCTCAGTGAAAATGGCCACATGGCCGGTGGCCCTGCCTCCTGATCTCCAGACAGAGGGGAGCTTAGATTGCCCTTCGTGCCACTCCAGTGGCGCAGAGGGCTATCTAAACTCCTCTCTGTCTGGAGGTCAGGGGTGGGGCCACCAGCCATGTGGCCATTTTCAAGAGGTGCCGGAACTCTGTTCCACCGCGTTCCCACTGAAAAAAAGCCCTGCTTCTGACAGAATTCTTGGAGGAGAATAGTTCGACAATTTATGTTGTGGGTGGAGATAGGTAGCATTCTGTTGTAAAGATGCTTGGGACTAGGGAATATTTCCTTGTTCTATATCCATGTACATTTTGTTAGTGGCTTGAGTGTCCTTGTTTTTCACTAATTCATTTGTATTGTGGAGGAACATTGTATGGCTTGTTTATATTACCCATATGATATTCATTCTTACAATGTATGTTACATTATATGTATAATATCTCCCTGTACGTTCCCCGGAGATCGCTCCGATCAGTGAATAAATATTTACTTGTGGTCCCCGGCCCTAAGGAAGCCCGCCTCGCTTCAACCAGGGACAGGGCCTTTTCAGTCCTGGCCTCAGCCTGGTGGAACGCTCTGTCAATGGAAACCCGGGCCCAGCGGGACATATTATCGTTCCGCCGGGCCTGTAAGACAGAGCTGTTCCACCAGGCATTTGGTGATTGAAGGGGGCAGTGCCATGTCGGCCTCCCACCTTTGGGGTGGGGAAGGTTCTCCCCACCACTGCACCTTGTTAATTTGTTTTATTATTTGTATATTGATTTTAGTTTTTGTTTTTATCGATTTTAATTGTTCACCGCCCAGAGCCCCTGGGGATGGGCGGTATATAAATTGAATAAATAAATAAATAAATTAATTAATTAATAATAATAATAATACTGATTTATGAAAGTTTATGAATTTATGATGAAAAAGTTCTACTGGGAGGACCTACCCATCTGCTATCCCCTCATGTCATGATGTCACTTTCAGTGCAAATGGGAAATGATGTCAACATGTTGGGGCAACACTCCAGCATGTGCCCCACCCCCAAACTCTATGATTTTAGCTAATGCTTCAAGGGAATGGGACACTGATTCCCCCCTATTTTTCCCACCCTAGCAGGTGGCAGCAGGAGAATTGGGCTGCTGGCAGCAAATCTCCCACCAAAGCAGGAGACCTGATATACACATCTGGGTCACAGAATCCCTAGATAGGTTGCAAACTTCCTTTTCCTGAGCCAAGAATAAAATTATTACATACATATATACATTGGATATACGTGCATCCTCTGTCATGGCCCCCACCTTATAGAATGGACTGCCTGATGAGGTTAGGAGGGTTCCTACTCTCCTGACTTTCCGCAAACAATGCCAAATCAAATTGCTCAGGAGGGCTTTTTTACACAGTCCTGCCATCCCAACCAGTGGCACAAGCCACTTAGGCTGGTGGCAGCCTTTTGCTGCCCTGGATGGATGGAGGCAGAAGGGCGAGCCCTACATATGGGGCTCAGCTGCTGGGGGTGGAGTTTTGCAGTATTAGCTTGCCTCTCCGCCCCCAGGGCTCAGTCTTGCCTCATGCTTTGCCCACCCTCTTCACCCTATTTCAGTGCGGGATTAGCCGGTCGCCTTTGAGGGGGCCAGGTAGGAATTTTTTATCTCTCTATCCCTAATTGGCATCAGGAGGGGAGTTTTTTCGCCTACCTCGCACTGTGAGACAGGTGGGGCTAATTGGCTCGGTGGGTCTGAGGACCAAGCTACACATGACGAATGACACTTGAACGGCAAGTGTATTTCTCCTGTTCACTTGTCCTCCATTCAATCCACTTGCCGTTCAAGTGTCATTTGTCATGTGCAGCTTGGCCCTGAGTTAATGTCACGGGGAGCAGGATTTTAGTTAGGGAAAATCTGTAGCAGGCCAGTGAGCACCCTTGGCACCTCCCCATTGGTGGGGAATTGGGGCCTGTCAGGAGTGGCTGGCTGCTGTACAGCCCAGCTGTGAGGTCAGACGCCCTGGGTGGGAACCCCTGGACAAGTCAGTCTCCCCCCCCCGCCATACGGCCGGGTGGGGGAACTTTACAGGGGTGAACCACTCCACCTGGCCAGGCCGGGTCCAAGCCATTTGTTGGATGGCTCGCACCCAGGGTAGCAGGTGCTCGCCGAGACAGGTCAGGGCGGGGTCCAAGAGTAACCCCAGGGACTGACCAGTACCGCTAGTTAGGCCCTTGCTGTAGCTGATGTTTGCTGTTGTCATTTTAATAAAAGTGGCCCATTTTAGAACCCAAAACTTTGTGTCTGTCTCTCATTCCGACTGGGGAGCAAATGGGAGAACTGTACTGGTTCAAAAAGGTGCAGCTGGTAAAGGGGTAAGGACTGTAGACTATACTTTTGTGTACTGTCTGTTGTTGTAGTATTTCTTACTGGGTAGCATTGTTTCCATCACTTTATTGTATTTCTTCTGCTTGTTTCACATTTATGTAAATTTGCATTCGCATGCCCAACTGCCTTATTTATTGAATGCCTCAGCTGTGGATGGTACTGAGTTACACTGTGTAATCTGCCTTGAGTCCCAGTGAGAAAGGCAAACTATCAGTGTAATCCTAAACAGAGTTAATCCTTTCTATGCTCATTGACTTTAATAGGCTTGGACTGGAGTAGCTCTTTTAGGATTACATTGTATAAATAGTGTAAATTAAATAAATGAATAAATAACTAATAAGATCCTATCCTATTCATGCAACATCATGAATTACAAGAGGGAAAAATCCTATTATGTCTGAAATTATTATAAACAATGTCATATAAATGGGCCCTCCTGAATCCTTGTAGGAAATATCCATTCTCCCCTTCACCCCTCTGCTTCATCTGTCCCCTTAGGGCTAAGCTACAAGTGACACCAGGCACGTGTTTTTCAATGTGTTAGGGATACAATTTTTCCTGGGAACTGTAGTTTATGTTTCTAGTGCAGGGAGGCAGGAGAGGGGGACAGCTTTTCAAAGACCGCCCTGCAGGATCCCTGGGAGTGAGGAAGTAGGCAATTGTTTTCTTGCAATCTCAGCAGAGTGATGAACAACCAGCTTTTCTCCTCCCCTGTCTCCCCGCGCTATGGACAGGGTCCTGTATTCCTTTGCCACTTGTAGAGAGAGAGGGTTGTAGCCCAGAGTGGGGATATATATTCCCAAATCCAAATTTCCAAATTCAGTGGGAATCACTGCCACTCTCTAGATGTGGACTCGCAACTGTGGCTCTCATCTGAGGCAAATGAGCCAGCTTCCTCTTGAACGTGCCTGCTCAAACTAGTTTTTTGTTCCATGGCAGCCTTCAGCCCTGGTGCAGGTTAGCCCCCTGGCATTTTAACAGGGGTATTATGCCTACCCACACTATGCCCAGTTTTCTGGGTGTGTGTCATTGTCATCTTTAAATGCAGAATCCTAAAGCACCCCTTCCCCAAACTCACATACCTTCCCTCCCATAGAACAATGACACCACTACCAGTTCCCATAGCAACCAGCTGATAGTCCAGCCTTCTTACAACCATCCATTCTTGTTCATCCATCCATCCATCCATCCATCCATCCATCCATCCATCCATCCATCCATCCATCCATCCATCCATCCATCCATCCATCCATCCATCCATCCATCCATCCATCCATCCATCCATCCATTTCTCCTGCTTGTTTCCTGAGCGTGCCCCATGGAAATTCATGTCTTCAGGACAAAAGCAGAGTATGTCAGGGCAAGATGTGGGAGTGGGCATGGTCTAAATACATCTTCCCTTCTGTTAGCCACTCATCTCTCTGAATATCCATCCGCATGAGCAGCTGTCATTCACAGTGCTTTGAAAGAAGGCAAAAAAAAATGGGTACCGTACTAAGGCATTTGGCTGTCAGAGTGAGCGGTTTTTGAAAACCCAACACATTTTGGCTTTACAGCAGACCGTGGATTCCCCACCTCTTGATTCAAACCTTATGCAGTTACTGTTCACATAACACACGGCCTTGTGTGGGAGAAAGGGGCAGGCTTGCCTGATAATGAAGAGAGGACTGGAGGCTCTGTTGGTAGCCAGATGTGAAGACCCTTCTTGAACCTTATGTTCTTTCCCCCGGAGCTTAAGAGTGATGCGTCCATAGCAGTTGGTTGACTTACCAATGTATTACTGGGCTTTTCCATTAAAAGCCCTTTGCAATTAAACGGCACACACAATATTAATCAGTTTGCTGTGAGGCTTGTCCCTACTCCAAGAAATGCTTTCTGATTTCATAGATCCAGAGGAGTTAGCTGTGTTAGTCTGTAGTTGCAAATTAGTCCAGTAGCACCTTTAAGACTAACCAATTATATCATAGCATAAGCTTTAGAGAACCACAGTTCTCTTCATCAGGTGCATCTGATGAAGAGAACTGTGGTTCTCAAAAGCTTATGCTACAATAAAGTTGGTTAGTCTTAAAAATGCTACTGGACTCTTTACTTTTCTGCCTTCATAAACCTACACAGAGATTTGGGATTTTCCTATAATCTACTGTCTGTGGAAGTCCCTGAGCCAGAGGGGCTCTGTATGGAAATAATTGATCTGCAGTGTGATGCTGTGCTCAAGGATAAGCTTCCGGAAGTTGCCATTAGCAAATTTTACCAACTTTTGGGTTCCAATTACCTCCAACTTAAGGCTTTTGATTCTAAAATTCTGTCTATGTTTGGGACAACGTGCGTCTGTGAACAGCTCTTTTCTCTAGTGAATGTCAATAATTCAAAAATATGTTCTCAGCTAACAGAGATGCACCTGAACAGCATACTCAAAATTGCTACAGCACAGACTCCAGATTTTGATGCAACAGTTCAAAGCAAGACGTATCAGTTATCAATGTTAAATAAAGGAAATGCTGTAAGAGTGTTAATGTTTTAAGTATGTTTGTAGTAAAAATAACATCATTAAGTAGGTTTGCCTGTGTATAAAGTTTATATCTCTGGTACCTGGCCTTAAATTTTATGGTGCACATGGCCTGGCCCGACAAAGAGACATTTATTTCAGATCCATACCTTGTAATAAATATGTTCGATATCTCTGATCTAGAGAGAGTTTGCCCTGATCTGGATAGCCCAGGCAAGCTTGATCTTTTCAGATCTTGGAAGTTAAGCAGGGTCAGCCTTGGTTAATAACTGGGCTGTTTCCAGATGGCTGACCTGCACCCGGGACGTCGTGCCACGTTTTGGATCATGCTGGGGAAAACGTGGAATAGCACGTTTTCTCACACGAGTTTTGCGCGACGTCATGCAAAACTCATGCGAGAAAACGCGATATTTTGCATTTTCCCCAGCACAATCCGATACGTGGCGCGACGTCCCGGGTGCAGGTCAGCTGTCTGGAAACGACTCTGGATGGAAGACCTACAAAAGAGACTAGGGTTGCAGAGGCATTCAATGGCAAACTACCTCTGTTAGTCTTTTGCCTTGAAACCCCCCTGTGGGGGGGTCACCATAAGTCAGCTACAACTTCAAGGCACTTTCCACCACCACAAGAAAGAGCTTATATGAGGCATGAAATAGTAAATTGCGCTATGGCAGGGATACATATATTCCAAGTAGACTGATGAATGTGTAAGTATGCATGTTATTATGTACACATTAAGTAAGGCATAAGTATAAAGTAAAAATATAAAAACAAAATGGAAACACGTTTGGAGAATGCAGGGTCTAGAGATCAGTTTCCCAGCAATATAAAACCCAACGCAAGGGTTTCCTGTAATAAATGCAGATGCTTGATACCTTGCCCCTTTCAGTAAAAAATAATTAGTCTCTCCATCTCATTGGTATAGAAAGGACAACTTGCTTTGATCTTGAATATTATGGCAGTCCGTCAGAACTTACTCTTGGGAAATCTTGGTGGATTGTCATTGACATCGGTGAGGGTGATGTTCACAGTCGTCGTTCCAGCCAGTCCTCCAAGCTGCCCTCCCATGTCCTTGGCCTGAATGAGGACTTGGTATTGTTCTTTGACTTCTCTGTCCATGTTTGGCAAGGCTGTTCTTATAACACCTTTTATGAAAACAAAGCGTAAATACATATTCATTAAATATTATAAGGGGAGAGAGCAGTGAAGTCCTGCACAGATCTCTCTACTCAGGTCTATTTATTAAGGCTTGCTCCCAGGAAATTGCACTGACATCAAGTTATCAGGACCACCTGCCATCTGAAACTGTCCACAGTAGATTGGTTTTACACCAATGGATGCCACACCATTCCAGGCATCAATTAAGTATATATTACAGATAGTAGTGAACTGTGCCATCCGATGTAGAAGCTAAAATGAGGAGACTGGGACTATCATACTTTGGTCATATCATGACAAGCCCCTGGAAAAGTCCAGCAGTTTGCAAGATCTGAGCAAGGCTTTAATAATACAATGTTTTGGAGGTCTTTCATTCATAGAGTTGCCATAAATCGGAAACAACTTGACGGTACATAACACACACACAGTGCAATCCTAAGCAAAGTTACCCCAGTCTAAGTCCATTTATTTTAATGGGCTTAGACTGGAGTAACTCTGCTTAGGATTGCACTGACAGTGTTCTGTAGAAGAGGTTTTTTTTTAAAAAAAAACAGAATCCCTGCCTGTAAAGTCAAGATGACTGTGTAGGAAACAGTGAGAAGACCCCTTCTGCATTGACACAGCAAAGACATTCCAGATATCAGAAGCATTCAAAAATGATATTTGAGAGCATGCCATTATTCCACAGCTTGCCAGCCTTACTGATATAAACACTGAACTGGGTCCAGATACTCATTATGAATGCCAAAAGGACATGTCCCTCTGCTGGAAGAAGGGCGACTTATCACTGCTAATAGTTATTAGGAGGCATAAAAAGAAAAATGGAAAACAATACACTCGCTTCAGCATATTTTAATAATTTGGTCTATTACCCACATGAATAGAAGCCCACTTGCTCATGGAGGAGTCTCCAATTACGACAGGTACAGCCCCCTTGTGGTCTTACACTGTTAGAAAGGAGAGGGACTGCCATTCAAACCCATAAACCCCTCTCTCAGCTCAAAATGAATGTCCAAGATCCATCAACATCCTTTTGCAAATGAAAGAGTACCTGCCAGGCTAGACATGACATTTTGTGTGTCACTTTGGAGTGGATCTAGGCAGAAATAGCTCTCGAGCAAACCCACAAAAATAACTGGATCATCTTATTGTCTTGAGTTACTAGGGCTGCATGACAGATTTTTTAGACTTGGGATAGGAGCAAGCCCTGTTTGGTAGCCACGGCTGAGGGGAAAGTCCCATACGGAAGAAGATGGCTGTCAGTGATGTAGACAAAGAAATGGAACAGGAGTGTGGCGGCAGGAGGCTGAAGATGCTCAGTGCATAGTTGATCTAGTAAAGACTATCTGCTGATGGTTGTTGGGGGTTTTCCGGGCTGTCTTGCCGTGGTCTTGGCATTGTAGTTCCTGACGTTTCGCCAGCAGCTGTGGCTGGCATCTTCAGAGGTGTAGCACCAAAAGACAGAGATCTCTCAGTGTCACAGTGTGGAAAAGATGTAGGTCATTTGTATCTACTCAGGAGGGGTGGGGTTGAGCTGAGTCATTCTGTAAGAGTTTCCCAGGGTGTGGAATGCTAATGGCGGGAGGCTTCACTGTATCCTGAGGCGGTTCTTTTGCATATGGATTGGTGCTTGATGTGCTAATCTTCTCTGCAGGGCTATTGTCGGGTGTGGAGTGTTTTGTTGGCCTGGTGTTTTTCAGAACTGGAGCCCATGCTCTGTTCATTCTTAAGGTTTCTTCTTTCCTGTTGAAGTTTTGCTTATGCTTGTGAATTTCAATGGCTTCCCTGTGCAGTCTGACAAAGTAGTTGGAAGTGTTGTCCAGTATTTTGGTGTCCTGGAATAAGATACTGTGCCCTGTTTGAGTTAGGCTATGTTCAGCCACTGCTGATTTTTCAGGCTGTCCAAGTCTGCAGTGTCTTTCATGTTCTTTTATTCTTGTCTGGATGCTACGCTTTGTGGTCCCGATGTAAACTTGTCCACAGCTGCAGGGTATACGGTATACTCCTGCAGAGGTGAGGGGATCTCTGCTGTCTTTTGCTGATCGTAGCATCTGTTGTATTTTTCGGGTGGGTCTGAATACTGCTTGAAGGTTATGCTTTTTCATAAGCTTTCCCATCTGATCAGTAATTCCTTTGATATATGGCAAAAACACTTTTCCTGTAGGAGACTGTTTTTCTTTGGTTGTTTGATTCATCCTGGGTTTGATTGCTCTTCGGATTTCGTTTCTGGAGTAGCCATTTGCCTGAATTCCTCACTACATCCCGACACGCACAGAAAACTATGCAAGACTGAAGCACAGCCACCTAGACTATATGGACTCCCCAAAATACATAAAGATTCAGTCCCACTCCGACCCATTGTGAGTGCCATTGGTTCACCGACATATGAATTAGCTAGACATCTGGCAGATCTCCTGCAGGACCACATCGGGAAAACCTCGTCTTACATCAAAGATTCAGCAGATTTCATCAACAAAATCAGTTCTCTGAAACTCAATCCACGAGACATACTTGTCAGTTTTGATGTTGTATCCCTGTTTACCAAGGTTCCAGTAAAAGACACTATTGCACTGATTAATCAGATTTTCCCAGAGGATGTAACAGCCTTATTCCATCATTGTCTGACAACCAGTTACTTCCAATGGGACAACGAATTCTATGAACAGACGGATGGGGTGGCCATGGGGAGCCCACTCAGCCCAGTTATAGCAAACTTCTACATGGAACATTTTGAAAAAACAGCTCTAGAATCAGCACCCCACAAACCCAGTGTATGGTTCCGGTTTGTGGATGATACATTCATCATTTGGAGCCATGGGGAGGAAGAATTGAGGGAGTTTTTGAATCATCTCAACAACATCCACCTGAACATACAATTCACAATGGAGAAAGAAAGTGAGGGAAAACTCTCATTCCTGGATACCTTGGTCATCCGCAAAGCAAACTTTCAGTTAGGTCACAAGGTCTACAGGAAACCAACTCACACTGATCGGTACTTACACAAAAACTCCAATCACCACCCCCGACAGAAAAGAGGCATAATGAAAACATTAGTGGATCGTGCAAGACGGATATGTGAGCCGCGCTTTCTCAATGAGGAAATTAATCATCTAAACCACGCACTTCAGGCAAATGGCTACTCCAGAAACGAAATCCGAAGAGCAATCAAACCCAGGATGAATCAAACAACCAAGGAAAAACAGTCACCTACAGGAAAAGTGTTTTTGCCATATATCAAAGGAATTACTGATCAGATGGGAAAGCTTATGGAAAAGCATAACCTTCAAGCAGTATTCAGACCCAGGCCTTTGTTTAGCAGTTAGTCAAACCTAACAGGAGATGCCAAGAGAGCAGAGAGACAAGGAAGAAAATAATATCAATAACAGTATCAACAGCAGCATGGGATCTGGGCCTGTGAGTTGCATGCAGTCCATGATATTTTGCACAGACACAGGCTGTTAGTAGGAAGGGAAAGGATTTTTTTTACTGTGACTGGAAAGGGTAGAGAGCAATCACACTGGGGATACATGAGGGAAACAAACAGTTGGTAAAACCATTTGGGCCAGAAAGCCTATGGTTTTCAACAGAGTTGCTGTTAGGATGGCCAGTTGCCCAGCTGTGAAGGGCAACTTTCCTCCCCCACCCACTCTTGGGCGAGTAGCAAGAGAAAATGGGAAGAGTATGACATCATGGATGCAGCAACATCACTTCTGGTTGCCATGTCTGTGAAACTAGGACTTTCCCTGATCTTTATGATCTTTACCATGGAGTCAGGGGAATTCCTAGAGTGTCACTGACATGGTGACATCACTTCTCTAGTTGCAGTTGTTCAAGCAACAGCAATTCAAGCCCGTGGACAGCCTGTGATTTGACCTTGATATCTTTCCAAAGAAAAAAGAATCTTTAAGGCCACCTGTTCCAGCTTCTCAAGAGTCTTTTGAATACAATTAATATGAGAGGGATACTGGGAACACAAGCAGAAAGAAAGAAGGTAGTGGATTTTGGGGAAATCTTAGCTGCCAGCAGTCATCTCAGCCAGAAATATTGCATATGACACATGCAGCCCAGATTTTAACATTTCTACACCACCAGTGAGATCTAATTAAAGATGAACATCAAGGATATGATTTTTTAGCCACTGGAATTTGGGTCAGGAGTTTATTAATAAAAAAAATAATAATACACAGTTGTGATAGAACCTATTGTTAAAATAGGGTATATTTGACAGAGGACGTGACCTCTGGAGAGCGTGGACTGAAAGTATGCGGCTGTCATTTATTACCCAGGAAACAAGAGTCTTTAACAGTCCATCTGACATTCAAGTACAGATGCACTAGGAGAAGAAATCCCATTTGCAGAAAAGGGGCAGTCAGGCAGCTCTTCCTACAGTTGTATTCAAGGCATACAATTGGCAGCATTTAGCGTGCAACATTTTGGTTAAGCCATTGAATTATTAAATACAGAAGCTGGAATGACATTTCAGAATATAGGATGAGATATGCAATTAACTGCCCTCCTGTCCCATGAGGGTTTCAGGCTGTTTATGCATCCTTCTCCCCACTGCTACCCACATCCTGTGACCTCAGAATAACAGCCTGACATTAATTCCCCTCTCCCATCCGTCAGGAAGATCCACCCGCCAAAAGCAAGCAAGCTAGATAACATGGCAGGTTTCCTGCTAACACGGATTCCTTTAGAAAAAACACAGTTGTTTAATCCAGACCCATTCCATCCATTATGCAGACAGCACGGCACACTCTGAAAGGTTACTGTCTACTACACACATGCATCTTTGTGCAGTGTAGAACACAGCAGATCGCCACTTATTGGAAACCTAGTTAAAGACAAGATGATTCCAAATTATCATGAAGAAATTGTTGACAGGTGTGTTGTGCCCTCCTGTGCAATGTTCAATGCACCTTGTGGACATTTTGTCTGGTATCAAAGATGCCTTGTACCAATAGAAGAATCACATGGTGATCTCGTCCAAGTGGAAGTACACCAACTTGTATTGTCGAAGGCTTTCACGGCTGGAGAACGATGGTTGTTGTGGGTTTTCCGGGCTGTATTGCCGTGGTCTTGGCATTGTAGTTCCTGACGTTTCGCCAGCAGCTGTGGCTGGCATCTTCAGAGGTGTAGCACCAAAAGACACTGTGACACTGAGAGATCTCTGTCTTTTGGTGCTACACCTCTGAAGATGCCAGCCACAGCTGCTGGCGAAACGTCAGGAACTACAATGCCAAGACCACGGCAACACAGCCCGGAAAACCCACAACAACCATCGTACACCAACTTCTTTGCAGGTGGGGGGAAATCACATTTGAACATTTCCTGACCCTCCCCATGTGTAAAAAAAAAGCTGCCATGTAAAGAAGAAGGGCCCTATACTGGCCTCTTCCCTGACATGGTAGTTTTCTATGTGCAAGGGAGCTTCTTTTTCTGCAGGGAAGCATTTAAACAAGAACTCATCCAGAAAAAGCCAGACTTGCTGTATCACACAGCTCACAGGGCAATCCTAAAACTTTCAGTGCTGCATTGTTAGATTAGAGTATAACTCAGACATTACTTAGTAAAGATGGGATTCCTAGTTCCTAGGCCTTACTGCCTAATGTGATTCAGAATCAGGACCTAATGGGGGGATTTGGGGGGAAGAAGTAGCAAGCAGGAGGCACGTGCTTAACCCTTCTCCCACCCGCCATCTAGAATGCTCAGACAGTCCTATCACCGGGCTGTCATCAAAGCCAGATATCCAATGAGCTTTAATAAGTGTTTGGCACTTGGCATACAGAATGGACAAGACCCACTCTTGAAAAATAAAAAAGGTGAGACATATTTCATGGAGAAAACATCTGACCACACGTATTAGGAGCAACAGTGAGTGGAACTTCCACTTGCAGAAACCGTATACCACTGAATATTAGATGCTAAGGACAAATAGCAAGGTCATCACCTTCATGCCTTGAGTTGCCAGGCATTGCCTGTGGAAGGGCTGTTGGGGAGGGGGCAGCATCCCAGGAGAAAAATTGAAAAGAAAAATAAGACTTTGTCTGCTTACAGGAAGTTATCATCACAGAGTTCTGGCAATTTCTAGAACTGCCATGAAACTAGAGATCTCATTCCCCTGGTGGCAACAGGGGATTTCCCACTCTCAGCCTCTGCCCCCTGCCACCGCTTACCTGGCTAGTGGTGGGGAGGGTGGGGAATGGGCCCAGTAGCTCCAGAACGCACTCCTGTGAGCTCCAGAGGACTTCCTTGTCACTCAGGGAAAGACGTCATTCCCAGTGTGACAAGGAAGTGAAGCCCCCGCAGGGAAGCCCCTGCATGGGAGCATTCCAGGCATGACAAGAAAGTCCTCCAGAGTAAGTTCCCCTGTGTACATCCCCCATAAGACTGAGGAGACCTGGCAACCCTACTGGAAATTATGGTAAGAGCTTCCAGCTTAACCATAGACTGTGGGCCAAGCTACAAGTGACGAATGACACTTGAGCAGCAAGTGGATTGAGTGGAGCGCAAGTGAACAGGGAGAAATACACTTGCTGTTCAAGTGTCATTCGTCACTTGTAGCTTCGCCCTGTGTTCCAGAGTTATCCTTTGTTACTTACAGGTAGTTCTAGAAATTGCTAGAACTCTATGGTAAGAACTTCTAGTAAGCATATGCCTTATTTTTCTTTTTAATTTTTCTCCTGCTACCACCTAAAGCAGGAGCAGGCCACAGAACCTGAGGGTGAGGGATTCCCAGCCCTTACCAGGGACTTGGCAGCCCTCTTTATGCTTCACTTGAGAGTTCCCAGTGGAATCCGGCTGGGTGGTGTTAGAATCTTGAACTAGATGGACCTCAGTCTGCTCTCGCAAGGCAATTTCTTATGCCTACTGAAATCCCAGGAGGCAGTATTTCCACTGCACAAAAAGGAGCCAGATGCTGCACAGCTTCCTAAAAGCATTCTATTAATACCCCTGCTTACACTTTCTCTGTGATTGGGTAAAGATTGTCCAGGTGGGCACCTAATCATTTTGATTGCTGGAAGGAGAGCAATCACAGTCTCGCTGGCAAAAATGTTTTATTACCTGTCTTGGGATCAATGGAGAAATATGGCTGTCCCTGAAGAATACTGTAAACCACACGGGCGCTATTTCCATATGTTGGGTCGTCAGCATCTGTTGCTTTGACCTGCAGCACATATGCCCCTAGAAGAAGGAAACACACATACAAAATAAGCAAAGGGTCCATTTAGAAAAGAAAAGAGAACACAGTTTCTTAGCTTTTAGGATCTGAATTATGTTTACGTCTTGTCTAAAGATATAGATCGGTCAAAGTAGGATACGCAGAAGGGCATGGGTTCATTCATTTGTTTGCTCTCACTCTCTTTCTCTCCCTCCCTCTCTCCTGAAGGACAACTGGCTGTTGTTGTGAGTGAAAGTTGAAGGAGAGCAACTGCTTTGCAGACCTCTGATGTGGTTCAGGACTGCAGTTGGGAGATGGGTGCAAAACTAGGGATCCCATTCCCTCAGTGGGGGCAGGGGATTCTCGGCTTTCACCTTCCAACCCTGCCTCTACTTACCTGGCTGGTGGGGGAGGAAGCACAGGAAAGGGGCCTTCCAGCTGTGGTCCCAGGGTGGCGCCACGATGTCACTCCTGAGAGTGATGTCATCACACCACCCTGGGAGCAGTCCTGAGCTTTGCAGCTGATTTTGCCCCCAAACAGGCCCGTTTTGGCCCATGTGAGGCCAAAATTGCCCCACAGCAAAGCGTGCATGAGCTTTGCACCTGCATGATACTGTCATTTCCCAGAAGTGATGTCATTGCTCAGGTGTGGGGCATGCGCTTTGCATGTGCACGAAAAGCCACATGGGGATCCAAGTAAGGTAAGCCCCCACCTCCCACTGGGGCAATAGGGGGACCCGGTAACCCTTTTTAGGAAGCCTATTTAGAACACACATGGAGCTGCCATTGGCCTCTCAAGCTCAGCAGCAGCTCTCCAGAGTCTCAAGTTAGGGCTGCCAACTTTGAAACTGGCCCTTCTAGCTGCCCCTTTAATACTAGATTTCTCTGCAAGCAATTATCAAATGATGTTATTTAATTCCATTTCTACTCATTAAACCTCTGTTAAAAGAGACGAGCGCTTTCCCCCGGTTGACAACCTTACCTTATATCACCTTGTGCATGTGAACTTGGGGCCTTGTGTATGCAAACATGTCACCCCACACCCCACTCCTGAGTTTAACAATTTAACTTGTGCTGTTTCATCAGCTGAAGCCACCCATTCCTACTCTGCTATAAGCAATTGAAGGAGGGTGGGAAAGCAAAATAGATACCTTTTAAAAAAATTATCCCTCCCAGGACTAACAGCAAGAGATAAAGAAAGTAACTCTATGGGATTTCTGAGCTCTCTGATTTGAGGGAATGATACTATGGTTTAAGGGTTAAAGTGTTGTACTGCAAATGGAGAGGACACAGTTCAAATCCATCTCCATCATGAAGTTCCTTCTTGGGCCAGTCTCACTTTAACATCCTAATGTACAGGGTTGTTATGAGGATAAAATGAAGGAAGGGTAAACTATATAAGGGTAGTATCATCCTGAACTTTTTGATGAAGGGTGGAATAAAAAACATTGTAATAAATCAATAACTGGACAAACATAACCCATGTGCCTCTGGAATAGTTCACTACTCTTTACTACTGTATATATTACAACATAGGGCAGGCACTTCAAAAGTCCAACGATACCTCTCTGCAGAGACATTTGTATGTGCTTATGCTCTTGTGTCTGTGCAACTGTCAGTCAAGAAACTATATCGGAGCTTCAGCAAATGGTTTTAATTTTGCATTTAGAGCCTGCTTTAAGGTTTCAAAGCAGCTTAAGAGCTTAAAAATACAGTCACATCAATAAATATTATACATGTTTCCTAACAGAATTGGAATGCTCCTAACAACTGAAAGCAGAAATTCAACAGGCAAAGTTTCCCATAACCATGGAAAGAAGGTAAGCTGTGATACCAGGATTTCTGCCTGTTGTGCAGCTACAAGCAACTGCGGCTGGGAAGGGCAGCACAGCCTCTAAGACTCTTGCTCTGCCCCGCCCAGCCAGCCCCAAATATGGAAGGAGGGTGGAGTTGGTGCTGCCTCCCTCCTTCCACAGCGCAATACACGGCACCCGGCTGAAGCAGCATTGCTACATGCCGGGGAAGTGCCGCAAAGTTGCAGCAAAAAAAGAGGATAGAGAACTGACTGCAAGCAGCAGGATAGACAAAATGGAGAATTATAATGTGCTGTGAAAGTAATGTGGATAAATTGTATTGTGATTTTTGAACTGTGCAACACAAATAGGGGCCCAATCCCTCAATGTAGGTGGGGGATCGCCCACTCCCTGCTCATCCCAAAAGGAAAAAAAAAGCCTGCAGCATTGTGTGCAGTGTCATGTTACTTCTGGTTATAAAAAGGAGGGACATGGGTAGCTCTAGGAGTCATCAGAAACTCTATAGTTTTGCCATAGAGTTTCCTGTGATTCCTAGAGCTACTTATGTCAATTCTTTTGTTAACAGAAATTACATGAAGTTACAGCCATGTCACAGCCTCCATTATATTCCCACAACAGCCCGTCTCAAATCAACCACAGCCCTCTATATCCCCACCACAGCTCATTTTCGTGAGTTTCAGTCTGTTGTGCATGCACAAGGCAGATGTTAACTATGCATACGCAGATGCATGTTGTTCTTTTCAAGGGGGCTGGCGAAACAAGGCTCTGGGGCAGCTGTTTTTGCACTTGATGGCATCAAAATCACCTAGAACACATGCCAACCTCCAAACCATTGATTGACCCACCAACTTTGAGCACACACACGACAACAATGGAGTTAAGTCACAGCCCCTGAAGCATGCTTGGGAATGGGAAAGGCATCAAGACGATCATTGGCTGAGCACACACACACACGCACCATCCTTTTTCGAGGAGAGGTTGAGGAAATGAGGCTTTATTCATGCTTAATCAAGCAAAAGCCACAAATTCACCCCTCACAGCCCCAAAACCTATTGATCCAATGAGTTTCTCTTCCATCACCAAACACACATGCACAACAACAATGGACCCCAAAGGGTGCACAGAATGGCCGAAAACTGGCTTGCAGAGCAGTGGCAGCATGGTGGCAGCCTGGCACCCAAGCAGGAGAGCACTGCATTGCCAACAAGAAAAGTGATTTTTTTAAAACATTCTACTTTATGATAATGACAATAAATTTCCTTTGTGCTCTACTGTGGCTTGCTGGTGCCATGTTTCTCTCTACTTTGTCTTTGTATTCTTGCAATGAGGGGCGCCCCCCTCCAAAGATGCAGAGCAGTTTCTACCCTCCCCTCCAATGGATTTTAATTTCTGAAGCTGATAAGTGGGAAGGAGTAAGTGGCAGTGCTCCCCTATGCCTTGATTGGCAGGGAGATAATGCCATTGCCCAAGTTGCTCCCAAAAAAATATGATGCACTCCCCCCCTCCCCACCAATCAAGTTAAATTAAATTTAACGGACGTTTCCAAAGCCTATGGGCTGAGGGAGGGTGCCAGCTCACCTTGCCTTTCGATGACCCGATTGGCAGGGAGACTGCCTGCAAAAAATGCACTCCTGTGCAACGCACACATTCCCATTTCTGTTAACAGGGTTAATTCTAAGGGCAGCCCGTCTCTCCTCTTGGGATGATTTCAAGCAGACTTGCCATTAAGGAAAAGAAAATACTGCTGGCTGCTGCCCACACTTCCTGGGCTGGCCTGCCTGTGCTGCTACTGTGCAGGCAAAAACCGAAACGAAATACATGAACTTTTTGGGGGTGGGGAATCATTAGAGTTTCATTTCTGATTTTGTTCTGCCATTCCGGAAACTGCTTTAACAGACAGAACCACCATCCAATTTTATCCAACTACCCTTTGATCATCCAGATGGGTAGCCATGTTAGTCTGTTTGTAGCCGTGGAAAAGCGCAAGAGTCCAGTTGCACCTATAAGGCTAACAAAATTAGTGATAAGGTATGCGGTTTCGTGAGCCACAGCTCACTTCTTCAGATACCAGGTAGTTAGTATTATAGGTGCTACTGGACTCTTGCTCTTTTCCTTTGATCATCCAGTGAGTTTCAGTGGCTGATAGGGATGCCAGGTCCCCTTACCCTCCTGGCAGGGACCCAGCACTCACCTTCACATTGCCCCAAGAGTACTCCTTGAGCACACACTCCCACACCTACATGATGACATCACTCCCAGAATGTGTGAGGTACAAATTGCCCTGCTGTAAAGCCCAGGTGCACTCATGGGGAGGCACAATGACATCACTCCTAAGAGTGATGTTATTGCGCCATCCCAGGGGTGCACCCAGGAGGCCTGTTCCCCCACCTTCCCAGCACCCCGCTGGCCAGGTGAGTGGTGGCAGGGGCCGAGGGTGTGAGCGGGGAATCCCCTGCCCCCACTGGGGAGTCTGGCATCCCTACTGGCTGAATTAGCTGTTGAACCACTGTTCTATTCCCTCCATTGCACTCCTAACAGATGGGGCCCCCTCTATCCTTCATGGCCTTAAGGTTATCTTGGCACCTCCTAAAAAACAATGTTTTTCTTCTGTAATGCTGTTCATGTGCACATGTCTTTTAGTAGCTACACCCCACTGTAAGGAATTCTGATTGTTTTAAAAAAACCAGGCCAATTCCCTATCAAATCAAAGGATTTTTTCCATATGGTTGATCTAAATATGTAACATTCTTGATGTCCATTTCTCCAAATATAACAGCTTGTCTCCCATTTCTTCATTCCAGCAAAATTGATCAGCATCCAGCTTGCTAATTCCTGCCTTACCCTCACCCCCCTCCCCACCTTGGCATATTTTTTTCCCTTTCAAGAACTGCAAAGAAGATTTAGGATTTGCTGTATTGCAATTCAGATCAGGAGTCCCCCAAGCCTCCCAATGTATTTTCCTGACCTGTCACAGACAGTTCTTGCAAAGCCTTATGCCTGTGAAAGTATGCAGAGCAACTATAAAGAGAGATGCTGACCGTGCCCTTGTGGGGCTTATCTTGTATGGGGGGAGATTACTAATAATCTGTTGTGCAGTTCTCAAACTGACTTCTACATAAGTAATGTGAGGAAGAAATATTTGACCTAGAGAAGACCCCCCGCCCATCTGCTGAATTTGTGCCTGGAATATCCCTGACAATAAAAGGAGCTTGCCAGCTCCATCAATATCTCACAAGCTAAACACAGCCAGAGAGACATCCTTTTCTCTGTATTGTCAAAGGCTTTCACGGCCGGAGAACGATGGTTGTTGGGGGTTTTCCGGGCTGTATTGCCGTGGTCTTGGCATTGTAGTTCCTGACGTTCCCCACCCCTCCTGAGTAGATACAAATGACCTACATCTTTTCCACACTGTGACACTGAGAGATCTCTGTCTTTTGGTGCTACACCTCTGAAGATGCCAGCCACAGCTGCTGGCGAAACGTCAGGAACTACAATGCCAAGACCACGGCAATACAGCCCGGAAAACCCCCAACAACCATCCTTTTCTCTGCTTTGCATGCCTGAAAATGCAGTGAAAATATATTCTCTCTTTTTCTCTTTTCCAGCTGTCAGAAATAATAGGTTTGCTGAAAGCAATGCAGCCCAAAGGCCCTGGCAGGTCAGGATTTTGTATATACATGCTTTATGCACATTGAAAGTGGCGGGGGGGGGACTCTTGTTTTCTGTGGTCTAGCTCTGAAGCAAATGTTGACAAACATGCAAAATTTGACATGTTTTTGTCATTTGAGATTGGATTGTAAATTTCAAAGCAAAGATGCAAAAATCTGGATTTTGTCAGTATTTCTCCATCACTTTGAAGCTGGCAAGCTGAAATACAAAATCCCATAAAACTGTCAAAATACTACCATTGCATGTTATTTATCAAATGCTGATGCTAATTCCATTGCATGTTTTCAATATCTGACACCAGTCCTATCTCTACTCAAGTCCCATACTTAACTCTCTTATTTGATAAGCATTTCTCACCCTGCTGAGAATGGAACAACTTCAGTTGAAGGCTGCTTCCATGCTGAGATTTTTCTTCACATGGAGGGCAAGATGCACCCAAGTTAAGTGGGAACAGCCCCACAGCATCAGGTTCATTCTCAGCATGACTCAGTATGACGAGGGTGCTTTGTGGGACTTTCCCCTTTAAAAAAGAGGAATTACGGGGCAGCTGTGGATAGAACAACTGTGTAGATGATCCATTTGCATCATGGGAAGGGAGCAGAATGAAGATCTGTATTTCTGTCCCCTTTTCAGCCTTTCCAGGAGATTTTTCCCCCTTTCCCAGCTGACCCACCTTGTAGCAATACTGTGCATCTTAGGACACAACAGAGAGCCAGTCTGGTGTAGTGGTTAAGAGTGGCAGGACTCTAATTTGGAGAACCAGGTTTGATTCCCCACTCCTCCACTTGTAGCCAGCTGGGTGACCTTGGGTCAGTCACAGCTTCTCGGAGCTCTCTCAGCCCCACCACCTCACAGGGTGATTGTCCTGGGGATAATAATAACGCACTTTGTAAACCGCTCTGAGTGGGCATTAAGTTGTCCAGAAGGGTGGTATATAAATCAAATGTTATGTTATTATGGTGTTCCTGGGGGTGATCTGGGAATGCTGCCACCATTTTAGAGCTGAACGTGGGCCATCTAAAAATACTGTGGGAGCCAAATCGTGATGAGGACTGTAGTGTGGTGGTACTAGGGGCTCTTGCCTTCCCCCCACATTCATTTTCAATTGTTACAACACCTGCCCCCCAATTGTTTCAGTATCTGAAAAAGTGCAAATGGAGGGAGTTTAGTTTAGTTTATTCGGTGTTTAACCCACCCTCCCCACAAGTGGGCTCAGGATGGGGTACAACAGTCATAAAATACAATTGCATAGCAGATTCTACAATAAAGTTCAACAATTAAAATTATATATATACAAAACCCTGATATAATTGGCTACACATTCCTGCCCCCAGCATACAAAGAGGAGGTAGACAGACACACGAGCTGTACTCAAATACCGGAGACCGGTGGGAGATGATGGTCCTGACTCTGGCCTCATCCGTAAGCCTGGTGGAACATCTCCATCTTGCAGGCCCGCCAGTAAGAACGAGTAAGAACCAGTAAGTTCTTACCTGCTGAACGAAGTGCTCTCAGGGGCACATACGGGGAGAGATGGTCCCTCAGGTATCCTGGTCCCAATCCATTTAGGGCTTTAAAGGGAGGGCAGGAATGCTTGGTCCCGAATCACCGAATGCGGGCCGAATCACCCTTGTGGCATTTTTAAATGGCCCACATTTGGCTTTAAAATGGTGGTGGCATCCCTGGGAATGCCTTATTGTCTAGTTGTACTCTTAGAAAAGGAAAATGGATGGCAAAGGGGGGGATTTTGGGGTTGTGAGTAACTCCACATTTTAGAGCACAGGTGGTGGCGAAAAGGGATAGGGGCATGGGGTGCGTCACTAGTGGCTGCAGAAAGGATGGGTATGTGTGAATACCTTTCCCATTCCCTTTGCTGCTTCTGTTGTGGTGGGGTGTAAAATCATGTCCCCCAAGAGAAGCAACCCAAGACCTACAGTGCAATCCTAAGCAGAGTTATTCCAACCTAAGCTCATTGATTTAAATGGGCTTAGAATGGAATAACTCTTCTTAGGATCGCACAGTTGTTCTCTCAGGTAGCACCACAACACATTTGGTGCATTTACATTAAAAAGGCAACAGGGTGACCTTGGATCAACCACAGCTCTCCGGAGCTCTCTCAGCCCTACCCACCTCACTGAGTGATTGTTGTGAGAATAATAACTACTCTGAGTGGCCGTTAAGTTGTCCTGAAGGGTGGTATATGAATCAAATGTTATTACTGTTGTTATGAGGGTTTTAAACTGATTTAATATTCATGGATACAAATGATTCAAATAAGCATTAATGTGTATACTATTGCCTGTGCTCTTGAGCAATATGACAATTTGGTGCATGGGATGCCCAACAATAATTCAGATTTCTACAAGAGAAACAAGATGCCCATTCCAGTAGCAACCTAAAGAACAACTTTACTAGATCTACCAGACTTCCTCAGAAGTCTTATCCTCACAGGAACCTCTGCATTCACCTTGAAATCTCTCATGAGGTAAAAATTGATGAGTAGTGATGTTATGTCATGCCCTACACATGCCCTGTTCACATGTTACAGTGAAGGTGCATATATCCTGAATGTACCTCTGTAGATCTGTTTGTAAGAAAGTTCCAGCGCACACTTTGCAAATGGCACTGGGGACTAGTATCTAGGTAAATGTAGGGTTTAAATCAGACATTAAGCTGTACATGTGTTGGATGTTACATGAGAATGCCACAATGCACACTGTACACACATTGTGTAGAGGTTCACTGTAACTTGTGAATAGGGTTACAATGTTTGAAGGATTGATGGCACTGTTACACAGATAACAAGGAAAATAAAATGGAGTCTTGTATCTCTGACCTACATAGTGTGAAGGGTAAATCAAGACTGAATTGCTTATAAGCAGCCTTCTCATTACTGCCTTCCTAGAGATCCTGCCTCTATTAACGCTATCATATACAAATAATTAATGCTTCTTTCCCTTCCTCTTCTTGTCTATGCATGTTAGTTGGGATGGGGGAATACAGGTTCTTATTCCCAGATAATTGTTTTATTTTTCAATCAGTTTATCTGATCCATCAATTCTAACCCATTTTTAAAAAATCATTAAAAATCATTTTAAAAATCCACCCCCTACACACAAATTACTGCTGGCTCTCTCTGTGTGTGGATTTTTCTTAATTTCCTGGCAATGTAAATTAAATACGTATTGATAAATAATCCACATTAGGTTTTTTCTTATTTTTTTATTTTTAATACAGAATAATATGGATTATTCATGAATTAAACTCAAAGTTTATATATTTCCCTGGCTTTCCTAATGTTTACAGCGATTGTGTATCTGAAGAAACTAAGATTTGCCCAAAATAGCAGCTAATAAGCTGTACCCAAAATGTACATAAAAGACTAGCAGGAACAGAGCAACTGCCAAAATATACCATTGCGAGAAAGGAGTGCTAAGACCTAATTAGCAAATAATAAGTGCACAAAAGTTTGGCTACAGATTAAAGCTTTCAAACAGTGATTGTTCACATTCTATTTTCAAATCCACAGTTGGTGCAAGTGAAAAGTGGTTGGAATGCAAAAGCTTTGAGAAAGAAATCTGCAAAGAACTTCTCGTTGATTTTCACCGTCTTGTTGACTGCAAAGTACATTTGTTCTAATTAAATACAAACGGCATAATTGGGCCGGCATATATGTTCCATACTCAAGACTAACATGCTTTGCCAGTTTCAAATCACTTCCAAGCTAACTAGCACACAACTTGCAGTTGGGAGGTCTGTTCTACACATACAGATTGTGGTGCAGTGGAAAGAGTGTCACCATGGCGCTGGAGAGACCCGAATTCAAATCCTGAATTCAAGCTCACTTCCACATGGCGATGATTCTCAGTTGTTCTTTTACTACCACTGCAAGTGCAGAGATATTCACAGTGGACACAGAGTATCCACACAGGACTTTCCGCATCATCACAGCCACTGCTCTTGTTCCTGTGCCCCGAGGCATTTTGCTGGCTTTTAAAAATGTGTATCAGCAGTTGCCATATTGCTATAGTGTTACAATACTGTAGTGATATAGCAACTACCAACTGGGAAACAAATAGCAAAAAAGTCTCCTGGTGGTGGTATCCACATGTAAAATGATATCGATGTGAACAGGAAGTTTGAAAATTCCATCCATGTGGCATGAAAACCTGCTTTGACTGTGGTCTTTCCAGACACATCACAACAAAGCAGATTTGTGAAAGCTGGGCCGTTTCCAGACGACTTACCTTCTGCCGCTCCATGCCGCAACGTCGCGGCTCGTGTCACCATCGTGCAACATCGCGCAAAACTCATGCGAGAAAACGCGATATTTCGCGTTCGCCCAGCACGAGCTGCGGCGTTGCGGCATGGAGCGGCAGAAGGTAAGCCGTCTGGAAACGGCCCTGGAGAAAAGCCAGAAAGGCTGTAAAGGGACAATAATTTTGAGCAGATGCTCTAAAAAAGTCCATGCCAGTTTAATAATAATAATAACAACAACATTTGATTTATATACCGCCCTTCAGGACAACTTAATGCCCACTCAGAGCGGTTTACAAAGTATGTCATTATTATCCACACAACAAAACACCCTGTGAGGAGGGTGGGGCTGAGAACGCTCCAGAGAACTGTGACTAGCCCAAGGTCACCCAGCTGGCTTCAAGTGGAGGAGTGGGGAATCAAACCTGGCTCTCCAGATTAGAGTCCCGCACTCTTAACCACTACACCAAACTGGCTCTTGACTTGAGACTCAAGGTGGAACAATATGGAAGCAGCATGGGCCAGTGATTCTCTGTTGGCCTAGCCCACCTTATAGGGTTGTTATGAAAAAAAATGAGGGAAATAGAATCATGTACACTGCTTTAAGCTCCTGGAAAGAAGGAGTGATTAATGTTTTCAATTTTATTTACTTCATTTACTGTCTTTGTCACTGAGACTCAAGGTGGAATACAGGATATAAAACAGACGGCAGAGAACTCCAATTAACAGTGCAATAAGACTAGGATTATAGAGGTGGACAACATGATATAATAAAGCGTAGGAGGATAAGGTAGTAGAATCTTGAGGTGTAGAAGAAATGTTTCCCCGTAAAAAACCCCATTGCAAATAATTAGCTATCATATCAGGGATAAAGATTCTAGCCTGCCTCCCCCTACATTCTTTTGTATTTAGAGAAGTTTTTTTTAAAACACACACACACAAGACGGCACTGAAAAATGTGATCTTCCTCCAACATTCTGAAATGACACAATCCTTTCGAACACTGTACAATTTTACTGCATCATCCCACTGCATGTGCAAGGTCTGAACCTTGTGCAAAGGGGGAAAAATGCGGGGGGGGGAGTGGGAGTTCATCCTCAGGTGAAATAAAATGGGTTTTGAGCTCTGTTATCCAAGGCTAGCATAGCTATCCATCCTTCTTCTAAATGGTAAGGAAGATTTACCACATAGCAGGTACAGATATATGGTCAAATATAACGTGGTAAAACGGCTCTCTGTATGACATCAAAGCCTTCCAGTCACAGAACAAAATAGAGTTCAAGAAGAGACGGTGAACTAGGGTTAGCCATTGTTGAAGAGATTTTCAAATTCAGCTTAAGATTCCTGCATGAAACATTTGAGATTTTTATACTCAGCCCTTACGATCCAACTTTCTTGGCGCTGTGTGAGTGACAGCTGCCTTTTTTCTGTTGGGCTTTTCCTGTGCTCTAGTTGGGCAGGTTGTTTTACTGCCATTCTAGATGGAACAGTATGTGTGTGTGTGTGTGTGTGTGTGTGTGTGTGAGAGAGAGAGAGAGAGAGAGAGGCTCTCTGCCTTGAATTTTAAGGCACAGAACACTTAGACCTTCAGAATTCTGCTTTTAGTTCCTCCACTCCTCCCACACCGATACAGCAATAGCTTCAAAGCATCAGAAAATGCTCCTGAGCTGAATGTCACAGAGGGCAGGAGGCTGTCACACTTAGTTTGATGGGTGGGAACTACAATAGACTGATGCCCAGCATTTGAACATTAATGCAGCCAGACAGCCGTAATGCCATCTAGAATGTGCAGCATTCATAACCATCAGCTGCTTGCCTTTCCGAAATTGGTGCCACCGTCAGAACACCAGGCGGAACAAGTGCACAGCCACATGAAATGTTTTCCGATCCCATCTGCATATCGACTCACGCTTCCTCCCTGCTGTACTGCCTTCAGAAAGCCATGGGTATGATAAAGAGATCTCTGCATAGTGTAACAAATAGTCCTAAGATGTTGTTCATGACCTGAGAGCACCAAGAAAAACTTGCCACGATCACCGCTCCAGAATTACTTCGCTTCCAACAAGCTATGTTTCTCATATATCAGCACTCCAAGCATCAGCGAAATTACAAGACTCAGCAGTAGTATTGCCATAGGGTTAATATAGGTCAGAAGGATGGAGAAGAGTGAAGTAAATGGCATTCAGTTCAGAATAAGACAAAGCAGACCAGGTGATTCTTGCAATTGGTCCCGTACTGCTGCTGTTAGTCTTACCATGTTAATCAGAGCCATAAAACTTTCCCTAATAGAACTGTCCCAGAGGTTTTGCCTGAAAGGAAAATTGGAAGCAAATCGATAGAGGGATCTTTCTCAGTTCCTTAGGAACTGGAATGGGGGACCAAAAGATTCTCATCATGAGCTTAACAAAACACGTTCAGCAAGGATCTACCGAACTCCAGATTGTGCCTGGATTTGATCTAAAGTGAAGTTGAAAGGGAATGTGGTGCTCAAGCAAAACAACATACAAATTTCAATAATTTCACAGACAAGTGTAATTTATCTTTTCCCCCCCAGTTTCTAATTTCTGCCCGGAAAAAGGTTAACACTTCATCATCAACTGAAGCCATATATTACAACGAGCATTTGTACAAAATCTGTCACAGATATTTATATGGACTTCTTTTGATGGGGGAGGCAAATACTGGGTTGGATCCTGCCTAGATTTAGCAAAGCTCAAGGGTAGGCAAGCTTTGCTAAATCCCCCCTCCTGCAGCAGCCAAAAACATCTCTTGATTTGCTGCTCCTGGGGGACCACAAGGAATAGTTCTGGAGGAACCAGAGATCTCCTACAGGGTGGAGGATCAGCAAGAACAGCCCTCTTCCACCCGTGGAAATCTAGATAGGATCCAGGCCACTGGATTTTCTTTTTGGAAAAAAAAAGCTTTAAAAATAGAAACGTCAAATGTTGGAACAGAACTGTATAAAATCAATGCATTTCTTTATATGCATGTTGCAGCTGTGAAATCAGGATTCTGTGCCAATTCTTTGGACTTTATAACTGAGAATTTAGGAAGCTCTGTTATGCATCACTCTGCTGCCCTTTCTTTATTTTGCTATGAGTGAAGACTGACATAACAATTATCCACTCCCGCATTGAGAGGACCTCGAATAGAGAGGTGTTTGTGGAAGGATAGCCATATCAGATTATAGTGACTTAATAGTACATTTGAACACATACTGCCTTATACTGAATCAGATCCTTGGCTTATCAAGATCAATATTATCGAAGGCTTTCATGGCCGGAGAACGATGGTTGTTGTGGATTTTCCGGGCTGTATAGCCATGGTTTTGGCATTGTAGTTCCTGACGTTTCACCAGCAGCTGTGACTGGCATCTTCAGAGGTGTAGCACCAAAAGACAGAGATCTCTCAGTGTCACAGTGTGGAGAAGATGTTGGCAGGTAATTTATATCTACTCAGGAAGGTGGGTTTGGGCTGAGTCATCCTGTAAGAGTTTCCCAGGGTGTGGAATGCTAATGGAGGGAGGCTTTACTGTATCTTGAGGTTCTTTTGCATATGGATTGGTGCTTGATATGCTAATCTTCTCTGCAGGGCTATTGTCAGGTATAGAGTATTTAGTTAGCCTGGTGTTTTTCAGGACTGGAAACCATGCTGTATTCATTCTTAAAATCTCTTCTTTCCTGTTGAAATTGTGCTTATGCTTATGAATTTCAATGGCTTCCCTGCGCAATCTGATGAAGTAGTTGGAAGTGTCCAGTATTTTAGTGTCCTGGAATAGGATACTGTGTCCTGTTTGAATTAGGCTATGTTCAGTTACTGCTGATTTTTCCGGATGGCCAAGTCTGCAGTGTCTTTCATGTTCTTTTATTCTTGTATGGATGTTATGCTGTGTGGTCCCAATGTAAACTTGTCCACAGCTGCAGGGTATGCGGTATACTCCCGCAGAAGTGAGGGCGTCTCTACTGTCTTTTGCTGATCGTAGCATCTGTTGTACTTTTCTGGTGGGTAGAATAGAGACCCCCTCACCTCTGCAGGAGTATATAAATTACCTGCCAACATCTTCTCCACACTGTGACACTGAGAGATCTCTGTCTTTTGGTGCTACACCTCTGAAGATGCCAGTCACAGCTGCTGGCAAAACATCAGGAACTACAATACCAAGACCATGGCTATACAGCCCAGAAAATCCACAACAACCAAGATCAGTATTGTCTACTATGACTAGCAGCAGTGTTCTGGGGTCTCAACTAAGACTAAGGGGCCTTTCAAATCGCCCATTACCTGACTCTTTTAATTGAAGATGGTGGAGCTAGAACGTATGACCTTCTGTATGCCAAATTGATGCTCTACCGTCGAGCCATGACCTAATAAAAATACTGTTATTAAGCTGAGCCTGGTAACCAGCAGGAAGGTTGGGGGCTCGGGAAAGGGGTGTGTGGGGAATAATGTCAACTATGTCATGACATCACTTCTGGAGGAAACCAAGAAGTGGCATAACTTCCGGTAAAAACATAGAGTTTCTGATGATTCCTAGAGATACCCTACATCACTTTAGGGTTTTCCCAGAGGTGATGTCAAAAAGTAGTTGACATCATTTAAAAAAAAATCCTGCCGCCACTCGGAGCAGGCACAGGCAAACAAAGTTGCCACTGGGAGGCCTCCTGCCATAACGGGAGGCCTGGCAGCCCTAAATAAAAAGAAGGAAAATTAATAATATCTGTGAAATAGGCCTTCTTGGAACAAAATGTATTCACCGAAGATACAGCAAATGTCCTCTTTGTTCTAGAAATAGTTACGATGCAAAACATATACTAAATACCCTCTGGTGTTTCTGAAACTTGGTATGCATCTGACTGTTGTTAGACATGTAAATAAAAAATCTGCAATTTTTTATTTGTGGAGTGCAATATGAACACGTCCCCACTAGTGAGATTTGTTAACACCTTCGCATCACCGACTTTCTTGTAAACTAAAGATACACTATATTGTCATGAATGCACGATGCTATCTGGTGGGACAGATCTGACTAGCTTCTCAGTCTATAAACATCATTAACGGCTCAAAATTATGTTTCAACGATGATTTGAAAGTTTCCTCAACAGCTGCAGGTCAGAGTGCTTCTAAATAAAATAAAATAAGTAAGACCCTTTGATTTTTCTGCTTCTCTTCACTTTCCATCTCTCTCGTTCATGTCCTATGGTCACTTTGTGCAACCAAAAAGCCAATGATGTAATTATGTGCTTATTATATAGCAGCTTTCCATTGCCCCCCTAGTTGGAATGAAGAGACAGACAACGTAGCTGGATCTAAAGGCCACTTTATTAAATTAACCTCAACATTAACATTAACCAAAACTGCGGCAAGGGTAAAGTGGTACAGGTCAAGCCATGTGGTCACCCCTAGACCCCCGCCTTGACCTGTCTGGGCGAGCCCCGAAGCCCCGGGTGTGAGCCATCCCTGTGGATGGCTAGGAGACCTGGCCAGCCAGGCAAATTGGTTCCCCCCTTCCAAGCTCCTGATCCTCAGCCGTACATCAGTGAGGGAAGGACTTGTGCATGGGATTCCCCTAGGCAGTCTTCCCATGCATGCTGGCAGCCGTCACAAGCAGTACCAGCCGCTCCTAGCAGACCCCTCTTCCCCACCAATAGAGAAGCACCAAGGGTGCTCACCAGCCCACTGCCTATCACCCAAACTCTATCCCGCCAATGACACACCTAACAGGCACCACCCCAGCCAATTTCCTCTGACCATGTTATGGTGCAAGGTAGGTGAAAAACTCTTAATCCCTGGCCAATTCAGGATAAGGGGAAAAAATTCCTACCTGGCTCTGAATACAGCAACCAGCTAGACCTGCACCAAAAACAGGGTGAGGAGGGTGGGCCGAGCTTTAGACTCAACTGACGCTGGGTAGGCAGAGCTGCCTAAACGGCTCCTGGCTCCGCCTACCCAGCAAAGACCCTCCTTCCAGGGGAGCAATGCCCGACCCCCTCCTCAAGCAGCCGAAGCTGCACGGAGGTAGGGTCATATTCTCTGTATATGAAGTAGAATGTTCGTGTATCAATGTGTGTCTATGTTTTGTACAGAACAATGTGATTTTCCTTCATGGAGAAGGTTTCTGAAAAAGTGGAGGCACCATAGCTCTGTGGCAGAGCATCTGAATTGCATGTAGGGCATCTCCAGTTTTTTAAATAAAGAGCAGATTGTAGGTGATATGAAAGACCTCTGCTTGAGATGCTAGAGAGCTGCTGAGTCAGAGTAGACAATGCTGAATCATACGGAGCAGTCTTCTTGGCACTCTACTACTACATGTGGTTACTGGTGCCTTTTTTGTGCTGCTATTTTATTCTGTTCTTTAATTTGATTTTGTTGAAAGCTGCTTCAGGTAAAAATTTAGAGAGAATATGGCTCATAAATAACATAAATAAATAAACTAACATAATAGATTCCATATGTAATACAAATCTCCTTACACACAGAAAAATAGCTTGTCAAGGAGAAAGATCCTTTGACATGCTAGTTGTCTATGCTTGGGGAGTTTTTGATATAGGAAAGCATAGCAATTATTTCTCTCCACCTGTGCTCTGAAGCATACAATCCTAAAGTGAGCAAATGCAAAAAAAAAAAAAAAGACACAGTCCTTGTACAAGTAAAAATTCTGAGAAAAGTTCAGCGTGCAGTGTTTTTCACCCCTTCCTGTCCCACTTGCTAGTTAATTCAAACTTGATTGGTTTGAGTGGTTTTTTTAAAGAGAATGGATAAAATTGTGGCAGCTGAATTGTGACAGAAAAACCTCCACTTGTTTTGAGATTAACAGTACAATCTGGGGGCTGGTCCAGGGGGTGGGGCGAAGGTGCTCAGGTAGCCAACTAGCTGCTAAGCTGGTGCATCTTGGAGCTGCTATTACATCAGTGGCTGGTCATCACCAGTATAGTGGCTCTCAGGATTGGAGTCCCCATAGCTTTCTTCCTAAACTGCATCCCTTTGCTGGCTGAGCATTCTTTCATTATGCTTATGCTAATGAAGCAGAATGACTGGCTGATGTTTCTCCTGTAGAAAATCAGGAGAGCCTATAGGAAAGGAAGGGTTTCAACGGTGTGGAAATGTTTGGTTTGAAGGGAAGCATTTTGGAGTGAGCTTAGGATTTCCTGTTTTTTAAATTATTTATGGTCACCCATCAATTTTCCCACTCAGTGTTTCACTTCACTCCAGATCAGTTACAATATTTATGTAATAACATAATAACATACATAACAATGTTATGTTATGCAATAACATCATAACATTCCAGTTATATGCGGCCCTTCAGGACAACTTAACATCCATTCAGAGCGGTCTACAAAGTATGTTGTTATTATCTTCATCACCCTGTGAGGTGGGTGGGGCTGAGAGAGCTCTCAGAGAGCTGTGACTGACCCAAAGTCACCCAGCTGGCTTCAAGTGGAGGAGTGGGGAATCAAACTTGGTTGTAGAACCAGTTTGGTATAGTGGTTAAGAGCAACAGGACTCTAATCTAGAGAACTGGGTTTGATTTTCCACTCCTCCTCTTGAAGCCAGCTGAGTGGCCCTCTCTCAGCCCCATGCACCTCACAGGGTGATTGTTGTTGAGGAGATAATAATAACATACTTTGTAAACCATTCTGAGTGGGCATTAAGTTGTCCTGGAGGGACAACAACAAATGTTGTTGTTGTTGTTATCATTATTATTACACTAAAGTGGCATATAAATGTATATGCTGCTTCTTCAGAGGCCTGGGCCATTTTCACAAGGCCACGCACACAGAAGATTGCGCAAAACTCACAGCATACAAGTGTCTTCCTAGCGCGATTTGCTAGCATGATCCCCTTTAATGGCGCTTTTTCTGATGTCATCAGGTCATTAAAGGGGATCGTGCCAGGAGATCGTGCTAAGAAAACGCTTCATGCCGTGAGTTTGTGCGATCTCCCGGGGCGCATTTGAAAATGGCCCTGCTCGAAGTTACTTATAAAAAAATGATAAAACAAAGCCATTGAAAACAAAACAAAGTCATTAGAAACAAGCTGAAGCTATTAAAAGAAACCTTTAAAAATTAAATCAGGGCATAAAAACGTAACTTGTACACTAAGCAGGCTAAAATGATATGGATAAAACAGTGCTCAGGCCCAAAAGCATACCATGAAACAGCCAACAGCAATGAAGTTTCTTAGCTAAAAGCTTGGATTGAAAAAAAAGGAATGTTTTAGCCTGGCACCCAAAGGAAAGTGAGATATGTGCTGGGGAAGCCTTGTCAGGGATAGTATTCCGACGTTGGGGTGCCACTGCCGAAAAATCCCTGTATAGATGACCCCTTCATACGTTAGATGATATAAGGGGAGGGAGAGCATGCACATGTTTACTACACTTGCACGACTGCCAGCACATGAGCACCGAGTCTGCACGTGGAGAAAGCACCTGCACACATGTTCCCTCTCTATGAGCTTTCCAAACATTGCTGATCATGGGGAGAGAGTGCACTGCTTATACTGTCACTTCCTCTTTGTGTTCACACAGCACATCATGGAGAGAGAGTGCTTTACTGTCCCTTCCTCTTTGTGTTCACACTGTGCAAACAGCACATCGATTGTGCAGGGATTGCGTCCACTCTTCTCTGCACATTCAGGGACTGCTGGTCACCACAAACCTGACCTCTGCAGGCGGGAGCACACAAGGAGTGTCTTGAGGAGAGAATTTTAACTGGCAAACTGAGTCATACTGATAGAGGCCTATGAAATTTACTCACACATCTTCAAGCACAAATAGTCATTGCATCTTCTATTTACTTCTCCCCACTGTGAAACCTAGTCTTTAATTTCACCCCTCTTTTAACTGTATTTTAATTAGCTTCCAGTCTATAGGCCTCTTAGTCTCATATTTCATAATTGCTAAATTTCCCATTTCCTTTCCTAAGTTTCCTTCCCCTTTACTAAGAGGTATTTGGTCCTCATTTCCTTTTAAAAACCTTTGAACAGTCAGCAAACATGTGGCTCAGGGTTTTTTCTTACTTCTTTTCCTATAGCCCTTGGTCTGAACAATCCTTTGTTATATTGATAATTCTGAATGTTGCTGATGTTTCCTTGCTAGGAGATGTTAATTGCTAGGAGATGACCTCCACGGTAAGAATGGAGAGAACTGAGACATTCATTCAGCAGCAGGCTACAGATGATTGGGAAAGTGCTAAATGCTAAAACTGACAGGTACAAAGCATGCATAGAACAGTAGGCAAAATTTTAGCAAAATATTTGAACTCAGATTTCTTGAACAAACGAGTCAAAAAATTGCAAATTCATAAATCTGTGCATGGCTTTCAGTATCTTCCATGGATTTGGATCAATTGAAATACAAAAAAATACTCTGTATCTCGATTATCCATATTCATCATATATCTCCATTTGGAAACAGACTTCTAGTTCCTTAGACATTCGACTGATTGCCTCTACCCCAAATTCATTGAGATAAATAAACTTGTCTTATGTGTACAAGCCAATAGAGTGAAAATATACTGAGACAAAAAGCCCTTCAAAACTCTATGCTGCATTCTGATTTTCACTGTTATCAATGGAATTGTTGCCCTACTTTCCCCTGAAGCTGTGAGAATTGTATGGCTGGCTGTTTCCTTGCACATGAACCAGCATTCCTCCTCACAAGAGATACAGTGTTTCTTACCTTCACAAGAACTGCAGGAAGGAATACCATTTCCAGCAATTTATTTCATCAATCAAACGTTCAGTCAGCAGATGGTGCTCTTTTCCTTGCAGGACAGAACTCGCATCACAAATAGACTTTCAGCCTTACTCACAATCCATGCTTACATATTTATCAATATATTCTGCCCACTTATGGACCCCAGGCTAGCTGTTTTTTGTTTTTGTTTTAAATATTCAAATCTCAACATTCTGCCTCAGGTTATATTTCTCAGGGAAGAAGAGAGATGATGCAGGATCAGTTCTCATTGTTCGAGTTCCTCGCTATCCTCAACCAGGATTCAAATACCTACTTCAGGCATGCCCAAAGGCTTAGTTACGCTATGCAGTATTTGGTGTTTTGAACGGCAAACCCCAATGCTACCCTCAGAACTGCTTTCAAAAGCCTCCTTCCTCAGTTTCAAAAGTGGTTTGACACATTATCCCATGGTAGGCTGCTGTTCAAGAAACTCAAGCCCTAAAACTGTGTGTATACTAAGGTCCAAAGTATGATGACATCATTTCTAGGGAAAACCATAGAGTTTCCAGACATTCCTAGAGCTACCACATCACTTCTGGGGTTCTGGCTCACAATGCTAAATCCCACCCCATGTTCCTGCCTCCAACCCTCCTGCTGTATACCCAAATTCCATGAAAACCCACCCATCAAAACTGCACAATGTAGCAACATATGCAGAATCCATGTTCCTGAGAATCCCTGCTACCACCTCAAAAGTACTTAAGATTCTAGACCTTGTGGTTGTGAAGAAATATCTGAAAACTTTCAAGCAATGCTTAATGAAATATTAGAAACCTCAGCCTGACAAGTAGGTGTGGCTAGACCTTCAGTCAGGCTTTCCCTTTCCATGATTAGCAGCACTAGAATGTTGCATAATAAACTATACAACATGAGAAAAATGGTGCGGACTTCCTGAATATGTACAATCCTAGCAGCAGCTTCAAAGTCACTGCAGGTTTTGTCTGTTTTTTTCCCTTCCTGCTTTTCCCTGAATTATTTGTCCATTCGCTGCAGATTAGGGATTTTAATCGTGCGGAATTCTCTATCCGATGTTCTCCTCATACTTGCCCTTTTCAACCATCCTTCAAATCAACTAAATTTGATTGGTTGATCATGTTTTCCAAGCCACACCCACTACACTTTCCCTTCCCCTCTTGTTTCTCTCTCCTTTTAATTTTTTTTATAAAAAACGTTGCAACGTTTCTACATGTCTATGCAGAAACATATTCTATGTCACGTGACAACAGCTGCCCAATAATGAGTCTGTTTTTCAATGCGCCAAATTCGTTACTTGTTACTCACTGACAGCTGACAGCTTCTGAGGCAGAGGGAAAGTGGGGTCATTGGTAACAATTTCCCCTCCAAATATCAATAACCAATACTCATTCCACAATATCGGCGGGAAATGCTCTGACCTATCAGATGTGTTTGTTTGATGCAATGTTTATAGATAGCAACATGTGTTTTGAGAAAAATTTTGATGTGTTTGTTTGAGGCAACGTTTATAGATAGCAACATATGTTTTGAGAAAAATTTTGATGTGTTTGTTTGATGCAATGTTTATATGTAGCAATGTTTCTTTAAAAAAAAATTAAAAATGAAGAAGACGCATGTCTGTCGACACTTCCCCCGGAAAAAGCAATGAGGAATCGAAATGTCAATGCGAAACAAAAGGCTTAATGTGGAATTGGGGAGCAGTGCATTCATACGACTCCACTGCAGCACGACTGCTCAGAAAGTTCAATCAAAGTCGATCATGCGGAATCCCCCAATGAATAAGGTTCTAGCCTGCTTTCTGTCTTCAAGGATTTATTTTTTTAATTTTATTTGTTTTATTAAATTTACAATCCTCTTTCCCCGCACAAGGGCTCAGAGCAGATCACAAAATGTAATAAATACAATAAAAACATGGTAACAAATTAAAACATCAATCAATAAAATCTATTTAAGGCAGTTGCACCCATATTGCACATCCATCAGACATTAAAACAAGTCCATGGGGCAGGGTGGCCAGTTACCAGATGAAAACAGTCTGGGGGACACAGCACTTCCCCCATAGCAGGAGGACAGTTTGGTGGCCCAACTGCCTCAACTACCATATGCTGGGCAGAACATTTCTGTCTTGCAGGCCCAACAGAAAGATTATAAATCCAACAAGGCGAAGTCCTGAGTTTCCACAGACAGCTGGTCCCATCAGGTTGGTGCCAGTGCCGAAAAAGCCCTGGCCCTGGTTGAGGCAAGGTGAACCTCCCTAGAGCCAGGGACCACCAGTACATGTTTGTCTGCTGAACGGAGCAGCCTCCAGGGAACACCTGGGGAGAGGCAGTCTCTCAGCTATGCTGGTCCCAGTCCGTTAAGGGCTTTAAAGGTTAAAACCAAGACCTTGAACCCAATCTGGAATTCAACTGGGAGCCAGTACAGCTGGCGCAGAACTGGTGTTATATGTGACCAGAATGGGGTCCTAGTCAAGATACACACCACTGTCTTCTGGACCAGTTGTAACTTCTAGAGCAGGCCCAAGGGCAGCCCAGCACAGGGCGAGTTACAGTAGTCCAATCTAGAGGTGACTGTTGCATGGATCATCATAGCTAGGTCATGGGCTGAGGTAGGGGACAAGAGAAATTTTAAAAAATGTTATCTATAGAGGTATGGTCATTCTGCCACCTCATTCTGCTTGCTGCATATGTACAACAAGGTTTAGGTCTTATTGGATTGACTCTGAAGGAAGTGGGCAGACACCCTTGTTTACATGCCAGCTACCACTAATTTTAAAATTTATGTTTAATTTATGAGGTAGACCCCATCTATTGTGCATAAAACCAGCTCTTGCTACTCACAGATGAGATTCTCATTAACAAGTCAAACATCAAACAAAACAGCGTCTTTCTTTTTAAACCTTCTGTTAACTCCTGCTCTTGTCACAACCCCTTTGCAATCATTAACAAACAAAATAAAGCACTATAATTAGGCACGTTAAAACAGTTAATCTGAGAGTACCTTTTGGGTATGGATGGCTAAGGACAAAGGGGCTAGCAGAATACCAGCTCAAGTTTGGTAATTAAATTCAGGGAGAAGCGTCAATCAGTGGCCCATGACTGGAGTTTTATTTTTTCCTTTCATCTCACAATATTGGAAATGAATTAAATTTCATTTTGAGTTTAAAGCAAGAACCTGTCAGCATAATTTCTGTGCCTGTCTTGGCTTTCAACTCCAAGCCAAGGAGGAAAAATGCTTTTATGGTTTTAAGTTTAAAATTATCTTCATATAAAAGCCTTTTTTGTCTTCCTTCATTATTCACATGAAATTTATTTTTAAAATTCTACTGTCCTGTACCAGAACAAAAAGTCACTAATAAAAACTGGATCAAATGAAGGGAGAAAATCTATATGGCTGTCTTATGAAAAGAAATTTAAATATTAACTAAAAGCTTTGAACTAGGTAAATAAAATCTTTGTGGAGTCAAAAAATGACAGCACTTTATAGTCCGAGAGTTAGAAGGAGTCTCATTGGCCACCTAGTCAAAACTCAGAAGAGTTAGTCATGTTAGTCTGTAGTTGCAAAATAGTAAAAAGTCTAGTAGCACCTTTAAGGCATAAGCTTTCGAGAACCACAGCTCTCTTCATCAGATACATCTGGCGAAGAGAGCTGTGGTTGGTTGTTGTGGGTTTTCCGGGCTGTATTGCCGTGGTCTTGGCATTGTAGTTCCTGACGTTTCGCCAGCAGCTGTGGCTGGCATCTTCAGAGGTGTAGCACCAAAAGACAGAGATCTCTCAGTGTCACTGTGAAACGTCAAGAACTACAATGCCAAGACCACGTCAGGAACTACAATGCCAAGACCATGGCAATACAGCCTGGAAAACCCACAACAACCATCGTTCTCCAGCCGTGAAAGCCTTCGACAATACATAGAGCTGTGGTTCTCGAAATTTATGCCTCAATAAAGTTGGTTAGTCTTAAAGGTGCTACTGGACTTTTAACTTGTCAAAACTGAAGCTCAATGCAGGAAATCGAAGGCTACAGCATTTCCAAGAGATGACCATCTACCTTCTTTTTGAAAATGTCCAGTGAAGGCGAGTGCTTCTCCACCTCAACTAATTTTTTCCATTGTCAAAGTGCTCACATCATTAAGAAGTCTCTCCAAATGTTCAAATGAAATGTACACCCTCCCCCCACCCCGGTAATTTAGGACTATTAGATCTAATCTATCCTAAAGAAGCAGAGACGTTTCTTCCATGTGATAACCCTTCAGGTATTTGAAGAGCACAGTTGTGTCTCCCACCAGTCTTCCCTTCTTCAGGATAAACATTGCTGCTCAGAAGGTTTGTTTATTTTCTCTTCCCCTCTTAGAAAGGGAGGTGAAACTGAAATAGCCTTTGGGAAGCAAAGAGGAAATTAACAAACCCTCTGAGCAATAATCTCCCTGGCTCTGTAGAGAGGGAAAACTGACAAAGCCTTCCAATCTCTTTTAAAACTCAGCTTCCGGGCTAACATTGAGACGAGAGATGGGCACGAACCGTAAAAAACCCCGAACCATGCAGTTCGTGGTTTGTTCAATTTAATAAACCATGAACCATGAACTTTCATGAACCTGCCCTTGGTTCGTCAACCAGTTCATTTGGTTCATGAAAATGTCAAATCCAGGTCAGAAAATCATCACTTCTGGGTCAGCAGAAGGTCACTTCCAGGTTAGCAGAAGGTCTGCAGGAAGTCCATTCCCTGTTGCCTAGGAAACTCAATGATTGGCACCAGGCTGTCTGCAGTCACAAACCAAAAAACCAACCAAACGAACCAGCATAAAGTTCGTGGTGGTTCATCAGCAATAGGATCTGACGAAGTGCAGTTCGCAAACCATGAACCAGCCTGGTTCATGCTTAATTTTGGTTCGTATTTCAGTTCATGCCCATCTTTAATTGTGACTCCCTTCACCTTCTCCTCCTCGTGTAATTCATCTCTTGTAGCTTGGCTCTAAGTTAGTACTTATCTCCCTGATCTGCCTAACCTTTATTCACTGAGAATGATTAAATTAAGTGAATTAAGGAAAGTCCAGAAAAGATGCATAGAAGTTTCTTCCCTTGAAATATCAAATGCAAGCTAGCATATGTTTATCCCATAATGTTCAATAAGAAGTCCACATTGGAACCCCCAAAATCCATTTTAAGAGAAGGGGAAGAAATGTAAATTTGATACTCAAAGAGAGATTGCTTGAACACTGTGCTTTACTGGTTATTTATGCAAAGTATGCCTGTTCATTATATTAATTTTTCAGTATTACTTAGTTCACTTTGTATTAGTGTTTTTTGTTTAAAAAACCCCCAGTAAACTCCAAAAGTATAACAATCTCAAAAATAAATCTTTGCTAATGTCCTAAGTAATGGAAATATGATACTTGCTGTCAACCCGACCCCTATTTATGCTTCTCTTTCCTATATATATATATATATATATATATATATATATATATATATATATATATATATATGACCCTTACTGTTGAATGATACATGAATGAATTCTACTGTCTAAAACTAAGAAGGCATATTGTTCATGCAAGGAACGAGTTTTATTATTTTCAGTAAGCTTGCACTGAAAGCTCAAAACATTATTTTGAAGAATGATTGTGGAATTAAACTTTCATTTACTACAAAAAAAACTTTAATAAAAATGCAAATACTCTTCTTAGTTAATATGTCAACAGTGGTGGAGCAACTCTTTATAAACATTATTTTCAATTAGTGGAGTCATTACAGTCAACATTAAAATGACAACATAACTGGAAGGTGATACATGAACTAATTTTCTAATAAGCTGGAAATATGGATTAGAGAACAGCACTGAATGACAAATCTTTGAGACCATTGCACTGATCTAAAGATGTATGGGGTAAATACTTACTGCTCCATAGGAGAATACACCCCTCCCCAATAGTAGGAGTGGACAAATATACCCTTTTTGTTTCTCTTTCCTGTCACTGTGAACAATTTCCATCTACTCATTTTCCTTGCAGGGTACTGATGATTCATGGGTCTCTTTAATGCATTTTAGGACAATTTATTTGTAATTTGTACACAATTTATGCACAGTATGTAGGTAGGATTGTCTGTCGACCTCTTCAACAGGAGCAAAAATGGGGTAGCGGAGCGATGATACACAATGTCACTTCCAGTTGTACTGCGAAGTGATGTCATAATGCTCTAGGAATTCCCTGCTCTCAAAACTATACAGACTTGGGGAATTCTTAGAGCGTTGTGACTTCACTTCCAGGTAATGGTAACTGACATCTGTAAATTTCAAAATAGCCATTTTGAACATTTGAATGGTCCAAATTATGAAACTAAATAGCAAAAAGGTTGGTTGACAGAAAAAAAGGACCTAATTTCTCTTGCAATCGTTTCTTCATTCCATTCTTGTTCTCAGCTTCTCTGCAAAACAGAAAGTGACACAGAGTGGCAGGAAAGCAACAGTGCTTAGAGATGCTTTCCTGCCATGTACACACCCAGCTGGGCACATAGCTGCTTGGTGGCTACCATCTGGGTGTGTCTAATTAGAAACTGCCTAGAATAGGCTTGCACAAATGCAGTTAAGAAGCAGCACATGGGCAGATGCAGCTCAAATCCCCCCCCAGGCTGAAAGATAAGGCAGCCAGAACCAGAGGATCACCGAGTAATCAGAATATTGTTATCGCCTTTCCCGGAGCTTTTCTTCAACGAAGTGTTCCTAAAAGGGCCGAGCATCACTTGCACTTGGAAATTTACATGACACCCAACAGAGTCTGATGATTACAGGGAACAGGAAATATAAAAACAGGGAAATGGCTTTACCAAGCTATTACACACAATGTACAGCATCCCACGCTGAGTTTGCAGCCGTGCCATCGCTTCGGCTAATCTAGTTCTCCCTGCAGCCTCCTCCCCCCCCCCATCATTTTGCACCCCACTCTGCAGGTTGCCCTGCCTGTTCACATCATATAAAATCCAACATGAGATTTATGATCTTAGATTGCTATTCCAAATGTGGGCCCACAGGAAAAAACAAACAAACAAACAAAAACCCCTTTGATCTCTGCAGGGTGTTACTGGCTGTTCTGTGCAGAGTGGGTTCCCAGGACTCTGACCAAACAACAACATTACAAAAGATTTCCAATGCAAATAAATGACTCCTGCTTCAAGGAGAAAGAATATGATTTACTTCCAGCCATTCCTTGTTGTGAAGCCTGGGTAAGGGTTATCTAATGTTATCATCACAGAAGTTAGATTCTCCTTGGATTCCCAGACATATAAAGGAGTTCATTAGCTGAACATGGCTGAGTTGCAGTGGGCCAAATGCGATGGTTATCTTCTTAGGCCCTGCTTCTAAGATTAGGCAGGTGGCAACTTGGGAGAGGTCATGGCACTAAAGTTCTGGAACTCTCTCCCCAGGGAGGTTCATCTATCCCCTTTTGTTGCCATCTTCTGTCTACAGGTGGCAACTTTTTTGTTTCAATGGGTGTCCCCTTAGAGATCCCTCTCTCCTGCCCTATGTTTTAATTTTTTTAAAAAAATAATTTTGTATGTGTATTTTAGCTCTGGTTTTAATGATGTGCTTTTCTTTGGTTTTAATGGTTTTTATGATTTTTTTTAAAAAATTGCTTTTATGATGTATGTTTTTAAATCAATTACCTGCCTTGGTGGCCCTGATCAGAGCTGAAAGATGGGCCATAAAGAAATGAAATGGCATAAAACAAATAAATAAAATGAATAAAATAAAAGCCAGTCAGCAATAAAGCACAATCGCTAAATACAGTTTAATTTGGCATTAGGTGTGAGAGTAGGTTCCACTAGTGTGTTGACCTAGCTGAAGGCTCATGATTGCACCTGCAATGAACTCAGTGCTTCTCCAGTCAGTGAACCTGAAGCACATTCCTTTTTTCCATTCCATTCCAGATCTTTGGAATCTTTGGAATCTTCACAAAACCAGATGTGCACAGCCAGTGTGATTAACTGAAAAGATGTTAGATTTGGAGCAGAGTTCAAATCCCAATTCAGATCCTAGGTGTCTTTGTGAAAGATACTATGTTTACTTTACTGGTGGTGGAGAGTGCCATCAAGTCATAGCTGACTTACGGCGACTCCTGGTGGGTTTTTCATGGCATGAGACTAACAGAAGTGGTTTGCCATTGCTTGCCTCCACAACCTTCATCTTCGTTGGAGGTCTCCTATCCAAATACTAACCAAGACCAACCCTGCTTAGCTTCTGAGATCTGATGAGATCAGGCTCTCCTGGGCTATCCAGACCAGAGTGTTTACTTTTTTACCATATCATATGTTCTAATTTGCAAGTATGGCCCCATCTGTTGATCCTTAAATCTGCAGGTTGGGACCACACTGAGATGAGGGAGACTATTCTACAAATCTGAGGGACACCCAGGTTTGGTGAAAAATCCAAAAAACCCGAGAAAAATGGAAAGATGTGTAAGCCAGATAATACTTCTCTATTGGAATGGTGAGGGGGAGATGCTATAAGCAGGCAGCGGTAGTGTTTCAGGTTCAGGGAAGGCTGGAGGTGGAAGGAGAAGCTGCAATCCTCATCCCCACCACCCTACCATCATCCATCACAGTTCCCTGCCCCCACCACTGCCATCACCCGGTGTGGCTCCTTGCCCCTCTACCACTGCCCCTGTCCCCCCCTACTGTTGCTACTCCAGCCCCACAGGTTCCTTGTGGGTCTCTGTTTGTAGAATAATATAACTCCATATCACAAGACTGCTGAGGAAGAATAAGATATGAAAATCCACTTATGCCTCTGAACTTTAGAGGCAAGATGATTTATAAACTTACTAGACATTGTAACATAAGGAATTCATTCCCACAGCAGGTGATTATGCCTTCTTGCTCCTATAATCAAAGGCAGTATATCTTTAACTATCAAGGCTTGGATCATATGGCAAATAACAGTTGATGGAAGGGATTTCTGTCTGTGAAATAAGACTTCCTTTTCTTCCCCCCTCCTGCTGCAGCCTCAACTGATCTCTAATTTTGCACCTGGACATCTCTCTCCCCTCCCTCCCAAGAAACAGTATGACCAAAGAGTAAGAAGTCTGCTGCAGGAATCATAGAATCATAACATAGAATAATAGAGTTGGAAGGGGCCATACAGACCGTCTAGTCCAACCCCCTGCCCAGTGCAGGATCAGCCTAAAGCAACTCTGACAAATATTCATCCAGCCTCTTCTTGAAAACTGCCAGTGAGGGGGAGCTCACCACCTCCCTAGGCAGCTGATTCCACTTTTGAACTACCCTGACCATGAAAAAGTTTTTCCTAATATTCAGCCGGTACCTTTGTGCATGTAATTTAAGCCCGTTGTTTCGGGTCCTACCCTCTGCTGCCAACTGGAACAGCTCCTTGCTCTCCTCCAAATGACAACCCTTCAAATATTTAAAGAGAGTAATCATGCCCCCCCTCAATCTCCTCTTCTCCAAACTAAACATTCTCAAGGCCCTCAGCCTTTCCTTGTAGGGCTCAGTCTCCAGACCCCTGATTATCCTCGTCGCTTTCCTTTGCACCCTCTCGATTTTGTCCACATCCTTTTTGAAGTGAGGCCTCCAGAACTGCACACAATACTCCAAGTGCAGCCTGACCAAGGCAGTATAGAGAGGGGCTATGACTAGAGATGGGCACGAACTGCATTACGAACGTCAAAAACCCATGAAAATGGCGATCGCGCGATTGTGACCCAGCGGATCGTGATTGGCCACGGCCAATGATCCAGCGGTAGGGAGAGGCCCGGTTCGGGGCATTCAGGCTCGGTTCAGGAATCCAGACACTCAGGTGCCAGCAATCTATTCTCCTGGCAACAGAGCCAGGGGAATACCTGAGCTCTGTTTGCCCTCCTTCTGTCACCCTGGAAACCCGAATAGAAGCCCAGCTTTCCTTGATCAGCAGGGCTTCCTTCCAACCATGGCGTAGCAAAGCAGTTACAAGTTGGGAGAAGACACCCAGGGGAGGGAGGGGGAAGGGGGTGTTCTGTAGCCATGGGCACTCCAATCTCATCCCTGCAAACCCTGATAGGCAGCTCTGACAGCCAAACACAGACCTCCTGTGTTGCTGAATGGGACCCATGCTTATAAATAGCCATGGGCTCTCAGGCTGGGTTTCACTTTCTGCTAGCAGTGGAGTGGGACAGAGCTCTTGCTTGCCACTTGCTAGCCTTTGGAGAGAGAGACTGAGAGAGTACAATTGAGCTTGGCTTTGGTGGATAGGGATCTATCTCCTTTGTTTCTCTGGGAACAATGGGGCGCCCCTCCACTGTGGCCTCCACGATCCACAGTTCGGTTCAGGAACGGGAGATGTTCGTTGCTGTTCAGGAATTCAGGATTGTGGTCTGCACCGAACCACGATCTTCTGGTTCGGTAAATTTTTTTGGTTCATGCCCATGTCTAGCTATGACCTCCTGCGATTTCGATGCTATGGCCCCTTTGATACAACCCAAGATTGAATTAGCCTTTTTTGCCACCGCATCACAGGAAGAGACAATTAGTTAATATTCCCCTTTTCTTTTAGTGGAAATGTTTTGTGAGATCTAACAAAAATTATGATGACACACAAAAGGGATGGCATTTTTTAATCTGCTTTGCCTGTGATGTTCCTGTGGACATCTGGAAGTAGATGTTTTTGTTCTAGCAAAACATCAGAGATGAATCAAATTGTTTTGAGAAGATGGTGATATTTCTTCATATGGGTGTCTGTATGATGGGCAGGGAGTTTCAACACATCTTTAGGGTTGTTATCAAATTCTAGAACTGGAGAGTTCCTCTTATGATAAAACATCAGCACAATGTCAAGGAAAACAAAAATGGCTTCGATAAGACTACCATTATTTTTCAGGAGGGTTCCGCACATTTCTAGACAAGATGGGCCCTTGGTCTGATCATGCATAAATAATTATTTGATACAAACAGTGATTTTGATCTACCCCAACTTAATGAGGGAAACTCAATATTGTGGGATAGGTTTAGCAAGAAAATGAGGTCTAGTCCTCAAAGATCATCTCATCTCACTGAAAGCCAGTGTGTGTAGTGGTTAGAGTTTTGGATCTGGAAGACTCAGGTTTGAATCTTCACTCTGCCATGGAAGCTTGGTGGGTGACCTAGGGCCAGTCACACATTCTCAGCCTAACCTACCTTACAGGGATGTTTGGAGGATAAAATGGAAAGGGAAAAAATGATGTAAGCAGCTTTGGTCCCCATGGGAGAGAAAGGCAGAGTATAAGGAAAGTAAATAAATACAATTATCACACTAAAATTACAAAATTGCAGCCATGATAGCTTTGGCACATCAAAAAGTTTTGCTTAAGAAAGGCCAAAAAGGATGGCTTTTTACTTCTACCGGGAGGCAGATCCTAACATGCTCCATCTTTTTCTATATTCTTAGTAACAAAAGCTGCCAGCTGTTGTTTGTTTGCAGGTTTTTAAGGGCTCTTGTAGTATACTTCATTTTTCTAAGTGATTCTGCTGAAGTGTGTATTGGTTCTATTGCCTCAGAAACATCTTACCATTGGATTTTATAGCTATCGGCCACAAAAGAGGCAGAATGAAGGAAAAGTGAATCGCATTCAGGGCCATTTGTAACAACCATCAACATGCTCATATCACAGAAACTCTCTGGGATGAATGAGGGATGTCAGAAGGAATACACTGCGGCAAGCAGAAGAACTCAGGAGGAAATAAAGAGAAATGTAATGGCAAGAATGGACACATGAAGAATTACCCACATGGGGAAAGTCTGACCAATTTCCAGTCACAGTTTAAAGCAATCACTCAGAGAAGCATGTTGAACATGAAAGGGAATCTTACTACTATGCTGTGTGCGATATAGCGGCTTCAGAAATTATTCCAAGGAAGTTAAGAACCCTCATAGCTTTTAATTAGCCTGCTTGTGAATCCATATTAGCAGCACCTGAACAGCCTCAGTTAGGAAAACAGCTGTTCTAAAAATGTTCCCACCTTGAAGCCCAGAGGAAATTCTTAATCCCCAGAAGTGACCATACAAGTGATTCTTACAAGCCCGTTGTTACAGACCGTCGGTTTGGGCTTTCTGTTGCACATGCACTTCGGGAAAGGATTTCCAGCTTTTCTACTTCATCCCAAACCTGTCAGCTAATATTTTACCAAGGAAAGTGGAGACTTTGGAAAATTGTCCGGAACTGGTAGCCTGATTATACTCATTATTATTTTGATGCAGGGCTGATAAAATAGATCGGGGACAGCCATGTTTGGTAGTACTGGAACACAGTCAAATCTTTCGGCAATAAACTCGGGGCTGGCAGTGCCACATAATCAGATCCTTTCACGCCTTCTTATTTATTATTTATTTTATTTATTTCAGATTTCTATTCTGCCCTCCCTGCGAGCAGGCTCAGGGCGGATAACAACATATTAAAAATATAATTAAAAATGCATGTATATTAAAAACAACATGTTTAAAACAGCCTTCACAGGGAGGGTTGAGATTTTATACACCCCTTTTTTCAGGCCCGCGGAGGCCCAGCCTCAGCCATACGCCTGGCGGAACAACTCTGTCTTACAGGTCTGGCGAAAAGATAGTAGGTCCTGCCGGGACCTGATTGTAGCAGACAGAGCGTTTCACCAGGTGGGAGCCAGGACCGAAAAGGCCCTGGCTCTAGTCAAGGCTAAGCAGGCCTCCTTGGGGCCAGGGACCACCAGCAGCTGTTTGTCCCCTGATCAGAGTGTATATCCGGGTAATATATGGGGAGAGACGGGGAATATATGGGGAGATTTTATGTAGTAAAATGAGCCCCACCTTGCAGCAAATGCTTCATAGTCAGGGGAACACACAGACTGATGTATAAACATGACCAGACTTCTCCGTTTGCTAAAGCTAAAGGGAAATATAGAACAACATATATACCTTTGGGAAACAATTTTACCAATATACATGTGCAGGTTAAATTTTAACTTGAATACAATTGGGGAGGGCAAGATTAGAACACAAGATCCAGATCCAGTCTCCAAGATTACAACACTTCAAACACAGCAGAGATAACTCTTAGCGTCCTTATCCACTAAACACTTCATGCAAAGGAAAGAATGGAAGACATACAACAGAAAGGTGTGGGACTTGATATACTGTCATCTACCACCGGCTGGTGCCCAAATTAAGCATGTCAGCTTAATATGTGGCATGAGCTTTTTCTCTGATCTGAACTGTTTAAAAACTCACCAGCTTGACTTAGATTTACAGGATAGATTGGTCAAACATTGGCTCTGTTGTATAACCTCCATTAGCTTTTCTAGGGCTGCCCACATAAATCCAGACAAGAATGAGAGAACAACCTCTGTGTCTACAAATCATAGCGGGATGTTTGGAAGGGCTCCACACATCAAGCCGAAGCTGTACAATTCAGGCCTTTGGTCCTGAAAAAGAAGTGTACTAATTGAGGCATTGTTTATGTCAGCAGACTTATGCTCAGTATCAGCAGACCCAAACTTTAAAAAAAAAAGGAAAATCCAAATGAAATTGCATGCAAAAGTGAAGATCTGTTCCCTTCATATGAAGATTGTGGTGCTTATCTGCATAAAGAGGAGGGAGCTGACAGATAGTGTTGAGGGATAGATAGGAAGGAAGGAAGACAGATGATTTCTTCCCCACTTTCCCCTATTTTTTCTTCTGTCTCTCACCACTCATTCATGATGCCCAATAGGTACATGTGGCAAGCCTAGACTAGACCTGTGAATCATGTGAGCTGCATCTATTAAAATACATGATTCCCCATCCAAGGAGAATCACACAGAAGCCTAATTCCGCACACAAGTAGATCCCAGCTGGGCTGGACTTTTATTGCAAGAAAGCCTTTTCCTCAAATATTTAAGAAGTATAATCACAAAAATGAATTACGCATACACAGAGGTCTTTTCAGGTTATGGGATCATTCTTTTGGTACCAACCCCAAACATAAAGGAAGCCATTATTAACTTTGCACATTCCTTATGTAAATCTAATTATTTCAATATTTGTACAGCAACTCATCTCTGCTTTTAAAAGACCTGTATAAGGGTGGATTTAAGGAGGGAATAAACCTTAACTTTTTAATTCTAAAAAAATACACTAGATAACCATTCCTCATAGACAAGTAGTATATTCTCACTTTCCTCACCTCTTTACTACTATGACGATTATATGCTACATCATCTTTCTAATTTACATTTTTCTCTATTTAGCACCTTCCAAAATTGTTTTTCTCTAGCACTTGCATTCTCACCCGTGGTAAGAAAGAGAGGATAAAGATCAGGCGATTACGAAATAAAGCTTAAATTGCATTGTTAGAATATCATTTTATGCACAGAGCTTGGATGGCATCCAAGCTGCTGGGTGATTTCACACTCCCTTGAACTTTGTAATAATTTTATACCAGTGATTTGTCTTCTTAAACCAAAGAGCTCATTCTGTCATGGGTATGTATATTCAAAAACTTCCATAAAAATAATTTCAAGGTGGATATCCATTATAAAATTGCAAAATTTCTACCAAAAGTCATGGAGCTGACCTCACTGACATTCAGTCCTGTATGCTCTCATTCATGTTATCCCTTTTTTCATGGCCATTGATGTCCCCTTTTTTTAGCATGGCATGTTTCCATATATGCAAATAGTCCTGGGATGTTTATGGGTTTAGCGTAATGGCAAGTGATGTCCCAAGGGCAGTGATGGCTCAACAGAGTAGGAGGAAGCAGTGACCTCACCAAGGCCATTTCTCTCTCCCAGTTAAAAGCTTTTAGATTCTATTGTTTTCTCAACCTCTCATCTTTTTGACAATATCCTTCCTGGACATCAGACTGCCAGTACTGCTCATGTGCCACCTTGGATAGAGAAGAGTGACCTACATCCATCAATCAAAATTGTTGCGTTGTGCTGATATTATAGCATGTGGCAATGTAGCATTACAAGGTCATCATCACAGTTTTGAGACACAGATAAAGGAGGATGGAAAAATCAATATCACTTTTCAATAGGTCACACACATATACAAAATCCAATCACACTGTGATAACCATTTCCTCACAGCCAACGTCACTGTTTGTTGTGTTCAACCCAAAGCTTTAAATGTTCTCTGCTTCACAATTCTGAACCAACAATGGTTGACGGTACATTTAATAAATATTCATTCCAGCCAGTTTGGTGTAGTGATTAAGAGTGGCAGAACTCTAATTTGGAGAACCAGGTTTGATTCCCCAGCCAGCTGAGTGACCTTGGGTAAGTCACAGCTCTTTCGGAGTTCTCTCAGCCCCACTCACTCCACAGGGTGATTGTTGTGAGGATAATAATAACACACTTTGTAAACTGCTCTGAGTGGGCATTAAGTTGTCCTGAACGGTGGTATATAAATCAAGTGTTATTATTATTCCTTGTTTTTGATTTCCTGAATCAGAATGAAGATGAACAGTGCTACCCTAAGCAGATTTACGCCCTTCTAAGTGCATTGAACTGAATGGATGAGGCTTGAAATCAGTCTTCTTGAACACGTCCATATGAAGTCATTCAATGAAATTGAGCTAATGGGCACATGTTTTGGCATAAGCATATAACCACAGAAGCTTTTTTCTCTAAAAGAAGGTTTTTCAGCTCCCTGATTCTTCGCCAGGTCTGTGAGCACTGTATAATAAAGTGGGAAGAAGAAAAATAAATTGCAAGGCCAATGTTATTTTTCAGAGGCTGCAACTGAGGTCTAAGAATCTGATGGCAAGGAATTGTTTGCCAACTTTGTCCTATGACAAAGTTCTTCTCTAGCCCGCTTCACAATGAAATGATCCTACAAATTAGTTTATTCAACTAGATACTTTAAGACAATGAAAGACTGCTCCTCAAACTTACTCTGCTAGTTCATATGTGGTGATGGAATAGCTACGCCAGGGGAAGGCATACTACCAAACATTATTTCAAAGTTCTTTCCCTGCTGTTTCGGCCTAAAAATCCATGTTTCTGAATTCACTTCTCTCTTACTCCAATTAAAGTTGAGACTGATTATTTTCCATTTCCTGAAACCAATTCCTTTATTGTAAAATACACACACACAATGGATGGCAATCGTTTACTTCATTTATACCCTGCCTTTCTCCCTAATGAGGATCCAAAGCTGCTTACATCATCCTCTTCTCCTCCGCATTATCTTCTCAACAACCCTGTGAGATGGGTTAGGCTAAGCATGTGTGACTGGTCACCCAGCGAGCTTTCATGGCAGAGTGGAGATTGGAACCTGGGTCACCCAGACCCTAGTCTGTCACTCTATCCACTATGCAGCATTGGCTCAATTCCCAGGAAAGAATTGTTCCATATCTTTGGGTCTTCTGACAGCAAGCGTTGTTTAATTATTTCTCTATTCATTTAATATATATATATGTAAGCAGTTTACAAAATGTGTTACTATTATCCATACCCAACAATCATCCTGTGAGGTGGGTGGGGCTGAGAGACTCTGGAAGAGCTGTGACTGACCCAAGGTTACACAACATACACGTTTTACCAAATAAGATCAAGAGTTTTGAGTTTAATTCATAAAACTTCCAATCCTGATTTGATGGACCCTGAGTAACCATGGTTAATGGAGGAGCATGTATTCAGGCAATTACACTGATAGCTAATTTAATTAAACCATGGTTTTATATTATGTGTGAACATGGCTTCTTTAAAAAAATGTTTTATTTGTCTTGGCGGCGGTGGTGAGTGCCATCAAGTCATAGTTGACTCATGGCAACCCCAGTAGGGTTTTCATGGCAAGAGACTAACAGAGGCAGTTTACCATTCTCTGCCCCTGCATAGCAACCCTGGTCTTCTCTGAAGGATTCCCACCCAATTACTAACCAAGGCTGACCCTGCTTAGCTTCTGAGATCTGATAAGATCAGGCTCGCCTGGGCTATCCAGGTCAGGGATTTATTTGTCTTACATTAGTGTATAATGGTATGTTCATGCTATGGTCACCTTGTAGTTGTATAATAAACATGTATACAGTTTTAAGCAGAATATATTACACTGTATTTATACCACAGTGTAACAGATTTAATACCTTATATCATAAATGAGGCACGTTTTACATATATTATAGCAAGTGCATGTGAAACGCTACAGCACACAGACACAATACACACAAATCTACAAAACCAACAAAGAAACGCAGAGAACCAAAACGGATGACGAACATATAAATGGATATAAACAGGAACAAGACCCATGCTCCTCCCTAGCAACAGTACAGTTGGCAGAGATGCGGCCACCAATGTTCAGAATGGTTAGCCCTCCTTTGGAGATCATGGGGCAGAGCTTTTAAAATGTAACTACCGGCTTATAGCTGCTTTATGGTTTAGACTCATCCTGCACAATGTGTGGACCACCAAGCCAAACACAGCTTGTCAGCCTACCGAGGGCCTGATAAACCGCCTGTTTGTGATTGCCGCCTGAAGCCACACAAACAGGAGCCAAGCACCTGGCAGACCACAATACATGACTGGCAGGGTATGTTCAGCTGTTAAGGTAACAAGTTGCATGAATTAAGCTGCAGGTCACTGACGATCTGGCTGCTTAACAACCCTTGATCTGTCTTTACAAAAAAAATTGTCCAGTTACGGGGCGGCACCTCCCTGTTATCAGACTATGTTGAAACTCACAAGCAGATGTAAATGAGACGTTGCAACAAGGAGGCTTATCACATTCAAACAAGGACAGAGTTCCCGTATCATATTTGTTGCAAGGAAGAGCGGATTCTGGCAGAATCCTTGTCGCCCTGCAGGAATGAGAAAGTCTACTTTGCCAAAACTCTACAACTATCAGCAATACAAGTTTCCTTTCCACATTTAGCCAGCCTGGTTGTGAGCCAAGGGTTGGACTCAGCTGGCTTTTATACTCAATTTTATCTATTTCCTCTCTTTACTACAGGAGATGGCAGACAGATCCCTGGATCTGTCTCCTTGGTTAAATGACATTTTATTCAAAAATCAGATCTTTTCCATATGCATAGGTCCATAAGCTTACTTAGAAGCAAGGATGCAGCTAAGCAGTACAGCTTCCTTGAAAGGAATAAAGGCTTGAGGAAAGTACAGGTCTAAATACTCAAACATTCCCCTCCCTTCTAACCCACAATTTTGAGCAGGAAGAAGTCTGGGAAACTTTTCTGGAGTTTATACATTAGCTAGACAAGATATAGAACACTGTAACATTTCAGACATTATAAGGTCATTTCAGTGAGCATCAAAGAAAGAGATTATCCATAGCTCTCCCAGCTGCATTCTCAGGTTGTGAGAGGGAGAAACGAAAGTGATGTACATAGATTTGCAATATGAAATCAGACAGTAACACAACACCAGCATCCAGCATCCCCCAGAACAATGACATGGTTGTATGGGTACAGACATACATGACACCTTTCTCCTCAATGGGGATCCAACATGGCTTACATTCTCCTCTCCTCCTACTTTGGAAGTAGGGAAGGGATCTACTAAAATTACCCAGAGCAAAAATTACCCAGAGCAAGATGGATGTCACTGATAATTTGGGTGATCTGGGAAGAGTTCACCTATCTGGCACTAACAAGTCTCTTTCCTTTCGACTCCACATAACCTTTCCTTCTGAGTTAATGCAATATATAATGTAATATATAAAATAAACCAAATCAATAAAGTTGCCAGATCTTGGCCTTTAACTTTGGGGTTGCAGCACAGCTTCCTTCAATCATATCAGGCAGGAATTCAGCCAGTGAATTCAGTCAGTGAATTCCTCACTTTGCTTCTCACTTGTGGAAGAAGGAGCAGTCGTTGCACTTCCAGTCAGTTATTAAAACGTTCTGCCAATTATGCAAGGCACAAGAGATGTGAAAGGAGGGGGGGGGGAGAATAGGCTAATCCTACTCTACTCCCATATAAATTCAACATCTACTAGTACATTCCAAGTACTGAAAGAAAACGGCACTCCCGGTGCATGCGTAGCACGCTTGTCTGGGCGCCACAATTTGCCCCCCTGCGTAGAGGAAGGGATGAGCTCTGCTTACCAGGCATCCGGGCATCTGCGGGGGGCGGGGCCTGGGCCTATAAAGGCTGGCTCCGCCTCCCGTTGTGCAGCAGTCGCGCCGAAAGCTCGACCCACCCTCCTCATCCCTTTGGTATTGGCAGTACAGGATCAGCCGGTCGCTGTTTTCAGGGCCAGGTAGGAATTTTTTCACCTCCTGTCTGATTGGCTGCTTGGCCGGGGGTGTTTTTCGCCTACCTTGTACTGTCATTTTAGGTATTAAGGTTTACCATTAGTTATGGTTGTCATCCTGGCAGGTTAGTTTGGGTAGGCAGAGCGGGCTGGTGAGCACCCGGTGGCACCTTCCCATTGGTGGGGAATGGAGGTCTGTCTCGGATCGGCTGGCGGGCTGTACTGCTGCCAGCTCAGAGGGCAGACTCCCCGTGAGACCCCCTGAACAAGTCCTTCCCTCGGGCTTCACAGCTGGGGGTTTATGGAGCTTGAAGGGGGGAACCACTTGCCTGGCCGGCCAGGTTAAAGCCATCTGCATGGATGGCTCGTGCCTGGGGCATGGGGTGCTCGCTTAAGCAGGTGGGGAGGAGGTCCCATTGACCCCTTGGCTCGACCTGTACCACTAGTTATACCCCTTGCCGTTATTACGTTATTGTTGGTCAATAAAATGGCCCTGTTTTATACCCAAGTCTTTGTGTCCGTCTCTTCATTCCGAATAGGGGGGCAAAAGAAACGCAATGGGATGTTTTTCCTTCATGAATGTGAAATGCTTTTGATTGGTTCACTCATGCATGCATATCACTGGATTGCTGTAAAGTTGACCATTACCTAATGATGTGAATGGGTTCCACTGTGTTTGATTTGACATTGGTTGATGGAAAAGTTTTATCTATGCCTGATTCATTTGTATTCGCTTATTCTTACCTGTAATACTTTGCTGGACTAAGTTATCCCCATGTCTTGGCTCCTTCTCTTGGAAGAAAAGTATCAACTCTAGGCTACAACTGAGTTACCCATATGATGGTCTCCAAAGAATATCTTCAAGGTTCTTCAGAAGAAACACATTTATGTATCCACTACCACTGAACATTTGATCTAGGATTTCCTCACAGCAATCTGAAGAGCCGGTACTTTTAAATCTTCTGGGATCAAAGGCTACCTGCAACAGCTTCTCTTCCAGTCCTTCTCCAGATTCTATTGTCCATCAACTCCTTCCTGGAAGGAGCAGCACATATCATTACAGCAGGCAGGGAAGAGAGTGGAAAATATGACCAAGAGTAGACAAGGGGCTCCTGGTTCCTGATCCTTCAGAGAACTTAAAGGAACCAGACAGCTCTTTGGGTTACCACCTGGCAACCAACTTCTGAATACATAAAAGAGAAATTCTTAGACCAGTTGTTCTCAAACTGGAAGCCTAGACCCCATAGTGGATCAAGGTTCTCTTACAGATGGGTCACAAGTCAGGGAACGAGAAGGAACAGGGTGAGCTGAGAAAGAGGGCTTGATGACAAATCTGAATTTACCTCTGCATGATGTGCTCAGTAAAGCCATATTTTTAAAAATGCCAAACATGATGAATAAAATATAGAATCATAGACTTGAAGGCACCTCCAGGGTCATCTAGTCCACAATGAGGAAAATTCACAACTACCTCCCCCCACACCCTCAGTGATCCCTGTTCCATGCCTAGAAGATGGCAAAAAACCTCTAGGATCCCTGGCCAAGCTGGTCTTGAGAAAATTCCTTCCTGACACCAAAGTTGCGTTAGGCATTACCCTGTGCCATGAGAACTAAGCACAGATGTAACCCTTCCTGCCCTCCCTCTCATGATCTGCCTAGGTTCACAGAAGCAGCATTGCTGTCAGATGGCCATCTAGCCTCTGCTAAAAAACCTTCCAAAGGAGAGGCCACCCCTCATCCCCAAGAAAGCCTGTTCCACTGAAGGACCACCCTAATTGTCAGGAAGTTCTTCCAAATGTTTAGCCAAAACTGAAATCGATGTAAGATTCCTGCACTTTACCTTGGTAAGCAAGGAAGTAGGGTGCAGTAACTTTGCAAGAGGGTTCCATAACGGTGCCTGTAATCAGAAATGCAGTTAAGAAAACTGTAGTGCCTTTAAGCATTAGGGCACTTAAATTCTCTTAAGAGGGGATGCTAATTTCCACCAATTCCCCCCTCCTGCTGCAATCAGCCCAGAAATTTTGTTCCTGAGGGCTCAGGAACATTTTAATGGAAAAGGGGGGGTCTATATTAGGAGGGAAAATTAGCAGAAATTGCTGTCCTCCTCTCTTAGGACATAGCTCTTATGTTTTCTAAATGTGACTATATGCATTCCGGTAGATTTTGAACAGTTCCATTTCAAAAAGTCTGAGAGCCACTGCTTTAGATAATTCTCATCTCTCTGCTGCTTCAGATTCCTTGTCTTCTGGCTTTGCATTTAAAGATGTTATTTGTGACCCTCAACGGTTCAAATTTCACAGCATAGAAATTTCTTCAGAACAATTTCTACCACGCTGCCTCCAAAGATTTACTCTTCCCTAAATGCATCAATACATTTATTCTGTCCGGTAAAAGATGCAACGATTTACGATTTTATGATCTCAAACACATTTTCTCTACTTGATTTGATGGAAGTTTTTTTAAAAAAAAACATGTAGAAGGGAATTTGTCCTCCTGCCGCTGTAATAGCACCAGCTGGATGAGCAGCAAGATCATCTATTATTTGAACAGCAAGGTGTTTTGTCTTGCCAGATTATGCTCAGTGATTATTGTTGGTTCAGAACTAAAAATCTGTGAACAGAGGATTTTTTTTTCAAGTATTACATGCACAAGTTATGACCGAGCATCTGTTGAAAACTCTGGTTTGCTTTCAGGCATGAAGTGGAAAACACAAAGGAAAGCAGAAGACTCTGGAGTCACTGCACCAAAGAGGGAGTTAGCAAATTGGCTAATTCCAGATCGGGTGTCTTTGACACCTTTCCTGTGTGCATGTATGTGCCATCATGTTGCAGCCGAATTATGGGGAGCCCAGAAAGGGGCTTTCAGGGCAAGTGAAAAACAGAGGTATTTTGCCACTGCCTTCCTCTGCAGAGTCTTCCTTGGTGGTCACCCACCCAAGTGACCCTGATAAGCTTGTGAGAACTGATGAGATTGGGTGACACCATGCTGCTTTCCCTCCCAATGCCCTGCCTAGGACTTTAAGCAACTTCCACCATCACCACCCTTCTCTTTTCAAATACAAAACTGGAGAATGAGCACTGGACATTTCCCAAACTGCAGCATAAAGAACCTGTAGATGATGAGAGATTAGAAAAACAACAGATCGATCACAAAGGTAATAAAAAGAGAAAGGACCCATCCTCATTTGAGGAAACAAAAGTAGGAACAAAGGTCCTTCAGAGATATTGTAAGGTCCTTCACAGAATTTCCACTCCTAAACCTGCACCCACATAAAGTAAATTCTGTGATCTCATGACAACTGCCCCTCGAAAGCACCTGTTGATATGGTCCAGCCCCTCCCCCCTCCTCTATCTCATCTTTACATTATTTTATCCTCTTCTGAGGACAGACATTAAAACATTGGTCCAAATCCACAGCAGAGGGGAGTACAGAGAAGTTACAAAAGAGGGGCCAGTGTAAAACAAGAACCCATCAAAAACTCACCAATGCCTCAAGATAGGTAGTCGCGTTAGTCTGTCTGTAGCAGTGGAAAAGAGCAAGAGTCCAGTAGCACCTATAAAACTATCAAAATTCCAGCTGTATGTGAAGAAGTGACCTGTGACTCATGAAAAGTCATACCCTATCACAAATTTTGTTAGTCGTATGGGTGCTATTGGACTCTTGCTCTTTTCTACTTCACCAATGCCTCAATGAGGCCATTTTCACACATCCCTGCATAGTGCTAAATTCACGGAACGAGGGCATCTTCATGGCATGATTTCTGACATCATAATGCCACGTTTCTTCAGAAAACATCAGAAATCGTGCCACAAAGATGCCCTCGTTCCGTGAATTTAGCACTGTGCCGAGACGTGTGAAAACGGCCTGACTCTTTGATTCCACCTTATGCTGGAATAAATTTAGGTAGGCTTTAAGGAGCTCCTGGGCTCCTGTTTAAACTTTCTGTTCTGGCTATTGTGAGCCAGAGAGCAAGTCACAAGAAACCAGGAAACAAAAACATGTGTCATCCCAGAAAACTCTCTAGACCAGAGGCGTGTCTGTCCTTTACACAGTATCCGAGATCAGTGACTTTCTCCTTTACTCACTCATTAATCAAGCTGCTAATGATCACTTTTGTTATCTCTCTGAGTCTTCCTGGAGTTTGCTATCTGCTTTACTGGGGATATTTCTGTCCTCCGAATTGAAGTCGTTAATCATGTTTGGTTTACTGATTCCCATTTGCTTAGCATCCTTAAGCATTCCCCCTGCCTCCAGCTTCTCTCCCTTCTGAGGTTGATGATGCCTTGATTGACTCCTGCAATCCATCAGTGTCTGATCTCTAGAACCAGCTTGCCCTGTTGCACAGGACATCTCATACCCCCTCCTTGCTGGCAAGAGAACAAATACACTCCATGCAGAAAGGGGCGGGGGACGGAGAGCTCAAAGATAAAGCAGCCACGGTACGTGCCAGATAACCATTATAATCCATTCAAATCTCAGCTTGCTCTCATTATTCCCATTGCCATTATGAGCGTTCGATGACTAGGACATTATTGCTTGTCATAAAGCAACAGCCGTCTCCCTGTGCTTACTTTCTGATCTGAGGAATATAAATAGATCCAACCCTAATAGGAGAAAAAAATAGCTCAATAGCTGGAAAGAAAAAAAAATGATACTCGTAGCCACCCAGCCAGTAGTGTGTGAGGTGGGGGGGAAATAAAAGCAGATTTTTTAAAAAAAAATACAGTTAATGTTTACAGCCATTTGGGCAGCTTGGCAAAGTAATCCATTTAAAAGTGCACTTCATGTTGCAATCTCCATAGGAGTCCAGAGAGTTATTCTCGCTGAAATTTAAACCTTCAGCGGAGTTAGGCTGCATTCGCTGGGTTGATTTAAACAGCCTTAAGCTTTGCAAGACTGAAGCCCTGCAATCCCATCCCAAGCATGTTTACTCAGAAGTAAATCCTATGAATTCAAAAGGGCAAATTCTGGTAAATATGTTGAGAATTGCAGCCTTAGCATCAGGATTTGTGTCCAATGGCGAGGCCATCTGAAGAAGGGAGTTCTGACTCTTGAAAACTCATTCCCTGAAAATCTTGTTGGTCTCTAAAGTGCCACTGAACTCAAATCCTGAGGTTCCACTTTTGATCAACACTGCTACCCGCATAAAACTATAGCCTTAGCATCACTTCTTTAGCAAAATATTGTTGCTTTTAAAATGTTTACTTCTCATCAATAGCTAATAAAGCAATCATAATATAGAGTGCACAGAGACAAGTTATATATACACAAACATAGGCATGCACAAACATGCACACTCGTCCTCAGGGTTCTGTTACATTCAGCTATTAAAACCAAGAAACTTAAGAGTGGTAATCAGCACAAAATTTTCATTTGTGTTCGAGCTCCCGTGCAAGTAGAAATCGAATAAAAAGACCAGAGTAGCCACTTGTGCTAAGTATAATTTATTGGCCATTTCCACACACGTTAAATAATGCACTTTCAATGCATTTTAGCAATCCTTTGGAAGTGGATTTTTTGTTCCACACATGGAAAAGCAGTTCCAAATGTTCACTAAATAGTATTGAAAGTGGACCATCCAACGTGTGTGGAAGCAGCCATTGTATCCCTATTTGTGTTTCTATTTGCACAGCATCTTGTGCAACTGATTTCTGGGCACTATAATACATAGGGGGAAAAGTGATAGGTATTGTACAAGATGTTTAAGGGGAACTGCACTAAACCTGTTGGATCCAAGAAATAATCCGAGGTGGGGCTATGCAAGTGAAGGGAGGAGTTATGGTGCCCTTGGTTCTCAAGAGCTCTCATTGTGTTCTATGCCACAAACTCAATCTGAGAAACAATTGAAGGCAAAACAAGTTTCTGGGGTGATCAGGGGCAGAACTAGCCCCCTCTACAATGTGATCCTTTACTTTCTCCTATGTGAATGAAATAAAGAACTGCACTTGGGGATAGTGGGTGGCCTACCCACCACCAAGAGGGGTTGTTCTCCTGAGGACCCCTGTATTCTGTATACCTCTGTTCCATGCTATCGGTCCCTGGCCCCAAGGAGGCCTGCCTCGCCTCAACTAGAGCCAGGGCTTTCTCAGTCCTGGCTCCTACCTGGCAGAACGTTCTGTCTACTGAGATCAGGGCCTGGCAGGATTTACTATCTTTCCGCAGGGCCTGTAAGACAGAGTTGTTCCGCCAGGCTCATGGCTGAAGTTGGGCCTACGCTGGCTGGAGGATGCAACATCTACCACCCTCCCTGTGAAAGCTGCCCACCACTGTTTGTTTTTCAGCTGCTCTGACTGTGCTGCTATGTCTAGTTGTACTACTGTATTGTTCGTTAATAGTTGTATTGCTGACACTAGGCAAAGAGTGCTGTTATTTTTATATGACATTTTAATGTTTTAACATGGAACATTTTTAAATGATTTTAAGGTTGTTATCCACCCTGAGCCTGCTTTCAGGGAGGGCGGAATACAAATACGATATAAATAAATAAGTAAATAAATAAATAAATCATAAAGACAGCCATTTTGCAAGTGCACTATAATTACAAATCCTTGAGATTCATATTTAAAGGCTGTAGCACACATTCACAAATAAGACTTTTGCTTCTACATTAACAAGCATTAAGGGAAAAGAAGACTGTGGTCATGGACAAACATGTCCTATTGATTATTCAGGATGTCAATAATGTATCCTTGTTAGAGTTCCCAGTGTCCCGGTGGGGGTTGGAGATCTCCCAAAACTACAACTGATCTCCAGGCGATAGAGATCACTTCCTCTGGAGAAAATGGCTGCCTTGGAAGATGGACTCTATGGCACTATACCTCTCCTCTATGGCACTATACCTCTTCCTAAACCCTGCCCTCTCCATGCTCTACTCTCCAAATCTCCAGGCACTTCTCACCCCAGAACTGGGAACCATAATCCTTGTTCTTTTTTTTTGTTCTTTTTTTTTTAAAAGGAAATCTGAGAAAACCATAAACTGGATCCAACGAGCTCTTTCACTGGTGAAAAAGGGAAGGGGATCCCTTTGAAAACCAAAAATGCTATGCAGGGGATCATGGCACATGTATGGACAAAGCAACATGAGACAGGAAATTGATGATATCGAGCGGAACAACTGATTGGACCCAGTCGTGTGTACACAGCAATGAGAACAATGCAAGGAAAATTCTTTTAGTTATCTATCTGGATTTTGAACCTTTTCAATTTTAATGGCACTGTGTAAGAAGCAACAAATTGGAATGCATAAAATAACAAATCAATCACATAGATTAAAAAAAAAATCACATGTAACCTCTAGCATCAAGAGCCAGTAAAATTATTCCAAAGATGGCTCCATTTTTATGGCCAAGCTTGGTAATATTTGGAAGAAGTTAGGCTCTGTTATTCTAGATCAGTGATCCACAACGTGGTGCTTGAGGGCAACATGGCATCTGCCATTGATTTTCCTGGTGTCCATTTACATTTTTGGCAATTTACTTTTTACTTTTTCCATTTACTTTTTTTACTCTGCCATTTACTTTTTTGACAATCTCTTCCCCAAAGCAGAGTCAATACTGGCTTTCCTTAATCTTACTGAACCGGAGGTGCTTCAGAGTAACTCAGGAGACATCACTTTTCTCTCAGTAGGGAGCTCCCATCACAAACAGTTCCCATCATCATCAGGGGATGTTTGGTACCCCAACAATTCTCAGGGAATTGAACAAATGTAGAAAATAAGAGGTACTAAGGGCCAAGCTACACATGACGAATGACACTTGAACAGCAAGTGTATTTCTCCCTGTTCACTTGCCCTCCACTCAATCCACTTGCCGTTCAAGTGTCATTCGTCATGTGTAGCTTGGCCCACAGTTTCATTAGAAAGCCACCCTTAAAAATGAATTGAGATTCTTGCTCAGGTGAAATATCCTTGACGCTGTAAGGGAATTGTTTTTTTTAATAATCTGTCAATGTTCTTCAGATGGGTTCCATACCTTCCTACTCAATGACAAAATTAATTCATGTAGTAAGTCAAACTATGTTGTGGGTATCAACTCCCCTTTAGCATTGGATGTCCTGTATAGGGACAGATCTAGGATTGCTGGTGCCTGGTGCAACCCTTGTCTGGCCCTCTGAGCATGCGTGCAGTGCATGCGTGCTCCTGGCACTGCGTGATGATGTCACTTCTGTGATGTCATCACACAGGGGTAGGAGGCGTGCCACCCATGCGGCAAGCCGGCCGCCCCAGTGCCCAGTGTGCTGCGGAGTTGGCAGTGGCGGTGCAGGTGTGCGCTGGGACGGCCAGCTTGCCGCGTGGGTGGCTGAGTGCAGGGCTAGGAGGCCCTCCGCACGGTTCACCTGCCCCGCTGCCCTGTGATGCCCACACGGCAAGCTGGGCACTCCAGCACAAGGTGTGCCGCGGAGCTGGTGGTGGCAGTGCAGGTGTGTGCTGGGGTGGCTGGCTTGCTGCACGGGTTGCTGAGCGCAGGGCTGGGAGGTCCTGCGTGCACGGCAAGCCAGCTACCCCATCGGCGGGGCAGGCAAGTGCTTCCCAGCCCTGCACTCAGCCTCCCACGCGGCAAGCTGTGGCATGCTCCCGGCAGCTGGCAGCTGCACCTGGCACCTCCTCTTTGGCAGTGCCAGGGGCAGGCTACCCCTCTGCCCCCCCCTCGATCCAGCCCTGGTCCTGTAGCAAATCCAGGGCAAATGAAGAAAGCATCCATTATATTAGCCAAGTTCAAAATAATTCTTAGGGAGGATAGTTTCTGCCAAAAGTTTTTTGTCCATTTATTATAACAACAACAACAGTTGATTTATATATTGCCCTTCACGGCAACTTAACACCCACTCACAGCATTTTACAAGGTATGTCATTATTATCCCCCCAGCAATCACCCTGTGAGGTGGGGCTGAGAGAGCTCGGAGTTCTGTGACTGACTCAGGGTCACCCAGCTGGCTTCAAGTGGAGGAGTGGGGAATCAAACCCTGTTCTCTAGATTACAGTCCTACCGCTCTTAACCCCTACACCAAACTGGCTGTCTGCTGCCTGGCCTCTACAGTGTTTTATTCAATTTGTTTATCAGATGCCATACTTGGATAGGTTCTGCTTTAGTGGTATTTTATATTTTATAGTTACTTATTGATTATTGTTTTATGTATATCTTTTAAAATGGTGTATGTTTTTACTGCTGTTGTAACCTGCCCTGAGCCTGCTTGTGGGGAGGGCGGGCTAAATATCGAATAAACTAACTGAAACTAAAGTTCATTGTGAATGTGGAATTTGCAGTTAGAAGAATCACCCAAGGAACTTCAAGGGGAAAGTGGAGTTTTGATAGGATTCGCAAAATTTCACTTATTCATCGTTGATGTCCTGATTCATTGGGCGGTGGGGAGAGAGGACAATATAAATTGATTTACTAAAAACATTTCTACTGATTTCAACCACCTGAAAAAAAAATGCTCCTGTGGGAGATCTTCTGAGCATCTATAGCTTGATCTCCAGATGACTTAGTGCGAAACTACCACTTCTCAAAAGATGGGGAAAGGGTTTCTCCCATGTATCGTTCTTCTGCTGAGCTTCTCTTTAGGAAATTCCATATTATTCAACTGAAGTATTTGCCTTTCTTTGTAATTACTCTACCGTATGGTCCTCGATTAATAAACACTTCCTTTTTATTACAGACTACACAAACCAAGCTGGCAGCTAACATCTAAGACAAACTGGTAGAATCACACAGTGACAACATCTACAACTTAAAAGGACAAGATGAGGGGGTGCGAATAAGAGAATTTATAGGGACCAAACAGCCTGCAAGGTACATTAACCAGATGCTATGTAGATCATATACTGCATTTAGCCTTGAAAAAGCCTCTACGACTCTGACAGGACAAGCTGTCAATGAATTGCTTTCTTTGGTTTATCGGGAGTATGGCCTGATGCTTCCAACCTGCTCTAGATTTTTCACACAACATAAACAGATGTTCTGATTTACACATGGAGGTCAGACTTATTAAGATAAATGGGAAAGAGGGGCACTCACCCAAGGAATACTGCTTCCTTCAAGATTAGACAGAGGGCATGGATGACATTTTTTAAAGACACCAAGAAGACAAATACAAGTACGGGATCAATGGGAAATGACATGACATGACCAGGGCTGGCACCTGGTTGAGGCGGTGAGGCGGGGGTCGCGGGTGCCATGGGACGGAGGGGGCACCAGAGGGGGTGCCAGGGGCAGAGGCCCGCATCCCGTGCCGCCACCAGCCAGCCCCGCACCGCTGCTGCCACCACCGCACACCCCCGGGTGGGCGCAGCAGCCACGGGCCAGGGATGACAGGCAGCCAGGATGGCATGTGATACATGGGCAGCCTCCTCGCACTGCCCCAGCCACCCACTGGCAGCACTGCATGATGACATCATCACGCAGTCCGGGGCGCGCACGCGAAGCTGACCTCCAGCGCCAGAAACCTTGGCGCCAGGGCTGGACATGACCCTTAGATATTGAGGACCAAAAGTTATAGAGGGAACAGAAAGGGCAAAGAGGGAGGGAATAAGCTAGCCCAGCTCAACCCTTCCTCTCTTTTTTGCTGCCCAGTGATGAAACTGCAGGCCTCCCAGGGAACATCTTATAACCCAGGTACATGTACAGAACAGCTTCTGGTCTTAGTGAGATTTGGCATTGAGCAGAGGGTTGTACCTAGTCCTACAATTTTGCAAAGGTAGCAGAGGTAGAAAGGAGAGTCCACATCTTTATTGAACCTATTTAAAATTCTCTATAAGAACTTGCCAAATGTTCTGAATATGGGTATAATCAAAACAGGGAGGGGAGATTGGGGTCACACCTGCTAGCCCCACCCTCAGCATTTAAGTGTTAATCAGCTCCACATTCATACAAAATACAGAGTCCCAGATCATGCCACAAGTACCTATCAACTTACAGCTTGGATGGGGGAAGGCTGTGGGAACACAACCTGATTGATATGTGCGGGTGGCAGTGAGACTAGCCTGCCACCATGGTCTGAATTCCCTCTCCGCATATTGATTCCACCCAGTTCAATGTCTGAAACAAGCTTATAAGAGAACAGCTCTCAGGAAGAGGAGATCTTTGAACAAAGTAACAGTTCCATTTTGATAATGTAAATAATAGATGAGGGTTGTTCATACCATGTCAAAAAAAAATCTTACAGTTATGACAAATTATTTGTTTCAGCTATAACATCCCTAGAGAGGGGAAATCATTTTCAGAAGACTGACCTGCAGAAAAAGAATGCTAATTACCAGACAACAAAGTTGGGGTTTGTTGCTTTGAAATTTTTGCATCACTTGCCAGATTCCATCAATGTTTTGCATATATGGTCTGTATTAAGAGGGGCAGGGCAATACCCAAGAACTTTTCTCTCTTTTTACTCTTCACATTTTATGGATGATAGTTTCATCACAATACCTTGCTTTTAGGTATGGTGGCCTCAGTCCAGCATACCTACAGGAATGCCTCCCTTCCTATGTCCCTCCACGACAGCTAAGAGGAAAGGGGTCCCAGATGTTTTGCTAATGAGGAACCATAGATTTCAACATTATGTTGCCTTACATATTATCTGTTGCTTTTAATATGTACTCCTATGTGCTTCATATTGTTTAATGTAAGTCCTAGAATTGATTATGTTCTGTTTCAGTGATTCTTCATCCCCATATTGGATCTTTGCTAATACTATGTCTTTGTAAGCTTGTATTCATTTACCCTATGGCATTGTTTATGGAAATGCCCTCGACACTGTATGGAAATGCCTGCCCTTGCCCTTGCCATGGATTGCACTAATCTCACACTATGTAAAAGCAAGAAATTATTTTCAATTAAAAAAGAACCTGAGTGGAAGTCAAAGGACAGAACCACAAGGCAAACTGAGGCTGCATGAGTGAAATTTGAAAATTATAGATGGACTGTGATGCATCATCTTCATCTAATCTATTTTAGCACTATGCATGTTCCTGTACATTCAGTTTGGTGTTCACATAATTAAATCAGAACTCTGGAAAAAGCAAAAGCAACATAAGTCCCATGCTCAAAGATCTCTGCCTGTACATGTCCATGTTGGTCTCATAATGTGATTTCCTGGTTACTGAAGGCATCATGGGGTGTGTGTGTGTCATAAATGTTATTGAAGTTTTTAAATAGCATAAAATGAAGACTAAAAAATAGAAAAGAAAAATAAAAGGAAGAAAAGAATACAATTATAATGAAATAGAAAGAAATAATCACTGATTTTCTCTATGACAGATACATATACATTACATGCTTCACACTCACTTTAAGATTACCATAAGCAAAACACATCTCTTTTCCCTGTACTTTTCTTTTTTACCTCTTAATCTTCAAAAGCACAAATCATCAGTTCATTTTCCCCCTTTTGTGCAAAAATACTATAAAGGGTTTCCAGGCAGCCGTGAATTTAGATAATGACTTTTCCCTAATCAAAGTACTAAGTTTGGCTGTGAAGGCAAGCTCCATCATCTTCACCAACCATTACTCCGTTGTAGGTAATGTAGAGAAAATGTCATGTTGGTTTTTAAATTGGCAAAGTGTGGACTGGTGTTGGATCAATCCCGCTAACCAACTGTCATATTGCTAAATCTTTGCATTCACATCAGAATCCATGGCACCTTTGTTTCAAATTGTACTTTGAATAATACTTGCACAAAGAGATATAACAGTATTTTTGAGACATCATCATCATCATCATCATTACTATTATTATTACTATTATTACTATTATTATTACTATTATTATTACTATTATTACTACTACTACTACTACTACTACTACTATTATTATTATTATTATTATTGTCTGCCCTCCCAGCCAGGACATAAAAAATTCTGCAGTGTACCTACAGGAAACACATCTGATCCACATGCTATTCACTCCCAAGCAACTGCCATGTGGATCATGCTCAGGTGGGCACCACATGAGGAAACCGGTTTCTCTATGTGGGTGGTATGTGACTGTTACAATTCCCACAACTGTGTAGCTTTAAAAAGTGATGTGTATCATCATGGGAATACCATCATCATGAGAATTTCACTAACCATGTATACCCATTTGCACAGCAGTGGCAGTTGATATGAATTGGCTCCTCCTTGGAGCTTGAATTTTCTTTGTGTGTGGTGGGATAGGGATCTACCCCTTCAGGTTTCAGGGCTGCTGTCAGGCTCTGGGGCCAAGCTATTATTTATTACTGGTACCTTCCTGGTGCCTGCTCAGGTCATGTTTCTAGGAGTGGTTCAGTAGGGATCTTGACCAAACTTGGATGATGCCTGGAGGAGAGATGATGCCTGCTGGCCCCCACAAACAGCCAAACACGAACATGTTCATGAACAGGGCCATGTTCATGGTTGTTCATGAGTCCCTGTTCATGGATGGCAATGAACAATGAACCTCATGTTCAGTTTTTTTTTCTGTTCGTGCCCATCTCTAGTACTAACTGTGTTTCAAGAATAACATAGCAATATTTCATTTCCACCAGAAGTGAGAAGAGACTTAATGAGTTAAGGCAAATCTTACTCACCTACTGGAGACATTTCAGGGACACTGGCAACGTAAGGCCCATCAAGGAATTTTGGCTCGTTATCATTAATGTCCTGCACTTTGATGATAAACTCCGATTCAGGCTCCAGGGGCTTCCTCGTTTCTATGTCCACCGCTTGAGCACGTAGGGTGTAGAAAGGCTTCTCTTCGCGATCAAGGCTTTTTATGGCATGAATGTCCCCTGTTGTCTCATCAATGGTAAACACCGTACCAGCTCCATCACCCGATAATGTATACTTGACACTTCCCACTCCCTTGTCCAAGTCAGAATGAAGCTTGATAGCAAAAGAGAGAGAGAGAGAGAAAAGCAAAAGTATTAATAGAGCAATTCCTGGATGGAAAAATGTTAGCTTTTAATATCAAAAATTAGGACCTCGCTATTTGTCAATGACATGAGGGTACATTCACAAGTCACTCAATGGTTAAACACATATTACTACTTGGTTGAGGAAGAGATGGCTATTTATATTGTAGTGTTCCACAGAGGCACATCTTGTTCACTATCTTGCTCCTACATCTATATGAAAACACTGGGAGAGATCAGTGTTTGGGGTGAGGTTCCACCAATATCCACCAAACTGCATTTTTCCTTTCATATCTGTGCAACTGCCTCTCTCCCTATGTTCTGCCATGGCAGTTTCACTCATCTAACCAGGGACTTCTGTAGAAATCTCCCTGCAGCTGGGCTAAATCAACAAATGACCATGCACACATTTTCTCTGTGGTAGCTCCCACCTTATGGAAAAGCCTAACTAAGATCAGGAAAACTCCCATTCTCCTAGCTTTCCACAAACTATGCAAGACTGAATTATTCAGGAATGCTTTCTGCTCAGATTATAAGGCTGCATCATAAGAAACAGGTCAAAGAGATACCTTGGTAAAGGACAGGAACTGTAGACTAGGCTATTGGGTACTGTCTGCTGATATAGACACACTCCTTCTGGGTAGTTCAACTTTGCTAAAGATGTCATGTTAATTACTTACACTTTAATTCAGAAACATTTCATCTATGTGTTCGGCTGCATGCTAGCTTTCAAATTTGCAGTTACCATACCCTATTGTATCTGATTTCATTGCTTATGTTATATTCACTTGCAATATGTAATCTGCCTAGGATCAAAATGAGAAAGGTGAACTATAAATAAACAACAATAATAATAATTCTGTGCAAGTTCTGAACAGGTGCATTGAGAAGGTAATGAGAGGGGTGAGGGCCAGTAAACCGAAGCTTAATCTAGACAAGGATAGGGGCAGTTGGTCAGTGACAAGAGTCAGTCAAGCCCTCCAAATTGGGTCCAGTGTTTGGGCTGGCTAGGCGAACACTTCCCCAACCTAGAATTACTTAGTGGATTTCACACATCCCTATGGAGTACAACATCATAGGTAAAGTTTGGTGTAGTGGTTAAGAGTGGTGAGACTCTAATCTGGAGAGCCAGGTTTGATTCCCCATGCCTCCACTTGAAGTAAGCTGGGTGACCTTAGGTCAGTTACAGCTTCTAGGAGCTCTCTCAGCCTCACCCACCTCACAAGGTGTTTGTTGTTGTGGAGATAATAATGGCATACTTTGTAAACTGCTCTGAGTGGGTGTTAAGTCATCCTGAAGGGCAGTATATAAATCAAATGTTGTTGTTGTTGTTATAGTAAAGAATTAAGCCCAGGCCAAACCATAGAATGAGGCACATATAGAAATCAGCTTCCGTACTCTTTATCAGTTGAAAAACAGTAGCAGCCACTTTCACCTTTCACTGATATAAATGCAGTTCATTACCCAGAACTGGGAACTATAGGAACAACCTTGGTGAAGAAGGTTGGCTGTATGTCCACAGAGACAGCCAATCAGAGACATGGGGGAGGAGTTGAATTGAGATATGTCCGAGGTAACCGTCCCAAACTTTTTGATCCATAGTAGATGCATAAAACGACTCACCTTTCCAGGCTGAATCAAGACAATATTCTTAAGGTCCCTATTAAATATTGAGCCTAGTGCTCAAGTGATGTCAGCCAGGCAGCGACTTCAGCTCATGATAGTAACTTTATTTGCAAAAAGAACAACGTGGCTCCCGAGGGGGCCAGATACATACACCTCCAACTCCACCCCATTTCAGTAACTCCCCAATAAGAACACAGGCACTAGGATCCTTCATTTGCATGCACTAAACAAAAGGTAACGTGTTTACACGACCGCGATTGGCTCCTATCCAGGGGAAATGATTGGTTGCTGATAACCCTAATTCCCAATAGGATTGGCTACCTGAGGAGCCCTGTTTTTCTCAAAGCTAGCCCAATACATAACACCCCCTCTTCAGACAACATATCCCTTCCTCACCCATCAGGTCATATGTTATTGCCCTCTGTTTATCTGCCTTTTATAAGTGGCTTCTAAAACGATCTCACCAGTTCAGTACAAATTAATCTTTTGCTGGTGTGCCGGATTTATTACGATCAGAAGGAAAGCTACCTTTGCCTTCCCCCTGCTACGCGTCAACTATCTTCAGTATTTGTGGAATGAGGGGATAATAGCTCCAGCACAGAGATAATTACTGTCTCTCTCGTCCTGACTACAGTTATTTAAATAGCTGCAATGTATCCAAGTGAGCCATTAAACCACGGTATGTTAGACTACACTCTTTTTCATTTTCATATGCATGTTTACAATGCAGATAAGGAACGGATGACTTAAAAAAGAGTTACAATTAAAAATCATGCATTTTTTTAAAAAATATGTCTGACTGAACCTGCATTCAAATAATTGTGTGCATCGTAAATCATAACGTGGTCCTATTCCTATCTCCCCATAGCAAGGTCCACATGGAATAGATCCTTCGGAAAGTGCCCAAGACATCCAACCACAGAAATCACAAAGATGGCAAATCCCAAGAGTGAGTGTACCTGAATGGGCTTTTTTCCATCTTCACTTTATGATAGGATAAAATTGATCAACCTGATTCACTTTGAGGCTAATTTTAGCATCTCTTTATACAGGTTAACTACAGTGAATTGGTTGATAAATAGGTCTTGTCTCATGGCAGGAGTTTTAGAATGAATAGCCTTTAACAGCTACTTTGATGGACTATATCTCTCTCCTTATATTAATGTCTTTAACAAAATTAAAGTATTGTTCTCTCATAAAGTGAAGAATGATGATATATCCTCCATGGCTTGTGACGAGCCAGGTTAAATCACCATATCTTAGACAAAGAATCATGGCTAGTAGGCCAAGTTAGGCTTCAAAGTGAGTTTCTGACATGTTGCAATCTATTGCATGCCAAGTATTGAGGAACTTGCTTTCCTTTTTGCATGATGGAAGGATTTCAATGAATAATAACATTGTGCTTATCATAACCTTGTGTTTATATACTGCTTTTCTGGACCGATTAGTGCCACACTCAGAGCATTTTACAGAGTCAGTGTCATTATTAGCCCCTTAAACAGACACCCTGTGAGGTAGGTGGAACTGAGAGAGCTCTGAGAGAGCTGTGACTAGAGATGGGCACGATTGGCATTACGATAGAAAAATACCAACGATAATGGTGTTCGCGCGATCGGGACCCGGTGGATCGGTGCTGTCCACGGTGACCGATCCAGATTTGGGGGGGGGGGGCTTCATCAGGGCTTGATCGGGGCGATCGGTATCTGATCGGAGATCCAGTCACTCTGGCACCAGTAATCTATTCCCCTGGCAATGGAGCCAGGGGAATGCCTGAGCTGAGTTTGCCCTCCTTCTGTCACCCTGGAAACCCGAATAGAAGCCCAGCTTGCCTTGATCAGCAGGGCTTCCTTCCGACCACGGAGCAGCAATGCACTCACCAGTTGGGAGAAGAGACCCAGGGGAGGGAGGGGGAGGGGATGTTCTGTAGCCATGGGCACTCCAAACGTTTTTTTGCTTTAAAAAAAAAAACGGGGCTTTGTAGGAGGAATGGCTGTTTTTCTGTCTGTCACTCTCTGTTTTTAACCTGCTTTTAAAACATTGTATTTTGTGGGAAAACCTCATTCACGGCTGTGTGTGTGTGTTTAAAATATGCTTTTGGAAGACTGGCTGCTTGCTTTTAAAATTGGGTGGGGAGGAATGGAGGATTCTGTCCCTGCTTTTTTTTTTAAAAGCTGGCTGAAACATGTTGACGGGGTGTCTCTCTCTCTCTATTTGGAGAGGCAGGGACGGGTTAAAAACTCCCCCCCTCTGTTCCAAGTGTGTGTGTGTGTGTGTGTGTGTGTGTGTGTGTGTGTGTGTGTGTGTGTGAACATCCCCTCCCTGAGGGGAGGCGGCTCATCGCCAGGTTAAAAACTTTCCCTCCCTCTGCTCTAAGTGTGTGTGTGTGTGTGAACATCCCCTCCCTGAGGGGAGGTGGCTTGTTGTCGCCTCCCCATGCCCGCCAGACTTGGTGGTCGCTGCCACCACCCACCTTCCCACATAGCTGGGAACAGTGGGGCGCCCCTCCGCTTTGGCCTCCCCGATACCCGGATCGGAAATGGGAGATGACCAGTGTGGATCGGTGATTTGGGGTCGTTGCTGGCACCGATCCCTGATCAGCTTGATCGGTAATTTTTTGGGGGTCATGCCCACCTTTAGCTGTGACCAAGGTCACATAATTTACACATAAAATACTTTGGAAATAAATAATATTTGTTGAAAATCAATTATACTTGGTACTATTTCCTTATGAATTTACACACTGTGGCAAGGAATTTAGCACAGAGAGCAGTAATCAGTGGATTGGCACCTAAATGCAGTTTCCTGGTAAGTTTTGAGTCAGAAGTTCTCAGAACAACCCAGAAGTCTACCTAGCAAAGGAAAAAAAAACTTTGCTTGAATACCCACATAAAATCAACAATAAAGCAAAACATGTCCATTTGTCTCCACCATGCCCTCTCTGCAAGGGCAGACACTCTCTCACACAGGGATCTTTCTATAACGCCCCTCCATAACCGCCGAGGGGAGTGCATTCCACTTGGCTAACGAGAATGCCCTACAATGTTTGGAGGTCTCTAGTAACAAAAAGTAGGCAGCTGGGACTAGAACATATCTGGTATTCTCAGATTAGAGTCCTGCTGTTCTTAACCACTACACCAAACTGGCCTAAGTCCACAGACTTTTCTCTGCCTGTAATACTCTTCTTGGAGCCTATCGTTTCCCCCCTCCCCAAAAAATTAAAGTTTGCAACTCATTCTGATACTCCAAGAACTTTGCTAGCCATCCTCTTTTTTGCTAGACCTGCTCCCTTTTTTCACTTCGAGTTGCACATATTCTATTGTGCTGTGGACTCTTTTTCTCCCTCCACAGATGTCTCCATATTGTGCTGTATTACACCGAAGACTCATTTCGATGGAATTGAGTTTCCACAACAGTAAAAGACAAAAGCATGTTAGCCAGCTGTACCTGTCTTATTCTAATCTCACTCTCTGACAAAGCTCCAGATTAATTTCAGTTTTGGGGCATGCAAGACACACTAAGAAACAGTTGTGCAGGGGGTAGAACTGTAGATCTCTATCCTCCAAGACATCTGCTTGGTGGCAGGGTTATTGTTGACATTCGCTGAACTAGATCAGATGGCATGTGGGGGGAAAAATCAGATGCCTGGAAAAGATAAGCATCTGCTCTGCTCTCTCAAGAGTTTGTTCTTGACTTTTTTTCCTGGTTACCTCCAACTTTAGAAGAAACAGAAAGCATTTGTACAGATTAAGAAGTTGCAGTTTTGTTTCTACCTGACATGGTACAACAGACTTTTGTTTTGGTTTACTCTGAGCAGGAAAGTGCATATGAGGTGTATATGCACATTATACATAAAAAATGGGTTGAATAGCTCTGCCCTACCTTCAGAATATATTGGGAGTTGTAGTTCTGGGAGCAAAGATTTTGTTCACTGTGTAATAAATAGCTGTACTTTATTTTATTTTCTTGTTGCTCAGTCTTCTGGTTCCTGTTCTGGGAGCAAAACCAGAGACCTCTAACTGAATTCTCAGCACACAAACCAAACTAAAAATTCAAGGATTTTTTGCAGAAAGCCAGAGTAGGTAAAGTCTCATAAAAATGTATGTTAGTAATGTAGAAGTACTTTCCCCCTCACAGCACAGCAATTATTTTGTCTTCTCAGCTCTTCCCTTTCTGTTTGTTTATTCATCCTTGAAAGACCTTGCCTAATTCTACCCTAATCATTTAGGAACCAATAGGAAACCAAAATCCTAAAATTTTAAAAAGATGGCATGTCCAAAGTTTTAAATTTAAAACCATAGCAAAATAGAACTCTTAGCAGGAAATAACAGTCATTAACCCTCCTCCACCCAACTTCAAGGGATTCCCCCATCACCAGTCCTTCCTTCACCTTATCTAACAAAAAAATGAGGATTGAATGCTGTCATGGAATGGGCTTTTAAATGAAAGGTTTACCAAGTGCAGCACCCAGAGAGTAGAAGGGAAAGGGTTAAAAAAAACTGCCAGAAGGGAGAATGATTGACAAGCCACTCCCCCTCTCTGTGATTGGCCAGTGAGAAGGTAATAATTGGTGCTGAGTTGACATAATTGTTAGAGGAGTTGAAGTCTGGAGTCTGACAAGGAGGGTCACACCAGTAACTCTCTGTGTGAGGAGAAAAGAAAAGTTTGCCTTATTTGGGACAGCTTTAGGTTTAAAGAAGACTATGTCATCAGGAAGGGGCTGGTGGCAATGGGTAAATTACCCCCATTTCCCTTCTATTTCTCCCCAACTGGCCAAGTGAACAGTGGGGGGGGGGCAGTGGCTGGGAGATCCCCTACCTCCAGTGTGGCCCTGGCAACCCTAGGTGGGAGGCCTCCCAATGGTAAACCACTTTGCCTGCCACTACTCTGAGTAAATCCCTACATGCAAAGTATGAATTCATATGTACTTGGGGCGATTCCCCAGAAATGCAGAAAAAAGTGATTTTGTAAACTAACCACGCACTTCCTGTACCAAATTTCCTCAAATGTTTTGAAACCATTGGCTTGGGTCTCAAGAAATATCCCTGCTTGTAGAAGGGATTTTCAGCCCTGATCTGGATAGCCTAGGTGAGCTTGATTTCATCAGATCTCAGAAGCTAAGCAGGGTCGACCTTGGTTAGTACTTGGATGAGAGACCTCCAACAAAGACCAGAGTTGCAGAGGCAGGCAATGGCAAACCACCTCTGATCGTCTCTTGCAATGCAAACCCCACCAGGGATCATCATAAGTCAGCTATGACTAAAGAGCACTCTCCATCACCAGAAGGGATTTTCATTGGCAGCATGGGACTTCTGCATCTCCCTACTCCCTCTGCAAGCCACAAGAGATCCTATTCAAAAAGGCTTTTTATTCAAATGGAGGGCTGTATTGTAGGGATGGGGTCTCAGATGCTTCGCTACTGAGTTAGGGACCATAGACTTGATCACTATATTATCTTACATATTATCTGTTGCTTTAAATATGTCCTCCTATATACCACCTGTATTTTTTCTACTCTGTATTGAATTCTTGCTAATGCTATGTCTTCTAAACTTGAAATGCACTTGATACTCATTGAAATGCACTAATTGAAATGCACGATACTAATTGTACTAATGTCATACTATGTAATCCACCTTGAGTCTCAGTGAGAAAGGCGGACTATAAATGACATAAATGGATAAATAAATAACGTTTCCTGGAAAACAGGGGGTCACTAAGAACAGCATGAGGAAGGAGTTAGAGGTACGTACTGGGAGGGGGGAATGGGCAAATATTGCCCTTCCTTCTGTTAGCGGAAATTATGGGTTCCATAAGACACATTGGGCATGGGCAATTCCTCCAAAGTTGAATAGTACAAATTTGGGAGGAAATAAACTATTGAATAAGGTTATATACCTTCTTGTTGACGACTGGCATTGCGGCATATCTTAAAGGGGAAAGTGACAACTTATCTGTATATGCCCTTCACAGCTGATGCAGTCTGGGTGTAGTGAAATGCTGCATGAATGAGCACAATTTGTTCCACAAATCTAGCTTTCTTGTCACAGAATCTGAGTAACCATTGTACAGCATATGGTCTGCTTTGGCACGGAGTCCTCCAAGCAGGGCAAAATTGTTGATGGGCACAATGTGGTTTTCTGCTGACAGCACAGATTAAAAACTAGGTGACCCATTAGTGAATTTGCATGGGAATACAGGTGCGTGTTTGAAATTGCATTTTCAGCTGCTCCCTCACACAATACAAATGACTTTTAAAAACTATAATATATCAAGTAAAACTGCTGATCGGGGAAGGAATGTTATTCTGTAGGAAATGAGTATATTTATAATGCTATCTAGTGCTGGAAAGATTTACAGCTTGATTTTAATTCTACTAATATGATGAGATCCCCAAAAGCATGCAATAATCTCACTCTAATAGATACAACAGCTGATAGTTTCCCATTTTTTCCCCCTCCCCATTGGAAAAAATTTACTCATAAGATGGACAGAGTTGGAAATGGATGTCATTTCACAAGTTTCCATTGGATTTTACAACTTTCCATTGGATTAAAAAATGGTATTCAGGAGATGTGCATAAATGTTGCTTAAGTTTTATTTTAAGAACATGGTCTATTTTTTAATTGACATTTTTATTTGATGGTGTCGTAAGGGAAATGATCAAGCCTAAATCTGAACTGAATTTTAACAATTTACCACCTCTGTTAAAAATAATATGGCACAGAGCATTAAAATATATTGATTTAACAAGTATCTAGTAACCATTTAATGCACTGGTGTTAATACTTCCTTGCCCAGGTACAGCACTTGCAAGTGCTTCAAGTGATACCTATGCTACATGTTGTCTAATGTCAGTCCTGGAATTGCTTATGTTCTGTTTCAGCAATTTCTTCAATTCTGTATTGGATTCTTGCTTCAGGGGGAAATTCCCCCTGCCACCTGCCAGCTGATAGTTTAAAGAGATCTTTAAGGGGCCACGAACAATGAACAACGAACATGTTTGTGAACAGGGTCATGTTTGTTACTGTTCGTTGTTCATTGTTCATGGATGGCAACATACAATGAATAGCTTGTTCGATTTTTTTCCTGTTAGTGCCCATGTCTAGTCATAGCTGCTTATGCCAAGTCAAACTTACTGTGCAACGCTAAGCAGAGTTACTCCAGTTTAAGACCACTGATTTCAATGGTCTTAGAATGGAGGAACTCTGCTTAGAATTGCACTGTTAAAGTATCCTTACATGCATTTCCACTTGTGCCAAATTTTTGTCTGTTCGATTTCTGGAGGCAAGCAGTAGGTATTACACAATATCTTATGTAAGTAGACTTCACTATGTATGTTCATGTTTCCTCTTGCCCATAGGCATTATTATTTTGTTATCTCCTCTGATGCATTATGAATAGACTAGAAACAAAGCCCGTTCTGGGAAAAAATACAACAGGCTCTAGAATAGGGAAAAAATGGATAATGGTTTAGAGCCAAAGGATTGCAAGCATTGTTCCACTTGTGGAACAGTTTTCTCTCAACCCTTCTTTTCTCCTGTGGTCCATTTAGGTTGGCAGCCTGATGTGAACTTTCATTGGCAATGTTGTGGGATTACTAGTAACAAGGTCAGGTCAGTTCCAATGTGACCTGACAATGCCCCAAACTCTATGGTTTCACCCCAACCATAAAGTTTTAGATGAATGTTATAGCATTGCTTGCTGGGATGATATCACTTCTGGGTTGAACCAGAAGTGATGTCATGGCATGGTGTCAATGCACCGCTGATCACCCTCCCATTTCCATCCAAGTTTTTCCCCAGCTGCCCTGATGAGTGGTGATGGGCAAAACTGTCAAGGGCAAGAAAGTTCTTATTGAAACAGGAGACAAATGTGCCTCCTGATATTCCTGGTTGGGAATATCATGGTGTACAATGAGTGGGGGCTCTGCATTAGAATCAGTCATTCCCAATTGCAAATTACCCTTCACCTGTGACCTGAGTGAGCAGAAGCATCTTTCTGCTTGTAGAAGGGGAATTTCAGCTCTAACTTACAGATTTTATTTATAAACACAAAACCAGCAAATTGATTTTAAATTTCTATGCTTGCTTCAGTTACTCACTGCAAGCCCATACTTAATTTGAAGGAATAAAATATGGTAGCTGGAGTTCCAATTAGGAAAAATGCTTCTGTATCTGTATATTTCCTATTCAGGACTCAGCTTGAGTAAATACAGTACCATCGTATTTACTTTACATCATTAGTTTGAATCATTTCTCTCCCTCTCCTATCTACCCCACAGCAAGCTCTTTTCATTGGAATAAGGGATGAAATGAGTTCACAAAAGAGGTGATTAAAAATCAAATTTACCTTGTGTGCAAGCCAAGATTCTCATACAGTCACCCTAACAATTTGCTCATAATTCAAAAGGAGCAGCATTTTGAGTAGTGTTGTGTCTACACAGCAGCAACATTCAGGATGGCAGCTGGCCAAGCAGCCACTCTTGACACGTGTTCCCAATTTCCTGGAACCTGCATGCTTCCAAGTCATCATTGGGCTGGTCATGCATCCATTTGAAATCGACTGCATCAAATCATATGCACTGCCTTGGCATTGGTGCTGATGGTGGCATTTAAGGCAGTTGGCAGCATTCACCATACCGGTGCAAAAATGCTCAGCACAGTCTTGTGATTGCAGGATGACATCAAGATTCCTCTTAGTCAATACACATGTACATTAAAGCACATCAGAAGCGGTTAAAAAAAATCAAGCTGAAAACTGAGGCAGCCATATACAATTTCCAAACTTAATTCTAAAATTTCTCAAAGTTACGGCAGATAGAGAAGAACACAGGGCAGGGCAAATCCATGCAGCAGTAATGGAAAGGAATGCAGATCAATCAGTCATTCCCAATTGCAATGGTAGGCAATTCTTTCCTAGGTAAAGATTCTATTCACTCGGCAGATTTACGAGTGCAGAGTTGTTCTGGTATAGTGGTACACTTGTCACATTGACCAATAATTAGATTTCATGTAGAACAATAAGGTATCTATTTTTAGAACGGGCTGTGACTTGGTTTATTGCTGTACACAGCCCTTCAGTTGAAAAGCACAGGCTCTGTACCTTGCATGACGGAGACTCAGCTACAAACCAATTGTTGGATAAGTATTGTTGCAGAGTAGAATATGCACAGCAGATAATCATAGACACACGTTTTAGCTTCTAAAATAAAGGTTTACTACATATAAGGAAAAATAAGGTACATTGAAGATAAAATAAAGGATAGCTAACTTAGCTCCTACATCCTTACATCCTGATGATCTAAAAGGTAACAGTATAACTAACTGGAGAGCAATTGTGTCATGGGAAAAGGAAATAACATCACTTGTCCCACAGTCCTAGATCTGTTCATTAAGCTTGCAACACCCCCTTTACCCTGGTGGAAAAAACAACTTGACATCTAACTGGTCTCATGCAAACTAGTTGTTTCTAACTAAACATAAACAATTTAACTATTTCATGACTGAAGAGAATAACACTTGTAAAAATCCCAGCACCAATCCATGGTGAAACAGGTACATTTGGCTTAAAGCACTTGAGAACTATCGGAAGTGATAAGCTCAAACAGTTAGCTATCTAATCGTTTTTCTTAAGAACTTGTGCCTTTGTGTTAGGCTTAGATCAACACACTTTGACCACTCTCTGCAGCCACAGTACACTGTGGCACAAGGGGATCTGGGAATAGTAGAATATGGTGTTAAACTATGTCACATGCACACCTTCAAGTCATTCCTGGAGAATGAGAGAGAAGCTCTTCCACCAAAATCTGTTCCACACCACATGTGATTATGCCTGAGGATTTTGCATATAATTTAACAACAACCTTCAATTTATATATTGCCTTCAGGATAACTTAACACTCAGAGCGGTTCACAAGTGTGTTATTATTATCCTCACAACAATCAACCCATGAGGCGGATGGGGCTGAGAGAGTTCTGAGAGAGCTGTGACTGACCCAAGGTCACCCAGCTGGCTTCAAGTGGAGGAGTGGGGAATCCAACCCGGCTCTCCAGATTAGAGTCCTGCCGCTCTTCACCACTACACAAACTGGCTCTCAATTTGTCCACTTATTGGTTCTACATACTGAGTAACTGAGCACATGATTAACTGATCAGTTTTAAAAACAAAAAACAAAAAACTCCCAACTGATAACACTGCTATAAGTTAGAGGTATGTGTCCCTCCACCCACAAACAATTTCCCTAACCAAAACACTTGTTGATTCCCTCAGGATTTCTTAGGGCCAAGCTACAAGTGACAAATGATGCTTGAACAGCAAGTGGATTGAGTGGAGCGCAAGTGAACAGGGAGAAATACACTTGCCGTTCAAGTGTCATTCGTCACTTGTAGCTTCGCCCTAAGATGGTTTGTTCAAACACAGTATTTTCACATTACATTGGTACAACTCAAGTTCAAAGTCTTATCAGCTTCGTCCAATGTATGGAAAGTTTGCAAGCAGCCAAAATCCCAAAGAAGACATTCCGTTTTAGTGAGAGGTAGATGGGAAGGGGGGGGGGGGGGCACTGCTCAGCGTATTGTCTCGGCATGCAGAATATTCCAAGATCAATCTCTGACAGCTCCAGTTAAAAGGATCATGTGGGTGATGGGGAAGGCCTCTAAACATGAGACCCTGAAGACCCCTTTGCAATTTGAATGCTGGCCTTGATGGCCAATGGCCTGATAAGGCATTTGTGTGTTATGGACGATTTTATTGAGAATAAACTTATATGGCAATTTTATGTATTCATAGGACAGCTGTGGCAGAACGCGAATAACCGCTCCTATTTTCTGCTGGTCCAAGGTGAGGATGTGCTGAACATTCCCTGAGGAATTTCAATAGTCATGTTAAAACTATTCCCTGGCTTGAAACTCACCAGATGATTTGTCTGAGGAGAAACTACCAGATTGGCCTCAAACGTTCACCTATATATGCGACTAGGGTTCTTACAAGGGGAGGGGATTTCTTTTTCTGAAATTTTCTTTTTTAGATGCTGTAATTGGTTCCTCTTATTCTCTTTTCCTCTTTTTTAAAGAGGAATTTTCTTTGGCTTTTCATTATCTTTCAGTTTTTTTCACCATGTGGTCGTGTAGAGTTCTTCACCTGTGGATTTCTGCCTGTTGCAGTGCTACTGTAAGGTGATACAAAAAGCAGTCTAATGCAGCAAAACAAGTCCTGGCTTGTGTTTAATAGTTTGTTTAATGGCTCACCTTGTTCTTAATTGTTTGAACTATCCTCTTAGGTATATAAATACAAAAATAAATGCATTACTTCTTCAGGATCTAAATCGAATCTTCCTCCTCTTGAGAGAGGAACTGATTCAAAACTGACTTGAATTTCTAAATAGAGGAATAGAAAAGGAGGAATAGAAAAGGAGAAATTAAGAGAATTCCATTTTAACAACCATATCTGGAAAACAAATTCAGAGGGGGAACTGATGGAACATGGTAAGGGAGGCACTGTCTGGATTTTGGATAGTTGAAGTACTGAAATAATAGGAAATACTTCAGAGGCTGAAAGAAGAGACTAAAGGCAGCCGTTGTGAACTGGGAATGAAATACTGAAGAAATGATTTTGTGTAACTTCTCCTGGCAAATCTTTTCAATGATTAACAATATTTCTTTGAAGAGGAAGGTGACATTTTTTTCTAAAAGCACCATTAATACCTATCAATAAACAACTTGGGGCTACCTAAAGAATAGATAAAGCAAAGTTGCTTTTCCTCCCCTTCCCATTGGGCTGATAAGAACATTTTTGAAATTTCTTTGTCAGAACATTTTTTTAGCATTTTGTTTTCTTTACCCAAATGTTTAATACAACAGAAAAACACTGACCCCCCTGCTGATGATATGTATTATTTTTAGAATGCCACATGCTGCTACAGATAGAGAAAAGAGGAAAAGAGATAAACAAGAAATTTGTTACAAAAATAATAAAAAGGCAGCAAGAATACTCCAGAGCGATGTCCAGAGGTTTCTTATTAAAAGAAAATCAATGATTTCTAACAACTCTTCTGAATGTATTCGTACACACACACAGGCAAACAAAGGTACTCAGTAACAAGGGCTTCAGTAGTGTAAATTGTAGCCTAAATTGAATTTCTAGCCAAGTTTGGTTTACTCAGTATAGGACGAAGTATCAATGATTATAAACTGAAATGACAGAATGTGGTTTCTTTCAAGTATATAACAAAGGTGACCCAGGCTGTGCAATATTATGTTCATAAAGCCAGGCAATCTGATCCTTAATTTTGTGTGTCACAAAGGTCACCTTGTCCAAAAGTATACCTTAACAGTGTAGCTTGGATGGGTGGGGGAATGACAATACTTGCATTTAAACAGCAACTTTGACTCTGTGACTCACAGATATTTGGGGTAAGCGCGAACAGCAGCCCTATAGAATGTGAAATGGTTACTTGGGTAATTCACATGATCCTATCCCTCAGAAAAGCAAGACAGGATAAAGTGTGAATGTGTCACATATAAGGTTATAGCTGTGCTAGGAAACCGCTGGTGTCCATGATTGTTGCCAAGTAGGCCCCCTCTCCTGCTTTAAGGCCTGCCATGGACTGTTAAAGTTTCCTGTGTTGTTGTTTTACTGCTACACCAAGATTGCCCTGCACATATGTGCTCTGATACACGAGTCAGTTTCCTACTTGCCTGTTAATCACATTGCTGCTGCAATAGACTGTGTTAGTTTCCTGACTCCATGTCTGGATAACTCCACAAAGGACTTTCTTCCTGGGAAACCCTGCCCAGACCTATATCTGGACCTCCCAGTGTGTGTTTGGACTTTGTTACAAGTGTGCCCCGTGCCTGCATTGCCATCCACCATGGACCGCGCCTGTTCCCTGCTATGGACTGTTTTACGTGCTGTTCCCCCTGCCTCCATGGAAGCCTGCCTCATCTGGGCCGAAGCTGCTGCTAGCAGCCGGGCGCCAGCCAGGGAAGCCTCCAGCGAGCCTGGCCAGGCGCTCCCTGGTCAGTTCCCGCCTGGAGCCTCCCGCGGGCCGGTCCCCGAGCTTGCCCTCGCTACCGGGCAACCTGCTAACCAGCCCCTGCCATGCCCAACCGGCGACCATGTTCCTAGGTAGCTAGAAGACCGAGAGAAGAAGCCTTCTTTGGGAAGCCATTTCGGAGAAGTGGACACACCATGTCCGCAGCAAGAGAACCTCGCCCCGCTCTGCATATCTTAGGAGCCGCCCCGGAGAAGAAGCTGAGTGCCGACCATCCCAAGCACTTAGAGAATGCATCTCAAAGAAACCTCCGCATTCCAGAGCTGATGACATCAGGACAAGCCCTGTCCGCTGGAACATCCATTCAGCCCACTCGGATTTCCCCCTCCCTCCTTTGTCCCCTCTTCCTGAGGTGTCACTGTAACACAATCAGATTACCAAAGTGGCCCATCTAAGACATTCAGTAACCCATTAAAGCCTTTGTTTTAATCTGTGAGAACCACCAAGTACAGCACCAGCCCCAGGGTACATTTTGGGGTATTTAAGCTGGTCCCTCAGACCGCATGGTGCTCATACCATTCCTATCCTGTTCCCAGCCAGGCGCGTACGCCATTCCTATCCAGACCCCCTTGCTGTCCCTCTGTGGATCCATTGCTGGCATTGGACCACCTCACTGTTGTGTCTCTGCTCTGCTTCAGGATTGTGAGTATTTCCCTTATCATTGTGGGTACCTGCTCATGCGACCGTCTCTGTATTTCTTACTCTGCATTTCCTAGCTCTTGTATGCTTTCTTGTATGTATGTGCAAATTCAGGCTTACGCCACACTATTAGTAAAGACACATATTTATTGAATCTATTTGTAGTCTGCCTCTTTATCACTAGAGTGTCTGGAATCGGGACCTCCGTAAACGTTGGTTAGATCCGCGCTAATTTTAGTTCCAGACTGCTAAGCTAATTTCCCCATTATAAAAAGCAGTTCTGGTAACATGATTACCTCACGAGCTTACAGAGAAGCTGCTTATGAATGATAATTTAGCATGCTGCTTGAACTGACGTGAGCAGGAGTGTACCCAAAAAATGTTTGCCATGATCAAAGATGAGAACTCTCCTCTTGGTCCAGAAATGGGCTTGATGAACAGAGGTGTTCTCTTGCGGGAAAATGGATCTATAGATGGATTCTGCACATGATGGATAATGCACTTTCAATGCACTTCAGCAATCGTTTGGAAGTGGACTTTTTTGTTTCACACAGGAAAAATTCAGTTCCAAATGATCTCAAAAGAGGATTGGAAGTGCATTATCCAACATGTGCGGAATAATCAAATAACTCCTTTTCTTTTATGCTCATTTCCAAGTTTTAGAAAGACATGGCTCTCTTGATGTTATCATTGAGAGCACCAATGATTTTTCAACTTCATCTACCTCCTCTCCAAGTCTCTCTCATACAGTATCCCCAAACAAGGCTAATGGGCTTTGGAGGCTACCCCTGAAGTAGATGGTAGAAGGAAGCACAGAGGTCAGTGAGCCAAACGATAGAAGTATCTTTTTCCTTTCTTCCCATTACTTCTTTCCCAGGTCCCTTAAACATCATTTTGAACAATATCTGGGAAATGTGGTTTCCTGATATATTTATGCCAGGCAGCTTTCTGGGGTCTACATTTTCTGGTGACTTGGATGTTGCTGGAATACACCCTCAATTGGCCTCCCGCCAGAGGGGGATATGATTCCTCCCCCCGGTATGCTGAACATCAAGCAGCTTGCCACCCGCCCCCATGAGTTTCTTGTATATAGAGAGATTGTGCAATAAGAATGCCGCAATGTTTTAACTGGTATTTTAACTATTATGCTGCCTGTTTTATCTTTTCTTCTGTGATCTGCTCTGCACCTGGTTTTCAGGGAGAGCAGAATACAGATATAATAAAATAAATAAATAAAAATAAATAGCAACAGCAGAGGAGGGGAAGAGAGAAGAAGCCTTTTTCCTTCTCCTATTGGCTTTAGTGTATTCAGTGGAGTTGGAGAGGATGGAGAAGAGGGGAAACAAAGAGAGGAGGAGGGGAATTTCTTCTGTAGCTGGGAGACATAATCTGATCAGGAGGAGAACTCAAGGCTGTAATGAGCTGCTGAGGTTCCTACTGGAAACTTCAACGGCATCTAAAGCAAAATTTCACCAGTGAGGCAGCCTCTTCAGTGGCAATCAGTTCTATTTGCTCCAGCGTATTCCAGATAAACCTGAAGGCACTGGGCAGACAATGTTGTGCTAAAGCACAGCAGATGTGAAATCAACAGGCGAAACATTCAACAGACCTTTAGGTCAATATTATAGCAGGCTGAACCCAGAAAATATTGGCTTCTCGTGTTAACAGTATTGAGCCACAGCCAAGAAAAGAGAAAGTGCAGCTTTAGACACAGTGATAATCACTGGGGCTGCAATTGATGGGAAACACTGTTTGAACAAACCCTCTCTGTACCAATCAGACTAGGAGTTATTGTCCACAAACTCAGACTGGAAACTTTAAGGGTGCAAAGAACATGGTGCTTCTGCCAGAAATAGCAGCCCATTGCCAAGTTTCTGCCTTTCCTTCCATAGTGTCTAATTCCACATAGCTAGTGTAACCCCTATGAGCTAATTGGTTTAGCCCAGTAGGGCAGAGTCAGTAGCTAGAGCCAGGCAGCTGAGAGCCAAGCTACAAGTGCCGCCTGACACAGGCTGGACACTTGTCAGCTTCCCTCAAGTTTTGATGGGAAATGTAGGCACCCTGGTCTTGCATCGTGGCTCTCCATTTAATTGAAGTTTACAGAGCGGCAGTCTATGGGAGGGAGAACATGCAGTTGGGAGGGGAGTGCAGGCATGGGGCTCTCATCAGGTGCCCCCCTTCCCCTCCACTGTGTGTGTGTGTGTGAGGGGGGGGGGTTCTGTAAACTTCAATTAAATGGAGAGCCAAGCTGTAAGACCAGGATGCCTACATTTCCCATCAAAACTTGAGGGATGCTGACAAGTGTCCAAACTGGGTCAGGCGGCACTTGTAACTTGGCTCTGAGGAAGAAGCTGGTTGCTGGGGAGCTGAATAATAATTAATATGCACTTATCATCTTGATTAAGGGAATGAGAAATGTTGTATGTGAACAAAATGACTAAAAGTGGTGTTTGTGTATTGTGTTTGGTAGGTAAAATAGAAAGGAATCCAGTAGCACCTTTAAGACTAACCGACTTTACTGTAGCATAAGCTTTCGAGAATCACAGTTCTCTTCGTTAGATGCATCTGATGAAGAGAACTGTGATTCTCGAAAGCTTATGTTATAGTAAAGTTGGTTAGTCTTAAAGGTACTACTGGACTCTTTTCTATTTTGCTACTACAGACTAACATGGCTAACTCCTCTAGATGTTTGGTAGGTGTTAGTGGGACTGTATTATTTTTGCAGGGCTGTAATTGCCAAAGAAGAGGACAGAAGCCTGGGTTCCAGTTGCTTCAAATTGGAAAGATTCTGAAAAAGGACTCTCTCACTTGGTGGGATCCAACAAGGTGAACTGTTTACCTTTTCAAAGACACTGTTGGCTGAAAGTTTCTGTATGGTTGCACTTATGAGTTTAGTTAAAGGAAAAAAATAGTTGTATTTATTGTTAAATGGTTTAAAAAAGATTTAACTTACCATTGTGTGAAAGTTTGTTTTCTAAGCCCCATAGAACCCATACAAAGAAAGGTTACACTAGCACCCCCCCCCCAAAAAAATGTTCAGTGCATGTTGTCCCAGTAATAACGGCATATGGCTAGAAGTTCACATTGAATTGATGTCAGAAAATGAAGGAAGCTGACCTAGGTGCAATGGAGGGGGCAGGAGGGCTGCCATTTTCAGCAGCATCCTCAAGTTCTAAATAACACAGAGTTTTAGACTAACATGACTTTTAGTTGTTTTGTACCAATCCCCAAAATAATGACCGGACAGCTGGGGGTCAATTCCAGCCCTCCTCTCTAATTCCAGGCATTCCCCAAGATCTGAAGGGTCTCATTCTGAAACACATATATATAGAATTATGTCCATTCACCCCTTTCTCTCAAGCTGAAACAAAGGTCTCTGTTAGGGTTGCCAAGTCCCGCAACTCCCCCAGAGGGAGATTAGGGGCCTGGCACTTATCTTGCTCCATTCCTGGCTTTCTGTTTGTGCATGCAGTGTGTGCGCTCCTGGCTTGTGTGATGATGTCACTTCCCAGAAGTGACATGATCACCCAGGTCAAGGGCCAGCCTGGGAGCATTCTTGTGCTCACCAGGGAGCTGAATTGGCCTGTTGTGGGGTGCAATTCAGCCCAAATTGGGCCAGCTGTGGAGCATGACTCAGAGCAAATCAGGCCACTGTGGGCACTGCAGTGTGACATGCTGCCCAGGGGTGCGCCGCAGCACTCAGGGGGGCACCCTGGGAAGAGCCCCCCCAACGGCCAAGTAAGTGGGGGTGGGGGTGGAGGGTAGGAGTAGAGGATCCCCCATTCTGGGCAGGGGAATGGCACCCTTAGGCACTGTATCTTCCTCTGCTACAGTGATAACAATACCTTAAGCTCTCTGAAAGTGTGAGAGGTGCTGTGTGTTTCTTTAGTCAGGGATCCCAGCAACTAACCATCAGCACTTTACAGCCTGAGCCACCAGCAATCTGTATCTGCCACAAGCTTGGTTTAGTATCTGTCTCTGGGGGTTAATCTTTCATTGGAGTCAAACCTTTTCCCCGGCCCTGTAAATCTCTAAGCTTGCACCTCTGTTCAAGCAACTCGTCTGTGGGGTGAGATCACAGCCTAGCCTACTGTCTTTCTGCTGTCTGGGACTTTGCCCCTAATTCCTGAACTTGGCAGTTAGAGCATATCCTCCACTGAATCCCAACATTCTCTTATTGCCCCTCAGCTACACACCCCCATGGGCAAGCCAAGATAGATGTGAATGAAGCTGCCCAAAGGACCTTATCAAAGGTGTTCACACTAGGAAATGGTGTGCATGTGTGTGTGCACACGTGAGCAGAGTTGATTCTTCACTGATGACAGGAAGAATTATTATTGCAGCTGGTCCACCAGCCGCTGCCAAATTCAAAATATGGCCCTTATTTAAAACAATTTGACCCTCCAAGGTGGCAGGCATAGGTTGCTGGGGCCGAGGGCCACATTTGCCACCCCGGAAGGAGAAAGTGGCACCACTGTCCTTCCTGGGCATTCAGGCATTTGTCCAGGGGTGGAGCCAAGTGCCTTATAAGGCAGCTCTGCTCCTCAGGCTTTCAGTCAGCTCCCTGTGCTTGGCCTACCCACCTGCCATTTAGCAGTGCAGGTTTCATCAGTTGCTGTTTATCAGGGTCAGGTAAGATTTTTTTCTCCTTTCCATAATTGACTAAAGAGGAGAGTTGTTTTTCACCTACCTTCCGCTGTGCACATAGGTCTGGATAACTAACTTTGGTGGAGCTGAAAATCGTTTGGCCACTGGCAGGATAGGTTGGGAAAATGAGCGGGCCAGTGACCCCCTTGGCACATTCCCATCAGTGGGAAACTGGGGTCTGTCCAGATTGGCTGGTAGGCTTTACGGCTGCCACCTGTGAGGTCAGACTGCTGGGTGGGATCCCCGTACAAGTCCTTCACTCAGGCTCCATGGCTTGGGGTAGTTGGAGCTTTAAGGGAGGAACCATTTGCCTGACCAGCTGGGTCCCAGCCATGTGCTTGGATGGCTTACACCCAGGGCAGTGGGGACTCACTCAGACAGGTCAAGGTGGAGGTCCTGGGTGACCCCAGGGCTGGACCTATAGCACTAATTAGACTCTTGCCATATTGACAGTTTATGCTGCATTTTAATAAAAGTGGTCCTTTAGTACCCAAGCCTTGTGTCTGACTCTGTATTCCAACTGTGGGGGCAAAAGGCTATGCTAAGCAAACAAAGCAACTTATCAAATTAACTTGGAATGTAATCTGCCACAGGCTTTTAGCTCTCGAAGCTGCAGGATTCAGAAGAAATCACGTCATGCTGTGAAGCCTGATGACCGCGCGCCACTCTGGATGTCAAAAGAGGCTTTACAGCTTCATTTTGTGTTTCAGTGAAAAAACAATAAGGCCAGCAACAACCAGAAACGGGATGGAGAAGCTCACTCATTAAGCCTTGCAGAGGCAGTCACTGAGGAAGAAACTCTCTTAGGAAGTCGATGAAATAATCTTGTAAAGAGAGAGATAAAATGAGCTTCTGCCACAAGGTTAACAACACAAAACTCCCTTGTTGAAGGCTACACAGATCTAGGTGTGGAAATGCATGCAAAGTGAAGGGGGAAATGAAGACAGACATTAAGACATGGCATTGTGCTGAGGGAATGAGCTTATTAGAGCCATAACACAATTTTACACAAAAGCAAAGTTTCTGGATCTAAACTTGACTTTTGGAATCTTGAAGCTTTTCAAAGTTCTGCTTTTCAAATTATTTTTTTTTAATCCTGCAGACTTTTAATTCTCATTGAACTGTAAAGCAGTCACATTAAATATCAGCTTTCAAGTTCATACTTTTAAAATTAAAACCCCTTCCTCCAACTAGGATTACCAATTCAGGTTGGGAAATTCTTGGAGATTTGGAAGTATAGCCTGGGATGGGGAGGTTTTGGGCAGGAGAGGGACCTCAGTGGGATATAATGTCATAGAATCAACCGTCTGAAGCAATCCTTTTCTCCAGAGGAACTGTTCTTTGTAGTTTGGAAATCAGTTGTAATTCTGGGTTATCTGCAGGCAACCCAACCTCCGACTGTTGGTGGGGGAAATGAATTAGGAGAATAAAAATTAATAAATAAATAAGTATATACAAGAGAAGGGAATAGTTCTTCACTAATAGACAGCAATTCCATGAACAGTTGTTTTTGTCTCATACTCCCAAACAGGCAAATTACAGACTTTTCCTGCATCACTATTGCAGGTGGCAAGAGGGTCTTTGTACACAAATTCAGAAGGAATCAGATGATAAGAAACAATAAGGATCAATCTAAAACCTCTGAACCTTGTTTGAATCCTGAGTCTAAGCTTAGGGATATACTGAATATAGACTTGTTCCTGCTTAACTGCTGGAAAGAGGAATGGAGGGAGGGAGGGGTGGATGGATGGATGGCCATTTCCTACCCAGATTGACTATGTGCATGGCTGGTACCTACTCACCTCCAGACTGCCATCTTAACAATGTGAGAACATTATTCCACATTTATGACTTTTCTTGCTTCCCACACTATGCAAAGCTTTGCTAATCAGCTAGGAAAGATATAGGAGCCCTGCACGAGTCAGGAAGCAAATATCTCCAAGGAAATGACTTGAAGATATGAACCCATTAATATGACAAAATGCAGATATTTGAAATACCTCATTTCAAAGGGGAGAATATTCTAGTGAGCCCTGTATGCAGAAGACATCCCTAATTTTTTATCCTGCTTTTCTCCCACATTGCTTACAAAATGAAATACACATGAAAACAAAAATATACAACACAAAAGGGCCTCCAATTCAATTTTAAAGCAGCCACAAGGGTGACATCACAAAGATGATAGGCGGGCCCTTGTCTTAGCCAGAATTGGGCTGAGCAGGGCTCAGTTGCTAAGAGGACGAAGGCAATGGTTGCTATCTCTGATGGTGGCCCATCTGAGCCAGGAGTCACCTGAACTCAGTCCTGCAAACTTAAAATATCCAGGGATTGTTGAATCTACTTAGGAATATAGATTTGTGGAGAGGTTCATACCTCCCACCAGAGTACCTGAACCCCCCAAACATTATATGTACCCCACTCCATCTGGATGGAGGCCACCACAAGATCCCCCTCCTGCCCTTCCATATTTTGTATGACGGTTCTACATGCACGACGTTCCTGTCTACAGAAAAATCACCCATGGCTGCAGAAAGTTGACAGTTATCAGGAAGATTGAAGGTGATATCTGGGCCCTTGAGAAGGAAGCGAATTCCTCACAGAGCTCTCTGGAAGGACACCACCCACCCGAGTCAATGAAATCACCTGTTTCATTTGCATCAAGGGTTATTTTGATGAGGAACTGAAGAAGTGGCTGATGGACAAAGGCTTTTAAGTAAAACAGATCTCCCCAGGGAGGTCCATCTGGACTTTACCAGAGCCAGGGCCTTTTTGGTCCTGGCTCCGACCTGGTGGAACTCTCTGTCTGAGGAAACTAGGAGGCATTTGGTGGGGGCTAGGCTGTCCTCTCGCCGGCCATACCACTGAAGACCATCCACCACCCATGCAGGAGCTCATAAGTGTGACTCAGGGCATGATGTAAGAGCCAAGTCCTGTGCCTAAAATGCTGTATTTTAATATTTATTCTGCCAATCGAGGTATTTTATTGTCTATTCTGCCAATCGAGAAATTTTATTGTATGTGGAATAGTGTTTTAATGTTTATTTATAATATTTTTATTTTTGTTGTTATAAATTGTATGTTGTTACACCGCCCTGAGCCCGTCTGATGGGGAGGGCAGTCTCGAAATGCAATAAATAAATAATATATAATAATAATAAAAACATAATATAAATAAATAAATAAAAAGACGATAGGCTAGCACAGGCAGGTTTGCAACTTTAGCCAAACCCAGGATGAAAGTAACTATAAAAAGGGAGAGGTGGAATGCATACTTTGGTGGTTCAGATGGTCCCAATTCCCTCCCCTCCTTATAGCTTCTCATGCTGACTGTATGCCTTTCGCTGCACTTATGTTTACAAACAACTAGTCACGTTTCCCCCTTCCTCTTTTCTTTCTCTTAGTGTTAAGCAAACATCTTGTCTTCAAAACTGAAGTTCCTTCCAAGTGCAGGGAATTTTTTAAAATATGTGTGTTGTACCCTGATCACTGCCCTGACTCTGTCACTGCTTGACAATCATTGTCAACTAGCTGAAGTGATACTGGTTGGAAAAGCAGAGAACTTGAAGGACATTGTGCTTCCAGATTTTGATGGGGTTCAGTTGATCCTGGCTCACTCAATTAAGAGCCTAGGGGTTATACTCAATCCAGTGCTGTTGCTAGAGAAGCAAGTAAATGGAGCTGCAAAGAAGGCCTTCTCCCAACTCACACTAGCCTGGAAGATGGTCCTTTACCTTGACACGGCTTATCCGGCCACCTGGATTCATGGCACAGTAACATTGAGACTAGATTACTGTAAATGTGCTCTACATAGGTCTCCCCTCAAAGCTGACTCAGAGACTCTGGCTAGTGCAGAATGCTGCAGCTCATTTACTCTCAGGAGCTAGATGGATCATGTATAGCACTTCCATTCTGCAATCAGTCCATTGGTTGCCCATCAGTTCCTAGACACAACTCAGTGTTATGACTATCACTTCCAAAACCCTTCATGGTCTTGGCCCCTCATATGTCTGTGGCAGCCTCTCCCCCCTATGTTCTGCCATGGCAGCTTTTGTTATCTGGACAGGGTCTTCTGCAGATACTGCCCTGCACTTGGGCAAAATCAACAGAGATTTGCACATGTGGTAGCCCCCACACTATGGAATGGCCTGCCTGAAGAGGTCAGGAAAGATCCCACTGTCCTGGCTTTCTGCGTAGTATGCAAAACTGGATTATTCAGGAGGCCTTCAACCCAGGTTATAGGGTTATGTCATAAGAAGTAGCGGGTTGAGACAGGGACTATATGCTACTGGGTTGAGTTCTGTCTGCTGGTATAGGCATACACCTACTAGGAAGCTTTCCATGTTGCTAAACATACTGTGAAGATTAGTTATGCTTTGTTTCAGAAAGGTGTTATCTCTGTGCTTGGCTTTATGCTTGTTTCTCAGATTTTCTTCCATTATACTGTGCAGTATCTCTTTGCACTAAATGTCCTAACTGTTGTTCATTATTGTACTGTGCACAGTGAATGTCCAAGCTGTTGATTACACTTACACTGTGTAATCCACCTTAGATCTCGGTGAGAAAGAATGAATGAACAAACGAATGAACGAACAAACGAATGAACATATGTGGTCTAGAGATGGGCACGAACAGCAATACGAACAAAAAAAAGCCACGAACAGCCCAATCGGCTGTTCACGAACAAGCTGTTCGTGAGGCCCCATTCTAAACAAACAAATAGTCCTTGCAAGCCTCGTTCATTGCTGTTCATCAAGCCAGACAGTCTGGCACCTGCAATCAATTCCCTTGGCATCATAGGCAGGGATTGTCTGAACTCTGTCTGAACTCCTGCTGTTGCCCTGGAAACCCTAATCTAAGTCCAATTTAGCTTGATAGGCAGGTATTCCAAGTGTGGAGCTCCAAATTTGTTACAAGAGAGCAAAGAGCATGGGGGAGGGGGGCTCCCAGCTCTGGCTAGTCTTTGCAGACAGTGGAGAGGGAGAGACAGCTGCTGTTGGCATTTTGATAGAGAGACAGGGAGAGTGCATTGGACCTTGAATTTTCTTTGTGTGTGGTGGGATAGGGATCTACCCCTTCAAGTTTCAGGGCTGCTGCCAGGCTCTGGGGCCAAGCTATTATTTACTATTGGTACCTTTCATGGTGCCTGCTCAGTTCAGGTTTCTGGGAGTGGTGCAGTGGGGATCTTGACCAAACATGGATGATGGCTGGAGGAGAGCCTGCTGGCCCCAATGAACAGCCAACCACGAACATGTTCGTGAACAGGGCCATGTTTGTGGTTGTTCGTGAGTCCCTGTTCGTGGATGGCAATGAACAACGAACCTCATGTTCATTTTTTTTCTGTTCATGCCCATCTCTAATGTGGTTTGTTGCCTATGTTAGACTTCTTGTAGTTTCAGGCTCTGATGAGGTTGTGAAGGTCGCCAGGGAGTTCCTGTTCTTTAAGGGGGGCAAGAGAACATCAGTTCTCAGGATTGATTTCAATACCATGCTTTCTAATGTAATCTGCAAGAGTTTCTTGTTTTTAAACATTAACCTTATAAGGAGAATGCTTGGTTGCATCTGAAACCATGATTTCTATCTGCACCTGCACTTTTTCATCAGGAACTTTCTGCTAATAGATCAGTGCAGTGCAAATAGCTATAGAACTGCCTTGTTTTGCATTCCAGTGAGTCTGCATTACTTCATCTGGATACGTAATGTAATAATTCTCTATGAAGACAGTCAACTGAATAGTTTCACCTTGCTGCAAATGTTCCTTTTGGTGTTGCCGCTCTTGTTCAGCTATGTTGCACACATGCTCCAAGGTTTCCCCCATTTTGCTCAAAAGCATCTGTGGCATTTCATCAAAGGTGCAAGGCCACAACTCCAGCTTACCTCCCTTTCGCTGATTTACTTGAATCTTCTCACCGGCATCCCGTGATGAAACAGACTACATAAATTCATGAAGTTTTTGTGAACTGTAATTTTGGCAAGTCTGCCTCATATAATCTGCAAAGTTTTTATCACATTCAATCAGTTCAATAAGGACTTTAATTTTCCTTGGTCTGCCATCAGATCTGCATGCTGAGTTCTCACAATAAACACAGTAGCAACCCCGATGATCCTTCCTAGTGCTTAACTGGACCTCCTCTGTATGCAGTTCATAAAATATTGATATTCCAATAGGTGCTTCAAGATGCTCATTTCTTCCATTTAAACCCCAGATGTTTTTGTATCTTTTCCTTTCCTCTTTATGTTTATAATAGTTTTAGCTTCTTTCACATGGAAAGAATTGTGATGCTCATGTTTTGTTAGTCACACATGTTACATTAGTCACACATTACATTACTCACAAGCACTATTTTACATTAAAAAAAACCCCATCTCATCACATTTCCTTAATGCTAACAAACTCCAAGAGGAGAATAAGGTTAAAAACATACAGAATTTTCTTTACATTTGTTGGGGGGGAGGGGAGAATCGCACCTCTAATGTAAGAGGTTCAACCCACTATAAATGTTATTGGCCTAACTTTGTCTGATTTCGTTCCCAATGTATAATTGCTTCATGATTAACTAAAAGAGAGGGGGGGCATTAATCTTTTGCCTATTTTCTTTGAGATGTCTCTTACCAAAGAATAGAAATGATTTCAAGAAATTATGACATCCTGCATGTGATGTTTACTCGCATGTAAGATGTCATTTTGAAAACAAATTTGACAGATTATGGACCTTCAAGAAATTATATTTAAAATGGCAGAGCAATTATATGAAAATGAAAAAATGGGTCTGTTGGCAGACATTTTCATGGAATCACCCCTATCTTCCATCCCTAGCTTCTTCAGATCTCTGAAGTTCAATACTTTCTTTACCACCTTGTTCTGTGGCAACCTGTGCTTTAGAATTCTCATTGAGTTCTTTTCCTACTCAACTTTCAGTTCCCCAATCCTCTCCCATCCTCCCATTTTTAGGACTCTATGTGCCTTGGAGGGCCCAGACTAGCTTGATTTCATCAGATCTCAGAAGTTAAGCAAGATTGGCCCTAGTTAGTACTTGGATGGGAGACCACCGAAGAAGCCCACGGTCATTATATGAAGGTGGGTAATGGCAAATCAACCCTGTTCAGCTCTTGCCTTGAAAATCCTATGGGGTAGTCATAGGTTGGCTATGACGTGATGGCTTGTTACACAGACATGTGAAGTTATGGGCTTATGCAAACTGTCCTCTTGCATTCCCCACCATCTTCCACTGATAAAATGTAACACAGTTACACAATCATTTACCCCACTCAGTTAGGCAGCATGTGACTCAGACGCTCCATGGGGCCTTTGACATTCTTACGAGATGAGTCCTGCCTTGCACTTCCCTTTCCAAACAGGGTGTAGCTCCCAGCTTCAATTTCTGCTGGTGTTCCTGTTCCCATCGTAGAGTAAGGGCTGCAGAAAAGATGCATTTTCATCCAAGTGACAAGGTTGCAACCCTAAAGACACTTTCCTGGGAGTAAGCACACTAGAATCAAATGGGACTTGCTTCTGAGTAGACCTTCCCAAGATTGTTCCCTAAGGTGGCTACTTTATGATATCCCAAGCTCTCATGTCTAAGTTCGCCTTCTAAGATGGGAGAATCTTACAAATCACAGCACACATTATCTTCTACAGAATTGCCTACAATATGATTGCTTGCTTCATCTACTAGAATAATAGCATATTAAACTGTCTAAACTAGGAAGTGTTCCAGCTGACTCAAACACAGTGTGAAAGGCCATTTCACATTTACACAACATTTCAATGAATGGGCTCTCAACACACACACACAAAACAAGAGTATGTGTTGGGTTATATGTGTGTTCCTTTTAGCCTGATAGGTAAAAACATAGAAATACAAGTGACTAACCATGTTGTCTTCTTCAGGAAATGCACTTATTGGCTGCAAGCACTGAAAGAAAATTGATTCAAATCTAGTGCATTTGCTGAGGTCAAAGATTTTAAAGGGTTCACGGAATCTAGTGCTTAATTTGACAGTGACAGAAGCTTTCAGTAGCACATCTTATGCTATTTTCAAAAGACTCTTAGATTTTGTGAACATTATATATGATGCTAAACACAAAGCATTTCAGGTTATTCTTTTGAAGACAGTATTTTTTATTATTTTGATTTTATGGGCCATAACATTTTCATATTTGATATAAAATCCCACATGCGGGATTGACAGTATCCTGTTGCAATTTTCAACAGATGTTTGACAGACAGACAGACAGACAGACAGACAGACAGACAGACAGACAGACAGACAGACAGACAGACAGACAGACAGACAGACAGACAGACAGACAGACAGATAGATAGATAGATAGATAGATAGATAGATAGATAGATAGATAGATAGATAGATAGATAGATAGACCTCACTGACTGATTGTTTCTGTTATCCATAGTTAGGGCATTTCCCAACAGGCTAAAGCTCTTCATAATTTGATAAATGTTAAAAATAACTCAGAGAAATGCAAATATTTCTCTGAAATAAGGGAGACTCAAAATTTGGCCCAAATGGTTAAGACTGCTCAGGAAGCTGCTGAGAGCCAATTTGGTGTAGTGGTTAAGAGTGCCGGGACTCTAATCTGGAGAACTGGGTTTGAGTCCCCACTCCTCCACTGGAAGCCAGCTGGGTTGAGCTTGGGTCAGTCACAGCTTCCTGGAGCTCTCTCAGCCCCACCCACCTCACAGGGTGTTTGTTGCAGGAATAATAATAACACAATTTGTAAACCACTCAGAGTGGGTGTTAAGTTGCCCTGAAGGGTGGTATATAAATCAAATGTTACTATTATTGTTATTGTAAGAAGTTTCCAAATGTTTAACCTACATTACCCCCCCCCCAAAAAAGTGTACTTCGAAATGTTAAGCAACTGCAATAGTATAGGAAGCTGAACCGTGATATAAATACAGACCAGGACATCTTTGCTATAACACCCTAAAAATGGGACATTTTTACACTTAACAATAAGAATTCAAGACATGAAAATTGCCTCATAAAACATGATCATAACTAGCACAGAAGAAACAAAACAGTACCTTGGACAGAGTGTTGGCCTGTGAAATGTCCTGCTGCAGAGACTGGAGTGGTTACAACCAGGAATGTTTACCCAGGCTGAGTATACTAGACTATAAATCAGCACACACATACATACAATTCATACTTTTCATTTTCCAAGAGATGTTGTATTTGTTGCTAAAAGAACCAACGTATGTGAATCTCTTTGGCTTTTAAAACATTTCCTGGTGTAGTCTTTCTGGATAGAAAGTTTAATATCACAGAAAACAGTGGAATGGAAAAGCTTCTGCATTAGTCTGGCTGTCTTCGCTTGACAGCACTTAGGACTGTAAACAATTTGGCTGCCAGAAATATTATTTTCAGATACATTTCTGGGGGGAAACAATCCATCACTAACTACTATGATTGTGAACATCTGGTGGGGGAGAGTGTCCTCAAGTCAGAGTTGACTTATGGTGACCCCTGGTAGAGTTTTCATGGCAACAAACTAATAGAAGTTCTTTGCCATTGCCTGCCTGTGCAACGCGGGTCTATGTTGGAGGTCTCCCATCCAATTACTAACCAAGGCCGATCCTACTTAGATTCTGAGATCTGTTGAGATCAGGCTCACCCGAGCTAAGTTAAAGAAACAGTGGTCTTCACCCTGGGGACTGAATCCTCCTCGGTGCTCAGGCTCCAGACTCCACCAATCACACTGTCACCGCTTCACACACACACTCCAGGAAAAATGCTGGGAATGATCTAGCCCTCCTTTGCAGCCGCAATGAAGGATAACAGGCACTGTGTGGAACTAATGACTGGCTGTTGCCCTCGCCCCAGCATCCTATGTGGATCTTTCGGACATACAGGGACTGACACAATTGCAAGGTAACCTCAGATAAAGATAAATGACTTGAGAACAGCATTAAAAACCTAAGGGCGTAATTACACAATGTGCCCAACATGTATTGGGTCAGAGGTGCTCAACTGGACTTGAGTGAGATGTACGTTGAGGGGACTCTCTTGAAACGGTGCTTGTTTGCTTGATGCAGCTTTGACAGGGGAGGAGGAGCTTCCTGTTTCCCCCCCACCCCACTTTTGCCCGTGTTTGTATGTGGTGGGGTGTCTTTTCATCCCTTTTCTCTGGCTTCAAAGGTCCTTCCTGCCCTCACAGAGCTCCTTGCACTATCAAGCAAATGAGCACATTTTAAAGAAAGTTTCCCCAGTGTATGTCTTACTGTTGGACGTATTGTGTAGTTACACCCTAAGTCATTTTGGTGCCTGGGACAACATCCAAACAGTTCCTCCTCCGCTTCGTATTAGCAACCATATAATAATTAAATAATTAGCATCTTACTTTCATGAATGAGCCTTCCTCATGACAAGGACAGCCCTGGACAGATGGTTTGCCTGGCGGGGAAACTAAATGAGATTTCATTCCTTTCCAGTTACAGAGAAGGAACAAATTACCTTCATTACAGGCGATGAAAGAAAAAGACAGATCCTGACAGCCTTCAAAATATTCAGATTTGGGATCACATCCCATTCATCTGCAGACCAATAGATCAGAAAAATCGTCACCCCGTCATTAAAGATAAAAGTGAAATGAATCTTAAGAAAAGTTTTCAAAGAAGAAAACTTGAAGTGGCTCAAAATTTTAAGTCAAATTCTGAAATTCTGCCAGAATTGTAAAGGTTTTCACAATCCGTAAGGGTCTTTCCCCCAAAGCCAAATAATATATTGTTAGAAACATGGAGTAACAGGAAAGATACACATGCAAGAAAGCTCTGTTTGATTGCTATTTCATAGGACGATATCAACAAATAATTCTGCTATTAGTCCACATGCAAAAATATTACAAATGTCACGGACCTCAAGTGTATATTGACAGCAAGATTGGGCTTGACAAGAAAAGAGTTCTTAATTTCAAGCTCCATTTGAAACAGGGAAACATCTTATTAATATAGGTTACAGAGACATAAATTTTGTTTTGAAGTATTCAGAAATGTATTGCCCTTGAAAGAAAGTACAGACTCCGCAAGAGCTAAGCTACATGATCAATATTATTACGTTGCGCAATTCTCTTATTTTGATATTTATACCCCACTTTTTCCCCAGTGGGGACCCAAAGAAGCTTAGCACATCATTCTCCTCTCATTCATTTTGTCCTTACAACCACCACCCTGTGAGATAAATTAGGTGGAGAGAGAGTGACTGGCCAAGTTCATCCAGTGAATGTCAATGGCAGATCGGGGATTCAAACCGAGGTCTTCACTGGGCTTATTAAAGGTACAAGGGCCTGGTCCATGTGTAGCATATGAAGTGTTACTGATTTCAAATGCTGCAATATTATTTCCATGCCATTTCCCCGCTAGTGACGCCAAAGTCTGTAGCCAAAGTCCAAAGCTTAACAGCAAATGTTCAAGTCTTGCATAGTCCATTAAAAAGTTTTTAGTTAGGTGATTTTCAGGCTGCTACTGACCAGACCCTTCACAGTATGGTATGGTGGTTGGATTGGAGAGAACCAGATCAAAATCCCCACTCAGCCATGAATCCTATTGGGCGATTTTGGACCAGTTCTTCATCTTTTTTTTTTAATTTTCAAATTCTTTTATTGACATTCTTTAAAAGTTCATAAATCAGAGATTGCAATAGATAATTCAATTTATGAGAATGTCAGTACAATATAATAATTGAACATAACAGTGTGCTGGAAGAAACTAACATTGGAGATAGAATACATTACCAAAAGATCAGAGAGTTTAGCTTACCAGTCATATGTAAGATCCCAACGTATTTTAGAAGGAGGTGAGAGCCTGAGGGACATAGGAAGGTGATAAAATGTCATGTTTGCTGAGGTAAGTCAGCAGCGGAAACCAATTTTGCATGAATTTGGCATGGGAGTCCTCTGCATCTGACTGTTTCAGACCTTGTGAGATTTTCTCATATGTAAAAAAGCAGCTGTGAAGGAGCTAGATAAGATCCTTAAAGATAAAGATGTCTCTCTGGGAACCAAGATCAAAATAATCCAAACTATGGTATTCCCCACCGCCATGTATGGATGTGAAAGTTGGACGGTAAAGAAAGCTGACAGGAAAAAAAAATGATTAATTTGAAATGTGGTGCTGGAGGAGAGTTTTGCAGATACCATGGACAGCCAAAAAGACAAATAAGTGGGCACTAGATCAAATCAAGCTGGAATTCTCCTTAGAAGCTAAAATGACAAGACTAAAGCTATCGTACTTTGGTCACATCATGAGAAGACAAGATTCTCTGGAAAAGTCAATAATGCTAGGAAAAGAGGAAGGCAGCAGGAAAAGAGGAAGACCTAAAACGAGGTGGCTTGACTCAATAAAAGAAGCCACATCCTCCAGTTTGCAGGATCTGGGTAGGTCTGTTAGAGATAGAACATTTTGGAGGTCTTTCATTCATAGGGTCGCCATAGGTTGGAAACAACTTGATGGCACATAACACACAAAAAAACCTCCCATTTTTTTGGTGCCATATTTGAATAGTGGAAGAACAGTCATCTTTCCATTTAGCTGCAATGACCATTTTTGCTGCTCCTATTAGATTGGCTATTAGTTCTCTCCATGATGACAAATCAGGCCTGTTCTCCCAGACATTTAGCAGCAATGATTCTGATGTATTTGGTAAGGAATACCCAATTATTTCATGATTTTTTAATATACAATTTCCTCCCAGAACGTATTCACTCTTGGGCAAGCCCACCTACAGTGGGCATACATGCCAGGGTTTCTACAATTCTTCCAGCATAAGGGAGATCTGGATTTTTCTGCATAGTTTAATTTTTGGGGAGTGAGGTAACAGTTTGTCAAAATTTTGAATGCTTGCAATTGGATAGGAAGTGGACCAGTTATTCTTAGTCTATCCCTACCTCACTGAAGCCTACTGACTCATACAGTCATTGGGATCTTCCCCCATCTCCCCCCCCCCCCCGAGGCTGATCATGTGTCTCCTGAATTTGTGGTCCCCCAAGACTGGCAGTACACATGAATGCAAAGTGTGCTCGATGGGGTCCCTGGAAAATTCCAAGCATCTGCCTGCTGGGCACTCCTACATAGGAACAGGGAAACTGATGGTCCTGTGGAAAAGATACACATGGAAAGTAATCTCATCATCCACTTCCTCATTTACAACTGTAGAGGTATCCCTGAGACTGGCTATAATAGCTCTAATTCATACAAGGCTATGCAAGGCATATGCCCAGGACACAATCTTATCAACCATCACAGACCAAGTCATTAATCCCATCTGGTCTTTTGCCCTCTGAACATGACCTGTGAAATCTCTTCTGATTGAGCCAGACAATTTAAATTTCTGTAATATTCCTCATGCCTTCCCACCAGAATTTGGAAGCAGTGAACTTCGAACCATCCAGTAAAATTCAAACTTTTTTCCTGCAAACCAATGCCAATCTGGAGGGTGGAGGGGGTGCAAAGACAATAGGATTATCTATTCAAGAAAGTAGCCCCGATTCCTCCAGTAACCTTGTAGCAGCCTACCTACTGTCCTGTGACATTGCAAAGGACTCCCAAACGAAGTTTTGTACAGCCCTCAGTCTTTGCACTTCTTTTCTTCTTCAACTTCTGAACCCTTAGACACTGCCTGGGATCACCCACGCTCAGCATTGCTGCACATCATTCATTTATCTCTGATGGATCCTCCTGGACCCCTCATTGCCTGAGGACTGGGCTCATATGATTTCTTCCCCCCCTTTGCCTTCTAGCAATCCCCTTCTAAAACTTAGGCATCTTATATAGTAGGTTTTAATTGCATATCAGCTGTGGTGTTGCCAAGGAGCCCCTCTCTCCCATTCTGAGGCCTCCTATGGACTATGTCAGTTTCCTGCATTGCTGTTTAAAGACACACCAAAGGCCTGTTTCCTGATTACCCTGCACGTGTGGACTCTGCTACACATGTCTGTTTCCTGCCTGCATTATTATCGACCACGGACTGTGCCCGTTTCCTGTGTTTGCCATGGACTGTGTTGTTTATACTGTTTCCTGCGTCTGCCTCACCTGGGCCCAGAGCCATGCTGTTAGCAGCATGGTGCCAGTCAGGGAAAGCCCTCAGCGAGCCTGGCCAGGTGCCCCCTGGTCAGTTCCCACAGGGAGCCTCTCATGGGCCAGTCACCAAGCTTGTCCTCGCTACCGTTCAGCCTGCTAGCAAGCCCCAGTCATGCCCAGCCGGCAGCCATGTTCTCAGGCAGCCAGAAGACCAGCTGAAGCAGCCTGCTTAGAGAAGCCATTTTGTGGAAGCGTGCAGACCATGTCCGCAGTGACCAGCCTCACCCTGCTCTGCATATCTTGATAGCCACCCCGGAATGGAAGCTAAGTGCCAGCCATCCTAAGCACTTAATGGACACATCTCAAAGCAACCTCCGCATTCCAGAGCTGCTGACATCGTGACCAAGCCCAGTGTCCTGGAACATCCATTCAACCCGCCCGGCTTTCCCCCTCCCTCCTTTGTCCCCTCTTCCCAAGGTGTCACGATAACAATCAGATTCTAAAGTGGCCCATCTAGGGTAGTTATAGAGCCATTCAAACCTTTGTTTCACCCGTGAGAACCACAGTGTAAGGCACCAGCCCCAGGGTACATTTTGGGGTATTTAGGCCGGCCTCCCAGGCCTCATGGTGCGTGTGCCATTCCTATCCAGACTCCTTGCTGTCACTCTATTGGATCTAGTGCAGGCATTAGACCACCTCACCTCGCTGCTACGTCTTCCTTCCACGCCGTGACTCGGTGAGTATATCCAGTTCCGTCGCTCTCAAGTGGGCACTCCTGCTCATGCAACCGTCTCTACTTTTCCTACTCTGTATTTCTTAGTATCTTGTATGTATCTTGTATGTGTGTGCTAACTTAGGCATACACAACACTATCTAATAAATACACGTTTTATTGTTATTAGTCTGCCTCTTTATTACACGAGTGTTCTGGAGAGGGACCCGGGTATAGTTGGTTAAGATCCGCACTAAATTAAAACCCAGGCTGCAAGCTAATTCCCCCATTAAAAAGAGCAGTTCTAGTAACAGTGAACACACTGAACATGCCGATCATTTTGTTCCTTGCCGTCTTTATTTCTATTCTGCATTTTTCCAATAAAGGTGAATTTGTTCTATTGTCCTGCTTCTTTCTTGCTAATTTCCTCTCTCCTTGTGAACAAAGTGCTGCTCAAGGTGGGATGCCGGTATATACCAGACAGTGATCGTAAATACAGGTTGTGCAGAAATGCATGTGCTTTACCCAACGTGCAAGGGAGATACTCTGAAGGGAAGGGCCCTGCATGTGTAGCCCATTTGGGTAACAGCACAGGGTTGTTGTGAAGGTCAAATACAGGAGGAGGAGAACCTTGAACTCTCTGGAGGTATGGTGGAAAAAAAATGACGCAAACTGGGTCCCATCTACCACTCAATACTGCTTTAGCCTGCTCATAAGACATGCTTACTGCTCGATCCAGGCCTTTGCCTCACATATCCAATGTTTCAAGACAATCAGAATGTGAGACAGCTTATAATTAACCGGACTCATTCCTGCTATGAATTGGAGTCTCATTATCCCTAATCAAACAGTTTATCTAGGATAATGTCTTCCTGCTCTGAGCTGTGCCATGGGAACTGGCCAGAATAATTTCTAGAGAGGCAGAGTGTAAGCAAAATAGGAAACCTATTATTTGATTTTTTTTTTAAAGAAAAACATGGAAAATAGCTGTAAAGTTCAAAATGCATTTGGCCATTTTAGAAAATGAAACCAATTTTCTATAGAACTTTGGGGTATTTTCTTCTTAAATCCGTTCAGAATCATCTCAAAGCCTGGCTGCTGCTTCACCCACATACTCTTTTGTGTCAATAAAGAATATTTACTCTGAAAAAATATTTTCATGTAAAGGTACAATCATGAATAAGATAAAAAGGTACACAAAATAAATCTACGGCCATAAGACGAAGCTGTATTAAACCTTGCCTAGCGTGCTTTTTAAAATTCTCTTTAAACACACAGGGAAATTTTGCAAGCACAAGGAAATGTGTCTCTCCTGGGAAACATCAATTAATTTGCTTTCTGAACTGGTAACAGCCAGTTCCATTGGTGCATGGAAGGTGCTGAGAGCATTGGATTTTGTTCAGGCATTCAAAAACACAGTGATGTGTGAATATCATTGTGTTCAATCTAAAACAACACACATTCCCATAAGCATCCCAGTTCAAAATATTCAGGCATTTGGAAACATTTGGTGGGATGTTCACAGAGTGGGTCTCATCCTTCTCCACACCACTTCCTCCTTTTCCTGAGCCACAAATGTTACCTTTTCAAAGGATGGATGGAAAGCACCTGGCCACAGGTATTGGTTCTTTGAAACAGTTTGGAATCCAAATGGTGAATATATTTGCTGCAAATTAATCTTCCCAACATCCCCCAGCATGATGTCCTGCTGGAATTGGTGAGAACTGTTACTTTTGTGGCCTCCCAATCACAATTGTAAGATTACAAAAATCAAACCCAACAATCCAGTAAATGGCAAGTTTCTGACTTTTAAAAAAACCTTCAGCTTCAGTAGAGTTGCTAGTTCTGGCTTGGCAACAAATAGGAGACCACGTGCAGCAGGAATATGGAGAGGCAGCTGTCTCTGACAGCGTGAAACCACTTTTGGGAAAACAAGAAAGTCATCTCTAGGAATTGCAGGAAACTCAATGGTAAAATCATAAGAGTTTTTGTTCATTCCTAGAGAAGACTGATGTAGCTTCTGGGTTTCCACAAAAGTGGTCATGCTGTCACTGGTGGTGATTTTTATTTTTTTTTTCCTTTCTTCTACTGACCATTGGAATGTCAGTGGGCAAGGCCCACTTGGAGGCAGGAGATCTATCACCCCCAGAGGTCAAATAGAAGCTGTAATATATCTGGATCTACATATAGACTAACAGAATGAGGAATGGCTAAAAACAACTTTAAGATACACAAAAACTAAGGCATCTTGTACAGAAGTCTTGTTTTAGAACAAACAGAGGGCATGTGGAAGTAAGAGCATGTCCACAATTCCTTAACCCAATTCCTTAATAAAAGCCAGTATCTCTAAATTGTAAACAAAATACAATCGCTATCACATCTGTGTGAGAATGGTTTCTGTGGCTTCTAACAAGCTTTACTTTTGGGCCGACACCAAACTGCACTCCCAGCAAAATTCAAGATGAATACGGAGGCTCCTGCTCAGGCAAACTATCTGAGGAAGCTGTAGGAGACTTATTACAATCAGCACTTCCTTTTCCTGAGGGATTTTATGAATGCCCGCTTTGTCACTAAAGGCAGTGACAGCCAACAGGGATAGTGACAGCCACATCCACCCTTTGCTGCTCATTTTGCAAATTCTCTTCCCCTGATACTAAGAGTGCCACTTGCCTGCTTTCAGAGGACAAACCCCTGCTGAAATATCCTCATTCCTTGCTCAAAATGGAGTAAATGGGATGGGGGGGGGAGATGTTATTGTCGCACTGATGCCACTTCCAGCTAAAACTCTAGAGCACTGGTCATGTCACTTCCAAGTTTTAGCCAGAATTGACATCAATGAGACAGCAACGTCCTTTTGCCCATGCCCTGCCTTCAAAGAGCCTGTCTACATGAGACATCTAACATGGGGGGGGGGGCTCAAGTGTAGAGAGACACAATGTTAGCTGAGAAGCGTAGTTTGAAAGTGCTGGCAGAGATGGCTCCTCAGAGGGTTTGTTAATTTCATCTTTGCATCCCCAAAGGGGAAGTGAAATTGACAGAGCCTTCAGGGAGGTGGACGATGAAATTAACAAACCCTCTGAGAAGCCATCTCTACCAGCTCTGTCTTTTTACACTACCCGGTAGAGAGAGGTGAAATTGACTGAGCCTTTGACTCTGTCTTTTAAAACTACACTTCCCAGCTGACATTGCATCTCCCTATACTTGAGCATCCCTGTTTAAGATATCTCATGTAGAGAGACTTAAAGACTCCTGGGGGTTCCAGGCACACACCTGGCAACTCTACATAATACACACCTCAACCAAGAGGTGGGCCATGTGAGTGCTCCTTTTTATTTGATCTGTGAGAATCTCTGGTTTTGCCCACTACTTGCCACCCCAAGATATCACAGGGGCTAGCTGAGCTTCCTCTTAATTTATATACAGCATGTATTTTTCAGAAGAAAAGCACTGTGTCATTCCACACATCCTTATATATGTATATGCTATCAAGTCACAACTGGAAGGCTTTCAAGGGAAGTGAGAAGCAGAGCTAGTTTGCCAATGCCTTCCTTTGCAGAATCTTCCTTGGTGGTCACCCATCCAAATACTGACCCTGCTTAGCTTCTGAGCTCTCTTGAGATCAGGCAGTACCATACCATTCCACAACCCTCACACACCATTAGAGCGCCATCAGATGTTATGTAAATCTAAATTAAAAGTACATTTGGAGATTCTTAGGCAAATCAACTAAGAGAAGCATGAAAAGATTCAAAAAAGCTAGCAGCATTTCTCAGAAAATTTCCGCACAGGCTTAATTCCACTGCTGTATAATACAGATCTCAACTACCAGCGTGCTTAGTTGCTGGTGGTGATGACACCTCCTTGGTTTCTTTCCTTCAGTGCTTAATGCAGAGAACCCTCCCATTTTCAAATTACTACAAAAATACAGAGGGTCGCTGTACTTCAGCCTCAGACATCACATTGAACTAGGAGACTTCACATTTCAATTGTGATTTTTTTCAAGTACTGCAAAGACCACTTCTGATTTGCCACGTTGAGGGTTTCCACATCTGAGTGGATTACAAAGAGCTCTCTTTGTCAACATCATGGACAAAAAGGGGGGTGGGGAAAGGCAGGCTCTCACTTTTACAGCACACTGTAATACTTTGGGTAAGAAGTCATCACTCATCAGTACCTGGCCAGCCTTGTTTAGACTAATATAAAATATGGTTGGGGAAAACATCTTGAAAAATATCAAAGAAAAATGAGCTTTTGTCTGCCTTAAAAGTGCAGATTTTTCATTTTAATGTTACATCTACAGGAAGCCTATATTGGTGTTCTGGGATACCAAATACCTGTCAGAGAATGAAATTTGGTGCTATAAAAGTATGACTAAGTTTGCTCTTGTACGGTATCTCTCTGATGAGAGATGATCCTTTTGTTATAATAGGGAGTGGTGGGGCTCCATATTTCTCCCCCAAATGCATGATTAGAATGCAAAAAAAAGTTTGTGAGCACAGCTGTCAGTTCAGACTTGAGGCCTTTAATTAATAATTAATTCTCTTGCCCGTTGACAGACGCCATTTGGCCCGCCTATATTACCCGATGCCTTTGGGAAAGCCAAGTTAGAAATTATTGCGGCGGGAGATCAAACGTAACAAAGAGACTTGAACTTAAGATAAAATATAACTTTCATTAGAATGAAATAGTACTTTAGGGTGCAGGCAAATTTGCCACCGGGAGCTTGGCCTGCTCAGAAAAAAAAAAAAGAGGAAACTGAATTGAAGCAAAATTTACCTTTCTCATGGTACTACACACCAATCATATCTGTTAGCGTAACACTGTAGCACTTCAATCTTTCATCATAATGATCTATGGAGAGGCAGGAGCATTAATGCACCAGACTGTTGGCAAGTCACAGTGAGTAGCACAAAGTCTTCTTTTTAAAAAAAACGAACTCCAGACACTATGAGAGATCATCCTTAATTAATTAATATCTCTAACTGTTCACCTTCCAGTGGTAACCTGGAGGCCCTAAAATGGATTTAAAAGGATGGCCAAGATCAAAAGGACTTTCCAGCAGTGCAACGTCCCTTTATATCCATGCACATTTCTATTATCTGCACCCTTGAACTTTGCAGAGTTTGTGGATTAAGTAAAACTCTTACTTTTGCTGATTATAAACCAGCCTGTGATTCAAAAGAGGAAGAAGAGTGAACCAATGGCATTCCAGTGGTTTCCATCTTGGCCCTTTCCAATCTCCTTTCTCCACATGGTGCCAGCAACAGCTAAGAACAGAAGATAGTCAAAATTCCACTCCTTCATGCCTTCAAGTTTAGTCACTAACAGTGCAATCCTAAGAAGAGTTACTCCAGTCTAAGTCCATTGATATCAATGTGATTAGACTGCAGTAACTCTTCTTAGGTTTGCACTGTAAATCTGTCCACAGGGTCTTTTACATAGAGGTGGCCAGGGCTTTTTTCTGAGAAAAGAGGTAGTGGAACTCAGTGGTGGAACTCAGGACCACACAATGACGTCACTTTGGGTCAGCTGGAACAAGGGGGTTGTTTTTTAAAGTTTAAATCACCCTTGGCAAAAATGGTCATATGGCTGGTGCCCCCCCCCCACTGATCTCTCCTAGTCCCCTCTGGTGCAGATTTAGATTGCCCTCCACATGGCGTGGAGGGCAATCTAAACTCCCCTCTGTCTGGAGATCAGGGGGAGGGGCCACTGGCCATGTGACCATTTTCAAGAGGTGCCGGAACTCCGTTCCACCACGTTCCCACTGAAAAAAAGCCCTGGAGGTGGCAATCTAGCTCTATGTCACTCCTTTCTGTTATTATATGACCACCCTGGTCATTACAGATACCCAATTCAGAATCAGCCTGGAGTTGGCACCAAAGCTGCAGGATTCCCCGAAACCTCTGAGGGCCAAGCTTCAAGTGACGAATGACACTTGAACAGCAAGTGGATTGAGTGAAGTGCAAGTGGAGGGCAAGTGAACAGGGAGAAATACACTTGCCGTTCAAGTGTCATTCGTCACTTGTAGCTTGGCCCTGAGCCATGTCCATGGACTCCGGGATGGGATGAATAGATGTCCCCCTATTTCATTTCTTTTTATACTATTAAATATTTTGTCAAAATTTGGTCTTCCGCTCTTCACAGTAAACTTGTTTGCATTATGTAAGCATATATTACAAGTTTTCATATGGATTTATATAGTATTAACACAAACAATGTGTGTAATTTGTATGTATAATGCTGGAGTATTGATTCATAAATGATGATGAACAATGCAAGCATTTTAGGGAAACAAATCACAATGGAAACTTTCATGTCAAAACAGCAGGGATCATTTGCACCCCAGCATGCACTGTCACTTGACGCAGAGCAGTTTTGACCAAGTAATTCTCAGTTTACATTCAATATATATAGAGCTGAACATGTGATTTAAACCTCATATTTATCCACATACTGTTCCCTGGTTTCATTTGTAAAGCTCTTTCTTACCAACAGATGTATGCACATACACTCAGGATGTACATGACTTCACTGAAACATGAACATGGCTGATGTGGTGCAGGAAACTCAATGTGGTGTTACATCACATCAAATTTTGTTCTACAAAAAGATGCAGACAAGAGGAAGAGAAGGAGATGTGGAGTATTGCTTTTGGTAGACATTTGCTTACCGTAGTATGAACTCCCAGTTCAAAAATCAGAGTAGTTATTGCTAAAAGCTGCACAGGTAAAGGAAAGATCCCTATTTCTGGCATTATATATTGCAATGTTATTCAAATACCATTGTTTCCATTTCACGGCAACCAGGCAAAGAACCAGCTATTATGTAAGATGCATTTCGAGGCTGCATGTCGGTGGTCAATGTTGCTGAGCATGTAGTCCACGCAATATAAAGAGAAGGTAAATGGATTTTACGTGCGGGAAATGTAACATAATTCAAAAGTGTACTGAACGGCAAGCAGACATGATCTAAACTACAGTCAGGGACAAGACTTCTCTATCAAAGTTAGTGAATAATACATGCATCTTTTATCTGTCCCTTTTATCTATCCATATAAAAATGTAAGAAGCAGAACCATTTTTAACTGCAGAGAACTCTTAAAAAATTAGTAAATTGGCAAAGACATTTGCAGGGGAAACTATTAACATTTATGAATAACGGCACTTTAAAGATCTCGTAGGTTAAATCTAGGCTTCGTGTGATTCTCATTAATTTTATTCCACTGCACTTTAATTTTCTAGACATTAAACAAGGCAATTTCTCCTACTCCTTGCCACTGGCAGTTTGCGCAAGATACTGACCACTGAGATTTCCTTATTAATCATATCCACTTATTGTGTTGAGTACTGTCACATCTTCAGCAAGATGTGGAGTAGGTGGATTTAGGTATGCTAAGCAAGATAATTGAATACAGTGATTTTCTGTGGAAAATGTGAGGAAAAACTGGGCAACTATTTTATGGTATCTTTGAAAAAGTTCTGAAAAGTTTGAATTGTACCAGGCCAATATCTAAAATAAAATAAATCTTTTAGTACACCTTTGGGTATCTTCCTCTAGTTTTTGCCATGACGTGGTTCACCTTTGTTGATGGATCAGAGGAAAGCATGCCATTTGGTTGTATAAGGGATGCCAGACCATGCCTGGCAACCAACGGGAGCTTGGGGGAATGCAGCAGCACACATGTCATGATGTCACTTCCTGGAAAACCCAGAAGGGATGTCATGTTACTCTAGGAATTTCAAGAAACTCTATCGTAACTGCTTAGAGTGGCAGTGAGCAATGAGCCCTGGCAACCCTAGGTTGAATCATGTGTCTCCTCTTAAAACATGTAGAGGAGCAACACAGTATCCAGCTACGTGGAAAAAGTTCTCATGGTATTTAGGTAAGCAGGTACATGCTGTCACGTTGTAACCAACTGATGTCCAGCCCAGTAAGGAGCTTTCAAGGCAAGCAAGAAGCAGAGGTGGTTTGCCATTGCCTTCCTCTGCAGAGGCATCCTTGGTGGTGTCCCATCCAAGTCTTGACCCTGCTTAACTTCCAAGATCTGATGAAAGTGAGCTAGACCTTCTCCTATGGTATCTAAGGATTATATAAGTAGGGTCTCAAATTATCCAGCTAAAGTTCCAGTTGTCCACTGCATGAAAGATGGATATAGATCTAGCAAGACGAACAGAATTACACTCTTCTAATTGAAAGTAATGGGCTAAGAAGGGTGTAATTTGGATTAGGATTGCACTACAAAACACTAGAATTTGAAAATCTGCTGAACTCACTGCTTCTGTGAGTTCAGTGTGTTTCAGTCTTTTATCTGACCTTTCCTTTTATTTGAGTTTATCTGATGAAGACATATGCCTTTGAATATTTGTTACAAGCTTCTATACTTGTGTCTTCAAGGGGTAAGAAGGCACAAGCTGATGCACAATGGTGGAGTAGCTGGTGGCTTCGCCACTTCTCAGTATGAAAATCCAAACTGAGCGTGAACTAATACAATTGACAAAACATACTCTCTTGGCTGCTACGTCTGGAATGAAAAACATTTTTCACGGAAATGAGTAAGTATCCTCTTCCTAAGATTTGAAAATATTATACAGAGGAAAAGGGCTTTACGCTGCACTCATACTTTTGGAAAATAGTTATTCCAACTTTATCATACCATGAGGGGACTTGAATTCCTATACAAGGATGTGATTATGTTAAATCTGTTTAAGATTAAAAGCTGAAATTCCATGAAATTCAAAGGATTGTAAAATAAAGCAAGTAAAAACTCAAGCGTTGATCGTTTTCACAAATTAAACTACCCTCACCCCCCACACTATATTGAGAGCCAAAGTGGTATAGTCAGATTAGATTATGAGAGATCTGGGTTCAAACCACCAGTCGGCCATGAAACTCATTGAGTGACTACAGTCACACACTGTTTCAGCAGACCATGGATTGCAGGGTTATTATAAAGATAAAATGGGAAAGGGAAAACTGTGTATGTCACCCTGAGCTCCTTGAAAATAGAGCAAAGTAAAAACATACTCCATAGATATATGTACAGTATAGATTCACTTGATAATAATGTTGGCAGGGGGAAAAAAACCTGTTAGTATTCTGAACCTCTTCATTTTTACCGTTCTGGCTTCAAAGTTTTGGGATGGCTGTGGTTCAGAAGAGAAGCATCTGCTTGACATGCAGAAGGTCCTAGGTTCAATCCTCAGTATCTTCAGTAAGGTTCACGTTGTAGGCAGGGCTTTTTTTCTGGGAAAAGAGGTGGTGGAACTCAGTGGGTTGCCCTCGGAGAAAATGGTCACATGGCTGGTGGCCCTGCCCCTGATCTCCAGACAGAGGGGAGTTGAGATTGCCCTCTGCGCCGCTGAGCGGTGCCTAGGGCAATCTAAACTCCCCTCTGTCTGGACATCAGGGGACGGGGCCACCAGCCATGTGACCATTTTCAAGAGGTTCCAGAACTCCGTTCCACCGCATTCCTGCTGAAAAAAAGCCCTGGTTGTAGGTGATGTGAAAGATCTGTGTCTGAGACCCCAGAGAGCCGCTGCCAGTTTGCGTAGACAATGCTAAATTTTATTAACCTACAGTCTGATGCAAGCAGCTTTACGTTTTGTTTTCTTCAGATCTGCTTGGTGCATTTTTCAATTCTGACATTCCAGTGTATGGATAATCAATGGATTACGGCTGGTTTCACAGTACCACTAGAAAATGGGATGGGATGTTTATCCAAATTGAGAGAGTGAAAAGGTTGTAAATGTTAATGGTGTGGAAATAGAGCGGAGGATATTGGGGGTCAACTTTTTTTCAGAATTTGATCCAACCCTTCAGTCCTTAAATATGTTGAAATCATCACAATAAAAACAAGTTACATGTGCTGGCAAAGATATCTTCACAGACAAAATGGAATGGAGATAGATGTTTGATCAAGAATCCAGCGGTATCAAGAAGCACCCAGGAGAATCACAGCAGACGGCTCTGTACAGTAATTTCTTTTATCCATACTCCCCCTCCCAAAGCCCATAAAGCATTTTGATCTTAGACATATATGATACTGTTTGGCTTTTGCAACCAAATGGATGAATAATATGATTTATATGAATTTCTAAAAATGAGTTAATAGTGGTGTCAGCATATGGTTCAAGTGCTCCTGGAAACAGCACATTTTTGCCATCTTTAATTAAAGGATTCAAAAATGCAGAATATTTAGAGTGATGTTTGCCAGACAGATATGTGGCTTCTTCATTCACTGCACTGAAAGTCGAAGGGCTGATTGCTTCGCTCTCATAGAACAAGGCCCTGAGTGAGGATGAAATTCCCAGTGTGGTATTTAAAAGCAATTTACATTGGCAAGTAGCTGTTATCAGTAAATTTCTTGATTTCATCAATTTAACGGGGCAGCATTCCTCCTGGATTAAGCATGAACATTCATAACCAGAAAGACAGATTCTTCCCTCCCCACCAAAACCCTACAGACTTATTCAATTAATATTTAATTCATTAAACAATTTTTCGTCTCAACTGCTGAATTCCTTTTTCTAAAATTGGAGAAAAGGACATTTGACAATGTGTTTTTCAGGCCCTTATAATAGGCAAATATAGGACTGTACTTTGCATAATGTTTAGTTCTATGTCCCCCATTTACACTTGGAGATATCTTTTGATAGTATTGATGAGGAGAAGGTAACATATAGAGATATATTTGAGATATATTTTTCCACCAGATGGTGGAGAATTGTGCCCTGGTCCAGCACAGAGTGGCCATGCATAAACCCTGCCTTCTTGGGGCCAATAACATGTCCTGACTGAATCCAGTGTTCAAGTTTCTGATGTAAATATGAAGCATATAATTTCCCCAGCACTGACAAAAGACTAAAGATGGGTATGAACAGCAATACGAACTAAAAGAACTCATGGACAGTCCAATCTGCTGTTCACGAAATAGCTGTTCATGAGGACCCATTCTAAACGAATAGGTGGTCGTTGCAAGCTTTGTTTGTTGCTGTTTGTCAAGCCAGACAGTCTGGCACCTGCAATCAATTCCCACGGCAACTTAGGCAGGGATTGTCTGAACTCTGTCTGAACTCCTGCTGTTGCCCTGGAAACCCCAATCTAAGCCCAATTTAGCTTGATAAGCAGGTTTTCCTTTCAAGTGTGGACTGGAGCTCCAAATTTGTTACAATAGGAAAAGACCAGGGGGGAAGGGGGGCTCCCAGCTCTGACTTTCAGGGAGAGACAACTGCTGTTAGAGAGACAGGGTGAGTGCATCAGAGCATGAATTTTCTTTGTGTGTGGGATAGGGATCTACCCCTTCAGGTTCCATGGCTGCTGCCAGGCTCTGGGTCCAAGCTATTACTTATTATTGGTACCTTTCCTGCTGCCTGCTCAGGTAGGGTTTCTGGGAGTGGTGTGGTAGGGATCTACCCCTTCAATTTCCAGGGCTGCTGCCAGGCTCTGGGGCTAAGCTATTATTTATTATTGGTACATTTCCTGCTGCCTGCTCAGGTAGGGTTTCTGGGAGTGGTGCAGTAGGGATCTTGATGGCTGGAGGAGAGCCTGCTGTCCCCCATGAACAATGAACATCAAACATGTTCGTGAACAGGATCATGTTCATCAATGTTCATTGTTCATTGTTCATAGATGGCAACGAACAATGAACACCATGTTCATTTTTTTTCTGTCCATGCCCATGTCTACAAAAGACCAATCAGTTGGCAATTAACTGGATTGAGTTTGTCTGCTTTTTTTGTGAATTGGTACAATTCATTTTTTTTCATGGTCATTTGACTAATTATATAGCACAGTTACACTAAAAATGAATGTTCAAGGCATACACTAAAACAAATAAAACAATTTTAAATTAAGATCTAGTTATAGTACAATATAATTTCCGAGACCTGAATATCACCAAACAGCATCTGGCTACTTGACAGGTAATCTTAGCATTTTTATCGGATAGAAGATAATCAAGTCTAACTTTTGCAATGAGACCGGAGATTTTACCTAATAACAGTGTGATCATCTTATCCCTTGCTTTCTTATAATATAGGCAACAAAAAACGTGCTGTATAGTTTCCACCTCTCTTAATGGACAGGAGCAAAGCAAACTGATATGATGATGGCTTGATGCCAGGATCTGGGCATTTTGCCTGAGTTGTTTGTTTGATGTAACAATAGGTGCCAAAAGTTGGGCCACCATCCAGTGTTAGAACAAAAAAAGGCTTCGGGTGTAACCAAATCAGGCCCAGGGGCTTTCCCTGGCTTCAATTTCTTGATTAAAGTCTCTATCTCCTCAGGCAAGAGTCTGGACCAAGCTGGGAGCATCTCTTGCTCCAACAGAGACTCTTGATTCATTGGCAGACCGTCAAACAGGCTAATGTAATATTCTTCCCAAACAGCTGGAGTAGTACAGAAGTCCGTCTCCTTCCTTCTTCCCATAGCACCGGAGACCAAGGACCAAAAAGATTTTAAATCATTGTTTCGAGAGTCAAGAATTAAAGAGTTCTATCCCTTTCTAATCCCTTTATCATTTTTGTCTCTAACCATTTGCTTAAATTTTCTTTGAAGCTGGTTCAACTAGATGTATATTCGGGAACTGTAAGTTCTCCTTAGCTTATGGGGAACTTGAGTTATTTGATATTTAAGAGATCGACATTTTTATCAAACCAGTTATTATGTCCTGGCAAAAGTTGTTTCTTGTTCACCCTTGGATTTCTAGAAAGGATTGGTTGCAGCTGTCCCACAACCTTGTCCAGCATTCCCAGAAGGACTTCTAAGGAAGCTTCCTGATGCATAACAAATTTCAAAAGATCTAAGAAATGTAAACGCATCCACTTTTCCTTCCTCATCTGCATTCCATCAGGCAGGCCTAAGTGTATTCTGGGCCACAGGAGGGGAGCCTGATGTACTGGAAAAGATTCCCTTGACAAACCCATCAAGAAAAGTGTAACTGACAGGTGGTTGCTGCCGCGATCAGGCCCCACCTGTAAATTAGCAGCAAGAGTGAATAGTGCAGGGGAAATAAGAAAATAATCAAACAAGCTACACCCTCAAAGGGAGAAAAAAAATAGTCTCTAAATTTATCCACTCCCCTTCTACCATGAGCACTACCAGATCATGTTCCAATATTAGATTCAGCATCCGATTGATTGATTTTACTGTCCTTAGAGCTTCTGTCATAGAAAAAAGGGTAGCCTATCTTCAAGGGATCTAGATTTTCCATCTCTCCTTTCAGCCACTAATCCTCATCTCAAGTGCCAATACGTGTGTAAAAATCCCCAGCAATTATTAAATTACCCTTGTGGAAAGATTGGCTTGATAAACTTTAAAAGATCCCCAGACTAACCCAACATTTTTTTTTTGGACCTATCATTACTTGAAAAAGCAGATTGTTACGACAACAAAGGACAGTTCTGGGAGCTCAAGGTAAGTGCCAAAGGTGGAAGTTCGAAAATCTGGTTGTCTCCTCTGGGCAACCCTTTAGAGACCAAGCAGGCAAGGTCAGCTCTAAGGTGCCCCCTACTCATCATTTTTTGTTCTTTCAGACAATACAATGTATATTCTGTAAGGGAACAACTTTCGATGCTCCAAGTTTCCTGGAGAAAAATAATAGAGCACTTAGGTAGAAAAAGTTCAGCTCCAATAATGTGGATTTGACCTCCCCCGCCCCCACCGTGGTTAAGGAAAAGCAATAGGAAGGGTTAAATTGCATGGCAACCCCAAATGCCCACTTAACTTACTTGTGTTTTTGTTTCTGGTGTCTGGTCATGTGCAGATCATCTTTTCACTACTAAGTTTTTGGAGGGTATGTTTGGAGAAAACTAAACTGCAGTTAATATAGATTTGCCTATCCCCATGAGGACTGACATTTGGCATCTGCATTTGCACCTCAGGCAGCCAAAAGTCTTATTTTTGCCTCCATGCACAAATCTATTGTCCATATGATCTGTTTTCTCTGTCCCTTCCACACTCATCTTACTCCACTCCAACTTTTGGTAGATAGGAAAGAGCATCCAAATGCAATCCACAATTTTTAGACTGGCTGTTCTGTGATGTTAACAGATCTAAAGCGGGGAGAGCACATCTTAAGATGTCTTATTGATGCTCCCCTCATCACTGAACTCTTAAAAAATGCTTATTTTTAAACAAGCTAGGCAATTTCTTTAAGGGTGCCAAACTCCACCACAAGAATTACTTTACACCACTTCATTGTAAGCCCCTTTTTGCTTGTTTAATAAATGCCACCTTCTCTATAACTCAAGTACCAAGACAAAGATGCCGAGGTGAGGGCTTTAAAAAAAGGTGATCCGACTGGATGGTTCAATTAAGATTTAAGTTAAAAGCAACAAAATCTGAACATGTCAGTGTAGGGTTGTTAGGTCCCCTTACTCTCCTGGTGGGGGGGATGGGACCTGGCACAAACCTTGTTCTTTGTAAAATTGGTCCACTGTGAAGTGTGGGAGCACTCCCAGGGCAGTGTGATAACATCACTCCTGGAAGTGATGCCATCACGCCTCCCTGAAAGCTCGTCCTGGAGGTCTGTTCCCCCATTTTCCCACTCCTGTTAAGCACACTCAAAGTACCCAAACCAGATGTCCGAATAAGGCTTTGGTCTGAAGTACTGGCAAGGTTGCCTCAGGTTTTGTTGTATCCTCTATGTAACCTGTGAATCAAAAGAAACATTTTAGGACCTGTTATAAAGAAAACCATTAGGAAACCTGAAAAGTGTGGTTCATGGCTTTAAGCCATAGACAAGTTTACCTCAGCACCCTTGATTAAAAGTGGCAAAAGGCATGATTGGTGGGGCTGAGGAGGCTCAGACAATCAGATAGTGACAGCCGGGAGATGTGTCTAGCTGCCCCTTCTGGAGGCATTTGCCACAGAGATTGACCCACCCTTCCACCAGCCAGATGAGCGGTGATGGGAGGCGGATTCCAGGCCCCCAACCAGGGGACCTGGGATCTCTATGTCAGTGGCTGGACAGGATTTGAGTCAACTTGTTTAATTTCTTCTTTCTTATTTTTTTTTAAACTGGCAAGCAGTGATAGCTGACTTCTGAGTAAGTGAAAGATCTCCAAAATGATCAAATAGCTTTAATTTTTTTTGTTTTTCAGGGTTTTTTTTTAACCTGTTAGAAAAAGAGCAAGCACACTTTCTCTAATAGGAGTTTTAGCCCAGTTACTGTAGATCAGTGACTCTCACTTCAAATCACAGATTTATTTCTTGGTATAACTGAAAAACTGATAAGCTTGCATTAAGTGAGGAGCTATGTACATACTACTGCTTGTTAACAAAATGATTGGTAGGCTATCACAGAGTGAAACAGAACAATGGGAAACACAGAAATATGGGCTTTTATCTATTTAACTGAACACCGATTCTGCAAAATATATTTGCATTAATAAAACTTGTCAAAATACCTGTGACATTGGCAGCATTTTGACAAATGCCACTATTATCTCACTTGCAAAGGCACATCTTTGGGGCCCGGCTCTTTCGATTCCATATAACTAAGACTGCTTATGAAATTATCCCATCAAATTTCTCCACTGACTTTGGGGCTTTGTTTTGTTGGAAACATTTTCTGGAGGAAAAGTGGCTGTATTTGAATGCATGATTTTGGGAATATGCAGACAGAAAGTAAAAGTAAGATTAGCCCCTTCCAAAATGACCCCATATATGGTTGAAGACATGAAGATCAAGGGATTCAGTTTAGTTCCTCTAGTGGTTTCTGAGTCTGGTGAGAATACAAGGAGCTCCCCACCACCACCTCAGAGCTGACAGAAGTTTCTCCCAAATGCTGCTGCAAGGAAAACGGACCTACTGGTCGTTGATATGATCACAAGATAGTACACAGTGACACAAAAGAAATGGGGAGCAAGAGGTCCGTTATGATTCATTTTTACCCCTCTTGTAGTTCCTGTACTTGAGGCCTATCCAGTACTGAACATTCAAGAATTTTCTCACCCCACCTCAGAACTGAGCATAGATGAAGACCAATATCCATCCAAACACAGTGGGAAGGAGTTGAAGGAACATGTTTTTACAGATTTCAGCACTTGGACAGCTCCTCTCTGCTGAGACTCTCAAGGTGCCTCCTCTTATAGCAGGAGAACTCCTAGCATGCTCAGAATCCAGGTTAAAGCCAGCCAGTGTGGCACTGCTGGCTCTCTTAATGTGAATATCATTGGGTATTGGTGCTATATTTGATTTGTATGCTTGGAAGGTTTTGCCTTTTGTTTCAATTCAGGATCAATGTTCACACTTTATGCATTTTTGTATGCCACTTGGCAAACAATAATTAAAATAGCTTGCTTGCTGGAAACTTGGAGAGGGCTCCTAGATACCTTTGAATGAGAAGTGGAAGGACTTATCAAATATAGTGATGGGCATTTAACATGCAGGGCACCCCAGTACATGGTGTGGGACAGTCTAGGAATCGTCTTAAGAAGCTTGTGCTTTATGCGCTGGGAGATTTTGGAGATGAGAGAACTGGCCACTTCTTCATACCTTGGTGCATCATGGAGATACTGTGCAGGATAATACCCTGCAAGACCCAGAACCAGGGTTGCCAACTCCAGATTGAGAAATTCCTGGAGATTTGGGGGTGGAGCCTAGCAAGGACAAGATTGGGGAGGGGAGAGAGCTTGACAGGGATGTAATGATGTTAATGCCATAGAGTTCAGCCTTTGAAGCTTCATTTCCCCCCAGGGGAACTGGGAACTGCCGTAACATAGTGGATAAGTGGTTGGGTTGAAAATTGGCACTCTGCTGGTTTGAATCCCACTACTGTATTGAGCTCAGCAGGTGGCCTTGGGTAATCCATTCCTTTCAGCCCCAGATCCCCAACTGTACTGTGGAGATAATCATATATTGACTTTGTTCACCCTAATCTGTCTAGAGGGGCAGTACTTAAGCACAGTTGTTGTTGTTGTTGTTGTTGTTGTTGTTATATCTGTCATCTGGAGATCAGCTGTAGTTCCAGGAGATCTTCAGGATGAGTTGGAGGATGACAACCTTGCCCAGAATACATTCCTCAAGCTAGACATGGACCTACAATAGCTAGGCTAAAGCTTCCGTACAGGCTATGGTTGCCAACCTCCAACTGGCAGGGCCTGGAGCTCTCTTACAATTACAACCGACTTTTGGACTACAGAGATTAGTTCCCCTGGAGGGAATGGCAGCTTCAGAGAGCAGATTCTATGATGCTACATCACTACAGAGGTCTCTTCCTTCCCACAAACACTGCCCACAAACCTCCTGGAATTTTCCAAGCTGGAGTTGACAGTTAACACAATGACCTCAATGCAGATAGTTTCAGGTGGGTAGCCATGTTGTTCTGCATTAAAAGAGCAAGATTTGGGTCCAGTAGCACCTTAAAGACCAGCTAGTCAGTTGGTCTTTAAGGTGATATTGGAGTGGATCTTGCACAATGACCTCCATAATATTTGTTTTATGATTCAGAAGAACAAATGTCTAAAGTGTAGAATCATGAGGTTTAGCTATGTTTTAGTTACAGAAGAAAGCAAGAAAAGCCAGTTTGGTGTAGTGGTCAAGAGCGTGGGACTCTAATCCGGAGAACCAAGTTTTATTCCCCACTCCTCCACTGGAAGCCAGCTGGGTGACCTTGGGTCGGTCACAGCTTCTAGGAGCTCTCTCAGCCCCACCCACCCTTACTTTGTAAACCGCTCTGAGTGGGCATTAAGTTGTCCTGAAGGGTGGTATATAAATCAAATGCTGCTGCTGCTGTTCTTCTTCTTCTTGTTGTTGTTAAAAGATCCTTTTTTCCTGAGGAAAAACAGCTTCAGGAGTGAAAACATCTGAAGGAGAAAACTAGCAGAGGAGGTGGAAGGAGGGATAATCAACCCTATCCCCATATACTGTTTTTACTATAAGCCATTCTACCTTCATGAGGTTCTACATCAGGGCTTCAGATCAAGGGACTTGCCTCACCAGGATTCCAATGGAATTCCAACCAGTGCCTTGTGAGTCCACAGGCCTCACAGAATGGTTATTCCCCCAAATCCATTTGAGCTAGTCCCACCTGCACCCCAGGTGGAGGATGCATCGCCTCCATAGTCCTGTTTTGTGCCTATGTGAAACGTAATGGATGCTAGTAATTTAACATCAATGCTTCTGCAACTTCCTTGTATAATTTTGTCTGTATCTAGATGAATTACCACATATATACACTAGTGAATGACTTCAGAAGCAAATCATTTGTGTCAGCTTTGTGAGTAAAGTATTGACTGTCTTTCGGTAATTGACATTAAGAAAAGCTGGTGTGCAGAAGTGGAAGGGATGGGTATTTATGTCTTGCATGGTAGATTATGTGCTTATAATTAGTAATTATTTCTTTTCCCATACAAAAACATCAGTCTGTCAGATCTGTATTTACAACCCATCTATTGTCCCCTTTGCTCAGAATAATACAAAGACAAAACAAAAGGCATATCAGAAGTTATAATCTTGACACTTAGGTACATATTAAATATGTACAATAAAACATCACAGGCTCTCTTTAACTTCTAAGGGAAAAGATCATGGGGTGGCAGAGTCATTCATTCATTCTTTATTTACGGTCATTTGATTCATCATGTAACACGTTTACACTAAAAAAGAAAATTCAAGGCAAACAGTGGCACAAATAAAACAATTTTAAACTAGGATCTAATTACAGTACAATGTAATTTCTGAGACCTGAATATCACCAAGCAATATCTGACTACTTGATAGGTAATCTTGGCATTCTTATCGAATAAGAGATAATCAAGTCTAACTTTTTCAGTGAGACCAGAGATTTTATTTAATAATGGTGTGATCATCTCATCACATGCTTCTTTATAATATGGGCCACTGAAAAAAAAACATGTGCTCTATAGTTTCCACCTCTCTTAACAGACAGGAGCAAAGCCTTTCCAGATAGGTTTCAGAGGAGTTAGCCATGTTAGTCTGTAGTTGCAAAATAGTAAAGAGTCCAGTAGCACCTTAAAGACTAACCAACTTTATTGTAGTGTAAGTTTTCGAGAACCACAGCTCTCTTTGTCAGATTCATGGAGTGTATGAAGAAAACTGGCCAGAGATATATAGGGGGGGAGGGGAGAGGGTGCAGGGAGTGGGGGGCATGTAAATATAAATCAGTTACAAAAGACATGAAAGAGGTGGAATGCACAATGCAGGCTGGGTGTGATGCCTTCCCTCCATTTCTGAATCTGAATGGAATGCCTGAAGGGAGTTACTTCTGGTAATGAGATAACCATCCAGTGTCTCCATTCAATCCAAGCCTGACTGAGTCAAATTTGCATATGAATTCCAGTTCAGCAGCTTCTTGTTGGATTTTGTTTTTGAAATGTTTCTGTTGAACTATGCTGACCAGTTTTCTTCATACCCTTCCTTCATGTATCTGACAAAGAGAGCTGTGGTTCTCGAAAGCTTATGCTACAATAAAGTTAGTTCGTTTTTAGACCAAACTGGATAGAGCCAGTTTGATGTAGTGGTTAAGAGTGTGGGACTCTAATCTGGAGAACCGGGTTTCATTCCTCACTTCTCCACTTGAAGCCAGCTGGGTGACCTTGGGTCAATCACAGCTTCTAGCTCTCTCAGTCCCACCCACCTCACAGAGTGCTTTGTTGTGGGGATAATAATAACATACTTTGTAAACCGCTTTGAGCTAGTGTTTACTCAAATGGGAGGGCTGCATTGTAGGGATGGGGTCTCAGGTGCTTCACTAACCAGTTGGGGATCATAGACTTCATCACCATTTTTGCCTCATATATTATCTGCTGCTATATACAATCTACTTCTATATACAACTATCGTTCCATGCTGTCTAATATTAGTCCTAGAATTGATTTTGTTTTGCTTCCGTATCTCTACTATGTCTTGGATGCTTGCTAATGCTATGTCTTTAAACTTGTATATGTTTACCTTATGGTATTGTATTGAAATGTACTTACTTGATACTGATTGTATTAACCTCATACTATGTAATCTGCATTGAGTCTCAGTGAGAAAGATGGACTATAAATGATGTAAATAAATAAATAAATAAATCATCCTGAAGGGTGGTATATAAGTCAAATGTTGTTGTTGTTGTTATTAAGGTGCTACTGGACTCTTTACTATTTTCCAGATAGTGGATTTTGCTACATTTACCTTCCAATACTGCAGAAGGAAGGGCCAAGAACCTTGCCAGGGTGAACGCTCTTCTGAATCCGTTTATTTCTAAGGATTTTAAGAAAACTGCCAGCTTCACAATATTTTGAAGGTTTGATCATACATACTCATTTTATAAGCTAGCAATATCAGTTTGGAGTTCAGTATCCTCAGTCCTTTGTTTAACTAGTCTCTCTGTCTGATTCATAAACACAGGATAGGAGAACATGAGAAGAGAGGCCAATTCTAACAATATGATTTTGAACAGACTTAAGCCAATTAGATTGAAAGCTGTCTCTGTTTATAAGTGGGAATAAAACTTGATGATTAAAATATCCCTTTAGCCCTATGTATATAGATAACAACAACAACAACAACAACAACAACAACAACAACAACAACAACAACAGTCTTTGATTTATATACCGCCCTTCAGGATGACTTAACACACACTCAGAGCGGTTTACAAAGTTTGCCATTATTATCCCCACAACAAAACACGCTGTGAGGTGGGTGGGGTTGAAAGAGCTAGAAGCTGTGACTGACCCAAGGTCACCCAGCTGGCTTCAAGTGGAGGAGTGAATAATCAAACCTGGTTCTCCAGATTAGAGTCCTGCCACTCTTAATCACTACACCAAACTGGCTCAGTATCTGGCTCACCAAACTGGATATACACATGCCCATGCTTTAACTCTAACACTGCCAGTATCCAGTCTTATCCTAAGGGCAGGAATCTGAAATGAGAAACAACAGAGAAGAGGGAGAAGTGGACCAACATGCTTTTTCTACTGCAGCATCTCTCTTTCAACATGCATATTAGCTCATACAAAAATGTGTTTGAACACTAGTGGGAGAGAAAAGTCGCTTGGGAGAGTGGTATGACACTGGGAAAATAGAGTGGGAGGGAAAAGGGTAAGCCTCTATCTCCTCTGTCCTCCAAAATGAACCCATTCTGAAGCTGCCTTTCTGTAAAAGAAAGGCTATAGGATTTTTTTTTGGGTTCCACTCTTCGCTTCTTGGAAAAAGGGTATTTGTAAAATAATGCCTGGATGGTTAATAATGAGTTTGCATTGTTTACAGAGCTTGCCCTTTCTCATATCCGTGACTAGTTTAACAAAAACCATCCACTGTGAACTAGAATTATTTAGCGTACTTCCAGGGAGATAAAGCACTTGCTATAAAAAGTTGCAGAATCATTTGTTTAGGGTCAGCAATCTTTCTGGCACCGGTAAGTAAAAGGTTATTTTCCTTGGGTATATAGCAAGAAGAACTGCAAAATGCCTGCATAAAAGGGGGAAGGGAGGGAGCAAGTGGACTTTATGAATTTTAATAGCACACAATACCTGGTTGCTGCCTGGTTTTTTTCCCTTGTGGTTTAAACTGAGTGGCTCGGTGGGATGACCCATACCTGTAAGTTTGTAAGACATGACAACTCTCCCTCCTGCTTGTCCTCCCTCCCTCCCTCCCCCTTTTCCATGAGTCCTCAAGAGTTTTCTTCATTTTGGAGCAGTAAATTTCAAACTGTTACCATCAATCTGCCTGGTGTGGAAGGAGAACATACAATCCAACAAGAGTGGCAGTTACTGGGTGAAGAAAGACATCATCAATAAAGCTTTTGCTTGTTTGCTCGAAAACTAGTCACACACCAACTGATGTTCCCCATCTGTATAATGGAGGGCAATGTGCCTCAGCTTCAAAAGGCTCTGATGGGGATAAAATTCACCAATTACAGTGCACTCCACTTGAATAGCATTTTTATTCTGTTTAAAACGGTAATAATTTTCCATTACAGAAAAGCTAACACTTTGGACTTCCTTCTTATTTCTATGGTTTTATTCAACTCGGAGCCGGCATTTTATCTTGGGGGTGGTCTTTCACTGTTCCTGCGTAGTATGTATTGCAATCACTTTAACTGTACTACGGGGACAATGTATGGGAAGATGGAAGGGGGGGATGAGGAACCTAGGAGAATGTGCTGAAATAAAAGTACTAGAGGAGATGCAGGAGATCTCAGAAAATTTACAATGACAAGTTAATGGAGGGAAGCAAGAACTCCAGAGTAAAACCTAAATGTCTCTTTATGGACAATGTAAAGTACATAGGAATACAGACGAATCCATCCATCCATTGTAGCTCTTCCCACTAGACAAGTAGTTTAGAACTAAAGTATTCGTTCTAATCAGCATCCAAGTGTCGTTTCTTGGATCCAGTAGAAATTTGTTGCATACATTCCCTTTTCTTTTTCTAATATATAACTGCTTCAAAAGCCATGTCTCTCCCTTCCCTTGGTTCTTTATTCCAAAAATCCAAATTCAGATTTGTTTTATGCTTAGTTGTTGTTTTCTTTAGAAAAAAAATTGTAAAATCACTGGGGTTTGGTGTGACTTTTTTTAAAAATATCAATTAATATGTTTTCCTTTATATGAGATTTCTTGTAAAAAAAGAGAAGTGGTAAATATACAAAATAAATAGGAAGAAATCATAAAGGGCAGGTGTAATCCTGCCACCCAGCCAGGGGATTACGCCCCCTTTTGGCTGGTGGCAGCCATTTGCCTCCCTGGACGGATGGAGGCAGAGACTCTAGCCCTGCATATGGGGCTTAGCTTGAGGGGGCGGAGCTTCATGGCATTAACGTGCCGCTCCGCCCTCCCAGCTCAGTCTTGCCTCATGCTCGGAGGAGGCAAGACCTTTGAGTCGCTTCTCCAGCACGAGGCCTAGGGTGGCACAGAGGAGCGGTGTTTCGGCGGTGGCTGTCCAGCCTTGGCCGGGAGCGTCGTCGACGGAGCGCTTCAGTCTTCCTCACCCCTGAGTTTGTGGGCTCAGTCCTGGGGGAGGCCTTTGGAGTCCCCCTTCCTTTTGGCTAAACTGTCTCCTGTGCGGTGTACCTGGGCTGGAGCGATTGCTTCGCTGTTTTTCCCGTGGCGCCCCGCTGCTTTTGCCTGGCGCCAGCCGCTTTTGCGCAGCTCGGCGCCTTTGTGTTGCCTGAGTGCTCCTTCCTTGGGCCCGTTCAGAGTGGGGAGGGTGTGTATGGGTGTCCCGGGAGGCAGCCCACCGCTTCTGCGTGGCGCCCCGCCGTTTTTTCCACGGTGCCTCGCTGCTTTTGCTTTGCGCCTCACCACTTTAGTGCGGCGCTGCGCCTTGCGTTGCCTGCTTTTAGGAGGCTGGGTTGGGGGAAGCAAGGTTCCCCGCGAGGTTCCCCGCCACTTTTGAACGTATAGGCACAGGTTGGCGTGCTTCATTGGGGTGCCTTTCGGCCGCAGCACCCTCCATACGCCTGGGTCTTCGGCTTCCCTTGTCCCTGTTCTGCGGGCGCTTAGCTTGCTGGGTGAGGGTTGTTTGGCGCCCATTTATAATGATTTTCTGCGGCTGCAGCAGCCATCTTGGGGCGCTTCTCCATTGGCCATTTTGTCCTCCTCTGCCTGGCATAACTGTGCAGCCATCTTAGGCAATAGCCCCCTCCCCCCCTTTTCAGGCCGTAACACTTTTTGGAGCCCTCGGGGGTGATTTAGTGGGCCGAATCGGGTGCCAGCAAGGTTCCCTTGGGTGCCCTTGGAATTGAAGTGGTGACTGTCACCTAGTCCCAGTTTAACACCATTCAGTGGCCTGGGTTCCTTTGTTGTTCTCCCTGGGCGCATTTAGGGGACGTTTGGTCTTGGGACTTTGAACTACTTGGGTTCTTCTCGGTAATAACCCCCCCTTTTTTAGTTGGGTTTGGCAGGTTCACCGTCTTCATTGTTCCCTCATCTGCCCATTCCGGACACGGACGGGATGGGCCCAAAGAAAGGTGTCGGCACATCTAAGGGCAAGCAGCCCACTCCTCGCCCTTCCAAGAGGCCCGCAGTGGCCTTGTCTTCAGATGAGGAGGACGGACACATGTGGTGTGACATTCTGGCCCGAATTGTGGTGCTCGAGCATGCCAGGGCTCCAGCTGCGTCTGCTGCCGGGCATGTAAACAAAAGGCCGGTTCGGGCTGCCTCTAGGTCTGCATCAATGGCTAACATTCTCTCCCGTTTGGCAGCTCTTGAAGGGTCCATGGATGGTGGTTCCTTAGCTCCATCAACTTCAGCCACGGCTCAGGTCATTGAGGATGATGCAGTTGAGGCAGCAGTGGGGGACACGGAGGGGAGCTGGTCAACTGAAACAGGGCAAGTGGCTCTGGTGGTGCAGCCCCCAGAGGTTGAAGGTAAGTCACAATGGCCGCAGCAGGCAGGAACTTGGCCATGGGGTCAAGCGAGCCAACCTATGCAGCACACCGCTTACATGCAGGGAGGTTCCTCTGGGTATACAGGTGGGCCGGGGTTGGCCTCTGACTGTCCTTCTTGGGGGCAGAGTCCAGGGCTAAATCAGTTACCCGGGGCATCCAGCTGGATTACCTCCCCTCCCCAGGCCCCGGTGGGGATGGGGCCTGTTCCCCCATGGGGAACGTATTTGGGAATGCCATGGCTCAACTATGGGTCAGTACCCTCCAGGGCCTTGCCAGTTGGCGATACTGCCATGCCCCTGGGGGATCACCTTACTCCTGCAACGCGAGAAAAAATTCTGCGTGAGGAGTATGTTGATGTCTTTACCCTTCTCTTCAGGGAACTGGAGAAGAAGGATAAAGAAGACCTGGAGGATAGGGACAAAGAGCTCCATAAGCGCCGTAAGATTGACAGGACCTCGGCCAACTGGCTCCCGGGTTTCCTGATTTATGCAGGTGTGATAGCAAGAGTCCAGCCATGGAGGGCCACCCCGCTCTTTCAGTATATGGATATCATATACAGAGTGCATACTGACTTTGCCAGTGCAGTGTGGCTGCAATATGACGAAGAATTTAGGATGAGGGCGGCCCTCAATCCGTCATTGCCTTGGGACCAGGTACATCAACATTTATGGCTGCAGTTGATGACCCAAGCAAAATCTATTTCTGGGGACCAGTCCAATAGGTCCGATAGTGGTCATATTGTGCAGCGGTCCGGGTCTGGTTTGTTTAGTTCTGTTTCTGCTGCTTCTGGCCCCCGCACTGCTGCGGGGCAGTCGGTTCAGCCCCGACTGCTTTGTTTCGAGTTTACCTCACAGGGGGCTTGCAGCAGGAAGAACTGCCGTTACGGCCATGAATGTCCCATCTGTCGGGGACCACATGCCCTTAGTGCATGTAGGAGACAGAAGCCTTCAGGGAAAAGAGGGGGTGGCTCTGGTGCACAGCAGGGTCCTGGAAAAAGGTCCCAGCCCAATAAAACTGAGGGCCCTTGAGGTCATGTTGGCCAATTACCCTAGAAGGGCTGACGCCCAGTTTTTGTTAGAGGGTTTTTCTTTTGGTTTTTGCATTCCTTTTCAGGGGCCTTGATCTTCTTTCATGTCAACCAACTTGTGTTCCGTGGTTGGCATGGAAGACGTTGTTCGGGTGAAAATAGCCAAAGAATGCATGGAGGGTCGGGTTTGGGCCCTTTTCCTGCCCCTCCTGTACCCAACTTGAGGGTCTCTCCCCTGGGAGTGGTTCCTAAGAAGGCTGCTGGTGAATTCAGGCTAATTCACCACCTGTCTTACCCAAGGGGAGACTCGGTAAATGACGTGATCCCTGGGCATTTATGCTCGGTGCATTATACATCCTTTGACCAGGCCGTCAAGGTGGTCAGGCATTGTGGCTGGGGAGCTGAGATGGCGAAATGCGATATTAAGTCGGCATTCCGTCTTCTCCCCGTTCACCCAGAGGACTTTGAGCTCCTCGGGTTTACCTTCAAAGGTCAATTTTATATGGACAGGGCCCTCCCCATGGGGTGTTCGATCTCGTGCACAGTTTTCGAGTGCTTTAGCACATTTTTGGAGAGGGCATTGTGGCATAGGCAGTGTTGCCGGGACACCACCCACTATTTAGATGACTTTATCATGGTTGGGCCCCCAGGTACGGGTCAGTGGGCGCGGCTTTTGGAGGACTTTGTCCGCCTGGCGGATGAGCTAGGCGTTCCCCTTACACACAAAAAGATGGAGGGCCCATCTACTGTCCTGACCTTCCTGGGCATTGAGTTAGATACGAGGCAGCAGACTTCTAGGCTACCTGTTGAGAAACTCCTTGATCTGAAGGCTAGACTGCGGACCCTGCTGGGTAAGCGCAAGATGTCCTTATTAGAGCTTCAGCAGGTGGTAGGCCACCTCAACTTTGCATGCAAGGTGGTGGCCCCTGGAAGGGACTTGTTGTGGTGTCTTTGCGACGCTATGGGAACCCTCCGCCTTCCTCACCACAAGATACGTCTGTCTGAGGGCATGCGGGAGGACCTGGGGGTTTGGCTTCAGTTTTTGAGAACCTTTAATGGGGTGTCGTTTTGGAGACAGGAACTACTTTTAGAGGGGGAGCTGCAAGTGTCTTCTGATGCCTCAGGTTCCATTGGGTTTGGGATTTACTTCATGGGGCACTGGTGTGCTGTCAGGTGGCCTGGAGATTGGGTAGAAGCTGGTTTGCAAAGGGACTTAACTTTACTTGAGTTCTTCCCAATCTTAGTGGCGGCTTATCTTTGGAGGGAGGAATTTGCTAACCACTCCATGCACTTTTGGTGCGATAATATGGCAGTGGTTCAGGTTGTCAACTCCCTTTCTTCCAAATCGCCCCGGGTCATGAATTTGGTCCGCGCCTTTACATTAAAGTTCTTGCACCTTAACATATTGTTTTCGGCCAGGCACGTCCCTGGTGTAAACAATGAGGTGGCAGACACCTTGTCTCATCTGCAGATGGACCAATTTCGAAGCTTGCCCCCAAAGCCGATTTGGTGCCAGCCCTGGTACCGCAGGAGCTGTGGAGGATTGGGAATCTGAGGCCTCCAGGACCATCCAATTAGCCATTGCCCCTAGTACCATGAGGGCATACGACTAGGCGGTAAGGCAGTTTGCTGCATTCAGGCAGGAGGTAGGTCTCCGCCAGGTGTGGCCCATTCCGGTCGAACATATGGCACAGTTCTGTGTGGCTCAGAAAGGTAAGGGGCACAGGGTTAAATATATCCGTGGACAACTTGCTGCACTGGCTTTTGCTGCCAAAGCTCGGGGGTTTTCTGACGTCATGGGGGATTTCCACATTCGGAAAATGTTGGAGGGTTGGTCTCGTGAATTGACCACCCCGAGGGACAATAGGCAGCCCATTTCACCAACCATCCTCCAGGGTTTGCATGCCGTGTGGCTGGGCGTCTGCAGCTCACCTGTTGAGGAGCTGCTGTTCCACGCTGCATCTCTGATTGCATTTTTTGGTGCCCTCAGAGTCAGTGAGCTTGTCCCACAGTCCTTTAGGGACAGCTCTGGCCATGCCCTGGAGGCTGCAGACGTGAAATTTGAGAAGGAATGTCTTGTCATTAGGATACGGAGGTCCAAGATGGACCAACGTCAGAAGGGGGCAGACATTGTACTTGGCCGCTGTGCCCTTGCTGAGTTATGCCCACTGACAGCTTTGATGTGTTATGTTGAGGCCCGGGGGGATGCTCCCAGGGTTCTTTTTCACCACAGGGATGGCACCCTGTTGACTAAATTCCAATTTTGGACAGTCACGGGCAGGGCTCTTCAGAAGATAGGTCTGGGTGGGGTCAGATTTGGGACTCATTATTTTCGTATTGGTGTGGCTTCCACTGCTGCAGCCATGGGTTACTCTGGACCCAACATTCAGCGGGTGGGATGTTGGCATTCTGGGGCTTATGAATCGTACATTAGGCCGCTGGAACGTCGTCAATCATGTTGACTTGATTTTTTGCAGGTGCTGTGGTTCTTCAGGAGAGGGTACGGATCCTCACCTGTGGCCACAGTATGGTCTTCTGGGCTGCACACCAGGCGAGGAAGTCACGGATCGGGTCCCAGATTGGACTCAGCCGGTGGGCTACCATCGAGTGGCAGGGCAGAAGAGGGCTGCGTTGGGCAGGGTTGCTGCTGCTCTTGTTTGTTGGGAGGACTGCCCCTCCTCCTCACATTCTGGTAGTACATTTAGGTGGCAATGACCTCGGGCTTATGAAGGGGGTTGCCCTTTCTTGGCAGGTGTGGGATGACTTCCTGGAGATCAGGAAGAGATGGCCCGGCATTCTGATCTTTTGGTCGGCAATGCTTCCGCGCCGTGTGTGGCGGGAGGCATTGGACCACAGAGCTATTGAGAGGGCTAGGCAGATGACCAATAGAGCCCTGTTTAAGATAATGACAGGTGGGTTGGGGATTTACCTGCCCCATCCACAGATTCAGGTCGAGTCTGTTTGCCTCTACCGAGGGGATGGTGTGCACCTCTCTTATACAGGTAACAGCATTTTTCTGGAAGATCTGCGGCAGGGGCTTAGGTTGGCTTTAAGCCATTTGTGGGGTGCCGAGGCCTAAGCAGAGGCTTGGCCTCTGCAGTGGCAGGAGTTTAGTTAGGGATATATCTGTGGCGGGCCAGTGAGCACCCTTGGCACCTCCCCATTGGTGGGGAACTGGGGTCTTTCAGGAGTGGCTGGCTGCTGTGCAGCCCAGCTGCGAGGTCAGATGCCCTGGGTGGGGAACCCCTGGACAAGCCAGTCTCCCCCCGCTGCCGTTCGGCCGGGTGGGGGAGCTTTACAGGGGTGAACCACTCTGCCTGGCCAGGCCAGGTCCCAGCCATTTGATGGATGGCTCACACCCAGGGCAGCGGGTGCTCGCCCAGACAGGTCAGCGCGGGGTCCAAGAGTGACCCCAGGGCCTGACCTGTACCGCTAGTTAGGCCCCTTGCTGTTACTGTTGTTTGCTGTTGTCATTTTAATAAAGCGGCCCGTTTTACCCAAGCATTTGTGTCTGACTCTCATTCCAACTAGGGGGGCAATCCTGCCACCCAGCCAGGGGCTTATGCCCCCTTTAGGCTGGTGGCAGCAATTTGCCTCCCTGGACGGATGGAGGCAGAGAGTCTAGCCCTGCATATGGGGCTTAGCTTGAGGGGGCGGAGCTTCATGGCATTAACGTGCCACTCTGCCCTCCCAGCTCAGTCTTGCCTCGTGCTCGGCCCACCCTCCTCACCCTACTTCAGTGCAGGACTAGCCGGTCACCTTAACGGGGCCAGGTAGGAATTTTTTGTCTCCCTTCCCCGATTGGCCTATGGTTGGGAGTTTTTTCACCTACCTCGCATGGGTAGAGGTCGGGGATTTAATTGTCATGGTGGACCCAAGTTGTTGCCATGGGAGCAAGAGTTTAGTTAGGGATATATCTGTGGTGGGCCGGTGAGCACCCTTGGCACCTCCCCATTGGTGTGGAACTGGGGTCTTTCAGGAGTGGCTGGCTGCTGTGTGGCCCAGCTGTGAGGTCAGACGCCCTGGGTGGGGAACCCCTGGACAAGCCAGTCTCCCCCCGCTGCCGATTGGCTGGGTGCTCGCCCAGACAGGTCAGCGCGGGGTCCAAGAGTGACCCCAGGGCCTGACCTGTACCGCTAGTTAGGCCCCTTGCCGTTACTGTTGTTTGCTGTTGTCATTTTAATAAAGCGGCCCGTTTTACCCAAGCATTTGTGTCTGACTCTCATTCCAACTAGGGGGCAATTTGCACTTCATGCAGAAAGCACAAATTGCATGATTACACAACAGATGGCCCCTAAAGTCTGGCTTCCCTACCTTTTGCAATTATCTCAAGATGAGAGAGCAAACTCCTTCCTCTTTCCTCTGTACACTTCGATGTTATCCTTTAACTACAGTATTTGCAGGCATAGCATTAACGTTTGACCATGATTATGGTGAAAACATGCTACACACGATCCTCCCAGTAAGTATGGTTGCCATTTTAGTCTGGAAAGGACAACACACATTTTCAGCCTCAATCCATGCATATGTGAAACCTGGCAAATCAGAATTCTGTTACGCATGTTCTGAAGCTGGAAGACATATAGGTTGCCCTTTTCAGAGAAAATAGTGTATCATTTGATTTCACATATCAGGAGGATCATGTGTATCATGTTCTTCCTGTTCAGGCAGTCAAACAATGCCTGAAAAAGTCTATAGTATGCTTAGATTCCACATGTAACTGCTTTGGAGCTTTGCAAAGTATCTCAGTTTACCATAGACAAATTGTCTCTTCCCTCTCTAGAAAACAAAACAGAACAGAATTCTGGGATACTCTTGGATAAGATCACTGAACAGGATCCACGTCCTTGAGGGGGAAAGTTAGGGGATATCCTAAGGTGAATGTGAGCATAACTAAAAGCACAGCCTGCCAAAAAGTTATTCCTTCAGGAGTTTGCTATGTCTCTTTTTTACTTACTGGAACACAAAAGTCATGGCTCCAATATAATTAAACTGTTTTGTTTTGTTACCGAAAGAAGCTAGTCTTTGCACAAGGTTCAATAAACAAACCAGAGTTTGGAGAGAAGAGACTGTGGCTCACATGCACCTATAAACTATGGTTTGATGCAAAAGTGGAGATTTTTTAGTAATTATTGAACTCTGCAGAAAAGCAAGATAGAGGGAGAGGGCATAGGGTTGCGATTTGAATTGTCTCTAAAATTCTTAGGCCCCTTTTTTTTTTCTTCATGGTGCTCTGTCATTGTTCATTGGATGTATTATACTGTGCTTATTTCATTTATTTATCGGATAGATTATATGTGTTTTTATTTCCTTGTTCTTTAATTGCAAAATCCAGTTTTATCACATAGTACATATAATATGTACTATACTGGTATCTGACAAAGGGAGCTTTGAGCTGGAAATCTTGTTGGCCTTTAAGGTGCTGCTGGACTCAGATCTTGTTCTTATATGCAGACCAACATGGCTACCCAACTGAAACTATAGAAGTTTTTGTCACATTATTTTATACCCTGTACTCTGCCTTGAGACCCAGTGATAAAGGCAGATGAGCAACTATGGTTGGTTCTTCTCTCTGACCCTATTCCACATACCACCACTCTGAGGGCCAAGCTACACATGACGAATGACACTTGAACGGCAAGTGTATTCACTTCACACATTTAAAAAAACCTTTAACATTTACTAAGCTTTTTGATTGGTTGAAAATTGTTTTTTGCCCGGCTTGTTTGTGCTGTTAGTTACCTACCCGGGTGTTCTCCCCTGGTTGTTGACAATCCTGGCAGGATGTCAATCCCTTTGGTGGCTCCTGTCATCTCCTATCACCTCTGAAATACCCATGAGATCTGAAAAGTTCCCAAGGGAAGTTGCCACTGCACCCACATCTCAACTGTGACTCGTCTTCTACTTTCTCCACTCCTGACTGTCAGGCAGCAGGATGTCAATGGCCAGTCACTGCCAACCAGCTGCCCAGCAGATGCCATGTATGTTGGTGAGAAGACACCAAGGGTGGCTTCTTGGATCCCTCAGAGTCAGAGAGCCCTGGAAAGCCTCAGGGCCTGTAGGTTTACAACTGAGAAAAGTGACTTCATGGTGAAGGGGTGTGTAACAAATAACAACAACAACAATATTTAATTTACATACTGACCTTCAGGACAACTTAATGCCCACTCAGAGCAGTTTACAAAATCTATTATTATTATCCTCACAACAATCACTCTGTGAGGTGGGTGGGACTGAGAGAGCTCCGAGAATTTGTGACTGACCCCAGGTCACCCAGCTGACTTCAAGCAGAGAAATGGGGAATCAAACCTGGCTCTCCAGATTAGAGTCCTGCCGCTCTTAACCACTACACCAGACTGGCTCTCAATATCACAAACAATATTATGCATAAGGAACTAGAAGCTCATGAATACTGCCGTCTTTGGGATGCTAAACTTCTCTTCATGGGCTGGAGCTCATTCTACTCATGCAAGCAAATATTACTAACCAAGTATGCATCCAATTATTCTTCTTTCTTATGTTCCTTTTCATTTCATTTATCCATTTATCTAACTCTATACTGCTTCTCTGAGGTTGGGGGGGTGCTCAAAGTGGTTTACAGACCATAAAATCCCACAAAATCCAATACAGCTAAAAATAAACAATAAAACCAACCCTTTTCTGAATTTATGGATTTCTCCGCCATCATGACTACTGTCAGCTGAAGGTCTTTCAATGACAGCAGCAGCTATGAAGAAAAGGTGTGGGGGGCTGGATTAGCTGCTCTGATTTCACATAACAAGCCTTCTAATACCTCACAGATGAAAATGCTTCAACTGCAGCTATTGATTCTCATGCTAAAGTAGATGGATCCACAAATGAACACATACATACACATAAAATTACACATTTCAGAAGGCTCACTCCTTCATGCTATATTCATTTACTGGGAGAAAGCATATCTTTCACTAATTCAAAAACCAAGACAGTGATTACTCTTTTGGTAATAGTAGGAAAATCAATTGTCATAAAGTATTTTCAATGGTAGACTATACCACAGCTGTGGCAGTGTGTGAAATGGCGGGCTGATTAATTCATAGTGTTCATACATTTGTGTTTACATATACGTGCATGGGAGACAAGATGGATCTCTTCCCCCATGAAATTTAAGTTCTAGAGATCGGTAGGAGTATCCTGAACCCTAAAGAAGAACAAATAGGGATGTACAAACACCCACCAGTTGGGCTTGGTCCTGCTCACCAGTTGTGAACAGAAAAATTGTTTTTTGATTAACAGCTTGTTGATCTGTCTGTGTGTGATCAACAGGTTGTTTCACTGTATTCCTTACTAACCATGTAGCACAGCACCAGTGTTTGGATTATCTTGATCTTGGACTCCAGAGAGACATCTTTATCTTTAAGGATATTATCTAGCTCCCTCACAGCTGCTCCTCCAAGTCTCAATCTCCTTCTGATTTCCTCCTTGCAGTCCAAACAATGGTATTCCCCATTATGATGTGTAGATGTGAAAGTTGGACAGTGAAGAAAGCTGACAGGAAGAAAATTGATTCATTTGAAATGTGGTGCTGGAGGAGAGTTTTGTGGATAATGTGGATGGCCAAAAAGTCAAACAAGTGGGCACTAGATCAAATCAAGCCTGAATTCTCCCTAGAAGCTAAAATGACAAAACTGAGACTATTTTACTTTGGTCACATTATGAGAAAACTAGATTCTCTGGAAAAGTCAACAATGCTAGGAAAAGTAGAAGGCAGTAGGAAAAGAGGAAGACTTAAAATGAGGTAGCTTGACTCAATAAAAGAAGCCATGTCCTCCAGTTTGCAAGATCTGAACAAGTCTGTTAGTGATAGGACCTTTTGAAGATCTTTCATTAATAGGGTAACCATAAATTGGAGGTGACCTAACAGCACATAACACACAGTACAGCACAATTGCCTTTCCATGCATGGTGGTTCTCACACATCCCAGTTAAGGACTACTACCTCCCCATCCTTGCTGTATAACTGCTCTGCTCAGCAGGTAAATGTTTAAACATACAACTGAATCACTCACAAATTGTATTCATCAGTTATCAATAACTGCTGTTTCAATAAATTCCTACCATTTGATGTTGGTCTACATAATCCACAGTGATGCGAATGGCGTAATGATGCTAATGGCCCCACCTGGAGGCTGGCAACTTTATGCTACAGCAGCACCTTGGACTTGGCTGAGAGTTGTTGATTTCCTACAGAAGGGACTGCGTCCGCCCTTGATTGTAATATCTAGTCTGATAGTCTTCTAGCAGTTGCACACTCTTTCATAATTTTTTTTGGGGGGGGATGGTCACGTTGTAGGTGGAGTTTTAAGTTTTGAACTGTAAACAATTGTTATGCTACCAAAATTACAATAAGCTATCCTCAGACAGCACAAGGAAAGAATGACACCAGAAAAGATGGATTGTCCCTGGTAAACAGGAATAGTCGGAGGACTTGGTACGGTGACCTGTATCCCACCACTCTGCTCAGCCAAGTTGGAAGCCTTCCTCCAACCTAAGATGCCTTCCTCCAATTTAAGCAGCTCTTCTACCAGCAATGTGAAGCTTCCACCAGCAAAAAGAGCCACTGTGTTTGAGGAAGGTTCCTCAGGCTGGAGGAAGGCTTCAAAGTTGAGCTACTGCCATGAGCTCAGTAGGTGGCTTTGGATAAGCCACTCCTCTCAGCCCCAGCTCCTCAGCTGTATTGTGGGGATAAGAATAACACTAACTTGTTCACCGCTATGGGTGAGGCACTAATCTGTCTAGAAGAGCAGTATATAAGGCATGTATTATTATTATAAAGTCTGCAAGTAGTAGAATACAGTCCTGTGTCACAGATTCTCCCATGGATTTGGAACTGTAGCTTGTTTTTAAACTAGATTGAACAACTTTTTCAAGTTTTGTGGGGGAGAGGGAGCTTGAAGGGGGTAGATGGAAAAACTCTGTTAAACAGCAGCAACCACCTTATCCTCAATCGGTCCATTTATCTTGTTGTCACTCCAAGGTCACAGGTTCAGAGGTCTTCCCCTCCCAGCTACCAAGATCCTTTTCATTGGAAATGCCAAGGACTGAATGTATGACCTTCTGCATATGAAGCACGTGCTCGGCCCCTGAGCTTTTCTCCCTCCCTTCCCCACTTTTCTCTGACACTCTTCTACCTGGTATCAATAGATTGCCCTAAAAATATAGCAGCATGAACAAGATGGTTTTCGCTTGTATTGTTCAGCCCAATATGCTGGAACAATGGAATACAGAAGCGGCGTGAGACTATTAATCACGGAGCCAAATTAATAGAACTTTCCACAGAGTGGAGGGGGACCATAAATAAGTTGTTAGCATAATTAAATGCAGAAGATTAAAATAGGATACAGTGGAAGAACTGAAATGCTTCATGACCATATAATAGGTCATCCCCCTTTGCAGAAAAGCATGTACCTTTTGAGTGAGCCTCCCTCCCAGTTGTTGCAATCAGCAGTAAATTTGCCACGTTGGCTTCTACACACAAACATTCTTGCCACTGCTTAAAAATACCTAACAGTTTTATGAAGCTGTGACCCAACTGAAACCTTGACAAAGTCAGAATAACTGTGCTTCCCTTCTGATAGGCCCATAAGATGAGACTTGAACCCTGATCTCTTAAGGCTCCTTCTCATGTTATCGATCGGCATGATAGTTGCTGCAGAAGCTCATCTCCTTCTTGCACTGAATTCCACTGAGAGAATATCAACATGTTACAGAGAACACAAGTTAGCTTTGAGGTCCCCCTCTTCCAATGCCTTTGTCAGACATGAGTTGCAAGTTGTCCTAACAGTTTCTGCATGCGCTGCCAGCTCCAAGATGAGAAATTTCTGGATATTTGGGGAATGGAGCCTGGAGATGGCAGGGAGAGACCTAGGGTGGGGAGAGACCTCAGTAGGGTCTAATGCCATAGAATTCACTCTCCAAAGCCGCCTTTTTTTCTCCAGGGCAACTGAGCTCTCTGGCCTGGAGATCAGTTGTAATTCCGGGAGAGCTCCAGCCACACCACCTAGAGGCCAGTAACTCTACTGGTGCCCAATTCAGAATGGAGCTTCAGTGTGAATGGAGAAAGGGTTTCAGCCTTTTACCCTACATTCCTTTCCTGACCTGAAATGGCCCACTATATGGCCCATTAAGAAAACCCACATATTCCCCATGAAGTACAGGGGTTGCCAAAGGACCAAATAGGCCCCTCCCTGGACCATTTCAGGTTGGGAAAATGACACAGCAGGGAAAGGTTGAACGACCTTCTCCACGTGTGTGTGGTCCTGATCTGATTCCACATGCACAGCAATTGAGGAGAACCTGCAACTCACAACCGAGTGTTACACAAGATAGGAACCCCAGGACCCGCATTCTGAGTAATCTTTGCATCTGTGGTCCTCCCATGCCAGTTCTGTTTCTCAAATAAATGGTGGTCACTGAACAACAACAACAACAATCTAAGAACACTTTTGTATATAGCTGTGTCCGGCTCAGAACATAAATCTGAATCTACCCTCACCTTCAATGGAGTCTACTCTCTCACAGTCTCTGCAGCTCAAGCCAAAACCAGGCCAGAAAGAGACATCACAGGCATAAATGAAGCAGCCGGTTAGCAGGGCCTAGTCAGGAGAAGAAGAGCACCTACTTGGTCAAGGAAGGGAGGGAGTGGGGCTGTGCGAGAACCATGGGAGCAGCCAGGATCTCCTTTGCTCACTTATGTGGCTGGGACTCCTCATGAGAAGGCAGAGCCTTGTTTGGACCATCATGGCCTTTTAAGGGAGGAATAAAAGGAGGCTGTTCCAGGAGGCCCAAGAGGAAGGAAGCAGTGATTCCACGTGATGGGAGGGAGAGGGCCTGGGAGAGGGGGAACAAGGTGGTTGAAACACCCTTCATTCTGAGGCCTACTTGAGCTCCCTCTGCTTCACGACAGACTTACTGGCAGAAGTAGCCACCAGGGAAAACTTTCACCCCAACATCAGCCTTGGTGGGGATACAGGTGCACCTTTCATCTGTATATTAAATTAAAATATGTATCTTGGATGCATTCCAGTGGCTTCCCTGCCATGAAGGTAACACAAGAAGAAACACACTGTAGAACTCTTGGGGGGTGGGGGGGTCCGGAGACTTCTCCTGTCTTTCCCAATTGACTAAGCCTTTCTGGGAGTCTTCTTACTCACAGCAGCTCCAGCTAAGGTAACATGTACTTCCTCACCAAGCCTATATAGTAGCGGCTACTATGGAGGCAATTGTGGCTAGGGTTGTCAGCCTCCAGATGATAGTTGGAGATCTCCTGAAATTACAATAATAACAACATTTGATTTACATACCACCCTTCAGGACAACTTAACACCCACTTAGAATAGTTTACAAATTTTATTACTCCCTCAACAATGACCCCATGAGGTAGGTGGGGCTCAGAGAGTTCTGTCTGATCTCCTGGCAACAGAAACCAGTTCCCCTGGAGAAAATGGCTGCTCTGAAGGGTGAACTCTATGGCATTATACCCCACTGAGGCCTCTCCTCTCCCCAAACCCTTCACCTTTCCAGGCTCCACCCCCGAAATCTCCAGGAATTGCCCAACTTGGACCTGGAAACCCTAACTGTGGCAGGGAGAAAAGGTGAAAGGAGAGCCCTTTCTCTCCCCTGGTGCCTTCCTGTCCCTTTTCTGTGGCAGCATCCAACACATCAGAGAGCCAGAGAACGTAGCTTCCTTCCTCAAAAATGTTTGATACTTACTCAACAAATGAACCCACAATGCAAATGTGGAGGGTGAAAGGGCTCCTGCCTTCCCCCTCGAGCTAGTTCCAAAACAGCCAGGAATTGTTTTTGCTGCTCCACATGGAGTATTTTGTGCACGTGGAGCAGTAAAAACAGGGAAAATACTCTCTCCTGTACTATTTTAACCAAGTAAATGGCTTGAGAGGGAAAGGCAGGAGCCCTTCATTCCCCTGTGGTAGTGTTATGAGGCCATTTGCACTCTCATTTATTTTTAATAGCCATTCCCTACAGTTGCTTGTGGCTGCAGGGAACCTGAGTTGGGTCTGGGGAACTCAGACCCAACTCTCAAAAAATCCCTGCTGATCTAGACAGACACCCAGCCCTGCATCCTTGAGCTGCAGACAGACTTTCCCTTGGTAGTCACACAGCATCACAACCTTGGACATCATGATAATATCATTTGCAGCTCACTCCCATAAGTCTATGCCTGTGAAGCGCTGTGAGGTCAATAGGGAGAGAGACCTGTTGTGCCATCTTCTAGAAAACACCATCTTCTTTTTCTTCAAGCATGCATTTCCAATACCTTCCAGAGTTCAAAGCATTTTAGAAACTTGTCGGCCCACCAAAATTCCCCCCTTCACAAGTTTTGACTGTTGCTTTGTTAAGCACCCCAGAACCCATATATAATAGCTCCACATCTGAGCTCACTGCTAAAAGCCCCAGGAGCCTCCTTCCTCAACTTATGTTTTCTTCAGCCTGTTCCGTATTCTTGATCTCCATCAGTGGCCATCCTATAAATCAATATGAAATTTGTTACCACAGGATGTGGTAGATATCATTAGCTGCTTAAACAAAAGCCGGAAGAGGTTGTCATTTGTTTCACTTCCCACAACAGACTAACAATTCCCATAACACTAGGAAGAACAAAAGGGGAAATTTCTCCCCTCATTTCTCCACCATTTTCTCCTCATTTTGTTTGACCATTTAGCCTTCCTATCATTAACATCCCAGAGTGCCTTCTAAACTCAAGGCAACTGGCTCTGGGCTGTCAAGACAATTTTGTTTCTGTATTTTTCTCCACTTCCTTGCCTTTCATGTATTGCTCTTTTTCGTTTTGCTTTTGAAAATCTACGATTGTAGCCTACTCACTCTCAAAAACTGTAAGATTTGTGGGCACTTTACTCTGTGGAGGTAGAGAGCCCTGAAAGTTTACAACCTCTTGCTGAGAAAGCCATCTCCTGTTCTCACAAATTTCACCTTTCAGGTCAACAGTTTCATTATAATCCAACAACACAGAATAATGAAGCTCACAGAAATAGCAGAGGCAGCTATTTAGCCAGATCCACAGCCCAGTTAAGTAGAATTATTAGAGATTCAAGCAAATCTCTTGATGCTAACAGAACGATACCATTGCAAATAATAATCTTGTGTGTTAAAGATGAGCTACACAGCTCTACTTGGTATTTTTGCAAAGATGCAGGTTGATAAACCTAGCAATTCCTTTCTCCCTTGCCATTTTATTTTGCTGCTGCCTATTTCATATTAGAAAGATTAATGTCTGCAAAGGATAAAATACAGGGGAATGTATGGACCATGCAGTGCTAAGAAAGAAGCTGAAGGAGAGGGGTCATGGTTTAGTGGTAGAGCTGCTACTTGGCACACAGAAAGTTCTAGGTTCAATCCCCAGCATCTTCACTTAAAAGGATGAGTACTAACAGATGATATGAAATGCCTTAGAGAGCTGCTACCAGTCAGTGTAGACAGAGCTTGAAGGACCAATAGACCAGCTCAATCTAATGTAGCTTCTTATGTGTGAATTCTTTTTCCTCGTCAAGAATAGCTGGAATTACTGTTTGGGGAGTGGCGTTTAGCATGTGAAGCATTTGTAGGAACAGCCAAGGAACTCTTTTTTTCTTCTCCATCTTTTCAAGAACACAAACAGATGTGTGTTCCTCCAACTTCCATAGGACTGTGAGATCCTAATGAGAACTAAAAGCAGCATTATTTCCAGAGGACAGTTAAGGAGTAGGGAGCTAGAAATGGACCTGCTGTGAATGTTTTCTAAAGCACGATTTTGAAAATGATCTGGAAATTCTTGCTCGACAAAAATAGTACAATTTTTCAATGCACCTCCATGCATCTGTACTTGAAAAGCAACAATTCTGAGACAGTTTAAATTAATCCTTCAACAATCAGGAGTTCTTCTTACACCTTGATGTTATATTACTTGAATATATCCTTTTTTCGTTTGTTTGTTTGTTTGTTTGTTTGTTTGTTTGTTTGTTTGTTTGTTTGTTCGTTCGTTCGTTCGTTCGTTCGTTCGTTCGTTCGTTCGTTCGTTCGTTCGTTCGTTCGTTCGTTAGATTTTTGGTCTGCTCTCCCCGCCAAGCGGGCTTTGTGAAAAACATAACTATATACATTGCCTCCATTTTGTTCAAGTTGCCTTTATTTTGGATTTTCCCAAGAAATTGCCATTCATTCAAAGCCACGAATTAATACATTATGGGAACACTCAGGTCTACTTATAAGTAGGTCCTCTATTATTCAATGGGGCTTGTTCCCAGAAAAATGACTAGATAGCAGCCGATACGTCTAATTTGACCATGTGCAGACCCATGTTTCAGAATAAAAGAAAGCACATTGAAATCCAGTGGGATAAACTCCTTGAGATCTTTTTGATGTTGGATATAGACAATAGTTGTTAAGGGAGTTGAAAATAGTTTGAAAGGAGCTTTACAAGGTCTGGTAAGCACCGCCCGGCAACTAACAGGGCGGTTGTGGGTGAGGATATTGGGGGGGGGGGATACAATACTGATGTCACTTCTAGTAAAAACCAAGAAGCAACACAGGTGGGACTAGGAATCACCAGAAACTCTGTGGTAAAACTATAGTGGTTCTGGCAATTTCTAGAGCTACCCCTACAAGTTTTTTTAAAAATTGGAAGTGATGTAACTTCCCACATTTTGCATATATTTCTTCTGCTCTACTATCAACTTTCATCAAACGGATTTCATGTTTTTGAAGGAATACAAAAACCTGCAAAACTTGTTAAAGAGAGATGAAGTAGTGTGTGCAGACAGTGTGAGAAACAGTGCCTCTTTCAGACTGCCTTCAGTACTTTCCCAACCCCCCCAAACTATTACTTGTATGCAGCTTGATGGCATAAGGATGTGAGAGATGTTGTAATGGTAACCCAGAGCCATCAGATTAGTTGTATGACAACAGCATTGTAAGACGATTCCACTTCACTGGGGAAAATATACAAAATGAATTAAGAAGCTATGAGGATGAGACCTGCAAAGGAGTCCAACAGATTTATTCCAGAGTTATCTGAAGGGCAGAATCAAAACAATCCTTCAACTATGTATAATTTGATTTAAACAAAATCTGGTCGATTTCAGAAACATTAAAGCTAACTAGCTGAATTCGAAATTTGCAATAGCTGAAAGATCTATTCTTTGAAAATTGGATAATGATTATGTAACTGGAATGGCAAATATACAGTTCACGTTCTGTTTATTGTAAAGAACGACTGCCAGTTGCTGCAATTTATGGGATGAATCACTACTGTGAGCAGGAATTCTGCCTTTCCCTTTTTCTTCTGCAACTCCCTGAAGCTCCTGAAAAACTGATCTCGTGCATCAGGGGAATGATGCAGTGTGAGGGCATTGCTGCAGGAAGGGGAATCTACTCCTCTTTAAAAATTAAAACAAAAATATTTGAACCAGCTGTAATGACACAGACATCTATGAAGGAAGGTGACACAGCAGCTATCCAAACAACATAATCAAAGAGAAGTTCAGTGGCCCCTTACAGATTATCAATCTTTATGTTCGCATAACTGTATGTGAGACAGAGTGTATTTTAAAACATAAAAACAGAGCATGGTGCTGCATCGATCCTCCATTGTGCGCTATAATGTGGGATGAGCCATTATTAGGCTTGGCAGGAATTTCTGGAGCCACCACTTTCCTGGTTTTTAGCAAGTGTCATGCCCTTTCAGTCATGAAAGAGTTAAACAGTTTGTGTTTACCTAGAGATAGTTAGTTAGCATAGGACCATTCAGATGTTGAGAAGTTTGGTGTAGTGGATAAGAGCACAGGACTCTAATCTGGAGAGCCAGGTTTGCTTCCCCACTCCTCCACTTGAAGCCAGCTGGGTGACCTTGGGCTAGTCACAGCTCTCTGGAGCTCTCTCAGCCCCACCCACCTCACAGGGTGTTTTGTTGTGGGGATAATAATGACATACTTTGTAAACTGCTCTGAGTGGGCATTAAGTTGTCCTGAAGGGCGGTATATAAATTGAATGTTGTTGTTGTTGTTGTTGTTGTTGTTAATTCTTCGCCAGGACAGAAGGAGAGTAGTATGCTTAATTAAGAGATCTAGGATTGATTATTGGCTGACCAATTTATTGGGAGGCAATTAGCATTCCTTCACGTGCTCAGGGATTGATTGCTTTGTTCAGTTCTAGTTAGTTCACCAAGATGTGAAGATGTAGCAGCTAAGATTAGCTACTCTTCTTTTATTACCAATGTAACATTTTTTATCCTATATGTAGTAAAAGAAAATTTAGAAGCCAAAACACATGTCTGTGAGTCTTAATTCTGCTGTGCATGTTTCATAACTCTGTCAACATTCAGAGTAGCTGGAACAGATAGTAACTGCTCTTGTCACCTTGGCTGGCTCCCAGCTGCCTGCTTCTAGGATGGGTCGTGCTGATTGGGGCAGGTTCAGTTTGCCACTGAGAGTGACTGCTTGAGTCTGCTGCTGATGTAGCCTTCAATGGTATAAGTAGACAGAAGTTTTAGAATGCCTAGCCTCCAATGGTGATATACGTGTGTATGCCTTTAAGTGAGCCATCACAAACCAGTTTCTGTTTCCACTTCAAGGCATGTATGGGAGGGGCCTCACTTAGGTTCAGCTCGGTGTGTGTGTTAGCCCTAGCAGTCTATACATACACACGTTCTTCCCCAACGGGAGCATTAAAGAAGTCTGTTGTTGGATCTGCTCAAGACTAGAGGTGGCACGATCCAAAAAAAATTACTGATCAAGCTGATCAGAGATTGGCACTGGTGACGACCCCAAATCACCGATCCACACCAATCATCTCCCATTTCCAATCCGTGGATCGGGGAGGCCAAAGCAGAGGGGCACCCCGCTGTTCCCAGCTATGTGGGAAGATGGGTGGTGGCGGTGACCGCCGGGCACGGCGGGCACGGGGAGGGGACGTTCACACACACACACACATGCTTATAGCAGAAGGGGGGAAGTTTTTAACCCTGCAACGAGCCGCCTCCCCTCAGGGAGGGGAAATTCACACACACTTAGAGCAGAGGGGGGAGGAGTTTTTAACCCGGTGATGAGCTGCCTCCCCTCAGGAAGGGGATGTTCACACACACACACACACACACACACACACACTTACAGCAGAGGGGGGGGAGTTTTTAACCCGTCCCTGCCTCTCCAAATAGAGAGAGAGAGACACCCCGTCAACATGTTTCAGCCAGCTTTTTTAAAAAAGCAGGAACAGAATCCTCCATTCCTCCCCACCCAATTTTAAAAGCAAGCAGCCTGTCTTCCAAAAGCATATTTTAAACACACACACAGAGCTTTGAATGAGCTTTCCCCACAAAATACAGTGTTTTAAAAGCAGGTTAAAAACAGAGAGTGACAGACAGAAAAACAGCCATTCCTCCTACAATGCCCCGTTTTTTAAAAAAGCAAAAAACATTTGGAGTGCCCATGGCTATAGAACACCCCCCCTCCCTCCCCTGGCTGTCTTCTCCCAACTGGTGAGTGCATTGCTGCTCCGTGGTTGGAAGGAAGCCCTGCTGATCAAGGAAAGCTGGGCTTCCATTTGGGTTTCCAGGGCAACAGAAGGAGGGCAAACTCAGCTCAGGCATTCCCCTGGCTCCGTTGCCAGGGGAATAGATTACTGGCACCAGAGTGACTGGATCCCCAATCAGATACCGATCGCCCCGATCAAGCCCCCCCAAACCGCTGGATTGGTCGCCGTGGATGGCACCGATCCGCTGGGTCCCAATTGCGCAAACACCATTATCGTGGGTATTTTTCTATCGCAATGCCGATCGTGCCCATCTCTACTCAAGACTCCTGTGTGCTAACTGACAAGTTAGGTAAGCCCATTCATACTCACCTGACCTCAGGAAATACTACACCAATGGCTGTTTATGCTACTGGTGTGGCAGCCATTGTCCTGTCTGGGGAGGAAATGATTTTTCTGGAGAACCTCCGCCCTGAGCAGGAAGTTGGATTATGAGAATTCTAAGTGCATCAAAATAATATGTCACAAGCTGGTTAGAGCCTAGTCTACACTAACAACTTTATAAGTGGTGTAAGGATGAAAATGAAATCCTACCTTCAAGTCATAGTTGACTTATGATGACTCCCTAGTGCAGTTGGCAAGATACAAACGGAGATGGTTGCCGTTACCTGCCTCTGCAACCCTGGTTTTCATTGGATGTCTCCCATCCAATTACTAACCAATAGAGGTGGGCACGAGTCATGAAAAAAACGAACCATGCAGTTCATGGTTCATGCGTTTTCACAAACCATGAACTTCCTCAAACTGGGGCAAGTTCGCAAACCAGTTTGTGGTTCGTAGTTCATGGGGTTTAAATGCCTCTTTCCATGCTACTTCATAGTGACAAGGAAAGGAGCATTTAAATCTGTGGATCAGTTGCTTGTTGGGGAGATCCCCGACAAGCAGCTGATCATTTAAACAGCGGGGCTTGGATGCCCGGCCAGGAGCTCCCGGCTGGCCAGCCAAGCCCCACCTGCAGTTTAAATGGCCATTTCCTTGCAGCTCCAAGTGGCGGGGAAATGGCCATTTAAACTGTGAATGGGGCTTGGCTGGCAGGCCAGGACTTCCGAGGTGGCCAGCTGAGCCTTACCCACTCTTTAAATGGGCATTTCCCCACCACTCGGAGCAGTGAGGAAATGGCCATTTAAACTCCTGGCCAGGCAGACGAGCCCCACTGTTTAAATGATCAGCTGCTTGTCGGAGATCTCCCCAACAAGCAGCTGATCTGTGGGTTTAAATGCCCCCTTCTGTGCCACTTTACAGCGGCACAGAAAGGGGCATTGCTTTTTAAAATGAACCAGCAGACCAGTTTGGAAATTCATGGTTCTTTTTAATTTGTGTTCCGTTTTGTGCCCATCTCTACTAACCAGTGCCAATGCTGCTTAGCTTCTGAACTCTGACAGACTCTCCAGGGCTCTCCAGGTCAGGGCAATAAAGAGTCAAATAGATGTAGTCACTACTTATGCTTGACCACTTAAGGAATGTGCCAGTGAAGCTTTGGCCAGGGCCCCACCGAGGCAGGAAGGACCCACTTGGAACATGAGAAGAGAGATGTGTTTAACTCTAGCATTTTTATGCAGTTATGTACTTCTTTCCACTGGCTTGCATTTCTCCCCCAAGAACTGTTTCTTGCACGTACTACTTTAATCCCCTTCCTTCACAGTCATGAAACTGATTGCTCGATGTATCTGATGAAGTGAGCTCTGACTTCAGGCTGAAATATGTTTTGTTAGTATTGTATTCATTTATTTAGTTATGTTGACCTTGCAGTTTAAATTAATTCACTATTTAAACTGACAAAAATGATGTTTAAACAGAACCAGTCCCTGGACTTCTGTTTAACTATACGGCAACAGACTAACATGGCTACCTCTCTGGAATTATTGCCAAATAAGAGGTCTGTTTAAAGGCTTGTTATGCTACCTTTGCCTTTAAACATGAAGGGGTTGTAAGACGCTCTGATGCCATGTGGATATCTTTATGATATGTGGAGATAATGGTTGTAACTAGCAGTGTGCATGGGGAAAAATTCAGGTAAACCTGAAGTGGAAAAATGATTTTTAATACCCCAAAAGCCGAAGTTGGCTGCCACTTCGGCTTCAGGTATTTAAATTGCTTTGGTATGCTCCGTAAAGATTCAGAGCATACCGAAGTGAAAAGAGAAGCTGTCTCCCAGCTCCTCCCACCCCCCACTTAGTCTTCCATCCTTCCCCCTTAATCCCCCCATCATCTTCATCCCCACCCCACCTCAATTACCTGGCCATGAAGCCAGGAAGAAGACCAGCTGGGTGGTGGGGAAGGCCAGAACCAGTGCCTCCGTGGCCCATGCCACCTCCTCCGCTGCTGCAGCAGCCAGCTGGGTGGCAGGAAAGGCTGGAACTGGTGCCTCTGCCACTCACACTACCTCCTCTGCCACTGCAGTGGCCAGCTGGGCAGCAGGGAAGGCAAGAGCCGCCACCTCCACCACCCGCACTGCCTCTTCCATTGCTGCTGGGAAGGCACAGGTAAGTGGGGTGGTGGGAGGAAGCCCTTTAAACTTCAACTGGCCCGCGGGGTAAGGCAATGAGGATTGATGAATCCAGTGCCAACATTCCTCCCAGGTTGTACATGCTCACGGCAATGAGTTGGCACCAACATGCCTCCTTGGCTTGTGTGGTCTCCCGGCTACAAGTCGGCCTCAGAGCCACAGAAGAGCTTCATATGGCCCATCCCACTGAGTGGGAGCCTGAAGCATCTATGTGCTCCTGCTCTGCAGCTGAAGTTGACATGTTATCTCAGCCTAGACTTTTGACAGGAAAAGACACCAGTCATCTTTTCAGCTCCAGTGCCACAGTGAATGTGTCGATGCCAACCTCCGGGCTGGAGATTCCACAGCAGGCTTTTTCCCTTCGGATCTAGCCCTGACTTTACAAAAGGACTGGCCTCATCAGATGGGTAATGTATGAAGGGAACAAACTTGCCTGTGTATTTGAACCTTTTAACTTCCTAAGATTAATCATGAGGGAGGAAATATATAAATCTCTCCTGTACTGAAACCTCTGTTAATAATGGTGTAGTGTCTACCTCCTCCTCCTCCCTTCCTTCACGGTTGAGGCTGAGGCTCAGTGGAAGAGCTTCTGCTTTGTATGCAGAAGGATCCAGGTTTGTTCCCCATTAACTCCAGTTAAAAAGTTGAAGTAGATGATGGGGAAAAAAACCTCCTCCTGAGACCCTGGAGACCTGCTGCCAGTCTTAGTAGACAACACTGACCTTGATGGACCAATGGTCTAAGTCAAAATAAGGGAGCTTGTAATGTTTAACAGACAGGGATCCCCACTGAGCAGGGGGATCGCCCTCAGAGAGTGTCTATAATGACAAGGAAAAGGAAGAATTCCTTCAGACGTGGAAAAGGAGGAAATATCCCTGCCAGAACAGTCAGTCAGACAGGAAGCGGAAGAAAATTAGTTCCTGCCTCCCTGATTGGATGGTGGGAATCACTTCAGGAAACTGATTCGGGGTTTCCAAATCAGGGCCAGCATGCCGAATCTTTATGGATTAAGTCCAATTAGGACATTTTTCCAGATACCTGAAGCACACACCCCTAGTTGTAACCACAAGCCATTGGGATCCCTCTGAAGTAGGCTATTGCTAAGAAGGAGTCCCTGGTGCAAACTTTAATGTCTCCACAAAGGTCAAAGCTGCCACAGCAATTTGTATATTTTCTCATTTTAGTGACAAATTTTGGTTTCTGTTTAGGTACTGTGTCTGAATAATCTTCATCAGTTTGACTAGCGGACTCACAAATGTCTTGGGACTATGCAAGTATTCTTCTAAATGCTTTCTTCGGTGCCTTGCATGTTGGGACACTATTACAAACCCAACAGATCCAACATTAAACCAGAGAATTCTAGCATCCAGCCTACCCAGCTAGTAATACCAAGACAGCAGTCAGACTTGCAATGGCATATGGCAAGCAAGCCACAGTTAGTCTGCCTCCTTTTTCTTGTTGTCTGGGAAGTCTGAGCAGCCTTCAAAGGGAGATGGGGGAGAACAAGCTGTTGCACCCTTTAAAATTTGATTCTCATGTATTCCCAAATATGTCTGGATAATTCAGTAATATAAATATCATTTTATCCAGATATCTCCAAATATGCCAGATATATCCAGATTAGAGGTGGGCACAAGCCAGGAAAATACCAAACCATGCAGTTCATGGTTTCTCTCATTTCTCTAATCACGAAAAACGAACTTTCACTAACATGTCCCAGTTCACGAACTGGTTTGTTTGATTCGTGAAAACGTCACTTCCAGGGCAGCAGAAGGTCATTTCCGGGGCTGCAGAAAGCCCATCCCCCAGTTGCCTAGGAAACTGATTGATCGGCACCAGGCTGTCTGCAGAGATTAATTGAAAAACAAACCTAAATGAACTGGCCTAAACTTCATGGTGGTTCATCAGATATGGGCTCTGACCAACTGCCAGTTCAGGAACCATGGACTGGCCCAGTTCGTGACAAATTTTGGTTTGTATTTCAGTTCATGCCCACCTCTAGTCCAGATATATCTGAATAATTCTGAATATGTATTTTTCAATACATATGCAATATTCCTGAACCAAATTGCACACCCCTCCTCAGAGGTTTGTCCTGTGGAAGACCTCCAGTTTGACTTCAAATTTTTCTTTAGTTGAAATTTTGATGGCAACACCATTTCTTCAACCCAGCTTGTGTTAGTTTTCTACACTGCAGAGATTTACTATGAGTTTGTTGGCTCTTTTAATGATGTGTTTTGGACATCCATTACAGTTTTTTAATTTTGTGCTCTATTGGCCATAACAAGTAACACTGCTAGCAAAATTAAGACCAATATTTGAAAGTGTAGATCTGCCAAATTTTTAAGAGGCCCTGCCTGAGTTGTGTGCGACTGAAAGATGTCTGTTACAGTCCAATATTCTGAAACAATATAAAGGCAGAAGAGACCTGATTCTTAGATTTACAGCTTGAGTTATAATAACCAAAGCACTTCATCATGAAGATTTTTAGCGATGGGTTTGAAAGTGTCAAGCTGAAGTAGTATTTCAGGCTCTGTTACTGTGAACTTGCCTAATCCCAGTCAGTTTTGGCAGTCTGACATTTGCTAAGATAATCTCTGGAAAAAAAACATAAAATGGATTGAGAGTTTTGGCTGATAGCATCTGACAACACTGTTGTAAATCTCTATGGTGCTCTTCCAGGTGGCTCCCAAAATTAACTAGTCATCCCAAAATATTTAGTGAAATTGGCAGCTGATTTAATAAGCCCATTAAGGCACTATTTATAAATTACAGAGATATTGTTAGCGCTGTGGTTCTATAATAAGAAATGTAACTATCACAACACCTGTCAAGTTCCAGTCCTTTAAATCTTGATTGGGAAAAAATACTTTTAAAAAATTAACCTGTCACTGAAAATCTACAATACTCTTTATGTTACAGTTTAAATTCTAGACATCATAATTAATATAATGCAGTTGAAATATAAGGGTCAGACAGTAAGTATAAAATCAGCTTGCCAATGAAATTGATGGTAAAGCTCCCATTGACTTGGTTTTGGCTTCCTTGCAAATTTCTTTCCATCTGCCTACATCTTGTTTCTTACTCAAGAACCTTAAACACACACATATGGATGATTTCAGATTTCTTATCTTTGTTGTTTTGACCCCAGAATCTCCCATTTTGATTTCACTTTGGCAACATGCAAACACAGTACAAACAAAAATGCAAAACCAACAATGAAAAGCAGAGGAATCAAATGGTTGGTAAAAATGCAAATGAATATGAAAGGACTGAAATACAGAATATTTGCTATGCATATAGTATATTCAGAATTCAACATTGGGGCAATAGCTTCATGGTATCATGGTATTAATTATGTATTGTCAAATGCTGTAATATATGAAATTAATGTGCAGGAGGGCATCCAAACATCCAGTGCAAGCAAACAATTCTGAAATTCATGGGCTGCTCATTGGTTGAGTGATTCATATCCCTCATTGGCAAAATGTACTCATCCCATAATGTTGACTTTCCTGATAGTCTTATGCTTTTTAAAATTATCCTATATCCCTTCTTTTCACTCTTCCTCATTCCAGGTTGCGGTAGAAAATAATCTCGTCTTTTTAATAATTAAGGAGAATACATTTCTGATGGAAGCTTAATGATGAATTTCAGCATAGGCCTCGTGGGGTAAGATGAATCCCCCCACACACACCTTCATTATCTTCATTATGAACAAGGAAGAAGAGAAACTAGATTGAACATACTCATTATTGTAAGGTGCATATCATGAAGAGCTCTTTAATATAGATCATAGATCCAGAGGAGTTAGCTGTGTTAGTCTGTAGTAGCAAAATCAAAAAGAGTCCAGTAGCACCAACTTTATTGTCCAGTAGACTAACCAACTTTATTGTAGCATAAGCTTTTGAGAATCACAGTTCTCTTCGTCAGATGCATGGAGGGCAAGAAGAAACTGGTCAGATATATAGGTGAAGAGGGGAGGGAGGAGTAGATGCAAACCAGTTTGCTGGTTATCTCATTATCAGAAGTAACTGACTTCCTTAACAGAAGCAAACTGATCTCCATATCAGAAGCTACTGTTTGCACCTACTCCTCCCTCCCCTCTCCACCTATATATCTGACCAGTTTCTTCTTGCTGTCCATGCATCTGACGAAGAGAACTGTGATTCTCGAAAGCTTATGCTATAATAAAGTTGGTTAGTCTTAAAGGTGCTACTGGACTCTTTTTGATTTTAATATAGATCAGTTATCCTTTAACAGCTGTTCACAACCTTATCCTAGTATGATTTAAGGAACAGGAAGATGGCAAATTCCCCCACCATTTCTATAAATACTTATGTGTGAGCTAGATAATTCATGAGACATCTACTTGAATCCTAGCAAAGTCAACTTGGAAGGTTTGCTCATTCATCTCCCTACTGTGTGTGGAGTTGCTGGGGCAGGATATGCAAAGGCAATAAACCAGTTGTTTCTGAACTGATCAGAAGATTTAGGACTTGGTATCTAGCAGCAACATGGATCCTCTTGCTTCCTCAGACAAATAATAGGTCTAAAACATCCATGGAATCAATTGCAGCACCAACAGAAGTGGAAGGAAAGTTACTGATAAGTGAACTATGACGAGACTCTGATGTAGAACTGTAGGGAAACAATTAGGTGACACCCTTCAAACAACTACCACAGTTGGAAAATAGTAACAGGGATCCCCAATCCTCCATTTTCCAAAGCAAAGATAGTTTTACACACACACACACAAACACAGAGAAATTCTAGACACGTCCTCTTGCTCCTTTGTCATAATGTGTCCCAGCAACAGACAAACAGCAGGCAAACAGAAGTTTCAAGACCTCCAAGTTCTTCCATGTACAGTTCCAAAGTTCAGGCACAGGTCAGGCAAGACGTAAGGCATCAAGCGCAAAGGGGCATTACAGAATGAGGTTTCACATGTGTCCCGGCTACTGACACACAGCAGGCAAACAGAGGTAGTTTCGAGACCTCCGGGTTCTTCCATGTACAGTTCCAAGGTTCAGGCACAGGTCAGGCAAGACTCAAGGAGTCGAGCCCAAAGGGGTATTACAGAATCAGGTTTCTCAGATATAGGCCGAGGTCAGAGACGAGGAGATCACTTCTGAATGCAAGCAGCAAGGTCAGTAGGTAGCAGATGTGCTACTTCTACGCAGCTACTTCCTTCTCTGCTGCTTTAAGCTTCATGCTGCTTAACCTGTGCTGCATCCTGCACCTGCCGGCTGTCTCGGTCCTGTTCCTGCAAGCACTTGTCATTTCTGTTGATGCTGGGTCGATGTTGTGCTGCTAGGTGGGCACTGCACCTTCTGGCTTGAAGATCTCTCCCTGTCTTCCTCTGACAGCACTCCCAAGGCTCTAGGGATGAGGGGGAAGAGTTGGCTTGTGCCTGGCTCTTTGTTGCTGGCCCAGGGCTGGGGAGCTGTATGTATTGCATCCCGGCTGCAGATCTATGTCTGACCCTCAGAGATTGCCTCCTCTTGCAGAGCTTCTGCCTGGATCAAGTTCACCAGCTGCCTCTTCCTCAGAAGAGTCCTCTGCATCTCTTTGCACTCGGCTGGGCTCGGTTGGTTCATGACATAATGTGTGCAGTTAAGCCATGCAGAGAGAAGTTGTAGAGATTCATTTTGGCGCGCAAATCATGCTGGTGTTTAACAGCAGCCACAGTGGAAACATAATGACCATATTATCTGGCCACTTTATTTGCATATATAGTGCACCAGTTTGGACCAACAACCGATTGCTTATTAAAGGAAATCAGGCAGATAAATAATTACTTCAATGGCAGGAACCAGGGGGAGTATTTTTGATCTTAGGAACTAAATTGCAACTCAAAACTTCTACTGGTATAAATCCTGCCTTGCTACCATCAGCTATAAAACTTTGGTTCCATACCTGTTCAGCAGATACAATTTCTATGACCTGCAAAAGATCTCCGTCTATGCATCCGGCCTTGTTGTTAATGAGATATTTGTTACACATTCATTATGCTGCATTCTATCAGCCAGATCCCTCCATATTTTATTTTTATCATCTAGATAGAAGTGGTACACTAGGGACACATTTGCCTAAAGTGTATGCTTAGTACTCAAGGATGCATCAATATTACTTATCTCAGAGGGAAATTATACCCAGGCTGCATGTGAAGCAAAAAGCTCTTCCGTCATCATGATGACTTCCACCTCCACCCAATAAAATGTCAAAGTAACAATTAGGCCATGTTAATTTGAGGTCTCACATAGTTCTGCCTTTGGTGCTTGCCAATTTGCTGTAACTTGCTAAAACCAGTTAGTGATAAACGGAGCATTTGTGGCTACAGATGCAGTCATCACGTGAACCAATCCTCATTGTTAAGAGTCTAGAAGTTGTCACAAAGATATGTACAATATTATGGACTTGAACAGACATGTAAGTCAGAAATAGAGAAGTGAGAACTTGGAAACGGTCCGCCTGGATCAAACCGAAATCCATCTAACACAGTAATCAATTTCTGCTGTTGGCTATTCCACTGACTCTGAAGCTTACAAACAGAGGTCCCAGAGGGCCGTTGGGGACTGGGGCAGGGACAGGGGACTGGGGACTGGGGCAGGGACCTAGGCATCAGATGCAGCAACCCTGAGGAACCAAAGCAAGAGTGGCCAGGTTACTGCTTTAATGGGAGGGCTCCTGGGAAACTTTGTAAGCAGAAAGCCATGATATAAACAAATACTTACATAAGTACAAGATGAAAGCAGTGGCTTGCCTCAGTTCTGGGAGAGCTCTGGGAGTATTTCTTCAGCCCAGAATGGAGCTGTTCTATAGCTTATTATACTAATAGAGATTTATAGTTTCAGTAGAGGCCCAACACTCACCCTAACCCTAAAATGGGACCAGGCCTGGCACATCCATGAAGGTGATGCCAGCAGCTGCCTTGAGTGCTGAACTCTGAAGGAGGCGTCGTGCTGGCCCCTGATGACCCCCCCCCCCCGGACCTGGAAGCAGATTGCTTCCCCACTCACCTCTCCACATCTTTGCTGCTGCTGCCCACCTTGGCTCGGCCTCCGGCAAGCTGAGCACCCCGGTGGTGCAGCAGTGAGCGGGGAGGCGAGCAGGGAAGCGGGCCGCCTCCCTGCCCCTTCGCCATTGCCACCCACCTCAGGTGAGGGGGACACTCCTGCATGATGATGTCACAAGTGACATCATCATGTAGGGCCATAGCACACGTGCTTTGTACGCGTGCACAGGGCGAGAGTCACCACCTCCTCCGCTGGGAACCCCATGACCACACTGCGCCGCTGCCCCTCCCAATCACCAAAAATACTGAAAGTCGGCTGGAAAAAGCTGGAAAAGGTATAATTTTGGAGATGTATTTAAAATTCATCATTTTAAAGCCTACAATATCAAGTTGGTTAGTGGGGGGTGGCCACACGCGCAAGTAGGTATCTTGCCTCAGGCGCCAGAAGCCCTGGCAACAGCCCTGAATGGGACTCGCCTATGAACTCCCAATACTTCCCCCCATTTCCCACTGGTGCTTCCAAGACCAGCAGGAGAAAACAGGGTGTATATGGTGTGGAGGTGTGCATAATGGGAAAAATGAGCCAAAATTACGAAGGAATGTTGCTGGTTCAGCTCGTTATAGTGGATTCTGGAATGCTGAACTAAATTTGGGAAACTCAGGGCCAAGCTACAAGTGACGAATAACACTTGAACGTCATGTGGATTGAGTGGAGGGCAAGTGAACAGGGAGAAATACACTTGCCATTCAAGTGTCATTCGTCACTTGTAGCTTGGCCCTCAGTTGTAACAAAACTGCCCCTCTGTCTCTGCATGTGTTTTCGTGCTGCACTTTTCATCTCAGTTCTTACAAGTGGACAAGGCAACAGGTAGGGCAGTGTCATTTTGGAGGGAAGGGGAATGAGCCAATTGAAAACAGTCATCCATTGGAGGGGAACCTTTTTTGGGGGGAAATTCCAAGGCAACAACATTTTCTTTCAATCAGTGGAAACTCAGCGGAGAACTGTCACTCTACTTTAATGTGAAATTAAAATTTCACATCCCTAGTGCGGTGGTGTGCAACATCACTTCTGATGACAAACCAAAAATGATGTCATTCTGTTGGGGTAATGCTCTAGGATTCGCCAAAATCTCTATGGTTGAACTATAGCAATCTGGGGTGAATCCTACCACATCAGCCTGATGTAATGATGTTACTTCCAGTTGGAGGCCAGAAGCAATGCTGATGCACCCATCACCATTCCCCATGTCCTCCCAGAAATTGCCAACTGCAGCTAGCTACTCTGCCTTTTATCACTATAAGTAATTCCACGTGAAAAGTGTTTTTTAGAAACTGCTAGAAAGGAAACCCAATTTCACATTCTCCCTCTTTCAACAGGTCAGAGAGTTTCACTTACTTTGCAAGGGAACCTAATGATGTGTGTCATTAGGCAAGGAAATGTGCAATGTGACAATATCACATTGCAAAGCTAAGTGAAATTATATATTATAAGGAGAGAGGGGAGAATATGTCAGGGACCTACTGTTTCCAGCAACAGAAATGTCTGTACCCTGCTGTGTCATTCGGCCTTTACTTTCTCTTCTCTTGGTTGTTTCAAAAGAATTCCTTGAGGAATATGATTTCTTTGTTTAGAAAAAATATAGTTCCTTTATCCCACATCCAACATCAAACTGCACAGATGTCTCCGTGTGATCTACCTATATGCATTATTATATGGCAGCATTCCCTCAAAACTATCTCTGGACTGTAGAGAAATAATGTGCTTCCAAAGGTGTTAGTCTGTGAGGAAGCAATGCATCTTATAGATTGCCTTCCTCTTCTCTTCCCAGAAGTCAGTTTTTCCTTATGTTTCTTGGTCATTTCTGTGTGAGAAAACACTCCAGTGCTACAAAGAGATGGAAATCAGGGTTTTTCAACATATAATTGGAAAATGTGACAATGGAAACTTTGTTGATCTTCATTATATTATTCAGGTATACAGATCGTTCAAAGTGCTACACCACGTGGGTTATATAAACAAACTAATTTTGTTTGATATACTTCTACAGACTTCCTCCTACACATCCACACATAGAAACAGGGACTCCAGTCCAGAAACTTCTAAACAACAAGCAATCCATTAACTCGGGAAATGATAAGTAATGTTTCCTTCTCATTCAAAGGCTTTGTAAACATATACTTGCACAAATGTGCTCACAGAAAAGAACCAATTTGGTCTGATTGAAATTCCAAGGTTATTTACCACAGCAGAAGTCGATAGCTACAAATCTTTGTGTCACAAAGGATAAGGGAAGAGGAAACAGAAACACAACTATTTCTGTGGTATCACTTTTAAAATCAGAGAAACAGAAAAAAAGTTTTTTTTTTTCCTGGAAAGTAATTTTGGATATCACTGTCATTAAAAAAAGACATTTTAAAAAAGAAAAAATGAGAACTGGATACATTGCTGCCCTCATTTTATGTACATGCTCAATTACTTTATTTCAAGTCAAACAAGTTTTAGAAGTTCTTGTAATGAGATGAAAACCTGAAAAACCAGTATGCGAAATGTAGAAATGGGATAAATATATACATCATGAACAACCACTTTTATACCACCATCAATAATATGGAAAAAGAAAACTATCTTCAGACTGTGGAGACCTCTACAGTTTTCAAATTAACAGAATAACAGGTTTCAATTGGATACTTGAATGGCTTTCCGGTTTTAAAAATAATACTGTTTGGCATATCCACAAGTGATTCATCCTATTGGAGCCCAGTCCAACCCATCAATTGCCATGTAACTTCCAGAATAAAGTAGTTGGATGTCCTAATTGCCATACAGGTCACGTATAATTGATTGGGACAGACGAAAGAATGTCTTGAGGAAGTCATTCTATATACTGCATTGCCTTCCATCTCGGTAATCTCATACTCAACATTGCTTGCACTATGACAGCCTGGGCACTTTGGTGTTCAGATTGTCATTTAATGTTGTATCCCTAGTCCTTGTGCTTTGGTATTGGCATTCCATTTTGTATTCCTAGTTCCATTGCATTGTTCATGATATGTCATGTTCTTGCTCGCACTATCATTCAGTTTTGTACTCCTAGTCCTACTGCGCTGTTCATTTGATGTCCTATACCATATGATTACATTTTTCGCTCTTTTTGTATACTATGAAATCTGCCTTGAATCTCAGTGAGAAAGGCAGACTATAAAGTTAAAAATAAATATCTTTAAAATGAGTATGTGAAAAGTTGCACTCACAAACCACATTGAAGTCTAATAGATGTGCTACTTATGACAGTAACTGAAAAGGAAAAATACATAAGCTGTGTTTATATATCAGTCTAAATTATGAAGAAGTTAAACACAGTCTGTAAGGAAAAAATGCAGGAAAATAACATGCATGTGTTCTAAGATTTCCAATTGTTAAATATTTTGTCAAGCTTTTAAAACATTAATTGGCCCAACCCTGAAAACGAAATGCTTTCGATTACTCAGTATTTATACTACCTGTAGAAAACTCAGTGATATTTGACATAACAAACTCAGTTATTAGAGAACCTTCCTTCAAAGAGTGCTTACTATAGCCTCTTTGGAGGTACAGAAAGGCAGAGATGATGATTATATATATAAAGCTTTTAAAATGATTTTGTAAAATGTAGGCCATCAAACTGAAAATGCAGCTCAGGGAGGGTTAAGCTAAGGTTTGGAAAAAAATGGATGCTTTAAATCTATGACATATATAACAACAGACTTCAGAAAACAGAGCTTTTAAAAAGACTGAACATTTACCTTTCCCACATACTGGGGTTCAGAGCCCATGTATTCCTCCAGCACAAAGAACTGATTCCAGACCCAGCCTCGTTTGACCCGCACGGCGGGAGTCTTTCTCTCTGGTGCTGTGACAACATTTCCCCTTGACTCGGTTTCTAAAGTCTGTCGTAGTTGTGGATGAAGTGGTGTTAAGAGACCTCCGTCGAAAAGGACCCAGAGAAGCAGGGACAAGCAGTTCCGTGTAAGCATTGGCAATGGTTTCCCCACAGCTAGTAATTAAAAACTCCAACACTGAATGCTGAGCTGAAGAATCCAGGTTTAAGGCTGTCCGTGGGCCGCCACCACTTAGCTCCGGATTTTTTTTTTATTGCCGAAATGCTAATGCAGGCATTAATCCTTCTGGTGACAAGGTTTCTGCTGCATTAAATTCCATCTAAAGGGACCTATAAAAGAGATTTACATGGCAACATGAAATTATATAAAATTACACAAAAGTATTCATCCAGACTCTCTCACACCTAGCTAGTTTCCAAAGACAGTGAGCAAGACAGAACCAAGAAGCAGAGCTTGAAGTACTATTAGTATTATATTCTACAGCCCTGACTTTCAACAGAATGCTGCACAATAACTATAGGAATGCTTCTTTCTGCTTTGTATTATTTTAGTGTCTGCCTGAAGAGAAGCACACAGTCTGCCCTTTATGGCCCAGTTACAAAATAAAGCCATTACACATCAGTGAATTCAGATATTTACTCTAGATTCATGTGGGGGGAGAGAGACCAGACCAAGTTATCAGTAGGTATGGCAGCATTGTTACCAGCACCACAGACCATAATGTGAGAAAGAATCAAATGGTCTTTATAGCATGGGATCTGCAGACACATTTTTTGCAAATAATATTGGAATTATTTTCATGTTTCTGAACTTCACAGTGAGGAATTTGGCATGATCACAAACACAAAGCTGGCAATTTAGAGTCATGTTCTAGCTCCCGTTTGTGATGTTTGATTATGGTAGTGGACAATGGGACATGATCTGAACATGTATTCCCCCCCACCCTCCGTGAAATTGCCAATAATGCAGACAGGTTCAGCAATATGTACATTAAGAGGCTGTAACTTAACATGTTTCCATAACTAAAATTTATGGAGGGAGGCATTTAAGCAGCATGTTCATCTTTAGATCTCGCTGTGCCCTCACAAGCAAAGGATTTGTTCCCATGAAATAAGGATAGTGGAGCTTGTGTGGGATATGAGATACAATAGCTAGAGTGGTAGACTTGGAGCAAGCAGATCTTGTCCCCTTTAACTCACGATCCACACTGAGTTGTCCCATTCATTAGATATGTCTAGGTGATTTCTTAAGGAGCATCAATGTTGCCCATCCCTTCTGATAAACGGTGGCTTTTTCATTTGTTAACACTTACCATAAACTGGGGAAAGATTACCACCATATCAATAGCTTGTTAACAGATTGTCAGAATTAGTCCTCATATAATCATGTAAGAAGTTTCAGTATTGTAGCCTAATGTTCCAATTCTGAATATTTGTGCATGTTCATCTGTATAACTAGTGTTTTAACATCATGGTTTCTGATGCATTAAGGGCAGGTATATCTCATCCCCAAATTCCTTCTGCATAGTAGCTTTGTAACTGAATACCAGTTGCCAGGAGGCCTCAAGTGAGGTGGGCTATGCTTTTTATGCCCTGTTTGTGGGCTTCCCTATGGAGCCCCGTGGCACAGAGTGGTAAGCTGCAGTACTGCAGCCCAAGCCCTGCTCATGATGACCTGAGTTCGATCCCGGCAGAAGCTGGGTTCAGGTAGCCGGCTCAAGGTTGACTCAGCCTTCCATCCTTCTGAGGTCAGTAAAATGAGTACCTAGTTTCCTGGGGGTAAAGTGTAGATGACTGGGGAAGGCAATGACAAACCACGCCATAACAGAAGTCTGCCAAGAAAATGCTGTGATGTGATGTCCCCCCATGGGTCAGTAATGACTTAGTGCTTCTACAGGCACTGTGTGGGCTTCCCAGAAGTTTTATGTTTGTTAATGAGACATCTCAGAAACTGTACTAATAGGCTAATTGGTCTATTTTTTGCTGGTCATTGCACTGTACCATCATCTGTACTTTGAGATGTTTTAGTAAGTTTTAGCATATACATGTAGCCTGCCATTCAGGCTTTATGTTTTAAACTTGTTTTTAATCTACATTTGTGCACATTTATAATAAATATTTTCTAATATATTTTTAGGTTGTTACTTAACCCCTCTACTTTGTTCCCCTAATAGGCTTTTGATCTGATCCCACAGGACTCTTCTGTCTTTCTTATAGAACCATATAAATGGAACTGCTAGATTGGATTCAAGCAAGCATGGGCATCACTTGAGTTAATAATAATAGTAATAACATTCAATTTATATACTGCCCTTCAGGACAACTTAATGCCCACTCAGAGTGGTTTACAAAGTGTGTTATTATCCTTACCACAATCACCCTGTGAGGTGGGTGGGACTGAGAGAGCTCTGGGAGAGCTGTGACTGACCCAAGGTCACCCAGCAGAGGAGTGGGGAATCCAACCCAGCTCTCCAGATTAGAGTCCTACCGCTCTTTGTTTTTTGCACTGAGTATGGAGTACAAAAATGATGTTCCATTTGCATCATACACATGTTCAATTCATCAGTTGATGTTTCAAACGTCAAGTGACAGACAAGCTCATGTGTTCTAGTCCTTTGTACTACAACAAACCTGAGCTGAATATACACTGTAGACCTGAAACAAAATTTCACATGCATTCACGTTTCTGTTTTCTTTTTTTATAATCAAAGTATGCTTTTTGAATACATTCCGTCTGGATATGGCAGACTTCGTTGTTCAAACAAACCCTTTATTAGGAATAAAACACTGAACAGTTTTGAGCATTCTGAGAGATCCTTTCCTACATCAATTTGTATGTATTTGACTGTTCTAAAATGCATATGCCACACACACATCAAAATCCCCCAAGCATTTAATGATATAAAATACAGCAATAAAATATTTAAGATGTAAACAGTAAATCAACCAAGTACAAAACCATCTTTCAAAAAACAGAAGACAGCGGTGATCACCAATATATCCAATTCTCAACATGGCCTTATCTATGGGCAGAGCACGGGGGGGGGGGGGGTAGGGTTGCCAGCTTTGGTTTGCGAAAGTCCTGGAGATTTTGGGGTGTAGCCTGGAGAGGATGGAGTTTGGGGAGGGAAGGCACCTCAGTGTGATATAATGACACAGAGTTTACATGCTTCAAAACAGCCATTTTCTCCACAGGAGCTGATCTCTGTCTGAAGATCAATTGAATGCTGAGAGATCTCCAGGTCCCACCTGGAGGTTGGCAATCCTAGTGAAGGAATGGGTTAAAAGGTAGGAGGACAGGCAGGCAGAATGTGTAGAAGGCCAAGTGAGTGAGATTCCCCCAAAAGTTCTTCCTTCCCCCCTCCCCTAGGCCAGAGGAGACCCAGTTTGGTATAGTGGTAAGGAGTGGCATGACTCTAATCTGGAAAATTGGAGTTGATTCCCCACTTGAAGCCAGCTGGGCGACCTTGGGTCAGTCACAGCTCTCTCAGAGGTCTCTCAGCCCCACTCACCTCACAGGGTGATTGTTGTGGGGATAATAATGACACACTTTGTAAACCACTCTGTGTATGACATTAAGTTGTCGTGAAGAGCAGTATATAAATCAAATGCTATTATTATCTTATTAGGAAGTGGCAAACTGGGTGATTCCACACTAGTGGTTTTCCGCTGTTCAGCTTCCAAGTGACCTCGATTTTTCTTTGTGTTTCCACACGTGGGAAGGCAATCCTAGCAGGAGCTTCTAAGTCAATGCAGGTTTTGTCCGGTTTTTTTCCATCCTGCTTTTCCCCGACTTATTTGTCCATTTGCAGCAGATTAGGGATTTTAATCATGTGAAATTCTTTATCCGATGTTCTCCCCACACTTGCCCTTTTCTCTTGCCCTTGAAATCAACTTAATTTGATTGGCCAATCACGTTTTCTAAGCCACACCCACTACCTTTACCTTGCCCTCATTTTTTTTTAAATGATAAAAAACATTGCAACGTTTCTACATGTCTATGCAGAAACATATCCTGTGTCATGTAATGACATCTGACCAATAACAGTCCGTTTTTCAATGTGCCAAATTTGTTACTTGTTGCTCACTGACAGCTGACAGCTTCTGAGGCAAAGGGAAAGCGGGGTCATCAGTAACAATTTTCCCTCCAAATGTCAATAACCAATACTCATTCCACAATATCGGTGGGAAATGCTCTGACCTATCAGATGTGTTTGTTTGATGCAATGTTTATATATAGCAACTTTTTGGGGGGGGAATTAAAAAATGAAGAAGACGCTTGTCTGTCGACACTTCCCCCGGAAAAAGCAATGAGGAATTGATTTTTAAACTGGCAAATTCCACATGATGGACTTTGAACATGATTAAATGAAATGTCAATGCAAAACAAAAGCCTTAATATGGAATCTATGAGCAGTGGATTCGTATGACTCCACTGCAGCGCAACTGCTCAGAAAGTCCGATCAAAATGGATCATGCAGAATCCCCCACTGATGGCACTGCAGGTTGCTGGATGTCCAAGTGAGTGAAAGCAGGGGGAATAGGATTCCACCCACAAATCTAGCAGTCCCTGCTTGTTATATCTAATATTAAACTGGCCAGCCCCCATACAGACTATGAAAGAATCAAGACAGATAAATCTATAAACCACAGACAGGAAAATGCTTGTTTTCTCCTTCAGCTTCTGAGAGGGGGGCTAGATTCCCCACCCCAAATCAAGATAAAGAAGACTGCACATGCATAAAAGTGAAAGCCCTCATTGTACCTTATGGGCATTAGTCTTAAGGCTGCTTGTTAACAGCCGAAAGAGAGGAAGAGTGAGAGAGCCTGTGGCTCCCACTCAGGAGGGGGCAGTTCTAAAAATCTGTGGGGGGACACACACAAGTTTTCCAAACTTTGATGGGTTTCACAGTGAGAGGCTGGAACTCATTCTACCTTGTTCAGTCATCTGGGTAGAAGATAGACATTTCCCCTTTTCACTTTCAGGGAAAATCCTTCATCCTCTACACCGTGGTGCTAAAAGCATTGAGATTTGGGTTGCTAAAGGAAAATCTGAGGTTGATAACCTTCAATGTGAGTGCATTACCATCACCTTTTCTGATCCCAGAGTGGAATGGATGTAGTGTTCCATCACTCCCATTTGAAACTGCTTGGAGTTCTGAACAGGAAAACTCCTCTTAGGAGCTGGGAATACACTGCAACATTGGGTTGGGCGTTTTCCTTTGTGTGATTATTTAATTCCAATCAACCTGCAAATCCAAAGTTGCTTGACAGAGAATGGCTTTCACAGTTTAACTCAAAAGACCAGTGGAACATCTGACACATTTCCAGAGGGAAGGCATTCTGCAATAGCAAAGCCACCACTGAAAATGCCGTATTATGAGTGGAAGTCATTCCTCTGATAGTGGCAATACTTACAAAAAGGCCTGATTTGGACTCAGGAGAATTTAAATTATGAGAAAAGATACTCCCGCTAATATCTTAGGGTGGAAATGCACATTGCAAATTACCTGGAGATTCTCAAGTCCAGGATTGTATGTGTAGTCCTCAATTCACATGCAGGCTGTTCTTGCTTGGCGCACATGAATGCTGCTTTCACAGATGCTCCCTTTGTGTGATTGCAAGTGATTCTGGAGGGCAGAGTGCCAGTTCAGCTCTATTTTCACTGGGGGATGGGGGAAGTAATGTAGGATCCTCTCACCTGCCAATTTGCATGTCTTTAAGGTGTGAGAAAGTGTCAAGATCTGCATATCAATGAATGGATGTGGGGGAAACTGGAACACTTTTAGCAGTTGAGGAGGATCTGATACTGAACACATGAATGTATCCACTCGGAGGAAGTGAGTGAGTACATGGAAAGCTGGAGGGAGGACACATGAAATGAGGTTCATTTGAGCATTCCTAGGTACTTAGTAATGTGTATTTCCACTTGTAGATACAGGCTGCATAGAGGTTTGGAGGTGAACATCAGCACTTTGATTCCAGCCCCCAGACTAGCGAGTGAGGCTCTCAAAATTATAAGTGAGTACCTCATCATCAGGAAAAGTGTAAGATTATCACAACATGATGGTAATGATCCCATCACTTGCACTTTCAAATGCCACTGATTTCAAGGGGAGAGTTAGATCAATGTGTAAATCTCTTATGTTGAAATCAATGGGACATAAAAATTCTTGCCTCTGACTGGACTGTGCCTTGAAATGTTCAATAAAAATGAGTAATGGCAAATTATTAACATCAACCACTAGACCATAAATAATTGCTGTGGGTGAGACATACCTACCATATTAAGGAAATCGTACAATATATGCACTTTTAGATGTTTAGCAGGTCATCAAATATTACAGTTTCAGAATACGGCCCACTTGAATGCTCTCTAACATGCGCTCCATTGCAAAAGAGTTTTGCAGAGCCTAGACAATTCAATAGGGCTGGTACTACATAGTTTCCTGGTAGATTGTGCCTGGACATATTTTATTACATTAGTCTTTGAATTCAAACATGATGTACAACTTGGCAAGAAAAATTGTGTTTTCTAAAAGCACTCTATAATTAGAGATGTATTTTCTTCACATTTATGAATTTCTGTGAATAATTGGAGCCGTTTAGCAAATTGATACCACTAAAAGGATGTAATTAAGCAATTCTACTACCAAGGGCAAATATAACAGATTTCATGTAATTTTGGACTTAAATTAATGAGCACTGCAGACATGGAGGCCTTTAATTTATTCAATGATGGAATAAATAGCGGAAAATAACAACAAATTATTACAACCACCTACACAGCCAAGAACTGTACAAAATTAAAATCTGGGCAGGCCCTTCTCACAGATTAACATTTTTTTTGAAAAAATGATGAAATACATAAGGGAATTGGGAGCAGGGAAGAAGGGATCTCTTTGAGGAAAAGAAAAAATTACTTGAGCCAGTTTACTTGACCTGGATGATTCATGAAAGAGCCATGGGATTGGGGAGGGGACTCCGGGCTTCCTCTCAAACATTTTCTGAATTTAAATCACTCCCAAGCTTATATTTGCCCTCATCTATGGTATATGTAGATATTTCCCCCTCTGTGTAGATAACATCTGTGAAGGCAATTTCCACTGAGAAGGAGGTACAGGAGAAACATTTTGACGTTCTTCCTCCAGCAAAATAGTTCTGAGGCAAATTACAGACATACCGTCATGCCTGCAACTAGCTCTGTGAGAGATCAGCTCGGTTATGCTATATCATGAAAGTAAGGGTTTGTTCTGGAGTTGTAAGTAGAGATAGGCACGAACTAAAATATTAATCAAAATTCATGATGAACCAGGCCAGTTTGTGGTTCGCGAACCAACGGTTCCTCAGATCCCATTTCTGATGAACTGCCACAAACTTTAGGCTGGTTCATTTGGTTCGTTTTTTGGTTCATCACTGCAGAGAGCCTTGTGCCAATCAATCAGTTTCCTAGGCAACAGGTGATGGACTTCCTGCAGACTTTCTGCTGACACGGAAGTGACCTTCTACTGTCCCGGAAGTGATGATTTTCTGACCTGAATGTGACATTTTCGTGAACCAAATGAACCGGTTCACGAACTGGGGAAAGGTTTGTGAAAGTTTGTGGTTCATGAAATTTGACGAACCATGAACCGCATGGTTCGTTTTTTTACCAGTTTGTGCTCATCTCTAGTTGTAAGCAGTTGGCCCTGGCCTTCGCCATATTTTATACAGCTTTAATACAGGCCTGGGATATAAAAGGTCACAGGGCCCCTGGATTAATGCTGCTTGTTCTACATCAGGGGAAATTCCAAGCTGGCTAGGCAGACTGTTGCTGGACCCAGCCCCAAAGATTCAGGTATGCCTGGAATGTGCCTGCAAATGCAAAGGACCAGGATGATTGGGTTTACTATCTTCCCAGTAACTGGCTTCAGACCATGACAATAGCGGGCTGTGCTGTGTCACCCCACTAGTACATTCCAATGCCCTCTTCTAGTGAGTACATTTCCTATCCTAAACTTGTGAGTAATCAATCAGCATCCATAAGTTAATTTGTATCTCTGGGAACCGATGTTTCTTCATATCTAAATTCATCAACTCAGCTCTGGTAGATTCATTAACAAACTGCCTCTTTTGTGCAGTTCCAGGAGAGACTTTGCATTTCCCTTCATACATGCCAGCAGCAAGTAAACAAAGTAATCAAACCTTTGTAAGTCCCAGAGACTGAGCTTTATGGTCTTTGTCCCAATGGCTGAAGGGACTCCTACCACCTCCGGGCATGTTTTGCCCTATAAGAACCAGGGCTCTAGCCCTATTCAAGTGTGCATGCTGCACCTCAAGATCTGAGCATTGTACCCTTGGGGATATTTCCCTGAGCCTCTCTTTCTTTCCTGGTCGAGAACACGGGACATTTGAAGCTACTCTTTTCCTCCGTGGACCACGTTGTTCCCCTGATCGGTGAATGTACTTCCCCTCCCTCACTCTATTCCATCTTCTGCCTAGCTTCCTAGGACTCTCTCTCTCTGTGTAACCATTTTATTATTTATTCCTGTGTGTGAATGTGTTTTCCTCTTTTAATAAAAGATTACTCTTTGAACTTAAAAGCACCAGCCTTGTCTGCTATCTTGGGGAAGAGACTCCGTAAAAATTGGTGAAGATCCTGTTGTTACCCTCTTGCATAGCCGTCTTCCTTGCTGCTAATTTCCCCCATACTTTCTTACTTGCAGGGAGACCAATTCAGGTAACAGGGTCCCCAACCTGTGTCTAATATAACACAATCAGACATGAGGTATGTGTTCTATTCAATTCCCACATACTCAGTGCTCAGTTTTGATCAGGACTTCAGGCTTCAGCTATTTTCTCATCCTGAAACTGTCTTGTGAGGTGCTCTTTAGTCTGTTGAGAAAATCCATGTGTATCCTAGGATTCTTTCAGTAGCACCCACTGGAACTGATTTAAATCAGGCACTATGTGCACACAGGAATTAAGGAGAATGTGCAACTCATGTCTGATTGTGTTACAACTGACACAAGATGGAACCCAGGGTTGCTAGGTCATCTAGGGGCCAAGTCAAGAGGACTGTGTTCATGTGAAGGTGTGGGAATGGCAGGGACTTTCCTGCTAAAATGTAGTGCTTGGTGCCAATTTTTAGAGAATCAGCCCCGGAGGTGACCTGCTGCTTCCACATCGTGTTAGATATTACATAATTTTCCAGAGAAGCAGCCGGGAGTGAACACGCGCAAACTTCACACACGTGCCCCAGGCCTGCCTTCCTCATTTCCCAGAGCCTTTCCCCCCATCAGCCAGGTGAGCAGGCACAGTGGGTGGAAGCTGGGAGCAGGGGATTCCCCTCCTTGCTATGGCAAGAAACCCAGCAAGTCTAGTGATAGCCCAGACCCAGTCTGTGTACCCCGTAATGTGTAAATTGGCCCTCTGGTTAAGGATTCAATGAGCAGGCAACCATTCAAATTCTGGATTTCTCAACAAATGTGGGTTCACCACTTCTGCTCTAGCCAGGTGCCACTGTAGCTGGGTAGAGTGCAATAGGATTAAGTCAGGATTAAGCCTGGACGTCCTTGTTTGTACATTTAAAAAAATGCTTTATAGTTTTGTCTTTCTCACTCAGGGCAGATTACAAAATGAGAGAAAACAATGCAGTGAAGTAAAACCGTGCAAGACAATCCATAAACATTGCAAGAACTGGGTTACAAAAATTCGAAATCAATGCAGAACAAGCAAGATCGTACATACAAAAAGCATTGCAAGTAGATAAAACTCATTCTCTTTTGAAAGCACCCTCCTGACCAATTCCATTTACTACAGCCCTATTCCCCTTATAAAAATGTCCTCCTGAACAATGTGAAGCCATAGTTTATACTAGTAGTTGTAAATAGGGTTGCCAATCTCCAGGTAGGACCTAGTGATGCATTACAACTCATCTCCAGAGAACAGGAAACAGTTCCCCCGGAGAAAAGGGCTGCTTTGGAAGAAGAGTTGCCAGGTCCAGGATGGGGAATTCCTGGAGATTTTGGGGGTGGAGCCTGAAGAGGGTGAGGTTTGGAGAGGGGAGGGGCCTCAGTGGGGTATAATTCCATAGAATTCACCCTTCAAAGTGGCCATTTTCTCCAGGGGAACTGATCTCTGTGGCCTGGAGATCAGTTGTAATTCCGGGAAGTATCCAGCTATCACCTGGAGACTGACAAGCCTTTTTGGAGGGCTGCTTTGGCATTATACCCCTCTGAGTTTCTTTCCCTGCCAAAAACCTCCTCTCCCCAAAACCCTCCACCCCCAAATCTCCAAGAATTTCTCAAACCAGTACTGGAAATCCTAGATGTGAATCAACTGATTCCAAACCACAGATTCAGATTCTGGTTTGATGTACCATAGTTGGTGGAATAGCCTGCATTCTGTCAATCACATTAAACAGTGATTTTGCATTATGTCTGAATGGAATTCATAGTGCTAATCAAATCAATAGGCTTAGAAAGATATAACTCTGCTTAGGATGACTGTTACCCCTGACTTGGATAGCCCAGGCAAGGCTGACTGCTTAGATCAGAAGCTAAACAGGGTCCGCCTTGGTTAGTAATTGAGTGGGAAACCTCCAATGAAGACCAGGGTCACAGAGGCAGGCAATGGCAAACCACCTCTGTTAGTCTTTTGCCATGAAAACCGCACTGGGGGTCACCATAAGTCAGTTATGACTTGACGGTACTCTCTACCACCACCAGAATGGCTGTCAATCACACAGCCTCTGCCATCACATTGTTTTGCCCTCAGATAGCAAAAATGCCTCCATCATCTCTTTTTGGAGAAATTTCCTGCTTAAAAAATCAATATGCAATTACACATACAGTAAAGGCACTGGGATTACTCTATTGAATACATTTTCCTTTGGGTTCAACCAAACACAGAGGTTCTGTTCTCCTCGTTAATTATACTATTCTTATCAGTAACAATTACGTGAATATTATTTGCTAGTAACAGGCTGGCTTCTTTTATCATCAAGAATATATAATTGGGAACTGGGGGAAATCTAAGTCCTGAGAAGGGAAGAAAGAAATGTAATCTACAATGCCAGTTATTTCCTCCCAGAAACAGGAGGAAAGTTTTAATTTCAAACAAAAAAAGGGCTCCGGTTGTTTTCTCTCTCTTTTCCTCCCCTAAAACGGGCTTGTTTCAAGATCTAAGGGGCAAACACAAGCACATGCAAAAAAGAGAGATTAATAAAAAATGAGAGATTAAAGAGCAGCAAAAAATATTTTTAGTTAGAGTGACTAGCCGATCCTTGTATTCAGAAATGATTAAAGTGAGATACGTGCATCTGCAGGGGGAGCGGGGGGAACACACATCGACTCCAGAAAGTTTAGATGTCATAGGAAGACTTTTTTTGACATTTTTCCCACCGACTGGCGATTGCCCATGGCAGGCGAGGGACGCCAAATGAATAATACACCAACACATACCGACTTGTTATTGGGTTGTCTGCCATTAACGGCAGGCATGCAAGCGAGGAACCATTATATTTTGCCCTGGTAAAAGTGCTTGGGCTTTAGTATATATAAAATGCACTTCTTTTAACTGCTTTATTTATTTAACAGTTTGAAGGGGCTTTCGTGTTTCCTTCTTTTAATGCGCACACGCACACTGTATGGTATTACAATCAGATTGTACTCATCAATAATGCAATTTCCAGGTCCGGTAGATTAACAAATCCCACTGGTTCCGTAGTTGCTGCTCTCTATCTACATTGGATGGCAAAATGTTACCAGCAGCTGCAGGAAGCCAAGTGGCTTCCCCACTTCTCTATATCTAGACTACAAGGACAGAAAGCTGTGACTCTGTGGTTTCCCCCAAAGCATTCTCAAATCTCAATTCAATTTAGCAGCAACTCCCAAACAGCCTCGGCGCTTGAGACATAATGCTTCTCTCAGTAGATCTCAGCCTCCGTCCATGTCTATCAGCCAGGGGAGTTTTAAAAGTATAATACAAAGAACCAAAAGTAATGCAAAGAGATTGACGGACTCCAGTGAAATGAGGAATGATCCACCTCACTTCCAAGGCTGAAAGATAGTGTTCAAGTACAAATATAAATGACTCTAAATCCATTCTCTGTTGCCTGAATTCTCTTACGTAATGCAATATATGTGGAAAACAAAAGGGGTTTCTGAAATTACAAGAACAGGCTGCTATAGAAGAGTAGCATTGATAAGTTGTTTCAGTGTGCCCCAAGTCCAAACTACATGAACAATAAATCTCATGGTAAAGTTGCTTCAGGTAGGAGTCATATGACTGAATACTCCAACAAAAAATCCCTGCACAAAGAAAACTAGCGTGTCAGTGAGAAGACTGCGTAATAATTTTGTCCACTGGCACCTAGTTTTTGACATGCAGGGTTTTTTGATATGGTGAGCCATTCGGGACATTTGATAGAGTTGGTAACCTCCAGTTGGAGGCCTGGAGATCTCCTGGAGTACTAATTTCCAGACTAGAGGGGTCAGTTCTTCTGGAGAAAAAGGCTGCTTTGAAGGCTGGATTCTATGGTAACATACACCACTTAAGTCCTTCCCCTCCCCAGGCTCCACTCCCAAATCTCCAGAAATTTCCCAGCCCAGAGTTGGCAACTCTAATGTCCATAGGAATTTTTAAGTCCTATGAATGTTTGTGAATGGTCTGAAAGACCGTTTTTGTCCTGCTATTTTCGTTGGTAAATGTATTTCCATTTCTTTTATGGACTTGTTACACTATACACCACCCTCTTGAGTACACATCTTAACATGTTGAGGGAGTCTGTGTGTGTCAGAGAAGCCGAGAGCAATGTAATCAACAGTTCAGGCCTGGTCAAGAGTCTAAACTCCTGGAAGAATCTCTCAAGGTGGAATGGTCAAAGCTGAGACACCAGACTAAAAGGCACCCATCCCCTTCAGGAATCAATGGTCACATCAGCAGAAGAGAACTGACTGTTCCAATGGTGATGCAAGTGGAGGGATTCTGGAAGGCTAGTAGCTGGGCAGCAGCAGTAGTGGAAGGTGACACTGGGGGAGGATCTTTCACAGACAACAGCAGAGTCACTTCAGCTAATCCTGGTTAGTACTGTGCAGAAGAAGTCAATGGTAAACCTGCTAATCTCTTAACTTGAAAGCCCTATGATGAGACAATCCATAATTAAAGAAGTGCTGGAAGACAGGACCCCCAGGTCAGATGGCACTCAGTTGGCTACTGGGGAAGAGCCAAGGATAAGTACAAATAGCACTGTTCTTAACTATGGGACTGGATTAAAGCTGAAAAGACATCCAGTTGTGGGTGTGAATAGGTGCAAAAGGAACATCCAAAGCTGTGCAACACACATAATAGGAACATGGAACATGAGAAGTACAAAGCCAGGTAAGCTAGAAATCATAAAACAAGAAATGGAACATTTAAACATTGCAATCCTGTGTGTGTGTGAAGTAATATGGACTGACTGAGGGCATTTTCAGTCAGAAAACCACAAAGTGTTTTACTGTGGAAATGACAAACTCAAAAGAAAATGTTGCTCTGATAGTCAGGTGAGACATAGCACAAGCAGTCATGACCTATAACACAACATCTGACCAATTAATATCAATCAGACTTCATGGAAGGCCTGTCAACATAACCATCATTCAAGTTTGTGTCTCAACTACAGATGTTGAGGGGAAGAAATGTCTAAGAAGAAATTGATCATATATCTAAAGAAAATATGCTGATAATCATAGGTGATTGGAAAAGTAGGAGACAAAACAGAATCATTGTCGGAAAATTTGGACTAGGATCACAAAATGAGGCAGGAGAGCAACTCACAGAATTATGTGAAGCCAAAAACCTGTTCATTTCTAGCACATGCTTCAGGCAACCAAAAAGATAATTGCATACATGGAAATCACCAGGTGACCAATACAGGGACCAAATAGAATACATAATTGGAAGCAGAAGATGGAGACGTTCTATTCTGTCTGCTAAAACAAGACCAGGAGCTGAGTGTGATACAAATCATAAGTCGCTAATATCAAAAATTAGAATAGAGCTGAAAACAAACACTAAAAGAATCATAGTGCCAAAATGCAATCTAAAAAATACTCCTGAAGTATTTAAAGATCATGAAAAGAACAGATTTGCAATACTAAGTTTAGTTGATCATGAAACTGAAGAGCTATGGGCTGAAACAAGAGATATTATCATGGAAGAATGTGCAAAGACTATTATTATAGCCAAAAGCAAGGAGAAGCCTAAATGGAGGACTCGGGAAAATCTTAAAATTGCTGAAGTCAGATGAGAAGCAAAATCAAAATTGACAGAAATAGAGTGAGAATTCTAAATGCAGATTTTCAGTGACTTGCACACAGGGACAATGAAATCTATTATCATAACCAGTGCAAAGAAACAGAGGACAACAACAACAACAAACTGAAGAACAAGAGTTCCACAAGATCCGGGAAATCAAAGGGAAATTCAAGCTAAGGCTTGGGATGCTGAAAGATCAATAGAAATATACTATCTGATCAGGACAAAATAAAGGAAAGATGTAAGCAGTACATTGAAGAACTATACAGAAGAGATGGAAGGATAACACATACCTTCAAAGAAGTATCTTTTGACAAAGAACCAGAAATCTTAGAAAGTGAAGTAAAAGCTGCACTCAAAACAATTGGGAGAAAGAAAGCACCTGTAGTAGATGGAATACCAATAACGCTATTTCAAGCTACAGAAACTGATTTCATCAAAATTTTAACAAGAATCTGTCAACAAATATGGAAAACAAAACAATGGCCCACAGACTAGAAATACTCAGTTTACATTCCAGTTCCAAAAAAGGGGTTGCCAAAGACTGCAGCAACTATTAGACTACTGCATTACTTTTCCATGCAAGCAAAGTGAGGAGGCATCAAATTTGTCTACTTGGATGCACGTAATCAACAGACACCATCATTGTGGCTTGTCACTCTTGTATAACAACTAGAGATGGGCATGAACAGAAAAAAACCCGAACATGATGTTCGTTGTTCGGTGGCATCCACAAACAGGGACTCATGAACAACCACAACCATGGCCCTGTTCATGAACATGTTCTTGGTTGGATGTTCGTGGGGGCCAGCAGGCTCTCCTCCAGCCATTATCCAAGTCAAGATCCCTACTGCACCACTCCCAGAAACCTGACCTGAGTGGGCACTAGGAAAGGTACCAATAATAAATAATAGCTTGGCCCCAGAGCCTGGCAGCAGCTCTGGAACTTGATAGGGTAGATCCCTATCCCACCACACACAAAGAAAATTCAAGATCCAATGCACTCTCTCTATCAAAATGCCAACAGCAACGCTCTCCCTCTCCACTGTCTGCAAACTAAGCCAGAGCTGGGAGCCTCCCTCCCCCTGCTCTTTGCTCCCTTGTAACAAATGTGGAGCTCCACACTTGAAAGGAAGACCTATCAAGCTAAATTGGGCTTAGATTGGGGTTTCCAGGGCAACAACAAAAGTTCCGACAGAGTTCAGACAATCCCTGCCTAAGTTGCCAAGGGAATTGATTGCAGGTGCCAGACTGTCCACCTTGACAAACAGCAATGAACAGCAACAAACAATGCTTGCAACTACCACCTGTTCATTTAGAATGGGGCCTCACGAACAGCTTGTTCACGAGCAGCAGATTGGGCTGTTCGTGGGGGTTTTTTTGCACGTCTGACTGGCATAGGGCCTATGTCACCTCTTTCTCAATGACTGGCACTCATCCAAGCAGCTTGCCAAATGCCTGGCACCAAAGCTATAGTGTGAGTAGAAATCTGATATTTCTTCCAGTTTATGTATCTGAAAAAAGCCGTAGCTGCCAATTAATCATTTCTTTGCGAGAAATAACTTACGCTAAACAGGTGCCTCTCTGTGTTTTAATGAAGATGGTCAAGTGATTAAATTACCCCTCCACTCATCCTTTTTTGGTTCAGTATTACATCAATGTCTGAGAAATGCTGGCATCTTACTTCAAAAGTACAAACCGTTTGAAGAAAATCTATATTTGCTGTGTCAATGATCTAGAATCTTCACATAATTTTTTTTGATAAATTACAACAATCCATTTGGGGACAAAAATTTATCAATGTCAAAGCCTCAGAACGGATGTCCATGAAACGATCCTTCATTTAGCTTACCTAGTAGGGATGTGGGAGGGAATATCACTCAAAGGAAAATTTCCTTTGCATTCTAATGAGGCCTGTTAATTAACTATGACTGGAGGATTTCAGATGGTGATTGGAACATATTTTTTAATGTACCAATGAGCAACCTTTCTGAAATGAAGGTGAGTCTGTTTTTGGCTTGTTATCCATTTCGCTAATTTGAGCTACCTGGCCTCTCTAAAACTCCTTATCAGGCTGTCATCTACGTAAATACAGTAACTTGCAAATATGCTTGTAGTTATATTTGTCAGCTAAATATAAAAATGCCAATTGTTGTTACTGGAGTGAATGCAATGTGTACCTATGCACTTTGTGAATAATGAAGCTGAATGTATTTGGATTCCTGAATAAAATCCATGTCTGAATACTAAATCAGTATTTTTGTACCCTAATATCCAGAATACCAAATATATATGGTATTATGGATACCCAGATCTGAATAATACAATTTTTAAGGGCACGACCCTAGTTTTCACCGCTTTCTTGGGATCTACTGGAAGCACAAGACAGACCTGAGTGTGTTGGTGACAAATCAGCCCAAATCACCATAAGAGCTCTCCCAGAGGCTTTATGTAGATGTTGAAAAGCATGCAGAATCAGCTCCGGAGAGTAAAAGGAGAATAGCATAAAAAAACCAACAAAAATAAGAATAGGGAGGGCACATGCAGTGTGATGAGCACAGAATTGTGGGCGCAGGTCGTAGGGGGGAAACTAGAAACTCCTTGACTGGCTAGATCGAGAAAACATACTGATGGAAGAGCAAGCAGGCTTCAGAGCTGGCCGTTCCACAATAGACCAGGTTCTGATTTTGCACTATCTTGTGGAGAAGTACAGCTCTAAGCCAAATGGAGCACTCTATGCTGCCTTTGTGGATCTCAAAGCAGCATTTGATGGTATCTACAGGAATAAGCTCTGGGCAAAGCTTGAGAACTTCTCAATAGACCAAAAACTCTACATTCTTATTCACTTGCTGCATGAAAGAAACTCTCTAAAAGTAAGATGCAGTCCTCAAGGCCATCTCGCCGCTGGATAAAGGAGTCATGCAGGTTTGTATCCTGGCCCCTCTACTTTTCAACTACTATATCAACTCCTTGGTGCAACATCAAAGAAATCCACGCTTCCATTCACCAAAGCTTGCTGACAAAACAATTCCTGTCATCCTATCTCACTGACAAGTGGGCGTCAGGAGAGCACCCTGTGCCTTCACCACATACTGTAAAGAGAAGCAGCTTGCAATAAATTACCAAAAAACAAAAGTCCTCATCTTCACCCCAAAACATCAAACCCATAGATGGCAAATAGAGGGCCATAACATTGAACAAACCAAAATCTTTAAATAGCTTGGAATAGTCTTCCAGGCATCTGGGCATTGGAGAGCTCAGTCATCATATGCTGCAGAGACTGCCCACAAAGCATCCCCCACCATTCTACAATTCTACTTCACAAAAGGTTCCTCTTTTGTCCCTGCATCAAACAAGTTCATCCAAGGAAAGGTTATATCTCTGCTCTTATATGACTCCCAGCTCTGTATCTACAAAGAGAGGCATTCACTGGAAGCAGTACAATCCAAGTTCCTTCAAAAGATGCTCGGAGTCCCACGGTGTATTATCAATGCCCTCCTTAGATTAGAGACTGGGGTGATCCCGTTGGAGACCCACATATGGTTACTTGAATCCACCTATTGGCTAAAACTCATTTTCAGTCTGGTGGGTTTAGCACCTTTGATTCTTGTCAATAGTCACCATGCAACCTGGCAAAGAGCAATTGAGGAGAAACTCCTGGAGCGTGGTCTTTCTCCCCAAGCCTTATTGCATTTTGGGTACCAAAAAGCAAAAGAAACAATTAAACAGTGGCTCTGGGATCATGCCCTACAATCAGATAGAGCACAGATACAGAAATATTCAACAATTCTGCAGCATGCCAAATACTTCCAGCCAGCAGATTATCTTAGATTCCTTGAAATCTTGAAATATCGGGGATACTTTAGCCTTGCATGCTTTTGCACTTTACTTTTAACACTCCTGGAAGGCAGATAACATCATGTTCCACTCCCTTAACAGCTCTGTCCATGCCATACAGGGAAAGTAGGGTCTCTTGAACATGTTCTGCTGCACTGCCCATTCTACAATAACATCTGATCTCACTGTATAGCTCCACGTTTATCAACTTTACCAGGAAGATCTGAACAACATTATGTCTCCCTCCCAGGGCCATATCTGGGGAGGGGGCAGGGGGCCGCTTGCCCCCAGTGCTGACAAAGAGGGAGCACCAGGTGTGGCTGCCCGCCAAGAGCGCACACTGTGGAGCTGGTGGTGGCAGTGCTGGAAGGCCGCCACGGCTGCCTGTGCGCCACCCCAGCCACCTGCCACGTCAACAGCTGCACCTGGCCCACAGCTGCTGCACCCAGCCAGGAGTGCGCTGGTGGCGGCAGTGCAGGGCAACTGAGCAGAAGGGCTGGGAGGCCGCGCGCATGCCACCCCGGCCACCTGCTGCACCAATGGGGTGGCCAGTTCACAGCTGCTGGCTGGGAGCACATGAAATTGTGGGTGCGCTCACAAGGGCAGCATGCCCTGCATGATGATGTCACTTTCAGGAAGTGATATCATCGTACAGTCCATGTGCATGTGCATGTGCATGCGAAGAGCGTGTGCACAAGTGGTCACAGGGGTACCAACAGCCGTGGAGCTGCTCCCTCCTACTTGCAGACACTTTCCAGGAGATAACAAAGTTGCCAAATGTTGCCTTTGGGCATGTGGGATACGCAAGTGGTACACTGAGCCTGCCAGGCTTCTGATGATGCAACATCAAGTACCCTGGGGGGCATAATTACGAGAGGTTAACTCCTTCCCTCTCCCCCAGCCAGGTCTCAGTGAGTTTGATTACAAGTGCAAAGCCTAATGGTTGCTACTGTTCAACAGCAGTCACCACACAAAATATAGTATGGTGTAGTGGTTAGAGGTATGCACTAGGATCTGGAAGACCTAGGTTCGAATCTCCACTCAGCCATGGGAGCTTGCTGGGTGACCTTGGGCCAGTCACACTTCCAGCCCAACCTACCTCACGGAGTTGTTATGAAGGTAAACTAGAAGAGAATGGTGTAAACTGCTTTGGATTCACATTCTGGAGAAATATGAGGTATAAATGTAGTCCCCCCCCAAAGTAAATATAGTTTAAGAGGGGGGCAGAGAGATGACTGTAGGAAGTCATGAGAAGGCCATGCAGGCAAAAGCTTCAGCACCTGGTATTCAGAAGTCTGCCACCTTTGAACCAGGGATATTATATTTAGCTATATCACTTTATAGCCATCGGTAGGCCTAGCATCCACATATTTGACTAATCCCCCTTTTTAAAGATGCCTGAGGCAGAAAATATTATACACCAATTATATGTTTTATGCAGAAGTGTCTCCTTTTGCCTGTCCTGTACCCAGTGCCCTTCAATTTTACTAGGACTAGCAATGCTATCCTAGGCAGAGTTATACCAGACTTTGAGAAGTATAACTAAGTTTAGGATGGCACAGCTACAATTTTGCCAGAAAGTTAAACACCCCCTGAGGGGAGGCAGCATGATACAACCCGCACTTACCAGATTTTGGAAGCTAAGCAGTGTAGTTACTTGGATGGGCGACCAGACCACCAAGGAAAACTGTGCAAAGACTTGCTGGAGTTACCATAAGGCAGTTGTGACTTGACAGTACATACATATGTAACCCTGCCCACACACACAAACACACACACATTCCATAACATGTATAATTTTATAAACCTTTGGCAAGTGTCTATTCAGTCATATTTTCTTCCAAAAGTTACTACAGTGGAGCTTACAGAACTAGAAGGAATGGCTAAAAGCAGAAAAACCAGCCCAACCGCAGTCAACCCTTGAACGTTTGTCGCTTGTTCTTTTACCAGCAGAGATAAACAGCTGTGCTTTGGCGGACACCAGAGTGATGTTTGAACTCATTCTCTCCACACAACTTCCCTAAGGGAACGCTCCAGAGTTTGTAAGTCATATTTAACTGTGAAACTCTTGAACACAATCTCTTTAAAAAAATATGTTACACTAGCTCCCTAAGTAGAATAAGACAGGAATTTTGTTTGACCTACATGACTGAGAGAAAAAAATCTCAAGTGTCTCCAGTGTGCACTCTGCACATTTCCCAGACTCGTGACTAATGAGTTGAGTAATTTTACAACAGATGCTGAGTTGGCTTTCAGTACTCAGGGGCTTCGGCAGGTCTGAAACGTAGCTACAGCGTTTCATGTAGATTTCTGCAGTATCTTGCTTTTAAAAACGAAAGGACTTTTAACAAAAATGGATCAAACCAGGACTTCAGTCGCTCAATGAAACACCATTGACAACTATCCAGTGTCTGGTGGCCTCAGCTATAGACAGAGCTACCAGAAAAAATATTGTATATTTAGGCAAAGCCAAAGATCAGTCAAAACTACCCAAAGTTTTTTCCATAATCATTTTCACAAAGCATTCCCCTTGTCGAACCTTCCTTGTGAAATTTCTGTTTCATTTACATTGCCTTCTCTTGCTCCACCCTGTCTAGATGTCATTTGCCTCCGATGATGTCATTTCACAGCCAAATCTGATTGACTGCACAGCATCACATGACCACTCTGTTCAAAATCGATTGAGATACAATGGCCCCCAGACTTACTTGGGCAGCCCAGGTTGTGGCTCGCGGGGCAGCAGAGGGTCATGAGGCATGGTGGCCACCATGTTCGGGCCCTCCCAGGATCTCGTGGGCAGGCCTGTAGCCCAATCATTTCAAACTCTTCAGCCAGCCAATCAGAGCTGGCTAGGAGGCTTGGAGGTGAGGGCAGGGCCTGGCGCCAAACCGGAGGGCTGGAATTTTCGCTCAGGTCTGGTGGCCAGATTTTTAAGGAGCAGCCAGCCCCACCTCTCCTCATTTGCACTCTGCCAGTGAAATATTAGCTGTAATTTAATAAAGTTGTGGCGTCTTTTACTCCAGTTAATCAAGTTGTGTGTTTTGTCACTGCATCCTCCTCCCCTCTCCCGTACATCAGTGCTGGGCTGCACCTCCAATGTTTGTTTGTTTGTTTATAGTCTGCCTTTCTTACTGAGACTCTCAACCTAGGAAAAAAAGGGGAAAAAAAACCAAGCTGAAGGAAATACTGTGGAAGTGACAACAGTTTGGAGGAAATAATGATCCTGAAAAAAATTGGGAAAAGGTTTTTTTTTTAAATCTATCCTATTAAAATCACTATTTCAACCGCTGTTTCAAAACCAGAGACGATTCAGCACAACAACTGCTTGAATTATTTGCTTCCCTATCCTACTTTGAATTCTACAAAAGCAGCTGCAGTCAATAGATTTAATACAGTCTGTTTATTGTGTCCAGCCGTTGACAATAAGCATAAATTTGTCTCGTCATTGTAGCTTGCCAACATGTGGTTCAGATACAAAATCAATGATACATTTGTAAAGTTAAGCTTCCCTGAAGCCATGCATTGACATGGTCTCTGATGAAATACTAGCTCTGCAAAACTCACCAAACAATGAATGGCATTATAGCCAGAGATAATGACACTATCTGCGGCAGATTGGCTAGATATGCAGCAAAGAGCAAAAGCACAATGTCTTTTGTGCTTAATAAGAAACTTCTAATAAATCTAAATATAAAAGGAATGGACAGGACAAGAGAGACTTACATTGAATTATCCATCAGCATAAGGAGACGAGGATCATAGGAGAAGCAGAACAGGAAGTCATCAAGAGCCACCTTCTAGATAGATATTCTGATGAGCATGTTTTTATCCCACCTTTCCTCTAAATGGCTCAGGATGGCATATATTGTTCTCCCTTTCCCTTTTTAATCCTCACAAGAATCATGTGAGGTTGGGGTAGGCCCCGGGTCACCCAGCAAGCTTCATGGAAGAGTGGGGATTTGAACCCAGGTTTCCCAAATCTTCGACCAACACTCTAATCACTTTTCCATATCGGTATAGAAAAGTTGCATTTGTGGCTGAGATGCAGCATTGTAGACTGCAGGACGGGGGATGAGGATTATGAAGTTGTGATGAATGCTCCTGCCAAATAACTGTCTGCACACACAGTATTGTATGTCCTGGAAAAGGCTAACTAAGAACATTCCCCTCTAAGATACTAGCTGACGTGTAGAATCACACTGAGGAATATTTGATGTGGAGAAAAGTAGAGATGGGCTCGAACAGAAAAAAAACAAACATGATGTTTGTTGTTCATTGCCATCCATGAACAGGGGCTCACGAACAACTACGAACATGGCCCTGTTCACAAACATGTTCGTGGTTGGCTGTTCATGGGGACCAGCAGGCTCTCCTCCAGCCATCATCCAAGATCATCATCCAAGATCCCTACTGCACCACTCCCAAAAACCTTACCTGAGCAGGCAGCAGGAAAGGTACCAATAATAAATAATAGCTTGGCCCACAGCCTGGCAGCAGCCCGGGAACTTGAAGGGGTAGATCCCTATCCCACCACACACAAAGAAAAATTCAAGCTCCAGTGCACTCTCTCTACCAAAATGCCAACAGCCACTGTCTCTCCACCGTCTGCAAAGTCAGAGCTGGGAGCACCCCTCCCCCCTGGTCCTTGCTCTACTGTTGTAACAAATTTGGAGCTGAAGACTTGAAAGGAAGACCTGCCTATCAAGCTAAATTGGGCTTAGATTGGGGTTTCCAGGGCAACAGCAGGAGTTCAGACAGAGTTCAGACAATCCCTGCCTAAGCTGCCAAGGGAATTGATTGCAGGTGCCAGACTGTCTGGCTTGACGAACAGCAACATACAGCAACGAATGAGGCTTGCAACGGCCACCTGTTTGTTTAGAATAGGGCCTCATGAACAGCTTGTTCACGAACAGCAGATTGGGCTGTTTGTGGCTTTTTTTTTGTTCATATTGCTGTTTGTGCCTATCTCTAGAGAAAAGCAGTCCAATATTTGAACTTTTAACCTACAATCAAAATCTGCACTGTTGGTCAACTGAGATGTTGGGCTGGATCCAGCCAGATTTACCATGGATACTTTGACCACTGTTGGTCTAACAGAGTGCATAAATAGATAATAAATAACATTTATTAGTACTATTAAAGACAGTAGAATATCTTCGGAGCTCTTAGCTGTCCTTCTTATTTCGCCCTTCTCCATAGCTATGATTCTAGCTGGAATGCTTCCAAGAGATTCTGCCAATTGTGTAGGGCGCTCCATGCATGGTTATCATTATATACATAGCTATTTTTATTACATGTTTCTCCTAGGAATAAGGCAAACTGCTTGCTGAACACAACTTATGGAGAACATCTTCCCTTCTGTCCATCTTTCACAGGGAGCTTAAAGAGAAAATGATACCATTCATGCAACACATTCAGACAGTATTTCATCCCATCCCCACGCATCCCCACAAGTTCTCCGCAATGTCAATGCCACCCAAAACAGAAGATCCACCTCCTTCCACTACCACTTGACCTTCAGTGGTGGCAATGCCAATCTCACTCCCTCAGCTGCTGAAGGTTCTGCTGGCAGGAGAAAAGCCACATTCCCAATCAGCATTAGAATCATCTTTGGTTTTCATACTGGTCCTCTTTCCTTTCTTTCAAGCTCCTTTGATCCAATGATCTTGAGCAACAGATAAGGACTCTTTATTTCTTTAAGGAAAATATGGTGGAGAGATAGTTGGCCAAAGCCGATGTGATCCTTGGGTCTCTATTGTTGGAATAGGTGACTGAGCATGCCTTGGACATTGGGGGACACTGCATGTCTCTCTGAATGTAATGTATAAGTCTAGCTATATGCCACTATTTTGTCTAAGGTGGGAATGCCTCCTGACTCATCTTCCTTGTCTCTGTCCCTCTTGGGAGATTTCTCCCTCTTGCCTCAAGATCTTCCAAGGAGAAGGATGTAACTCTGCATGCTCCACCATGAAGGCCTCATCCACAGACCCACACTTTCAACCTCACTGCCTAATTTTCAGGCCGTGGTTTAGAATTAGAGAATGTAACTCTTTAGATTAGGATCTTTCCCTTTAACTACAAGATATTGCTATGGAAGTAATCTACTTCAATAAAACTGTAAGTTGTATCTTTCTGTGATTCTGTCTGAAGACTAATTAATGCATGTTTTAAGGGTTTAAATGCTTCTGCCTAAATAACTCTGCTGATACTCGGCTTTGTTACTATACAAGTTTCATATAACTATAGTTTCAAACCAAGAAACCCAATATCTATCCACCAACAAATAAGGAACCATATTGTCTTTTGATACAATAGGAAGTAGTTTAGTTAAAATAAAAGCAAGCCACAGTTCATGATAAGAATTATAATGAGGGCATTCCAATATCATATGGGACAAAGAGTTGACCTTTTCCAAGTCATATTGACAAAGTCTATCCAAGTAAGGTATATTACAGTATCTCTCATATAAAACTGCTGAAGGGGCAGCATTCAGACATGCGAGCATAAATACTCTGGAAGAGTGAGGTACTGTTAAAAGTTTAAGGTAGGCTGGGATTGTTGGAGATGGAAGAATGCCACAGAACTAGGTGGAGCATAATCTCTGAGCACATATAATTGAGCTAGAGTAATCTAGATCTTTTATACATTTCTTGATAATTAATAAAGATTAACTTTTCCTAAGTCTCAGAATATCATTCTTTTTCTCAATACACACCCCTAACACCTAGTGTTCTATGGGGTCTGTCTTCCTGTATGGCATTCTCTCATCTAACCAAAAGGAATAACCAAGCAGTAGTTCTCTTCTCTGTACGACTGCAACCTTAAAATCTTGTTGCTGTTGCCTGGAAATATAGTTTACTTACCTACATATTTTTTTAAAAAAAATCCTTCCTCACAAATGCTCTTCTGTATGCTAAATAAACAATTATGGTCAAGATATAGCCTAGTTTGTTTTAATCACCATTCATTCACAACATAGGCTATAATTGCCAACTTAATTTAAGGTTAGATGGGACTGGGAGCTGGCTTCAGTAGAGACTAGACATGGGCACGGACAGCATTACGAACAGAAAAAAAACAATGAACAGCCTAATCTGCTGTTCTTGAACAAGCTGTTCATGAGGCCCCATCCTAAATGAACAGGTGGTCATTGAAAGCCTTGTTCCTTGCCTTCAGCTGCCATTCAGCAGTTCGGCAAGCCAGACAGTCTGGCACCTATTGCAATCAATCCCCTTGGAAACCGGAGGCTGGGAGGGACTGAACTCTGTCTGAACTTCTTCTGGCTTTCCTTCTGGCTTTAACCCTTCAAAGTACTTCCAGCAGAGAGTCCCATTTTTGCCCCTGTGAAGAGAAAATGACAGCCAAGGGGGAGATGTGGATCATGCCTTTCCCGGGGCGCAATCTCTCTGAAACTTGGGGGGTCTTCAGAGGACAGTGAGGACTATGTCCCCTGCAAATTTGGTGGGCATTGGAGATTGGGAAGGTCAGTTTGTGGGGTGTTTAAAGGGCCCTGCCCCTTGCACGTGGCAGGAAAGGGCCCTTTAAACTGTCAGCTGGCAGGTGGCCGGGAGAATCCCCCCCTGCCACCTGCCAGCTGATAGTTTAAAGGGATCTTTAAAGGGCCAGGTAAGTGTGTTTGAGGGGAGGGGGGCTAAGTGAGGGGGGTTGAGGAGGGGTGGGTTTCTGGTCCCCACAAACAACGAAAGACGAACATGTCCGGGAACAGTTCATGTTTGTCCATGTTCGTTGTTTGTTGTTCGTGGATGGCACCGAACGATGAACAGGGTGTTCGGGATTTTATTCCTGTTCGTGCCCATGTCTAGTTAGAATTTCTTAGCCAGTAACAATTTCTCAATTTGTCACCTACTGACGTAAATTAAATTGTTGATAGCGAGCAAGAATTGGTTAACTTTGAACAGTGAGGGGGCTGAGTAACTGGAACAGTGCATCTTTCTGTACCCTTGGTTTACATCCTAGTTTAACTCTCCATGCTAGAGAGTTTAAGTAAGTGGTGAAAGTAAGTGCCAAAACCAATTCCTGCTTAAGGTATAATAGTTGGGAAGCCAATTGCTCACTGATTCTCAATACACGTACAAAAAAATAAGCTAAGGCAAACACACACTCATGCACATATCCACCCATTGCATCTGAATAACTGGGCTGGTGCTGGAATAAAATTCTGTTGGTCTTAAAGGTGCCACGAGACTCCTGTTTATCTTTATACACACTTCCAACAACCCTTACATATGTATCTCAATGTAGAGTACCTTCATATGTAAAACTGACTGAACGCATTCATATATTTGTGGGTGCATATATGCACATGTGGCACATATTAAATCAATTTCATTGATATTTGGGCTGGAGTGAAATGACTAAGAGTCACACAGATACAATATCAAGGTAGTTTCCATGGTCATAGATCCAGAGGAGTTAGCCGTGTTAGTCTGTAGTAGCAAAATAAAAAACAGTCTAGTAGCACCTTTAATACTAACCAATTTTATTGTAGCATAAGCTTTCGAGAATCACGTTCTCTTCGTCAGATGCATGGAGGGCAGAAGGAAACTGGTCAAATATAGAGGAGGAGAGGGGAAGGGAGGGGGGAGGAGGAGAGGGGGGATGTAAACAACTCCTTTGATATGGAGATGCAGACAGCTCCTTTTGGTGTGGGGATCAGTTTGCTTGTGTAAAGATTCAAAGGAGTTTGCCGTGTTAGTCTGTAGTAGCAAAATCAAAAAGAGTTCAGCAGCACCCCTAGACTATCCAATTCCACTGCAGCACGAGCCCTCAATAGCCACAGTCCTCCCCGCCAGATGCATCTGACAAAGAGAACCGTGGTCCTCGAAAGCCCACGCCAGGTGCCACTGGACTCCCCCTGACCCCACCTCTGTAAAGGAAATCAGTTACCTGTGATAATGAGATAACCATTCATCGTCCCTATTCAGTCCTGGCAGGGAGGACTGTGGTTATCGAAGGTTTGTGCTGCAGTGGAATTGGATAGTCTAGGGGTGCTGCTGAACTCTTTTTGATTTTGCTACTACAGACTGAGGGCCAAGCTACACATGACGAATGACACTTGAATGGCAAGTGTATTTCTCCCTGTTCACTTGCCCTCCACTCAATCCACTTGCCAGGCAAGTGTCATTCGTCATGTGTAGCTTGGCCCTAACATGGCAAATTCCTTTGAACCTTTACACAAGCAAACTGATCCCCACACCAAAAGGAGCTGTCTGCATCTCCATATCAAAGGAGTTGTTTACATCCCCCCTCTCCTCCTCCCCCCTTCCCCCCCTCTCCTCCTCTATATTTGGCCAGTTTCCTTCTGCCCTCCATGCATCTGACGAAGAGAACGTGATTCTCGAAAGCTTATGCTATAATAAAAGTGGTTAGTCTTAAAGGTACTACTGGACTCTTTTTAATATCAAGGTAGTGTTGCTCTGAATATAAGTATATTCAAGAGAGGCAAGTAATTTAACTACATTTTTGCTGAACATTCACAGTTTTGAAGCTGTCTGAAGCTGTCTTTCCTCCTCCTCCTTCTTTCCAACCTCTTTTGCTCTCACTGCCTCCTACCTTGACTGGTGGTGATGAAAGCGTGACATCATCACAACGGACACTGGTTTGTGGCCTCAGTAGAACAGTTCACCACAGTGACTAACAACAGTGAGGGCAAATGAAGGTGAGACTAGGGGGGAAAGAGATGGAGAAAGAAAACTGTGATAGGCAGCAGCAAAAGCAAAGAGAATAAAGGGCACTCAGACAGCGATATTACATATTTTTGCAATTTTCTTTTAAAAAACGCTCGAAAATAGTGGCTAGGATATTTAATTTGGACAAGGGGGGCAGGGTCAAACCTCTGCTCGGCTATGCTTCGCAGCTTGGGCCGGTCAGTGTCTCTTAGTCTAAGATGACTCATAGGATTATTGCGAGGAACAAAAAATGGAGAAGAAGCATTTTTGCAACCTTGAGCTGTTAGGAGGAAGGGTAGGCTTTAAAAGGATCAGACAGATAGTTACAGAGACAGCACACAGAATTAAGTGGTTTCAGCTTCCCTAATGACGACTGCCCTCCAAGTATTTAGTCAAGGATGTGAAAATCCTTCTAACAAACAGTTCATATGCTCTACTGTAGCCTTAAGATTCATTAGATGTTTCCTAAAAGGAGAAATTCTCTAAGGAGGGGTTTTAGCTCAGCAGAAGACCTCTGTTGGCCTGCAGAAGGTCCTAGGTTCAATTCTCAGCATCTCCAGTTAAAATACCAGGCCATAGGTGAAAGACCTCAGCCAGAGACCTTGGAGAAAGCCACTGCCAGTTGGGGAAGACAGTACTGACCTTGATGGACCAAGGGCCTGATTTGATATAGGCCAGCTTCAAACCTCTACATTAATCTTGAATCCAGGAACAACTCTGCTGTCAACGTTTACCTCAGAGCAACCTCAGGGACATTTGCCAAACTCTTTGAACCACACTGCCATGTTAGAGATCACACTGTTCCATCACATTTGCATGATGTTCAGGTTTTCAATGCAAAAAACCCTGCTATTTAGAAGAGTGTGAAAAGGACCACGAAAAGGTCTACTGTTTCATAAGATTTTTACATCAGTTTGCAGTCATTGTTCCCTCCATCTTCTGCAGTATCCTTGTCATTTTTTAAACTTGAAAATAACACTGGCCATGACTGTATTTTAAATTAAATTACTGCATTTTAATTCCCATTGCTGTGACCTGATGTAAATGTGTATATTAAGGGGCTCTTTAAGAAGAAAAATGTGCTTGCAGCACACTAGTGCATATAAACACCTGGCTTTAAAACAACTGCAGGATTAAACAAATTAACAACAACAACATCATTCGATTTATATACTGCCCTTCAGGACAACTTAATGCCCACTTAGAGTGGTTTACCAAGTGTGTTATTATTATCCTCGCAACAGTCACCCTGTGGGGTGGATGAGGCTGAGAGAGCTCTGGAAGAGCTGTGACTGACCCAAAGTTACCCAGCTGTCTTCAGGCAGAGGAGTGGGGAATCAAACCCAGTTCTCCAGATTAGAGTGCTGCAGCTCTTAACCGCTGCACCGTTTGTTATGCATTGGTCAAGCTTCTATCACAAACAAGGCTCCTGAAGTCTGCATTGTCATTGGTTGTTTAGTGGCGGCAGCAGCCAATCATAACAGCACAATAAAGACCAATTGCTATGCTGTAAATAAGTTACAATGTGTATAGTTGATGCAAACAAGGGCTTCTAGTTAGGTGATTCTTATTGGGTGTTATCAAAGCTGGGGCGTGGTTTGGAGGTTGAAGTTGTGTATAAATATTTGCAGCTTGCTGCCTGTGTTTCAGAGATGTTCCTGCTGAATAAAGAGCTTGTTGAAATCACTTTAGAGTCTGAACTCACTTGCATCTGATGAAGAGAACTGTGATTCTTGAAAGCTTACGCTACAATAAAGTCGGTTAGTCTTAAAGGTGCTACTGGACTCTTTGATTTTGCTACTACAGACTAACACGGCTAACTCCTCTGCATCTATGAACTCACTACTTAACACCATTGCTGCACATAAAAGCATGGGTTCTTCATTTAAATCTGGAATTCCACACCTCTTGAATATTATCATATCTTTTGAGTGCCCTGTGAGAAAATAAACAAATAAATAAATTTAGAGGTGCTTCTTGGTGCAAAACAACCCAAGGAATTCAGTCCCTTGACTTGGCTCAGCACTAAGTGAAGTTGCTATCTCAGCAGCTCTTCTGAATGAAAAGTGTGACCAGTACTATTCAAGACAGGCACACTCGTAAAGAAGTTATGGCCACAGCTATGCTCCTGTTGATGGCAAAGTCATTTTTCACTGCTTTGTGATAGTTTATTTGAGACACTATCGGGTAGAAAGTTCACCCAACGTAAGTCCAAGTATTGGCTTTTCAGAGGCTTGTCAGAAAGGTGTAAAAGACAATCAACGGTATGAAAGACAATGAAAGCTTTCCTCTTTAAAGGGATTGCAACTCAAATAGTTTTTTACTTTGTCAGGCTTTAACTAAAGGTTTGTCTGATGTTGGAGCTTTTGATATTCCTGGGAGGGTTTCCTCCCCTGGAGGGGTCATATTTTCCATTTCAATAGGAACTAAAACAAGTCTTTGTTTTTTTTTTAAAAAAAACCTCCATTTTGATACATGCACAGAGAGTTATGTACGGCTGGTTGCCTTCAAGAGTACCTGCGACTTAGAAACAGAACAAAGTTTTTAGATTATATCTATATGGCTTTATTATCCCTTTGGTGCAGAAAGTACAAATTGCACCATTGGATTCATGTGCTGAATGAGAATTTTTAATTGCTTAGCACATTGTTTAGCACATGTTTGCTCCTGTGTGTCTAAAGCCTTTTGTATTTAAAACCTAGCTGGTTCTAGGGACAGATGGAACTGTTGTGGAGTTGTCATGCCTTTTAAATTTAGAATCTGGTGAATTTCTGAACTGGGTTATGGAATATATTCCAGTCCAGTCCAGAATGCAGCACTCTTGGCCGGTGGCAACAGCCACCTTAGCTGGAGGGGGACATTATTTGTTCCCCAGAAGGAGGGAGGCAGACAGCACATTCCTGGGCATTCAAGTATGCACCGGAGGGCAGAGCCAGAGGCCTCATAAGGCTGCTGTGCCCTCCCTGCACTTCAGTTGTGCCTCATGCTCAGCCCACCCACCCCACCCTATTTCAGTGCAGGTTTAGCCGGTCTCCGTTACTGGGACCAGGTAGGTTTTTTTTCTCGTCTCCCATAATTGGCACATAGGGAGGGGAGTTTTTCACTTACCTTGCACTGTCTGATGAGGGAGGTAATTGGCTTAGTGGGTTCATTCCTCCGCAAGGCAGGATTGAATTTAGGGGAAAATTTGAGTGGGCTGGTGAGCACCTCTGGCACCTCCCCATTGGTGGGGAATAGGGGTTTGTCAGGAGCGGCTGGCTGCTTTATGTCCCAGTTGCAAGGACAGACACCCTGGTGGGAAACCCCTGGACAAGCCAGTCTCTTCCTGCAGTTTTATGGCCACGTGGGGGAGCTTTAAAGGGGTGAACCACTTAGCCTGGCCAGGCTGGGTCCCAGCCATACGATGAATGGCTCACATCCAGGCTGCGGGTGACTCATCCAGACAGGTCAGGTCAGAGGTCCAGGATTGATCTCAGGGCCTTATCTGTACTGCTAGTTTAGGCCCTTGCCATGTTTGCTGGTATGTTGTTGTTAGTTTAATAAAGCAGCCCTTTAGTTCCCAACTCTTGTGTCTGCCTCTTTATTCCAACTGTGGGGGCAATGGCTATTCCAGGCTCACAAAAAGCTAGAATATCTGCAAAATGTTACTGCATGCACAAAAACTTTCAATGTGTTGCATTGTTTCAGTAACATATCCAATTTGTACCAGTGCATGGTACACAAGAAGCTTCCACACATTATTATTATCATTTATTTATAGTCCACCTTTCTCACTGAGATTCAAGGCAGATAACACAGTGCAAGTGAAAATACAACATAATCAAACAACTGGGACATTCAATGAGCAAAGTACAATAATGAACAACAGTTAGGACAATCAGGGGGAGAGATACAATAGGGTATGGTAGCAGAAGATTTGGAAAAGCAAACATAAAGCCGGGCATAAAGATGAAATTGTTCTGAAACAGAACATAACTAATTTACATGGCATGTTTTGCAATGTGGAAATCTCCCTAGTAAGCATATGTCTACATCAACAGACAGTACCTAACAATGGCCATTTTTACACTGCTTACCTGCCACGGATCATCGTGCCGAGCTCCCGGAATGGCAGTGTCTTCCTGGTGCTATTTCACGCGAGAACTGTCATTCTTGTGCGAAACTGCGCCAGGAAGACGCTGTTGTTCCGGGAGCTCAACGCAATGTTCCATGGCCAGTAAGCGGTGTAAAAATGGCCAATGTAGCGTATACTCCATGTTCCTGCCAAGGGTTCTTCTAAACTACGTCTTACAATACAGTCCTATAATCTGAGAAGAAACCCCATCTGCATAATTAAATTTTGCACACTTTGCCCAGAGCATGGGAGCTTTCCTGATCTCCTCAGGCAGGCCATTCCATAAAGTGGGAGCCACCACAGAGAAAAAAAGTGTGCAGGCAGCTGTTGATTTTGCCCAACTTCAAGGCAGTATCTGCAGAAGGTCCTGACCAGATGAGCAAAGCTGCCATGGTGGAACATAGCAGGCTGAGACAGTGAAAGTCTTTTAGTGTGATAGTCACAATGACATTGAATTCAGCCCGGTAACTGATGGGAATCCACTGGAGTGACTGCAGAATGGGAACGGTACACATTCTCCATCTACTTCCTGAGAGTAAATGAGCTTTAGTGTTCTGCAGCAGCTGGAGTAACCGAGTCAGCTTTGAGGGGAGACTTATGTAGAGTGCATTATAGTAGTCTAGTCTTGATGCTACTGTGCTGTGAATCCAGGTGTTCAGATCAGCCGGACCATTTCCCAGGCTTGTCTGATTTGTAAGGAGGCCTTTTTTGCAACTGCATTCACTTGCTTCTCTAGCAGCAGTGCTGGATCCAGTATAACCCCAAGACTCTTAACTGAGTCAGCCAGGCTCAACTGAACCCTGTCAAAAGGCAGAAGTACAATGTCCTTCAAGATCTCTGCTTTTCCAACTAGCACCACTTCTGTCTTGTTGCCCTCCAACCTAGAATTCACCCTATGAGCTGGAACCCAGCTACAAACTCGTAGCTGGCAAAAAGAAAAGGTCTCAGGGAATGAATAATTAACCCCCAAGTACAGAGGACAACCTAGCTAATTCTTGCTTACAAATGGCTCTGGCTGAAGAAAGAACATAAAGTTTAACATCTCATACTTTGCTGAATGTCACACCTAAAGGGACAGAAACTGAGACAGCCAAGTGGCTAGATTGTATATCTTCCCTTTAGGAGCAAAGGGAGTGAAGATCAGGACTGACCACAGAAGGGAACAGACTCCCCAAGGTACATTATAAATTCTCAGGACATGAGAAGGAAGCTCTTTTATGCTTTCTTATCCTGGTTCATCTTTCTTGGATTGACACAAATTATGAAGGATACCCCAGGTGAGCCTGATCTTGTCAGATCTCAGAAGCTAAGCGGGGTTGACCTTGGCTAGTAATTGGATGGGAGACCTCCAACGAAGATCAGAGTTGTAGAGGCAGGCAATGGCAAACACCTCCGTTAGTCTCCTGCCATGAAAACCCCACCAGCGGTCTCCATAAGTCAGCTGTAACTTGGGAGCACTCTCCACCACCAATCATTCACCTAGGGAATGCAATCTTGACCATGTGTCCAGGGACAACATGAGAAATCCCAACTCTAAGAACTAAGATAATGGTGAACTTTTAAATTCTGCAACATCTACTAGCCAATCCTAATTAAACATTGTTTTGGATAAATATAGAGTTTAACGTAAGAGGACTGCATATTTCACTTTTTGTTTCTATCCTTGCTTAGCCTGAGGCTTGAACAGACCAAGTATACACTTTTTTATTTTTTACCTATGTTTGGGGTCACTGCAGTAAGAGATGCCTGTGTAGTTCCTTATATGAACTGCTTATATGATTCCCTACTTTTTTCCTTCCCGTTTTGGTTTCACTCTTCCTACAGACAGGTAGGGTTGTGCATGGTTGTCCACATTAATTTCAAGCAGCAAAGATGGGGAGAATAGTAACAGGAATCTCACTTCTTCTACTCTGAAAAAGAATGTGTCTGTCCCTGACTGATGTAGACACATGTCTACCTTCATAAAGGTAGGATTTAATTCATCCAGCTCCAAGGATTTTTAAGCAATAGATCTTCAATGTGCAGCTCTCCCAGCCTCTCTTCCCCAGTCCAACAATACAGAGAGACACCATTGTTTTGCTGTGCCCACCACCACCACATTTATTTATTTGTTTATTTATTTACTTGGTGGAGAGCACCCTCAGTTCATAGCTGACTTATGGCAACCCCGGTGCGGTTTTCATGGCAAGTGAATAATAGAGGTGGTTTGCCATTGCCTGCCTCTGCAACCCTGGTCTTTGTTGGAGGTCTTCCATCCAATTACTAACCATGGCTGACCCTGCTTAGCTTTTGATATCTGACAAGATCAGACTCACATGGAGTATCCAGGTCAGGGAATTTATTTACTTACTTACTTATTTAAATATTTATATCCCACTATTCCAAATGGCTCAATGCAACTTTACAAAGTACAGGTTTACAATGCCATAATTTAAAATATGCAACTAAAAACCCAAGTAAACCCCATCTCCCCAAAGGGGAGTTAAAATGGAAAAGGCAGGGGCTTTGTCTAGTCAATGCTTCCCTAACTGCGGGAAAAGCCAGTAGGGGGCAGCCTTAATACTGCAGTTGGGCCATGGGGATATATGAGTTATAGGGCTCCTAGGCCCTGAAAGGCTTTAAAGGTCATAACCGGAACCTTGAATTGGACTCAGAAACAAAGGCAACCAACATAATGCAGTGCACTGCTGAAGCAAAGTGAAGATCGACTAATGGGATCAGTTGAAGTTCATTGATCATTTAGCTACAAGGAGTAACTTATAATCTTGCAACCTATTGGCATGCTTAGCCACTGGAAAGATGCAGCATTTGTTGATATGTCATACCCAATGAGGCAGATACTGGCTGGGAAAGAATTAGTTTGATTCCAGCTCTGGAAGGTGTGGAAGCCTATTAGAGAAAGTACCAATGCTGAACTGGCAGGGTGGGTGGGTGGGTGGGGTTGGGATCTTACACTGGTTTAGGTTTGCCATACCCTGTGATCATAAATGAAGCTTTTAATTCCTGTCCAACCCATACAAATCTGCTCCAAAAACATTATAGGTCTATAGTGAGAATATGAAGGGTTCTGCATTGCCTAGGGGAGACAACTGACAAATGGGATCAACAGAAGTTCAGTGACCATTTTGCTACAGCAGGGAATTTACAGATTTACAACTTGCTCATATCACAGGCAACCACCTGGAATAAAATACGCTCGAATACCTTGGCAGGGCCATTGGGACCATCTTGCTAGGTGGGATGATGAAGCAAAATATATACTCAAGTAGTGGATGAAATGCACATATGTGCTCATTGCAGTATTAAAAACATGTGCATTCTTGCACATACAGAACACCTGTCCTTAAAGGCTAATAGGTTTACAGTGCAATCCTAAGCAGAGTTACTCCAGTCTAAATCCATTAAAAGCAATGGGTTAAGACTGGAGTAATTCTCCTTAGGACTGCAGTGTTAATGTTGCAGAAGCTTTTTGGGGAACAGAGTCCATTGCATTTGCTACAGCAGACCAACACAACTGCAAATCTAGAATACAACACAGGTCAACTCTACAGAACAATGAAAGACACTGTTCTGTTTATTTATAAACACAGAAATGTCCCCAAACATAAGAACGTCCCCATATCCTGCTACATTTTCTTATATCAAAATCTGCTTTCCTGTTAATGGATTCTTCCAACAAGCCAAATTCAGATTTTTTATGCAGACAGCAGTTTTCAGCGGACTACTCTAACTAAAAATACAGCAAGTAGTATTTGTAAAGCTGCATATCAGCCAAAATCAAACCATGATAGTGACTAGAAACTTGGACTCCTCGTAACAGTAGGGTTCCCTTCAGGCATTGGCATCTTCAGGCAGTTATGAGAATCTACTACATACGTGAGGGTCCACAAATGTATAATCTCTGTGAGAACCAGTTCTACCAATATATGGTCCAATTAGCAGTTTTTACCTCTTACAGGGCAATCCAGTGGTGAGTTACTCCAATCTAACCCCATTGAAGTCAATGGACTTACACTGGAGTAACTCTCCATAGGATTGCACTGTTTGTCTTGGTTAGCAGCAAGGATTTTTATCCCCTCCAATTAGCTGGACTCTCCCCACTCCTTCCTAGACAATGCTTAAAGGAGAAGGTGAGCAGGCATCAACTCAGTTGCCTCCACTAGTTCATTGGCTGACCAAGCAGTGACACATCTTTTTGTACATTTCTAGCAGCAGTAACAGCACCCATGGATATCAGTAGAGATGGGCACGATCCGCATTACGAACGTTAAAAACCCAAGAAAATGGCGAATGCGAGATTATGACCCAGCAAATCGTGATCGTTCACAGCCAATGATCCAGCAGTCAGGAGAGGCCTGGATCGTGGCATTCAGGCTTGATTCGGGGATCCAGACACTCAGGCGCCAGCAATCCAGACACTCAGGCACCAGCAATCCAGACACTCAGGCGCCAGGGGAATGCCTGAGTTGTGTTTGCCCTCCTTCTGTCGCCCTGGAAACCCAAATGGAAGCCCAGCTTTCCTTGATCAGCAGGGCTTCCTTCCAACCATGGAGCAGCAAAGCAGTCACAAGTTGGGAGAAGACACCCAGGGGAGGGAGGGGGAAGAGGGTGTTCTGTAGCCAAGGGGAACTCCAATCTCATCCCTGCAAACCCTGATAGGCAGCTCTGACGGCCAAACACAGACATCTTGTGTTGCTGAATGGGACCCATGCTTATAAATAGCCATGAGCTCCCAGGCTTGGTTTCACGATCCACGATCCGGGTTCGGGAACGGGACATGTTCGTTGCTGGTCGGGAATTCGGGATCGTGGTCTGCACCGAACCACGATCCTCTGGTTCTGTAATTTTTTTTGGTTCATGCCCATGTCTAGATATCAGTACTCCAGAAGGATGGAGACTGCTCACCATCTCTGTGTCAGTCCCTGGCAGGTAGACCCCTCAAGCCCATCCACAGTGAACACACATTGGTTCCAGCAGAAGTAGCTTTATTAGAATCTATGCAGTTCAGGTCTGTACCCCATCATGGGATTTGGCAGAAGTGACAATTCAAATCAAGCAGTCTCTGTTATAGTTGACTTTCCCACACTCCAAATGATAGTTAAGGTTTTGGTGCACAAGCCTACAAGAGTCCTGCGAGAATCTCTTTAGTTATGACTATATATCAGGTATACAATAAAGTATTCCCAGCATCTGGGAGTAGCAGTGAAAGCTGGCACTTAGACACACCAAGGTCACAGTTAGCCGAGACTTGCATATTTCTCTAAGATAATAGAAGAGGCCCATTCTGGGTCTTAAGTAAGTAACATCTGCAATATGGTTATGAATGATCAGAGAGAGTACACATCAAGTTAGCAATAAGGCACAATATTGTGGCACAAGCAAACAAACAGCCATGGCATGGCTGTACACAGACATGACACTCTGGCTTGAAGTGCACATCTGAGCCGGCGGCACTAAGGAGAGACTGCCTCCATTTTGCTCATGTCTTCCCTCCTCTGGTACCAGGACAAGCTTTCCTGTATGTTTATTTAGGACATTTCTATGGTGCTGATGCAGAACAGGACAGCATGGAATATAGCAACAAAATGGGTATAGGAATGTATCAGATTGAAACATTTGTCAAGGTGACAATTTAGCTAGAGAATTTTCAGGGAATGAAGCAAAAGAACAATGTTGAACAATGTCGCCAAATGGCTGTTTTTTCCTAAACGTGTATGCAATCGGAGAAGTCAGCTAATCAAGTCCAAATTATTTGCACACTGGATCATTACTCAGAAATACACTGCGAAAAAAATGAATATGGAAATGAAAAGCCCTCACTCAAATTACAGGGATTTGCATATTTTAATGTTTCCAAAAATCACCTAGAGAGTAATTAGGCAAGCGAAACCTCAGAAAATGCTTGGGGAATTGCATAATTGGGAGATGAACTTTCACTTATATGTCCACAGCTACTCGGTACCCTGGCTTTTCAGCTAAATGAGGCAATTGAGTACAAGGACAATATACAGTATACAAACATGTCTTAAAATTGCTAATACACCCCTTAAGAGGAAATACAAAACACAAGCTGTCATAACATGAAACCCACAACAGTCCTCCTGTTCCGGTGTGACTTTGAAGACGAGTCAATTCATTTATTAACAACAAAATCTAAGAATAAATCTAAATGTGTTGCGCATATAAACAGCAATTTTGGAGTTCCCTCTGCTATATTCTGGCATCAGCCTTCCATATTATTTACAATGTCATCCCAAACAGAGTTACACCCTTCTAAACCCATTGATTTCAATAGATTTAGAAGGGTGTAACTTTGTTTAGGATCGCACCATTAGAAATAAATCTCAGGGCAGGGATACACAGATTGTATAGCAGCTTTACTAATATTAGAAGAGGCAAAATTCTCATGGACTTCAACTAATGGAAGAGGTGATGCACTGCAATGGGTGAATTTGTTGGGGAGAGGTAAACTTTGTTCTCACAAGTTAGGTGGGAATCATCCCTAGCATGTGGGACATTTACAATGCTATTCTAAGCAGAGTTACACCCTTCTAAGACCATTTGCTGTTAGAATCTAACCAACAAGTATATATGAACATTTATTGTGCTGTTTCAAGTCCTCATCCACTTGCTCCATTGTCAACATTTCATTACTCTTCCCTATTAGCGATGGGGGGATTCTCTCTTGCAAAAAGCCTCAGCTTGGGTTTTCCTCTGGGAGCTCAGGGGTGGTAGTGGGGATGATACCAAGAACCAGAAAATACAGGATGGCTTTTTGTGAGAGAGAGAATCCGCAATGCAATTATACGCCGGGGAGAAGAAGGGGGGAGATTCTCTTTCTCTTGTAAAAAGTTGTGCTGGATTTCCTGCCTGCTGTTATGTCCCCCCACCCCAAGCTCCCGGAGGAAAAACTTGAGCCAAGGCTTTTTGAAAGAGAGAGAGAATCCCTCCCATCATTCTTCCTCCGGTGGAGAATTGCATCAAGCAGCTATTCTTTGTAAGACTACACTACCCAGGGAATCTTGCAGGTCCTGACTAGAGATGGGCACGATCCGCATTATGATCAAAAAACCCCCCACGATAATGGCGATCACATGATCATGACCCAATGGATCGTGATCGTCCATGGCCAACGATTCAGCGATCGGGAGAGGCCTGAATCGTTGCTTTCGGGCTCGGATCGGGGATCCAGACACTCAGGCACCAGCAATCTATCCCCCTGGAAATGGAGCCAGGGGAGAGCCTGAGCTCTTTTTGCTCTCCTTCTGTCGCCCTGGAAACCCGAATGGAAGCCCAGCTTTCTTTGATCAGCAGGGCTTCCTTCCAACCATGGAGCAGCAAAGCAGTCACAAGTTGAGAGAAGACACCCAGGGGAGGGACAGGGAAGGGGGTGTTCTGTAGACATGGGCACTCCAATCTCATCCCTGCAAACCCTGATAGGCAGCTCTGAAAGCCAAACACAGAGCTCCTGTGTTGCTGAATGGGACCAGAGGGGAGGCGGCTCGCCGCCGCCTCCCTGTGCCCGCCAGGCCCAGCAGCCACCGCCACCATCCACCTTCCCACATAACTAGGAATAGCAGTGTGGCCCGCTTTGGCCTCCACGATCCACGGATCGGGATCAGGAACAGGAGATGATCGGTGTGGATCATTAATTCGGGATTGTCGCTGTTGCCGATCCACGATCAGCTGGATCGTTAATTTTTGGGGGGGATCGTGCCCATCTCTAGTCCTGACACATGAAAAACATGTCTGGCATCTCATGTAGTTTGGATCTTAGAGTATGCCATACATGTTGAATAACTGTTTTTTACAAAGGAGACCACAAAGGAGCTTTGCATTTTAGTCAAAATCTTGAACCCCAAAAACATACTGTGAAAAAACTGAACAAACTTCCCCCAAATGATTAATTTTAAGGCTCCATGAAACAATGGCCAAGTCCAGGAATATTGTGGCATCTTAGGTAAAATCCAGGAAGTTTGTCAACTCAGAAAGCACCCCTATAAATAAAATACAGATAAATTACAATAAATAGGGCAATAAAATCACAGAGTTCACAATCTAAGCTCAGTGGCATAAAACAAGCTGTATAATCTAAAATACAGTGAAACTTTTAGGAGAGCCTGTATCATTTCTAGATCCCTTGTGTGCAAAAAAAACCTGGTTGATATGTATGCCAGTTCTCAGTTGAAATAGGCTACATGTTTAGTCACATAAAGGATGTGGTACGAGTAGCAGACGAAGGCAACATGTAGACTGTCAGATTCTACCTGAGTTTTTTCTGGGACAAACAATAACCAAATGGTTTCTGGGAGGCTGGGGAAGGAGGTTTTCTCTTGCCCCTCTCCCTGAGCCATGGTGGCAGATAGTATTCTTGAAAAGTCTGTTGACAGTTAAATTGTTAAAGATTCAGGGGGCAGGATGAATGCCCTGGAACTTTTGACCCCACTTCTAAGCCCTCTACTACAGGCTTCATACATTTTATGGTGCCCTGACCTTTCCATGGCTGTGTCATCCAAGCCAGAGTTGCTCCCCACAAAATCATGTGCTTTAATAACAGCCTTCCCCGCAGCTTCCCTTAGCTAAGCCTATGACATGGTTCAAGCAAAGAGTCACATTTTCAAGCATTTTCAAAAGTAGATGAGATACAATGGGACCTAGATTGTTCTAACATGCAAAAGGAGCGATCAGGATTCCCTCAGAAATCACCCTTGTGACAGTCCACTCAATGTCTGTTGCCATTTCTCTGTTCTTCTGTTAATAAGTAGATGACTTGGGTTCCTTTTTATGGGCCTTTAATTTGCTTTGGCTTCTAAAGGCAAACAGATTTTTTTAGTGGTTTCACACACTTTAAGGATAAAATGCAACCCCCCCCCCGCCAAAAAAAAAAATCAGAGCAAAACAGGTTTTGAAAAACTTCATTTACTGTGAGAGGACATTGTTATATACTGCAGGTATATGTAACTTTTTAAAAATATCCATTTTCCTTCTGAAGCCAAAGTGGGTTTTATCCTTAAGGTGTGTAAAAATACTAAACCATTTGTTTGCCTTTAGAAGCCAAGGTGGGTTAACAAGCTTGGATGAAAGAGACCTTAATCAGCTAGCACCTTTGCCACACTAACATAATACTGGTTCAAAAAGGGCGATCTGACAAGACTCCACGCTGTGTCCGTAATTTCCATCAGCCAGCTAGGAAAAATAAGAGAGCTTGAAAAAGGGGAAATTTTCAAGTTTTCTGTCGTCTTTTCCATTTTATCCAGTATGAATGCTTTGTTTCATTTTAACAGAAAAAACAAATGTAAAAAACTTTCAAAGCAATTTAAAAGGGTTTTTATTGCAATATGCACACACATGCAGAAAAAATATTTTTTCCATTATGATGAATTTTACGTTTTAAAAAGTCATCATGACTGTTATACTAGAAGTTCACCATACAGCAAAATAAAATTATATTTTTCCCTTTTGCACCAAACCCCAATACTCACAACCACCAAAGGACATATTCTAAAATGTTATGGTCCGATGCTCAGAGTTGCTGAGGAAATTTTGTCTTTCCACCCGAAGAAGTCTTACTAGTCATTGGAAGTCTTATCTTCCAATGATACACTTCCAAACCTTGCTCAAACTTGAAACAAAATTTAGTGGAAAGTGACAGATGCATTGAACCTCCATAAGAAATTCAGCAAGCCGAATCAAAACTTTTTAGGCTTTCCTTGAAACCTTTAGATGCGGTTTCTGTTATGAACAGATTCATGTGCGATTATGACAGGGCTATCCTGTTTTGATCTTGCCATAAAGTATCAAACTCCGTTTCATGAAATTGAAATAGAATATATATCAATCTGCTGTTCACGAACAAGCTGTTTGTGAGGCCCCATTCTAAACAAACAGGTGGTCATTGCAAAGCCTCATTCTTTGCTGTTCGTCAAGCCAGACAGTCTGGCACCTGCAATCAATTCCCATGGCAACTCAAACAGGGATTATCTGAACTCTGTCTGAACTCCTGCTGTTGTCCTGGAAACCCCAATCTAAGCCCAATTTAGCTTGATAGGCAGGTCTTCCTTCCTTCCTTCCTTCCTTCCTTCCTTCCTTCTTCCTTCCTTCCTTCCTTCCAAGTGTGGAGTGGAGCTCCAAATTTGTTACAAGAGGAAAAGACCAAGGGAGAGGGGGTTCCCAGCTGTGGCTTTCAGGGAGATACAGCTGCTGTTAGAGAGACAGGGTGAGCGCATTGGAGCTTGAATTTTCTTTCTGTGGTGGGATAGGGATCTACCTCTTCAGGTTCCAGGGCTGCTGCCAGGCTCTGGGGCGAAGCTATTATTTATTATTGGTACTTTTCCTGCTGCTTGCTCAGGTAGGGTTTCTGGGAGTGGTGCAGTAGGGATCTACCCCTTCAAGTTTTAGGGCTGCTGCCAGGCTCTGGGGCAAAGCTATTATTTATTACTGGTACATTTCCTGCTGCCTGTTCAGGAAGGGTTTCTGGGAGTGGTGCAGTAGGGATCTTGACGGCTGGAGGTGAGCCTGCTGGCCTCCATGAACAACGAACGTGTTCATAACAGGATCATGTTCGTCAGTGTTCATTGTTCATTGTTTGTGGATGACAATGGACAATGAACACCATGTTCATTTCTTTTTTTCTGTTCGTGCCCATGTCTAGTTGTGATCCCACACAGTTTTAGACTGGAGAGGTGAAATTGACAGAGCCTTCAGGTAGGTAAAGATGAAATTAACAAACCCTCTGAGGAGTGATCTCTACCCCTCTGTCTTTTAAAACTATTCTTCCTGGCTAACAGTGCATCTCCCCACACTTGATGAATATGCACTGAAGTATCTCTTGTAGAGAAACTCTGAGTGTGTGCACAATATTTGCACAATATTTGGCACACTTCATCAATTTTGGAACTGTGTGCAAAAGGCCTTATATCCTAAAATAAAAGGTTATTGGCTAGAGTTTTCTTCAGTGGAATTTTTTAACTGGTACCCTATTTTCTGTTTGGTCCAAAAAGGGAACTTACCAGTCATAAGAAACTCTTGGAATAGGCACTTAGGGGCATAAGCCTTTGTCTTGTTTTGCCTAGCCCGAGGTCCTACCACAGAAGTAATTATGATCTTTCCCCTCAGACAGAGAAATGCTTATATAATGTAAGTGATAGGTAGTGTGTGTGTGTGTGTGTGTGTGTGTTATGTGCTGTCAAGTCATCTTCGACCTGTGAATGAAAGACCTCCAAAACATCCTACTTGGAATGGACAAAATTCTTGAACCAAGTTCCTCATGAACCTGCTGTTCTGAAGCACTTTACCTTAAAGTCTTGGTGGAAAGGGAGGTAGAAGGGAGAGTCTTAGCCTTTTCTCACATGCAAGCATGCAGACATATGTTCCACGATGGACCCATGACCTTGGAAAAGTCTGCCCAATATTAAGATTAAATATTAATATTCCAAGCAGTGGTAGCAGTGAATTTAAAGTGGTTGATGGCCGTTTCCACACACATTGAATAATGCACTTTCAATGCACTTTAGTTATCCTTTAGAAGTGGATTTTTTGTTCCACACATGGAAAATCAGTTATAAATGTTCACTAAAGCGTATTGAAAGTGGATTATCCAAAGTGTGTGGAAGCAGCCCAGGTCTCTGATATCTAAGGGCCAAACAAAATGGTGTTATGAGCTGCGTTTGGGTTCCTCTGACCCAACTCACTTTCACCACAGTCACAAAGTAGTTGCAGGGAATGTCATTTTTCAATTGACTCAGGACTGCAGCGTGGGGAGAGGAGGGTGTCTCCTGCCTCCATCCCCACTTTTCGCCTGTGCCTAAATTGCCTAGGTGGGAAGTTATTTGTATAACTTTGGAGCTGCACATGGAGCATTCCAATCAGGAGCTGTTCCAAACATATGCAAATAACTCCCTACTCCCTGAGAGTTTGGTGTAGTGGTTAAGAGTGGCAGGACTCTAATCTGGAGAAGCGGGTTTGATCCCCCACTCCTCCGCTTGAAGCCAGCTGGGTGACCTTGGGTCAGTCACAGCTCTCTCAGAGCTCTCTCAGAAATCAACCCACCTCACAGGGTGATTGTTTTGAGGATAGTAATGACACACTTTGTAAAGCACTCTGAGTGGGCATTAAGTTGTCCTGAAGGGCAGTATATACATTAAATGTTATTATGTTATTATTACTGGAGCTCTTCAGCTCAAGGAAAAGGTATGGGGCAGGCAGGAACCACCTCCTCCCCCTGTCCCCTTCCTCCATCACTCTCTTGAGTCAGGCTTTAAAAGTGCCATTACTTAAAATGCCGTGTGACTAAGGAGCAAGTCAGTTAGATTGGGGGAACCCAAACCCAACTTGTTAAAAAAAGGTATCTTGTGGTTTGACCTGGGTATGTACTGTATGCAGAGCTGAAATCAGGGAATCAAGGGGATCCCTAGGTTTAGGTATCATAACATCTGTCTGAAGCATTCATACTAGTTCTCATTTCACTACACATGAAGATTTGTGACCATTCTAAGTCAGAGGATCCATAAGAAGACTCTTAGCATTAATGCCAAGGGACAACTTCAACTAGTGACTCAGGGCCAAGCTACACATGACGAATGACACTTGAACGGCAAGTGGATTGAGTGGAGGGCAAGTAAACAGGGAGAAATACACTTGCCGTTCAAGTGTCATTCGCCATGTGTAGCTTGGCCCTCAGACAAGGATTCCCATTTTTTTAGGGTGAAGTCTAGGGCTCAGATTGTCTTTCACAATATTCTCTACCAAAAAATAATGTGAGTGAACTTCACTGATCACCAACTGGAAGTTACGAAACACAGGACATGCCAAAATCATTAATTTTTGAAACTGGAGAGAACAAGCCATGATACCATCGAGGACCTTTCCCAACCACTGGCCTGGTAAATATATACGTCATTTACCTGGAAACAATTCATACACAGAGCTGACACAGTATTCAGAGTCACAGAAGTATTTAAGGCATTGGATTCAAAACCAGATTGTGAAAGTTTCTGAAAGATTCTGTAACTCTGAAAAAATGAACAACTAAATGGCAGATGAAGTTCAATACAAAGTGTTGAATGCTGAGGAAAATAACCTAATTAAAGATAGACGATGTTTGTTTGCACATTACTAGCTGTTAGCATTCAAGAAAAGCAATCTTGGAATCATTATGGAACGTTTCCTGAAAATGTCAGCTCAACATCCTTTTCCTGTCAAAATCACCAAGAAAGAATGTTCCAGAACATTACTGTCCTTTCAGTGAAGAAAAACCAAAAAGAGCTAATTGGTTTGACGGCAGGGAATCACTTATTAGAGCAGCAAACAATTTAAACACGCCCAACATTGTTTAGAATGTACAGGACTCCACTATGCCACAAACATCCAAGCTTTTGATCATTCAGACATCTCTTGCTGTGTTCAGTGAGCTGCTGAAATGTGAAATGGCATCAGGATCGATGCTGGTTAACACCCAGGTGTGCCAATCAATGTTTTAAAGGCGGCAATATGGAACTGTGCTAGTAATGTTTTGTGAGGATTGAACAAAATTGGTTCTCAGATGTTTCTACCACCATCTATCTTGCTAGTCACATCCTGTTTATACTGTTGCAGTGCAAGGTGTATTGGGTTATCTTTGATATCGACCTCGAGGTCCCTTTCACAGGAGCTCTTTAACCTGCTTTGGATTCTAAAGGCAAACAGATTATTTTTAAAGGTTTCACACACCTTGAGGATAAAGCACAGAGGGAAAAGGAACATTGTACCAAAACAGGTTTTAGGGAACCCAGATAAAGGCTTCATCAACTGTAGAAGGACAAGTCCACCCTCCCCCTGCAAATAGCATATACACCAACATACAAGCATACTTTTTAAATTAATAGCCGAACTGCAATGGGTAAAACCTTTACCAATTAGTATGGGAAGCTGAAAGGGCAACACAAAGGGTTTGCCAGCAATTGGACAATCCCACAGAGATATGGTTACCAATAGAGGTGGGCACGATCCAAAAAAAATTACCGATCAAGCTGATCGTGGATCCGTGCCGGTGACGAACCCAAATCACCGATCCACACCAATCAACTCCAGTTTCCAATCTGTGGGTCGGATCGGGGAGGCCAAAGCAGAGGGGCGCCCCGCTGTTCCCAGCTATGTGGGAAGGTGGGTGGTGGCGGCGACCGCTGGGCCCAGAGGGCATGGGGAGGAAGTGATGAGCCGCCTCTCCGCAGGGAGGGGACGTTCACACACACACTTAGAGCAGTGGGAGAAAAAAGGTTTTTAACCCGGCGACGAGCCGCCTCCCCTCAGGGAGGGGATGTTCACACACACACACACACACACACACACTTAGAGCAGAGGGGGGAAGTTTTTAACCCATCCCTGCCTCTCCAAATAGAGAGAGAGACACCCCGTCAACATGTTTCAGCCAGCTTTTAAAAAAAAGCAGGGACAGAATCCTCCATTCCTCCCCATCCAATTTTAAAAGCAAGCAGCCAGTCTTCCAAAAGCATATTTTAAACACACACACAGAGCCGTGAATGAGATTTCCCCACAAAATACAGTGTTTTCAAAGCAGGTTAAAAACAGAGAGTGACAGACAGAAAAACAGCCATTCCTCCTACAAAGCCCCATTTTTTAAAAAAAGCCAAAAACGTTTGGAGTGCCCATGGCTACAGAACATCCCCTTCCCCCTCCCTCCCCTGGGTCTCTTTTCCCAACTTGTGGTGAGTGTGTTGCTGCTCCATGGTTGGAAGGAAGCCCTGCTGATCAAGGAAAGTTGGGCTTCCATTCGGGTTTCCAGGGAGACAGAAGGAGGGCAAACACAGCTCAGGCATTCCCCTGGCTCCGTTGCCCCGGGAATAGATTACTGGCGCCTGATTGTCTGCATCCCCGATCAGATCCCAATGGCCCGAATCAAGCCCCGATGAAGCCCCTCCCCAGAACACTGGATCAGTCACCGTGGATGGCACTGATCCGCTGGGTCCCGATCGCATGAACGCCATTATCGTGGGTATTTTTCTATTGTGATGCTTATTGTGCCCATCTCTCTTTGCCAACTCCGGGTTGGGAAATTCCTGGAGATGTACAGGTGGATCCTGGGTGGGGGGTGGGGTGGGGTGGCAGGGTTGGATTCAGCAGAGTATAATGCCATAAAGTCCACCCTCTAAAGCTGCCATTTTCTTCAGGGAACTGAGCTCTATAGTCTGGCAATCAGTTGTAATTCTGGGAACTCTTCAGGTCCTACCAGGAGGTTGGCAATACTATCGATCAAGCTGCTCCACACCCATTCTGGACAACTTGACATCTGTGAACAAATCTAACCCAGAGTGACAGTAATCTTTCTAGTGTTTCTACGATCTTTCCTATGACTTTGGTTCTTGCCTGTGGCCCTCAGATTCTTACCCAGCTCGTCAGGAGAACCAGAAAAAAGCCTGCCTTTGATTTGACTTGGGCCCTTTGCACAGTAAGAAGGACTCTGGAACACCAACAGAGATCTAGAAAGTATATGACACTGCAATTTATGATTATTAGTTCCCTTAATTTAATTCACATCCACCTTTTGGCCAGAGAGAGACCCCAGTCATCTTACAGATTACAAAAACCAACCAACAAACAAAAACAGAGAACATAATATTGTTAGGGGTTGCTGTGAGTTTTATTAGCAGAATGGGTTGGTTGATGCTTTTTCGTTTTAATACAGTTTTACTTTTCTGAATTTTGGTTTAGTGTACCTGTTGTACGTATTGGATGTTCAACCTTGTTTATTTTTTTATTAAAATTTCAATTCAGAAAGGAGCTGAGAAATGTAAGGTGTTATTCACGCAGTACCAAAATTAGTAGTGGGAAAAAATGAGATATAAATTTAAAGAACAGTATACAATGTTTGTTAGCACCCAGCCAAGAGAAGGAACACTTTTATATCTTGCCTTTCAAATGCCTTTTAATGTATGAGGAATGGCAAACTTTTATCACCAAGGACTGAGATTATTGTCAAGACAGGACCATTCCATTACACAAAGATAAATGTTGATTTTCTGCAAGCAAAGCCAAAGCTAAGTATTACAAATTCTCCTTCCCCTCGCTTATTGATTATCCTTGTGCTCCTAGGAAATCAAGGAGAAAAAGCCACAACTTAGTTGAGAATTGAATCACTCCTGGCAGTTCATCTTTCAAAATGTTCTCCCTCCTTCCATCCCTTTACCTTCCAACGTTGTTTTCCACCAACTGCAGCTAGAATTTTCCATTCGCTGGATGCTCTTTGTAAATGCTAGTTGAGGATTTCGGCAGTTTTAAAAGAAGAGAGAATAGGAACCAGAGAAATTCAATTGAACGCTTTTGTTCTGATCACTGGGGCCAACTGAGTAAACAAATAAACATTCAGTTCAATTTTTAGAAAACACACACACACACACACCCTTTTGCTGACCTTATCTGCAATCTTCTGGTTTCCATTGAAATTCCAGAGACATTTCACATGAGAATGACTCCCCAAATTTAATTGTAGGGTAAACTTCAGTGCCTACTCTCCACAGTCTATGCTACTTCTCAGTGTGGTTAAAGTTTTACAACAATAATATATAGACAAGCAGAGGACCCACAAAAACTTGTGGGGTGTTTTATTTCCCCCTCCCCCATTTTGTCCTTTTCCCTATACTCGACCGTTTCATAGCCTTTCCCCTTTCCCTGCTTCCTTCTTTCCTTCCCATTCACCAGTCAAACCACTGTTAACTGAACCTGTTTCAGTTTTCTTCCCTCTTCCTCGCAGCTGGAAAAATTCTGGTTGAGTTGTGTGGTGCCAGCTGCCAAGACTGGGCTCAGTTGTGGTATAGTGTTATTGCAATGACTTGTAGGGGTCCTTCACTTTCCCCCATATGCCCCTCCTCACAATATTGCCTGTTTCCATCCTTCTGGAAGCCCCATATCCTCTCCCTGCCTTTTCTCCCCTTCTCACCCACCCACCCAAACATTTTTCATCTGCCCCGCCACCTCCAGCTATATTTATTGTTCACTTACTTCATTTCTCCACAATGGGGACCCAAAACAGCTTACAACAATCTCCTCCACTATATCTTCGCAACAACCCTGTGAAGTAGGCCAAGGGAGAGAAAGTGATGGCCTGAGGTCACCCAGCATGGCAGACTGAGGCTCTGAAGCTGGGTCTCCAAGACCCAGACTCTAGTCTGAGGGCCAAGCTACAAGCGATGAATCACACTTGAATGGCAAGTGGATTGAGTGGAGGGCAAGTGAACAGGGAGAAATACACTTGCCGTTCAAGTGTCATTCGTCACTTGTAGCTTGGCCCTCATACTCTAATCACTACACCACACTGCCTTTCATGTGGTGGCTACTGGTGAACAGTGATGGGCAGCTGGTGCTATGTAAGTCATGCAAGTTGCATGGTAGCAAGTCACCTGGTAGCTGCTGCTAGGCCTGGCCCTGATGAGTCCTCCATCCAAGGCCTAAATGGAAAAGGCCCTGCCATCCCCTCTGCCTTTTATGACAGAAACCAGACGACAATATTATTATGGTTGCCTAGCAACAGCCACAGAGTGCATTTGTTTCTTAAAGCAACAGGTGCTGTTTCTATTATTTTGCAGGGTTTTAGTTCTCCAGTCTATTTTTTGTTTAATTTTTAGTTTTCTCCTACAAATCTTGGGCTTTTTTCAGGTTTGTAGAAATACCTCTCCGGTGTGTTTTTGTCTCCATTGCCCAGATGTAAATATCCACATGGCCAAGTTAAAATCTAGACACCCTGAGATATTATTTTTGCTCTACAGTCTAGTCATTATGGATAATTTTACTCAGGCTCTTGGGGATCTGGCTCTTGGGAAAACAATAGGTGTTCTTTCACCAACAATATTTCTTCATAAAAATGCTTTAGTGGGGATCTCCATAGAGGTGCACAGGGCTTTCCCCCCCTGATGGTATACAGTACCGGCATATCTTTCTGCAGTACCAGCACCTCTTTCAGCCAGCGGTCTTGGACCCTCAAGTTAGTGAACATCATGAGTACCAGCACCTCTTTTTATAGAAAGAAAGCACTGGAGGTGCATATATGAAAACATTAGGACACACAAGACTGATTCATGGAGTTTCTAGGACACTGCTATGAGCACAAGCCAGTGGGAATTCTGTTCTGAGCCATATGTTGTCTTGCTTTGTGGATGAATGTTGATTAAAGGGCCATCAAGGTCAGAAAGGAATGCTAGGCTTCAGTCCGATGCAAATAGCTGAGAAAAGCAGAATCAGTGGACCTAATACAATGACTGAAAAAAGCCTACACAAATGGTTACTGCCCATATCGTTTTCTTGTACAGATAAGCCTAGTGCAGGGGGCTAGAGTTTTGCAAATACAGATCTGTTACCTAGTCTTCTACAGCAATGATCACTGCGGGGGAGGAAAGGACTGGATTTTGCCCTTCCTCCTCTATCAAGTCCTGACATGATTAATTCTGCATAAGTCCTACTTCCTGGGTTGGTGTTTTAGTCTATGGAATCATTTTCAAAATACTTGTTTGGTCTTTTATTAGGGTGTCTGGTGTCTGCATTTTAGGGTTATCCCACTATTTGCATGGGGATAACCCTTTGGGAAAACACACTTGTCTTTTTTCAGAGACACTACCTACAGAAAGCCAGTTTGGTGTAGTGCGGGAATCTAATCTGGAGAACCAGATGTGATTCCCCACTCTTCCACATGAAGCTAGCTGGGTGATCTTGGGTCAGTCATGGCTCTCTGAGCCCCACCCTCCTCACAAGGTGTTTGTTGTGGGGATAATAATAGCATATTTTGTAAACTTCTTTGTTAACGGCTCTGAGTGTAAATCACATGTTATTGTTGTTGTTGCCATTATCATTATCATCATCATCATTATTAATACACATAACAGTCAACCAGGAGTGAGGATAGATGCCTTTTGGACACCCTTATCTCATGACAGATGTCAACTCAACTGTATAGTTAAGCTGTTACCCTAAAGGCGGTGTCTCCTGTGAGTTGGGGGAATTAGCGTCCAACGAGAAACAGTGAGAGGGGGATCTCCACCAATGTAATGAGGATCATTCCCTCAGAGGACTGAGGGAACAGATAGATGTTCATCAGGAACAGTAAACAAGTAGATGTTTATCAGGAATGTTTTTTACTGAAAGCAGCAAGAGAGCAATCACACAAAATACACACAATATACACACACTCACATAGAACTAACTAGGACATCAGTGAGGAAGAGGGAGAGAGATTCAGGGAAGGGCTGCATTTACCAGTGCTGGGAGAGAAGGTCCATGGAAGTAGCAGCAAGGACAGCCAGCACCTCATAGAAGGGGAGAGGGGAGAACTCAGACAAATCTGATGGTGAATGCATGGGTTCAGAACACACACAATGAGCACTTGACTGAGAGCCCAATTATACTGTAAAACATATCCTGAGGCAAAACTGATGTCTCGCTCAAAAGACAATAACTTGATGGCTGTCTCCGGAGGTGAGGCAATAAAATGGGAAAGGTTTGATTATACCTTTCTGGGTGTAACCATAGATTTGAAAAAAAAATATTGATGGTCCACGATTAGTGGAAGGGAAGAGTTTGTCAGGTACCTGATTAACTCCAATTAAGAGGGAGGGAGGGAGGAAGGGAAGATTGGCAGAGTATGAGTGATTAATTTAGGAACTCCTGAAAAACTTTTTGCCTTTACATCTATACACATTTCTGGTGTGGGGGGCTGCTAGACTGTCCTGTCTCATGACACATGTTTAGAGGTGGGCATGGTCCAGAAAATAGACGTAATTTTGACACGGTCTGGCCCAGTTCGTGTTTCGTGAATACACGGTTCATGGGACTCACATTTTCATGAATTTTGGTCCATTTAAGCCGGTTCCATGGTCTGTGAGCCCAGACATCCTGGTGCTGATCTATAAATTACCTAGGCAATGGAGGGGACATCTGCAGACCTTTTGCAGCCCTTAAAAAACTTGATAGGCAGCTTTGCCTGCCAAGCACAGAGCTCCCATTCTGCAATGGAAGGGTGGATGTTCTGCAGCCAATCTTAGCCCTCAAAACCTTGACAGGCAACTCTGCCTGCCAAGCAGAGAGTTCCCATTCTTCTCTATGTGAGCAAGGATTAAGAATTAATTCCCTAGGCAATGGCTGGGAAGATGTCTGTGTGGTGAATGAGGGGGGGGGTCTTCCCCCACCCTTTTCTGTTTGATTTTTCCTCATTGCAACTTTTTGGTGCTTCTAGCCAATGCAAGTCAATTGGCATTCGTGACTCCTAGTATCTACTGGAAGTTTCCTGGGGGCAGCTGTGTTGTGGGTCTGTAACTCAGACATCCAAAATGCAATATTGACCAAACTGGGAAGGTGGCTGGAGGAGAGGCTGCTGAAGATTCTCTGCAAGGTTGGGCTCTCTGAGTGTGAAGGGGTGGAACTAGGGCCCCCAGAATTGACAGACCATTGACTGATGAGATGGTCAGTGAACCGGGCTGGTCCATGAAAAGTCCGTAGTCCATGGTCTGTGAAAATTGGTGGACCACGGGCAAGTGGTCCATGGGGTTTTCCCAGTCCATGGTCACCTCTACTCGTGTTTCGGTAATTTTCCATCTCCAGCCAGAGTTAAGAACTTTTTGCCTACCCAGGAAACAAGCCGTGTGCTTGATGCACATGAAGAGAGGGAGTTATGATATAGCCATATTCATAAACTTCCCTATTAGCATGAGGGCATGGCTTGACTGCTAACAACTGAAGGTGAAGGGCCTCTTTGAGTGAATGTGAGTGCAGGTGCATAGGCTTAACAAGAGATGAGAGAAATACAGCTAAGGTTGCCAACTGTGAATTAGGAAATTCCTGGATATTTGGGGGTGGATCTTGGGGAGGGCAGGGTTTGGTGAGGAAAGAAAATTTATCAGTATATAAGGCAACCATTTTGTCCAGGGGAACTCATCTCTGAAGTCTGGAGATTAGTTGTAAGTCTGGCAGATCTCCAGCCCCTACCCTGGGGGTTGGCAACTCAAGACACAGTATCAAAATATATTTCAGAATAGAGCTTGCTCTTCCAATAGCATCTTTTAATTCAGCAACACTGTGACTTGTTTTCCTCCATAAGACAAAACATTTGTTCTCAAGCAAAATAAATGCATTGTGAAAGATAGATTTTAAAGGACTCGGCTTTTCTATCCGTTTTACATAATTAAACTCATAATTGAGGATGGAAATATACAGTAATTGGGGTAAAATGTCTTATGAGGAATTCAAAGATTGATTTCATGCCTCCTCCCTCCATAAGAGCAGTGAGATCCATCACCCAGTTTCCATAAACAGTGTCAGTTTTTTTTCTTACAGCCTTAGAAATATGAGCTTTCAATCAGATCACCTAATATGTTAATGAAGTCTGCTTTAAACCAGCCATCATACTTCAGTCTCCTGGTTTACTAAAAGCATTGCATATTCATTCACAGGCACTATTTTAATTGACAAGCGACTTCAGTAATAACCCTGACCGTACCACTCTGTGCATTAAGGAACACCAAGGCACAGACTTTGCCATCCTGACTCTGGACCATTACTGAATCTCTCAGCGGTGACCTAATATTCTTTATGTGCCATGTTCAGAGAATCTGAAGAAAGATGCATGGGCCTAAGTGTATTACTATTTCAATAGATCTTAACAGTTATTAGCCATAATTCTGAAACTAATGGCATTAGTCCCTTTAATAAGATTGATATCCAAGATTAGATGAGTGTCTGAGTGATGGGTTTTGACCGGAGATTATCTGCTTGGTAGCAATTAGAAAGAGGGGGGGGGGGAAGAATAATCGGAAATCGAGTTAAAGGAAATTGAGATCAGATGGACAAAAGACAGAACTTTAAAAAAAAAGCAGAAAGGGAGAACACTTGCACTGTTGATTTGCCCCCAACCTTTTTTTTTTTTTTTTTACTATTGTGCTGCCTTATTGTTGCGGAGAGTGCATCAAAATAATAGGTGATGCAATGAATGTTAATGGAAATTGTGTCGAGATTTCTCAGAGTGGGGTGATTAAATGCGATTTGCAGAAGGGGAGAAAAAGAAATCCTGCAAGCCAGCTCCAGGAATTCCAAATAATTCTCAGTGGATCCAAAAGCCACAAGCTACTTATCACTTTTCCTATGCGGAAAAGTGTGATGCTTTGACAAGCTGTCACTCCCTAATACATAAAAAGCCTGTATGTAATCACACTCACAAAAGAAAAAAACGCAAAAGGCTTTTCCTTCAGGACATGCAATTCCCACCTCCTACACATACAAGGGATTTTACTTCTTTGTAGCAACTTGGTGCAGAGATTCGATTCTCCCAGGATTTTATTTCACTTTCTAAAACACCGTTCTGATTTTCTCCATACCCAAGAGCCATAAGTGGCTGATGGCTGTTAACAATGCACCATGCAGTGGACATTTCACTGGAGCGTTTTAAGCATTCCGTTTATTACATCTGAAGGTGCACAAGAACATCAGTAACAATATCTTAGTCTTGCTCACGTGTGAACACATGAGGTTGCCATTTATTGAGTCAGACCATTAGTCTATCAGGATCAGTATTTTCTACTCTGACTGGCAGCGTCCTTTCTCAGGCAAAGTTCTATCACTTCACATACTAGCTGCTTGTTTTAACTGAAGACGGTCTATATTGAACTGGGAATCTGGATTTTAATCATTGAAGAAGTTTACTGGGTGACCTGGGACCAATTTATTTATTTAAGATGTATGTCCCAGTACACAGACTTCCAAAATAGCTTCCAGCTACAATGGTTAAAAGCTATCTCTAAAATATGTTAACCAAAAGCAACAGTGTTTGAGTAAACAACACAGTATCATAGAACTCTTAGCCCAAGAAGTCAGAAAAATCAACAAAATCAGAAGCAACCGATAAAACTAATTTTAAAAAAATGGAGTGCTATCACTTGCTCTCTTTGCCTAGTCTACCAGTTGTTGTGAGTCTAAAATCGAATAAACTTCATAGTGATAGAATTTAGAGACATCCCCTTATATTTTACAGTGTTAGGAAACTGGAAGTTTGAGAACTTGCCCTAAGATCTCACAACCTTACACTGCTCTCGAACAACATTTAGATGTATAAGACATTTGGATTGTTGTTCAAATTGAAGTTGTTTTATACCATTATTCATTCAGGCCTAGCTCTGCTCATGACCTGAATTCGATCCTGGTGGAAGCTGGGTTTAGGTAGCTGGCTCAAAGTTGACTCAGCCTTCCATCCTTCCTTCCAAGGTCTGTAAAATGAGTACCCAGTTTCCCGTGGGTAAAGTGTAGATGACTGGGGAAGGCAATGGCAAACCACCCCGTAACAAAAGTCTGCCAAGAAAATTCATGATGTTATGTTCCCCGATGGGTCAGTAATGACTTGGTGCTTGCACAGAGGACTACCTTTACTTTTACCGTACATATTTACAGAGGTTCTTAAATATGCCTTATCACTAAATAGGACCTATTTAACTGCCTTTCACTGCAAACCACAAAGCTTGCTATTGGATGATCGTTAAAAGAATGTCATAGGCATTTCGCAAGTTTTCTTAATGTTGCAGACAATATCTGGAATGGTGTAGCAGTAAGAGTGTTGGTTTAGGATGTGGGAGACCCAGCTTCGAATCTCCACTGTACCCTGGAAGCATGCTGGGTGATCTTTGGCCAGTCACATACACTCAGCCTAACCTACCTCACCAGAATAGATGAGGATAAAATGGAGAAACGTAAGTTGGTTTTGGGTCCCCATTGATATAAATAAGAAGGAAAACCAATAAATAATAAATCTGCAGAATCTACAAGAAGATATACCTAGTACAAACTCACTGATTCATGTTTGATCCAAACATTCTATTCTATTCTATTCTATTCTATTCTATTCTATTCTATTCTATTCTATTCTATTCTATTCTATTCTCACTTCATGGAATTCAGCTCATGCCATTTCCTGCTCTATTCCTATGATTGATAGGGATTATTGAAGAATTCATTTAGTAAGGCAATAATTGACGGAAGAGATTCCAGACTGGCAAAGGGCACAATTTACTGGGAAGTTCTTTATTTATTGAAATAAATGGAGGTTATGTGAGAACACATTCATTCCAAGGAAGCTTGAGTTGGAGTGCTTCCAACAGGACGCCCCCTCCCCAGTGCCTAAAGTACCTGCCTTTAATTCAACACAGCTCACCTGCTTCGAACTGAAGCTATTATATTCTTGAATTTCCATGCTAATGTTCCAAAGAAAGAGCGCTCACGTTTGAAACAGTGTGCAGTGTTTACCTGTACGGTGATATGAATGCTGTCAAAATCTCACTCTATTATCCCAATATTCTGAATCTGATGTGCCGTAACAGTTGAGTGCTGAACATTGGTGAGAAGGATTATGCAAAGGTCTACATCACTGTGCCGGGAGGGGGGAAACTATTTTTCTCATTTTCCAGCAAGTCTGTTTTTTCAGTTAAATTCTGTTTCAGATTAGAACACCTGTCTTCATAAGGGTTCTTCTGTACTTCCAAAATAAGAAGGGCAGACAAATATTTATCCCAGGGGAGGTTTCTCCCTTACTGAAACACTGTCTTGGGAGAAGTCTAGGGCAGATTGGCCATTAACTCACAGGGGAAAATCTTGGTTTCCAGTTCATGCCCTGGTATATTGCTAACAGGGTAAAAAATGTCTATTGAGATTTCAAACTGTATATGATTTAGATTTTTTGTGGCTCCAAATCCAGCAATTTGCCAAGTTGATCAATATATACTTGCAGCACTGTGTATGGTACAATGGGATGGGGAATGCCAGAGACACTGGTCATCTATATTGTCCTACCACGGGGAACATCTTACCACATTTCTGTAGCTGAGAAGTGGTAAAGATTTTCTAATCATCTCCACTTTGCAGGGCAAAGGCACTTTCCATTTGTTACAGTTTTGGTACTCAAACCACATGTAAAAGGAGATTGCAGAACCTGTGCACTGTGGCCATTTTGTGTGAGGAACACCCACATTTTCAAATTTCAGTACATATAACTAGATATCAACATGGGGGGGGGCAGGGGACACAATTGCATCTACCAGTTTGAGGGGAAGATGCCCTATTGACACGGAACAGCAATTGCATTTATTATCAGGAGTACCACAGGTAGTGTGATTTCCACACTCATGGTTTGAACACTAAAACACAGGAACGAATTACAGGATAAGACATTAGAGATTTTAACTTTTTCTCATTCTGACAAGTTAGTGTTTATGTTGTTAGATGTGGATTCTTATGTCTCCTATAGGATGACACTTTTTGCTTTAGCCACTAGTAAATTTTTATGAATTTTTAATTGTATGAATTTTTAATTGTATTTTAAATTGTATTTTTAATATGTTGGTATCTGCCCTGAGCCTGCTTGCGGGGAGGGCGGAATGCAAATTTGAAATAAATAAATAAATAAAATAAAATCAGAGCAACTGTGGCTTCCAAGAAAGCAGTCAGATGAAATGATATGTAACTTTTGAGTCTCAATGAGAAATTTTAGAGACGGTTGTAATACTTGAAATTTTAAAAATTTAGGGCTGTAAATGTGTTTTAACTTGTAATGGCCTATGGCCATATACAATAAACTTATTACCTACCTACCACTAAAACTGTCATGACTGAAAAGGGCACGGACAGCTGGCCAACCAAGTGTTTGTAGTACAGCACTGACTTGTACCCTACCACTCCAATTAACAAACCTTGAAGCCTTCCTCCAGCCTTAAGGAAATTTACTCTTGCTGAAGAGGCTCTTTTCCCTGGCAGATCAGCCATTTATAACAGAGGAACAGCAAGATTTGAGTCCAGTTGCACCTTAGAGACCAACAAGATTTTCAGAGTGTAAGCTTTCGAGAGTCAGAGCTCCCTTCTTCAGACACCTTATAGTGGTTGACAGATTTCCATTCCATGTGGCTGAATGTGGTGCCTTCCATGAGGATAGCGTCTGAAGAAAGAAGCTCCAACTCTTGAAAGCTTACACCCTGAGAATTCTTTTCTGAGACCCAGTTTGGTGTAGTGGCTAAGAACTCCTCCGCTTGAAATCAGCTGGATGACCTTGGGTCAGTCACAGCTTTCGCAGAGCTCTCTCAGCCCCACCCACCTCACAGGGTGATTGTCATGAGGATAATAACAACACACCTTCTAAACTGCTCTGAGTGGGCGTTAAGTTGTCCTGAAGGGGGTATATATACATCAAATGTTACTGTTGTTAATCTTTCAGGTGCCACTGGACACAAATTCTGCTGTTCTACTGCAGACCAACATGGCTACTCACCTGAAATTATAACGGAGGAAGACTTATTACTCCAGAGGAAGGCTTTAGACTTTGCTGATGGAACTGTCCACAATACAAGCCATTGAATAAAAGTTTCTGTGGATTCACCAAGTACCAGGGGCTCATGAAAAGGGGCTCAGCAAAAGCATGGCCTCTGCAAAGTTCTGTGGCTTCTTCAAGCACTGAGTACTGATTTGGGGGCACTGAATGTTGAGGAGAGAGGAAGTAAAGTGGCGCAATGACAGGCAGGCAGAGGTGTGTCAAAGATCAAGACAACAATAGTTCGGGAAACATTTTGTGTCATACTGCTCACTCAGTCAGAAACGCATTAAGGGCAAACTTTTCAAAAGTATGTCAAGCATTCTTGACTTCATTTTGAATGCATCCTTGGGCTCTTTATGTCTTTTGGGATTCCAAAACCTTTTTGTAAGATCTTTTTTCCGTTCCTAGGGAAAGAATCCACACAGATATAAACAGCCTTCTATTTAACTGTCAGGAAGCTTTTCATCACAGACTCTCCCTCCCCTCCATCATTCAAACACTTGATGGGGTTATGAGAGAATAAATACAGCATTAATACCTTTGCCTCTTCGATTATCACGCTGACTCCCCCTACCAAGGAGACTGGGTGCCATCGATTATCGTATGTCAATCTTCACAGCCAGTTTTGGAAAGCTGACCTTGCTTCTCTTTCAGATTCTGCGAAGTGAAGGCTGACAGGGCACTTGCACATCACCTTTATTAAGCAAGACTCCTTGGGCATTGGCTTGGATGAAGAGCAAGATTTTTTTAAAAAATGGTTGCAGATGCCTGCATTAATTATTAGGCTGGTGTAAGCATGACCAACTGATAATGGAATTAGCTCGGCTGAGCAGAAATCAGTCAAAGGAGTCCAATGCTCTGCATCCATCATTAAGTAGTTTTTGTGGGAAGGGAGAGAGAATACAGTTGTTATCATCCTACAAAGCTAGGGCAGGCTGCAATGTGGCTGTAGCAGGATCTTGTCACCCCAGCTGTGCCTCTCAACATCCCATAAACCTCCTTCTGGGTGTACATGCATGGCATTTTTTGTAATAGTACTCATCAGTACTCACTCTTTTTTGGGGGGGCTCTTCCAAGTCATGAGAGGGGAATTTAGGGAAATCAGCACACATTTATATATACATGAGTACCTCTCCCTCCCAATAAAACAGCAAAAAATGCATGGGGCATTAAACCAAAAATGGTATGAGCTTACAATCTCAGAGATCTCAGTAGAGATGGGCACAAACAGAAATACAAACCAAAATTCAGGATGATCCAGGCCGGTTCGTGGTTCGTGAACCAGCAGTTCGTCAGAGCCCATTTCTGATGAACTGCCACCAACTTGAGGCTGGGTCGTTTGGTTCGTTTTTTGATTTGTCACTGCAGACAGCCTGGCACCAATCAATCAGTTTCCTAGGCAACAGGAGATGGACTTCCTGCAGGCCTTCTGCTGGCCCAGAAGCAGTGATTTGCTAGCCTGGAAGTTACATTTTCACGAACCAAAATGAACCGATTCGTGAACCAGGGCAGGTTTGTGAGGGTTCATGGTTCATGAAATGTGACGAACCACACAGTTCATTTTTTTTCCAGTTCATGCCCATCTCTAGATCTCAGCTATCCAGCTGAAGTTAAACACTTTTAAATCTTATTTTAACTCAAATGGAAAATTGATGAGGAGAGAGGTTTTTTTTTTAAAAAAACAACCTTTCAGTGGAACAGATCTGAGCAAAGTATTCAGTGGTGTTTATTCCCAACTAACAATGAAATTCTAAACAGAGTTATACCTTTCTAAATCTAAATACCTTTCTATACCTGTCAGTGGGCTTAGAAACGTGTAGTACTGCTTATGAATGCACTGTAAGTGGGTCAAGGATCACAGCCTTACTTGAAGTCTAAGGGTAGCCATTTTAATCTGCTGCAAACTAAAAAAAAATGCTGTTCTGGAGAGACAGAGGACTCCTTGAATACCTGGGAGGAAATGAGAGGTCTCCCACAGGAAGAATAATCAGTGAAAATCACCACCACCACAGAAATTCTAGATGAGATCCAAGCCTTTTTTTGCACTTGAAAACTAGCAAACATATTATGGGACAAGATTTGATGAGCCAGAATTAGGCAAAGAAGTCTTGTATCCTATCACTGCACTCAGCAAAATTTTTAAGCTTTCCTCTAGACAAAGGAGCCTCCCTTTGACAGAAGTGTCTTTCCTGCTGGAAGAAAAGTCACTTCCATCTCAGGGAAGCACTCTAAGAGAGAGGAAGGCTCCAGTGGGAACAGGGAACTCACTTACCCCTAGCCTCTGCCCCTACTGCTGCTCACCTTGCTGGCGGGGAAAAAAGGCCCTGGGGAATGGGCCCCAGGGGTAAGAAACCTCCTAGGCCAGTGTTCACTGGAAGCACTCCCAAAGGCACAATAATATCACTTCCAGGAGTGATGTTATCGCTCCCGTTGGTGAGCATGCTCCCATCCTTCACAGGGGCAAAGACGGGAGCATGCCTGCCACCGGGTACGATAAAATCACTCCTGGAAGTGACATCATTGTGCTTCGCCAGGAGAACTGTCAAAGAGTGAGTGCTGGATCCCCCACCCTCCCGCCAGGAGGGTAAAGACTCTATGCTGAGTGGATACAAGCCCTTAACTTGCACTGTAACATTCAATATGTCAACAAGATGGGGGGCAAAGAGAGTAACAAAAGAGCAGAGGAAGAATGAGAAAGGGAAGGCTCACAAGAGAGAAATGTGGGCAAGCATAGTTATTATGGATACTTAAGTTTTCATAGTAGTTTGCAGATGAAATCTGCTGGGTTAGAGAGCCACAGATGGATGTAGGTGTGGGTATGAAATACATGGGGGAATGGGGGAATTGCTTCCTCTTCAGAAATGCAGACATCCTCTCCATTCCCCTTCCCTTACTGTAAAGCATTTAACTGAATGCTCTGCACATGTTACACTTATTTTCTTGTTCATGAAGGACATGCTCATTTCTGTGCGACACTCTCCAGCTCTTCATAAATAGCAACAGACTTGACACTTCATTATTAATTAGAGGTATAGCAAATTGGCTGTCAAATGTTGACAGGTTTGTCTCTACAAGCATACAAACTTAAAAGCAATTTGCCCGCCATGTTTTAAGTGACGAGCATGCCTAAAAATGTGCAAAGCCACATCGCCTCTGATCTCGAGGGCACTGCAATAAAGCCAGCACATTACTTTTTCTCAAGACGAGCAACATTTTATGCAGCTCGGAACACAGCCACAAAATGTGAGCTTTAAATTTTTTTTAGTTGAAAATGGAGCAATACATAATTTTGTTTAAAAGTCAATATATTATTATATGATACATTATTAGATTATTATCCATCATTTCTGTTGCCTGTGGCAGGGGTTTTCAAATGATGTTACTGGAATTCTTCAAAAGTCATCAATAATGGTAGACACATTTCCATGAAAGACAGCTTGCCCACTGCTATCAATCCTCTCTGCTACATGCAGCCAAAGGAGAGCAGCACATACGCTCTATGCCAGGAATGGTGAATGACTGCATTTGGGTGGGACGTTTTGTTCTAGAGAAAGCATTCCTGGAGCCAGAAGTGCCACATAAATTGAAGGTGATGCCAGTTTAGTGATTTATTATTGTGCAGCTCATGTGCTCTGACTAGAGATGGGCATGAACTGAAAAACAAACAAACATGATGTTCATTGTTCATTGCTGTCCATGAACAGGGACTCACGAACAACTACGAACATGGCCCTGTTCACAAACATGTTCATGGTTGGCTGTTAGTGGGGGCCAGCAGGCTCTCCTCCTGCCATCATCCAAGTCAAGATCCCTACTGCACCACTCCCAGAAACCTTACCTGAGCAGGCACCAGGAAAGGTACCAATAATAAATAATAGCTTGGCTCAGAGCCTGGCAACCGCCCTGGAACTTAAAGGGGTAGCTCCCTATCCCACCACACACAAAGAAAATTCAAGCTCCAATGCACTCTCCCTGTCTCTCTCTCAAAATGCCAACAGCAACTATCTCTCCACTGTCTGCAGAGCTGAGAGCCCCCCTCCCCCCTGGTCTTTGCTCCCTTGTTGTAACAAATTTGGAGCTCCACACTTGAAAGGAAGACCTGCCTATCAAGCTAAATTGGGCTTAGATTGGGGCTTCCAGGGCAACAGCAGGAGTTCAGACAGAGTTCAAACAATCCCTGCCTAAGTTGCCAAGGGAATTGATTGCAGGTGCCAGACTGTCTGGCTTGATGAAGAGCAACAAACCACAATGAACGAGGCTTGTAACGACCACCTGTTCGTTTAGAATGGGGCCTCATGAACAGGTTGTTCGCGAACAGCAGATTAGGCTGTTTGTGGCTTTTTTGTTGTTCGTATTGCTGTTCGTGCCCATCTCTAGCTCTGACACAGCTTTATAAGTTGGAGACCCACAAAGCTTCACAGGACATGGGAAATTCTTTCCATCCCTAACAGTCCTCCTCAACGCACTGGCTGTGTATTGCTGAGTCCAACTTTCCCCGCTTGCTAATGCTCTTCCCTGCCTTTTCCGTCCCCTTGGCTTTAGTTTCCTTCCCTTACATCCTGCTCCATCCCCACATATACCACTTCTGTCTTCCTTTTCCTTTCTCACCTCCCTTGCAGATTCCCTCTCTCTCACCCCTCCTTTCTCCAACTCCTGTCCTCCTTGATCAATCTTACCATAACATCTGGACAGCTATATAACCATCCAGCTATATAACCATCCAAATTGAAACTCAAATTGCCTATATGTGTGGCTTTTATCTTTGTTTTTTTTTTCCAACCCTATTTTTTACTTTTGTAAAAACAAATTTCTCCACAAATTGGAATGTTCCCCTAGGTTTGCATAAACCTCTATCCTTGCTTTGGGTGGCCTTGTTGGGGAGATTTTTTTAAAAAAATAATAATAATAGCACAGGGTCCATACATGGCTCTTCAATATAAAACATTAGATAAAACATTCATAAAGAGTAATGTAACAGCCTTTTTATTTTCTACAAATTAAAAGGTTAAACTATGGGGAATCTTTTAACTGTAGCTGGATTGAAATTTGATAGAACTGCCAAGGACCATTAAAATTGCCAGGAGGCACAGATGCCAAGAGCCTCCAATTCCCCCTCCCCCAAGACAAAGACTTTTGCAACTTTGAGAGTTTCCAAGACAAATTTCCACAGCTAATGAAAGTTTTGAAATAGTGATTTTCACAGCTGATGAACTAGCTCTATACTGAATCCTGCAGCATGAAAATAAAGGTCCTGTCAGTCCAATCTCTTCTTTCTGGCCATGTCCAGCCAGATTCATCTAGAAAGCTTACATGAAGACAGCAGACTTCCTCCATTGCGGGCCTCCAGCAACTAGTGTTCAGAATAGCTTTGCCTCTGAACATGGAGGTTCTATTGAACTATCAGATAGTTGGCATAGTGTCATCTGTAGAGTGCTGGACTAGTATCTGGGATACCCAGAGTTGAGTCCCCAGAGTTGCCACAGAATCTTGTTGGGTGACCCTGGGCCTGTCTTTCTCTCTCAGAGTGACCTACCTCACAAAGTTGTTTTAAGGATAAAATGAAAGAAGGGGGACACTATATTCTCCCTTGAGCTCCTTGTAGGAAAGGCAAGATTTAAAAATGTACTAAATAAATGTTATATAAATATATAGTTTAGGTGAGTAGCCATGCTGGTCTTCAGCAGAACAGCAGGATTGGAGTGCAGTGGCATCTTAAATGTCCGGGGTTGAGCACCCCAAGCACCCCAGACTTGCCACAGACTCCTTACCTGAAGGCCGATGAAACCCCGACTGAAAGCACAGGAAGCCCCAGGGAGGGGGTTCAGCTCCGGACAGCAGCGAGGGAAAGGAAAAAGGAGCCAGAGGGAAAAACCAGCCAGGTGTGTGCTGCCCAACCCCACCCCAAAGGGCATGAGGCATGCACAACTGCCAGAGACACCAACACCTGGATGGAGGTACTGGAAGCCCCTGCAAAAGCCTTAGGAGGAACCAGCAGCAACAGCCACCTGGGAGAGCCAGCTGGACCCCAGGAGACCGGCATGGCACCTTGTGAGCAGAGACAGAGGAGGCCGTGCCACATTGCCTGGAAGGGCCCTACCTGCAGGAAAGAATAAGAGAGAAGGGAAGTGAAAAAGGAGGCACACCTGAGGAAAGCCCCAGCTGGGATCCATCCAGCCCTGCCCTGCAAGAGAAGAGAGGAATGCAAGAAGAAACTAGGGCGAGGGAAGAAACATCTGAGGGCTGGACAGTGTCAGGAGTGGGAAGGAGCCTGGGAAGAAGGGTGGAGGAAGCTGGAAGAAACCCTATAAAGGCTGGCTTGGGAGAGAGATTGTGATGGGTTGTGTAGAAGTGGAGTGGGGGTTGTTGGAGGTTGGTTGGCAAGGAGGAGTATAAGCGAGCAAGGAAGGAAAGGAAGGTTGATGGAGTGGAAGGAGGGAGGTGGGAGCAGGGGCTGGGTCAGGTTGAGCGGGCTTGCGAGTGGACTGAGAGGGAGTAAGGGTGAGGTATACCTCCCCTCCTTCCACAAAACAGGACCCCGCAGTATCCCTGATGACACCCCAGAGCCAGAGTCAGGCACCCCAGTGTCTGACACAGCAGCACCCAGGACGAATCCTGACATTAGAGACCAGCACAATTTTCAGAGTGTAAGCTTTGGAGTCAGGGACCCCTTCTTCAGACATGAAATAAGTATATACAACATTATGATTAACAGCCATTGATAGGCTTAGCCTCTATTTATTTGCCTAATCCACTTTAAAGTTATCACCACATTGCATGGTAGTGAACCTTTTTATTATGCACCAGGTGAAGAAATAAAATCTTTGGTCTGTCCTATATGGAATGCAAAGGATAACACATAATATATTCCTAAACCTTGAAAATGTATATAGTCTATAGACAGTACTTTCTGTCATTTAACTTTTCTCCCCATTATGGAATTTTTATGCTCTATAAATAGAAAGAATCCTTTTTATGATATGAAGATATGCCGTCATTAAAAAAAAAAAAAACCAAACTCCTCGCCGCATGCAAAGAGTGTACTTTTTTATTTTTATTTGCTTCTGCAATACCTCTGCTTATAACAATTAAGATTTAGTATTGCTATGAAAAGTTATTGGCTATGGCCTGTCATTGCTTTAACCCTAATGCATAATCTCTGCATCTCAACTCCTGTTTCAAAGAAGCTTGATAATCAAGAGAATATTACTCTTTTGCTGCCTCTTTGAGCAGTTGTGCTCAGAGAGGGAGTATTAATCATTTCCAGGATGAACGGGTTGGAATAAGTTATTGAGTAGTATGGTATCACCATTAACAGAAGTTCTATATGCTGATCAAACATAGGCGAGATTCCAGCTTGGGATAATGAAGCAATTCATCTTAGGTGTTTCTAAAACCCCTGATCGCAGCTATGTAAATATTATAGATATTGGACCTATTAGTAAGAATATATACTTATTAGCTATCAGCTTTATTAAAACTATAATTTAGCCAAAGTGTTTGTTAAATAATTCAGGCTGCAGTTTTATGCATGCTTACTTGGGAGTAAGCAACACTGAATACACACAGGATCAGCCTGCAAAGGAATCACCATCTAGTCAAAGTTCAGCATTTATACAGCTCATCGCTTGCAATGGGAAACTGAGGCATGTACAGCATTCAGTAACAACAACAACAACAAACTTGTGCTTATATACTGTCCTTCAGGACAGATTAGTGCCACACTCAGAGCGGATAATGAGTCAATGTCATTATTATCCCTACAACAGACACCCTGTGAGGTCGGTGGAGTTAAGAGAGCTCTGAGAGATCTGTGACTGAACCAGTCACCCAGCAGGAATCAAGCGGAGAAGTGGGGAATCAAACCCGGTTCTCAAGATTATCTTGCCACTAACCACTGCACCACATTTAGAGAGCTGTGACTGACCCAAGGTCACGCAGATGGCTTCAAGCGGAGGAGTGGGTAATCAAAACTGGTTTTGCAGATTAGAGTCTTGATGCATGTCATTTGCATGTCTCTATATTTTTATTGTATTTGCATCTATATATTAAATGATATTTTGATGTTTTATTATCTGTTGTTTGCCACCTTGGGGACCCTGTCTGGGCAGAAAGGAGGTATAGAAATCCTTTCAATCAATCAATCAATCAATCAATCAATCAATCAATCAATCAATCAATCAATCAATCAATCAATCAAGTATAAATAATAAATGATAATAATAACCTAGAAGAGCCCCGTGGCTCAGAGTGGTAAGCTGCAGTACTGCAGTCCAAGGTCTGCTCACGACCTGAGTTCGATCCTGGCGGAAGCTGGGTTCAGGTAGCTGGCTCAAGGTTGACTCAGCCTTCCATCCTTCTGAGATCAGTAAAATGAGTGCCCAGTTTCCTGGGGGTAAAGTGTAGATGACTCGGGAAAGGCAATGGCAAACCACCCTGTAAAAAATCTGCCAAGAAAATGTCGGGATGCGATGTCCCCCCATGGGTCAGTAATGACTCGGTGATTGCACACCTTTACCTTTAATAATAACCTAATTCTACAGGAGCTTTAAGTGCGTGTTTTGCCACTGCATAGCCCATACATGGGTTGCATATATAACTCTTCTCATGTTCAGGTGATCAGATGTAGAACACTAAGAACTGTCTCAGATTCTTCCTACCGTCTGTGCAGGGAGCACCATAAGTCATTCAAAACTTAACTTCCTCTAGATTTGCAATAATGCCTCGCATATGATCTATGAGGCCCATATCTTGTGAAACTGGCTGTAGTTAATGTGACTATGTCTCAGGCACGTGCCTCCATCAGTGAAAAATAACATGAGGGATATTTTCGGCTCAGCTGTTGGGAAACCATAAAGTCTTAATAAACAGAAAGGTGACACAATATTGTGAAAAATAGGAACACAACAAAGTATAACTACTGATGCTAAGGATGCTACTCAGCACAATGCCAAAACATATACTTGACATTCATCATGGCTAAGATCTGACAAACAGGTGGTGGGAAGATGTTGTGGGAGGACCACACAGCAAACACTGCAGTAGCTTTATATAACATGAGTAACTGGTCCAAAAGAATCTTAAAAGCTGGATCGGGCCAAGGACTCTAAAGGTCTACAGATTGGGTCCTACCAGCTTTTCCTCTTATCCTCATCTAATTTCTTTCCTCACTGCAACCTGTCCTGCACAGCTTCTGTTCATGTGGGATCATGATCCCCAAACATAGCTTTCTGGTAGTCGTCTTACCAGGAGAAAAGCTGGTAGGATCCAACACTGTTACTACCTAATAGGGATGCCAGTCCCCTGGTGGGGGCAGAAGATCCCCTACCCCCACATTTCAGCCCTGACTCTGCTCACTCGACCAAAAGGGGGGAAGGAAGAGGGAAGCAAGCTGGAAGCCACTGGAGCACACAGAGAAATGGCATGCCCGCATGCTCCAGAGGCCACATTTCCAGCTCAAAACTGAAACCTATGGCATCTTAGAGGGGCCAAATCAGAACAAACATAGTAGAAATCCTATGTTTGAGGCCTGTTTTGCCCCCACTGAGACCCTGCTGCTTCTATTTTTTTTCATTTTTCAACTGGAAGTGATTTCATCAGGGCCTTTGGTACCTACAATGTGACACACATACATACACACACACACACACACACACACACACGCATGCCCTGCTTTGGTGGTAAGGGAGGGCTAGCAACAGACACCTCTACCGCCTTTATTTCAACACTTTCTACAACTTTTCTGGCATCTTGTTCCATTTGTGTGTATGTATGTTTCTGCTATGCCTGCCTATGGAATCCCAGCCACCTAGAAGACTAACAGGTGTCCCATGATTACCAGCATAAATTTTTGGGAGACCAAAGAGTAGAAAAGTTGGTTGGATCCAATCTCATATTTCACAGATCCGCAACCCTATGAGCCCCTCAGCCCCTGGACAGACAGATTCATCAAAAATCAAATTGATACATTTTGCAGTACCAGAGAAATCAATGGAGAACATAATTCATGTAACCACAATGAAGTTGATCAGGATAGCGCTCTCTTACCACCTACCATCTTGTCTTCCATTTAGGAGACATTTTTCTGTAATAGCAAAAGATAATAAGGAAATATTTTGAGACTGCGTATCTCCAGAATGAAACAAATTTCAAACACATCTTGCCCATTGATCCAAAGAAGATTTGAACTTTTCAAAACAGCAAGTTTCCAATGTCAACATCAAAACTTTTGAAAATTCATATCATGCACCAAAGACAAAGAGATACAAAAGCAGCTCTTTGTTAATGAGTAAGTTGTCCAAAAATCATGAAGCAGGTTTTTCCGTTTCTTTTATTTAAAAAAAAATACAAATGAAACCTGAATTATCCCCCCATTTAGCCTCAACCCAATGTTAAAACCATGAACAGAAAAGTTCTGCTCGATCAGTTCAGTAATCCATTTAGTCCAGAATCCTGTGTTACACAGTGCCCAAATCAGTTGCTATGACTTCCTATTGCAATGCAATGTACAGAGAGATTGCTTTCCTGCAAGGCAGAGATAGTTGTGTTCTCAGTCTCCATGACCAATGGTGTGATCGCTCCTAAGTAGGTTTTGACGGACCACAATTTACAGAGATGTTTCCACCATGCAGCACTCAGAAGGCTGGAGGGGGAGGAGCTGACAGTTTCCCGAAATAAGAAATGGATTGGCTGGCTTCCCCTCCTTCCCTCTGATTGGCTGGTCAGAACCCCATCTTCAAGATGCAAGGGTTGCTGGCACGATTTTACAGTTCAGTTGGGAGTTGGGAGTTGAAGAAAGTGTAAGTAAGCATCTTGAAGCCAGCTAGGTGAACTTGGGTCAGTCACAGCTTCTCAGAGCTCTCTCAGCCCAACCCACCTCACACGGTGATTGTCGTGAGGATAATAACACACTTTGTAAACCGCTCTGAGTGGGTGTTAAGTTGTTCTGAAGGCGGTATATAAATTGAATGTAGTATATAAATTGAATGTAGTAGTAGTAGTAGTTTTTGTTGTTATCTGAAAGGAGGTCAAACAATTACCCCTCTGAAATAGGGTTGCCAGGTCTCTTGGAGCCCAAACTGGGGTTTGCCAGGTCCCTTTACTCCCCCGGCGGGAGATTGGGAGCCTGGCACTCACGTCACTTCCGGAAGTGACGTCATCGCACTGGGATCAAAAGCTGGCCCAGAGCACTCTTGCACTCTGCCGGGCACGATCCCCCCCCCCCCGGCAGGGGAATGGTAACCCTACTCTGAAGTGAGGAAAAGGATATCAGATGCCCTACGTAACAACCTTATTCGAGGAAGAATTCTCAGTATAAAACTTACTTACACAGAACTGGGGGAGGGGGTTTGGCTCAGAATGAATTGGGTAGAAGCGGAGACTTTCGTTCTAGCCAAAGGAAAGGGTTATTTCTTCTTAGGAAACGAAGAATAACTCCAGCCAATAAAAAGGGGTTTGGCTCTTATGTCTGGTACTTAAAAAACAAATAAAAGAGTTCAATATATTTCAGCACTACAGAATATCACTGCTTTGCAAAACAAACAAAAACAGTTATAGTTGGAAGCAACAAGAATTCCAAATACAAATATAAAATATAAATACCTCCAGTACATTTCAGCTTCTAAGACTCAAGTTCATGATGAATGTAGCTATTATTACTATTATTTTAAATTAGCAAAAAAGCCCGATGTAGGGAAAAAATACACCTGGCTCTAGAAAGGGGAGGGTGGGCAGGCAGGCATTCTCCTCTGTCACTGATTCCAGATGGTGAAGGAGGCAGGTGGGCATTGTCATCTGCTCCACACCTGATCTGCCTGATCTTGGCCATATGAAGGGGTGGTGGGCTTTGCTACCTGCTCCATGCTTGATACATGCTGGGGAAAGGGGGGGGCTGACTATGGCTGGGTGAAGGGGTGCAGGCATTGCCACCTGATCCAAGCCTGATCCCAGCTGGGTGAAGATGTGTGGGCATTGCCACCTTCTCCCTGCTGGGTGAAGGGAGGAACAGGCATTGCCTTCTGCTCTGTGCCTGATCCTGACAGATGAAGGTGGGTGGTGGGATTCACTACCTGCTGTGCTCCTGATCCCAGCTGGGTGAAAGGGGTGCAGGCATTGCCACCTGCTCTGCTCCTGATTCTGGAAGGTTGAAGGGGGGAGGCATTGCTGCATGCTTGGCTCCTGACTCCAGCAGGGTGAAGACAGGGTGGGCATTGCCACCTGCTCAGTGGCTTATTCTGGTAGGTTGAAGAGGGCGGGAATTGCCACCTTCTCTGCTCCTTATCACAGCTGGGTAAAGGGAAGAAGGGCATTGCCTCCTGGCACCTGCTCCACTCCTGATCCCAAATGGGTCATGGTGGGGTATGTACATTGCCACCTGTTCTGCCACTACTACCAGCTGGGTTAAGGCAGGGGAGGGCATTGCTACCTGCTCCACTCCTACTACATGCTGGGTTAGGGCACTGGGTGGCCAAAGCCCCTTGCTCTGCTTCTGATCCCAGCTGAGTGAAGGTGGGGCATTGCCATGTGCTCCGCTCCTAATACTAGCTGGTTTAAGACGGGGTGGGCCTTGCCACCTTCTCCGCTTCTAATATCAGCTGGCTTAAAGTGGGGAGCGGGCATTGCCAACTGCTCTGGTCATGATCCCAACTGGTTCAAAGAGGGGGTGTGTGTTGACACCTGCTCTGCTGTTGATACCATCTGGGTTAAGATGGGCGTTAGGCATTGCTAGCTGCTCCACTCCTAATACCAGCTGGCTTAAAGTGGGGGACAGGCATTGCCAACTGCTCTGCTCCTGATCCAAACTGGTTCAAAGGGGTGCAGGTGTTGCCACCTGCTCTGTTGTTGATACCAGCTGGGTTAAGATGGGGGATAGGCATTTCCACCTGCTCCACTACTAATATCAGCTGGGTTAAGACAAGGGGTGGGCATTGCCACCTTTTCCACTCCTAATACCAGCTGGGTTAAGATGGGGAGTGAGCATTTCCACCTGCTCTGCTCCTAATGCCAGCTGTGTTAAGACATGGAGTGGGCACTGCCAACTGCTTTGCTCCTAATCCCAACTGGTTCAAAGGGGGGCTGGCATTGCCACCTGCTCCACTACTGATACCAGCTGAATTAAGATGGGGGTTAGGCATTGCCACCTGTTCTGCTTCTAATACCAGCTGAGTTAAGGTGGGGAGAGGGCATTGCCAACTACTCTGCTCCAAATACCAACTGGGTTAAGGCAGGGGGTGGGCATTGCCACCTGCTCCACTTCTTATACCAGCTGGATTAAGGTGGAGTGGGCATTGACACCTGCTCCGCTGCTGATACCAGCTGGGTTAAGACGGGGTTAAGCATTACTACCTGAGCCCTTCTAATAACTGCTGGGTTAAGGCAGGGGGTGGGCATTCCCACCTGCTCTGCTCCTAATACCAGCTGGGTTAAGGTGGGGAGAGGACATTGTCACCTGCCTCACAGCTAATACTAGCTGGGTGAAGACGAGAGTCAGGCATTGCCACCTGCTCCCATCCTGCTCTCGTCCTGGGGTTCCCATCATGGCATGTTTTCTGGAGGGACATGGTGCCTTGCCTAGGCTTCCCTCCATGGCACCACCCTCTGGTGGTGCACCAGGGTATAAAGTCAGTTATCTGTAATACGCTTACTCATTTATATAGTAATTTCAATATATATATATGGAATATATTTCAATATATTTCAATAAATGGCACACACAAAAAACACCATGTTGTGATTCAGCTATGAGAATCTTACCATGAAGTCTCTTGAATATCTCTGATAAACAAAACAAAACAAAGAAAAGATACCTAATGTTAATATGGTATGAGAAACGTACGTCTATCCTATCAGATCAATACTCAGTGTATTTAGAAAATATTTTGGTGAAGATAGGGTTTATTAATGAATTATATTTAATCACTACTGATGTGAAGGCACTATTCTAGCAAGTACTTGTGAATGACACATATATAGTCATGTTTCACAGAACTCTAACAATTACAATTGATGACTAGCTGGAGGAAAATTGTATTTTCCCAGTGACAGAACACTGTCCATCTAGTGAGGGTTGAAAAAGTAGTTCTGAAACAGAAGTACTACCTTGAGGAAATGTGTCTAGTCCTCTCACAACTAATGAATAACAATTGTGTTTTTATGTTCCTGAAAGGCCCAGTAACTTGTTCTACTAGGTGTTTATTCTCGCTTTGAAATATCAAATCTTGGATCCAGGCTAAAACACACACAAAATGAAACTCTGGTATAAGGGGAAAAATCAATTTACATTCTCCCACGTAACAGTCTGATTATTTTTAGAACATTGATCTCACTTTATTAAAATAAAATGGTAAAATCCATACCTCTTCTCTTAGTATTGTGGTCAATTAAAGCAGCTGGAACATTAGCTATATTTAATTTCAAATCTAAAATTGCTACCTGGGGTTGCATTATATTTCTGAGTTATCTAGGGATTCCTGTATTCCTCTCCTGAATTTATGGCAACTTGGTTTCATTTATAAGAGGGTTGGCTTGACCTGAGTTAATGGAAAATGTGAGGTTCTTCTGCATACATCTTATTATTTTAACATCATCATAATAGAAAAAGCCTCCCAAGAGATCTTGATTTTATCCTGGGATACAATGACGGAATGTATGTTGGAAATTCCTATTTGTTCCAGAACTCACACTCTGAAATCATGACACTTATAGGAAACTGCCATCCAATACCACAGTCTACAATGTGGTTTCTTACACACTAGATGCATGTTTGTAGTGTATAGGTGTGTAAGGAAGGAAGACCTCCATACAACACGACATGGTCTGTGGGGTTGGCCATGTATCCATGTGTGTACATATATGCATACAGTGGTACTCTACTCATCATAATTTTCCTTGTCAGGGGATGCTGAAATAATCAATATTAGAAGCAGAGGGCAGATTTTGCCCAATCAAAACATTTATCCGCAAAGAAATTCTTTATTTCTCTCCATTAACTTATAGCAGAAAAGAAAGGGGACAGGTTAGGGTTCCCAGGTGCCCACTGGTGGCAGGCAAACTCCCCAAGATTTGCCCCCTTGTCCACCGATCACTGAGCAATTGGTAGGAGGGGGCAAACTCCCGGAGCTTGCCCATCACCGGCAGGCACCTCAGCACCGCGTGCACAGTGCATGCTCCCACCCAGCGTGGCAACGTCACTTCCATAAGTGACGTCGCACCAGCCACAGGAGCGTTCCCGTGCTCCATTTGGGGCTGATCAACCCATTTGGGGCTGATCAACCCAAACCAGCTGAATCCAAGCTGTGCAGAGCATGGGAGCACTCCCGCAGCCAGCGAGATGACATCACTTACGGAAGTGACGCCACTGCACACGCGGTGTGGTGATGTCACTTCCAGAAGTGACATCATCATGCCATCACTGGAGCACATGTGCACTTTGTGCACGCACGAAGATTTGAAGTGGGGTAGACAAAGGTAAGTGCCAGGTTCCAACCCTCTCTGCGGGACCCTAGAGGGACCTGACAACCCTAGGACAGCTGGGGATGCCTTTGGAATGGATGGGTGAGTGGGATAACTTTGCTTCTTGTCTCTCGTGATCCCAGTCATTAAGAATTGGGTCTGCTGCTACGTCCATGGCATCATCCTGGATTCTGATACTTGCAGCACCATTGTAACCCCACTCCTGAATCACTTAAGATGGCAACTAAGCCCTGTACCTGCATATCTTGAAGAAAAAACAGAGTATCTTGAGACACCTCAGCAACAAACCATGCTGGCATCATCATCCCCCCCCCCCGTCGAAACAAAGTTTGGGTATATAATTAGGGTTATTTTTTAAATAATAACATAAACTGTTATTGCAGCAAGAGATCTTAGTGGTAGAGGTCAAGCCCTCAGGTCACCCTGGACTTCTGCCTTGACCTGTCTGGATGAGCTCCCGTTGCCCCAAGGGTGTTCCATCCATAGGATGACTGAGACCCAGTGACCAGGAAAATGGTTCCCCTTTAAAGCTCCAACCCCCAACAGCCGTGGAGCCTGGGGAGGCCTTATGCAGGGGTCCCACCAGGCAGTCTACCATTGCAGCTGGCAGTGGTAAAGCCCACCAGCCACTCCTGACAGACCCCAATTCCCCACTAATGGGAATATGCCAAGGGGGTCACCGGCTCGTTCATTTCCCCATCCTATTCTGCCAGTGGCCAAACTATTTACAGTACAACCATATCAATTACCTAATATCCTCCCACAGTGCAAGGTAGGCGAAAAACAATTCTTTCATTGTGTCAATAAGGAGAGAAGAAAAAAGTTCCTACCTGGCCCTGATAACCAGTGACCGGCTTGTCCTGCACCGCCATAGGGAAAGGTGGGTGGGCTGAGCTCGAGAATATGACTGCAGGCCAGAAAGGCAGAGCTGGCCCATAAGCCTTCAGCTCCACCCCCTGGCCGATACTCAGATGCCTGGGAAGAGGCAGACTGCTTCTTCTCCATCCGGCACAAAAATGCAAGCTAGAGATCTCATGGGTCTGTAGCAACCAACCAATAGACAACCCATCCTCGTGAAATGCATTCAACCACTCCACATTCTGTTATTATCTACTCTTTAAAGTGATGTGTGCTCAAATATTATAAACAGTGAACCTAAATTAATAAAAATACTTTATCACAACTGCAAGCCACCAGCACCCTCTAAGTAACAATTTTTCACCAGAGCGAAGTTCATTCAATGAACTTCAATGTACAATGATGGATCATTCATAAACGCACATTGGCTGAACAGTCATAAATCCCCAATGACCAAGACTGTATCAATAAATATATCTGAATAAATACTTGACAATAAGTATTGCATAATAAATAGTTTAAACAATTGGGATCCAATTTCCTATGTCGTAAATTATATTGCTTTGAGGATGGTGGTCCAGAAGTTCATACGGTGTGTACAAATAGTTATTGAATGCCACACCATGTTATTTATGTGTTATTTATGTCCCATCTGGCCCCTGGCTCTAGCAGACTGGTCTGCTAGCTGGGAGGGCTGCATAGTAAACTTAACATAATTTAGGGTAGAATCAGGTATACAGTTGGGCATATGTTGGGCCACGGGTGACTACAGGATTCACGGACAGACATACAATGGAGGTGCTTACCTTAAAAAGTGCTCATTTGCTTGGCACTGTGAGGGGGGAGAAGGAGCTTCTAGTTTCCCTCCCACACTGCTTTCGCAAGCGGAAAGGGAAGCAGTGGAGGGGAGGACTTTTCACATCTGGTTCCATGTGCATTTCAGTAGTAACAGAGAAAAGTAGCACAGCCACTCCTGTAAAAGGCAAAGGTAGTCCCCTGTGCAAGCACAGAGTCATTTACTGACCCATGGGAGGACATCACATCACAACATTTTCTTGGCAGACTTCTGTTACAGAGTGGTTTGCCATTGCCTTCCCCAGTCATCTATACTTTACTCTCAAGAAACTGGGTACTCATTTTATCAACCTTGGAAGGATGGAAGGCTGAGAAAGCCTTGAGTGGGCTATCTGAACCCAGCTTCCGCCAGGATCAAACTCAGGTCGTGAGCAAAGCTTGGGTTGAACTCTGTGCCACAGGGCTCTAGCCACTCCTGGCGGATGTCAGCTCTTGCCAGATACTTCCCCAATCACTTCACTACATCACTCTTGTGTATGAGTTAAAGACTTTTTTATTAGGAAAAATATTAGTTCAAGAAGCTGTAACAATGGAATTGACCAGAATGCCTAAAGATAGTAAAGCAGGTTCAATTATAGGACACTGTCTCCACCACCACCCCCAGTGGGAAGGAGAGGCCATTGGAGGTTATGGCTGCATTGTCTGGGAAGAGGGGAGGGGGGGGAGAAAGGAGCTCTGCTCAGTCTCTGTATTAAATCCAAGGTCGGGTTCCCAGGCTTCAGCAGGAAATGGTAACCAAAACTCCTTGCCTGGAAGATAAACAGTTAGCAACCAAGCAACAGAATACTGATTCTGCTCTGCATTTACTCAGAGACACAATACTTTCACAACTACAATACATCTGAGGGCATGGCAGTTATGGAAGTTCCAAGACTTTGCTTTTTTCCCCCTGAACTTAACAAAGGCAAAAGTGACCTAGTGCAGATTTCTTTTTAATTATAGTGAATCTTGGCTTTTAAAAAGCCAAGCAGCCCAAGTGCACACATAATTGCAATTATGCACAAATTGGCTTACAGGAAGCCTCCAGGAAAACATTAACCCAAAGCTTGAATTGGTTGCAAATTGCCCCCAAAGTAAGGGCTGTGACATACTACCAGGTTGACGTAGACATCCCATTAGATGAAATGCTCCTGGGGTAACTCACTGGGAAAGATGAGTTTGAAGCATGGAACATTTCTCACTCAAGAAGCAAATGGAAATGCCTCATGTCTCCCATCATAAATATTTCCTGAAAAGGCCCATTCTGTTCACACCTTTAACTGCAATATTTCCCTGCTCTTGTTTGGAATAGGAAGCCCACAAAACTGGCCCCTTCTACAAGATGTCTCTCACAAGTCATGACTAGTTCATTCTTTCCTTTGCCAGCTATGCTGCAGTTTCAGGAACTGAATTAAGGCATTTACATATTTTATGGAAACTGCACTGATGTTATGGATATTTTTAAATGCTGTCATTGCTGCTATGATTTAATTGTTACTGAAGTATTATTAATGTAATTGTTGTTAGATTTTTTTTTCGTGAGCCACTCTCAGTTGAATCCAGCCAGGTTTTCTCACTCACTATCATCCAATTCCCCTTCTTAATTTAGGTCCTATCTCACATGGCTCTTCATATAGGTCCCTTTATCCTCAGCCTTTTTTGTTAGTCAAAAGGGATGCCATCTTTCTTTTATCACCAGCAGAACAGATGACTCAATCCCACCCTCTGAATACTCCATAGGGGAGGAGAGAGGGCATGCAAACCTTTGAAATAAATAAATAAATTGCATGTAACCCTAAAATAAGCAGAGGGTCATCACATTCTTGTTGGCTATCTCATAGTTTACACAGAGTATAGGCCTTTTTTTTGTCTATAAACCGAGTATGGTTCACACACAGTGTTGGATTCTGTGCACCTATTAAACAAGCAAGAGCTCTCCTCTGATGATAGAAGGCTTCTCCTGACACAAGCTGTCCTGTGTCAAGAGAAAGTTCCTTCTACTGGAGAAAAGAAGTTTCACTAGTGGTATCGAACTGCAGGACCCAAGCCATGATCCCTGAGTGTAGAAGATCAGGGCACAAGAAAGAGCCTCAATCCCATGGATCCTTGTGTACCATCAAGATCATCTAAGGGCCAAACTAGACGTGTCAGCGTCCTCATGGCCATCATGAGGCTTCTGCCATTCTGAAGTCATTTAAAAATGCTGCAAGGGCCCTCTTGTTTCCCTCGTGCACCTTTTCAAGTGCTGAAACAGCCACTGGGGGCAGCCATTTTGGCGCTTGTTAAGGCATGAGGGGAAAATAAGACCACCTCACCCTGCCACTTGATGAGTCCAATCAGGACCAGGCCCTCGCAGAATTTTTAAATTAATTTAAAATGCCAGCGATGTCATTGTGGCAGCCACGAGGATGCCATCATGTCTGGTTTGGCCCTCAGTGTAAATAAGTCCCTGACACAAATAGGCCCCACTCAAACAAATCCACGTGTTCCCTCTTCACAAGAGACAACATTCATATTCACACAAAAGGTTCTTGACAGGGAATGGAGAATTTGCACACCCAAAGCTCATTCCCACACCTTGTTGCACATTAAAACTGCATTCCTGGGCTGTGTAAACAAACCCTACTGGGATGACGGAAAGAAATACATCTCATTCCAGCACAAGATTGTGTTTCTGAGCCTCTTTAGCGGGCTTCACTGCACTCATAAATGTAACTACATAGCTGCCATGGGCTTTGATAGTTCTGTCACTTAATCTATTAATAAGACAAACTATTTTTGACCCAACCTCCTCAAATCCATTTCCTTTTATCTCATCTCATTTAATAGGAAAATTGCAGCCTATTACATGTCTAAGTAAGTATCCTGTATATCATTCATGTGGTTCTTAAGTAGATCCTTCAGTGCTGACAGCCATATTTGTTACCTTACTTCCAGCACACAAACCAAATAAACGTGTTAAGTCTGGGAAGAGTTTAATGGAAAAGCTGATGCCTGGTTACTATCGAGAAGCAGGGGGGGGCTTCATAAGCAAATCCAACCAGTTGTACAATGACAAAAGCCCTCTGTAGATGTGCTGCTCTGAATACATGAAGTGGGCGCTAATTAGCCTACTGGGAGGAAGTGGGTCCCTGTGATTTAACTGGGCTGCGCAAGCACCACTTTGTGTAAATAGGGCAACACAGATTTTTCATAGGGATACAGCTTTCAGTCATGAGAACCATTAACCTGAACAATCGAAGTTTGAACGGAAGCTGTACCCACCTGGAAAATCCACACATTACCGCATCTGAAGAAGAGAACTGTGGTTCTCGAAAGGTTATGCTACAGTAAAGTTGATTAGTCTTAAAGGTGCTACTGGACTTTTTTCTATTTTTGCTACTACAGACTAACACGGCTAACTCCTCTGGTTCTATACCACGCATTACCAAATTCACATGAGATGTAACTGTGCAAACTGCACTCCCAATGTGCTTTGCCATCAGTTCATATGTATGGAATGGGAGGTAACATCTGTAGAGCATGTGAGCACTAAGGCCTCCTCTGCAAACCACACACACACACACAAACAGAAGATTAATAATGATCAACTGTATGCAAAGTCTGAATAGCACCCTGTAAATTAAATAATTAAAAGCTCCTTCAAAATATGCATCCACCAGGAATCTCCTTGCTGTGCCTATGAATAACTCACTGTTACCGCCTGCCTGCCATCTAATTACCCTGGGGGTGGATAACGTGGCTGCATTTCCGCATGAGGCTCAATTGTATTACACAATCACTCTTAATGCAATGATCCAGTAGCCCTACTTGCCCTCAGAAGAAGCTGACTGTTTTGCCCTCCATATGGATCACTGTAACAGATTGCCTCTTTCAAATCAAGAGGCATACTCAGAAGGTAAAAGTACAGTACAGCTGGCTGTCTGGAGGCAGAGAATTTCCCCACATTATTTCACCTCAGCACTGATGTTGTACAATGTTAACAAAGTTCAGTTGACTATAAAAGAGGATTTAACAAAATAAGCCATGATGTGGTGCACAAACCCACAACTCACACCTCCTGAGCGCTGACCCACAGCCACTCCAGAGACCAGGCAAAGTAGGATGTCATTCAAGTTATTTGTAAGATTAGAAGCTCTCTCTTTTTTTCAAAGGTCATGCTTCCCAATCTTCAGACCTTTTCTGGGGTGTGCCTACGCACAAAACATGAATTCTAGACTTCAGCTTAAGAAAAGATATGTTTATTACTTAAGAAGTGTCTCCACAAAACATGAAGCACTCTATTCACACACCAAGCAATAAAACAAGAAACCCTTACTAAAACCTGTCTATCTAAACTTAAAGGCTAGCTAAGTAAGTGTCTCTAAGTGGTTTCCATAGTTGCATATCTCACCCATCCATCACACAAGCCACCTCTCTCGTACTCAGTCAATTCAGCATAAGGACATGCTAGGAGTAATAAAATGGCTTTCCGCATCTGGCATGCAGCTTCCTCATCTCTCATCTCCCATCTTTTTGGCGTGAACTGAGCAGCTGTTTTTAAGGGCTCATTGAATCACCTGGCAACACAGGAACCAATCAGGGTTAAGCTGTTAATTGGCTCGGACATTACAGCTGTGAGAAATCAGGAGAGTTAAGCACAGAGCCTTCTTGAGAACATTCCCTTCGAGGTTGAATCTCGATGGAAATAGGATTGTTCTGCCCAAATCAGCTCTGTTAAACACATTCCTGTGCTGGGCCACAAATCCTTACAACACTTACAACTTAAACCTAAGTTCAGCCATTTTCTTCTAAAGACCTAGTCTCAGGTTAGCAACTTCCATATATATGGCGAAATGGAACTTGTGCATACGCTGGCAGAATGTCTTTGAATCCAAATTCTTAGAAGGCAAGCAAAGGGATGTACTTCCTAGAAGTATCTCGTAGCAACTGATGGGCCCAGGTGGTCTGACCCAAGAGGGCTCTTCTTCTCTTCTTATCAGGAAGGCATTATAAGATGAGCATGTAAACTTTCAGCCATTTTAGACTTAGTGGGGGTGGGGATATCTTTTGAAATATCTAGAAGAGGTATACTCTTTAAAAAGATCTTTTTTTTTGCTTCTGCTCCTTCCATTCAGAGATCACTTTGCCAAATTATGTGCAGAACAGTGCAATTCTATTCACAAGACTAGTTTTCTTATCAACAATTTCCCTCACTTTGACTGATTGTGCACACAAACATAAAACGCACCCTTCATCCTGATATTATTTAAAAAGGCCTTTGTTTACACTCCATTAAATTAACTGAAGTTATTTTGCTTAATTACTAATTGAAATGGGTGGTATAGTTTACTCTTCCATACTGCAAAAGTGTAAGCATCTGGTGTAAGAAAAAAAATATGCTTCCCATTTTAATTTACTAAAGAAGTGTGCCTCAGCACTTGGGAGCCCAGACCTTTGGCAAGCTATCATAACCCTGTTCACATTTGATAGTAAGCAAATGTATTATCGGCATGTCAAAAAGAGCCAATACCAGTTCACTTTTTAGATGAAACTGGGAACAAATACCAGGATAAATGTGGGTTTTTACTGAAGGTCATGTGAGAATTATTTAATACTAGAGATGAGCATGAACCAAAATACGAACCAAAGTTTGTCACGAACTGGGCCAATTTTTGGTTCGAGAACCAGCGGTTCATTGGAGCTAATTTCTGATGAACTGCAATGAACCACTGTAATTTTTAGAGCGGTTCGTATGGTTCATTTTTCGCTTCATCACTGCAGACAGCCTGGTGCTGATCAGTTACCTAGGCAATGAGGGATGGGCTTTCTGCAGACCTTCTGTAGCTCCAGAAGTACAAACCAATGAACCAAATGAACTGGTTCAGGAACTGGGCAAGTTCATGGCAGTTTGTGGTTCGTGAAACATGATGGACCAGAAACTGCAATGAATTGCCATTTTCGTGGTTCATGCCCATCTCTGTTCAACACACATACAAATAAAATGTATACTGTATACAGACTGGATGTGCATTCACTGTAACTTGTGAACAGGGTTTTAGTCTTTCACAGATGCAACCCCAATTCTGCAATAGAAGGATTACTGAGATATTGTATGAAATGATATAGGATGGAGAGAGATTCTGAGAGCAAATGTTGCTCCCATAGAGGTTAGAGAGAGTGAGCATAAAGACAGGAAGAAAAGGAAGCAGGTGGGAGGAAGGAACATAGTCCCTGAGATTAGCATTCTGGGTAAATAGCAGAATGGACAATGGAAAGAATACCGCGGAAATGACCTACCCACTTACTAGCTCCACAGCTCTGAAGCCCTGGTGTGCTTGGCACAAAGAGACACTGCACAATCTTTCATGTCCACTATGATGAACATACACCAAACCAATATTGAGCTTTTTAAAATTAGAAGCCTATGTATTTCATGCAGTGAAGGTAAGAATGCATTCATGAATTCTAGTTTATGTCACTTTTTATTTTAGGTTCTGTTACCCATAAAGTGACCAATAAAACAACACAATATAGCTACCTGATGCTATAGAAGTTTGCAGTTCATCTCATAAAGTTGGAGATACCATGCAGGTATCTTTTATGGGCCCAGCTTCACAAAGGTGTTCTTCCAAGGAAATGATTTTTTTAAAGCAGATTTGTAGTTTTAAAAACAGTGCAGTGTTAAAGCCTGGGGATGTGGTTGCGCTGTTGGTTACCAGGATTCCCTGTTCAATCATGAATCTTAACCCCAGAGCAGTACGAGATGGAAAAATCACATAAAGCCAAAACTTTTTGCTACTTTTATATGTATTACCTGTCTCTAGAATTTTCTAGGGACATTTTTAATCTCTTAGATGTTGTACAGAATAAATATTTCAATATCCAAAATAACTGCTGAGAATTTACAAATATGTATCCACTAGAAACAAAGCCCGTTGTGGGGGGAAATACAATGGGCTCTAGAAAAGGGAAAGCACGCAGGCAGGCATTCTCTTCCTCCATCACTGATCCCGGCTGATGAAGGAGGGGGGTGGGCATTGCCACTTGATCCAGACCTGATCTCAGCAACATGAAGGGGTGGTGGGCTTTGCTACCTGCTGCACATCTGTTACAGGCTGAGTAAAGGGGGGCAGGCATTGCCATCTACTCCGTTCCTGATCCCAGCCGGGAGAAGGGAAAATGGGCATTGCCTTCTGCTCTGCACCTGATTACGGCTGGGTGAAGGGGGGCAGGCATTGCTGCCTTCTCCAAGATGGATCCCAGCTGGGTGAAGGGAGGGTAGCCATTGCCACCTGTTCCCTGCTGGGTGAAGGAAGGAGTGAGCACTACCTCCTGATCCTCACCTGATCCCAACAGGCGAAGGCGGGAGGTGGGTTTTGCTACATGCTCCGCTCCTGATTCCAACTGGGTGAAGGGGGTGCGGGCATTACCACCTTCTCTGCTCCTGATTCCAGCAGGTTGAAGGGGGTGGAGATTGCAGCCTGCTTGGCACCTGATTCCAACAGGGTAAAGATGGGATAGGCATTGCCACCTGCTCCATGCCTTATTCCAGTAGGTTGAAGGAGGTGGGCATTATGACCTGCTCCAGTTCTTGTCCCGGCAGGGTAAAGAGAAGAAGGGAATTACCTCCTGCTCTGTGCCTGATCCAACCCAAGAGAAGGTGCTGGGCAGGTATTGATACCTGCTCCACTCCTGATCCCAGCTGGGTGAAGGAGGCGATATTGCCATCTGCTGTGGTCCTGATCCCACATGGGAGAAGAGGGTTGGGCATTGCCACCTGCTCCGCTCCTAATACCAGCTGGGTTAAGGTGGGGGGTGGGTGGGCATTGTCACCTGCTGCACTCCTACTGCCAGTTATGATAAGGTGGGGGTGGGCATTGCCACCTGCTTCGCTCCTAATACCAGCTGGGTTAAGGCAGCAGCAGGCATTACAACTTGCTCTGCCCCTGATCCCAGCTGGCTGAAGGGGGCGGGTATTGCCACCTGCTTCACTTCTAATACCACCTGGGTTAAGATGGGGATGGGCATTGCCACCTCCTCTGCTCCTAATACCAGGTGGGCTAGGGTGGGGGTGCTTCATTCCTAAACACAGTTGGCTGAAGGGGGGGTGGGCATTGCCACCTGCTCTGCTTCTAATACCAGCTGGGTTAAGTCAGGGGGTGGGCATTGCCAACTGCTTTGATCTGAATACCAGCTGGGTTAAGGCAGGGGCAGGCATTACCATCTGCTCCGCTCTTGATCTGAGCTGGCTTGGGGGGGGGCAGGAATTGCCATGTGCTCCACTCCTAATACCACCTGGGTTAAAGTGAGGATGGACATTACCACCTCCTCCACTCCTAATACCAGCTGGGTTAGGGTGGGGTGGGCATTGCCACCTGCTCCACTCATAACACCAGCTGAGTTAAGACAGGGGGCAGTCATTGCCACCCGCTCTGTTTCTAATACCAGCTGGCTGAAGGGGAGTGGGCATTGTCACCTGCTCCTCTCCTAATACCAGCTGGGTTAAGGCAGGGGTGGGCATTATTACCTGCTCCATTCTTGATCCCAGCTGGCTGAGGGGGGACAGGAATTGCCATGACTCCACTCCGAATACCACCTGGGTTAAAGTGGGGATGGACATTACCACCTCCTCCGCTCCTAATACCAGCTGGGTTAGGGTGGGGGTGGGCATTGCCAGCTGTTACTCTCCTAATACCTGCTGTGTTAAGGTGGGGGATGGGCATTGCCACCTGCTCCTCTCCTAATACCACCGGGGTTAAGGTAGAGAGTGGGCATATCTACCTGTTCTGCTCCTGATCCCAGCTGCGTGAAGAGGGGGAGGGCATTGTCACCTGCTCTCCTCCTGATCCCTGGTCCACCAGAGTATATAGTGAGTTCTCTGAAACACACTTACTCGATTATATAGTAAGATAAGAATTCGCAAATTGGTATCAATATTACCTGTCTACAACTGAAATGACTACAAATATAGTGTAGGGCCTACACCATACTTAAACTATGTGTAAGTGTTACTAGGACTCCAACTACTCAGAGATTCTAGGGACAATAGGTTAATGGTCTCTGAAGGAAAGGTATAAGGTTAGAGCAGAAGGAAAAGGGAAGAAGCAGATTCTCTTGCAGAGAAATCCTAAAAATGTGATCTTATTTGAGGGCATTTGTCCCATTTCTGTGCATTAAAGCCTGGATTAGCAGATCCTCCAAATCATGTTTCTGCTAATGGAAATGGGGGTAATTTTAATAAAGCCATATCTCCCCAGGAGAAGCATTTTGAGAATCATTTGGGGCTACAGTGGGAGGGGAAGGAATGGAAGTCCAATTCCACTGATGGAAATTCTTCTCATTTGCAGAAATTTACCACAGAATCCAAGTCACTTTGAACTGAGGCTGAAAAGACATGGCTTCTGAGGAAATCAGCCATTGAGACAGCCATCTTTCCTGCCTGAGGAAGAGTATGTGAGTGGAGCCATGGGGGGGGGGGGGGGAGAGCAGTCAGCCTCTGAAGCCAACAGATCGTTCCTTCCCTTTACTAGTGGAGAGGATTTTCTTCAGAGTGCACCATCCCAGTTACTTTGTGTAATCTGCCTTAAGTCTCGGTGAGAAAGGTGGATGACGAATAATGTAAATAAAATAAAAAATGAACTGGAATGCATTGGCTTCCTTACTCTTCTCCCACACCCTTCCTGATCTTTTTAAATAGCTACAACCATAATTCTTAGCTTTGGGTGGGATATAGAGTTTCCAGCTCTGGCTTCCAGGTGAACCCAAAACCCCACCTGGAGGCTGGCCACCCTAGTGGGATGCATAAGATAAAGGATGCAGGACCACAAGAACTGTGATGGCACTACTAGAGATGCTATGTGAGGAAAAGGAATCTGGTCCAATAACTCCATTTTTTTTAAAAAACCCACTGCTTTCCACAATGGAGATCCAGTGTAGTATAGTGGCTAGAGTGAAAGACTAGGATCTGGGTGACTCAGGGCCAAGCTACACATGACGAATGACACTTGAACGGAAAGTGGATTGAGTGGAGGGCAAGTGAACAGGGAGAAATACACTTGCCGTTCAAGTGTCATTCGTCACGTGTAGCTTGGCCCTCAGGTTCATATTTCTGCACTCTGCCATGGAAGCCCACTGGATGAACTTGGGCCAGTCATAAAAAAACTCCGGGTTTAACCTACATCACAGGGTTTGTTGTGAGGGAAAAAATGGAGAAGCCACTTTGGCCTATATATATATATAGCCACTGAAGGAGAATGTAAGAAATGGGACATTATTGCATGGTAAGACACAAGATACTTGCATCAATGACAGTGAAATCCTAAACAGAGTTATTCTAAGTCCATTGATTTCAATGGGCTTAAACTGGAGTAACTCTGCTCAGGATTTCTCCGTGTCATAATATCAAGTTATACATACAATGGCTTGTAGCTTCCCAGTCTGTTCAGCCAAGGCTCCTTGGGCTAGTGGAACTCTTCAAATGTGGCTGAGTGCAGTGGCAGGAGGTAAACCACCAAACTGCAAAAAAAAACACCACCACCAACAACAACAACATTGAATTTATATACAGCCATTCAGGACAACTTAACACCCACTCAGAGCGGTTTACAAAGTATGTTCTTATTATCCTCACAACAATCACCCTGTGGGGTGGGTGGGGCTGAGAGAGCTTCAAGAAGCTGTGAGTGACTGACCCAAGGTCACCCAGCTGGCTTCATGTGGAGCAGTGGGGAATCAAACTCGGTTCTCCAGATTAGAGTCCTGCTGCTCTTCTTGACCACTATGCCAAACTGGCTCTCCAACTCTCTGTCATTGTGTGAGCACTGAATGCCACAATACTGCCACATTGTTTCTGTGAGAAAATTGATTTCAAAATTTGTAGCCATCTAAGATGCTGTGATCTGTGCTTAGATATCTGCATGTGGAGGTCCTTTTGAACGTTGATTTGTGCAAATGCATTGGTATGTTATTTTATATTGCCACGGTGCATCGTCAGAGCAACAGAATTCACTTCCCTACCTAGAAGCACATCTGTGTGAGGAATGACGAAAAGCCATTTCAGCAGATATGTATTTAAAGGCAGAGTCAAGGTGAGGTGGCTGAAGGCACCCGCAATTTATCACATCCCTCTCACAGGAAAGTGCATTGCTCTTCTCTCGCACATCTCTAATTGCTTTTTCTAAAGTTTTCGAAAGCTTCCTCTCCCACATCAGGGCGATAAATGTTTGGATCAGGAGAATAAAGTGCAAGAATATATAAACATATCCTTTCCCCCCTCAATCTCTTAGAAATGAAGAGTTTTGATAGGATATTATGCTGCTGACTTTTTTATGTGAAAAATATTTTATGTAAAGTCGATACTGAGAGTCACGCTGCAGCTGATGCGATGTAATAAAGAAAGCAGTTTTAAGCTATTTAGTTGTGCTGGCGTGCTTAACAAATATTGCAGAGCATATTATAGAGTGGAGGGTGTGGATAGGAAAACAATTGGATCGCAAAGCCAAACAGCTTCGCTATGCGGATGATACTTGAGAAATAACAATTAAAATGTTAACTGTTACATACAATTCCTAGGAGATATGAAGGTATTAAAATGAGGTATTCTTGAAACCAGCTGCGACATGGATCATATTTTACTCGGATTTAACATCTATGCACACCGCCTACAGCTTTATATCACGAACAAATACCTTCTGCGCAAGAAATCCAGTGACCGATAAGCTTGTAATTAAACAAACACTACATTTCCATAACGTCCCTGATGAAGGCCCTGTGGTTACTGGGACTGATGTTGCAGACTTGGCTTTTGGGAACTGTTTTGTGCTACAGGCTTGGCCGTTGTGGGAGCATGGCTGAGAAAAAGCAACAATAATGATTGTTGAGACCCCCCCTCATCTTCGCCTGCCCGAAGGTTCTGTCAATGTCATCACCCCTTCAGGGATGCGAAGGTAAAATTAACAAAACCTCTGAGGAGTGACCTCCACTGGCTATGTCTTTTTAAACTAAGCTCATGTAGACAGGTGAATTTGACAGAGCCTTTGGCTTTGCCTTTTTAAACTATGCTTCCTGGCTAACTTTGCATCTCCCTACACTTGAGCATCCTCGAGTAAGATGTTTTGCGTAGAGAGACTCTTGGTTGTTGATAAATGATTCTGTTCAAGTGCCCTTCAGAATTAGAAGAAGTGAACAGGAGGGAGTGTGCAGATACATGTCTGTGTGAGAAAGAAGCAAAGGTTTAGGTGCTAGGAGACAGATAATGAGCTGCTGTAGCATAGTGGTTAAGTGGTTCAGCTGCAAATCAGCACTCTACTGGTTTGAATTCCACTACTGCCATGAGCTCAGTAGGTGGCCTTGGATAAGCCACTCCTCTCAGCCCAGCTCCCCAGCTGTATTGTGGGAATAATAATAACAAGAACTTGTTCACCGCTCTGGGTGAGGCACTAATCTGTCTAGAAAAGCAGTTAGGATTGCCAGATGCATAGGGTTACTGGTGACGGGCAAACTCCTGGGGATTTGCCCTCTCGTCTGTTGATCGCTGAAAGAGTAAACTCCTGGAGCTTGCCTGCCACCAGCAGGCACCTCAGGAGCGCACACACAGCACATGTTCCTACCCAGTGTGGCAAAGTCACTTCCATAAGTGACATTGCACCAGCTGTGGGAGCATCCCTGTGCTCCATTTGGGGCTGATTTGGGCCCCCAACTGGCTGAATCCAAGCCCTGTGGAGCGCAGAAGCGCTCCTGCAACTGGAGTGTTGACGTCACTTATGGAACTGATGCTGCCACTCACACCGCGTGGTGATGTCACTTATGGAAATGATGTCATCACACCACCACTGGAGCAGACAAAGGAAAGTGCCAGGTCCCAACCATCCCAGTGGGAAGCTAGAGGGACCTGGCAACCCTACTTAAGCACTTTGGTTCAGGCTTGTAAGTAGGGATCTGCAAATCGGATTTCCGATTTGGGTAAACAACCAAATCGGACTCGATTCGCAAAGATTTGGGATTTCCGAATCGGGCCCAGCATCCTAGGTCCAGTTCGGAAACCCTGAATCTAAGCTTCTCAAAGTGATTCGTATAACTTCGGAAAGCTTTGGGACACGGGTTTTAAATGCCCCTTTCCGTGCTATTGCCAAGAAGCTGACAGCTGCAGTGAAAAGGCCCTTTAAACTCCTTCTGGGAGGATTCCGCCCATGACTCAGATGGAGTTTAAAGGGCCATTTCGCCACCGCTTGCATTGCAAATGGTGGCGAAAGGGCATTTCCACGTTCCACATGGGTTGCGTGGGCAGGGGCGGGTATCCCTCACAACCCAGATGGAGTTTATTTTTTAAAAATTAATTTTTATTTGTTTTCCATAAAAAAAGAAAGCAAGGAAGGGAAGTAGATTTGAAGAAAGGGGGAGGGGAGGGGAGGGGAAAGAACAAAAATCACACTATATAGTCTGCTTGTAGCAGTACTCTACACTAGAGATGGTCACAAACTGCATTATGAACTTCAAAAACCCACGAAATTGGCGATGGCGCAATCGTGATCCGGTGGTTCGTGATTGTCCACAGCCAATTGTCCACAGCATTTGGGAGAGGCCTGGTTTGGTGCGTTCGGCCACTGTTCGGGAAGCCAGACACTCAGGCGCCAGCAATCAATTCCCCTGGCAACGGAGCCAGGGGAATGCCTGAACTCTGTCTGCACTCCTTCTGTTGCCCTGGAAACCTGAATGGAAGCCCAGCTTACCTTGATCGGCAGGTCTTCATTCCAACCACGGAGCTGCAAAGTGGTTACAAGTTGGGAGAAGACACCCAGGGGAGGGAGGGGGAAGGGGGTGTCCTGTAGCCACGGGCACCCCAATCTCATCCCTGCAAACCCTGATAGGCAGCTCTGACGGCCAAACACCGACCTCCTGCATTGCTCAATGGGACCTGTGCTTATAAATAGCCATGGGCTCCCAGGCTGGGTTTCACTTTCAGCAAGCAGTGGAGTGGGACAGAGCTCTTGCTTGCCACTTGCTAGCCTTTGGGGAGAGAGACTGAGGGCCAAGCTACAAGTGACGAATGACACTTGAATGGCAAGTGGATTGAGTGGAGGGCAAGTGAACAGGGAGAAATACACTTGCCATTCAAGTGTCATTCGTCACTTGTAGCTTGGCCCTATGAGTATAATTGAGCTTGGATTTTTGTGGGAGTTTCCTGGGGGCCTTGGATTGGAGAGGATATAACTCCAAGACCCCTTTTGCAATCTTGTCCAAACTTGGGTGATGGCTGTAGGAGAGCCTGCAAACGACTTCCCGGGACTATGGGCTCTCTAAGTGCCACGGGGGCCATCCCACGCCCCACAAACCATGAACCACGAACCGGTTTGGTAACGGAAAATGTTCGTTGTGGTTTGTGATCTCGGGATCGTTGTCGGCACCAAACTGCGAACCGCTGGCTCATTAATTTTTTTGGGTTCGTGCCCATGTCTACTCTACACATCTACATATCATTTCATACTACAGTTCAGTCGACTGTGGGGCAAGCTACACATGACGAATGACACTTGAACGGCAAGTGGATTGAGTGGAGGGCAAGTGAACAGGGAGAAATACACTTGCCATTCAAGTGTCATTCGTCATGTGTAGCTTGGCCCTGAGATAGTTTGAAAACAAGTTACATTAGAGTCTTCATATCTTTAATACATTCAAGTCCTTATATTTATTTTTAACCCAATTATAAAATACAGTCCATGGTCCAGCAATGTCTTCTTCTATTTGTCCTTTCAATAATGAAGTTAATTTGTCAATTTCTGCACTTTCCATTATCTTCACTACTAATTCTTCTTGCAAAGGTTTTATTTGACGTTTCCAGTAATACGCTAATAGAATTCTAGCCACTGTTACTGCATGTATAATGAAGTATTTCCGGTCCTTACTCAGTTCATCTGGAATGCCGTTCAGCAAAAACAACTCTGGTTTGAAAGGTATTGAAATCTATAAAATTATTTGTACTAATGTGTGCACCATTATCCAAAATTTATGTATGTCTTTACAGGTCCACCACATATGGTAGAACGTTCCTGCATGTTTCCTACATTTCCAACATCTATTTGACATATTTTTATACATTTTAGTGAGACCCAGATTGAGTTTAAAGGGCCCTTTTAAGGTTTTAGACAGGAGCATGGGGACCTAGAAGAAATTTTTTTAGGTGATAGGCTAAAAATTATCTCTAAGATATAGAAACTTTTGTTGAAATGGTACACGGAGGATGAAACAGTTAAAGTTCAAATGGTAAAATGGGCAATGAATTTTAATAGAGAAATTACAATGGACACTTGGGAATATCTTTGGAGAAACACAATGAAAATTTCGACAGCTACTAGTCTAAAAGAGAACGGCTATAAGATGATGTACAGATGGTATTTAACACCAAAAAAATTAGCAAATGCCAACAATCAAATGTCAAACAAATGTTGGGCATGTAAAAAACATGAAGGTTCAATGCATCATATGTGGTGGACTTGTGAAAAAGCTTAGCTATTTTGGTCTAAGATTTTTGCTGAAATGTCATCAATTTTGAAAAGTAATATAGCAAAAAGCCCAGAACTGTTATTATTGGGATTAAATATGGAAAATGTTAATGTTAGGGATAGAGTCCTGGTTTATTACATGACAGTGGCTGCAAGACTACTGTATGCTCAACACTGGAGACAGGAGGAGCTACCAGAAATTCAAGATTGGATTCAGAAATGGTTGCACATGGCGGAAATGGACAAATTAACAAGGAAATTGAGAGAACGAAATCCAAGGGAATTTGTGGAAGATTGGGGTAAACTGAAAAAATATTTAGAAAAGAAATGGGACGTGAAAGATCAGTTGTGGTCTCTTGATAACTATTGAGAGATTTAGAAGTATAAGATAAAACTTTGCCTTAAACAATAGGGGAAAAGCAACTTAGACTAGAGTTAGTTATTAGGGGAAAAGGGGTCAGAGTGCTGTTGGGAGTCAATAAGGGAAAAGGGGAGGGGGTGGGATAACATATATTAAGAAAAGGGGTATATTTGTTGTAAAACGTTTTTGAAATGTATGTGAACCCATCCAATAGAAATTTTCTAAAAAGGGGGGGGGCTTTTGACACCCCTTGTATTGCAAGCGGTGGTGAAAGGGCCCTTCTGCGCGCCACCTGGGTCATGGGGGGGATTCCCCCGTGACACAGATGGAGTTTAAAGGGCCCACCGCAACCCCCACCAAGCAGCTGATCTGTGCTGGTGGGGTTTGAACTCCCCCCTGACACTTATTTCATCCGATGGGAGGGGGATGAGGGGGATCCCTCCTTCCCCTCCCTTTGGATGAAATAAGCAGCAGGGGTAGTTTGTCAGTGTGCTTTAAATCTTTACAGAGCACACTGAAGCGGGTCAAACAAGGGACTCCCAAAGTGGCTTGCTGCTTCGGGAATCCCTTTTTTCCGACCCTTTTTTCTGCTTCGGGTTTCCCGAAGCATGTAACCCAATTTTTTTTTTTGCACACCCCTACTTGTAAGTTCTCACAGGCCCAGTTCTGGCTTGCCACTCTGGGAATGGAATGAGCAGGCTCCTTAATTAATTGCACCTGCAGCCTGTTGTTCCAGATCAAAATGTCCTTGGGTGGAAGGGAGTCTCAGCTCCGCTCACTCTCCCTTCATTTCTCAGGCCTAGCAACACTGATATTGAAGTGTGCCCTGATTAAGTGACAGTCCTAGAAAAGATGGCTCCTCACTGCACTCTGAATCTGACACGCTCTCACTTGGAGACCTGGTTTGATAATTCTATTGCTACCTTTACACCATCAGCATGTGCAAGACTTTGCTCCATATCAAGCCCTACAATGACCAGAGCTTCCTGGACTTTGTTGTGAATACGAGGAACTTGAAGCTACTTCAGAAAAAAGCATGTCTGCCAGCTTTCATTTCTAGTCAGATAGTTTTAGCTAGAAATAGATAAGTTGTTATTTTATTGCCTTCTGCTTGTGCCTTATAGAGTTGTTCCTGCCCTGTACACGCTCTCATGAATTAATAAACAACACTTATATTTAAGCCTGTGTCCTGAGTTTCTGACCACTTGTATGCAAGTTCACCCAGAGAAACAAACCCAGACTGGGAAGTCTCAATACATTTGGAGACCTCAGCCCTCCAGAGGGCTACTAGGGGTTCTGAGCGGCTGTAATCTGCACTTAGAAATGGTAGTCGAGGGTTGAACATCAAGACAATGGATAAAGTCTATAACTGACAACATTTATATGGCACACTCAGCCACACAGATGGAGAATGATTATTGGGAGTATAAACCACCACCACCCCCTCCCATAAAGAGTGTGATATCCAGTAAACTGTTATGTTTCATTGATGTCTGTTATGAATCAAATTTTTATCCCACCCTTTCTCCGTGGAGTTATTGACAGTGCATGTTTCTCTCCCCCCATTCATTCACTTTCACAGCGGTCTGGCTGAAAATCACTGATCCAAGGTCACCCCTTTAAACTTTATGATCAAGTGATAAACTGAACAAAGTTTTCCCCAGTCTTGGGGCCAAACCACATGATATGATTGGCCATGAATTGGGTTGCAGCTCCCCAATCCGACTCACTTTTCCCACAGAAGTCACAGCAGTTAAGATCAACTTAATTCCCAGAGTGAAGCAGTGTCTAATTTGGATTACAAACATTGCACCTACAGGTGTGAGGATGTTATTTCCAGGAGTGACATCATCATGCCCGGCAGCGGGCAGGCTCCTGCCTTTCATGGGAGTCAAATTTGGCCAAAATTGGCCCCTGTGAAGGACACGCTGGGCATGATGACATCACTCCAAGAAGTGACATCATTGTGCTGTGCTGGGAGCACGCACATGAGGAATCTTGAAAGGTGAGTGCCATCTCCCCTCCCACCGGAAGGGTAAGTGGACCTGGACACCCTACTTTCACCACTGCCTCACACCACACACTGTTTCTCACCACCAGCCCTCTCACCTCTCTCCACATACCCATCCCAGGAGATAGAGCAGCAAATGTGTCTCCATGTCTCCAAGCATCTCTCTAAACACTGTGGCAAGTTATGCATGTCTAATAGTGCTTCCATGAGAAACAAAGAGGGAAGGACTATTATGTGCTCCAGGTCCTAGAAGGTTGAGGGGATGGCTGGGTAGGGTAATGTGGCACAAGGTGGCCTTAGTCCACCATCTCATTACAGATCTTGCCATGGCAATTTTACTTTTCTTCACAAGTCTTTATTGAGGATGGTATGGATCCTTCAGTGTTTCTTTCCTATGGGCCATGTTGAGAATCCTAGATAGAAACTGTGCTCTGAAAAGTGTTAAACAAGCCTGGTTTTTTTTTAAAATTCCACACCATGGAAATGGTGTGTGCTTTAACCAGAGCTACAGTGAACCAGAGAGGTGGGGTTGGAACCCCCAATTCTTCCACTTCACCAGGCTATCCCTACTGCTTTCTACAGAGGTTGGACACTCGATATTGGTGTGGAAATCATTAACTCCTGTAATCGGACATTAATTCCCCCTTTCGCATTTGAACGTAAAACCAGGCCTCAAATAAGTCCATCCCAGTCCCAATTGAATGAAAAAGATGGTATTGTGTTTGTGTGATTGTTTTGTAAAAAGAAAAAAAGAAGCGCCTTTAAACAGTCCAGCAGGAGAGCAAGATAGCAAGTTTCAGTCCAGAAGGATTTGAAGTAAAAGACGAGACAAAACAGGAGGGGGAAAACAACCCTGATCTTGTCAAACAACCCAGACAATCTAGTATGTCTAAGCCTCGTGGGGAAGCCAGGAGCTCTGGGTTAATAAAAGAGTAAAGCATCGAGCACTTCTGAATAGAAAAATAATCTAGTAGCTATTCAAGGCCTCTTCTCTTTATAAGAAAGATCAATCACTTGGCAGGGAGACAATGTAAACATACAATATTTCCCCAGGAAAACTCACTCTGTTAGTGTTCGGGGTTCATGGAAGCGAGAGTTACTTCACATCAAAGGGTAATAATATCTCACTTTCTGTATTTCTTTCTAATCCTCATTCATCCCCTCCTTCCCACTTGCTAAAAGGTTAAGAACAACTCAATTTATCTGACCCTACAACAAGGAGAGAATGCTTAATACTATGAACATACAGATTTTTCTGAGGTTTTGTTAGGAATATTTTCCCCCTTTGACCACTGATACACCAAAGCATACTTGATGCATTAAATGGCACCTCCCCTGCTTTGCAAACACCATGCTATGACATATGGCAAACCTTTGGGTCTTATGCTGTTTTCAAGTTCAGCATTGCTGGTTTGCAGGATGATACCAGAGTCAGGACCTATAAATAAGTAAGTTCTCTGCCCCCTGCCCAGCATCTGGCAAATTCCTTAAACCAGAAGTTAGTGTAGAATCCAGCCACATAATGAAATATGAGCAGAACCCACAGATTTGAGTGTGCAAAGTTTTTGTAGAGAACAGAATGGATTTGTTCCACTCCACCAATACTCTAAGCTACAAAGGAAAAGATAGGATTTAAGCTGACCTCTTTGGAAGTGCCTAGCTTGGAAGACCTCTACACCTGACTAGACATGGGCACGAACAACAATATGAACTAAAAAAACCCACAAAGAGCCCAATCAGCTGTTCATGAACAAGCTGTTCATGAGGCCCCATTCTAAACGAACAGGTGGTCGTTGCCAGCCTAGTTCGTTGCTGTTCGTCAAGCCAGTCAGTCTGGCACCTGCAATCAATTCCCATGGCAACTCAGGCAGGGATTGTCTGAACTCTGTTTGAACTCCTGCTGTTGCCCTGGAAACCCCAATCTAAGCCCAATTTAGCTTGATAGGCAGGTTTTCCTTTGAAGTGTGGACTGGAGCTCCAAATTTGTTACAAGAGGAAAAGACCAGGGGGGAGGGGAGCTCCCAGCTTTGGCTTTCAGGGAGAGACAGCTGCTGTTAGAGAGACAGGGTGAGTGCATTGGAGCTTGAATTTTCTTTGTGTGTGGTGGGATAGGGATCTACCTCTTCAGGTTCCAGGACTGCTGCCAGACCCTGGGGCCAAGCTATTATTTATTATTGGTACCTTTCCTGCTGCCTGCTCAGGTAGGGCTTCTGGGATTGGTGCAGTAGTGTTCTTGATGGCTGGAGGAGAGCCTGAGGGTCCCCACAAACAACGAAAAACAAACATGTTCGTGACAGGATCATGTTCATCAGTGTTCATTGTTCATGGATGGCAACGAACAATGAACACCCTGTTCGGGTTTTTTTTCTGTTCATGCCCATGTCTACACCTGACCCCTCTGTGCATTGACTGAGCATGCTGACTGCACTTCCTGCCTCTGATCCAGGCCATATGGCAATTCCTGGGGAACCTATGTCACTTCTGTTTAAAGGACAAAACAAAACTGGAAGTGATGTGATGTTGCAGCCAGCACCACAAACCCCATAACTCTGCCCACAGCTCTCCCACTGGTTGCTAAGGGAGTGCCTGGCAACCCTAGAGACACCCCCCATTTACTAATATATGTGTTTGTGACTCATTATTATTGTTGCTGTTGTGTTTTGATTTGCCAAATGGTTCCACATGGTGGAATTGCTCTGATGATTTTGCTCTGGTATAGCATTCAAACCAAAGTGGGTGTTGTTGTTTTTTGGAGCTGCTACATGAGACCAGCCTGTACTAGTGCACTTTCTGGGTTTTCCACTGCTTTGCTGTAATCACTCTCAATCCTGGTTTGATGTGATCTTTATGGAAAGATTGCAATCAAAATGCCTTTTCACACAGTGTGGAGGTGACAGCATGCATTGTCAAAGGCCTCACTCACACTGGGTCCATGGTAGCCATTTTCCCCAATACCACTGGAGGGCTTTTTTCCAGGCTATTTCTTTCAGCAATTGCTCTATCACTATAGTGCAATCACATTATAAAGATCAATTGCTGTGCTCTACTAGTTCTGCAGAAATTCCAGCTATCATTCATATTTTAAAAAGGAAATCTCTAAGCCTTTTTGGTCCAAAGATGGACCTTGCCCTTTAGATTTTCATGGAGGAGAGAGTGACGAAATGGAAGGTTCATACTCAGCAAATCTCTCAATTTCAGTGCTAGAAGGAAGGGTCAGAGAAAGTCTTGGCCTCTATGTCCTGTTTGTTGCCCTCCAGGGCAACCAGTTGTCATTGAAATAGGATGCTCGACTAGACTGACCACTAGTCTGATCCAGAAAGCTCTACTTATGTTCTTATCTCTGCAATAAATAGGGTTGGATTTGTTTTTGTCAGTCAACCATGCTAGTAAGGGGAGAAAAGAGCAGGCATGCTAGTGCAGATAGGGTTGCCAGCTCCAAGTTGGGAAATTCCTGGATATTTGGGCAGGGGGTGGAGTCTGGAGAGGGTGGGGTTTGGGGAGGAGAAGGACCTCAGGTAGGGTTGCCTGGTCTCTCTAAACTCGGGGCAGGTGATGGGAGATCTGGCACTCACTTTTTTAGACTTGTGCATGTGCACAAAGCATGTGTGCTCCCAGACTCCGGGAAGTGATTTCATTGCACAGGCCTTGTGCTACAACTGGGAGTGCTCCTGTGCTCTGCAGCGAGCTGATTTTGGCCTGCTTGGGGCTAAAGTCAGCCCACTACAGAATGCGGGAGCACTCCCAGGAATGGAATGATGGGCTCTGGAGTGCTCCTGTGCTTTGAGGTGGGCTGATTTTTGCCCCAAACAGGCCCGAATCAGCCCACTGCATAGTGCGGGAGCACTGCCAGGAGGGCCCTGGGGAGCTCTTGCCCTTTACAGTGGGCCAATTTAGATGTCAAACACACCTGATTTATACTGTTTGGGGCCCAAATTGGCCCACTGAGGAGCACGGAAGCACACTGTACCACCCAGGAGCTCACCCCAGGAGACAAGTTCCCCCACCTTTTCCCTTGCCAGCCAGGTAAGTGGGGGCTAGGGGCGGAGGGTGGGAGCAGGGGATCCCTCGCCCCCAGTGGGGGACTGGCAACTCTAACCTCAGCAGTGTATAATGCCTTAGAGTCCACCCTCCAAAGCAGCCATTATCTCCAGAAGAACTGGTTTCTGTAGCCAAGATATCAATTGTAGTTCCAGGTGATCTCCAGCTACTACCTGGAGGTTGGCAACCCCGACTGGAGTGTGTGTGTGTGTATGTGTGCACGCGCTTGTGTGTGTGCATGTGCGTGTGCGTGTCTTACCCTACAGCTCCCTTAGCACAGTATGGAGAAAAAAATGGGGAAAGAAATTCATAATGGATCCTTTTTGAGGGCTGTATCAATCAACTATATCTGAAAAATAAGCTTGCTAGCATTGAAAGCAGAAGCAAAAGTTTCATATTTGAATGAGAAAATGGCCAGTGTTATCCTTCAAGCTACTTTAAATAATTTATTTCCACTTGAGAACATGCTTAATCCCATGCTAGTTACCGGGATGTAGAAATCAATAGGCTGTTGGTGTAGTTTCTGGATCAAAACTTGAACTGTGATTTTCCACCCAAACAACCCTGGGAAATCAGGTGTACTGAGAAGCAAGCAATTTTTAAAAAGCAGTCAAGGCTTGGAAGACAGATTCTGTCCAAAGCTCATTCCATGAAACTGATTCTTAAATTTAAACTATGCTTTAAAATAAGTTCCTCAAGCAAATGTCTGCTTTAACACTAAAGTTACACTTCCTTCAGGTGAGAACAGCCATCCTCATACCTCCAAAGAAAATACTTTGTAATTCTCGTACAGCTTTCCAAGAACACAAATCATCTCTTAACAGAGGCAAAGAGAGAAGGGGCGCAACCTTAACTTATGAAACTTTCCACAGGTTCACCTCTCAGACTGATGGACTTGGGTTTTTAGCTGTTGGCTTCCTTTCAAACACCTGCTAGATATTTTCTTGTAACCAAAGTTCAGCAACGACAACCTGGCAGAATGGGTCTCTAAGGAGTTTAAAAATATACTCATTAAATGGTTTTTGTACTTCGTTTTTTTTTAAAAAACCCTAAAACATGAAATGTAAATCTTCCTCTGAAAGTCAGAAGGTGTTTAAAAAAGAAGATAGGTTAATTGGCTTGTCTAATGGTAGTTAAATTAAGAAATGAATCAAACTGTTTAAAATCACTTGTCAACCTGGACATATGGATCTGCTTTATACCAAGCCTGGCCTCTGGTCTATCAAGAACATTATTGTATCCTTTCTGACTGGCAGAGGTAACGGCTCTTCAATGTGTCAGGCAGGTGTCCTTCCCAGTCCTGCCACATGATCTCTTTTTTACTGGAGATGCCAAAGTCTGAACATAGGATTTTCTACAAGTAGACTAAAAAAGCTGGACTCCTGAGCTGCGGCCAATTCTCCATCATCAGAAAGCTGATGAAATCCATGTTGTAAAATACATTCTAGAGTACACAGATCAGATTGTGGGTGATAGCAGCATGTAGGGTTGCCAAATCTGACTTGGGAAATTCCTGGAGATTTGGCAGTGGAGCCTGGGGTGGCATGCATTTGGGGAAGGGAGGGACCTCAGTGGATATAATGTAGTAGAATCCACCCTCCAAAGTAGCTATTTGCTCTCCGGGGGAACAGAGCTCTGTGGTCTGGAGAGCAGTTGTAATTCTGGGAGATCTCCCGGCCCCACATGGGAGTTGGCAACCCTATTAACATGTCTTGATAACATCTAATAATGATGGTGATCATTAACATCTGTCCAGAGAAATAGTAAAATCCTCACTCCCTAGACCACCACTAAGATGACTTGCTCCTCAAAGAAGGTGGGAAATTACATGATTGAACAACCTTCCACAGGAAACTCCCTCCCCCTCCCACAGACACAAACAAAATAAATATATTAGATATCCTGGTATCGTTTTATTGCTCCATCCACTGTTTACTTGCTGTGGTGGGCATACAACCATGTGGAGAGCTTGTCATCACAGACAGATAGATATAGACCCTTCTCCCTATGGTCAGTACATTTGGGCTAGCATCAGTCTGGCATGGCTGTACATGATCACAGCCTGGCAGAAGCCCATTTCCAGCTAGAGGATGCTGGTTTGATCTCCCATTTCCTCAAATGGGAGAAATGCCTCATGACACTGAAAGAAACCGGCAGCAGGATGATTGTGCTCTTCTGCTTTTTCCAGGCCCAGAGGCTCCACAACACTATAGACTGTAGAAGCTTCTGGGGAAATCTCTCATTTCCTGGAGAAAAGAGGTTTTTTGGGGGGGCAGAACTTGCCTTGCCAGTCCCCAGTGGGGGCGGGGAATCCCTGCCTCCAGCTTCTGCCTCTCGCCTCCTCTCACCTGGCAGATGGGGAGGAGGTGCAGGAATGGGGGGGGGGAAGCAAAGTCTAGAGCACCTCTGCATTGCACCAGGAATGATGTCATTCCTGGCACCATACAGAAGTGATGGGTCATGCCAGAAGCTGATTGAGTAAAAATTGGCCCTCAAATTAGTGTTTGGAGCTGATTTTTAATCAACCTGCCCCTGGCCCAACCCATTATTTCCTTGTCACACCAGGAATGACATTATTCCTGGCACAAGGTGGGAGTGTTCCAGAGCACACACATGCTGCATGCACAAGGTAAATGCCCCCATGCATGACTCCCCCCTGCATATGGTTGCCAAGTCCCTATTCCCTTTGGGGAGGATGGGGGATCTGGCACTTACCTTATGCCAGCAGAATGCAAAGCGTGTTTGCACTCTGGCGCCTGCGTGACAATGTCACTCTTGGAAGTGATGTCATAGTGCCAGCCACAGGAGTGCTCCTGCACCATGTGTGGGGCGAATTTGGTCCATTTGGCGCCTCAAACGAAGCATGCAGCCGGCATGACAACATCACTTGGTCACGTCTCCGGGGATATTCCTGGGGTGCCTGCTGGTGGCAGGCGACCTCCGAGGGCTTACCACTTCCTGCCAATCACTGGCAGATCAGCAGGCAAGCAGGCAAAGCCCTGGGAGTTTGCCCGCCACCAGCAGGCACCAGAGAACCCTACCCCTGAGACCCCCCATCTTTCACTGTCACCCTCCAGGACCTGTCAACTTTAGGAAGAACAGTGACTCTTGTCACACATTTCTTACATTCACTGGCACTGGTGGAACTCTGAGGAGTGCAAGCAAGTCACACTTGGCTCCTTCCAGCAATGCAGGGAGAGAAAAGGAGCTGCAGCTGGGGACAAAGTTGGCCATGCCAGGGTGGTAGAGGAGGATACTGCAGCTGTGATGGAGGGGCTGAATGACACCCTATGCCCAAGAGCCCAGGCCTCTATTCTAACTTTTCTTTTACAGATTTCTGAATATATGCAGCTGGATGGGTTAAAATTCTCACAGTGTGGGTAGACTGTACTGACGATAGACATCATATGTGGCTGTGGCCCCACTGTGCTAAATCAGCCCTTGGTAGCTGGCCGTCTCTATTTCCCCATTTTGGCAAGTATGCAGATGCTTAAGAACTATTCCTAATCTGTAAAAATAGAAAAGAGTCCAGTAGCACCTTTCAGACTAACCAACTTTACTGTAGCATAAGCTTTCGAGAATCACAGTTCTCATCTTCAGATGCACGGAGGGTAAGAAGAAACTGGTCATATATATAGATATATAGGCAGCATCCAGAAACCAGTGGGAGAACACTTCAATCTATCAGGACATTCCATCAAGGACTTAAAGGTCACTGTAGTTCAACAGAAACCTTTCAAAAACAGAATCCAAGGGGAAGCTGCTGAATTGGAATTCATATGTAAATTTGACTCAGTCTGGCTTGGGCATTGTCATCTGCTCCACATCTGATCTGCCTGACCTTGGCCATGTGAAAGGGTGGTGGGCTTTGCTACCTGCTCCATGCCTGATACATGCCAGGTAAAGGGGGGCATTACCTCCTGTTCTGTGCCTGACTACAGCTGGGTGAAGGGGGGCAGACATTGCCACCTGCTCCGTGCCTGATCCTGACAGGTTAAAGTGGGCGGTGGGCTTTACTACCTGCTCTGCTCCTGATCCCACCTGGGTAAAGGGGATGTGGGCATTGCCACCTGCTCTGCTCCTGATTCCAGCAGGTTGAAGGAGGGGAGGCATTGCTGCATGCTTGGTTCCTGACTCCGGCAGGGTAAAGACAGAGTGGGCATTGCCATCTGCTCAGTGGCTTATTATGGTAGGTTGAAGAGTGCGGGCATTTCAACCTGCTCTGCTCCTTATCCCAGCTGGATAAAGGGAAGAAAGGCATTGCTTCATGCTCTGCACCCGATCCCAGCCAGGTGAAGGTGCGAGGTGGACATTGCCACCTGCTCCACTCCTGATCCCAAATGGGTGATAGGAGGGTGTGGGCATTGCCACCTGCTCCACCACTAATACCAGCTGGGTTAAAGCAGGGGAGGGCATTGCCACCACAGGCTCTGTTCCTAGTGAATATATATGAATCAACATACAGAAATAAATGGTTTGATTCTGAATGTAAAATGATGAAAAGAAGCATTTGGCAACTGCACTAGGAGTTTAAAAGAGATAACACACTAAATAGCTTAAGAGAATTACTTGGGTTAAAAAAAAGATACAAACAACTGATATGGGAGAAAAAGAGGGAAGAAAAGTATGAAGGGATGGTGTCTTCTGATTAAGTCATTTAACAACAATGATTTATCCGGCTTCTGGAAAACTATGGCTACTGCTATGAATTTGCGATCTAATTTACCTTTGTCAAAAAGAGTCCAGTAGCACCTTTAAGACTAACCAATTTTATTGTAGCATAAGCTTTCGAGAATCAAGTTCTCTTCGTCAGATGCATGATCCGATGATTTACCTTTGTGTATTTCTGCTGCTCGTTGGATGATACTCTTTAAGGAACTATTTTGAGTCTCCTGTGATACTGTGATAGAGGATATAATGCCCGAGGATCTCCTTAACTGGACTCTGGTATCAGAGAATCATATATGTATGAGAGCCAATATGGTGTAGTGGTTATATATGTATGAGAGCCAGTTTGGTGTAGTGGTTATATATGTATGAGAGCCAGTTTGGTGTAGTGGTTAAGAGCACAGGACTCTAATCTGGAGAGCTGGGTTTGATTCCCCACACCTCCACTTGAAGCCAGCTGGGTGACCTTTGGTCAGTCACAGCTCTCTCAGGGCTCTCTCAGCCCCACCCACCTCACAGGGTATTTTGTTGTGGGGATAATAATAGAATACTTTGTAAACCACTCTGAGTGGGCATTAAGTTGTCCTGAAGGGCGGTATATAAATCGATTGTTATTGTTATTGTTATTGTTATTGTTATTGTTATTGTTATTGTTATTGTTATTGTTATTGTTATTGTTATTGTTATTGTTATTGTTATTGTTATTGTTATTGTTATTGTTATTGTTATTGTTATTGTTATTGTTATTGTTATTGCTAAGATCCAGCAAATGCATCATGGTAAAGCTTCTGGCACAGATCTATTGACCTATTCAAGATAAATCCTGTTTGGTGCAGCAGTATATTAGCTCCAGTCGTCTCCCAGATTAACCAAAAGGGTGATATTCATCCCATCTGGAAGCATTCTGTAATTATTCCAATCTGTAAAAAAAAGGCAACAGGCTTGATCCTGCTAATTATCACCCAGTTAGCCTTCTGTCATCGTTTGGGAAATCATACACTTCCCTTTTACATCAAAAATTACTGGAATGGATTGAGACCAATAAGATTTTAGGCTGGAAATAAACTTGCTTTAGAAGAGGATTTTCCACCACTGATCACTGTTTAATTCATGCTCATTTACCAGAAAAGAATACAGCCTCCCCGTGGGGAAAGCTGTATGTTGCCTTTTGACTCAGTGAGTAGGACAAAGCTACGGGAGAAACTGGAGGGCTCAACAATTGATAAAATACTACTCTAGTTAATCAAGATATTATATACTAATACCACCATACAGGTTTGCTGCATTAGAGAAGGGCAACTTTCAGAAAGCTTTCACTTGGATAGGCAGTTTAGACAAGGTTGTTTGCTTGCCCCATTTCTTTTCAGCCTATATCTAAATGATCTGATGTTGTGCCAGCTTAATTTCACTGAATAAAATTAAGTGTATGGTTGGAGTGATATCTCACTTCTTTTTTACAAGGAGAGGAAGATATATTCTAGGACCAATTCAGGTGTTTAATTCAAAAATAACCCCGCAGCTACCCTATGGCGTTGCCATTTGGATCTCGGTGATTACAGAATCTTTGGACCATCCTCTTTGCCGATTTATATGCAGGATAATAGGCATTCTTCAGTTTGTCTGAAATGTATCTCACAGGGCTGAATTAGACCAAAGGTCACTGGAAGCTGAAGCATGGCTCAATGATTTTAAGTTAAAAATAAAAAAAAAACATCTTTGCCTCAAAAATGGAAGGTTTGCTATTTTTCCTTAAATAAGATGTTTACTATTCCGCTTGGATGAAGTTTGTTGATGCTAGGTTATGACAGTTGGGGCTTACAACCCAAGGCATTCTTGTGTTGGGTAAAGTAGAGAACCCATCTACTGTTAAATGCTGTCTTATCTTCCTTGATTACAATAGTATGGTGATACTGGCTCCTAAAACTTGCTCAACCCAATTTCTTGGTATCTTACCTCCATGGTCCTTATCATTTTACATGAGATATTTAACAGTTTTTCATTATGTTCGGGCATTTGTCTTAGCTCGATTGAATGCTAACCCCTTTGAAGTACAGAATGACATATTTTATCATATTCTATATTCAGAGCGCCTTTGTTCTTTTGGTCAGAGTAAAATTGACAATTTGTCCTCTTTTTAGGAATTGTTGGATTTTACCTGTTCTAACTTGTACTTCGGTTAATGAATTTCAGGTGAAGAATCTTCCCTATCTAGTGCTAGATAGTGATCCAAATATAACCCTGTTAGTTGCTAAATTTCTATTTAGCATATTTTCCTTTAGAAATTAATTTATTATTCCATTATTCATTGCTCAAGATTAGTGATGGGCATGAATCGAATTACGACCCAAAAAAACACACAAACCAGGCCGGTTTGTGGTTCATGAACCAGTGGTTCGTGGAAGCTGATAGTTTAAAGGGACCTGCCAGCTGATAGTTTAAACAGACCTGCCACTTGCAAGCCGCAGGGCCCTTTAAACTACCCAAACCCCAGCCCCAGCCCCCAGCCCCAGCCCCACACTTACCTTGCCCTGCAGTCTCACAGCATCCCCCCCTCCTCCCGCGAGGGAGGGGAAGGCCACTTTTGGCCTCTTCCGCCTCAGCATGGGCCTGCAGAGAGGAGGATGGGAGGAGGGGGAGAGGGAAGATGCTGCGGGCTCGCAGGGCAAGGTAAGTGTGGGGCTGGCACTGGGGCTGGAGCTGGGGCTGGCACTGGGGGGTGGGGGCTGAGATTTGGGGAGTTTAAAGGGCCCTGCTGCTTGCAAGTGGCAGGCCTGTTTAAACTATCAGCTGGCAGGTAGCGAGGGAGGATTGCCCCTGCTGCCTGCCAGCTGATAGTTTAAACAGGCCTGCCACTTGTAAGGCAGGAAAGGGCCCTTTAAACTGTCAAATACCCCTTTCCCTGCCACGGCTAAGTGGCGGGAAAGGGGCATTTAAACCCTGTGAGCCACAAACCATGAACTGGTTCATAAACTTGCCCCAGTTAGTGGTTCCTGGTTCATGAAAACCCATGAACCACGAACCTTATGGTTCGTTTTTTTTGTGGTTCGTGCCTATCTCTACTTAAGATCATTTGATCATAGGAGTTCTGAAAAGGAAAGGAAGGAAGTTGATACAAGCTGCAATCCAAAAAACAATTTCATGTGAGTAAGGCCTTGTTGAACAGTTTAGGATTACTCTCTAACTGTACTTGAAGGGAGATTCCAGTTTAAAAACAATTCAAACATACTAGGAAAATGGATTTGCCAATCTTCAGGTAGTGATTGCCGATCTCCTGGAATCACAACTAATTTCCAAGTCACAGAGATCAGTTTCCCTGGACAAAATGTCAGCTTTGGGGGGTGTAATCTATGGCATTATATCCTCCTAAGGTTTTTCCCTTCCCCAAATCCCACCATCTTCAGGCTCCATCTACAAAATCTCCAGGAATTTCCCAAGCTGGAACTGGTAACATTACAGGAAAACAAGATATATATCCAAAACACACTTGATGAAGTGAGCTCAAACTCACAAAAGCTTATCTCAGAATAAATTTTGTTCATTTATAAGGTGTTACTGGATTTTTGCTTTACTTTGGATACCCAAAAGAAATTGCTCGTACAGGAGGAGAAATATATTTCCAACTCTAATCTATCTTGGTCTTTCAACAATGGACTGAATGAAATGACAGTTGCTGATACTCCCTCTGAAACAGATCAAATGTGTTAACTAAACAAAGCTGAAGTTCTCAAAGGGTGCAAAAATTAAATTCATATATTCATCAACAGAAATAAACAGTCAATTTGATTTTCAAATTATTCATTTTGGATCTCATTGTCAGTAGTTCTCTTTCCCTCATGCTGAAATGGAAGAGGAAACATGCATGACCGTTTCATAATGAAGCTACATTATAGTCTTTTCTTCCTCTCATTATAATGAGACACAAATGGAGCTTCATTATCTGGGTTGCAGGGAATTTTTTTTTTAATTTCCCCCCACTTTCAATGGAAGCATAGCTTTTGTTCAACATAACTGCCATTTAACCAGTCACAAGGTTAAAGATGATTATGAAGCGTGCTGTTCTGTATTTTCACCATTCCAAATTTAATATACTCTCCAATAATTACCAGAATAAGTATCTCATTATTTCCGTACTGGGCTTACCATGTCTCCTGAGACTCAGACTAGTGCTAGGTGAGCTCTAGTCAGCTCACCTCAGAATTTGTTAATATCCTCCCCCAAAAAACTTCCCTGGTGAATTGATGGGGCAAAACTCAATTTTAAGTTTTTTTTTTTCCTGAGGGAGGATGGCCAAATGGGGGATACTGTAGGGTGGAGGGAACTGTTTGAAAAGAAGAAAGCGTTTAAACTACAGGATGGAAGGTACCAGCGGGAGATTAGTGGTTAAAAGTGCAGGACTCTAATCTGGAGAACCGGGTTTGATTCCTCACTCCTTCACTTGAAGCCAGCTGGGTGATCTTGGGTCAGTCACAGCTTCTAGCTCTCTCAGCCCAACTCACCTCACAGGGTGTTTTGTTGTGGGGATAATAAAGACATACTTTGTAAACCGCTCTGAGTGGGTGTTAAATCATCCTGAAGGGTGGTATATAAATTCAATGTTATTATTATTATTAAGGAGCAGCTGAACGAATACTTGTCGGGGATGCTTTAGGCTGATTCTGCATTGGGCAGGGGTTAGACTAGATGATCGGTAAGACCCCTTTCAAGGCTATGATTCTATGATAAAGGGGGTAACTTGGGGCGGGAAGGGTTCACAAGACCAGAGAGGTCTTATAGTTAACTTTCCTGCCAGAGAACATACAATTTGTACTTGTTGGGGCCAGGGGAACTATCCAGGCAAACCTGATTACACGCCATGTCTGAATTCCAACAGGGTCTATGCCTGGCCTATAATTAGGAACACTGTGAATTTTGCCTCTCTGACTTACTATGTTTGGTCCCTGCCGAGCAGCTGCAAACACTTGCCAAGCTAGTTTGCATCCGATTTCCCTCAAACTGTCCATGCACAGAGTAACTGCCAATTCAAACTGATTGGTGTCCATTGGTGTCACTAAGGAATACTTGCACCAAAGGATAGGATTTTACGGAAAGACAACATTTACTGATTTAAATGATTTGTAAGTGACCTCATTGTCTATTTAAACAATTGCCTGCTGAGCAAAGCAGTGACACGGCAAGGATGGGGGCGTAGTAGAATTCAGGCAGTGTGAGAATGCATAGGCACTAAAAGCCAAATGCACTAAAAAGTTAGTAAAGAATACAGTGAAATAACCTGCTGTACATCCACAAAAGAGATCAACAAACTACCAAACTGATTGTCGAAAATACAGGTCTCTGTTTGCCACCAGCAGGTGTTTGATTATTTTACTTATGGTTCAATCTAATGCAGAGTTATTCCAGTCTAAACCCACATCGGATTGCACTGCTAGGGTAATGCTTTTCAGATGAACAATAATGAACAAAAAAAGGCACACCAACAATGAATGCACATCAGAAATGCACACCGATGCACATTAACAATTATGCTTACTAACCAAGCATAACGGAAGTGCATGCTGCCTGTGATCCACTCGATACATGTGATTGTCATGTTGCCTGAAAAGGGATAATATGTGTATTTACCATGTATGTGCAGTTCTGGAACACATAAATAGAAACCCTGAAAAAATCTGGTGGTCATTTTTTTGTGCACGAAATATGCACACACATGGGAAATCCATACATTGTCTCTGTTCACAAAACATTTGGGGGTATGCCAAGGAAGACCTTTCTCGTCCTGCCAATTTCCCCAGGCAAATGTCCCATCTTCATGTGTTTCTTTTATGGTATTTTAATCTCTTTTATCTTGACTATTTGTATGTAAACAAAAGTGTCAGTTTTTATGACAATATCTCTATCAAATTTCATTAATATGTGAGAGAGGTGTCTTCATTCTTGTCCAGAGAGTGGAGAAAGCATGAACAAAAATTGGACTTTCAACCTGAACCGGACATTATGAACTGGACTCTATAGCAATAGAGCTTTCAAATTTACCCTTCCAGTGAACAATGTTTAATGATAACTCACAAGCTACTAAAAAAAAATCACTTAGACTTCAGGTTTCTATGTGGACGACATCCCAGCTCCCCAAACTGTTTCTTATCAGAAGCCATCAACCAAAACAAAATGCTGGCAACTGTCAGCACTTTCAAATGAAACGGCTTTTCCAAATAATCCATTGACTCTAATTACTTCAGCACTGAAATTAGTTGTGCATTTATAAAAAAAAACTGAGACTCCACTGCAGTTGATACCGGAACAACATCAAGGGTTGAAGAAAGTAAGGAATGCCACAATTGTATAAAGTCTACCCAAGATCTCCTTCAGAGACCTTAAGCAGTCAACATTTCTATTCTTCACAATGTTCAGAAATCAGCATTTATTATTCTTGTCCAGAGAGTGGAGAAAGAAGAAAGGAAGGGTTAATAGACAAGCAGAAATGTTGGAGCAGAAAGTCCTGAGTAGACATGGGCACAAACCAAAAAATTTTAACGAACCAGCAGTTTGCGGTTTGGTGCCGACGACGATCCCGAAGTCACAAACCGCAATGAACATTTTCCATTGCCGAACCAGTTTGTGGTTCGTGGGGCGCAGAATGGCCCCTGTGGCACTTAGAGAGCCAATATTCCCGGGGAGTGTTTTGCAGGCTCTCCTACAGCCATCACCCAAGTTTGGACAAGATTGCAAAAGGGATCTTGGAGTTATACCCTCTCCAATCCAAGGCCCCCAGGAAACTCCCACAAAAATCAAAGCTCAGTTATACTCTCAGGGCCAAGCTACACATGACGAATGACACTTGAACGGCAAGTGGATTGAGTGGAGGGCAAGTGAACAGGGAGAAATACACTTCCTGTTCAAGTGTCATTCGTCATGTGTAGCTTGGCCCTCAGTCTCTCTCCCCAAAGGCTAGCAAGTGACAAGCAAGAGCTCTGTCCCATTCCACTGCTCACTGAAAGAGAAACCCAGCCTGGGAGCCCACAGCTATTTATAAGCACAGATTGAACAACGCAGGAGGTCTGTGTTTGGCCGTCAGAGCTGCCTATCAGGGTTTGCAGGGATGAGATTGGAGTGCCCATGGCTACAGAACGCCCCCCTTCCCCCTCCCTCCCCTGGGTGTCTTCTCCAAACTTGTAACCACTTTGCAGCTCTGTGGTTGGAAGGAAGAGTTGCCGATCAAGGTAAACTGGGCTTCCATTCGGGTTTCCAGGGCGACAGAAAAAGTGCAGACAGAGTTCAGGCATTCCCCCGGCTCCGTTGCCAGGGGAATTGATTGCTGGCGCCTGACTGTCTGGCTTCCCGAACCATGGCTGAACGCACCGATCCAGGTCTCTTCTGAACGCTGGTTCGTTGGCCGTGGATAATCACAAACCGCCGAGTCACAATCGCGCGATCGCCATTTTCGTGGGTTATTGAAGTTCGTGCCCATCTCTAGTCCTGAGTTCAAATTCTTGATCAGCCATAAAATTCACTAGATATCCTTCCAGCAGTCACTGCCATTCAGCTTAAACAGCCTCAGAATTTGTGAGGATAAAATCGGGGAGGGAGGGTACGTATGCCGTTTTGAGCTCCTTATAGGAAGGCTGGAATAATGAAGAGATGATAGACTGATAGATGGCTGGTGGTGGAGTTGTGGTTCAATGGTAGTGCAAGCTGAAGGACCCGGTTCTGTCCCCAGAATCTTAGGCTAAAAGGATCAGATAGCAAGTGGTGTGAAAGACCTTTGCTGGAGACCCTGAAGAGCTGCCACCAGTCAGAGGACAATACTGACCTCCATAGACCATGGGTCTGACTCGGCAGTCTTCTAAACACAACCCCTCCCATTCAGTCAACATACAAAGAGGGAGATCAAACACCAGTGCACTGCCTTGCTGTCCCACTTACACACAGAGGCAACATCCATGCATATGTTCCCTCTCCATGATTCAGGAGGACACTGCTTTCCAAATGTTGCCGAGCACAAGGAGGGAAGGTATGCATGGGCACTGGCCCCATGTGTAGGCACTATACTCACAAGCTAGTGATTGTTGGGGGCAAAGGGTGTGTGTGGCCAGCACACTTGTGCCTATTCTCTCTCTACACACATTCAGTCAGCACATGGAGAGGTCATGTATAGAGGGGTAGGATGAGGCAGCTTTGCATGTTAGTGGAATATACCAAAGGATTTTTTGACCACAAACAATTGTAATATATATATATATATATATATATATATATATATATATATATATATATATATATATATATATATTTAAAAATCTTGCTTAATCTGATTCATCTCTCTCTTATGACTTCTATATGCACTCCAGGCAACTGTGGCTTAATCACCAATCACTTTTAGTGCCTGGGTGTCAGTCTCATCTCTCACGGGGCAGCTTTCCTTCATCTGAGAGTCCATTTTGACCCCAAATGCATTAACCGAGCCTGCCTGCATTTCTTCCCGTGCTGTCATACAAGATGTACTCCACATGAAATAAGGAACGTCGACCTTGAAAGGGAAGGGGGGAGGAGAGGAGGAAAAAACCAAGATCTAGGCTCTGTCAAAATGATTTCTTATTCCATTTTACTGAAGCAGTGCCACCCTTTATCACTTCTGAGTTCCCGCCTCACGGCTTAGGCAACCCACTTGAATTGGTAAGTTGTTTAGTTAAAGTATACATGGACTCCTTCGATTGTCTTGGACGATTTAAAAGGGAGGACAGCTCTTTGCAGGTGAATTGTTGCAGCAATAGCTGTGAGATGATGAGTCCTCAAATACTGAAACATTTAGAATTAATTGCTGTATATTTCGAACCCCGCCCCCCCCCCCACACACACAGCTGCCTTAACCCTATTACCTGAGGTGTGGGCACACAACAGTTCTGGCTCCCTCGGCAGCCTTTGTGAGGTTCTGCCACGTGGCTATAGTTACCGGCCTGGTTCTGTCAGCTAATTCTAATGGAGGGCTTTCTTCACTTTCCAGAATCCCTTTGGGAAAAGCGCTCTGTGGTATCATTTGCCAGCAGCGCTCTAATGGCTCTCTTGATACAGTTTGCTGGAATTTCAAGAGCAGAATCTAAGGAACAAACTGCTTTCTGAAATAATCCAAGTCGTGAGAAAAAGAAACCTTTTCGCTTCATTGCATCACGCTCAGTCACAGAATTTGCTCTCATGCTTATGTTTTTCAGCAAAGGGGGTTGTGTGACGCTTCACTTCTGCAAAACAGACAGACATGGTGCTGTTTTAAGATTTCACCTCAAGAGGCATGGCTCAATCTATAGTAATTTCCCAAAAATAACAACAACAACAACTCCTCTAGGAGCTCATAAGAGTGAAGGATGATCTGCCCAGCAATAGCATGGGAAAGGTATATGATTGCTCAAGGAAACCAGGTAAGCACAAACGTATCTAAGAATTTCAGCTCTGGGAAACAAAACAAAACCTTTCGCATTTGCTTTGCAGCTGTCGGAGCAAAAGTTGCCAAAGGCCGAAACAAAAATCCCACTGATTCTGGAGCATATTGGCTGTCGTGGTCTCTACAACGAAGAAGCTTTGAGAGTATCTATGGTTGAATCTGCCACCCCAATCAAAGAAAACCATTTGCACCCCCAGTCAGGAATAAAGAGGCAGACACCAGGCATTTGGGTATTAAAGGGCTACTTTATTAAACAATTAACAAACTGTAAATACGGCAAGGGGTCTATCTGCGGTACAGGTCAAGCCCGGCATCCATGCCAGGACTGCCGCCTTGCCCTGTCTGGGCGAGCCCCACTGCCCCGGGTGTGAGCCATCCCCATGCATGGCCACAACCCGGTCGGCCAGGCAAATGCTTCCCCCCTTTAAGCTCCAACCACTCTGCAGTACAGCCCGAGTGAAGGACTTTTACAGGAGGTTGCAGAAGAAGTCTGCCCTCTCAGCTGGTCGCCATGAAGCCCACCAGCCGATCATGACAGACCCCAATCTCCATCGTGGGGCTATGCCAAGGGTGCTTGCCGGCCCGCTCCCTTTTTCCCAACTCTATCCTGCCAGATGATCACCTATTTACAGCACCACCATAACCAGTTAACACAACCCAGTACACAGTGCAAGGTAGGCGAAAAACTCCTCTCCCCCAATAGCCAATGCGGGGAAAGAAGAAAAAAATCCTACCTGGCCCTGATAAACAGCGACCGGCTCTCCTGCACTGGTAAAGGGATGAGAGGGTGGGCCGAGTGTGCAAAGCCAACTGCGAAGGGCTAAAGGAGGGCGGTGCTGCCTTGGTCAGCTTAGCCCCGCTCCCCAAAAGCCCGCGCTTTGAAAGGGGACAAGCAGCCGCTTTCTCCTTCTGGAGCTGCAAAAGCGGCCCCCATCCTCATCAGCCTTTGACTGCCGGCTGGGAGGGCCGTCTTAATTGCACAAGGGCTGCTTCCACACACGTTGGATAATGCACTTTCAATGCTCTTTAGTGATCATTTGGAACTGGATTTTTGTGTGAAACAAAAAATCCACTTCCAAAGGATTTCTAAAGTGTATTTGAAAGTGCATTATTCAATATGTGTGGAAACGGCCAAGCCGTTACACAACGAAGTCAACTATGCATGCAACATTCAACAGTATTTCAGATCCATACTGCTTTTTGTGCTTCTGAAGGAGGAATATGCTGCACACATAATCCAATGAGGGGTCCATCCGTATGCGACAGGCAATGAATTGGCATGACAAAAATCAAATACTGGCTTTTATAGATAAGTGTCCGAAACGTAGAACAGAAAGCCTGAAAATCAGACAGGTGGTGCATCTCTCTAAAGGAAATTGAGATCTAAAGTGTATATTAAAAGTACTGCCTTAATTCTAGCTCAATTTTGCTTTGAGGGAAACAAAATAGTGATCTGTCTTGTCCCTGCAAAAAGTTCAGCCAGTTTCCCATTCCATTGTAAAAGTGCACCAAGACATCCATGCATTTCATGTAAATTAAAAACAATATTACCCAAACACAATGAACCAAAATGCTCCTCCATCTGCAATTTCTGCCATGCAAATAAACAAAGCACCCGAAAGCCATGCAAATGATGTGCCTGACAAAGGAGCCATAGGTTTTTTAAAAAAAAAAAACTAGGTCAAAAGTGAATGCATTAGCATTGGATATAATTCAGCCACTGCTTTTAACATTCACTTTCTATTTCTGCCTTGGTGCCGATTGATTACCTTTCAGCAAAGTTTACGCGCTTGCATTAAATGTTAATAATGCATTAATATTAAGCACACCACCATAAAGTTAGCAATCCTATTAATATCTTCAAATTGAGGAAGGTAATATTAGAAGGTACCAAGATCTGTTTCAGTTGTTAGGGCTATAAAAACACCACCCTGCTAATCAGGGTTTGGTAGCTTTAAGCAATTTTAATGGTTCAACTTGTAATTAATACACAGATTTCTCTCTCTTTCAACCCAGAAATTGTAATGCCAGGGGAAATGAGTATTAAAAAGCCATAAATAATGCTGTTTTAGAGGGTTTTTTTTAATATCAGAAGGCAGTTCACCTAATAATCTCTCATTGTCTTCAATTTCACCTTTCGATTATCATGGTATCTAGCAAGGATACCATATTCTCCACTGAGGTTTGTTCAACAAAAAGTAAAATCACAGGCCCAGCTTCTGTCATTCGTGTCTTGGCATCCTCTTGAATAGCTGCAACGTACCACCCACAGGACTGCCTTTGGAGACTGTGTGGAAATGTCAGTTGCAACATAATGTAGCAGCCTGGTTATTATTTGGGCGCATGGAGCACATGACTCTAATATGAAAACATTGAAATTGGTTGCTTATTTTTTTTCTGAGCCAGTAGCAGTGGCGAGAAGAAACTTTAGAGTCAATTTTGTATGTGTCCGATGTTGTTTCTTATGGTATTTGCTCAGTGAATGTCCTAGCTGTTGATTATATAATGCCTCGGAAAGAAGGACTATAAATGATAATGAGGAAGAAGAAGAAGCCGCTAGTTTGGGCACTGCTAATCTCCTCTTATAGTTCTCCCTGCCTAGGTTTGCAGTGGTGACTAGAGATGGGCACGATCAGCATTATGATTTGAAAAAAACCCGATAATGATGTTCGCGCCATTGGGACCCAGCTAATCAGTGCTGTCCATGGCAACCGATCCAGCGGTCAGAGGTTTGCTTATTTGGGGCTGCATCGGGGCAATCATGCTCGGATCGGGAAGCCAGACACTCAGGCGCCAATAATCTATTCCCGGGGCAACGGAGCCAGGGGAATGCCTGAGCTGTGTTTGCCCTCCTTCTGTTGCCCTGGAAACCCGAATGGAAGCCCAGCTTTCCTTGACCAGCAGGACTTCCTTCCAACCACGGAGCAGCCAACAACACATCACCATTTGGGAGAAGAGAGGGGAGGGAGGGGGAAGGGGGTGTTGTGTAGCCATGGGCACTCCAAATGTTTTTTTGCTTTTTAAAAAAATGGGGCTTTGTAGGAGGAATGGCTGTTTTTCTGTCTGTCACTCTCTGTTTTTAACCTGTTTTTAAAACACTGTATTTTGTGGGAAAACCTCATTCACGGCTCTGTGTGTGTGTTTAAAAGGTAGTGGGTAAAAGCTGGATCCAGATGCTTTTAAACGGATCCTCATGAATTCATATGATTTTTATATTGAAACAAAACAAAACAAAAATGCTGTCATATTATAGATCATGTTCTAGTCTACAGACAGCAACAAAACAATCATGCATCCACTAATCTGTGGCACTGCCATGGTGCAAAAAACATGGTTCAAAAGCACGGATCCGCATGGATTCTCTTGATTTTTAAGTGAGGCCACCCAAAATCAACCACACAATCACAGACCATGTCCATTGCCATAAATGGGACCAAAAAATCATTCATCCACAGCTTTGTGGCAGCACCATGGTGCAAAAAACATGGGTCAAAAGCACGGATCATGGATCCTCTTGATTTTTACATGGGGACAGTATACTGTCCCAGATCATGTCCAATGCCACAAACAGGACCAAAAGATCTAAAATATGACAGCCTTTTTGTTTTGTTTCAATGTAAAAATCATATGAATTCATGAGGATCCGTGTCTCAGATTCATGTTTTTTCACCGTGACAGCGCCAGATATTTTTGGATCTGTGTTTTTATATTTCAGTCTGTGGACCTGGCTGTGATATGTGATTTGATGTTTCATTTGTGTTTTTCCTGTTTAAAAAACCATAGGATCCGCGAGGATCCGTGTGGATCCTGGTTTTACTTTCTTCCTGTTTAAAATATGCTTTTGGAAGACTGGCTGCTTGCTTTTAAAATCGGATGGGGAGGAATGGAGGATTCTATCCCTGCTATTTTTTTAAAAGCTGGCTGAAACATGTTGATGGGGTCTCTCTCTCTCTCTATTTGGAGAGGCAGGGATTGGTTAAAAACTTCCTCCCCCTCTGCTCTAAGTGTGTGTGTGTGTGTGTGTGAAAACATCCCCTCCCTGAGGGGAGGTGGCTCACCGCCAGGTTAAAAACTTCCCCCTCCCCTGCTCTAAGTGTGTGTGTGTGTGTGTGAGAGAGAGAGAGAGACAGACAGACAGAGACAGAGAGAGAGAGAGAACATCCCCTCCCTGAGGGGAGGCGGCTCATTGCTGGGTTAAAAACTTCCCCCCCCTCTGCTCTAAGTATGTGGGGGGCACCCCTCCGTTTTGGCCTCCCCGATCAGAAACGGGACTTGTTCAGTGTGGATCGGTGATCTGGGGTCGTCGCCAGCGCAGATCCATGAACAGCTTGATCGGTATTTTTTTTTTGGATCGTGCCCAGCTCTAGTGGTGACCTTATCATGCGTGCCTTATCCTTCTGAGATCAGACATTCTTGATAGTGGTGCCTCAATAAGAGACAGAGAGAGATAAAGAGAAGGGGGGCAAACTCAATGACAGGGTGCCACCACCATTTAACCTCTGAATTCCATCACTTTACAAATGTTGCATAGACCCAATTCTACTTAAGATGGCAACACAGAGGGAGGGCCTCATTTCTTCCCCCCCCCCGGGTCGTTCACAAGATCCTAAACCCTGTGGAAGATCCCCTGTGGCATTTGTAAAGTGACGGGATTTAGAGACAGAATGACAGTGATGCCCCCCAGGGATATCACATCATCTAGCTAGGTCCAGAGACAGAACTGTATCTTACAGTGTTTTTTAAAAAGTTTTCGGAGGCATGTGGAGAACTAAGAAGTATTTGAAGACAGACAGAAAATTGTGCTTGTAAACAATCCTAGCATTTGGTTTTATGATGGTATTTGATTATATTATTTACTTTATTTATAGTCTACTTTTCTTGCTGAGACGCTGAAGGTGGAGATGCAAGATATAAAGACAATGTAATTAAATTTGTGTAAGACGTACAGTAAACAACACGGTAAGACTGGATGGGAAGATCTTTGTTGGTTGCTTGTTTCCAAGCCCAATTCATTGTGCTTCTTTTAAACCTGTAGAGAGTTTTCATGAGTGAGTTTTAAATTGAAAGTATTACCTGCCTTGAGTCCTTCCCGAAGTCAGGTTAGTATTTTCCTGGACAGCCATAGGCACTGATGTGCTACTCCAAGTCTTCCATTAGAAATCACTGACAAGCAGAGCACTGTTTTAGATGCAACTGTGGACATACACATGCATCGGGCTGTCTTTTCAATCGCCACTCAGTAACAAATACAAGTTATCAGAATCTGCATGCAATAAGCTTGGCAGCCCCCCAAGTGTGTAAAATCACTGTGTTGGCTCGAATTTGTTGTTTTTAAAAGTACATTCCTGACTTCACAGCTGCTGTGTTGACACATCCCATCACTGTTGCGGCTGGCAACAGATGTCTCTCACTTGTGCACAGATGCCTAGTAGCCATCCAACCTTAACATTAGCCGGGTGTTCAAAACTAATTGGGCCAACACAGTTGTAATTAAGACTTGAATAATTGGGAAACTAACAAGATCATTTTCATAATTAATCCTCATTTTGAATCATGATGGCCTGGGCCACATGGTGGAAGCTGAAAGTCTCTCATCCCTTTGCAGCTCAAACCTTCTTCCAGTTTTTTTGAATGGTGGAATACCAAGGAGCTCATGAAACTAAACTACATTTTAAAGAAAGGAATTGGATACTATTCGTTTTACAAGGAAAGAGTAGGGCTTTTTGCATAATTTCCTTGCCTACAAAGATATACAAACGCAACTCATTTTTCTCTCTCCCTTTTTCTTTCTTCCTTCTTCCTCACTTGGCTATTACATACAAAAAAAGAAAGAAATCATACAAGAAAAAAGGACATATTGATACTGTTGGAAACGGCAGATTCAGTGCTGTCCCTTTCCTCAGGTTTCAGAGGGGGACAAACCAAAGAGTTAGAAAGATAGAGAAGTCAGGGCACTCTGTTTATGTTTACTGTTTCCTGCTTTGACTGTCCTTTGATATGTAGATTGCTATTCTCAGGATTTCCTCCTCCTGACTTCCTCCCTCTCACTTCTTCTCTTCCTGGCATTGTTCCAGGCAACACCTCTCTCCTTCTTCTCCCTCCATCTTGGCAGCATGTATGCGGGACTTGTCCTAGCATCCATGCCCACCCTCAGATAGGTAGTTAGGATCTGTCTCTCCCCCTTTCCTATCAGAGAATGGAGTTCCTGCAATAAAGAACTCTCATTTCTTTTCTAAATATAACCAAGGGTATGCTTTTGTTATTTTCTCTCCTGCACACACAGCAGCCAGAAGAACCAGCTCACAACCACCTATAATCAGACTTCCTTTGCCAAATGATAGACTCTGCTAACACCCCCAAAATGGAATCCTTTAATTAGGTTTCTGGGGCCTACATGATGATTTATTCATCAGATACATTAGTGCATCAGGATGCTAGGTAAACTGGAGGCTGTTCAATTGCACTTATTTAGAAAAGTGCATCTAGAAAAATCCTGTTGGAAGAGTTAACTGAAACAGCAAAAATACAGCCAGCCAATATATTATAGAAATATTTAATAAAAAAAAGAGGACTAGGCAATTCAGTGGTAGCTGAAATCTGCCTCTGAGAATGCAAAGGAAAATACACTGAATCATATGTGTACAATTAAAGGAATTGTTGCTACCCAGGAAAGTGATTTTCAAAAGCAGCCTCACTTGCCTTATTCAAACCATGTGACAGTATTTTATAATAGGATGGTGGTGGCAGTAAATTGATAAGGGCTAGAATTTACCTAATAAAATTAAAAAAAAAACATTGCAAAGCCAACTAAAGCAAAAGGAACCCCTCAAGCCATCCACACACAGGACTTCCGGTTTGGGATTCATGGAGGTCTAACGCAGCTCCATTTGTGGAGCTGACCGGATTGCCGTTTTAACCGGCCGGAGGGGTGAAAATAACCCGCGGCCGACTGCTCTCAGGCGGGGAGCAGGCAAAGAACGCTCAAGACCCTAGGGTGAGCTAGATCTCGGACGAGGGGGGGCTCTACACAAAGAGTCTCCCCCCCGATCCTTGAGGTCCCACCTTGCGACGGGTCGGCTATAATCTCTGCGGCAATTTTGGGGCCAATTCGGCTGGCATAAGACCTACATACCCAAGCTTCGATCGGGGAGGGAAGTCGAGAGGAGAATTTAAGATCGAAACAGCGATTACAACCCGAGAAAGCTGAAGAGAAGGTAAAGATCGCTATCTCTTGAAACGGGACAGATTGACAAAAACAGAGAGGAAAGAAAGTAGATTTTTAAACTGCAACAGACTAGTGAAAAGGAGGTGAAGACTCGGCAGGAGTTGTATTTTAAAAGAGACTAAGTTTAAAGAAGTTATTACAAAAATCGGACTATTGTTTTGAATACCTGTGGTTTTGGAGCTGTGGGAAAAAGACACCATCGCGAGACCTGCTGTGGGAAGACGGGAGACAGGAAGTGCGTAACAACAATAGAGTGGCTGGAGGGAAGCGGCCCTTGCCAAAGGACAGGAAGTGGGGAATCGCCATCTTTGAAAGTGGAAGGGTCGTGGCTTCAGCGGAAGAGGAAGTAGGCCATCTTGGATTATAATAACATAGAGAAACCATAGAGAAAAGACGCCCGACATTTTGGATATAAAAAATTAATTTTGGCAAAGATTGGGACATTTAAAAAAAAAAAAAGGAAAACGTTTAATTATACGCCACGGAGCTGAGGAAGAGAGCAGATTCGTGGGAGCGAGCTAAAGCAAGCCCCACGATGTCGAAAAAAGAGTGGCAATCGGCAATAGAAAATTTGGACAAAAAACTTATAGACATGATGAAAGAACTTAAGGACACGAAATTGGAGCTTATTAAAGAGGTCAAGGAAGTTACACAGACAGTAAAGTCGGAGCTGTCAGAAGTGAAAAAAGGTGTGGAAACGATTAGCAGTGAATTACAAGGAACGCAGCAGAGAGTTAAAACAGTAGAAGACGCGATGGAGAATTTAATAGACACGCAACAAACAGAGATGAGGCTGGTGAAGGGGAGGATGTCAGTTGCAGAAACTAAACACATGGAGAAGCAGCTTCGTTTTCGTGGTCTGCCAGAAGTGGAAGGGAAGTCAGCGCAAGAACAGATGACTGAGGTGTTGGCTGATTACCTGGGGAAGGAGGAGGAGGAAATTGTGGCTATCCTAGATGTGGCGTATCGTGTGAACTCGAGAATTGCAACCCAGAGGAAACTACCAAGGGATGTGATCGTGCAGTTTACAACTAGAAATATGAAAGAGAGGATTGTGACAAAACAATTTCAAGATCCATTGGAGATTGATGGCAAGACGATTATTATAATGAAGGAATTGCCCAGATCAGTGTTATTGGACAGGAAAAAATATAGAGTGCTAATTCAGACTTTGAAGGACATGAATATTAGATACAGATGGGAGTTACCGGAAGGAGTGTCCTTTGAGTTTGGAGGGGCAAAAAAACGCATCAGATCTGAGCGGGAGATGGAGAGATTTATTAAGGACAATGAAAAAGACTTACCAACAAAACCATGAATATGGAGTGTAAAGTATTATCTTGGAACGTAAATGGACTAAACTCACCGAATAAGAGAAAAAATATTTTTCATTGGCTACTAAAACAAAAATGTGATATTGTTTGTTTGCAGGAGACCCACATTAGAAAACAGGATGTAAAATATTTAAAATCTGGAAAATTGGGCAAAGAATTTGTAGCGGCTTCCAACAAGAAAAAAAGAGGAGTGGTGTTGTATATAAAAGAGGAGCTGCAGCCAAAATTTGTTATGAGAGATGTGGAAGCTAGATTTGTAGCAGTGGAATGTAATTGGAACTTAAAGAGAGTGTTGGTAGTCGGACTTTATGCACCTAACGGTGCAAAGGAAAGCTTCTTTGAAGACTTAAGGAAGCACCTAGATGATCTTGTATATGACCAAATAATTCTTGCTGGAGATTTCAATGGAGTGACAGATTTGGAACTAGACAAAAAGACTACAAAAGCACAAAAGAAAAGAGGACTATTGCCAAAGCTTTTTTTTGAGTTGATTCAACAAGAGACTCTCGAAGACGTATGGAGGAGAGAATATCCTAAAACCAGACAGTTTACTTTTTATTCTGCAAGGCATCTTACATTATCAAGAATTGATATGATCTGGGCCTCAAAGGACTTAGCGTTATGGACTAAGGAGGTAGAAATAATGCCGATGGTAGGCTCAGATCACAACCCAATTATGTGGAAATTTGGAAAAAGGAGAAAAAGGAAAGCCTGGAGAATAAATGAGGACTTGTTACAGGAAAGTGAGAATATGGAAACATTGAGAAGAGAGACTAAGTTTTTTATACAATACAACGTGAATAAAGAAGTACCAACCAGTAAAGTTTGGGACGCGTATAAGGCGGTTGTAAGGGGCATACTAATGGACTTAAATGGTAGAGCAAGGAAAAAGAAAGAGGAGAAAAGACAAGAGATTGAGGAGAAAATAAAGGCCAAAGAAGTACAGTTAAAAAAGAGACCAGGGAAAAAGAAAATACATCAGGAAATCAAAATTCTTCAAGAACAGTTAACAGCAATGAGTAATAAAGAATTGGAGTGGAACCTTAAAAGACTGAATCAAAAAGCTTTTGAGGGTGCTAATAAACCTGGGAAATATTTGGCATGGCAATTAAAGAAGAAAAGGGAAAAGAAAATAATAAATAAAATTTGTGAAGAAAACAAAACGTATTTGGAGCAGACTACCATTAGCAGAGCCTTTTATAAATTTTACGCTAAGCTGTATAATAAAAAAGAAGTAAACAAAGAATCAATAGCATCATATTTGGAGAAAACCAAACTTCCAGAGATCTCGGAAGCTTGGAGAAATAAGCTGAACAGTGAAGTAACTGATGAGGAAATAAATATGGCAATACAATCCGCAAATCTAGGAAAGGCGCCAGGGCCAGATGGACTTACGGCTAAATTTTATAAGACAATGGCCAATGAACTGGCACCATTCCTAAAAGAGGTGATGAACGGAGTTTTTAGGGATCAAAGAATTCCAGACACTTGGAGCGAAGCGAATATATCATTGATCCCAAAAGAGGGCCAAGATCTGACTAGCGTGAAAAATTACAGGCCTATATCATTACTTAACAATGATTATAAAATTTTTGCAAAGATATTGGCGGAGAGACTGAAGGGGTGGCTCTCGGAAGTTATAGAGGAAGAACAAGCAGGTTTTTTGCCGGACAGACAAATAAGAGACAATTTAAGGACAGTGATTAATGCTATTGAATACTATGACAAGCGTTGCGATAAAGAGGTTGGTTTCTTCTTTGTAGACGCTGAAAAAGCGTTTGACAATTTAAACTGGGATTTTTTGTTTGCCACTATGGAAAAGCTACAATTGGGAGAAAGATTCATCAGAGCAATTAAAGAAATATATAGGGACCAGACTGCAGCAATTGTAGTGAATGATGAACTGACCAAGAAATTGACGATTAGTAAAGGAACAAGACAAGGTTGCCCGTTATCTCCATTGTTGTTCATATTAGTATTGGAGATTCTGATGATACAAATATGACAAGACGAGGAAATACGAGGAATAAAAATAAAGGACTATTCATACAAGGTCAGAGCATTTGCAGATGACATAATGTTAATTGTAGAAGATCCATTGGAGAACATGCCAAAAGTGATAGATAAGATCAAGGAGTTTGGTGACTTGGCAGGTTTCTTCATTAATAAAAAGAAGTCAAAGATACTATGTAAAAACATGACTAAGCAGAAACAACAATTGTTAATGGAAACAACGGACTGTGAAGTAACTAGTAAGGTGAAATATTTGGGAGTTGAGCTGACTGCAAAAAATATAGATTTGTTCAAGAACAACTATGAAAAATTATGGACTCAGATAGAGAGAGATTTGATCAAATGGAATAGACTGAATTTGTCATGGTTGGGCAGGATTGCAGCAGTTAAGATGAATGTGTTACCAAGAGTAATGTTTTTGTTACAGACAATACCAATCATCAGAGACTCTAAACAATTTGAAAAATGGCAGAGGAAAATATCAGATTTTGTTTGGGCAGGCAAGAAGCCTCGAGTGAAAGTAAAAGTTCTACAAGACGCAAAGGAGAGAGGCGGAATGCAACTGCCCAATCTGAGACTTTACCATGATGCAATCTGCCTAGTTTGGCTAAAAGACTGGATGACATTAAAGAATAAGAAACTATTAGCCCTAGAGGGATATAAAAAAATTTTTGGATGGCACGCATACCTATGGCATGACAAAGTAAAGGTCAACTCGATGTTCCTGCATCATTTTGTAAGGAGAAGTCTATATACAATCTGGAAGAAGTACAGAACTTACCTACAAGAGGGAACCCCCTTGTGGGTGGTTCCATATGAGGTGATAGATCCGAGAGCTGTGGATAATGAACAACAATGTTTAACGTACAAAGAAATAACTAAGATTGAAGTATCTAAACTTAGAATAAAGACGCAAGAGGAACTATCACCTAATTATGATTGGTTCCAGTATAGACAGATCAGAGACTTATACAACTCGGACTTTGCAAAAGGGGGCATACGAACAGAGAACTCGGAACTAGAGCAGACCCTTCTTAAAGAAGACAAGAAAAGAATATCCAAGGTATACCAAGTACTGTTGAAATGGTATACTGAGGATGAGATAGTTAAAACACAGATGGTGAAATGGGCTATAAATTTCAATAAAGAAATAACAATGGAGGCATGGGAATACTTGTGGAAAACTACAATGAAGACAACGACATGCATTAATATTAAAGAGAACATTTTCAAAATGATCTATCGTTGGTACATGACACCAAAGAAGATTGCGCTAGGGAACTTGAATACTTCTAATAAATGCTGGAAATGTAAGAAACATGAGGGCTCCCTCTATCACATGTGGTGGTCGTGTGAGGTAGCTAGGCAGTTCTGGGGGGAAATAATAAGAGAAATGAGTGAAATTTTACAGTTTCAAATAAATAAGAACCCAGAACTCCTGCTGCTAAACTTGGGAATGGAGGGAATTCCAGCCCATCATAGGACGTTGATTTTTTATATGACTGCAGCAGCTAGACTTTTGTACGCGCAGAAATGGAAAGTACAAGAAGTGCCAACTATTGAAGATTGGATTTACAAATTGCTGTATATGGCTGAAATGGACAAGATGACAAGAAAACTGAGAGATCTGGACTCAGGGCAGTTTAACACAGACTGGGAGAAGCTGAAACAATATCTGGAGAAGAAATGGGAGGTGGGAGGAAAACTGTGGCAGTTTGAGAACTACTGAAGTATAATAAAAGTATAAAAGAGAGGGGTGACTTTACCGGGGGTGGAAGAGAAATGTGAATTTATAAGCAGTTAGATTAACTGATTGAGATATATATAGATATGTATAGGTTAACTGATAGAACATTGATAGAGAATAATTAATGATAAGGTTTAAACATGAGGATTGAGTAAATAATAATATTTTCTTTCTTTGATAAGAATTATATGCACCAAACTGAATGTACAGAAGAGTTAAATTGATTGATTATGCGAGGAGTTATATAGAATTACCATAAAAAGTTGAAATGAGCAATATATAGAGAACAAATCAAATTGTTTGATTTAAATGTGGGAAATTTTTATGGTTTATGATATATAGGTTTATATAGAAATATTCAAAACTGGAAAACGGGATAAATTGTTTATCTAAAGACGTATAGTTTGGGTGTATAATAAGTAAAGGAGTTAAAGATGTACTGCTTAATATAATGGAGAATGTATATCTGTTTTAGACAGAGGAATTTAATAGAAGTAAGGGAAAAGGGACAGAGGGTGGGAAAGCTGTTGGAAGTCAACAAAAGGGGGGGAAAGGGAGGGGGTTAGAAACGAAAAATTAGGGGAAAATTGACTGTAATGTAAAAATAAAAATGTTCTAACCCAATAAAAATTTTTCAAAAAAAAAAAAGCCATCCACACACACACAAAAAGTGTGCAACAAGAGGGAAAAACATATACCCAATCACCAAAAATAATCTATTAGAAAATATCTCAAACTATAAATCATACGACTGCTCACAAGAGATGTAAATACACGGGAGTACACTGCAATGTATCCTTGTAAAAAAGCGAAAACAATTGTGACCTTGATAACAATGTGTAAAGAGAATCAAAAAGCTAGATGTCCAATTGATAGTCTGTAGCTGAAAGTCCGAAAGTTTGATGAATGCTAGCAAGATGTCTTGCAGTGTAATCTCATGTATTTACATTTCTTGTTAGCCACCATTGTATAATTTGTACTCTTTGAGATATTTTTAATAGATTATCTATTTTTGCTATATTGGTGGTTTTTTTATTGGCGCATTTTTATCCCCTTGTTTTGCACACTATTTTTGTACATTGCAAATGCATCATAAATATACACTTGGGGTGGTTAGTAGGAATCCTGGAATCCAGGATTGTTACGTACAGCCTGACTGCTTGGCTCGAGTCTGATCAGCCAAGAACACACACAAGAAGAATTGCCGTGACAAATCTCAGTTAAAAGCTCTTGTTAGTGTCACCAAATAATACTGTGAAATGGCCTCAAAGTGAGCGATGTGACATGCAGATACACTTCTGAAGCCTTCAGCTCAATTCATACCTGAAAGTTCATTTCCTGTCTTTGCTGAATGGTTCTTTGGACAATCCTGTCTTTGCTGTATGGTCCTTTGGACAATCTATCTGGCTCATAAGGCTTTCCCAACTTTATCTAGTAAAATGACACCTGCTCAGGTAGATAAGGTAAAGGAGTGTTGTACTTTGAACCAGGAAACAAATCCCCACTCGGCCATGAAGCTCACTGGGGTAATTCTTTGGATACATGTTATAAATCATACATTCCATTTCATCTCTACAGTTCCATCATAATTATACTATTTTCACTACGCTATTATCACTGTAAGTCTGCATTCTTTAATTCTAGTACTTCTTTACTCTGCTCATTCATTTGATTGTATTCTGCGAACATATAGACTGATTCCGCACATGTTGGATAATGCACTTTCAATGCACTTTATTGATCGTTTGAGGTGGATTTTTTGTTCCGCACATGAAAAAATCTGTTCCAAATGATCTATAAAGAGGATTGGAAGTGCATTATCCAATGTGTGCGGAATCTTCTATAGTTGTCTCTATTTTATACTTCCGTTTAACCCACCTATAAAATGGGGTCCATTTTTGTTTTCCATCATGTCCGTTTATTTCTTTTATTAATTCTGTCAGTGTGTCCATTTCTGCCGTCTCTAAGATTTTCTCTATTAATTCTTCTTTTGTTGGTATATCTGTTTTTCCAGTATCTGGCATATATTATTCCTGCTGCTGTTATTATATGTGTTATCAAATATCTATTTTCCCTATTTAGCTCCTCCTGTATTATATTTAATAGGAGCATTTCTGGTTTATAGGGTATGCTTATTTCTAGCACGTCTTGCAACAGCTCATGTATCCAGGCCTTTTTTCTGGGAAAAGAGGTGGTGGAACTCAGTGATGGAACTCACGACCGCACAATGATGTCACTTTGGGTCAGCTGGAACAAGGGGGGGATTTTTTAAAGTTTAAATCACCCTTGGCAAAAATGTTCACATGGTGGGAGGCCCCACCCCCTGCTCTCCAGACAGAGGGGAGTTTAGATTGCCCTCTGCACCGCTGAGGCCACCGGCCATGTGACCATTTTGAAGAGGTGCCGGAACTCTGTTCCACTGTGTTCCTGCTGAAAAAAAGCCCTTCTTGTATCCCTTTCCAATATCTCTTCACTTTTTTACATAGCTAGCATATATGGGAAAAGGTGCCCGCTTTTTCTTTGCGCTTCCAACATTTATTGGGTACTTCAGTGTGCATCTTTGCTAATTTTTCTGGTGTAGCTTGACCTATCTCATGAGACCAATGAAACAGGATAACTACCTAATATGATGCTATGTGGTCTTTGGATGGATTGAATTCAAATGTAATAAGTGTGTGATAGCAAATAAAAACAATAATCACTGAGGTAACCCAAGTTCTTCAACGTTTTGAGTCAAATTTGAGGTTTCTTTTTCCTCTATATCTATCAACTCTTTTGCTGGACCAGAAAAATAACATTTTACCTGTATCAAAGGCTGAAGACAAAAATCAAGCCCCTTGACATTATTTTGCATATTTCAGAGATGCATTTTTAAGGTATGTGGAAATACTTGGAGTAGATGCCCATAATTATCTACATAAAGAAAGACCATTAGTACAAATGGAGTAATGGAAGGAAAATGATCACAGCCAGGTGAAGGCAGGGGGGCGGGCACTGCCACTTGCTCCATGCCTGATCCCAGCCACGTGAAGAGGGTGGGCATTGCCACCTACTCTGTGCCTTATTACTTCCAGATGAAGGGCAGGCATTGCCCTGATCCCAGCTGGGTGAAAGGGAGTGGGTACGGCTGCCTGCCCCATGCCTGATTCTGGCAGGTAGAAACGGAAGCGAGCATTGCCACTTGCTCTGCTCCTGATCTCAGCTGGGAGAAGGTGGAGGGGGGAATTGCCACTTGCTCCGCGCCTGATCCTGGCTGACTGAAGAGGGGTAGCCATTGCCACCTACTCCATGCCTGATTCCGGTGAGTTGAATGGGGGCGGGCATTGCCACCTGCTCCACTCCTGATCCCACCTGTGTTAAGGTGGAAGTTGAGCATTGCCTCTGCTTTGTGCCTGATCCCAGCTGGGTGAAGCTGAAGCGCCAGTATTACCAACTACTCTGCTCCTAATATCAGCTGCTGAAGGCAAGGCACGGACATTGCCACCTGCTCCACTTCTGATCCCAGCTGCATGAAGGTGCAAGGCAGACATTGCCACCTGCTCCCCACCTGATCAAAGCCTGGGCTTCCCGCCATGGTGTGTTATCTGGAGGGAGGGCTTCTTCATCTGGTCTTCCCTCCATGGAACACCCTCTAGTGGTGCACGAGGGTACGAAGTGAGTTGTCTGGAATACACTTTGCCTGTTTCATAATAGGATTTGAAACATGCACAAGCCTGCCTGTCTTGGACCTAGTTGTAAGTCTAGCTACTTCGAATAAGTCTATCCTATGGGATTGGCCTGACGTATCCAATGACAAAAAATGGTAATGTTTCTTAATAAGTATTTCCTAGATGACAAGATTTGAATCTAGTAGCATCTGAAAGACCAATAAGATTTTCAGGGCATAAGCATCTGTTCGTCAGAATATGATCCCACATACCCACCACAAACCATTGCCTTGATGGGCTTTAAGAAATGTCTCTGTTTAAGTACTGATCAGTACATCAGTTGGCTGAAGTCCCTTTGGCTTGCGGATATTTCTCTCTTTGTCTCCCTCATAGAGTGATGGGAGAAAGCTCACAGTCTGAATTGTAGAGCTGCTTATTTTTTCCACACATATTCTATTTTATATTTATAAATAAAGCAAACTTATCAAACCCCCATAAGTGTTCGGTGCTCTCCTCTTCAAAGATAACTAGCCTAGATAAGTGCTGACATGGAATGTCTTGTCATATGGGGTAGGGTAAAAGGTAAAGGTGCAAGCACCGAGTCATTACTGACCCATGGGGGGATGTTGCATCACAACGTTTTCTTGGCAGACTTTTTGTTAAAAAGTGGTTTGCCATTGCCTTCCCCAGTCACCTACACTTTACTCCCAGGAAACTGGGTACTCATTTTACCAATCTTGGAAGGATGGAAGGCTGAATCAACCTTGAGCCAGCAACTTGAACCCGGCTTGTGCCAGGATCGAACTCAGGTCATGAGCAGAGCTTGGGCTACAATACTGCAGCTTACCACTCTGCATCATGGGGCTCTTGTAGATAGGAAGCATGAGATAATTTCAGTCTCAACGGGACTTGAATTATGGAGGTGAAGGTGACGAAGGACCTTAGTGCTCCATCCTCTGAACTCTACCAATTTACCACCAGCCCCAATTGTTTCTGAAAGTAGTAGCTAATGGAGCCACCTAAAACTGAGAGGTCACCCAATCATTAATTCCCACTGCATTGGGGTAAATTCATCAAAGTGCTTCATCACAGGATAACAAAACTCACTTTTAATCAGTGAAGACTGCCCAATCCATCTAAGTGCTCTTAATTTACACAACAATAACTATAGATGGAACCCAACACTTTTAATTATATTACACAGCTTTTAATACACAGGAGTAGGTAACAAGTTAATTGATATGGAGCTTTGCAGGATTTTAGCATAGAGAAATAGCTGTGTGTCTTTGCAAAGCTCTTCTAATACAGCCATATTCAATATGTGATCTAGGGAACCTTGGGATTTCTTGGAACTTCAATGACATGGTCATTTATGGTGGACAAACTATCCTTGACAGGACCCATTCACACCATACAAAGTCCTCTTGGCTGCCCCAAGGACTTGGTATCAGCCTCATGATGGGGATTATGTGCTTCCCACATATACACAGACCTGATTCTGAGCATGACAGAGACACTTGGGTAGCAGAAGCACTTCAGCCATCCCAATGGCATTTTCACATCCTCTTCACTCCAGAAGGGGGGAATTAGATATGGCCATCACCAACTGTAACTTGCCCTCTGGACCAAATAGCAGCCACACATGGTCTTCTCAGGATGCTGAAGCTGCTTCTACCTGCACCCCATGGTCATCACAATCAAAATTGGGTCTGCATTGCATCTGGGAGACACAGAACTACCATCACGTGTCAGCTATAAAGGTCTCATGGTGGCCAGAAGCACTTTGCATCGTATGAGTTTGGTCTCTGAAAGACAGCTGCGTTATCATCAAAATATCATTCTGCAATGCGTGTTGTGAATTTTAGGATGAATTCTTAGCTTACATGGTGACTATTTTGACCTCTGCAATGTTCTCAGACAGGCATATGTAGAAAGATAATTAGAGATCCCAACTACAGTTGGACACATTCCTGGAGATCTGGGAATAGAGCCTGGGGAGGGCGGGGTTTGGAGAAGAGAGGGAACACAGCACAGTATAACATCATAAATTCCACGCTGCAAAGCAGCCATTTTCTCCAGGCAAACTGATCTCAGAATTAGCTCCAGTTCTGGGAGAACTCTAGGCCCTACTTGGAGTATGTTTACATGGAGGACCCCATTCAGAGACACAGTCCTAAGAAACCACTGTATATAAAGTATAAATTTAATATATCAGTGAAAGTGCAAAGTGCAAGAAAATCCCAATCAATATCATAGCTCTTAATAATTTTACAAAGCTCTCTAACAAAAATTTAACCAATGCCTAATACTAGTATTCACAAACAGATGGTGTCCCAATTACTGTTAATAAATTGTCACTGAAGAAATAACGCTGGTGAGTTTCACAGTTCTTTCAACATAACTATGTGATGATCCGTTTGTTTCTTTTCCTTTTCTCTGCAGGCAAACTCCTGTCGGCACTTAAGGGAGGGAGGACACGCTCCAGGAGAGCAAAAGATAGAAAAACACTATCCCGGGCTGTTGGCAACGGGTGCGGCAGCCTTATCACAGCCCGTTTCGCATTGCTTTTTCAAGCCTCATCATGACTGCCTACAACATAAAATACATGCTCATGCTTTTATATATATTCTCTAGATGGACAATTACATGTTAATAAATACTATTTTACAAAAGTTAAAATCCAGTCTTTCTCATACTCACATCATCAACGACAAGATCCTCTTTACAGTATTCATTCAAAGGTTAATTTCCCACTGTGAGGAGGACCTACTGACCGCACACAAAATATATACTTCTACTTAATTGGTGGATTACAAGGGATGACAACACAAAGCTGTTAAAGTGACCACAAGGGATGACAATGCAAAACTGAGTTGAAGTGACCACATACAATATACCATTGTGGGGTCCTCCATGTAAACTTGCTGTGTTAGAGATCACTTTCCTTTTGTTGTTTGATATCCTACTTGGAGTACGGCGACCCTACTAAGAGTTAAAATTCTGAAAAACTCTACAGTTTTTATTTTTTATTTTTTTAAAAAAACTGAAAATACTTTTAAAAAATAACTTCATCTTGGTGACATCTTATCTTTACTACCAAAGGCATATCTTCATTTTGTGATCTATCATATTGGATTTTCCCATCTGAGATTTGGGCTCTTATCAGCAAGCGTGTAACTTGGCCTTTAAAGAAAACACACAAGAGTAATGTGACTTTTAAAAAACCTAAGAAAATAAGTCCTATCTGCAGAAGAAAAATCTTGGCATCTAATTAGCTTTCTGAAAGGACACGGAGTCTAACAAACAATAATGTGTTTACTTTTTTTTCATTTCTGACAAGACATATCTCTCTATTATCTTTATATTATGTTTATCCTCAGATCTTACTGACAACATTTATCTTGGTGTTATGGTTTTTTCTGCCTTTTCAAATGTTTGCCTTGAGGGGCACTGAAGCTACTAAAAGACATTATAGTTGGTAGATCTACATTGAAATAAATTTCCCCACCTCCCCATTACATTTGTGTGAATTCTAGATAGCCTTTCTCTTTAAAATGCCTGACATTTCAGCAGATTTATAGCACAGTCCTAAACACACCCTTGTCTCTGCTGAAGTCAGTGGGTTTAGAAGGGTGCAACTCTACCAGAATTGCACTGGAAAACCCATCAAATCCTCTTTTGCAAGGTGTAATTTGCACTTGAAATCTTTATTGTTAGATATCAGGTGCAGGTGTTGGCTTTTACAAAAACACAAGTGCTGCTATTTACATGCATTTTTAAAAAGGATCACCATATCCCCTTTGAAGTCTAAAACGAACAGCGCAAATTACATTAATTTCTGACCAAGTGGAGTCATTTTTCCTCCAGTATGTGACTGAAAAAGGTCACAAAGCACATTTACAGAATAAATACATAACACATTACACACTTCTTAATTCATCCAGGCCAAAGCAAATTAAGTACTTCAAATGGAGAAACACCTGGAACAAGGGCAGGTGTCAAGAGGCTACAATGATGCTATTTCCATGTAACCAGAATTATCACCTGTTTATTCCCAACAGATGTGTGTGTTATGTGCTGTCATGTTGCCTCTGACCTATAGCGATCCTATGAATTGAAGACCTCCAAAACGTCCTATCGTTAACAGACTTGCTCAGATCCTGCAAACTGGAGGATGTGGCTTCTTTTATTGAGTCAAGCCATCTCATTTTGGGTCTCCCTCTTTTCCTACCACCTTCTACTTTCCCTAGCATTATTGACTTTTCTAGATAGCTGCTCAGAAGTCGCTATGACAGGGACATTTTCACAGCTTGGATGGAGAAGGCTTGCTTCCTCTAGGCAAGAGATATGTGGGACCTATCTATTTCCGTAACTTTTTAATCTTCCTATTTACCTTGAGTCAAAGCTCATGAAAACTCCTACCCCACCACAAATTTTGTTAGTCTTCTAGGTGCTACTGGGCTCTTGCTCTTTTCTACTGCTACAGACAGACTAACACAACTACTCATCTTGACATACCTACTTACCCATAACAGCATATATGCATTTTCACAATGCAGATCTCATCCCTCTTCTACATTACTGTCTATGACTGGCTCCATTGCGTTGCTCCTTGTGTATCCAGTTGCCCCATTTTCAAAAAGAAAGAAACCTACAGTTACGTTCTCAAACATGGTGCTTGTCTAGTCAATACAATCCTAATAAAACTTTCCTGGGAGTAAGCCCCACTGAATAAACTTGCTTAGGATTGCACGGTCAGCCACTTTAGCTGTCAGCAATGAATACATGTTCCTTGCGCAGGAAGCAAAAATCACGGATATTTGTGGCATTCCTCCTCTGGCTCTCACAGCAAATCTTCTGCTTAACTGCATGTGGAAGAGGAATGGATTGGTGCATTTCCCCAGCACATTTAACTCACTGCTGAGAACACAAGGGTAGAGGAAACTATAACCATTAATTAGTCTCTTCAGAACTGAAAAGATGAGTCTACTGAAGCCCAATGCTCTACCAAACAATATTTTGTAATGTTTAAGCAGCATGGGGAAGGAATTGAGAAACACAATCATGTTTTATCTTGCCTTTCAACACAGCCCCTTGCTAGATAGGGAATGTCAGACACACATTTTTTTTAACTTTATACCCCACTTTTTTGTCCGGTAGGGGCCCAAAGTAGTGTACATCATTCCCATTTCCTTCTTTTTATCTCCACAACAACCCTTTGAGGAAGGTTAGGCTGAGACTGTGTGACTGGCCCAAGGTCACCCAGTGAGCTTCGAAGGCAGAGTAGGGATTCAGTTTGGTGTAGTGGTTAGGAGCGGCAGGAATGTTATCTGGAGAACCGGGTTTAATTCCCCAATCTTCTGCTTGAAGGCAGCCGGGTGACCTTGGGAGCTCTCTCAGAGCTCTCTCAGCCCCACCCAGGGCTGATTGCTGAGAGGATGGTAATAGCACACTTTGAAAACCACTGAGTGTGGCATCAAGTTGTCCTGAAGGGCGGTATATAAAATGAATGTGGTTGTGGTTGTGGTTAAACCTAGCTTCCTCAGTTCCTACTCCAACACTCTTACCACTACACCATATGGGCTATATGCATGTTTCCTGTGGCATGATGAGTAAATGTGCACTCTTGGCTTACAGAGCGAGGCATAACACAGCAGCAACAAAGAAGTAGTCAGACTAAATCTGGTCACTCCACTTCCCCGCGTGGTTAACAGCACTTTAAAAGATAACAACAGCTTGCATTGAAGCTCATGCAGATATACACAGGCATAAGCAAGCCACTGTTGGGCACACTGTTTCTAATGATCAGAGTTTGTTGGGCTTTAACTCTGTCAAAATGCTTATTTTTATTTATTTGGAAGTCTATAGACCATTTTTCCAAGTTTTTCAAGTGCAATTCTTAAAAGTACTCACTGTGTTTGGCCTTCCCATGCTTTTCCTTCACAGAGCATATGACCCGGCGCTCAGATTTTTCCTATACAATCCTATACAATGGAAAGTCAAAGCCATGAAGTGACCAAAATTGCCTGTTTAGGTAATACACTCTAAGAAAAAATGATCTAGTGGAAGTTTTGATAGCCACAAGTCCATCTCAAAACAGCAGCAATTAGATTTACTCTCTATCCCCCCCCCCCTAAAATTAGGCCATATCATTGCAGCCGGCTGTGCTCTGCAAAGGTAACATTCCAAAAGGCATCGGAGTGCGTAACTTTCTGATTTAAAATATGCATGCTTATTGGTCAGAAGTAGGGCAAAAAAAAAAGTCATCGAGTTTTTACAGAGATAAGCGAGTTGATTAAAATAAGTGACCTTTCCATAGCATTTGTGTTAGAAAAAAATAGCCTAATGTTTGTCAGAAGATAATGCCTGCAGAAATTCCAGAATGTTCAAAATGATGATTTTAATTAAATAACAAGCTGGAAGGGGGGGGGATTATTTCATCCAAAATAGTAGAATCTTTAAAATACATTTAAACATCTTTTCTTTGATAATTTCTCACTGAAGTCCCAAAACTTCTGAAATGGCTGTTCCCAGTTGCCTGCTGGAGGTGGCAAATGAACTGGCAATCACCACCACTAGAGATGGGCATGAATCGATTTACAACCCAAAAAAATGCATGAACCAAGCCGGTTCGTGGAAGCTCATTTCCACGAACTTCCACGAACTGATCTACTGGTTCGTTGGGTCGTATTGAAAGGGGCAGTTTAAATGGCCATTTCCCCCAGGAAATGGCCATATAAACTTTTCCTGCCTTGAAAGTGGCAGGTCCCTTTAAACTATAAGCTGGCAGGCGGCAAGGGGGGGATCCCCCCAAAGCAGTGGCCATTTGAGGAGCAGAGAGGCCGTTTTCAGCCTCCTCCACTGCCCTGCACCCACAGGGCAGTGAAGGAGGCTGAAAACGGCCTCCCTGCCACTCAAATGGCCACAAAGGGATCCCCCCACGCAGCCTACCAGCTGATAGTTTAAAGGGACCTGCCACTTTCAAGGCAGGAAAGGGTTCTTTAAACTGTCAAATGTCCTTTTCCCTGCCGCTGCTAAGCAGCCAGAAAGCAGCATTTAAACCCCATGAACCACGGACTGGTTCATAACTGGCCCCAGTTCCATGCCAGTTCGTGGTTCTTGGTTCATGAAAAGCCATGAACTGCGAACCTCATGGTTCAGTTTGTGTGTTTGTTTGTTTTGTGCCCATGTCTACTCACCACCAGCAGGCGACTCAGGCAAGCACGCAGTGAATGCACTCCCAGCAGGGCATGGCATCATCACTTCAGGAAGTGACGTCATTACATCAGCAGCGGCCATGACCCCACACATTGCAGGGGCCAACTTTTGCTCAAAACGGACTGAACTGGCCCTGTGCAAACCATGGGAGCATGCCTGCTGCCAATGCATCAATGTCACTACCAGAAGTGACATCATCATGTTTGCTCCAAGAGCCGGGAGGATTGTCCTCCAAACAAGTGCTCGGTCCCTCCTCCCAACTTGGAGAGGATAAGGACCTGGCAATTATAGCTGTCTATGTTGTATTTGTTTTCCAAAGTACAATCCAAGGATGGCAGTTTTTTGTATCGATGCATTTTAGATACATCACTGAGGTAACATTCTTGCCTGTCAATGTTAAATAGTATGATAAGCATGCCGATGTGGCAGGGCCATGCCAGGAAAAGTCATTCTAGCCATGATTTTGTAGTAGGCTGTTTTTTTTTTTGTTACAGTTTGGAAAGAACAACTCTAGCTTCTATAATCAGAGGTGAAGAAATCTTGTCAGTTTTACTACAGGTCAGACACTAAGGCGAGTCCCACTTCAAGTGCCTTCCTCTCCTTCATAACATCTAATAGAGCTTAATCTGTGCCCTCAATTCCCCCACAATTTTTTATTGAAATATCCTTGATATTATTGACTGTGCTAATCCCACTCTATGTAATCCGTGTTGAGTCTCAGTAAGAAAGATGGACTATCTGTCAACCAACCAACCAACCAACCAACCAACCAATCAATCAATTTAGGAAAAAAGTACTCTGCTTGGGGAACATGGGTGAATGAGGACAAAATTTACCTTCCGGCCACACTATTAGGTCTCTCCAGCAGTCACTGATCAGGATCTTCAGTGGAACAAATGGAGGTATGGTGGAGGCAAAATTGAGGCACAGGGTCCTTGCAACTATGAAAGCCATTCCATCAGTCAATCAGAATTAATGTGGTTCACAACCAGCACAAAACAGGTGAAAATACAACCATAATAATCATACTGTTTATAATAATACTGTTTAGATTCCATTCTAAAAACAAAATCAAAATAACTTCTGAAGAAGTGAAATAGGATATATGTGTGAAAATTGTTCATATCATGTCTTTACGTATTCTTTATGAATCCTGAAGGTTGCTGCCAAAAATTTGGTACTCGCAAGCGTAACCTGGGGACTGGAATCTAGTAGGAGCATCCTGCTTGTATCGGAATCCGCGAGACCTGACAGTCTTTTCTGTATAGGGTGAGTTAATCCAGCTTGTATTTGGTGACAGAACCCACAGCCCAACAAAATATGTTTAATTGTTTCTACTTTACCGGTACCACATGGACAGACACACTCAACCATTGGTACCTTTCTGTAATGGCCCACTACGACCTTTGAGGGGAAAATATTACAACGGGCCATAGAAAAGGCCCTTCAGTGGGATGGAATTTCCAAGTTTGTCAAATATGAAGCCGGAGAGAGTATATACCTTCTTTGGGGAGGGGCTCATTCCTCCCCATCTTACTGAGCGGTTCTTTTACATCTTTATAACAACAACGTTTCCTTTTCAAAGCACTGGAGGACTCAAGGGGGTGCATCTTCTGAGGCCGCAAGCTAAGATAATTTAGTCATATTTTCTTTTACATCAGGCCCTGTGCAAGTTTTCATATAAACAAAGAGAAGCTAGAATCTCTCAGCATTAGATTTCATCATCATATTAACATGAAAGTAATCCATCCTGGGCAGGCAGCCTCTATGGAGCTCAGAGAGTAGCTACTTATTTTCTACCATGCAATAAAGGAGCATTCTGAGTTATGAACATTTTAAAAGAGCCCAAAGGGGAAAGGAGAGGTGCACTCCAGCAATTCAGACTGCAGCTGGGGCTCGAGGGACATTAGCCTCCACTACACAGCTTACTTAGCATAATAGTTAATCCACTCCTCTCCCCCCCCCATTAATCACTCAGACCTAAAATGTTTTATCCTTTGTAAAAAAAAATGGCTCAAAGGAAAGATTTCATTGGCTAAGGCAACATTTGTCCCTCTGAGGCTGCCAACTCCTGACTCCCCTGGGACTTCGAAGGTTGAAAGGTTATGACTTTTCAGTGCAGCTAGAAAAGACAGATGAGAAATATTCACACCAGGTGTTGATACGATCCCCCACCCCACCAGAAACGGAAACCAGAACCTTGAGTAGGCTTTTCAGGTAACTGTATTAATGTGTACATACAGAATCTATGCGAAAGCTGTCTTGTCAGGAGTGACTCAGGCTTCCATGACTTCCATAACAACCATGGGACTGTCTCAGGTAATAACTAATCCTACATTTTGTGTTGGCCACACTCTAATTCTAGCATTTTGTTCTGGGTAGGATGAATACTGTCTGTGGAGGAACTGATGAGGGTTCCTTTGTCATGGATAGATGTTCAGGTTTGGACAGAGAGTGATACCAAGACTCTGAAGGGGTGGGCCATCTATTAAAATTATCCACCCCAGAACGATCTTAATGGCTTTCTGATGGCTCTAGGAGATCTTCCGGTTGATATGGTTGGTGGTTCTGTCGGTACCCTGGTTGATCTTTGGAAGGAGGAAATTACCTGGAGAGTTGACATAATCACCCAAGATGCCTTTTCTCAAGTTGTTAGAGCCCAGGTAACCTTTGGGTTTACTGAGGGGGTACAGTTGATGAAAAAACAATGGAAATGGCTAGAGCAACAGTGGAGGAAGACTTGGAATGAATCCAATATAGGATTGCCAAGTCCCCTTACCTTCCCAGCAGGAGGGGAGAGACCAAGTTGATCTTCTTGTGTGCTCAAAGCACGTGTTGCTCTCACCAGCCATGATGACATCACTTCCAGAAGCCTTGGCCCCTGTGAAGCACCAAATCATGCCCCCAATAGGTGCAATTACATCACTTAAGGAAGTGATATCATCGTGGCTGGCAGAAGCTTGCCACTGCACACTGGCATTGGAAGATTTTTCTCTCCCAGGCCCACCCCCAAGCTTTTCCCCCAGCCAGACAGGCGAGTGGCGGCAGCGGGCAGAGGCTGAAAGCAGGGGATCTCCCACTCCACCGGGAAACCTGGCAGCCTTAATCCAATTAGATGGAAGTGAAATCTCATTTTAAAGCATACTCCGTAGCAGTGATGGCACAAAGAAACAAGACTTTCCTGCCACCATTGCTTCTGTACAGTGTAGGCCAGCTGAGCTGTCCTGAGAGGAGAGATGCCTGTTGGGATCTGGCCTAGGGATCCCATTCACCCAGTAGGGGCGGGGGATCCCCTGCTCCCACCTTTTGCCTCCTGTTACCACTTACCTGGCCGGTGGGGGGGAAGACAGGGAATGGGCCTTCTGGGTGTGCTCCTGGGGTTGGTGTGATGACATCACTGAATTAGGCCTGATGGGAGCCAAATTGGCCCTCAGTGAAGTGCACACGTACTCCCCAGCCTTGTGTGATGATGACATTTCCGGGAAGTGAAGTCATTGTGCTGGCACAAGTAGAGTATCCAAGGTAAGTGCTGGGTCCCCCCTCCTACTGGGAGGGTAAGAGAACCTGGCAGCCCTAGTCGGGCCTGTAGGAAGAGGTAGACTGCTCAGTGGCTAGCTGTGAGGGTTTTGCACAACACTTTGCAGATAAAATCTTTTGCAACTGTTCCAACTTAGGGCCAAGCTACAAGTGACGAATGACACTTGAACAGCAAGAGCATTTCTCCCTGTTCACTTGCGCTCCACTCAATTCACTTGCTGTTCAAGTGTCATTCGTCACTTGTAGCTTGGGCCTTAGACTCTCTAGTAGCAGTGACAGGGTTAGACATTGCTAGGGTATCCAATCCAATCCAATCCTAGCCATTTAATCGTGTCCGATCCTTGGCTACTCTGTAGATCGTATCCCTCCAGGCCTTTCTGTCTCTGACTGCTTCTTTCAATTCCTTCATGTTCAGTCCAGTGTCTTTCATGATGGTATCCAGCCAACGGGTTTTTGGTCTTCGTCTCTTACTCATTCCACTCACCATTCCTAGCATCATTGATGTTTCTAGTGAGTTGGCCCGCATTATGTGCCCGAAATAGCTGAGCTTCTGCTTTGTAATCTTCCCCTCCAGAGACATGTCAGGTTTTATGCGTTCCAAGACAGCTTGGTTTGTTACTTTTGCTGTCCAAGGGATCCTCAGGAGTCGTCTCCAACACCACAGTTCGAATGAGTCAATTTTTCTCCTGTCCATTTTTGTTAAGGTCTATGTCTCACATCCGTAGGTTGTTATAGGAAACACAATGGCTGTGACCAGTCGGCGCTTGGTGCTTATTGTGACATCTTTGCATTTCCAGATTGAATCCATGCTGACCATTGCTGAGCGTCCAAGTGTGATTCGCCGCTTTACTTCAGGTGTCCAGTCACCCCTGTTATTGATTTGTGAACCTAGGAAGACAAAGTTGTCAACCACGTCGATCTCATCATTGTTTATCTTGATATGGACGCATTTGTTAGTGTTGGTCATGATCTTTGTTTTTTTGATGTTCAGCTGAAGCCCCATTACTTCACTTGTCTTTAGTTTCATGATCAGAGTCTTCAGATCTTTAGCCTTCTCTGCTAGCAGTGTAATGTCATCTGCATATCGCAGGTTGCTGATTGTTCTGCCACTGACCTTTACCCAGCTATATGGAATACTTTTCAGTTTATTCAGTTTGAAAATGTGGACAGGTTCCTTGAAAGTTTGAGGCCTACCCCTTGCTTGTATGACCCTTGACCTTCCTGGCTACTTAAGTCTGCTGGAAGGGGGTGACTGGATCCGAGAGGTCGTTAATGCCTCATTTAGAGAATGGGGGGTTGCCCTAGTCCTGGACCCAGATTTCAATAGCTGATGGGCAGTTTCAAATGTTCCATTCTTGAGCAACATGATTGAATGAGTGGTGGTGGGACCACCTCAAGCTTCCCTGGATGAATCAAATTGTTTGGGCCGTTAAAAATCTGGTGTCAGAACTAATTGTGGAACAGCCTTGGTTGTCTTGCTGGGACAGGGACGGATGGAGTGTGACTCTGTTGATTCCCCTGAACCTCTTTGCAGCTTTTCATTGTTTCTTTCTTGACCACCCTTCTGGGCTTGGATTGGGAGGCACTGTTTTGTGGTGGTTTTGGTCCTACCTGGAGGAGAGGAGAGTTCAGAAGGTGGTGCAGAGACTCCTGCTCAACTCCTTGGCCTTTAGCATCCCCACAGGGCTCCATCTTATCCCTTATGCTTTTTAACATCTACATGAGACTACTGGGCAAGATTATTCAGAGATTTGGGTTGGGCATTGTGAGTGACACTCACCTCTGTCTCACACTTCCCGCTGGGCCCAGAAAGGATGAAGAAACTATGAACCGGTGCCCGGAGGCAGTTTTGGAGGGAATGTGGGCTAATAAACAAGCTTAATCCCAGCAAGATGGAAGTGCTACTGCTGAGCGGAAGGTCTGTCCTGGGGTTTAAGGCATCACATAATCTGGATGGGATTGCGCTCTCTTTGAAGGAACAGCTCTGTAGGCCAGGAGAGCTTTCTAGGCCTGCTGCTGGATAAGAAAGTCGCAGCTGTGGCAAAGGGCCCCTTTTGACTGGTTAGCTAGCTGTGACTAGGGATCCCTAGTGGGGGTGGGGGATTGCCTGCTCCCACCTCATCTCCCGCCACCACCCACCTGGCCAGGGGTGGGGAGGCGGGGAAACAGGCCTCTTGGGTGTGTTCCTAGGGCAGCGCAACAACATCACTCCACCCACTGCCAAGTGTGTGTGCTTTTGTTGGTTTTAATGATTTTTTAGGATGTAATTTTATTATGTATGTTTTAAATTTGTTAACCGTATTAGTGGTCCTTATGAGAGCAGAAAAGCAGGGTATAAATTTTGTAAAATAAGCAACAACAACAATAACAAAATGCGACCATACCAAAATATACTTTGTTCGTTCATCTTTTTAAAAAATCATTAATTAGTTATCTAGCTTTCAGAATACAAACCAACCTGGCCAGTTCTTTTTTTCCTACCAATTTATGTATCAATCAATTAATTCATACACTATACACTAATCAATCAATAAATACAGTAATAATGAAATAACTATATTAATTAATAATGCACCAATAAATTAATGCATTATTTAATTAGTTCCTCACCTTTTCCCCAATGGGAAACCAAGGTGGTTTACATAATTCTCCTCTCCTCCGTTTTATCCCCACAAAAGTTACGTTAGGTTGAAAGGGAGTGATTGGCCCAAGGTCACCCAGCAAGCTTCCATGGCAGAGTGGGGATTCGAACCTGGTTCTTCCAGATCCTAATTCAACCCTCTAACCACTACACCATGCTGGCTCAATAACTGTCTACATGCAATTTTCAGTTTCCATTTTCCTGAACTCTTTAAAGTTCGATTTCAATTTCTGCATATTTTCAAGTGTTGAGGAATGGGCAGCAAGGAAAGAAAGCAGTGGTAGGCACACTGACCAGCCACAACCCATAGCCTATGTTTATACCCTATGGGACCATTCCTGATTGTCCTATCTGTGCACTGCACAATGTTTTTGCTAGAGTTATATCATCTCTCTGGCCAGGTGATGGCAGCATGGCAAAAGACAGGCTGAGCAGGACGGAACGAAGATTTGGCCTAATTCCCTCTCCTCTTCCCTATAAACTCTCAGCCTGCCTAACATCTTTGGGGGGACAGACCTAAACCAGTATCTTCTGTTCATGCCTTCGAAGCTCTCATGTGCTCCCTTCTCCAGCAGTCCAGCTGCAGAGTACAGCCTAACAGTGCAACCCTAAGAAGATTTACTCCTATATAAGGCCATCAAAATCAATGAACTTAGACTGGAGTAATTCTGTTTAGGATTGCACTGCAAGTCTGAAACCCTCTGAAAAGTTAGAAAAAATAAAGAAGCATACAGCACACACGCACACACAACCACAATATAAGGGGGGCAGAGAGAGAGAGAGAGAGAGAGAGAGAGAGAGAGAGAGAGAGAGAGAGAGAGAGAGAGAGAAACGATTGAGAATCAGACACATTCGTTTCTTTAAAAGAAGCGTCTGGGCAAGATCCACTTATGTGTGGGTCTGCCCATTCATATATTAAGTGGGTGGTGGAGAATACCATCAAGTCATAGCTGATTTCTGTCAACTCCTAGTGGGGTTTTCAAGGCAAGAGACTAACAGAGAAGGTTGGTCATTGCCTGCCTCTACAACCCTTGTCTTCATTGGAGGTCCCCCATCCAATTACTAACCAAGGTTGGCTCTGCTTAGCTTCTGAGAGTTGATGAGATCAGGCTTGCCTGGGCCATCCAGATCAGGGCATATTAAGTCAGTATGGGAAAATAAACTGAGCATGTAATCGAACTAATGTATGGGCCCTCCCACATCTTATCTCACTTTGCTCTGCTGTTTGAAGCATTTGATTTTTGCTAACTCAGTCCAGTGACTTCTCAACGGTTACCAGGAAATAAATTAAATTAGAGAAACATGAGAAGAAAAGTACTAAAGTGTAGCATCTGTGTGTTGTGCCGGGTTTACTGTTTATCAGTTCTATTCCTGATAGGTCCCCCATCCACATCAGGATCCCAGTGGTGGTGGTGGGGGGGGGGATTACCATTGACCTTTGTGTACCTTCTGCAAAGGAGAAATGTAACAGCCTCTAATAAAGGATCCCTTTGCAGTTTGTTAGGGAGGATCCCTTGGGTGAGGGTTACGGTCTAGATAATTTGATTCTAATTGTATGGGAGGGGGGGGGAAGAGCCTTAAATGGGTTGAAGCTAGCACTGCCTCTAGAATGAGGTGTTTTATCCTATCTGTCTAAAGTTGAACAGGGTGAAAACTTCATCCCAAATAGGTGGACTTAGAAAATTACAAGCAGAAATGTGTTTCCCTTTGAAATCAATCAAATCTGAACAGCAAGATTCAAGTCCAGCAGCACCTTAAAGACACATTTCTGAATACATGCCAAAGAGACCTGCAAAAAATTATTCCTGAATGAAATGACCCAAATATAATTTAGACTGTATTCCTATTGCTAAGTATGACCTGACCTGGGTAGCCCAGGTGAGCCTGATCTCGTCAAATCTTGGGAGCTAAGCAGGGTTAATTTTGGTTAGTAATTAGATGGGAGACCTCCAACAAATACTAGGGTTGCAGAGGGAGGCAATGGCAAACCACCTCTGATAGCCTCTTGACTTGAAAGCTCCACCAGGGGTCATTATAAGTCAGCTATGACTTGAGGGCACTCTTCACCACATGTAAAAGTATACAGAGTCCACTCAAATGTCAACAAGTACAGCTGTTTTCCCTGTTACGTGCATTTACATTTAATTATATTCTGCTTTTCTCCCCAGTCAGGACTCAAAGCAGTTTAATTTATCCTCACAACAACCTTGTGATGTAGGCGAGGCTGAGACTATCTAACTGGCACAAGGTTACCCAGTGAGCTTCCATGGTAGAAGTGGGGATTTGCACTCAGGTCGTGCAGGATTTTAGTTCAACACTCTATCCACGACGTTATGCCATCTTACAAGAACTCTTTGGCCATGCTGGTTTCCTATCTCCACTATACTCTTGTAAAGAGATCTTATCTCTGTTATAAATGTCTTTTAGCTGTTACTTTTAGCATCCTTTATGAAAATATGTCAGACATTAATGCTCAACGCAGTTTGAACAAAGTTTTTTTTTTTCTCCCCCAGAGATAGAGGGAAGAGTTTTCTGAGGAGAGCTTTATGTATACGGTTCCCAAGTCCTGATAGCCTCCCAGTGGAAGGGTGGGAACCTGTGATTTATCTGTTGTAGTCTCCTTGTATGATCCTGGAAAAGCATGATGATGTCACTTCTGGGAAGTGACATCATCATTCCAGCCACAGGAGTGCTTCTGTCCTTTGCACGAGGTTAATTATAGCCCATTTGGGGCCAAAATTAGCCCTGGTGAAGCACAGGAGCACACCCGTAGCCAGTGCAATGACATCACTTCAGGAAGTGATGTCATTGTGCCCCGCTGGGAGTGCACCTTATGTGTGCTTTCCTGGGATGCTTGCCAGTCGCGGGCGATCACTGGGAGGTGGGCCACCTCCCACCGATCACCAGAGATCAGCGGGCAACCGGGCAAACCCCCAGAAGATTGCCTGCCCCTAGCGGGCAACATGTAATCCTATTGATATACAGTGTGTGCAGAGCCAGGATAATCTGAACTTTCCCATCCACACTGTAGCCATTCAATGTTTTCCGGTTATCTTTCCCGGTTATCTTTCCCGTTTTTTCCGGTTATCTTTCCCAAAACTTTGCAGCAAAAGACAGCTTGGCAAAGTTCAGAGAAAAATTGGGGAAACTCTGGGAGGTGAATGAAAGTATTAAGATGCTGTGTGGAAGCAGTGAAAAAAATGCTTCCCAACAGAATCAAATCTGGGACAAATAATCCAGGTGTAAAGAGCCACAGGGAGCATGTCTAAGCAGGTCTACTCAGAAGTAAGTCCTAATTTCGTCAACAGGGTTTCTTACCTAGGAAGTGTTCTTAGGATTATAGTCACAGATACTTAACCTGAAATAGATGCCAATATAAGCGTAGCACATATTTATAATTGACACCAAAAAAGAAAAATGGCCTCCCTTGTGCTCTCAGTGCACACACATGAATGTCCAGGAAAGCACAATTATAAATGTGAGAGATCTAGACTATATCAGTTGAGGGTCGCTTTACATAAGACAATATACATTTGAACCTTCACAACCAGTTACACACACATCTAGCTGAGAATTAAGACACTGTTGCAGTGTCAGGGTGATGCTCTAAGATTTACCCCGAACTCTATGGTAAAATCATAGAGTTTCAGCTGAATCCTAGAGAATCACCCTGACTTGGTGACATCATTTTGGGTGACGCCAGAAGTGACATCATGGTGTGATGTCGAATTTCCAGATTCTGTCCCCTCCCTGAATCTCCCAGTGGTTGCCAGTGCTAAGCTAGAGGTATGTGCATTCACACAAACTAGAGGTATGTGTACACCAGAGATACGCACATTTGCTTAGAGCTTCTACCACACACATTATATCCCCAGCTAGGCGAGAAAAATATTATCTTGCACTGTGATCTGTGTGATTCATTGTCATTCCAGGCTACATTGAAAGACTCCTTAACAAAACCAAATTATATGAAAACTCAAGTGTGATGCATCTTGCTTCATATCCACTTAATCCTGCCGCTCCCTCGCAAGATTAAGTAGATATGAACCATTAAACCAGAAGCTTTATATAATTAATGTGTATAAGTTGCACAAGATGGAGAAAATGTTTTCTACTTGATGCTTGTAATGGCCCTGTTCAACCTGCGGATGGCTGTTTACTCTTGAAGCCTAGGACTTGTTTTATAGTGATTGAATGATTGATCAACTTTTGGGACCATATAGATGTATCAATTACATTTGAAAAATTATGAAATTTGATTCATGCAGATAGCTAAAACAGTAGCTAGCCAGAAACAAGGTCATCCTAAGTAGAGTTAGCCCATTGACTTCAATGGACTCAGTAATGTATAACTCTTTTGGATGGCACTATTAAACTGACAAACTGGCAGTGCAATCCTAAACAGAGTTACTCCAGTCTAAGCCCATTGAAATCAATAGATTTAGGAGTAATTCTTCTTAGGATTGCACTAAACATTATTTAGTGCCAACAGTGAAAATTTGGGATTTGAGAAAGAAAAGCAGATATCAACTAAATATTACAACTTCTCTGAATACTAGGTGCTTTAATAATTTTTAAGCCATCTTCTCAACAACAAAATTGAGCACAGCCGCTGCAGCTCCTGTTCAGTTGCTGCAGCTCCTATAATCTTCCAAGACATTAAGTTGCTGACCTAAAAGTAGCAGTTATCCTGCAGAGGAATTTCAAAGGGAGATTGGAAAAAGAGTGCTGAATTGCAACTGATAACAAAGCTCAAGGCAATGTATCCAGTTGGACTGAATCAGGACCTAGGCTTCCTGTCTAATTAGCAATGTTGATTTCTCCACACCCACCACCCCTCTGCATACCCCACCATATCCAATCATGCCTGCTATTGTCATTCACTGGCTTTTATCCTTCGGCATCTGAAATCACTCCACTCTCCAAAATATAAGGACTCACATTCTAGCTGTAGTCACAAAAGCTCATGCCCTACCACAAATTTTGTCATTCTTATAGGTGCTACTGGACTCTTGCTCATTTCCACTCATGATATTATATGGAATACAACTATTACATTTTTCTCCTCCAGAAGCTCAAGGTGGTATACATCATTCTGAGCTACCCTGTGAGGCAAGTTAAGATAAAGGATACTGATTGGCCAGTGTCCAGATGTTTAATTCAGAAGTCAGCAAGGATTTAAAACCTGGGGCCCATTGGTCTAAGTTAGACTTGGGCATGGTCTCTGATGTTTTGGTTGATACCCTTCCATTTGGACTACTGTGAACCATGTCCTGTGGGGTTACCCTTGAATTCTGATCAGAAGCTACAGCAATGGGAAATTGTGGCTGTGAAAGTCCCCATCAAACAGAATCTTGGTATGAGTTCCACTGGAAAACTTTCCGTTTTCCAAAAACTTTTTGACAAATTGAGGAGCTGATTTCTACAGTTCCATAGCATGAGTTTTTTTTTGGGGGGGGGGTTATAGATTCAAAACAATGCTTGTATGTCACATTTGAATATTTTGATAACACAGAAAAACAGTAACACAGAAATAAAAGCAATAAAATACACACACAGGTAGAGAATTGACACTGAGTGCAGATATTGTTTTTCACAAAGCCATCTAGAGGATCTTTGGGAGAGAAAGAATTATATCCAGATCAAAACAAAATCAAAGGATAAGAGAAAAATAAGATTAACACCCAAAAGAGTGGGAGAAAACTACCAAGACTGCAGAAACTTGATTTCTTCAGAAACATTTTTAAAACCCTTTAAAAACATATTTCAATTTACTACATAAGGGATGGTTCTATTAAGAGCATAAGAATAAATAGCAAATAGCTACTTACAAGTGAGACAGGCTTCTGTACACCACAAAACTCCAAGTTTATATCTCGCTTCAGTTAAAAACTTGGTAGCTTTCCTTAGACAAATCAGCCTTTATTCAGACATTCCCCACCCATCTCATATGAGGATGATTATACACTGGCCTACCTTACAGGGCAGTTGTAAGGATAGCTGAATGTGAAGCATTCTCAAATATACTATAAAAATACTAAATATTAGTAGTAGCAGTTCCATTGTTAATAAAGGTGTTTTTTTTAAAAATGAACCCTGCAGAAAAGCCTTGGAGAAAAGTTATGAAACATGCCATTAAATTGTTTCTGTTTACACTCTTACAGAATTTATTCCCTATTAAGAAGAGACCACTCTCCCTCGCTCCAAGGCTCCCTTCTGAGGGATTGCTAGGGACTGAGTTTTCAAAGCAACAACAAGGGGAGCACAAAATGGAACAGACAGCTGCAGACTCGTGTTTCGACAAACTTCATAAACAGTTTGACACTTTTCCAGTCTGTGATTTGGTAAACTTTTATGGCAAACGAGACTGAGCCCAGTGGACAGAAAAGTGTTTGGGATCTGCCGCTGCCCCAACTGGGCCTGTTGCCCAAGATTTAAGCCTCTCCAATTGTTACTTAAGAGTGTGCTAATCTATAGAGACACAATGCTTTTCACCAGTCATGCCCCCTTCACACACACACAAACCCCGTTCTGCCCTGGCTTATTCCTCTCTCTTAAACATGCCACCGTGTTCACTTTGTTCTCGCCATCCTGACCTTTTAATCAAAATGACTATTCATGTCACACTTTATTACTGCTGACAACTATAGATTTCATTTCCTGGCTGCATCAGAAGCAATTTTCACTCCCCCCCCATAGCAATTCAGCTGCTAACCTTGCAAGTGGGGGAAACCACTCCAGAAGAGGCCGCCTGTTTAACCCTAAAAATACACACCTGTCTGATAGAAGTCGCCCTTTCTTCCATTCTGTCTCATTTCTAACAGGATGGATCCAAGCCACCTCTGCCTGCTTCTGTCGCAAGACTTCCAAGCCTTTGACAAGGAGATTTTTACTGGGCTAGATGTGTACTCTGATAAAGAATACACACACAGAAACATACGTACACAGACAGAGCTTAGCTTTTTACATGCCAGATGGATGTGTCTGCATACCCATCTCTGCCCATAAATCTGCAAGCAGTTTATTGAGAGTGTGAAGATTCCAAGCGTCATCAATCTATTCCATCCGAGTTCGCACTTTTACAGATTAAAACAACAAACCTCCTCCCGAGACCACACCAGTTCTATTCTGGGATACTTCTCTCCAAACTAAGCCCCTCTATCACCCCCCCCCACACACACACACCCCTTTCCCCTTCTTCGTGACATAACAATCCGGCAGAGCTGCTGCACTGCAGCCTGTCAGTTTACTCATTTCGAACTTTGAATGCAGAAAAATCCAGGCTGATGCAGTCAAGCAGATAACGCAGCACTTACCTTAATTGAAGCGCCTCTCTTTGGGCAAAAGCTCAGGCAGAAGGGAAGGAACTGGGGCTCAGAAGCAGCTGCGGCTGGGAGGGCCAGCGAAGTTTTCAATCAGCACCCTCCAGGTAGAGATGCATCCTGAGCTGCCTTGGGCTGTCGACGGTGAACTCCTGGCTGTCTAAGGGAAGAAGAGAGAGAGAGGGGAGGATAAGCTGGAATCCTCGGAGGGCACCTGAGTGCATGAAAGAGTGTAAAAGCCTTGATGCTTAAAAGAGGGATGCTCGGAGGAAAGAGTGGGGGGAGAAACCCTGCCCAGGTCTGAAAGACCCCGTGGCTGCTGTGATAGGTTCCTGCCTTCTCCCCTGAGCCGCGGGATGATCGCTGACCTGGTTAACACACCGCACACTCCCCGCACGCCCGCGCACCAGGGCCGCTTGGGGAACGTCAGCTCTTTCCACACTAACAGATGCGCGGTCGCGGCTGAGGGTAGGTTGCGCACGTGAAACAAACAAACGGGTGGGGAAAAGGACTTCCCGCACACGACGCGTGTCCGCACTCCGCAGCGCTGCCCTTTTTGGCCGGGCGCCTCGGTGAGCCGAACAGGTTATGGCTGAGGAATGAAGCCGAGGGAGGCGGGCTGGTTCGATGCGCGATGCTCACCCGATGCGCGGCTCCCGGAGACGAGCGGCTTCACATGCTTGCTTCCGCACAGACTGGCGGACGCTGGGGTCCCAGCCGAGCAGAAAGGAGATGATTGCTGGAGGGCAAGTCTCCCAGATGTCAATTAACCATTGTTGGGGGGGGGGGTGGAGAGGGAGGGAGGGAGGTTCCGCACGGCGCATCTGTCAGCAGGAGTAAGCCAGCAAGCGTGCAAAATCTCACCCCCCTCGCACGCCAGAAAAGGAACATTCCCTGCACTGCATTGGTAGCAATCTGTGGCGTGCACAGTTTCACCGGGGGAAGGGGGGTTTACCAGCACCCCATCCTTAAACAAAGAAGCAAACAATGGTGAAGTGTGAGTTATGCATCAAAATATAAGGACAGAGACAGTTGTGCTAATGGCTTTCAGAGGGCAGCCCTTTCCAGAAACTTTCCAGGGTAAGACAGCAGTTTTTATTCATTTCTTTAGGCTATTTATACTCCATTTGTTTCCCCAATAGGGACCCAATGTGGCTCATGCTGTTGTTAATTTAATTTAATTTATTATATTTATATTCCGCCCTCCCCGCTTTCGCAGGCTCAGGGCGGATAACAAAATACAAACATCACCCACCATTAAAACATTTAAGAGCATTAAATAATACATTTAAAAACATTTTAAAGCATTAAATGTTATGGTTCATACTGCACAGCGGTTCATACATGCATCTGTGTTCACATAGGGGCGATGGTTTAACCCCCCCTTCACGGGGGGGGGCACCGCCCAGCGTCAGCCATATGCCTGGTGGAATAACTCTGTCTTACAGGCCCGGCGAAATGCAAGCAAATCTCGCCGGGCCCTTGTCTCGCAAGACAGAGCATTCCACCAGGCCGGGGCCAGGACCGAAAAGGCCCTGGCCCTGGTCGACGCCAGGCAGGCCTCCCTAGGGCCAGGGACACTTAAAAGATGTTTTCCACTAGAGCAGAGAGTCCTCCTGGGCTCATATGGTGTTCTCTCTTCTTCCATCTTATCCTCGCAACAACAACCCTGTGAGGCAGATCTGTGGCATGCACAGTTTCACTGGGGGAGGGGACCATCTCTCCCCATATATTCCCCGGAGGACACTCTGATCGGGGACAAACAGCTTTTGGTGGTCCCTGGCCCCAAGGAGGCCTGCCTAGCCTTGACTAGAGCCAGGGCCTTTTCGGTCCTGGCTCCCACCTGGTGGAACGCTCTGTCTGCTGAAATCAGGGCCCGGCAGGACCTACTATCTTTTCTCCGGGCCTGCAAGACAGAGTTGTTCCACCAGGCGTATGGCTGAGGCTGGGCCTCCACCGGCCTGGAAAAAGGGGATGTATAAATCTTAACCCTCCCTGTGAAGGCTGCCCACCATCCTGTTTTAAATGTGTTGCTTTTAATGAACATGAATTTTTAATTGTAGTTTTAATATGTTGTTATCCGCCCTGAGCCCGCTCCCAAGGAGGGCGGAATACAAATTTGAAATAAATAAATAAATTAGGTTAAGAAGTGACTGGCCCAAGGTCACCCAGGGAACTTCCATGGCAGAGTGGGAATTTGAATCTGGTTCTCCCAGATCCTAGTCCAACACTATGACTCACTACACCAGAGAACACACGTACATAGAACCCTGCAGGACTACACTCATCACAACCTTCCTTTCAATTCCAGTGTATGGAGTTTCATGTCTATGTTTTATCATCACAACCGCCCTGTGAGGTAGATTAGGGTGAGGCAGAGGCTGCATTGCACAGTGGAGGTCTGAACACACATTTTCCCAATTCGAGTCCAATATCCTAAGACATCACACTGGCGGTTGTAACTTGTGCAATACATTTTTGACACCATGGAACGTTTGGCAATATGCAACGGTAATCAGTTGGCAGGTCTACTGATCTTTCTTAGCTGGTCAGACTTCCCAACTTAAACCTGGCACCTCTCTCTGTTAAATATCTCTGTTGCTTTGCATCAAGCTGCGTTAGAAAACCAAAGAAGTTCCACTGTTGAAAAGAAAATGCAGCATACTACTTGGATGTATTTAACTTTTCCTTTTTTTAACCCTCTGTTCTGGCTTTTACATCAAAGGAGAGAAATACCTTAAGCTAGAAATTCAGTTTTTTTCTTAGAACTTCTTTATGCAAATTTCACCCTTTCTGGGGAAACCCAAAGTCACAGGAAAATACTGCAAATTAAATAGGGCATCCCAAACCAAGTTTGTTCAAACATCACTGATTCCACCAGGAGAAATAGAAGGAAGTGCTTAATATCATTCCGGCATCATTGTATTCAGCTTTGGCAGGATTGTGCCCAATAACTCTACTGGGTAAGCAACACAGAATGTTGTAACCATCGTTGTTTTTCAATTACAATGATTTTTATTTCTTGCATAGTAAGTCACCTGTGTCTAAAGGCGCCCGAGGTGACAAACAACAGTCCATAGCTGCACGAAATGTCTCAACATCTGCTGAGTGTCTTTTTGTCGCATTCAAGCAATACATGCCAGTTCTGAAGGATTCACTTCACAGCGTGGCATAGTGTTTAGGCTCTTAACTTTGGATTGGTTCAAATTTCCATGCAGTTGTGAAGCTCAGTGGATGACTCTCATATCTCTCAAACTGAAATCCTTTAAAGAAATATATTTGTGAGGAGTTTGTTAAGCGGCAGGTTAAGAAACAGGGTTGGGGGGGCGGGAAATCCAAGTGAGAGGCATTGGCTCAGAGGCAGAGCACATGCAGAAACCATAAGCTTCAGGCCGTGAAGGGATCCAAGGTAGTAGGTGATGAGAAAGACATTTCTCAGCTCAAGACCTGAGGAGTCACTGCCAGCAGTCGGAACATACAGTACTGAGTTGGTGGGCCAACAATTTGACTTGGTATAAGGCAGCTACAGTTCCTTAGAATGGCAATGTAATAAATAAAACATTCTGCACCCTTCAGTGATAAGTTAAAACCAGGCATGGTATTGACTGGGCTAGGGGTTTCACTGAAATCTAGAGGGGAAAGCAAGATTCCAAAGTCCATCACCATAATTTGTCTATAGGATCTGCCTCTGTATTTTACCCGCAAGAAAGGAAATTGTGAGACAATTGTGGAATCTTTCTGATCTGCCGTTAAGATGGCCTCAGTCAGTTGGACATCCACCTAGGTCTGGCTGCCAAGAAAATGTTGCCCACTGACCCATTTACATGCCAACATTTACCAAGTCTCTCCCTCCCTTTGACTCTGCCACCAAAGCCATGAAAGTTGACTCAATGACAGGGGCAACTTAGGCTACATATAGTTTTGCAAATACACTCAATTCCCAGTAACTGTTGAGGGAATTTGAGGACAAGAGTCATTTACCTCCCTTATACTGCAGTGATTGGACTTTTACAGGAGTTGATTTGATACGTCCCACATGAATGTGGCGGACATGGCAGGAAGAGCAATGTGTTCGCTGTGGTCCATGGAAACGTAAGGGGTCCATGGGTGGGCTTGATGGGAATCCATCAACTGGGCATAAAATGACCTTTTCTTTGATTTTCTTCCTGTTAATTTGAAAATGGCCTTTGTAGAAAAAAAATATCTTGATGTCAAATTGTTTTATCTGTGGTGGCCCCTACCCTATGGAACAGCCTGCCTGAGGAGGTCAGGAGAGCTCCCGCACTTTCCGCAAACAGTGCATTATTTTAAAAGGCTCTTTACTCAGATAGGAGGGTGGTATTGTAGGGAGGGGGTCTCAGATGTTTCACTAATGATTCAGGAACCACAGACTTCACCATTATGTTGCCTTGCATATTATCTGTTGCTTTAAATATGTACTCCTATATACTACATTTGCTTCATGTTGTCTAATATCAGTCATAGACTTGATTATATTCTGTTTCAGCAATTCTTCAACCCCATATTGGATCCTTGCTAACACTATGTCTTTGTCAACTTGTATTAATTGTTTATGGAAATGTCCTTGACATTGTATGGAAATGCCTGCCCTTGTTCTCGCTACTGATTGTACTAATCTCACACTGTGTAATCCACCTGGAGTCTCAGTAAGAAAGGTGGACTATAAATGACTTAAATAAATAAATAAATAAATAATATTAAGGTATTTTTTTCACTCCAAATAACTGTAGAGTGGATGGGATGCTACTGTGCAGTGTCAGGTAATGTCCAGTCATCATAATTGCCATATTATTATGTCAAGAATAATTTCCTGTTGATTGGAATTAAAGAAAATGTACCCTATCATTATGGTTATGGACATCTGTCTTTGTTTACAAGGACTCATGGTGTATTTTAAGGTAAAAAAAAATGTATTTTCAAGTGTTCATTGTAAATCAAGGCTTTCAGCATTTGTTACCATCCACAAAAGTAAAAATTGATTGGGTGTCAAAGATGACGTGCACATTGCCGCATCAAAACCACCCCACAATTTCAACTTCTTATTGAAGCCACACAAAAGCAGCCTTCTCATTGAAATTTACTCTTGAGAAGAACTAATGTTTATTTTTTGTTGTTGTTTTATTCGCACAACTTTGGATTTATTTCCGTTTTTATCAGGAAGTGGCCATTAATTAAAATAAGCTGTATGAAAAAAATTGTATGGATATGTTTATGTGCATTTTTCTGGGGAGGGGATTCATTGCTTTCATCAAATTTTCAAAGTGGCCCATGGCCCAAAAAAATGTTAAGATCCACTGCTTTAGATATTAGATATCCTTCCCCCTTCTTTCTACCCAGCTAAGCCCCCAATATAGTTGCCAACCAACTAGTGGCCTGGCCTTTATTTTTACTTTGGGGAATCAGTAGACAGGAAAAAAGAACAAGGATATTTTCACCCTCTGTCAGCCTTTTAAAAGTACATCACAGATGAAAAGGCCGATTTTATATTCTGCTCTGCCCCAGGGCAACCCCAAACCATTTATCCCTCCCGTTGAATCCACCTCCCAGGCTCCAAGATAAATGCCAATGGGGGGAAGGGGATGTTACTGCTTTCTCTCTACTGGGCATTGCCAACTTCACACATAAGAGGCAAATTAAAAACAATCTCCTTAGAATGCTGCAGCGTGAATTCAGGGGTGTGAGTTGTAATCTTGCCAAAGGCTGACTTGTCATTTTTTTCTGCTCCAAACCACTCCAGAATTAAATGATTATTTTCCAATAATACTTAAGCCACACATTTATGCTCCTTTTCAGTTATGCCTTTTAGAGTGCATTCTGCTGAGAATCACTCTATATTCAAGGCCTGTCTTAATGTAAGAGCCCTACAGAAACTCCAGGGCAGATTTTATAGTGCGTGTATGCGGGGAGGCGGGATCTTTATTTGATGCAAAAGTCATTCAGAATCTCAAAAAAAAAAGTGTTGCAACTTCCCTAACTTCTCTGTGTAATAAAATAAAATGAAAGGTTTTACACAAACTAAAACTGAAAGCCTTTGCAAAAACTAACCAGGAACCCAATATTTCCCCACACTTTCCAAGATTCCTCTGCCAATAAAGTCTGGAGGGGAAAACCAAGCTAGATAGGCAGGTTTTTAAAAAGCTGGGCCCAACACAAGTTCCCTGCAGCTACAGAGCAGCTTTGGGGAATAGCTGTTAAAAAATAAAGGAGACTCCAAATGGCCTCACTCACTCACTCTCCCCCCAAATTGTTTCCTCATGTCAAAATAGCAGGGGAGGGAGATTTTTTCCAGTTTTTTTATGCTCCACGTGGAATATTCTGTGCATATATGGCAGGGGTGGCCAAACTTGCTTAATGTAAGAGCCACATAAAATAAACATGAGATGTTTGAGAGCCACAAGACATGATGCATTGAAGTGACTTCAGATGAAGAGGTGGGTTTGGGGGAGTGTCCTGAAAGTGACATCACAGGAAGAGGTGGGGTTTTGGTGCAGTACGCTAGAAGTAACATCATCAGAAAGGGTGGAGCTTGGGAAGAGCCATCACCTGACCTTTGACTTGGAAGTAACATCACAAAATTGATGTCACATCCTTGCTAGGCTTCACCCCCAAAGTTCCCAGGTATTTTCTGAGTCAGACCTGGCAACCCCAACATTTTTGTTGAAAATATGAAAGACATGGAAAGGGAGGGATGGAAAGACATGGGAAGAAAGGAGGAAAGGGAGGGAAGGGAAATAAACTAAACTAAAATAAAATGTATGGCCATGGCGATACTCAGAGACCAATGGAAGCTGCACAATATGTCTAGAAGAGCCACATGTGGTTCCCGAGCTGCAGTTTGGCCACCCCTGACATGGAGCCGTAAAAATGGAGGGGGGACTGCCCCTGTACTATCGTGACATGGAGAAATAGCTGAATCGGGGAGGAGGAGCCCCTTCATCCCCCGCAGAGACATTCTGAGCCTGTTTGGGCTTTCCTCTATTTTTTAACAGCCATTTACTTTTTAACTGCTGTATGGCTGTGGAAACATGTCTAGAAAGACCCCAGTGGTGCAGTTTTTTAAGAAATCAGAGAGACAACTGGGGGAGCTCTTGAAGGGGTGAGGCGTAATTGTAAACATTTTTTAAGTTCACATCTATCCAAAATAGGAGCTTTTTTTCTTAGCTTCTGTTGGGTTACCGATGTGTTTATTTTTATTTATTTATTTATTCAATTTATATACCGCCCATCCCCAGGGGCTCTGGGCGGTGAACAGTTAAAATTGATAAAAACAAAAACTAAAATCAATATACAAATAATAAAACAAATTAACAAGGTGAAGTGGTGGGGAGAACCTTCCCCACCCCAAAGGTGGGAGGCCGACATGGCACCACCCCCTTCAATCACCAAACGCCTGGTGGAACAGCTCTGTCTTACAGGCCTGGCGGAACGATAATATGTCCCGCTGGGCCCGCGTTTCCATTGACAGAGCGTTCCACCAGGCTGGGGCTAGGACTGAAAAGGCCCTGGCCCTGGTTGAAGCGAGGCGGGCTTCCTTAGGGCCGGGGACCACAAGTAAATATTTATTCGCTGATCGGAGCGATCTCCGGGGAACATACAGGGAGAGGTGGTCCCGAAGATATGCCGGTCCCAACCCACTCAGGGCTTTAAAGGTAAGAACCAACACTTTGAACCTGATTCGGAATTCAACTGGAAGCCAGTGCAGCTGGCGCAGGACAGGTGTGATGTGTGACTGGTAAGGTATACCAGTCAGGACCCGTGCCGCCACATTCTGGACCAGTTGTAGTTTCCGGATCAGGCCCAGGGGTAGCCCAGCGTAGAGTGAGTTACAGTAATCTAGCCTGGAGGTGACCGTTGCATGGATCACTGTAGCCAGGTCCTGAGGCGTCAGGTAGGGGGCAAGTTGCCTGATCTGACGAAGATGGAAAAATGCAGACTTGGCAACCGCCGTGACCTGGGCCTCCATCGATAGGGAGGCATCCAGGAACACACCCAGACTCTTTACCACTGGCAAAGTTGCCAGTGGTGTCCCATCCAGGGCAGGGAGCTGGATCCCAACATCTGGCAGCCCCCGTCCCAGCTGCAGGACCTCCGTCTTCACTGGGTTCAATTTCAGCCTGCTCTGTTTCAACCATGCTGTCACAGCCTCCAAAGCTCTGGCCAGATTGTCTGGGGCCATGTCTGGCCGGCCGTCCATCAACAGAAAAAGTTGGGTGTCATCCGCGTATTGATGACAACCCAGCCCAAACCTCCGCACCAACTGGGCGAGGGGGCGCATATAGATGTTAAATAACATCGGGGAGAGTATCGCCCCTTGGGGAACCCCGCACACCAAAGGGTGACGGGGCGATAGATCTCCCCCGAGCGCCACCCTCTGTCCCCGACCCTGGAGAAAGGAGACCAGCCACTGTAAGACTGTCCCCCTAATCCCCACATCGGCAAGGCGGCTGGCCAACAAATCATAGTCAACCGTGTCAAACGCTGCTGTGAGATCAAGTAACACAAGCAGCGCTGACCCGCCTCAATCCAGATGCCTGCGAAGGTCGTCTGTGAGGGCAACCAAGGCTGTCTCCGTCCCATGGCCAGGACGGAAGCCAGACTGGAATGGGTCCAGGACTAGAGCATCATTCAGGAATTCCTGCAGTTGTACCGCCACCCGCCCGCTCAATCACCTTGCCCAGGAACGGGAGGTTCGACACTGGGCGGTAACTGGACGGGTCGGTGGGGTCCAAAGATGGTTTTTTCAGGAGGGGCCGCACTACCGCCTCCTTTAACACTCCTGGAAAAACCCCAGAGCTCAGGGAGATGTTAACAATGGCCTCCAGATGGTCCCGTAGCCCCTCCGAGCTGGCCTTCACCAGCCAGGATGGGCAGGGGTCCAGAGGACAGGTGGTTGGCCTCATCCCCTGCAGGATCCTGTCAACATCGTCCTGAGAGAGCAGCCTGAAATGGTCTAATACGGACCCAGAAGACGGCCAAGGGGTCTCCAGTTCCCTTACTGTATCAACAGTGGGTGGCAGGCCACGGCGAAGGGACAAGATTTTACCCGCAAAATAGCTCGCAAAAGCCTCGCAGCCAATAGTTGAATTAAGAATTTGGTGGTTTCCCTGAGAGAGGGAGACCAAGGACCGAACTGTTTGAAATAATTGAGCCGGGCGTGAGCTAGCGGATGCAATGGAAGCAGCAAAGAAATCCCTCTTTGCTGCTTTCACTGCCACCTCATAGGCTTTCATAAACGTCCTATAAGATGTTCTTGCCTCTTCGTCGCGCCCCCGCCTCCACACTCGCTCTAGTCATCTCAGAGACCGCTTCATCTGGTGAAGCTCCTCGGTAAACCAAGGAGCTACCCGTTTGCGGGCTCGGAGAGGACGGCAGGGGGCAATAGTGTCGATGGCTTCGGAAAGACGGCCATGCCAATCATCCACCAGCTCATCTAACGTACTGCCAGGGGGCATCGGATCCCGCAGAGCCGCCTGGAAACCAATTGGATCCATAAGCCTCCGCGGGCGAGCGTAAATCCGCTCACCGCCCACCCGGGAAAGGAGCGGCATGCTCAGACGAGCCTTCAGAACAAAGTGATCTGACCATGGCACTGCATCATAGGCATCCAGGACCACCATCATCCCTGCCCCTGTGTGATATTTCATGCAGAATGAGTCTTGACATAACTTGAGGTGCCTTGTATTAATAAGCAGATCATGTCCTACAACACATGCCAATACCAATGACCTTTGTCTGAATCATAAAGGGCCGTCTAGCATTCCTAAAACATTAACTGCTAAGGGAAGAGCTGCCTCAAGAATTCAAGATAGCTCCTACTGTCTGGAGCAGATCACCAGTACTTCTAGCCTTCTGTGCCAAAATGTAAGGCACTGACATTAATGCAAAAAGCCCCAGATGACTTCAGACTTATTCTCTTCTTTCTCTTTTAAGAGCAGGATTTCTCTTTCATTTCTCTTCCAAGAGAAATCAAGGCAGCTTTTTGTAACTTCGGCCCTTGCAGTTGTTTTATGTTATTCACCCCAGGGTGATGCTCTAGCAGGAAGTTGGGGAAGGTTGGGAAGACGTTATCTGCCTCTGAGCATCTACCAGGTGAAATTCTGATTTTTTGCAGAACTTCCTGCCCTTCCTCTCTTCAGATTCCTCTCTGTTCAAAAAGAAATTGATTAGGAACTGACTCTGAATTCCTAAAAAAAGAGGAAAAGAAAAGAATTGTTGGATTTCTGAGAAAAATTGGGTAAAGAGGAATTAAGAGAATTTCGCTTAACAACCCTAGAGCCAACTAGGGATGATCAAATTTCCCTTAGCTTCATCCTTTTGGGGACACTCCATCTCTCTCTACTCCTGTGGAACCATGCCAATAATCTTCTGCTGACACAAACTATGAGAAGCAGAGGTCCAGCAGGAGAAAGGGAGAAAATGGTTCTTGTCTCCTTTTCTTCTCCACTGTCCATGGTGACTGTACATACTGGGGGCAAATACTAAGTTCCAAGGATGTGAACATCCATGATTCTACAATTCAAAGATGGTTGGGGAAGCATACTTTATACATCGGTATGGCTCTTTGGAGACTACGCAATGTGGATACGGGAGGCGGGCAGGGGACAAGATCCATTTCCATACATCAAATATCCATGGAATACTACATCCAAACCAGGGGTTATTTTGTAGAAAAAGAGCTGGAGGGACTCATTAGTATAACTCATTAGCATAACTCATTAGCATATGCCACACCTCTTGCCGTCACTGGAAGTGTGTTATTAGTATAACTGATTTGCATGTGCAGCACCCCCTGACATCACCTATCTTGGCTGTTTTGGACCCAATCCTGGCCATTCAGGGCTGAAATTGGGCCCAAAATGGCAAAAAGGGGGCTGAAAATGTCTGAAAAGGGGTCCAAAATGGTCAGGATCGGGCCAATGATGAGCAGGAGAGTGATCCACCACCCATCAGAGGCCCAATCCAGGCCATTTTGGCCCCAATCCAGGCTGAAACGGGCCCAAAATGGCCGAGAGTCAGGTGGGTTGGGACACCTGACATGTGACCTCTTTGGGGAACTGCTGGAACTGCATTCCTGTGCATTCCCCCTTGAAATGACCCCTGATCCAAACTAAGATCTTTGAGATCCAGGTTCAAATCCCCATTCTGTCACGAAACTCACCAGATAGCGTTGTGCCAGACAGTTACTCTAAACTACCTCACAGGGTTGTTGTGAGAATAAAAATGGAGAGGATAATTATGCACATTGCTCTGAGTTCCTTGGAGCAAAGGTGGGATAAAAATGTGCTAGTCAGACAGATAAACAGAATCATCACTGTGGAAACTACACTCCAAGTCTGCCTCTTAGGGCTTGTATATCACTGATTATAAAACTTAGGAGGGAATGTTGGCAACATCTATGCAACAACAGTCATGCAAAATGATTAAAGAGTCAAAAGAGTTTATTTAGGAACTGACATACTTGATAGTAAAGTAGAGAGATAGAAATAGACATCCAGCTATCTAGCTGACTGAGAGAGAGAGGTTCCTGAGAGTACCAATCTGGAGGCAAGACAAGGAAAAGACACTCCATAGAAAGAGAAGTGCTGTCCTCACGTTCCTATCTGCCCTCTGTAAGACTGCCTTCTCTTTCTATTTGTACACCAGACATTGCTTCTTCCAAAGGAAGAAGGTTAAGCAACTTGCCAAGCTTGGGAAAAGGAAGGCTAAAGAGACAGAGGCATATAGCAAGAGAACCGTGCAAGCAGATGGAACAATGATGACAACACTGCTGCTAATAACATGCTGTTCTGGTGAAAGATTTCAATATAGCCACTGTAGAACAGGAAGTGCAAGCGTGACATTGCCAAAAAGTGGAATCTGCAAAGTGTAACGTGTTTATTTTGTTTAAAGTGCACTTTTCCTATGTTTTCTTGTCCCTGATTCACAATCTTTTAAAATATGAAAATAAATCAAATATCAAGATTTTTGGCATTTCCTCGTAATGCACAGGTTTACCAACTGGCTCCACCAAAGGCTTCTCACTCTGAACTGAACACAAAATCCAGAGCGTGTTTTTCTCGCATCATTAATTATAGGGCAAGAGTTAGGATTTCATTCCTTTTCCAAGACGCCAATTTCTGACGCTCAGCTTCTCAGCCAAGAGAAATATTCCCACTGATATCAGTTAGGTTTCTTTCTTTTTTTTTTTGTTCATGACAACCTCAATATCTAGCTGTGAGACAGAAAATATCCTGCCAATAAATCATCTGTACTTTTTTTTTTCTTGTAGAAGAAGGCCAGTTGTAACTTGCTCCATTGTATACTTATTATTAAGGGCTGATTCACACAAAGAAGTACTCCTGTATTTTCTCTGCTCAGTCGTGTATCTCCATGAACAAATTTTAGTTTGTAGAAGGTACATATAGAAGGCAGGGGACGCTACTTCCCTCACGGGAGGAGCCTGAAATGGGGCAGCCACAATTGTGTTCTGTGTGGTTTTCCTTCCATGAGGAGCCTGATCACAGTAAATTCAAACTAAAATTCTTCTATGTGGTCACATACAATAATCACTTGTGGCCTGTGTGATGTGGCACAAAACTGTGATTACACTACATTTTTGTTTATTTATCAGTACTGAGCCTCACTCCATTTAAATGTAAATCATACATGCCTGATGATCAGTTACAGTCCCCTAGAAAGATGAGAAACAACCCCTCTCCCTTGTGAAAAGTCACTGCTCTTGTGTAGAAAATTGATTCCCCCCCACTTGCTTTCAGTATCCCATAAGAATCTTCAGATTTATTTACTTACTTCATTTATAGCCCTTCCTTTCTCCCAAATGGGGATCCAAAACCAAAACGTTATTCTTCTCTCTTCAATTTTATCCTCACAATAACTCTATGAGGTAACAGGCCCAAGGTCACTCAGCAAGCGTCCATGGCACAATGGAGATCTGAACCTCCTCCATCCGGGCCTTAGGCCGACACAACAACCACTACAATACAGTGTCTATCTGATATTCTGCACGAGTAAGGAGAAATATACCACAGCCTTCAGGTCTGTGAAGCTTTCTAAACATAACTCAATGTAATTTAGCTTCAGCCCACTGAAGCAGGTAAAGAAAAGCTCACATAAGAACATAAGAAGAGCCCTGCTGGATCAGACCAGTGGTTCAGCAAACTGTTTCACACAATGCTCAACCAGTTACCTTGAAGGGCCAACAAATATGGCGGAGAGTCCAAGGGTGCCTCCTAGCAGAAGTTTTCAGAGGTTTGCTGCCTCTTATGTATGGAGGTTCCCTTTAGTCACCATGGCTACTGCTTCTACTCAATTAATCCATCTAACTTCACACACTGCCATTGCACAGGTATTCAACCAAAACTGGCATCCCATCACAAATCATAAAGCCCATATTTCTTGTGGATTCTTGAGGAGAGCAAGTACGATATGATGGCCACACTCCACCCTGTAAACATTATGATGTCCATAGCTCAACATTACTTGTTGAGCCACCTAAACTCGGCATCTCAGGAATCACTTGCCACAGGGAGCTGATGCCAGAAACACTAACATCTGTACATCAAAGCAGTAACATCTGTACATCAAAGACAAATGGCAAGAACGAGGGTTGTGAAAGCAGCAATAAAACGTCCAGTCTCATGAGATGGACAGAGAACGTTTCAATATTCCATTTTTCCTCAGTCAGTTCAAAAACTTGATTTTGTCTTAGCTAACATTTGCAGTCCAATATAAATGAAGGAGGGTTTGGATTTCACTTTTAATAATACATCATGAACTTCCTTGAGCTTCCAAGACAGGGTAGAATATAAATGCAAACAGATTGAAAACTTATATTAGGAGTGCCACTGCATAATAAAATGCTTGATAAACTTTAACTCTGCGGTCTTCACAGCTATCCTATCAACCAGATGATCACTATTTCTATTTGAAAGATGGGGAATTAAGAAAGGTCTAACAGTACCTATTTACTCAGGGTCTACCAATAAATGTATGTCTGCAGTGAGGTCTTAATAATACAGTCTTAAGTAGAGTTCAATGAGCTTAGAGGGGTGTTAGCTATGTCTACCTTCCCCTTCACGTTAGACACCATTTTGGCAGTGTAAAAACTATACCCGTTGTTTATTATTATTATTATTATTATTATTATTATTATTATTATTATTATTATTATTATTATTATTATTATACCTAACAGCTCTGCTTTCTTGAACTCTACTTCTAACTAGACCTTCAGAATCAGATGGGGGGGGTGAGTCCAAATATATAACCAAAAAATACCGTATAGATATTTTACAGATATATTCTGGTGGTGGTAGAGAATGTCCTCAAGTCATAACTGACTTATGGCGACTCCTGGTGAGGTTTTCATGGCAAGAGACTAACAGAGGTGGTTGGCCATTTCCTGCTTCTGCAACCTTAATCTTCATTGGAGGTCTCCCATCCCATTACTAACCAAGGCTGACCCTGCTTAGCTTCTGAGATCTGACGAGATCAGGCTCACCGGGGCCATCCAGGTCAGGGTATATATTTTGGAATCCCACCAAAATTTTGCATTCTCAGATGTACTGATATTGGCTTCCTGCTATCTTCATATATTCTGAATATATTCAGAATTAACTGGGTCCATTATTCTCTATGGGGGAATCTTTCCAGGGGGCTGGAGGGTCTATTTTTAAAACAAACTATACCAAAATGGAAGCATATTTAGTGCTGCCCATTCTTTAAAGACACTGAAAGTTCAAGGGAATTGGACCAAGGGGTCCAATTCTCTGGGCCCTTGAAAAAGGTCCTACCAACCACTCTCCATTGTAGCTGATTGTGGGTGGGTGGGTTGCATGCTTTCTCCAGGATAAGGCTTACTCAAACAGATGAGCAACCGGTGACCCAAAAGTCTTCTAAAAGGGCTAGCAAAGCCCAACAGAACCAGAGAATCCCAACAGAACACATCTTGTAAAACTCCTTGCAGCTTAGGTTCCCCCTTCCTGCCTTTCCCCTTTTTCTTTGCTTCCTGGACAGGGAGAGGAGGAGGAGGAGGGTGAGAGGGAGGTGACTCCCAAAGCCAAATGGTATTGCATTTTTATGGAAAGCTGCTGCACTCTCTGTCCAACCAAGACAATCATCGTGTAAAGTAAGGTGGAGCTGGATTAAAGGTCCAAAGGCAACAGTTTTTAAAGGTTTGAAAACAAGCAAGGAAATCATTACAAGAAGCAAACAATTCTGGAACACCAACACCCAAAATAGGCAAAACGAAAAAGATTCACAATGACATGAAAACAAACATCCCTCCCCCTGAAAAGCACACTTCCTATATGTGAAATGGATCATAAAAGTTTTTAGACTTTGAAAGTTATCAGTAACAATTTAAAAATTACTAAATATTCTGTCAAATTCTAGAGCTCAAGAATAGGAAAAAATCAGTTCTGACTAAAGAGATGTATATACGTGGAAAGGAATTCACGATTTTAGGCTATGAACGCTAGATTAACCAACAAATCAGTGCCTTCACATGAATTTTATTTATTTTCTTAGGCGACTTTTATGCATGCTATTTCACAGTCCTGCTTGAGGTGGTTAACAAATAAAGCTATCATAAATTATCAATAAAACAGAGCTCAGACCAGAAGATGGCTGTAAAAAACTAAAAAGATAACATCTCTAATTTTAAAAATAAATGTTTAGGTCTGGCACCTAAAACATAGTACGGTAGACATCATGTGTCAAGAAAGAGGACATTCCAAGGGTGAGCTGCCACCGGAGAAAACACCGGGAAGCTTTCACATCATACAAATGTTTCCTAGTCAACATTTAACAACCATCTGGGAGACCTCTGTTTAAATCCTCACTCTAGGGGTCCCATTTCCCCTGTGGGGGTGAGAGATCCTATGAGCCCTCCTCCCTTTGTCGACCAGTGCTTTTAGTGCTGTCGGGGAAAAAAAAATCCTGCAACATCGCTGCAGCATTACATCTCTTCCAGTAAAAAAAAAAAAAAAAGGTAAATGCTGTAGATTTTTTTCTAGGAATTGGTGGAAACACTATGGTTTTACTATAGAGTGCATGGTGATTTCTAGACCTACCTATGTCACTTGCTTTTTAAAAAAAAACGGAAGTGATGTGATGCCGCAGCTGACATTGCAGCTCCCTCTCCCTGCCTAAAATTCTCCTGCTGCTTGCGAGGAAAAAAGGTGACAATAATGTTATAAGGTGCTTTAGGTCCCCACGAGGAAGAAGGAAAGGAGATATAATACTATCCCATATCTGTCTATCTCTTGGATACAAACACAATCCAAATGAATAACACTGCCATCTATCTATCTATCTATCTATCTATCTATCTATCTATCTATCTATCTATCTATCTATCTATCTATCTATCTATCTATCTATCTATCTATCTATCTATCTATCTATCTATCTATCTATCTATCTATCTATCTATCTATCTATCTATCTATCTATCTATCTATCTATCTATCTATCTATCTATCTATCTTAATTGTATTTTAATTTATCTATCTATCTTAATTGTATCTATCTATCTTAATTGTAATAAGCATTTCTTAATTGTAAGGATGATCGGAGTAGCAGTTGCAATGGCAGAGGGTTTTTTTTCAGGCTTATTTGATGGCTTCTTGGTCTCTTTTGCTGATAGAATATGATGAATGCATCAGAACGGTAAGTATGGCAAGTCCACTTTTCTTCCCTATTCAGCAGTCATAATAGATAAAGAGATAGCAGAATGATGAATGCGTGCATACCAACCACAGGGTAATGGCTCCTGTAATTGAAGCCAGAGAATGGGGTGGTTAGTAACGCAAACTACCAATGTGTGTGGGGGGGAACCCCACCCCCCCCTGATTATCACAGGATCTTGTTTCAGGTTCGAGAAATGTCGCAGCCCAGTTCCTGGGCAAATTTAATATGCTGGTTGTTACTAAAGGAGATAAGGCTTCTAAGGAAAGCATTCAGACTGGATTTGAAAGAAACAACAACTGAGTTGTGTTTTGCTGCAAATCACAGGTTGATAAATATAATTCCCTGCCTTAGTGGCTCCACTGCTGCAACAGGAAAAGCGGTTTAATTATTGATTCCCCTCACCCCCCTTATAAGCGACTCAAAATAGAACACCAATCTGGACTACTTTTCTTTTTTTAAAGAAAAAGAGAAATGTCTAAATATAGTTGCTATCGTAGCTATTTTTAAACAGAGGACATTTAAGGAAGGTGACAGAAAGACTAAATGTTCTAAGACATCACAGTCCACCTCCGCTTGCCAAGTCCACAATCACCTTCCCATGTGTCGTTTGCTGGTCATTTTTAATATGAGTACCCAACCACCATTGCTTGGGAGTCTATTTTGAGATCCTGCATTACGCCTCAGTATTGTATTTCTCAACATTGCGGATGATGCCTGCCGGGAAAGTCATACCACCCTCCTCAGCAACAGGTTTTCAAAGAGAGCTATTTCCAAAAGCAAATGGAGGGCGATGGGTCCTCCATCCCTTCAAAGAAGACTGCTAGTAAGCCTTACTACAGCTACCATTCCTTCTCATATAGGTTCTTCAAAGTGAACAGCTATAGGACCCACTAGTATTCCTCAGAAAACCCAACTGAGGGCCAAGCTACACATGACGAATGACACTTGAATGGCAAGTGTATTTCTCCCTGTTCACTTGCCCTCCACTCAATCCACTTGCCGTTCAAGTGTCATTCGTCATGTGTTGCTTGGCCCTGAGCCTCGGTTACTCCAGCTGCCAACCCTTATCGTACTGTCTGAAGTGGTAGAAGTTTCTTACCTCATAATGGTGCAGGCTACGGTACAACTCACTGCATACTATGCTATTGTATTTCTCATTCCTGTTGATTTCACATGAAAATCCCGTTTTCATTTTCACATCGTTCTTCTGCAAATCAAAACTGTGAGTTGCTTTCTTAGAGCCATTTTTTTGTTTCCTCACACCAAAGGTTCTTCCTGTTAAAATTAGCACTTCCCTCCCAATGCTATTTTTGCATTAATTGAATGAAATGGCAAACAAATGTTTAATGTATTTTAAAAACAGGATTTCTTCACATTTGTTTCTTCCCCTCTCTCTCACAAAGGTTTGGGTGTTTTCAGCCTATTCTAGGTAAGGTTGCCAGGTTCCCTTACCCTCCTGGTGGGAGGGAGGTTGGCACTCACCTTGTTTTCTCCCTCCTACCCTCTGCCCCTGTCACCAGCTGGAAGGGAGGAAACGTGTGGGAATGGGCCTCTGGGGTATGCTCCTGGGGCAGCACAATGATGTCACAGTGATGTTACCATGCTGTCCCGAGAGCACACCAGGGAGGCCCTTTCCAAAAACCCCCTTGCTGGCCAGGTGAGTGGGGGGGGGGTGGAGGATGAAAGTGGGGGATCACCCGCCTCACCAGGGGACCTGAGACCTGTAATTCCAGGGCGCTCTCAGCTGTTATTGTAGTACTCTGGAATGGAGTACCAGTGCCAATCAGGATTTTTCTTTCCTTATCCATGTTTAAGAGAGCTTATAAGGGTATTTTATTCCAGGGGACTTCTCCTTTTTTATGGACAGTGAGTATTATGTCAGGCTGTTACTTATCGCTGCTGTTTTCATGAGTTTTTGTTTTTCTGCCTGTGTATGTTTTACACATATTTTGTAAACTGCCTTCAGTCTTCATTGTGGGGAAAGTGGTCTAAAAACATATGAAATAAATAAATTGTAAAACCTAACCTGGATGACCCAGGCTAGCCCAAGCTTGGAAACTAAGCAGAGTTGGCCCTTGTTAATACTTGGATGGGAGACTTCCAAAGAAGTTTTGGGTTGCTACACAGATGAAGGGAATTGCAAACCACCTCTGTCCATCTCATGATTTAAAAACCCTTGAGGGGTTGTCATAAGTTGGCTGTGACATGATAACTTTTACACAAACACTTTTTTATAAAAAATGATGTTAAACGGCTTATGTTTTTAAGAAACAAACCCATCAGAAACACCTATAACCAAAATGGAAGGAATGAAAAAGTTCTAAATGACATCATAAAGTGTTCTGTTCCAGAGGGCATTTGATAGAAGGTAAACTGTTTTTGGCTGTGTTTTTAATTGTATGGCATTGCTTTTAACTAAATTTTATTGTGTATTGGTTTCAATTTGTTGGACATTTATGATGCTTGCGTGCTCGTCGCTTTTGCTGTTTTGTTAGCTACCTTGAATTTATGGAGATAAGATGGAGTATAAATATTTTAAATGAATAAATAAAATGTTAAAATAACACATTTGTACACTTATAAGACAGTGAAGGATTAAATGGCACCTCATTTCACAAATTACACTGGGCCAATTTATTTTAACATCATTCCCTTTACAAATCTATGTTACAAAAAGTTACCTGTTACTTACTCGCTCTTCTCTAATCTAGTCAGCTTTTATTTACACTATCAACTTGTATGGGGTTCATCTACTTGTTGCACATGAACGGATAGTTCATTGGATCATGTAAGGAGCCAAGCAGCGTAAGTTCTAGATGCTGGTAGGGTCCCTCCTTCTCTATGGACATCTTAATTCAATTTCTGTCATTGTGGTTGGTTTTTAAACTAGGATCCCACAAGTGGTGATCTTAGTAATTTTTTTAAGAATATTGTTTCAGATATCATAACCAGAGCTCCGTGGCGCACAGTGGTAAGCTGCAGTACTGCAGCCCAAGCTCTGCTCATGACCTGAGTTCGATCCTGGCAGAAGCTGGGTTCAAGTAGCCGGCTCAGGGTTGACTCAGCCTTCCATCTTTTCGAGGTTGGTAAAATGAGTACCCAGTTTCCTGGGGTTAAAGTGTAGCAGTCATCTACTTGCAATGGCAAACCACCCTGTAACAAATCTGCCAAGAAAACGTTGTGATGCAACATCCCCCCCATGGGTCAGTAATGACTCGGTGCTTGCACAGAGGACGACCTTTACCTTAACCAGAAAATGGTACTCAGCCATGTTGTTTGCTTGCACTTCTCCAAGCTTTGAATCTCTTGGAGTGCCCCAACTGGTTTTCAGTGAAAATGGAAATGGAAATTTGGAAGTCTTTCTTGAAGATTATGGTAACTGTAGTCATATTACCGAAGAGGGCATGCTGCGTTATATAGCTTAGGCATGAATCTGCCAGCAGGGCTTCCAAATAACAAGAGCTTTTAATACAATGTCTGGTTCTCCGGTATGCAAATTCAACAGCGCTCCGAACTTATTTTAGAAACGGTGTGTGAATCCTATGGTTACAGAGCCATTTATCTATAGCTCAATACTGAACTGTCAATACACAATGTTCACTGGTTCTTGGGCTTCGCCACCTGAAATAAAGCCTCTGCCTCAGCACATTCTGTAATTGAAGTTTGTTAATACAATCAGAATGTTGCTGATACTGCCATTTCAAAGAATGCAAGTTATTTCAAGCTCTCAACATGAAAATGTCATTATCCTCATCAGTCATGTTGCCTTATTTTTTTCCCCTTGTGGAGACAGAATACAGTACACAAGTATGTGTGTGATTATTTTGAATACGGTTTTGTTTGCTTAGTTACATCTACATGACCACACACAAAATGGTGGACAGTCGACTACACCCAGACTGACATTTGCATATCACCCCAGCAGCAGTCCTCTTGATGCCTGCTTGTCCCATATCATTAATGATATAAAAGACACACATTTACTTATTTATGATTAATATTAATCATGAAATATTCACCCTTGCCAGAAAAAACACACAGCATCAATAATATATAACCTTGGCCTCATCGTGATTGGGATGAGAGTTTGCTAAAACACTTTTTGAAAATAATTAAATCCGTCACTGATGCAACACATTATTGGAATGCCGTTTCCAGAAACATCTGGGCAAAAAAATCTTCCATAATAGCTACAGTATAACTCTAAATTCATCGTATTACATCATACCTTTACAACTCAAGGCACGATCCAGCCAAAGTTTTAACGTCTGAAATCCACCCATTTCACATAAGAGAAGCAGGCTTATTAATTCTCTTATTGAAAACAGTGGGACTTAAACCATTTAACTATATCATCTCCTATATCCTTCTTAATAACAATTTTATATAATTATTGCAATTATTTAAAACAATAACTTTGAGAATTTCATACTTTAAATTAATCCAAACTAGGTTTACTGTGCAATCCTAAACAGAGTTACTCCAATCTAAGTCCATTTCTTTCAATGGTTTTAGAAAGGATTGATTCTGCTTAGGATTGTACTGTATATTGTTTCCAGCTTCAAATATCTACTCAATAATATTTAGATCAGCTCTGATGGGGTAAAAGCTTACATTTATTATAATATAATGCCCAAAAAGACAATAACAGCAGTGTTCGGAGGCAAAACTCCTGATTTTCAAAAAATACCCACAGTAGAAAAAAAAAACCTAAAAGAAAAACATGAACGAGGAAAAAAAGAAAGAATAAGTGCAGCTCTCAAATGATCTGAGTTCTTTACATAACAGAAACCACACCCTTTATTATGTCTCATCATTCAAAACTGTAAACAAACCGAGAGAGCCCATCTAACATATCCAGCCTTGCCAGCTGTACCAGCAGCAAGGAGACATTCTACATGACTGTCTCAATACCTGCCATTGTGACACAGAAAATCAGGAAGTGCACATATCTACTGTCTTGTGCTACCTGCTGCTTCTTTGTCTCGCCTGAAATAGAACTTTCGTGCCTAGATACGCAAGCTGTCCTTGCTATAGGAAGTTATCTCCCTGCTGTTCTCTTTTGGATGAGACATAGAAGTGCGGAAGCGGAAAGGGCAAGACACAGGGTCAAAATATACATTTTTTGTTCAAGGAAGTGCTAAATGGGAGAGTTAGGGTGTCTAAAGTTAGAAGAAGTATAGTAGAGATATTGGAAGCCTAGTAATAATAATAGTAACTGTAATGGGAAGCAGTTATCCCTGGTTATAAAATCTACAAGTGATGGAGTAGGTCACGCTTGCGGTGGTATTGCTGTATATGTCCAAGTGGCAATTAAGGGCCATAAATTACAAACACTGGGAGGACCAAATTCATCCTTGGAGTCCTTGTGGGCAAAAATATCAGGCCCAAAGAGTATTATAATATGATCTTGATATATCTTGGGATAAATCAGCAACTCAGGCAAGAGAGAAATGAATGATTTCCCTTATCTTCAGCGCTAAAGGGTAAATGTATATTCAAGTCACAGCAAAGGGATAAAGGTTCTAGATAGGTAAACACCAGTTATTCAGAGCCAACAAGAGGGGAGGCAACACTTGATGTATCATGGAGTGGTGTTCAGGATCTGATTAGTATCACTAGGGATCTCATTCCTCTGATGGGGCCGGGGGATCCCCCTCTTTCACCCTCCACCTCCCGCCTCCATTTACCTGGCCGGTGGAGGAGGAAGACACGGGAACAGGCATCTTGGGTGCACTCCAGGAGTGGAGCGACAACATCACTGATGTCATCACACCACCCTGAGAGCACTTCCACACTTTGCTGAAGGTTGATTTGGGCCCCAAATGGGCCGAATTGAGCCTGCTTGAGGCCCACATCAGCCCACTGTGAAGTGTGCATGCACCTCTGCACCTCTGTGGTGATGTCACTGGAATGACATCACCGGAAGTAAAAAGTGAAGAGGGTAAGAAGGAGGTAAGAGTCAGGCCTCCCTGCTCCTGCCAGGAGGGTAAAGGGAGCTCGCAACCCTAAATATCACCTATGCACTGAAATACCTGAACTGGGTATCTATCCATTTCAAGGCACATTTCAAAGTGCTGGTTCTTATCTTTAAGGTCCCAAACATATTATCTTTCCATATTATCCAGCCTTCCATATTATCCAGCTCACCAGTTAAGATCCACCTCTCAAGCCCTGCTCTCTATGCCTCTGCTTTCAGAGATGAAGCAGCTGGTGACTAGAGACAGGGCATTTTTGATGGTGGCTCCTTGCCTTTGGAACACCCTCCCCCTTGAACTTGCCGGACACCTACTTCACTTTCTTTTACTCAGGCTTTTAATTGGCGTTTTTATCTTACCTGCTTTTTAATGGACTGCTTCTGTTTCACAGATAGCTTGTTATGCCGCTTTTTTCAAAATGGCTTGTTTTTGGTATTGTGGAGATTTTAATTGTAAGCTACCTCAAGGAAAACTCTGAAGAGGTGGCATAGAAATATCCTAAATGAATAAGATCAATAAATTAGAGGTGTGGTTTAATATGTCAGCCTTAGAATTGCTTATGCTGTGCTTCAGCATTTCTTCAACTCCACATTGGATTTCTGCTGGTTTTAAATCTTTGCAAATGGGCATTTACATACACTATTACAATGTTGATTGAAATGTCCTTGAAATTAACTATATTAACTCACACTGTGTAATCCACCTTGAGTCTCAGCAAGAAAGGCAGACTATAAATAACATAAATACAAATTAAATAAAAATAAATAAATAAATACAAAATGCTTGGAGACAACTACTACAATACTGCCAAAGGCAACTTGCAGATGACAAAAAATATGAAAGCAGGACTAAAGGAGGACTAGAAGATTGTATACAGACTGAATGAATTACTGCAGTCAGCTTTCTGTGTTTTGGAGGTACACCTATCCAGGGGTCATTTCCTAGAAAAAGAACTGCAGGAACTCATTAGCATAACTCATTAGCATATGCCACATCCCCTGACATCACTGGAAGTGTGTCAGAAGGCAACATCCACCCCTCAGACGTCTTTCCGCAAAAATCTCCAGGTATTTCATTAAAGCAGAATGAACTCAAAGCAGTTTACCCTCCTCTGGAGAGCCAGCCCTGCTTGCACCCACACACTCACTCTCTTACAAGTCACAAATGAAAATTCCAAGCAGCTTGCATTCCTTTGGAGCCCAGCACCACTCGCCTTGCACTCAATCACTCATTTTCTCTTCCCCCCCACAGTCACAAATGAAAGTAAAGGAGCAGAGCAGAATGAATCCAAGCAGCTTGTGTTCCTTTGGAGCTCAGCACCACTCACCTTGTACTCGTTCACTCATTTTCTCTCTCTCTCTCCCTCCCCCCCCGCCCCCCGTCACAAATGAAAGTAAAGGAGCAGAGCAGAATGAATCCAAGCAGCTTGTGTTCCTTTGGAGCTCAGCACCACTCACCTTGTACTCGTTCACTCATTTTCTCTCTCTCTCTCCCTCCCCCCCTCCCCCCGTCCCAAATGAAAGTAAAGGAGCAGAGCAGAATGAATCCAAGCAGCTTACTGTTCCTTTGAAGCCCAGCCCCACTCGCCTTACACTGGGAGGAAAAGAAATCACATGGGCGGGGCCAAAACCCACATGACCTCTTTTCAGCTCTACCGGAACGCCGTTCCTGTGCGTTCCGGCTCCAAATGAGCCCTGCACCTATCTGACTCACTATTCTACATATATGGTTGATGTACCTCAAGTTAAGAAACCTTTAGAAAGGGATTCTGCACATATTTTTGCACCTCTAAGAGAAAAACCATTATCATTGGACAGGAACCTCACAGAGCCCAGCAAACAGAAGCCACTATCAGCTGGAAGGTAAAGTAGAAAACAGAGGGCAAACCTTTGGGGTACTCCCTTGCTCCAGGTCATGTCAAGCAACTGACAGTCTCAGCTTTTCAGGCCACAGCAGATACTATGATATACAGTGAAGTTTCCCTACGAAGACAAACTGAATCTCAGTAATTTTGGCTTTAATTAGAAGCACACAGAAGACATAGGCTGGTGGAGAGACTATATTTTAAAACAAGAGAACTACTTAAAACAGTCAGGTTATTAATACCATCTCTACCTATCTATACATTCTTTCCCTTCCATTCTCCAAAGAGTACATAGAGTGGCAAGCATGGTTTCCCTCCCCAGTTCATATTCACAAAACCTCCATGAAAGAGAGACTCTGACTGATCCAAGGTCACACAGTCAACTTCATGGCTAACCTGAAAGTTGATCTCTGGGCTAGTCCAACAGTTGAAGCACAACAACCCACTGGCTCTTTCAAAATCTTAAAATTATTGGAAGGTATGGATTCAGTTTGCAAAGTTTTATAATGATTACATCGGAGTTACCGAACTATCTAGATCAAGATGGGCAGCCTTATTAGTCTGTCTATGGGCCAAGCTACACACGACGAATGACACTTGAACGGCAAGTGGATTGAGTGGAGGGCAAGTGAACAGGGAGAAATACACTTGCTGTTCAAGTGTCATTCGTCATGTGTAGCTTGGCCCTCTAGCAGTAAAAAAGAGCAAGAGTCCAGTAGCACCTATAAGCCTAACATGAGTTAGTCACAAAAGCTCACACCCTACCAAAAATTTTGTTAGTCTTATAGGTGCTACTGGACTCTCGTACTATCTAGTTAGGAGAACTATATTAATTAATGCTTAATTTATTGTAGATTATACTGAGTTCTATTGAACAATCTACCAGTCTCCTTTTGAATTAATTTTATATAAAGATATAAAAACAGTTATTTTTAAAAAATAAAAGGCTACTGTATGGGTGAAGATACACCTCTGGGCCCTGAACTAAGTTTTTCTGGGGTCCAGTGCTGCCCAACACCTAGAATTTATTGATTCTTAAGAGGAAGGAACTTTAAGACATGAGTTTCAATTGATCAAGCATTTTTCCCTCTTGTCTTCCCAACTCTTGTTTGTTCTTTTGGAAACCCTGTCTTAAGCAAAGTCTTGACATTTCCAGAGATAGATAGCCAGATATTCTGGTAACAAAACTGTAAATCTTTCCCAAACCAGTCTGATGCATACCTATTTCACCATTCCCATCCCTTTTCTTTTTTATTATTTGCCAGGACAATGGATAAGAAGGCATACTTTTTTCTGATCAAACTGGCTGGGCAAAAGAATTACTCTCCTGTTTTTGTGTCTTCAGCCTGACGCCTTTAAAAGCTGTATGAGGAGCAGAAGTGAAAGAAACAAGCCTTGTCCTGATATGAAGATATGAAAGAAGAAGAGGAGGAGGAGGAAGAGGAGGGAAGCATCACTTGTTGAATTTCTATCGAGCTTTGTTTTCAGACAAAGCAATTAAGCAAATGTCGAATATGCCTTCTTTTTGATCATGTTATACATTTCCCCTTAAAGCAATTTAATGCCAAATTTTCTTTTGGTATCCTCCAGTTAAATGATTGGCTAGCCAAGCTTCATTGGAAGATGGGAAGTGTATTATGATGCCTTAGAAGACAATGTACCCAACAGTGACTTAACAAATAAAGTATCTTTGTTGACTTTGGAAATCATTTTGTTAGTTTCTAAATTAGACTCGCATAAGAAACAGGGACATAGAAGAAATTTCTGCAAGCAATTTTTGATGGAGGCAAGCAAGTTGGAGAGGACAATCGATGGGGTAGGGCTTTGGCTCAATGGTAGAGCATCTGCTTGGCTTGCAGAACTGGACCCAGGTTCAGTCCCCTGCACCTCCAGTTGAAAGGCTTGTGTAGTAGGTGATGAAAAGCCTTATAGCTGAAACCCTGGAGAGCCACTGCCAGTCATAGTAGACAATGCCACTGACCTTCAAAGACCAATAGTATGACAGTGGAAGGTAGCTTCATATGTTCAGAGCATTTGACTTCTTCTAAGACTGTTGCATAAAGGATAATTACATGGCACTGTAACCTTTTACGTACTGGCTATTTGCAACCAATTTGACCCTAAACTGCACTGGATTTTTCTTTTTAATGCAGAACATTTGATACCTTCAATGGTGATCTTGACACTATACCAGAGTTTGCCCAAGTTTAAAGGATGCTGGTTGCTCCTGAATTTTTCCATAATGGAAGAACATGCCAGGTCTGACTCCTGTGCAGATGTTTTCATTCACCTTTCCTTCACCTGCCCTAGACCCTCCCCCTGTATGACGATTGGTCTGTTCATCTCTTCTCCCTCTCCTTCCCACCCCCCTCTGGCTTCTTGAGGCTGCTCAGTCTGTCCATCACACACCGCAGTCCTCTGGCCTTGTTTCAGATCTCCTGAGGAGTGTCTCTCCAATCAATGCCCACATTCTATCTATACTCTAGGGTTGCCAAACTCCTGGTGGGGCTGGAGATCTCCAAAAATTACAACTCCAAAGGACAGGGATATCCAGAGTTCAGTTCCCCTGGGAGAATGGCTGCTTTGGAAGGTGGACTGTATAGCATTATATCCTCCTAAGGCCCCTCACCTACCCAAACCCAGCCGTCTCCAGGCTCCCCCCTACCAAGTCTCCAGGAATCCCCTGACCTAGAGTTAGTGGCCCTACAATACACATGTAATTTAAAGGTTTCTGGATGACTTGAAACCTAAGGCACCTCTGCTCCACCGTGTAATTATTATAGATCACTCTGCTTACAATCACAGCAATTAGAATCACCCAAAGCAAAAAATGCTAAATAGATTGTCAAGGCTCAGCCCCTGTGCCATAAGGAGATTCCACAAGATTTCACAACTGATTAGCGGCAAGGAAGATACTGCCTTAATTTCTTAGAACAAGATAGTTTTAGTCTGAACTTGTATATGCTACAGTTGTGGGAGGAGAGAGAGGAGGAGAGATTATCAGGCAGTATGTTGGCAATTGGTTGGTTTAGTGGTTTAATAATTGTGCAAAATAAATGATGTGCAATGAGGTAAACATTTTCAGAGGATCTTTCTTCCAATCTTTTCCCAATAAGATGCAATTAATGTCAGAGAAATTTGACACAGAAGTGGAGGTGCATAATGCATCAAACAAAACTGGGCCAAACAAACAAGCTTTCACTACTGAAAAGAGCGAGCTGAGAGTGCAAAAAGTCCTGTAATCCTGATCCAATACACAGAATGGAGTTCCAAAGGGTACGCTACACATTATAAGCCAGAAAACAGGGTTTACCACCCGGAGTCCAAATGGCTCTCTGATTCGTGCCACAATTACTTATTTCATTCCCACATTATATTGCTTGATTTTGGAAGGAGCTTTGAGAGCTTCAATCAGCAAGCAAGGTGCAGATTTTCAGTAATAGTGATAAATATTGCGTAAAGCCACTCAGGGTAGTACAGTAGCTGTCACCCTAAGAGATGCCCCATTGGGGACTTAACCCTGGTCAACGATTGATTCTGCTTAAGAAGGAGTAGCCTCTGCTTTGTATTGTGGTCGATTAGCATATTGTCTGCAGCATGCCCCTCCTCCCAAACAAAGAGTAAAAAAGTGATATTCCTGTGACGAAAGTTGTAATGAGACCCGAATATGGATCAACATGAACCAGCTCCCACTGTAATGATAATGGGAAATTGTGCAAACACAACCCATTCCATTACAATACAAAGATTTTAATCTCCTGGCCATTCCCAAATGCAATCTCCTCGTTTTCAGACTAAATTAAATGCAACCATAAGCTATGTATAAATTAACAATAGGAAAGGAGCTATTTTATACCAGTGATTATATCTAATGATCATATCTAATTTCCTTGCCTGTCCTAGTGTGAATTGCAAAGAATCTGATAGGTACGGGGGGTGGGGAGTAAAATTTTCTTAGTCCAAGGTAGTTGGGAGGCATTAGACAGCAGCATTCATAATAATATCAAGAGATTATGAAAGGGCAACCTTGCTTCCATGCTGAAAAATAAACCTTGTTGCTTGCTTTGCCTTCAGTGGTGCTACTTCAGAGTAAACATATTCAGGGTCGTGGCATTCATGATTTAAATGAGTCTTCCTCTTCCATGTAACGATTCCCTGTTGCAAAATCACGAGGTATAATGCCTATTGCATTTAATTTCAAAAGATAGTGAGAATTGTTCTAAAGCCACATAGGAGAGATAAAAGAGCAGTGTGTGATATTTACATACGGGAAAAAATGTGTAGATTACTGTTAAATAGTTGTTTCGAGGTAACGTATCTGTTTCTCATAGAGATGCTTGTGGAAAAAAAACATGCTGCACACACATTATACAGGTGCGCACAAAATCTAGAGGAGAAAGTAAAAGTACATGGCATATGTTAGTGTGTGGCACATTTCAAACAACTTTTTTTTTAATCCATAGGAGATCACTATATTTGTTAGAACAATTTCTATACATTAAGGATATCTTGTGGGTTGCTGTGGGAACTGCTGGATACTATTATACATATCCCCAGGAGAAGCATAGATGAAATATGTAAAGGGAGTATAACAGAGTATTCTTTTTCCAATGCTCTTTTTTCCCTTTTGTTCTTTTGCTGTATCTTCGGCATGGTCCTCTGTACCTTCATTCCTGATTCAGTATAAAGTAGTGTCATGCCTTTATATATGTACTAGCTTGATACTCGTGCTTCACTACGGTATTTAACTACTTTCCTTTACCTGATTTTTACCTCAGAACACAGAGTTCTACAGCTGACTAATGAGAGACCCTAGGGGACTTTTAGAGGAAGACTGGGAGGTGCATTTTCTCTCAGGACACATGTAATGACTCCCAATAGCAACTGCATACTATTTAGAAGGGGGGGGGGGGTGAAGACCAATCAGGCAGCATACGCAAATGACCTCTGTGTTCCAACTGTCTCAGGGTGTGTGTGTGTGAGGTGTGGAATGTTGTGAGCCCCAATCAGCCTTCATATGCAAATTCCCTTGAAAGGCTGTCCCAATCAGGGAAGAGTGTCTGAGCTGGTAAAGGACAGCGGTACAAGCAGACAGCAGCCTGCCACCCATACAGGGAATCTGTATCCCTTTGGGAAACCACATTTAACCCCTTTTTATCCCCTTAGGGGCCAAATTTCTTAAAATCCCTTCTTAGCTGGTGTTTTGCATCATGAAAAGAATGTTCTCCCCAAATTTCATGTTTCTAGGTCCAGAGGTTTGGACTGGGCATTGGTAAGTCAGTCAGGACACTTGTCTTTATAGATATAGATTTGTAATATGTTTAAGGCAAAGGGGGTAAAGTATTAAGCAATCTGAAATCTGCAGGAAACTGCATGTGCCAATTTCAAAATTAATTGTATAAATATTCCACATTAAACCTGAAGGCAAGAGGGAGGTGGCCAATAAACAGAAGAATAAAAGGGAAAGAGTGGTGTCAGTTTCTCTCTAATCAGCCTTACATTATGGGAGTTCAGGACAAACATCACATTTTCCTCACTCTATATTTTAAAGGTTTATTTTAAAGATCTGACCTTAAGAGCCAAGTCTCACACACTGTGTCATTAAAGATCTGGTTCATATATGCATACTTATCGCTTGTTGACTGCAACAGCTAGGGATGACTCACATGTGTGAGTGTGGGCCATCAGAGATATAAATACCACTATAGATCTTTCTTTTCCCTTATCAGGCGTTTCTGCATGGATACTTATTCACCCTGAGAGTCTCTCAACGCAAGTTATCTTACACAGGGACACTCAAGTGACTGACTTTCTGTGTACTCTTATATTCAAGTGTACTCTTGTCTCCCTAGCAGGGCATGTGTATCTACAATGGGAGAAGACGTGTAAAATCTTTCACTTGAGCATCCCCATGTAAGATATCTTGTGTAGAGAGACTCTGAGTTTGATGCTGTTGAGAACTGGATTTTATCCCTGCTTCTCCACAGTAATGTGGTTCATCATGGCTTCCCAAGCTTTTCTCCACACTTTCTCAAACCTGTTTTACTCAGAAGTTTTGAGAAAGATCATAACAAAGCCTGAATGGCTGCTGTGCGGGTGGAAAAGTGCAGATTCCCCTGGCCCTGTCCACACAGCAGCCTTTCCATTGAGGCAGTCATTTCCTCTCCCTACTGCAGAGGGTTTTTCCTTTTTTTTCAATCACCAATTTAATGGTATTATATCAATATACTGAGAAACAGTGTGGTGTAGTGGCCGGAGTGATGGACTAGGATCCTTGATTTCCTGCTCTGCTATGGAAGCTTGCTGGGTGACCTTGGGCCAGCTGTATGCTCTCAGCCTAACCCACCCCACAGAGTTGTTGTGAAAAAAAAATGGAGAAGAGATTGATGTGAGCTGTTTTCGGTCCCCACTGGGGACAAAGGCAGGGTAAAAATTCTGTTGGTTGCGGAGAGTGCTCTCAAGCCATAGCTGACTTATGGTGACACTTGGTGGGGTTTTCATGGCAAGAGACTAACAGAGGTGGTTTGTCATTGGCTGCCTCTGCAATCCTGGTCTTCACTGGAGGTCTCCCATCCAATTACTAAACAAGGCTGACCTGGCTTAGCTTCTGAGATCTGACAAGATCAGGCTCACCTGGGCTATCCAGGTCAGGGCTAAAAATTCTATTATAATCAGCAAAAGAAGTTTTCTTTTGCATATATAAAACAGCAGCAAGGAAAATCCGCTGGAAGTCCATTGACAGGGTATATAAAATCTTAAAGCTGTGCCTGATTCATATTGATTACACTTGCACACTAGAAGAGCTCTGTCCAAAAGTTCATTTACCCTATAACCCAAGAGTATTATTTTAATGTATTCCCCAAATACATCAGTTTGTGCTCCCTCTAGTTGATGACTGTGTAAAGCACTGTGTACTTTCTTCAGATCAATAAGCTAATCAGAGTAAACTAAGTGCTCCCGTGGTCAGCCTGGCTCCCAAAATAATGTGTTTGTAATCTAAAAGGGACGCTGCAGCGTGCTGTTGAAGTATTCGTTCCTCAATTAAAAATGACCACAATGTTAAAAAGACTGCACTTCGTTCACACAGGAATGTTATTCAGAAGGGACTGGGAAACTACAGAGCTTGTGCGGAGTAAAGGGAATATCTTTGATGGACACAACAGTAAATAGGGGTGCACAGCTAGATCTTAACAAAACAATACCTGACCTGAATACAACCCATTTTTAATGTAGATTATAAACAATCTGAATAGCAGAATTAACAACTGTTAGTAAACTTAGAAAGCATTGAAATCTGGCTGTTGTTCTGGTATATGGCTATGTTAGAGTTCAAGAAAATCAGAGGGACGGGCAGTATGAGGAAAGAAGAAAGAGTGCTTGTGTAACCTCATGGCTGGATTACTGAAACTGTACTACATTGTATGTTGGGCTGACATTGAAGACAGCTAGGAAACTGAAGAGGATCCGGAATGTGACAGCTGAATTATTGTTGGGGCTAATCACTGGGAACATACGCTGTCCAGTTTTGAAACTGGCTGCCATTTCGTTTCTGAGTTCAATTCAAGGTCCTACTGGTTATAAACTTTGAAGCCTTTCATAGCCTGCGGACCCATACATTTGAAGGACCCTTCCTCCCATATATTTCTGTCAGGGTTGCCAAATCCCCCCTGGAAACCACTGAAGAGCAGGGGCAGACAGCAGGTAGCAGGGGAGACTTACCCATGCATGTGTGTCCGCATGTAAATGCCTCCCAGTGTTGTAATGACATCACTTATTGCAGTGATGTCATCACAACAACACCACTCTAGAACAGCTCTGGCATTTTGGGAAAAAACCCTCCATAGTCTTTGTTCAAATACCTGGGCTTCATTTAAGTGATGTGATGATGTCACCCAGAAAGACCCCATGATGACTAGTAAGTCCCTCATGTCTCTCCTTGCAGCCCAGCTGAGCAGTGTAGGGGAGAGAGGTCCGGAGGTGGGGCATCCCCTGTCGGCAACCCTAGTTTGAGTGAACCAACAGTCTTCAGGCTGGCACCACTGGCGGTTCCTCCACTTAGAGTGGACCACCTAACACCAACCAGAGCCTGGACCTTTTCCTTCATAGCTCCCACAGTTTGGCACAGGCTCCCTGAAGAGGTGAGGGAAGACCCCGCATTGGAGATGTTCAGAAGACACTGCAAGGCTTGCTTGTTTGCGAGGGATATTGATGGGCTATGAACAGACATCCTTTGGGGGGAAGTATTTAGGATTTGTTGTTTTATCTTGGTTTTAACTTGTAGTGTTTCAGAGGTTACGGTAAGCTACCTTGAGCCAAGGGTAAAGACAGGGTGTGCGTGTGTGTGTGTGTGTGTGTGTGTGTGTGTATATATAATCAATTAAAAAAATAAAGCGAATCAGCAAATATGTATATAAAATATGCCATCTTTCGCTAGCAGGTGTTTTGTTTTATTTGGCTTTCTCTCAGTGATCCCTCTTCCTGCCCAATATTTTAATTGTGTATGTGTGTTTAAATATGTATTTTCGTTCTAATTTTGTTTGTTTAAATGATGGGGTTTTGGGGGGGGAGTGTTAAATGGTTTTAAAAGGAGATTTTATTGGATATGTTTTAATTTAATTAGCTTCCTTGGAGGCCCTTGTGAGGGCAGAAAGGTGGGTTATAATTTTTTGTAATATAAAATATAAATAAAAAGGGATGCTTACTAGCCTGTATCCTCTATTTTTTCAGGGTTCTCAACTGTGCAATCCAACCCTACATGGTATAGATGAGTGTTAAAGAGGGGAAAGGCCTTTAGGTATGGCCCTGCCCTCTTTCCCACATATTCATCACCTATCAAAGTATGAGATACCAAGGGAACATGTACAAAGTCCGTACAGAAGAAACAACCAGCACAGTTCAAGGGCAAGATCAGTTTCCACGAAATAAAAAGAATCTTGATAATATCAGCTCAGTGTTCATATATTGGGATCTTTTCCTTTAAAAACATTCATGCCACTGTTTAAATCTTAAGCAGGTCAGAGAGTATCACAGTAAATACCAATACAAACAAAGAAGAGAAGCCGTGATAGACTAACTAAAGAGTAGTATATAATTCAATTCACTGTATTAAACACCATTCCATAATATTTTAGTGGAAGAAAGTGAATACATACATATAGGTTTGGTTACATATACATAAGGCAAAGCATATTACAATAATAACTCAAGTTGCCTATGTATGTTTAAAGTGCTAGTGCCTGTAATTGACAAAAATGTCTATAGAGTAATCAATAATCAATCCAAGAGTATTTTTCTGACGTTGCAAGTAGAATGTCTTCAAAATATCATTCTGACATAATAGTATTTTCTTGGCAGTGTAGATGTATATGGTCTTATACAAACAATATTAGACAACAACGATGGTAATTATAGTAACAACTGCGACGGGAAGCCAGCAAATCCACCCGTTTCATCTCTTCATCCTGGCAGTCGTTATATCAAAATTCAACATATACACATCCAAACAGTCATTCATTTAAGCGCCTTCAGCAACTGTCCTCCATTCTAGACGTGTGCTTTTGTTGTGGATTTCCCAGCTAGGTAATCTATGTTTTATCTGCATATTTGGTTATCACTGAGTGTGTAGGATAATTCAGACTACAAACATATTTATGTTGTGGCTGTCCTATTCTTGTTTTAAAAATTTATGCCTTGATGATTATGAATATAAATTTAAAATTTGCAGAAATTCCCTGTAACTACAGTATATTTAGAAGCAATACAACGGGCAGCCCAATCCTAAGAAGGGCACGGAAAGTGAACAGGAACCGAACTAAGGCTTGCGAGGGCGCATCTAGCCCGTACGCCCGCGTAAGTGGCCTTCCGCCCGCGCTGGGACGTGGCGCTGGCCCGCCGGCGGGCCAGCACCGGTGCAAGCCACAGGCGCCCGGGCGGCGGCGCAGAAGTGGCGTAGAGCCCTACGCCGACGCAGGGGGGGGCGGGGAGCAAGGCGGGGTCAGAGTTAGTCCGCTCCCTAAGCTCCTCCAGAAGCGGGAACGCCCACAGCGGCGCAAAAAAGCTACGCCACGGAAAAAGAAGGCGTAGCCCATAGGCGTCCATGGAACGGCGAAAAATCAGCCCCCTCTCTGAGCGCCTCGCCCCGCCCCTATGGCCCGAAGGAGCATAGGATGAGAACTATCCCGGGGACCAATCAGCGTGCGCGCCCGGCGTGGACGAGCCCCCCTCTCTGCACCCAATCACCTGCGACCGCGCCCTACAAAACATCCGGCCAGCGCCGCCCAAACCCCCAGGTAAGTGAGCACTCGGCCGGAGGCTCTGCCCGTCTGCTGAGTGGCATTGCCCCTTTGAAAACCGAAACGGGCTGAGGGCATTCACATTGGCAGGCGCAGAATGCACTCCGGGGACTTTGCGAAAAACTGGGGGAACTTCGCATAAAGGGGAAGAGGTGCAAATGTCTGCCTAACTCTCTTTCTACCGTGATAGAAAGAATGACTCCACAGCTAACTGATGCATGCTAGTTGCTTCTAACTAAGCACAAACAAACTAACCCTTCCGTGGCAGAAGGGAATGACACTTTGCAAATTAACCGCATGCTCTCCCGTTTCCTTGCAGGTGCCCTGACTCTGGCGCTCCCACCTGGTGATGACCGACGGAGCGCTGACAGGTAAGGAGGAGGTGGGGGGGCATTCCGCAGATTAGTGCAAACCGCCCATTCACCTGAACCCACCCGCTCACTTGCCGCTTTGGGTGAGGCCCAGCAGGGGTGGGGGGCAACCATGGCCGCCCCTGGCTGCCTCAGAGGCAGGCGCCTCGAAAACCACATGTGGCCAGGTGTTTGTTGTGACCAGCTCATTCTCTCCCTTAAAGGTAAAGGCTTGCCAAGGCCGAGTGCATCCTCACCAGACCGTCATGCATCAGCTGCTGCCCTCGACCATGTGCAACCCCCCCCCCGGATGGCGGAGTGTGGGGCTTGCCTTGCCAGTGGAATGAGGCAAAGCCCACACGTGTCTTTTTCCCCCACAGGCACGTCCAGGGCATGGCTGCTCCCCCGCGCCCCGCCCTCCCCAAACATCTCTGACGGACGGTTGGCTGCAGCCCAGGAAGCACCGTCGCGCCGCGGCCTGCATCCCAGCCCCGCCCCTCCGAGCGGGAAGGAGGGCTGTGTGGAATGCTCCGGCTCCCTCGCCAGCCTAAACGCAAGCCCGCTCTTTCCAGTGCAATAAAACGAGATGTACAACAACTGTTTTCTGTGTCTGCGAGTCTGACTTCGTCCTCCGCCCCTCCCCCAACACTCCCGTCACATCTCCCCACCTGCACATTGCCACAAATGTATCCGACACACCCCGTCTTGCCTCCCCGCCCCCTCCCTCCCTCCTCCCCCCCTCCTCCTCTGTATTTGACCAGTGTCTGTACCACCCATCTGCCGAAGAGAACTTGATTCTCAGAAGCCTGTGCCACAATAAAATTGGATAGTTGTAAAGGTGCTACGGGACCCTTTTTGAATTCGCTACCACAGGCTAACACGGCTAACCCCCCTGTATCTATGGCCAGGTAGAGGGTTGGGGCGGGGCATGTGAGCGGGGATCCCCGGTGGGGAGAGTAGCTGGCACACGATAAGCCAGGGAGAGGGTGGTGCGAGCTGCAGCTGCAAGGGGGCGGGAGATGGCAGGGCAAACGGTCCGCTCGCTGGAACCCTAGCCCCCACCAATGGAGAATCCAGGGTGGTGGCAGGTGGATGCCATATCCCGGGCAGGAGGTCTCGCGCGCCTGGGGAGGGTCGCCCCCATCGCAGCCGCAGCCCCAGCAACACAGTCCCATGAGCGGCCGCCTCCCAGAGTGGGTCCAGCCCCTCGGGCGTCTGCAGCAGCCCCATTGGTCATTCCAACACCTTCCACCCCAGGGCGTCCTGCCTCGCATCCAATCCCGTGGAGCAGTTGCCAGCCTCCCACGCCAACAGGCCATGGTTGTTGGGAGGGGTGGGGTGTGCCTCTCAAGTCCGTGCCGAAGCCCTGCTCGGGCGGCTCGTCGCCATCCTCGACCCTCCGGCCCCACCCGCTGCAGCAGTTCCACCCGCCCCAGAGGCACCCCTCCCTCGGGCCCAGTTGCGTGCGAGAGGCCGGGCCCGTGGACGGCCAAGGGGGTCCGGCCGCCGGCCTCGCCGGTGACCGCCGCTGCTGCCTTGGGGGTGGGGTGGGGTGTTTTGCTGCACAGACGGCTCTCCTACACGCCTCCCCTTCCTCACGTCTGCTGGGGGAGGTGGGATGATATAATAATAAAGGCTGATTTCTGTGCAATGGGTGTCTGTGTTCTTTGCCTTGGGATGGGGACGAGGGGGCAGGCCCGCTGTGTCTGCCTCTTGGTGGCGGCCTCAGGCCAGCCCTCCCCTTCGGCACCACTTGGGGGCTGTCCCCTGCTGCCAGAGACTGGCTGCTGCCCTGGATTCCTCATGGCAGGGCGCCTGCCAGTCCCATGCCAACCTCTCTGGACGCGGCCGCCAGGGACTTGGTGCTACATTGGGCAAACGGGGGAAAGGCTTCTCAGACTACGCCCACCCCTCTCCTTCCCGACTGCGAGCCCCGCCCGACACACGAGCCGAGGCAGTCTGCCAGCATGGGCGCGGTTTGCCTGCTGCTCTGGGGCCTGGCCGGGATCACGTGCTGCCCATAGGCTGCGCCTTTCCTGGCCCCTCCCCCTGACGCTTGTCAGGAACAGCGCCCTTTGGCTGCGCCTGGCGGCGGCCGTGAATCAGACCCGCCCACAACACTTTCTGGTTCTCCAAAATTGCATCTCTGCGCCGCTGCAGGCGCCGCTGCGGCCACACTTTGCTGGCACAGGATCCGGCCCGGCGGCGCTGCCACACCACCAGTGCAGCCGCGTCGGCGTTGGGGCCGGCCATAGGATTGCGCTGTAAATCAATGTCCTCAAATGGCTCAGTAGCTTTATTACATACAGTAATAAAGGACACAGCTTAACATTAAAAATTAGGAGCATAGCATAGAAGATGAAGAGCACCCTGTGTAGTTGTGTGGATAGAAATAATAACAGACTTTGTAAACCACTCAGAGTGGGTGTTAAATTGTCCTGAAGGGTGGAATATAAATCGAACGTTATGTTATAGTGCTTGCATCTTTCAAATGTACTAAATACAAGATATTTTTTTAAAAAATGTCAACTGAATTCTCCCTTCCTCTGCTCTCCTTCTAATTGGTCCCTACCTTTTGCTCTGCTTCTGATCCATATAGAGGAACAGCCTTCAATGTGTAGCAAAACAGAAGCAGCTTAGGGATGTACAGCTCATACCCTGTTCACCAGCAGTGAACAGGAAACTGATTTTTCAGCATACTGTTCATTAACTGGGTTGCAGTTGTCCGGCAGACTGCTTCAACATATTCCTTCCTGACAACTTAGTACAGAGCAATAGGCTTTCCAACCATTTATCTTCACACATGGCACAACTGAGTTCTGCTTCCCTCTTCTGTGCCTCTGCTCCATTCAGCAGGTAATTGTTATATCTACCACACTGCCATATATAAATGCAGGGTTCTTTTGAATCTACCATTGGGTGTTCGTCTAAGTAGTCCTTAGCTATGTTAATGACTGCTGATGTTTGGCTGGGCAGCACACATGCACAGTTCTGGGAAAAAAGGTAAACTTGTTCAGCAGGTATTCGAGTAGTGTGCTGCCAAACTGAACAGACACAATGATCTCCTCACATCTGATCATTGCAGTTGAGCATTGCCTGTCAAATATGCTCAGGGTGAAATTTGCAGCATCCCTAATGCAGCTTTACATTGCACATGCAGTCACATGTGTCTTGTTTTGACTAAGAGGAAATATGCGCATCCATCTCAGGCTACCACATATTGCACATGACTGCAGTTGAATCACTGTTGGGAATCACTCTACCTCCCCCCATACATTTCAGAGAGGGGAGGAGTTAAATGCTGCTCTTAGAAAATGCATTTGAAAACTTGCAATACCAATAGAGGCAACCTAATCTGGCATGCAGTTGCATGCAATGCAGGAGGAGGCATGCCCGAGACTATTTTATCATTTGTTGCACTGCTTGGAAGCAAGACTGTGACAGTATGACTCCTTCTAGGGTGCAAGTAGCACAGCTGTTAGTGACTCTGTTAAGAGAAGTGTCAGCTTTCCTGCCAAGGCTGGACATGACAAGGGCAAAGAGACTAAAGCTGGATTCAGGTTGTGTGTCTTGGGAAACTGCTGTACAGCAAGTAGCGGAGGCACCTGGTTTATGCCTCTTGGAAGCATCTTGCTGACTGCTGTAGGAAGAAGCTGGTAGATTAGATAGATCTTTGGATCCAGCAGGGCTGCAAGTATTTTTTTTAAATTCATTTATTTACATTATTTATAGCCCACCTTTCTCACTGAGATGCACTGTGGATTGCACCATGTGAGTCAGTTGTTAATTTCAAACACATTCCAATAAACAGTGTAGTGGGGTATATAAACACAAATGTGCAGAGATTTAAAACTAACAAGAATCCAATACAGAGTTGAAGAGATGCCAAAAGAGAGCACAAGCAACTCTGAGACTGACATAACAACAACAATAATAACATTTGATTTATACACCAACCTTCAGGACAACTTAATTGCATGCTCAGAGTAGTTTACAAAGTGTGTTATTATTATCCTCATGACAATCACCCTGTGATGTGGGTAAGGCTGAGAGAGCTGTGACTGACCAAAATCACCCAGCTGGCTTTAAGTGAAGAAGTGGGGAATCAAACCTGGTTATCCAGATTAGAGTCCTGCCACTCTTAATCTCTATACCAAACACATTAAACAACATAGAAACTATCCAGTAGGATCATACTTACACCAACAAACAGTATATAGTAGTAAAGTCTGTAGTCCCTATCCCTTTACTGATGCATCTCTTTGAGACTACCTCCTTATATTACAACCCTTCTGTCTGAGCAAAAAGCCCTCTTGAGTAATTCAGTTTTGCATCGTTTGCAGAAGGCCAGGAGAGTTGGAGCTTTTCTAACCTCCTCAGGTAGACCACTCCATAAAATGGGGGCCATCACAGAGAATGCATGTACACAAGCAGCTGTTGATTTTGCCCATGTGCAAGGGGATGCATGCAGAAGGCCCTGTTCAGAAGAATGAAGCTGCCATGGTGGAACATCGGGAAAGAAGCAGTTCCATAGGTATGCCATACCAAAACTATGAAGAGCTTTGCAAGTGATAGTCAACACCTTGAGCCCAGAAGCTAATAGGTTGCAGTGGTTGCAGAATGCACATGTTTATGCTTATTTCTCATCCATGCTATGCTTTCATCAATGACAGGGACTTAAAAAGTTCTATCCTGGGGTGTTAATTTCATAAATGCAGCACACCCAAACACACCATTTATTTATTTTTATTGATTGATTGGTTTGATTTTTAGCCAACCTCCCCATGAATGAGCTCAGCGCAGGGTACAATAAAACACTTAGTACACATTAAAACATTTAAAGAGCCAGTTTGGTGCAGTGGTTAAGAGCGCAGGACTCTAATCTGGAGAACCTGGTTTGATTCCCCACTCCTCCACTTGAAGCCAGCTGAGTGACCTTGGGTCAGTCACAGATCTCTGGAGATCTCTCAGCCTCACCCACCTCACAGGGTGTTTTGTTGTGGGGATAATAATAACATACTTTGTAAACTGCTCTGAGTGGGCATTAAGTTGTCCTGGAGGGTGGTATATAAATCAAATATTATTATTATTATTAAATACATTTTTTAAAAATCCACAATACATAAGCAGAGAACAATCTCAGATAAAGCCCGTTTCAATTTCCCCAATCATAATGTAAACAGGGAGAGTGGGGGCCACAGTTAATAACACTCCAATGTCAGTGCTTGTAGGGGGGCAGATGATTTCATAGCCCCCTTGGCGGGAGACCGGTTCCTAAAACAATCAAAGACTGGCCTCAGTGGTGGAACGTTTGCCTGGTGGAACATCTCTGTCTTACAGGCCTGCCGAAACAATACAAGATCTTGGTGGGCCTGAGTGTCCTCCAACAGAGAGTTCCACCAGGTTGGGGCCAAGACTGAGAAGGCCTTGTCTCTGACTGAGGCCAGGTGGGCATCCTGGGGGCCAGGGGCCATCAGTAAGTTCTTACACCTGCTGCACTTAAAACCTTGGGATATTCTATTCACAAATGTAAGCAGCCACATGTCCAGTATTTATTCTCAAGCTGCCATTCCAGATAGTCATGTGTGCACTGCACAGTGATCAGCTGTGTACTCCACTAGCAAAGGCTTGTCCTGGGAAGTTCGGCTTCCAGAGTGCCTGACATCCACAAGATGAACTTGGACTCTCTGGGGAAATTAAATTCCCCAGAGCCCCTACGGTCTGTGATGATCCCCATTGCAGCATCCAAAGCATCAGGGAAGGAGAGGAGGTGTCACTGAAAGCCCCTTGCCAGTGCTGGAAGCCACACTATCACACCATACAGATATGTGGGAAGGCACCAAGGAGAGAGATAGGTGGGGAGAGGTTCTTCTCTGGCACAAACTATGATCCAAGATAGACATCCAAAAACTCTTGGGGGCTCACTGCAGATCCTGTGCAAAGTTACTTCAGGCTATGCCTGTCGAAAGCAAGGAGCTTAGATCAGAGCAACTCTGCCTCAGTCTGCGATGTAAGTCAGGCAAGTATGAATTCTGGTGTCATCATCACTGCATTTCACAAGGCATAAAGTAAGTAGGCATTCATCCAATTCATTCTGAGGTGACTGCAGTGGCATGCTGATTCGCCCTTTTTTTTTTGCTCATGATGAACTATTCAGACATTTGCTTCAGTGCAGAGAAACAGAAATCTGGGCTGACATAAAACATCAGCGTGGATAGAAAGCCAGCAGCCAGCCACAAGTCCAAAGGCCACGAAGTTTGGCCCCCCAGATGATTCAAATAAAACATTATATTCTCAGACAAAGACAGCTATTAAGAGCTACATAACCTTTGTATAAGCCACATACTGAGTGAATATGAATGATCACTTTCCAGTTGGACATGCTGATTCCACTTAGAAACCTATGCTGACTGAATGCTTCCAAGCCCTTAACAAGAAGTTACTGGATCTGCCTTCCCCTGTAGGCCCCCACCTATGAACTCTTCTTGCCCTGACATGGAGATCAGTTACATCATCAAGATCACATTGAACACAGGAAAAAAGATTCATTTTTAACCAAGATTTGGTTCAGGGCAGAGCTGTCGTGAATATTAGCTGCTTTTGCAGTGGGAATTTTCCCTACACGGATAGCAGGAAGTTCCCACATCAAAAGGGAACATCCATATGTTTTTGGATGACTCGTGTCCTGGGCTGCTTCCCCACATGTTGGATAATCCACTTTCAATACTCTTTAGTGAACATTTGGAACTGCTTTTCCATGTGTGGAACAAAAAAAATCCACTTCCAAAGGATTGCTACATTGAAAGTGCATTATTCAACATGTGTGGAAATGGCCTTTTCTAGGACTTTCCACTTTGTCAGTTCTAGGGACGGCAGTCCATGGCAGATAGACCCCCAAACCCCTCACAGCAAGCACTCCAGTGCATTGGATGAAAAGAGATCCAGTAAGTTAATGGGTACATCCATAGATGAGTAAGTTGGCAGGAATGGGGATACAAGCATATGCACTCTGATATAAGGAGCATGATTCCCCCTCCCCTTGAGCTATTAGCAACTAGGCGCAAAAATCCTAAAAAGTCTCATGAGAACACAATAGCTTTGTCTGGACAGAGAAAGGCAGAAGATTACAAGGAACCAAACTCCCTCTTCCCCTGTGAAAAGTTACAGTACAGCTGCAAGTTCAACAAGCAGGATCCAGAGATAACAGGCTCAGCATTAGTACTTTCGTTTTCAGGCAGGACAAGGATGGCATGATTATAATGGTTACATCATATGAGCATGACATGAAAGCACACAGACGCACAGGATATCAGTACAGTGATCAGTCCAATACAGAGAGCAAAGAATACATGAATGGCATGGATGAATGGCATGCAGACATAACACACTTTGAAGCAGATCAAAAATAAACCTACTTTGATCTTGTTCAAAGGATTCAGTGGAATGACTCCAGTGGAGTGTACATGTGGATGTGCCCTCAGTTGCCTTTACAGGGAAAGAGATGGAGCTAAGCTCCATTTCCAAAATGGAGTAGGGCAGTTCACATCATGCTAGTTGCCAGCCATCACCAATAAAATAAGCTAGAACTGTTGAAAAATGAGGCCAAAGGAGAAGGAAAGGAACAGAATTAAAGTAACAGAAATAGGTACACAATAAATGCTGCACGTTGATTAGAACAGGACACACTTCAAAATTTGCAAAAAAAGTTTATGAGAAAGAACTCAAACTGAAGTTTACTCAGTGCAAGCAGCAAACAGTTTGGAGATGTTGGTCACCTCCCTTATTAAATGGCTGTCTGGGACAGGGAGAGAGTCTTATCCCATAGTGGCTATTGTCCTTGCATGACTTCTTGGTTGTCAACAGCGCCACATACAGCACTGGGCACTGTGGCAGAACCAGAGTGCTAGAGTGATTCAAGAGGGCAGACAACCCCCTTTAAAAGAGATACAGATGAGGAGAGGAAGGCTGGCATGGTACGGTGGGTGAAAGCTAGAACATCGCAGCACTGGGGAAAGACAAAGAGGGAAGCAGGCCAGAGAGCACAGGAACAGCTAAGGTGGACAATTCCAAAGAGCAGCGATAACAGTGGGAGGAGGTAGAGCATGACTTGGCCAAAACAGAGCCCTGTTTCTGAAGCAGACCTTGCCGAAGTAGCAGGAGAGTTTCCTAGGCATAGGCTTTAATAAAGAAAGGGATGTGGAACAATGAAATATTTGTGGTGGTGGAAAACACCCTCAAGTCATAGCTGATTTATGGCAATCCCTGCTAGGGTTTTGAAAGGCAAGAGACCAACAGAGGTGATTTGCCATTGTTTGCCTCTGCATAACAACACTGGTCTTCATAGGAGGTCCCCCATCCAATTACTGACCAAGGCAGACCCTGTTTAGCGGTTGAGATCTGACAAGATCAGGCTTACCCGGGCTATGTAATTCACAGTAAAGTGTATGTACCTGCATATTAGGAATGAAAGATCTGGATCTGGGTTCAATAGGCCTCTCTTCCCAAATGGGGCAGCAATAACTGAAAATGTTACTATTGAAAATTGGTTATCTAGTTCCAATGAATGTAATGGTTTCACTAACAAAATGGATGAATTCAGAAATACATACTTACATAATTCAACAAAGAAACAGAAGTTTGAGGATGTCCTTAAATGGCGTGACATACACACGGTCAAACTAGCCAAGAAAAAATCGTGAATGAAAGCAAAAATACACTTGTCGTTGGTCCAAAATTCCTCTAGGACATTATCCAAAATAACTTGGATCCTATCAAAGAGCTCTGCATACTACATAGCCGCTGCCACAGAGCAATCTTCCTCTTGCACTATTCCTCTTGCACTATTACTTCTGTTTGCAGGGGAGGGGGAACCACTGATCCTGCACAAACAGGAATGCTAAAGGAAGAGGAAGAATGGTCCATTGCAGGGACTATGTAGTGTTGAACTTGCTCATAGGCTCCAAGCCATTATTTGGAAGGAGCAATTAGCATTGTTCAATAAGATGACAGTAATGAATTTGAAGTTTTCCAAGTCTGACACAGGTTTGTGAACAGGTAGGGGGAAAAGGAGGGGTATTATAGAAACAGCAGCCATATTTAGAAGTAGACTGGGAATAAACCAGCTGGTTTATGGCCATTCCCTGTTTTATGGCCTTGTACATCTAGAGGACATTGAGAGGCATGATAGAAATCCTGATACTACAAAACAGTGTTTCTGAATCCATCTTGAAAAGTCTCAGATTCTCACTTCTGTAAAGCTTACTCTAAGGACTTGTCCTTGGCCGTTTCCACACACGTTGAATAATCCACATTCAATACGCTTTAGTGCACATTTGTAACTGATTTTCCATGTGTGGAACAAAAAATCCACTTCTAAAGGATAACTAAAGTGCATTGAAAGTGCATTATTCAACGTGTGTGGAAACGGCCCTTGTTTGAACAAACAAATGCCAACCCATACCCCCACCTTCCAAATCCTTCATCCCTTTTCTATCACAACTCCCCACCCCGTTCTTTCCATTCAACTTCCAATATCCACTCTGTGACTTTTTTCATGACTCCAGAGGAATCACCTGGAGGAATCACCTGACATTTCCCAGATAATGTTACCCTTGAGAACTAGAAATGTATAAGGAAAAGTGTGCATGTGTGTACTGTTATGAAAGGATAAAATGAGTGGGATAACACAGTCTTACTGGGAAGAGATTGACCAAGAGCAGGCTTGGTGGGAAACTCTGAGCCAGCACCACTAAATTCTGGTGGGGTTATAAAAGGAACTCCCACACAGCAAGAAAATCTATAGAACTGTATTGGATTAGCCTGGATTGATGTTCTGTGTCAAGAATAGAGTCCAGACTTCTGTTAAGATGTTGGAACCAAGAGGGACATATTGGCCATTTCCCCACGTCTTAAAAATAGCGCCCTACTCATGAAACGCTGGTGGCTTCTTCACACAATTTCTGACGTAACCCGGATGCTGGCAGTGATGATTCTGTTTTCGTGGCGTCACAAAAATGGAATTATCACTGCCTGCATCCGCATGATATCAGAAATCATGTGAAGAAGCTGCCTGAGTTCCGTGAGTAGGGCGCTATTTTTAAGATGTGGGCAAACAGCCATTGTTATAGCATTATAACATTTTAAATATGTGTCTGGCTAGTTCCTCTGAACTCCTGGGCCATCTCTGCAATGAAGAGTTAGTGAATTAAAAAAAAAAAAACAGGGCTGATTCCAGACAGCTTACCTGAAGCCAGGATGTTGCGGAACATTGCGGATCATGCCAGAAAAAACGCGGAAGATCGCGTTTTCTCGCACGAGTTTTGCACGATATCATGTGAGTTTTGTGCGAGAAAATGTGATCTTCTGCATTTTTTCCAGCATGATCAGCAATGTTCCACAACGTCCTGGCTTCAGGTAAGCTGTCTGGAATCGGCCCTGTTTTTTTTTTTTTAATTCACTAACTCTTTTCATTGCAGAGATATGGTTCTCCCCCTTATGTCTCCTCAAAAACAGGCAAAACATCATCTCCCTGCTTGCAACTGGTGAGAAGAATGTGAGCCAAGGTGACAGATGCTCAAGCATTCCCAATCCATCCATGCATTCACAGAAGCACAGAGTTGGAAGGGGCCATACAGACCTAGTCCAACCCCCTGCCCAATGCAGGATGAGCCTAAAGCATCTTTGACAAATATTCATCCAGCCTCTTCTTGAAAACTGCCAGTGAAGGGGAGCTCACCACCTCCCAGGCAGCTGATTCCACCTTTGAACTACTCTGACTGTGAAAAAGTTTTCCTAATATCCAGCTGGTACCTTTGTGCATGTAATTTAAGCCCATTGCTTCGGGTCCTACCCTCTACTTCCAACTGGAACAGCTCTTTGCCCTCCTCCAAATGACAGCCTTTCAAATATTTAAAGAGAGCAATCATGTCCCCCCTCAATCTCCTCTTCTCCAAACTAAACATTCCCAAGGCCCTCAACCTTTCCTCATAGGGCTCCGTCTCCAGACTCCTGATCATCCTCATCACTCACCTCTGCACCCTCTCAATTTCGTCCACATCCTTTTTGAAGTGAGGCCTCCAGAACTGCACACAATACTCCAGGTGTGGCCTGACCAAGGCAGTATAGAGAAGGACTATGACCTCCTGTGATTTCGACGCTATGGCCCCTTTGATACAACCCAAGACTGAATTGGCCTTTTTTGCCACCGCATCACACTGACTGCTCATATTTAGTTTACAGTTCACTCTTACCCCAAGATCCCTTTCACATATACTACTGCCCAGAAGTGTATCCCCCATCCAGTGTTTGTGCTTCCCATTTTTGTGGCCCAGATGTAATACTGTGCACTTGTCTTTGTTGAATTGCATCCTATTCACAGCTGCCCACTTCTCCAGTGTATTCAGGTCTTGTTGAATTTTAATTCTATCTTCTTGGGTGTTTGCCACTCCTCTCAATTTGGTATCACCAGCAAATTTAATTAGTAGCCTGTTTACCCCTTCATCCAGATCATTGATAAAAAATATTGAAAAGTACCGGGCTCGAAACTGAGCCCTGCGGCACCCCGCTGGGCCCCTCCCTCCAATCTGATAAAACGCCATTGACCACCACTCCAGAGACTTAAGGAGTTTACTTAAGAATAGAGGGTGATTTCTGCTGATTTCCCTCTCCCACTGCACTTTCTACCTCTGTGGACCCATAGCAACAACATTTCATGGGGGTCAGTAAGCGGCAGCGGGTGGATAGAATTGTTGGAAATTACCACCCCCTTAAGAAAGCTTAAGTGCCCCCAAGTATTCAGAAATGTGTGGTTAGATACAGCATGTTCTGCTGTCTTTTGAAATAGAATGTGAAATAGTGGGTTATTCAATACAGACATAATCAAGCAACTCAAAATATAAATTGTTAAGGCTAGTTTGCAAAAGGTAGAAAATGTTCAGTTGCCAATACTTCTCCTTTTACATAATTAATTTATATTCATACAGGAGCAGAAAATTTGGGACATTCTTATTGATTAGGCTTCAGTTTGTTGATATAAATCTATGTAGCAAGCTAACAGAAGATTTGAGTATGAAAATAAAATTATCTATAAAAGGAAGAAACTCTGTATGAAGCTATGCCTTGCCTACTCATTACTCCATGGATTGTATAAACAAAGTTTTGTGCTCCTTTCCTGTCTATCACTGTCAACTCAAAATGCAATCTCTCCTCCTGGACTCCAGGGCTGGACTTTTTAAAACAAACTCCCTTTTCAAGTTCACTGACTAACAAAATAGCCAATTTTCTGTGAGAGAGAATATCAACATCTCCTTGATTAGTTTGGGGAAATTTATGTAGGCATCATCTTAACAATTACTGTCTATCTACCTCCCCTGGACACTTGAGATACAAGCAGATTCATCAGTTAAGTGTTTTCTATCCAGAATTCTAAGCCAACCATAACTTCTCTGACAGGCTCACACAGCCCAATTCAAGACATGACTTGTTTACTTGTTGCTACTGAGCTTAATAGTAGGTTTACTTAGAATCGAAGACTTAGGCTGCAATCGTCTAACATTTTTAAATTCTATCTATCTATCTATCTATCTATCTATCTATCTATCTATCTATCTATCTATCTATCTATCTATCTATCTGTCTGTCTGTCTGTCTGTCTGTCTGTCTGTCTGTCTGTCTGTCTGTCTGTCTGTCTTAGCTAGCTAGCTAGTTAGCTAGCTAGCTGTTTCTCATTATGTCTAGCATCCTAATATTACTCAATATAAACATGGAACATCTTTCTGTAAAATTCAGATAAATTCACTTTAGTTTTCATATCTTGTATAATTTTTGGCCATGGTTCATCCTTCTTTTCTTTTCTCACTATCTGAGGTTACCCAGTACTTGTCCATCAAAACCCCAGCCCAGGTTCTCCTCTTCTTTCCATAAACAGTTATGGACTTAAAATATCAATACCCTTTGTCCCAGCAATAATAAAAGTAATAAATACGGGTCATTTACTGTGCCTCCTTCCTTCTCATAGCTGATCGCTGCATTACTGAAACCTAAGCAAACTTCAGTGAGTCGGATTAGATTAAATATTGCCACCTTCAAAGACCTCTATGTTTGCAAATATTTTATGGCATATGAAATATGCAATCAGAGAAGAGTAAGGCCTCCACTTGAGCCACAAAAAGAACATTAGAGAACTAAATTTGGACAGCAAGTCCTAGTTTGCTGCCAAGTATAAATAATTGCCACACTGAAGCTGACCACGGTAAGGGTCACTAGGTCATTCACTATTAAAGGAATATCTTTCAATAGACGTTCTTTGAAGCTTAGCATTGCACACAGTGATATACATTTGTAGTCAACTACTGTTGACAGTCCTATGCAAACAGAAATTACCTGTGCGGCATATGAAGGGGCCAACAGAGCACACACATGATATTTTTGTAAACATTAATACTTGGGAAGGGAGCAGGAAATCTATTAAGCTTCAGAAATTGAAGTGCTTTTTCCAGGGTAGTGAAAAGTGATGATTTTCTAGATTATATGTGTATGTAGCCTACCCTTAACAGGGGCGTCTGACTTCAAATACAGACTTTAGGGTACTATGAGTATATCCAGGGTTTTCTAGAGGAGATTTCTCTTCAGCCCTGAATTTTCTGGGGTGATCGGGGGCCAGAACTATTAACTTTCAGCTGCATCTCCTCACACATATCCATAGATTCAGAGGAGTCAGCTATGTTAGTCCGTAGTTGCAAAATATGATGCTCCTTGCATCTGATGGAGAGAGCTGTGGTTCTCGAAAACTTATGCCTCAATAAAGTTGGTTAGTCTTAAAGGTGCTACTGGACTTTTTACTATTTCACACATATCCAGTGATTGACTGCTGTGGCCCAATGGGCCTTATAGAGAGGAATGCTAAACAACTAATAAACAACAAACAGATGAAAACAAACTACATCTTGTTTCAGAGTGTGCTTTTATACCCCAACTTCATACTCTGTAAATATGCAGTTAACTGAGACTAATCTAACCTGAGCAAACTGGTAATATGTTGCTGACAAGGTCAAGAACAACAGCTCCATAGAGTCACAAAACAAAGTTCATGCTACTTCTTCCCTCCACACCAGAGTATAGTTGAAGCAGCCAAAAGCCTCTTACTTAAGTAGAAAAAAGACCTTGGTCCTAAAGAAAGCGAAAGCAGCAGTCAACACAGCCTATGCCCATCCACCCAGCCCAGACATGCAAACTAATGGCCCAGTGCAAAGGGCTCTGTTGCCTTCCTGATTGGTCAATGGTGTGCCCCAAGTCAGCAATGTGCCTACCAATCTAAGGAGAAGGTCAGAAAAAAGATATTGGCACAAAATAGTTGGATGAAATAGGTGTCACACACAGGGGCCTGATTTGTACCTCAGATTGCTGTTTCTGACCAAGGATCATGGCTGCTTTCACACACACTGAATAATGCACTTTCAACCCACTTTCAGTGCACTTTGCAACTTGACTTTACTGTGTGAAATGAGAAAATCCACTTGCAAACAATCACTGGAATGCATTGAAAGTGGACTGAAGTGAATTGAAAGTGCATTATTCAGCGTGTGTGAAATCAGCCCATGTTGCCCTTCTCAGTTGTAAAAATATCATTTTGGTTCACCTGATTGTACATCCAGAGATGAGGCAGCTATTTTTAAGCTTTCAGAAACAGATTCATCATATGACTGACTATGGGCCAAGCTACAAGTGACGAATGACACTTGAACGGCAAGTGGATTGAGTGGAGGGCAAGTGAACAGGGAGAAATACACTTGCCGTTCAAGTGTCATTCGTCACTTGTAGCTTGGCCCTATGTCCCTTCACCTGGTTTAGAGACAGGGAGATCCCTCAAATTTTGTTTAAGAAACTCTTTTTTCTGGATTTTCAGCAAGCATGGACATTCTCAGTGAGCATGTGGAGGAGATTCTGTCTTTTCTGACCAGATGCCTGCCCCTTACGTTTAAGAAGCATAAGAAGGAGGGAAACTTAATCTGGAAATAAATATTGCTGACAAGGAATAGACCTTTCTAAGAGACTCCTACATGGTATCCGGATTTAACAGATAAAAATCCCAACTGTTCATGTCGTACCAAGAAAAGCTGCACATTTAAAATAGCTTATTTGTACGAAATCCTCCATGTGCTTTAAATGAGATTTAATCAGAGCCTCCGCTGCAAAATTTCATATGTACTGCTGACTCTATATTCTCGGCCGTATCCTTCTCAGTAGGAAAACAGCCTGAGGACGTCATTGTCTCCCTAGTTTCTCCAAAATAGTAGCTGCGGACGGTTTTCCTTACTGTGAGGTGGCTTAGGTGAGCTCCTTGGTACTGCAGGGAAGTTCTTCTGGGTGGAAACTGAAAACAGAACTACAAGTGACAAAAGGCACAGGTTGGACACTGGTCAGCTTCCCTCAAGTTTTGATGGGAAATGTAGGCAGCTTGGCGGAATGTTGGACAAGTGACAGTTGAAAAGTCCATTGGACAGCAGTCGGAGAGCGAAGCTGCAAGACCAGGACGCCTACATTTCCCATCAAAACTTGAGGGAAGCTGACAAGTGTCCAACCTGTGCCTTTTGTCACTTGTAGTTCTCCTCTAAGTTACTAGTCACGATGCTATGTTGCAGGTATCTAGAATTAATTCATGGGTTAAAGAAAACACTTCCTTTATTTAAACAAATATTTTCAAGGTGTTTTTTTTAATCACCTGCTTGCCAAGATTAATCCTTACCTAATTAAAAAAGTAATTGTTCATTTTCTCTTCCTTCTCATTGTATCTATACTATCCAACCAAAGATAAGTAGTTTTATGATGCAGATTTAAATAGAGTCCCACAAATGCCAAACTCCTGGTGGAAATCAATGAGATTTAAAAACTTGATTATTCCCATCGTTGACAAATTACTTTGTACACATTACTATAACTTGTATTTTGTATGCATATTCCAGACTGTGCATATTCCCTATTCCTAGACCGAGATTCAAGTGTTTTATTAATTTGATAGACATGCTACATTTTTATCTCACTTTTCAACCCCAAATTTGCTCTCAAAGCTGCTCATATGAGTCAAACATAAACACAAATCACAACTGAAGTTACATATAAAATGTTCTGGAGGGGAGAATTCTCAGCCAAGAGGGATTCAGACATGGAGTGTGTGTGCACCTGGCGCTTCCCTTCTTTTCCTCTTATTCCCCTTGGAAAGAGGACCTAGATCCATTCTTGGCAAGTTTTGGATCCTTATATGATGGCTCTAAAGAGGAACTGAAATCCTGCAACCTAATACTCCATTCCAACTTTGGGCAGATTCCACATCTCAAATGAAGGGAGGAATGCTATTAGTTATCATTTCCCCCCTAATAACCAGGAGAGATTAAACTGTGACCAAACCAAATTTAAGCTTTCCAACTGTGATATGCAGTGTTGTGTAGTGGTTAGAGTATTGGAAACTGGGGGGACCTTGATTAAAATCTCCACTCTGCCCTGGAAGCTCACTGCATGACTTTGCGCCAATCACTTGCTCTGAGCTTAACCTACCTCCCAGGGTTGTCATGAAGATAAAATGGAGGAGGAAATGTTGTAAGCTGCTTTTGGTTCCTTTGCGGGGGAGGGGGACGCAGGCTATAAATAAATAAATAAATAAATAAATAAATAAATAAATAAATAAATAAATAAATAAATAAAAATGCACAAGGATGTACACTTATTTGAACATCTGTATAGGCTGTTAATGAATTCTCTTTTACCTGTTATGTCATCTTAAATTAGAAATATCAAATTAAAAACCTCCATGAACCCTGAATTACTTTGTTATAATAAACATTCTGTCATGTACAGTGTGCCTTAATATAAAATATCTTGACATTAAAGTAGAAAAATATAATTGAATCTCTCGCTCTCTTTAAGGCTAGTGATATGTTTGGAATGATTTAATTATGTCTTCTTCTCTGTATATCTTTTTTCTGACGCTTGCACATTTTGAGTCAAACATTGGCATTATCATGTTTTATTCATAGCCTTCCCTCTAACAAGAACAGTGTTCATTTCCCAATACCCCGTCTCCGATAAATGAATCCACGTTCTTTGCCTGTTCTCCCTCCTGCTTCATTATCTTATCTATAATGACCTTGCTTCTCCTTTTTCCTGTGAAAACAGACACCTTCATCGGTTACCCAAGTCGCACAAGAGTCCGGTCTTATGCTTTTGCCCCATGTCACCATGGTAACATTTGAAAGTCTGAAACCATGTGGGCAAGTCTAATCACATGGACCCTTCCTTCCTGATCATCATCTGCTCTCTCATGTTGTCAGTGATTGGCTAGGAAGCATCTGTCTAACATGGCCTACCCATGTGATGCCTTAGAAAAGAGCAGGAGTCCAGCAACACAGATAAGACTAACATATTTAGAGGTAGGGCATGAGCTTTCATGAGTCACAGCTCACTTCTTCCGATGTAATGCCTGATTTCCAGGTGTTACTGTAGTAGTATGGGATGAAGCCCTGGATAACTTGTTCCACATCACTCTGACAATGTATGAAAGGCCCACTTCTCTGGCTAAGTGTGTGCATTAATCAGCAGATGAGTAGCCCACAAGAGGAAAAAAGAGTCCACTATCACCTATTAGAATTCTGTATCTTTAGGCTTGCCAGATGTTCTGCTATTGTATTCCCAACATCACTACATCACTTCTGGGTTCAACCCAGAAGTGACAAAGAGTAGCTCCAGAAATCACTGGAAACACCATAGACTTTCTGGCAATTCATAGAGCTATCCTTTGTCACTTTTGGATTGTACTTGAAAGTGATGTAGTGGTATCAGCAACATCACATAGACACCCCCTTGTTCCCACCCCATCCCTTCTGCTGGTTGCCAGGCTTGGTCTGGCAACCCTATGTATTTTCATTCTCAGGCCAGCAAGATTGTTTCCCTATGAAATATAGTCACATGAGCCATGCACCAAATTGCAGAAAGTTTGCCAAATCCTACAAGACTGTAGAGAAACCTGTGTGTCTGGAGTATTTACTTTTTACTTTATTTATACACCACCATGCAACCTAAATGCCCTCCCCCCAGGTCAGTTTACAACACAAGGAAACATATGAAAAAGTTAGCAACAATCCTTGTTGCACTCACTTTAGTTTTTCAAACAAGTGACTCTTCAGTTGCAGGCTGAAGAGCAATATAACATGATAGTTATTTTCATCTATGAGGGCATAAGACCAAGATGCAAAATTAATGGAAATGCCCCTCCAGTACTGCAAGCAAAGTTCACGCTGGCATTTGTAAATAATTTAAAACACGAACAACAACAAAAACAGTTAATTGTGCCACACGAAATGGCTGCATTAAACTATGAAAGCAGAAAGTATTTATGAATTTAGGGGATACAGTGTGGAAAATACTGTGTGGTGCCATCAAAGCAAGAGGGGCAAAGCAAATTCCAGGAATTTACGCTTTTCATGCAAATATATTCATTTATAAATAACTGTGCAAAATGATGAAGTATGCAGCTAAAGGAAGGGAACCCATTGGCGTTGCCCCAATGATGTGTGACTTCCCTCTGGTGGACTGGAAGGCACACCACAGAAGTGGTGACAAACAAATGACCCATAGAATCAAAGAAACATAGAACCATAGGGGTGGAAGGTACCTCCATGGTCATCTAGTCTAACCCCCTGCACAATGCAGGAAATTCACAACTACCTCCACCCCCCCCCACATCCCCAGTGACCCTGCTCCATGCCCAAGAAATGGCAAAAAACCCCTCCAGGATCCCTGGTCAAACTGGCCTGGAGAAAATTGCTTCCTGACACCATAGTGGCGATCGGCATTACCCTGGACATGTAAGCAAGGGCCACAAGAACTAAGCACTGATGTAACCCTTCCTACCCTCCCTCTCATGAACTGTCTAGGTTCAAAGAATCAGCATTACTGTCAGCTGGCCGTCTAGCCTCTGCTTAAAAACCTCCAAAGAAGGAGAGCACGCATGCAAGCAAATAGCTTTTTATACACCTTAAGACTATCATAAGCTATCTTCCTTGCCTATTCAAGTATGCAGGCATGGAACAGAGACACATCTGCTGGTCTCCCCCTCCACCTTGATGCACTGGTCATATTTGATGCACAGAACCTACCTGTGCAACCCCTTTAGGACTGATCCCATCAGGTTTTCCAGTTTTCCATATTGAAAAGGCTGTACCAGGGATTGTAGGACCTGCATGCAAAAGCCACATGGGACAGTGACCGAAGAGAGGTGGAGAATTTGGCAAGATGGAGCAGAAAACCTGGTAGGATTGGGACCATTGATTTCACAAGCTGGCAAAAGTGCAGAGAGACTCTGGGCAAGAACCAAATTATGAATCAAAGTTCATCACAAATTGGGCCAGTTCGTGGTTTGCAAACTGGCAGTTCATGGGAGCTCATTTCTCACGAACTGTGAATAATTTTAGCCTGGTTCTTTTGGTTCGTATTTTGGTTCTTCACTGCAGACAGCCTGGTGTGGATCAATCAGCTTCCTAGGCAATGAGGGGATGTGCTTTCTGCAGACCTTCTGCTGACCTGGAAGTGATGTTTTCACGAACTAAATGAACCAGTTCACGAACTGGGGCAAGTTCATGAAATTTCGTAGTTCGTGGCTTATGAACCGCAAAGAACCATGAACCGAACGAACTGCTATTTTTTTCATGCAAAGCACAATCCTATTCTTCCTCCCATGCAATGGATGTAAAGCGTTTTGAATTTTTTGCATAGGCATATTGCACCACTGTGGAAAAAATAGCTGAAAAGAAATCTGTCTTGGATGGCCCAGGCCAGCCCAATCTCATCAGATCTCAGAAACTGAGCAGGGTCAGCCCTGGTCCATACTTAAATGAGAGACCACCTAGGAAGTCTAGGGTTGCTACATAGAGGCCAGCAATGGCAAACTACCTCTGAATGCCTCTTGCATTGAAACCCAAGGGGGTCACCATAAGTCTGCTGCAACTTGATGGCAAAAAAGAGAAAAAAATCAGTAACGTGTTATAGGTTTCAAATGACCAGGATCTCAGAGGGTGTGCACTTCTCATAATGGAAACTGAGGGGTGTTAAATTCCCAAGGCAATGCTTTCCCAACAGCAGCCAACAATTTCCAAAATTTAAACTGAGGTCTAGGGATTAGGGAGCAATTGGAAAATTATACAGTTGAAAAATCATAGGTACCCCCTGTGTTGAAAAAAAAATGAACAGAAGCTAGAAGCCACTAGGATCTGGCATACCCTAATGTTAATTATTGTTCAGTTATTTCGTCAACAGCTCCACTGTCAGGTATGAGTGGAATATCGATTTGACTTAATTGACCATTAGGTAGAGGGTAATGCAAAGAGACAAATCAAAGAGTCAATGGGAGCCAAATGGCAATTGGAAAGTTGCCTGGGACATGTGTGAGTGGACGGTCGGATGCCATAAGGCAGCTTTTCTGCAGTCTTCAATTCCTGCTTCCTAGATGTGTCCAGAATAACGGTGCTTTCCTGTTATATGGCCAAGGCCACGGTTCACAGATGCTCGACTGATATCCACTGACAAGAGGTGGTGATAAAACTACTGCCCCTCCAATCTCATACGAGGGCTGCACAATAAATTGAAATGTGATTAATCCCAGGATCTGAACAATATCTGTGCACATTCAGACACAGGAATGCAATGAGATAAATCACTGGCCCTGTACACATGGTGCTTCCTCACGTTAACTGAACGTGTGGAGAGGAAGAACTGCTGTGTGAGCGCTGGCCTCAGCCCCTTCCTCCGTGTGATCACTGGCTTGTGAACATGGCACCTAGGAGCAGAGGCAGAGTCTACGAATATGCCTCCTCCCCGTGATCAGCAACACATGGGAAGGAGATGTACACACAGACAATGCCTGCGCCTCCATGCATAAGCACGATGCTCAGAGCCAGCGACCATGCTCACATGCTTGTGCTCCCTTTCCCATGTGGAAGGGCTATGTATATGGGGCCACAGTTTTGTGGATTCCAACCTTGTTCTAATGTTGAGACTGCAGTCATACAGCTTCAGGACCATTTCTATGCACTTTGCCTTGACTATGCAATATAAATGGATTACTGCTGCAGATGTGGAATAATTTCTCAAACTGAAGGGTCATGAAAAAAGGTTGGAGAGGATTAGAAAATGTACCTGGCACATCCACCCCAACTGGGATGCCTAAAGAGAAGACCCTAGGGAATGATGCCTAGTATATGGGCTGCCAGCTTCAGGGATAGCATTGAGCCATGCAGACTGAGGATGAACTATTAAGTAGATCTTCCATTCTGCTTAGTTTTGCAACTGAATCTCCCTCCTTACACTCTGTTACTGAATTTGAGAAGGGGAAAAAAGATGGGCAAAGTGATCTTCTTGTCTTTTTCCTAAGCGGAATTGGACCCCCATGTGACTGCTACTTTTCTTTTTAAAAATGACGGTAAAACCTCCTCATGGATCAGGCAGTGCCTTAAATAGTTCAACCATCAATTACTTCTTACTGCCAGGGGCCATCTTAGTGATTCTGGGGCCCTGGGCAAAAGTCTAGGGTGTGGCCCAGAATCACTGCCACTCCCAGAGGTCCCCCCTGTCAAAGCAAGGGTCAGACCTTGCCCTGTGTGAGGAAGGTGGGAGATGTTGCTAGAAGCCAGCTGCCTGAATCTCAGACAGAGGGACTCTTTCCTTCCTCTTTTGGGGTGGTCAAGCCCTGGGTGGTCAAGTCCTCCCATGTGGGACCTATGGTAACTGCCACAATTGCCTGTTGTCTATGATTACTCCTACCTACTGTTTGATACTATGTCTTTTTTTCCCCTTGTGCGAACAAAAGACATCACAAGAGGGAGAGATTAAGTGTTAAGAAGCCTCTCACTAGGAATGTACACTCGGATATATCCATTCCAGATATACACACAATAAATATTTCTGCGAATATTTGGGTATCCCAAGTGGTATTTTGGATTCTTGGGAATATTGGTATTGGGCTCCTGTATATTTCCAGACATAGTCTGCAATATCCAAACATAGTATTTTAAGAATCCTAGCCCCCCATCCTTTCACAGATTGCCTGGACAATGGGATGGCGGCTCCTGGACTGCGCAAAAATCACCTGGCTCAAAGACAGGGACTTTGGATGGTGTGAGTCTGGTGTACATCCCCTCCCCATGTGAGGCTGCCAACCAGCCTGGGGTTGGCAGCTCCTGGATGGCCCAAGCTAGGCAAAGCTGTTTGCATGGTTGGCCCCTTCCCTTCCCCTTCCCTTCCCCCTTTGTCCAGGCAGGGCCCTATTTTTTCCTCCCAGTCCACACCCCTGCAAGTAGGGAGGTGGACGGAACTTGGCTTAGAGGCCTGTAGAATTGGACCCCTTGGTCCAATTTGCTTGAAATTTGGGGGGGGGGGGGGGTTCTTTAGTAGACAAGCAACAGCAGGAGCCCCCTGCAATTTTGATGTCATTTGGTTGGAAAACAGCTGCTCTAGCCTGCCTAACCCACAGCCCCCCAAAGGGAGTAATGCAACCCAAATAATTTTGGAATCTTGAAGAAACCCAAACCTGAACCTCATAAGTGTACCATTATATTCCAGTATTTACCATTATATACCCTTCCTGAAATTAAAAACATGCCTTTTTTCAGGTGCATATGTTAACACAGATCCCTACCCCTCACCATTTCCTGCATTTGTTTCCCACTTTAAATCGCAGTCTCAGTGGCTGAGCTATGTTTAAAAAGTCTAAGAAAAGAATTTTGATGCTATGTTGCATGAACGAACCAGCAGAAAGGGACAAGGACTGGGACATGCTTGAGGTTCAGTGGTGTACCCTGCTGCCCCTACGTTCTAGGAAGAAACGTTCCCACATCTTGCACTACAAGAATCTAGCTAGATAGAACTATTGCAAAGACAGAAAGGAAACTTTGTTGAATGGTCCCCTTCTATCAGGATTGACAGAATAGCAACATTTTATCTTATTTTTTCTTTATGGGCAGAGGCATCCTGAATTTATTTCTCACAAGGCCCAGGGCATTCTAGGCTTCTAGAGGTGCAATCTTGCCAGTGTTCTACTAGCCTGTCTTCTAAACTCATGCTGTCTTGTAGGGCCAAGCTACACATGACGAATGACACTTGAACAGCAACTGTATTTCTCCCTGTTCACTTGCCCTCCACTCAATCCACTTGCCAGGCAAGTGTCTTTCGTCATGTGTAGCTTGGCCCTCACGTGCATTTCTCCCTGTTCACTTGCCATTCACTTGCACTCCACTTGATCAAGTGGAGAGCAAGAGAATAGCAAGTGAACAGCGAGGAATACACGTGAGTCTGTTCACTTGCCAGGCAAGTGTAATTCGTCACTCGTAGCTTGGCTCTGAGTTCTGCCCCTGACTCCCCACATTCTGTCCCATCTCTGCCTCTGTCCTGCTAACCACCACCACCCCAGATGCTGTGGCTCTCTGTCTGCACACTGGGGACATATCAAACACCAACACCAGTATACTTTGACAGGGCTTTCGAAACTGCCTTAGTTTTGTCAATAGAACTTTCACATCATGCATCTGAAGCTAGCGGGCTTGAGTAATTACTTCCTGAAGTAATCCCACTATATCAACTGTGAGAACGTTGACTGTGCTTTTGGTTTTAGACAGCATTTGCCTCGTGAACAGCACAGCGAGTTTTGAGATGCTTTATTTTCATTCCTCGATGAAACAATTTCAACTAGGAGTTGTTGTTTGCAAGCTAGGGCTAGAAGTGGCTGGTAGTTACAGAATGTCAAGGAAGAATGAAGATAAGAGTGTTCAATAAAAGACAGTATGTTAGGGAGTGAAGGAGACAAATAAGCATAGCCTTTAGGAGGCATAATGGGTAAGAAGGAAAAAGTCTGAATGTTGTGCTTTGTACACATATTTGTATTTAAAAAATATTTTAAAAGACGTATCTTAAGCCAGAATGGCACAGATAACCAAGCCATTTTAGGTCTGGTATTCATGCACATTGGAGGGTTGTATTGTAAGGAAGTAGTCTCAGAGGGATGAATCAGTAGTGGAACAGGGACCATAACAACAACAACAGCATTTGATTTCAGGACAACATAACACTCATTCAGAGTAGTTTACAAAGTATGTTTTTATTATCCCCAAAACAATCACCCTGTGAAGTGGGTGGGGCTGGGAGAGCTCTAAGAAGCTGTGACTGGCACAAGGTCATAAATTTTACTACTAGGCACTACTGTGTGCTGTTGCTTTGGGTAAGATCCTACTGGGTAGTTCTAGGTGGGTAGCTGTGTTGGTCTGCAGTAGAACAGCAGGACTGGAATTCAGTGGCACCTTAGAGACCAACCAGATTTTTACAGCATAGGCTTTTGAGAGTCAGAGCTCCCTTCTTTAGAGCTCCCTTCTTTGTGGTCTGAAGAAGGGAGCTCTGACTCTCAAAAGCTTACACTCCAAAAATCCTGTTGGTCTCTAAGATGCCACTTAATTCAAATCCTGATGTTATTTAATGTATCATAGAACTGCTTGTGTTCCATTTCAGCATTTCTTCCTGTATTGGATTTCTGCTGGTTTTAAATCTTTGCAGATTTGCATTTATAAACCAGACTGTATTGTTTATTAAAATGACCTTGAAATTGACTGTATTAACTCACACTGCGTAATCCGCCTTGAGTCTCAGGGCCAAGCTACAAGTGACAAATGACACTTGAATGGCAAGTGTATTTCTCCCTGTTTACTTGCCCTCCACTCAATCCACTTGCCATTCAAGTGTCATTTGTCACTTGTAGCTTGGCCCTCACTGAGTAAGGCAGACCATAAATAATGCAAATAAATAAGTAAATATAATCAAGTAGCCCACTCTGGTATGTGAAGGGATTTTTTCCCCACAGACTCATTTAAGTTGCAAATGGCCATGGGTTTCAATGGCATTAAGAGCGCCGGATTGTGGCCACTGTATATCAAGACATGCAGGAGAGAGTTGTCAGGTGGGGTGAGGGGAAAAAAACCCTTGGCGCTGAGGGTCTCGCTGCCATTAATCCTTCATTAGACCTGCACCAAAGAACAAGCCAAGCCGTATCCTGCTGAGGCAGCAGAACATTTCAGATGGCCTCAAGCATCTATTCTCATGAAGCTGATGAAACTATAAGGTAACATTTAAATGAGAACAGTGCCTCATGACGTTCTGCCCTACTTTAGGAGCAAGGCCTAACATGAGAATTGGAGTGTGTGTGGAGAAGCTGAGGCACCTAAGATTTCAATATTCAACGTACTGACATCAGATTTGACAGGCAAGAAAAGCAAAGGACCCCAGCTGAGGTGCCGAAACACTCTTATCTCTCTCACACTGGCACGTGTACATTTATAAAAGTGTATAAGAATATGATCTGATAGCTTTCTTTCCTTGTCAATCTGGGTCACACTAGGAGCACCGGAGCACTCCCGTAACGTCAGTTTGAATTCCAGCGTGGCAGTCTAAAGAATGACATCCTTCTAATCTGGGTCACTTTATTTATCCCAAACTTTTTAAACACCCTTCTCCTTCGTGATGCGGCTGACCTATAAATTGGGAACATTTGGAGGGGGGTGTAGACATACTGTACTAATTTGCCAAAACCCTGACTCCCATGCAAAATACTACAGAGAAGGGTGCCAGTTAATGAGAGGTATGGCTCCAAATGTTAAAAAGCAAGAGAAAAAGCAAACACGCGTATGCATGCAGAGGCAAAGACAGCATGTCCCAGAAAACTCTCAGACAAGAAACTGAAGGAAAGCTCATGCAGGGTGTGAACACATGAAGCTGCCTGATACTGAGGCAGACATTGCGCTATCAAAGTCCTTATTATCTGGAAAGAAGCAGCTTGCTGGGTTCTCAGGTAGAGATCCTTCACATCACCTATTACCTGAGCATTGGAATCAGAGATGTTATGGATTGAACCTGAGGCCCTTTGTGCGCAAAACAGACCCTATGATTTAAACATGATTTGAAGGTTAAAGAGCTTGGATAGTGCTCAGCACAGTGCAAGCTTTTTCATGTGAACCAAAGGGCAAGAGCTGGTGTGGTGATTGGAAATCGGTAATGTCCAAGTTCAAATACCTTGCCCCTACATCTGTTACTATTTACATTAGACACTAGTTTGAACTCCTTAGAGGAAAGATGGAATAAAAAACATCATAATTTCATTAAAATAATGATGAAAAAAGTCTACTGTGCATAAATTGGTGTGACGGAAGTTAGCTGGAGCAGCTCCAGTATTGGTTCTGTTTTTAATGCTTTACATTCTAGCACTTTAAACTTAATACAACAGGGAAAAAATGATGAGGAATTTGTAAGTGTGTAGCTTTATAACATGCTGAAGCTGATGAAAACTTCATGGTATGGTTGGAATGCATTTCATGCTGGAAAAGGTCTGTATTGATTATGTTTAGATTGCTGTATGGATAAACATTTTATGTTTGAAAAATTCTAGAATTTGTGATTATTCCAAACTAGGTAAGAGTTACCTTGTGGGAATAATAACATAATAATATTAGATTTATATATCACCCTTCAGGACAACTTAACATCCATTCAGAGCGGCTTACAAAGCATGTTATTATTATCCTCACGACAATCATTCTGTGAAGTGGATGAGGCTGAGAGAGCTCTGAGAAACTGTGACTGACCCAAGGTCACCCAGCTGGCTTCAAGCGGAAGAGTGGGGAATTAAACCTGGTTCTCCAGATTAGAGTCCCACCGCTCCTAACCACTACACCAAACTGGCTCCATAGGGTACAATCTTATCCCCCATGGCATTCAGCCTTTATGTAAAGCCTTTAGGAGAAATCTTATTAAATCAGAAGTCATCAATACATGGATGACACCCGGCTTTATCTCTCCCTATCCAAATCCCCTGGCAATGCAACCGAGGTTTTAAATCCCTGCCTGACAGCTGTGGTCTCTTGGCAAGAAGGCTGAAAACAAACAAATTGAAAATGAGCCCAGACAGAGGGAAGTGATGCTGGTTGGGAAAGCAGAGATCTTGAAGGACGTTCTGCTCCCCACTTTTGATGGGGTTCAGCTGACCTCTAGTGACTCAATTAAGAGCCTTAGGGTTATACTGGATCCAGCACTGCTACTAGAGAAGCAAATGAGTGTAGGTGCGAAAAAAAGCCTTCCACAAATTGTATCTAGACTGAAAGATGCTTCCCCACCTTGACCCAGTCGATCTGGTCACCAGTATCCACAGAATGCTAATACTGAGGGCCAAGCTACACATGATGAATGACACTTGAACGGCAAGTGGATTGAGTGGAGGGCAAGTGAACAGGGAGAAATACACTTGCTGTTCAAGTGTCATTTGTCATGTGTAGCTTGGCCCTCTGACTTGACTACTGTGGTGCACTCTACTTAGATCTCCCCCCAAAGTCAACTCAGGGCTAAGCTACAAGTGGCGAATGACACTTAAACGGCAAATGGATTGAGTGGAGCGCAAGTGAACAGGGAGAAATACACTTGCCGTTCAAGTGTCATTCGTCACTTCTAGCTTCGCCCTCAGAGACTCCACTTGGCGTAGAACACCACAGCTTGATTATTATCTGGAGCTAGGTGGAGCGTTCATATTAGTCTGATTCTGCAGTCACTCACTGGCTAACCGTCAGTTACAGGGCTCAATTCAAGGTTATGACTACCTCACACATAGCCCTTCCTAGCCTTGATCCTTTGTATCTGGCAGCTTTGTTCATCTGAACAGGGCCTTCTCCAGGTGTCACCCTACAAATGGGAAAAATCAACACCTGCCCATACAAGTGGACTCTTTGTAGGGGATCCCCACCTTATAGAATGGCCTCCCTGAAGAGGTTCGGAAAACATCCACTCTCCTGGCTTTCCACCGGGAACTGTGCAAAACTGTATTATTTAGAAGGGCTTCCTGACAAAGTAATAAGGCTCACCTCTGCGGGAGTATACCACATACCCTGCAGCTGTGGACAAGTGTACATCGGGACCACACAGTTTAGCATCCAGATAAGAATAAAAGAACATGAAAGACACTGCAGAGTTGGCCAACCTGAAAAATCAGCAGTGGCTGAACATAGCCTAACTCAAACAGGACACAGTATCTTATTCCAGAACACTAAAATACTGGACAACACTTCCAACTACTTTGTCAGACTGCACAGGGAAGCCATCGAAATTCATAAGCATAAGCACAATTTCAACAGGAAAGAAGAGAGTTTAAGAATGAATAGGGCATGGTTTCCTGAAAAACACAAGACTAACAAGATGCTCTACATCTTACAATAGCCCTGCAGATAAGATTAGCATATTAAGCACCAATCCATATGCAAAAGAACCTCCTCAGGATACAGTGAAGCTTCCCCCCATTAGCATTCCACACCCTGGGAAACTCTTACAGGATGACTCAGCCCAAACCCACCTTCCTGAGTAGATATAAATTACCTGCTAACATCTTCTCCACACATTGATACTGAGAGATGTCTGTCTTTCAGTGCTACACCTCTGAAGATGCCAGTCACAGCTGCTGGCGAAACGTCAGGTACTACAACGCCAAGACCACGGCCATACAGCCCAGAAATTCTACAACAACTAATAGGGCCGTGCTATATAGAAATGGTTCAAGGAGATGGAAACTGTAGTATTACTGTGCACTGTCTGTTAGGTCATGTCAAAGTGCCTATGTTTTGCCCAATATTGTTTCAGTCCTAAATGAGATCTCTGTGTTTTCAAATTTCTGTAATCTATGCCTGTTTGTATTGTTTATTGAATGTCCCAGCTGTTGATTATATTGAATTACACTGTATAATCTGCCTTGTGTCTCAGTGAGAAAGACGGACTATAAATAATGTAAATAAAAATAAGTAAATGAATTACTTAGGGCCAAACAACACAAGATTTTTTTAATGTGTTGCTCTCCCCACCCCCCTCATCTGAGGGGGGGGAAGAGAAGGGGCTCTTGCCTTCTCTCCTCATGTATTTTTCCTGAGCACCAACAGCCCTGGTGAGGAATACTCCATGTGTAGCTTCAAAGATAACCAAACAACTCCCTAACAAGGACGCAACTCATTAAAATCTGTCCTGTGTACATGGCCCTCAGTTAACCATTTTGATTTTCTCCTCAGTTCTGGTTTTGTTTCTTTTATATATTGGGTTAGTTCAGAATTCTTTCCCCTTTTTGCCTTCAGCCAATTCTATAATAATCAACAGATCAAGTTCTTCTCCAGTTCAATACAACAATAATAATAAACAACATCAACATTTGACTTGTATTCTGCCCTTCAAGACAACTTAATGCCCACTCTGAGTGGTTTACAAAGTGTGTAATTATTATCCTCACAGCAATCACCCTTTGAGATGTGTGGGGCTGAGAGAGTTCCAAGAAGCTGTGTGACTGACCCAAGGTCACCCAGCAAAGACCTACTAATTAGAAAGTAAACTGATATTGTAGCCCAACAGGTTCTTGTTGGGTTTCTTACTCATGTAAGTGGTTTCTTCCTCAGGGTTTGGTGTGAGCTGTGGTTCAGAGGCAGAACATAAGAGTTGCATACAGAAGGCTCTGGGTTCAGTTCTCGGCATCTCAAGTTAAAAAGGATCAGACAGTAGTAACATAAAAGACCTCTGCCCGAGTTCCTGGAGAGTCACTGCCAGTCAAGATTAGACTTGGGCACAAACAGCATTACAAATGGAAAAAAACCACGAACAGCTCGTTCATTTGTTCGCGAACAAGCCATTTGTGAGGCCTCATTCTAAATGAACAAGTGGTCATTGCAAGCCTTGCTCCTTGCTTTCATCAGCCGTTCTCAAGCCAGACAGTCTGGCACCTTTCAATCAATTCCCCTGGCAATGGAGGCAGGGACTGAACTCTGTCTGAACTCCTTCTGGCTTTCGTTCTTGCTTAAACCCTTCAAAGAACTTCCAGCAGAGAGTCCCTTTTTTGTGACTGTGAAGAGAAAATGACAGCAAAGGGGGGACCCATGGATCATGCCTTTCCCGGGATGCAATCTCTTTGAAACTTGGGGGGTCTTTGGAGGACAGTGAGGACTATGTCCCCTGCAAATTTGCTGGGTATTGGACATTGGGAAGGTCAGTTTGTAACCCCTCAAAGTAGCTGCCTTCCAACAGGCAGTCCCATTTTTGCCACTGTGAAGAGAAAATGACAACAAAGGTGGAGATTCATGCATTATGCCTTTCCCGGGGTGCAATCTCTCTGAAACTTGGGGGGGTCTTTGGAGGAGAGTGAGGACTATGTCCCCTGCAAATTTAGTGGGCATTGGACATTGGGAAGGTCAGTTTGTGGGGTGTTTAAAGGGCCCTGCCCCTTACACGTGGCAGAAAAGGGCCCTTTAAACTATCATCTGGCAGGCGGCCCAAAGTTCAGAAGTATATTTAAAGGGCCATGAACAACAAACATGTTTGTGTACAGGGTCATGTTCATTACTGTTCATTGTTTATGGATGGCAACGAACAACGAACAACTTGTTCAGGTTTTTTCCCCCGTTCTTGCCCATGTCTAATCAAGATAGATGATACTGACCTTGACAGACCAATGGCATGGCTCAGTATCAGACAGATTCATATTTACAGATAGAAAAAATAACAAAATAAGTAAGGTCTTGGAAGACAACCCTGGAAACAAATACCAAGAGAAGAAAGCATGAACTGCTAGCAAATACAGTGCTCAAGATTCCACTTAAAATTAGGTTAGAAGAAATCTATAATAAATGAGGAAGATGACACTCAGAGAAATTGCATATCAAACTCCAAACTTTAATATAACATGATGAGTAAACTATTAATACAAATACAGACAAGATATAATACTATAACTGCCTGAATATTCCAAGCTTACTTTGTGTAAGTTCCATGTAAATGCCATGTAGAATTCAATTAATTGATTTAACGACTAATACAGATATTCTCCCCATCAGTTAGTCAGCTGAAGATTTCCTGCCCTTTTGTGGGCCCTTAGCTCTAATTACTTACATTGCATTTTGTCTCTCTGTGCTTCCTCGGTTCAGCATTTTCCATTCAAGATATATGAGTTGTTCATCGGCGCAGACACCCATATCTGCTGTTTAACAAAATTATAGCCATACCATTCACCCAGCTTATGGCTAAGGTGGCATCAGCACTTCTGCAATAAAAACTGCTCTTCTGAGGCTTATAACTCAACCTTTTTAAAATTTGTTCTGGTCTTTAACTTGGCATCGAAGGTCATGGCCCAAGTCAGTTTTACTTTATCCCTTTCCAAACCAATTCAGTCTGCCATTTTCACTCATAAAGGAAAAGCCATGGTTGACATGTTTTCATGACAGATTCATTTCCAGTTGGGCATCACTGAATTCAGCCAAGGAAGACTTTGGGCCATTTTACTGTTTCTTGGAAGTTATGTTTAAATCAGAAGTACAGCTGTAAATGATTTGTGTGGGCTTGCATGTACTGAAAGGGAAGCTAGAGAAAGCTACCGCAGTATGAAATAGAACATCATTTATGGCACAGCAGGGTGGTTTTCAAACTCTGGAGAACCTCTTCCACCCCAACTAGTGTACATGTTGCAGAGCATTCCATGAAATATTCTAAGATCTGTTAGGGTACTGTCAAGCTTTGTCAGCCCATACAGCGACTCCACGTGAATTGAGAATGCCCCACACTGCATGTCATATTCTCGTGCACATTACAACACAAAGTTGGTTGTGGTAAGCAAAATTTGTCTACTGTTATTGAATTTAAATATACTTCTGAAGAACTGATAGGGTTTCCAGAACACAGTTTGAAAACGATTAATCTAGTGGACAGAATGCTGGACTTGGACCACAAAAATCTAGGTCCCCGAGGTGGGAGCTGTTCATGCATTACACAGTAGAAACACTGTTTTATTCCCCCCCATCAAATTTTAATCATCAGAGAGCCACAGAACATCTTGCTTCTCATATAATTATACCCTGACATCTCTTTGCTACATTTACACTTCATAATTGTATTTTTATTAAAAGCCTTCGACAATACATTTTTATTAAAAATTTCATATAATTAAAAACAAATGTAAAAAACTACAATTATACATATACTAATAAAACAAACAAAAACAGAAACAACTAATCAACATATAACAACACGCATAATACAGGGAAAAAACAACAAAAATAAACAATCTAAACTAAAAAGTTTCCGTTTTTCTCCAAAACAAACATTCGGATTACGTCAAATCTATACTTTCTCTGTACAGTTCATACTTTTCAATGTCAAGATCTCAGCTGTCCTCAGAGGCTCTGACTGTCATTGGACAATTAACAACTGTACCATCCTCACATGACAGTTGTTCAATTAGGATACCTGGATACAAATTGCAGTCAAGGAAAGAAAGCAAAATGTTGGTACCAGCATCATATGCCTGTCGTAGATAGCATATGATCCCTGGCAAAAGGCAGTACTTGGAATCAGAAATTAAGATATAATCTTTAACTCTCCTCCAAAAAGGTTATGATACATATATGATACAGAGAGACAAAATATGTCAAGAGAGAAATGTTGTAGAAAACTGTTGTTGTTTTTTTCCCCTTTGATAGGGACCTCCTTAATTAACACTATCATAACAGTCATATGTTACAAGAGTAATGACACCTATGAGATCCTTTGAGATGTCCTTACATCTCCCTTTCCCCTTGCACAAATGTAGCATCACTCAGAAAGCATAATTAGAAGGATGTGTAGTTCTTCCAAATTTACAACTAGGACTAAAATCACCCTTATTCACAAAGCAAGTAGCTGCCACCACCAACTGAGGTAAAAAGCAGTTCAAATGTTAAGTATGGGCGGGGGGGGGAGCTCTAACTGGGGTTCCATGCTGCTGGAGGAGGGGTAAAGGGTGCGTTTGAGACAAGCTTACCAAACCAGTTTAGGAAACTCCTGGAGATTTGACAGTAGGGATGTGCAATTCGGGTTTCTGAAACCCGAAAGAAACCCGAAAGAAACAAACTTGTTTCGGGTTGTTTCGGGTTATCCGAAACGTTTTAGGAAACCCGAAACGTTTTGGGTTATCCGAAAGAAAATAACCCAAAACGTTTCGGGTTGTTTTGGGTTGTTTCGGGTTTTTCAATGGGAAAATGCCTCTGTCTTCCCGGATGCCTGGGGGAGGCATTTTCCCACCGAATAAAGCCAAAATTGGTGAGGACCTTCCTCTAACCCCTCTCTAACAACCCCCCAAGTTTCAGACCGATTGGACTTTGGGGGGCCACGTTATGGCCCCCCAAACCAGGTCCCCCTATCCTCGCATAAGAAAGCGAAGGGTGAGCATATTGTTAGCTTGCTGCTGCTCATCTTCTTCATTATTTCCTATGGGGAAAAAATGAAGAGGCAGGCTTCCTTTGCCGGGGGTGGCATTTTGCATGCAAAATGCCCCCCAACCCTCTGGGGCCCTTCTCCCACCCTTCCTCCCACCCCCCACCAAGGCTCAGCCTGCTCCCACTTGGGGGGGGCATTTCATGGCCTCCCCAAGTAGGTGCTCTTTTCTCTACTACGTACAGCTGGGGGTGGCTTGTCTTGCCAGGGGTGGCATTTTGCATGCAAAATGCCCCCCAACCCTCAGGGGGCCTTCCCCCACCTTTCCTCCCACCCCCCACCAAGGCATAGCCTGCTCCCACTTGGGGGGGCATTTCATGGCCTCCCCAAGTAGGTGCTCTTTTCTCTACTACTGCTGGGGGAGGCTTGTCTTGCCAGGGGTGGCATTTTGCATGCAAAATCCCCCCCTACCCTCAGGGGCCCTTCTCCCACCTTGCCTCCCAACCCCCACCAAGGCTCAGCCTGCTCCCACTTGGGGGGGGGCATTTCATGGCCTCCCCAAGTAGGTGCTCTCAGCCCCCAAAGTCCACCCCCTACAGCCGCACACAAACCCAATTCCCCCCCAGCTGCCACACACAGACCCAAATCCCCACATTAGCCCCTCACAGACCCAAATCCACCCCCAGCAGCCCCACACCCATAACCCCAGGAACAGGCTGGCAAAGGCCAGCCCTCTCCCTTTGTTCCCTATGCTGGGAACTTCTAAACTCTCTTTCCCTGGGCAATTCTGCACAGCCCAGGGGTGCCACAATGGTGGGCACACTTCTGAGTGCCAGCTGGTCCCTGTGAAAGAGCACCTGAACCACAGACACCCTCCCTCAAATTCCACCCCCCCCCCACCTACAGAGATGCCCCATTGTTCCCTATGATGGGAACCAACTGCACAACAAAGAATAAAACACGAACAACACAAAATAAAGTTTTTTAAAAATTATTTTCTCCCTTTCAAAGTACAAGTAGGCAAAGCATTATGACACATTACACCAGCAGTCCCCCACACAGAAAAATAACACAACTCACTTAACATCAGAGAATCACAAAAGCACAATTCCTGTCAAAAACACTTTATTTCTTGAACAGCTGTAGGTTACACAGCAGGGGAGCACACCAAAGGGCATTCCAGCAATCCACCTCACAAAAATAACACAACTCACTTAACATCAGAGAATCACAAAAACACAATTCCTGTCAAAAACACTTTATTTTTTGAACAACTTTAGGTTACGCAGCAGGGGGGCACACCAAAGGGCATGGCAGCAGTATCTTACACAAAAATAACACAACTCACTTAACATTAAAGAATCACCCCCAAAAAATTGCCATCAAAAGCACTTTATTTCTTTAACTGCTTTAGGTTACACAATAGGAAGGCACAACAGGGCATGAAAGCAGTGTACTACACAAAAATAATACAACTCACTTCACATCAGAGAATCACCCAAACACAATTGCTGTCAAAAACGGTGAAGTGGGTTGTATTATTTTGTGTAGTACACTGCTATCATGCCCTGTTGTGCCCTCCTACTGTGTAACCTAAAGCTGTTCAAGAAATAAAGTGTTTTTGACAGGAATTGTGCTTTTGTGGTTGAAATGAAATGCCCCCCCCCAAGTGGGAGCAGGCTGAGCCTTGGTGGGGGTTGGGAGGTAAGGTGGGAGAAGGGCCCCTGAGGGTAGGGGGGCATTTTGCATGCAAAATGCCACCCCTGGCAAGACAAGCCTCCCCCAGCTGTAAGTAGTAGAGAAAAGAGCACCTACTTGGGGAGGCCATGAAATGCCCCCCCAAGTGGGAGCAGGCAGTGCCTTGGTGGGGGGTGGGAGGAAGGGTGGGAGAAGGGCCCCAGAGGGTTGGGGGGCATTTTGCATGCAAAATGCCACCCCTGGCAAAGGAAGCCTGCCTCTTCATTTTTTCCCCATAGGAAATAATGAAGAAGATGAGCAGCAGCAAGCTAACAATATGCTCACCCTTCCCTTTCTTATGCGAGGACAGGGGGACCTGGTTTGGGGGGCCATAACCTGGCCCCCCAAAGTCCAATCGGTCTGAAACTTGGGGGGTTGTTAGAGAGGGGTTAGAGGAAGGTCCCCACCAATTTTGGGATGATTCAGTGGGAAAATGCTTCCCCCAGGCGTCCGGGAACACGGAGGCATTTTCCCATTGAAAAAGCCGAAAGCCGAAACAAAGCCGAAAGCCGAAAGCCGAAACAGCTAGCCGTTTCGGCTTTCAGGTTTCCCGAAACAAGAATAACGAAACAGGGTGCCTTTGCACACCCCTATTTGACAGCAATGCCTAGGTTGGGCAGAATTTGAGAAGGAAAGGGACGTCAGTGGGGATGGGATACCAAAGCTATCATTTTCTCCAAGGGAAGCTAATCTCTGTAGTTTTGAAATCCGCTGTACTTCTGAGAGAAACTCAGGCCTCATCTTGAGATTCAGAACTCTAGTCTCTGTTTTGGAAAGGCTAAATGTGACTGAGGTGTGCTATATGCTGTAAGACTGGACAAGTATGGGATTGTCTGGGCAAGCTTGCCCCCTACAACTGGGAACAAACTTGACCATTCCATAGAGACAAATAGAATTATACACAGGTCTATCAATTTACTGCTTTACATTCCTAACTCTCTGTGACAGAGGAGCTTTGCATGGCTGCATCCCTTCCCTCTCTGTTAATGCTGAGGTCAGCCCTTTCCTTACAACTAGAAAGACTTTCAAACATGTGCAGGCACCGTCTCTCAATGGGGAGGCAGTTTGCACATTATAATCATCACACCATGCGAACAGGTGAAACCACACTGGTAGAAGACTTGTGATATATTCTGTGCAAGATACAGCATGTACAGGGAGAATCAGTGCATCATTTTCTTTCCTGTATGGGCAACAGAGCAGAGCTACTCAAGGCATGAGCTCTGAATGTTCTTCTCTCCATAATCAGTCTGTCAAGAAACTCTGAAATAATTCTATCCTGCTTGTCAATATATATATATTGACTATATATATACATCTTTAAAACCAAAATAGCCCTTTCAGATTTTTGGAAGAGTCCTTGTGCAGTCTGATGTGCACACATGAATTCATATGGATGGTTTGTAGCCAAGTTTGTACTGCTGAAGAAGCAAAGGAGACTGAGAAAAGTTTGACTCGGGTAAGAATGTTCATACATTTCCAAAGTCCATGATATAAACTTACTCAGATCATCTCCAGACTGAATTCATAAAACTGGAAGAACCCCTCAAGGGTTTTCTGGTTCAAACTTCTCAGTCAACACATATACAAAAAATGATCCTATGAGCATTTGTGCAACCAAGTTATTAGATCCTATAGTAACCCTATCAAGATGAATGTACGAGAGTATGGGATTACTTGGAGGATTCTTAATTTAATCTACATGGGCTGCAAAATATATTGTTAGAAAATATTGTTCTTCCCATGATACATTACAAACCGAAGTGACGTCACCCAGAAGTAATGTTGTCATGGCCTGATTGTTACCGAGCAGCCCCCCTCCCTCCAGAGGCCAGCCACGAACTGGGTCTGAGTTCTACACTAAAAGACTGCCGTGCCTGTGTTCCTCTAATACACGTGTCAGTTTCATATCTGATGCTGCAACAGACTGACAGTTCCTGGACAATTGCTCTCAAAACTCTTACGTGGCACTGCCCTGCTCAAGCTTATATCTGGACTCTCCTGTGTGATGCTGCCCTGTTGCCAACCATGGACTGTGTCTTAAACGCTGCTCCCTTGCCTGCCATGAGAGCTTGCCTCACTCTGGGCTCTAGCTACGCTGCCAGCAGCCAGACGCCAGCCAGGGGAAACCTTCCGCGAGGGTGGCCAGGCGCTCCCTGGCCAGCTCCTGCCGGGAGCCTCCCATGGGCTGGTTGCCCTCACTACCAGACAATCTGCGGGTAAGCCCTAGCCAACAGCCAAGAAGCAGAGGGGAACAGCCTGCTTTGGGAAGCCATTGCGAAGAAACGAGCAGATCACGTACGCTGCAAGAGAATCCCACTCTCCTCCGCATTTCTTAACACCTAGCCAGAATGGAGATTGATCATCAGTCAGCCAGGGCAATCAACAAGCGCACATCAAAGCAACCTTTGAACTCCGGGCTTGAAGGCACCAGGATGTGCGCTGGGAACGAGCAAACGGCCCGGATCCCCTTCTTCCTTTCCAGCCCCTCTCCCCAAAGGTGTCATTTATAAATTAATCAGACTTCAAACATGGTCCAATCAAGGCAGTCCCGATGGGCTCAATTTCTTTGATTTAAGTCGTGAGAACCACAGAATAAGGCGCCAGCCCCTGGGTGCTCTGAGGGTATATAAGCTAGCCTCTCGAATCCGAGGGCGCGCGTCATTCCTGTCCTAATTTCAGTGTTACCCATCTACCTGGGGTCTTGGTGCAGGCACTAGACCCCCCCCTTCGCTGCTGAGATCTCTACTCCACTTCAGGAAGGTGAGCTTGTCCCAATTCATCGTGATACCCGGCTTGTGTATTAGTCTCTAATTATCCTACTCTGTATTCCTTAGCTCTTGTATGCAATCTTGTATGTGTGTGGAAGATTAGGCATACGCTACACCATTAGAAAATACACGTTATTGATTGAATACTTGTAGTTTGCCTCTTTGTCACAGAGATTTCCGTTTGGCAAGACCTTGGTATACATTGGCTAGATCCGCGCTGTTCTAGTTCTGGACTGCTAAGCTAACTCCCCGTCCTATTAACAGAGCAGTTCCAGTAACAGATTAATGGTGGAGAATGCGGGCAGCCCAGTTTGTCTGAATCCAGATGAGTCGACACATTTGTTTTCGGCAAACTGACGTAGAGGAAAAACCTTTCGGAACTCTGTGCAGAGAGAGCAACTTAGCTTAGGGAATTAAAAGTGCGAGTGTGTGTGGCTCTAGAGAGCATCGCTATCTTGTGTGGGTTGGCTTTTCCCCATTTCTTCCTTCAGCCAGCTCTGGACTACTTGCCTTTTGTGGTGCACCGCGAGGCCCTCCAGCCGTTATAACCGGTGTACTGTGGGTGAGGACCTCTGGACTGGTGAAGTTCCTGGCCACCTTACGGGCCGCCTAAACGCGTCTATGCGGGTGGGATCCCAGAAATAGGCTATAGGTGTATATACATCCTGAAGCAGCACATATAAAACTCTCTTCCCTTTATTACCATTGTTGTTATGAACCATGATAGTTGTGTGTACATTTATGCGCATGGACTGAACCGGTCCCATGGACACTTTGCCTGCCGGACACCGCCCTGAGGCCCTCTTGTGGACTAGGGGGGGGAGCGTTCCTCTCTACCTCTCGACCCACGATCTGCCTCCAGACGGCCACCTGTGGCTCCACCTCCATGAGGACTAGAAACTGTGTGCCTGACGCCTTGTCTACCAGCCCACGCTCCAGCACTGCAGTTCAACGCAGACGTCTAGGGGAGTGCACAGACACATGGACTAAGTTTGCTTGTCTCTTGTATATATGCAACCCAGTCTCATAGCTGTGCTGTGGACTGCGCCATCTGTGATCTTTTACCTCCTCCGGTCCCTATGGACTTATTCCAATGACTTGCCTTCTAGGAAGTGTAGTCCTATGAATTTAGTTCCCCAAGTTGTATGCCTTATGAATTGTTCTCTCAAATCCGTTTTCCTCAACTATAGTGCTTTTAGGTATTATTGTCATTATCCTTGTGTTTGTTTGTACTATGAACCACATTATGTTTTGAGTCTATGCATATTTTATTTCGTTATAAAATGTCCTCAGCTTAGCCTATGGCCATACCACCAGTACCCATGTCTCTGCTTTGCTTTTGATTTTGGCCATATATGAAATAACCATGGTTCTTATGTATGCATCTGTACCACTGTAAGCCACCTCTGAGTCTAGCCACATGGGAATGATGTCTGTTCATGAATTGTGATGCGACGTCTAGCCTTGTATAATTACTTCCACCCTCTATGAGTGGATAGGTCTATGAATGAATTGTTTTGTGTTTATGAATTGCTCTTTTATGAATTGCTCTGTACCCATGAATTACTATGCATTCATGAATTGCTTTACACCTGTGTCTGGGCTTATGAGTTGCTATGTACCCCTCACCCGGAAATGAGATGTGAATTGTTTCAAACCATGTATGATCTGCTTCCCGCTTTTACCTGAATGAATTGCCCTGTGTTTTTATAACCACTGATCATTCTGTGAAATGTCTCTGCCCTTAAGTATGTGCATATGAGTTATCTTGCATATTATGAAACTGTGTATTCATGCTTGTGCTAACGGGTGCATCTTGGAAATATGTGTGTATGCGTTTATGTACATGTGTTTATACATACCTATATGGGTAGCTTTCCTGAGGTGGACACAGAGATGTGCAGCCCATTGGCTGATCTAAATTTTGTAATCTGGCTGTGTGGTTCTCCATACCAAATTTGCGAATGACACCTCCCCTTCCTCCCCCCTTCCCTCCCCCACCCCCTGGATGCTCAACCACCAGAGGTGCCACTCTTGCCCAACAGTGAAGACATGTTCGGGGACCGACCCTCCTGAGTCGGGTAGTCCCCGAGGGGGGGAAATTGTTACCGAGCAGCCCCCCTCCCTCCAGAGGCCAGCCACGAACTGGGTCTGAGTTCTACACTAAAAGACTGCCATGCCTGTGTTCCTCTAATACACGTGTCAGTTTCATATCTGATGCTGCAACAGACTGACAGTTCCTGGACAATTGCTCTCAAAACTCTTACGTGGCACTGCCCTGCTCAAGCTTATATCTGGACTCTCCTGTGTGATGCTGCCCTGTTGCCAACCATGGACTGTGTCTTAAACGCTGCTCCCTTGCCTGCCATGAGAGCTTGCCTCACTCTGGGCTCTAGCTACGCTGCCAGCAGCCAGACGCCAGCCAGGGGAAACCTTCCGCGAGGGTGGCCAGGCGCTCCCTGGCCAGCTCCTGCCGGGAGCCTCCCATGGGCTGGTTGCCCTCACTACCAGACAATCTGCGGGTAAGCCCTAGCCAACAGCCAAGAAGCAGAGGGGAACAGCCTGCTTTGGGAAGCCATTGCGAAGAAACGAGCAGATCACGTACGCTGCAAGAGAATCCCACTCTCCTCCGCATTTCTTAACACCTAGCCAGAATGGAGATTGATCATCAGTCAGCCAGGGCAATCAACAAGCGCACATCAAAGCAACCTTTGAACTCCGGGCTTGAAGGCACCAGGATGTGCGCTGGGAACGAGCAAACGGCCCGGATCCCCTTCTTCCTTTCCAGCCCCTCTCCCCAAAGGTGTCATTTATAAATTAATCAGACTTCAAACATGGTCCAATCAAGGCAGTCCCGATGGGCTCAATTTCTTTGATTTAAGTCGTGAGAACCACAGAATAAGGCGCCAGCCCCTGGGTGCTCTGAGGGTATATAAGCTTGCCTCTCGAATCCGAGGGCGCGCGTCATTCCTGTCCTAATTTCAGTGTTACCCATCTACCTGGGGTCTTGGTGCAGGCACTAGACCCCCCCCCCCTTCGCTGCTGAGATCTCTACTCCACTTCAGGAAGGTGAGCTTGTCCCAATTCATCGTGATACCCGGCTTGTGTATTAGTCTCTAATTATCCTACTCTGTATTCCTTAGCTCTTGTATGCAATCTTGTATGTGTGTGGAAGATTAGGCATACGCTACACCATTAGAAAATACACGTTATTGATTGAATACTTGTAGTTTGCCTCTTTGTCACAGAGATTTCCGTTTGGCAAGACCTTGGTATACATTGGCTAGATCCGCGCTGTTCTAGTTCTGGACTGCTAAGCTAACTCCCCGTCCTATTAACAGAGCAGTTCCAGTAACATGATTTGGGCCCCAAACTGGAAGTGACTTCTCCAGGAAATGATGCCACTGAGCACCTGTGGAACTCCGTATGCACACAAGCAAAAAAGGAAGAGGGCAAGAAAGAGGTAAGAGTCAAGTCACCCCGCCCCCACTCTCGCGATGGGAGTGTAAGAGGAACTGGCAACCCAAATTCCAGTGGTCCAGATTCTGGCTGCTTCATAATCCTCAAGATGAATTAAAATAAATAAATAAAAAAGAGGAAGGAACAAAGTTTTGCTGAGCAGGTATGTTGTTAAACTCTTGTTCGCAGTTCGTTGCAGTTTTTTTTTTTTTAAGTTCAGACAAATTAATTGGATTTGAAATGTGTGACTTGTGCGAGGGGAGGGGGACCTGATTTCACAGAGGCATGCTGGGAGGAAATAAAGAAACTTTGTTTGGAAACACAAACGTCCAAACCCAAATACTCAATATAAAATGTGAAAAGCATGTTTGAAGCAACAGATACTCCTTTCGTACAACACATGATGATTGCTAACATAGCTACAAGTATAGTAATTATTTCTACTAATGCGCCCAAGCTACTCAAGGAAACATACAGCAGAACCAGAGTACCAGAGGCCTCCATTAATCCCTGCCCAGCACTCTGCATGCCACTTTTAGAAAGGAGGGGAGCCCAACAACTGAGATCCAGATGGGCATGGAGATGCCCTACATGATACTCTTCCAACTTGACAAATTAGACATTTAGTTACCAGGTGGGTTGATATTTTCCCATAGCCAGTTATTCATTCCTTGCTTATCATCTCACCAGCACTGGGTTGAAATGAAGACAAATCTACTGTCATGAAGGACACTTGCAGGGGTGATGATTAGGTTTAGCTGCCCACTGCATTAAAAGGATGTGAGTTGACATCACTAAAGCAGCATGGGAAATCTCAGAACTCTGAGCCATTTGATTCTTCGGATTCCACGGTGCACAAAACCTCAAGTCTTGGATCATCTCCCACTAGCAGATTTCACAGCTATCTCAGCTGGAAATGTAAAGAGGCAATACACAAAGAAATGCTTGTGCTGGAAGATGGGAGTGATGTTATCATTTAATCCTTCTAAAATCCTGACAGTTAAGTTTCTGTCTGGGTACTCCAAAATACTGACAAAAACAAATCACTAGGCATCTCCATTAATGGCTGCGAGTCTCAACCCACATGGAAACACACGGCAAACATGATCCTGCATCTGTGTCCCAAAATTACCTGTAAGCTCCGATTAGTCTTTGAATCGAAATTGTGAAATCAAAAGCAGCACTTTGAAAATGCAATCACAACAGGAGAGTCTGCCTGAGAGAATGAGAAGACCTCTTAGGTCAATAGGGACAAATCGTTGATCAAGTAACACATGTGAAGATACATGAATCACCTCTGACTATGAATGGTGGGACTCTTATTAAAACTTTTTTTTTGGCTTTCCTTGAAGCTACTAAGGAACTACTCCTGAGGAAGACCCACCAAACATCTTATTTCAAAGGGTGTTTTAGGGCAATTTTGGTATATAACAGTACTAGAATATGTAGCCGAATCTTAAAGTCAAATCAAGATAGTTGGCTGCGATGGGAGTAAGAACAGCAGATGAGAAATCCAGGAGACAAATGAGCAACAGTAGCTGTGGCTGCTTCCATTTGTCCTGCACAGATAAATTCAAAGATCATGATCTAGAAACCAAAGTAAGAAATGATAAGAGACTTTACCACCCATCTGTTCCTCTGGATTCTTCATTGTGTGAGAATGTGTGATAAAATTATTCTTAACATAGATGCTACAGACTGTAGAGACCCAGTTTGGTGTAGTGGTTAAGAGTGTGGGACTCTAATCTGGAGAGCTGGGTTTGATTCCTCACTCCTCCACTTGAAGCCGGCTGGGTGACCTTGGGCTTGTCACAGTTCTATGGAGCTCTCTCAGCCCCACCCACTTCACAGGGTGTTTTGTTGTGGGGATAATGATGACATAATTTGTAAACCGCTCAGAGTGGGCATTAAGTTGTCCTGAAGGGCAGTATATAAATCGAATGTAATTATTATTGTATGCCCTCCATGAAGTCATGGTCTCTTTGCCACATGGCTGGTGAAACATGAGAATCTCTCAGTGCCAGCGAAAGCAACCCATGGCCGTTTTCACGTGCCATGGCCATTTTCACATGCCTAAAACCTCCGGAAAATTGCTCAAAACTCATGGCACGATGGCGTCTTCATAGCATCATTTCCCATTTAACGGTTCGATTTCTAACATCATCACGCCATTAAACAGGAAATCGCACTATGAAGACGCTGTCATGGCACAAGTTTTACACGATTTTCCAGAAGTGTTTACAGGTGTGTGAAAATGGCCCATGTTATTGTCTTGCTCATGGTGACAGTTTTTTCCCCACTTTGAGAACATTTATGCTGGGGTAGGGAAGAGGTACCATCTGACATCAAACTTCATTACTCAATATTATCCCCATGGTATAGGAAGCAGATGCTGAAGTGGTCCAGCACGACTGACTTTATGTGAAATCCAGATATGTTCTCCTTGCTAAGTGGTCATTTGTATTCACCCTTCATCTTTCTTCATGTGCTCTTGCCATAATTCATCTTGCAGCAATGCTACATAACTTACGCAGGTGAATGGGAGAAACAAAAAAGCTAAAGATGCAGAAGTAGTTCCGGGAAGCAGAAAGAAAAGCAGAACTGGTGGGGAGGGGGAGAGAAAAGAAAAAGTAGACATGGCAATTCCTGTAGTATGTAGCACAAATCAAACCTTAATCCACATGGACAGATGATGTCTCTACTTTTCTTTGCAATCAAGAATATCATTTTAAAAATACTAGCAGCAAGTTAATAGGTCAAGATCAGCGTCGCTCTTTGCAACCAAACCTCTGTTACTTTTCTGCCACAGAGGTTTTATCGAAAAGTTTGATGGTGAGTAGGTAAGACAAATAAAACACATAAAATAAGATCTGGTAGACTCAATCTTGTCAGCAAGCATACTTAATTTCTGGAAGAAATTATCTTCAGATTTAGCACCAAGGACTCAGAGATGGCCAAACTTGCTTAATGTAAGAGCCACATTTAATTTAATTTAATTTATTATATTTATATTCCGCCCTCCCTGCTTTCGCAGGCTCAGGGTGGATAACAAATACAAACATGTTTAAAAACATTTAAAAACATTAAATAATACATTTAAAAACATTTAAAAACATTAAATATAACAATTCATGCTGCCCAGTGGTTCATACATGCCTCTGTGTTTGCATAGGGGTGATGGTTTAACCCCCCCTTCAAGGGGGGGGGGCGGGCACTGCCCGGCGTTAGCCATATGCCTGGCGGAATAGCTCTGTCTTACAGGCCCGGCGAATAAACGTTATTCACATAGAATAAACGTCAGATGTTTGAGAGTCGCAAGACATGATGCATTGAAGTGACTTTAGAGGAAAAGGTGAGTTTGGGGGAGTGTCTTGAAAGTGGCATCACAGGAAGGGGTGGGGTTTGGGTGCAGTATACTGGAAGTGACATAATCAGAAGGGGTGGGGCTTGGGAAGAGCCATCACCTGACTTGATATAAGTAATATCACATCCTTGATAGGCTGCACCCCCAAAGTCCCTAGGTATTTACTGAGTTGGACCTAGCAACCCCAACGTTTTTATTGAAAATATGAAAGTCATGGAAAGAAAGAAGGAAAGAAGGGAAGGGAGGGAAATAAACAAAACTAAAATAAACTGTACAGCCACAGCAGTACTCAAAGACCTCCAGGAGCAGCACAATATGTCTAGAAGAGTCGCATGTGGCTCCCAAGCCACAGTTTGGCCACCCCTGCTCTATAGAGTCCTGGAAATGATGGGAATGGTAATTTCATAATTTTTGATCTACCCCATCAAATGCCTACCAAGTCCAACCATCTACAGTGTCTATGAGGATGCTACCAAATCTCAGTACCCCACGGCTTCAACCTCCAAATCTTTGGGGGTGGTTGTTTTTTGCTTGAGCAGACTGCACCTACAAGTCTGTACTTGTATGCCATTTTGTTTCCTCGCACAAGATATTTATGCAATTGTTAAAATTATTTTTGTAACTGTTGCAAAAATGATGGCATATCAATGACGTTCAATGGAACAATGACATGTGGTGTAAATCCAGAGGAGTTAGCCTCTGACGAAGAGAACTGTGGTTCTCAAAAGCTTATGCTACAGTAAAGTTGGTTAGTCTTAAAGGTGCTACTGCATTCTTTACTAATGTGATGTAAAAAAAAAAACATAAATTAGGGACAGCAGCAATGAAAACTGGCAAAATGAAAAAACTAACAGCAAATTTAAAAACGAGAGGGAATGTATTCACAAGCCTTGATTGTGTTCCATTGTGGACTTGAGAATAAATCTACCTGCCTGCCTGGCAGTGCAAAATGCAGGAGGGTTACTCAGCATGGCACTCAAAGGCTGCAGTCCATTTGGAAAATCATCACCACACCATGCCCAATATAAACTTGCAGATTCACAAAAGGAATCCTACACACTCTAATTACTAAAACCTACACAGTATTCCACACTTGTAATTACTGTCGTTATGCATTTATTAAGGGGTGGGGGGCGGCATGCTGGTGACATGGCTTCCTGACATTTAATCTTTTATGCAGATTTTAATTTTATTCATTTCTGTCAACTTGTGCAGGTTGGAAAGAGATCCATCCAAAGTATACACCAGGAGTTGTGCATTTACATGCTTTTTAAACAAATCATCTTTTTTTTTAAAAAAATAATATTTCCCCCATTGCACACATAAAGTGCAGGTAATACGCTACATATGAGGTCACGACTCGTAGCATCATCTCCGGAGGTCACAAAGCCAAGAATCTCATTCATTAAAAATAAGAGAGAACTGTCATGAAGAATCAATGTCTGGTGGCTAAACTGAAGTTATAATCTTGCAGATGAGCATACCTTCCTACTGTTTTTACAACCTAAGTCATAAACAGCAACCTTCGTCTCATGAATGGAAAACCTGGAAGTTAATTATCATATAATTTAACAACTGCTGCCAAGATTTTTGCCACATGCAAAGTAGTCTGTTTATTGTTGTCACTGAACAGCCAGGATGATTTCACTTCTGGAGAAAGTTCTGATTAAATAATGGGGTGATCAAATCCGCTCTTAGTTCTGAAAGTGTAGGCCAATCGAAGAAAATGTGATCTGCTAAGTCAATTTTGTTACTGCCGCAATTGCAAAGTCCATCTGAATATGGACTTGCACTGAATCTTCCTACAGCATGCTAGCATAAAAGCCCTTCTATACTTTGGAAGAGGAGTGAACAGATCTGCATTGACGCAAGTCAATGTGGGTTGGTGGGGGCCTTATTTATTTATTAAATATTTATACCCTGCCTTTCCTTGGGGTTCAAGGTGGCTTACAATCATAAATTAAAAAACATTTAAAATTAAAATTAAAGTAAAATAACAACTCCGAGATATCTGGCAAAGGGAGCTTTGACTCTCAAAAGCTCATACCTTGGAAATCTAGTTAGTCTTTAAGGTGCTAGTGGACCTTTACCTTGCACTTCTAACGGCAGACCATCATGGCTACCTAACTGAAAATGTTGTTTTAACAACATAACAACAACATTTGATTTATATGCTGCTCTTCAGGACAACTTAATGCCCACTCGGAGTGGTTTATGAAGTATGTCATTATTATCCCCACAACAATCACCCTATGAAGTGGGTGGGGCTGAGAGAGTTCTGAGAGAGTGGTGATTGACCCAAGAGCACCCAGCTGGCTTCAAGCGGAGGAGTGGGGAATGAAACCTGGTTCTCCAGATTAGAGTCCTGCCACTCTTAACCACTACACCAAACTGGCTTAGAAAATGGTCTGGTGATAGGCAAAACAGCAAGGCAGCAAAATTTGCAAAAACAAGAAATAATAATCCAGAGCTGACTACAAAAGGCTTTGGTTGACTGTTTTGAGTCATAAACATAAGAAAGGATCATTCATCCAGCAGGCCAGGGGAAAAGAAGCTACATTAACGCCCAAACCACTGTACAACAAGCAGCAATATTGATTTCTATTTTTTCCTTCTGTTTAGTCAGTCAAATATATCCTGCAGCTGCAATTCAGGACTCTGGATTATAAAAATCACCTATGTCATGGCCCCTCTACTCTTCCTTTTGTGGGGAATGGATTTAATGAAAGATTTTGTGTAACCTTATGTGCCTTCTGTCACTGTTATGCACCTTTACTATTCTCAGGGGCTAAGGTAGTATTTGTAGCATAACTTGCAAGAAAACGAGACTTGATACAAAAGACCAAAGCAGAATGTATGTTATGCATGTAAATCACTGTGAGAAGTAAGATCAAAGTACTGTGAAGCTTGCTACCAGGTAGATTGTGCTTAATAAGCTTAATAAGCACCTGCTTGTTTCCTGATACCTGTTCCTTACTGTATACAGAAACCCTTTTGTGAAACTGTCCATGCAAAATGTTGCAACGAAAAGCTAGCTAGATTAGCAACATCTCTCAAGGCTGAGAGGGAAAACCACAAAGCAGAGAAAGGGTACGGAATGAAACTATAAGCACATTCCGAGGGAAGGAGAGCACTTCTCTCCCATGGAACTGTGGCAGCCAGACCCCCAGACCCCTGAGGGGAGGTGGCTCATCGCCGCCTCCCCATGCCCACCAGGCTTGGCGGCTGCCCCCAGTACACACCTTCCGGCGTGCGTCGGGAATACCAGTGCACTCCTTTTTGGCCTGGCAGGCGGGCACATGAGGGGTGCTGCTGGTGAGCAGCCAGACCGGCCACCCCCTGAGGGGAGGCGGAGGCTCGTCGCTGCCTCCCCGTGCCCGCCAGGCCCGGCAGCTGCCATCATCACCCACATTCCTGCCATCGCAGGGAATACCAGTGCGATCCTTTTTGGCCTGGTACGTGGGCACATGGGGGGGGTGCTGCTGGCAAGTGGCCAGACCCCCCTGCCCCCTGAGGGGAGGCAGCTCAATGCCACCTCCCCGTGCCCGCCAGGCCCAGCGGCCACCGTTGACACCCACCTTTTGTATACTGGGCCAACGTCAACTGGTGGCTCTAATTGTATCAAGTGGGATTTTCCTGGGGCCTTGGATTGGAGAGGGTATAACTCCAAGATCCCTTTTGCAATCTTGTCTTGTAGGAGAGCCTGCAAAAGACTCCCCAGGAATATGGGCTGTGTAAGTGCCAGGGCGGCCGTTCCGCGCCCCATGAACCGCGAACCGGTTCAGCAAAGGAAAATGTTCGTTGCGGTTCGCGATCTCAGGATCGTCGTCAGCACCGAACCGCGAACCACTGGTTCGTTAAATTTTTTTGGTTCATGCCCATGTCTACTGAAGACCCCCCCAAGTTTCAGAGAGATTGCACCCCGGGAAAGGCATAATACATGGGTCTCCCCCTTTCATGTCATGTTCTCTTCAAAGTGGCAAAGATGGAACTGTCTGCTGGAAGCTACTTTGAGGGGTTACAAACTGACCTTCCCAATTTCCAATACCCACCATATTTGCAGGGGACATTGTCCTCGCTGTCCTGTGAAGACCCCCCAAGATTCACAGAGATTGCATCCCAGGAAAGGCATGATCCATGGGTCTCCCTCTTTCATGTCATTTTCTCTTCACAGTGGCAAAAACTGGACTGTCTGCTGGAAGCTACTTTGAAGGTTTACAAGCCAGAAGGAAAGCCAGAAGGAGTTCAGACAGAGTTTAGACAGTCCATACCTATGTTGCCAGGGGAACTGATTGAAAGGCACCAGACTGTCTGGCTTTACGAATGGATGACAAATGCTTCAAAAAGGGCGTGGAACAAACACTTGTTCGCCAGGAATGGGGCCTCACGAACAGTGAATTGGGCTATTTGTGGCTTTTTGTTGTTGTTCAAATTGCTGTTCATGCCCATCTCTACTCTCAACCCCATCCCACCCCAACACACACACACACACATCCAGTTGCTTCTCTACCCTAACATCTATGCTGTAAAATCCCTGGTTATATTTTGTACAAAATAAGCTTGCATTGATGATAAACCTTTTGCTCAATAGGATGAAATCTTCACCTCCAGTCTGAACAAGCATCACACCTCCAAAATCTTCTCCAGTTTGGCTTGTAATCAAAGTCGGAGATGAACGCTTCCTCTCTGGAATCTGGGAATGCTGCCATGGCATCATTCCTGGCACCAGAGAGGAAGGAAGGAAGTGCCTCCAAGTTAGAAGCTGCAACATGATTTGGAATACTGCTGAGAGCATTACCCGTTTGGCAAATTTGTATTCTAAACCAGGTAATTATGGACTTTAGCAATATCACTAGGGTTTTGGCAAACTTTTTTTGTTTCCTGTATAGCTGTGACTTCTTCTGCTCCCAGAACGTCACCAGCTTCTGAAATAACTTAATCATTTCCAAAAAATAAATATTTGTTTTAGCCATTAAAAGAAAGATCGAGAGGAGAGACACAAGGAGCAGGTTACAGGATGAGAGGGATAGAAGGAGGATGAGGTCAAAATGTCTATTTTCAATTCTTTACTTGCTGCTGCTGAAGAGTGATTGCGTTCAAATCAGATCAGTCAGGAAATAAAACAAATGTCAAATTGAAATGAATGCTGCCGTAATCTGAAGCAAGAGAAGAACTGATTGAAATCTTCTTTACTTTCTCCAGAGGCAGAGGGGGAGAAAGGGGAAAACTGAGTGAAAGACAGAGAGCTGGTTTATGTAATTGAATGCAGAATTAAGTGTGGCAGATCTCTAATTAAACTGCTTCCTTAGAGTGAGCAAAACTGTGGAAAACACAGGAGGTTCTCAGAGCCGATCTACACTGAAGGATTCAAGGGGTTTAACATTGCCTACCTCTTGGGAACTCTGGGAACTGTAGTTCTGAGGGACAGGATAAAAAAAGATCTTTGACAGAATTCTTAGCATCTTCATCAAATCACAATTCAACATTTTTTGCAGGAAACATTGGGCCGTATCAGTTTTATATCTGGCTGGTGTAGATTTAACCTGAAGATCAAACTAGAGGTAGGAGATCTGTTATCAAGAGCCCTTGCTTTTCTTTAATGTTAAAAGCAGTCACAGGGAGGGAGAAGGAAGCTATGTGTATCAGAGCTGTGGAATCTGGGGTTTAGCCCTTTCCTCATGTGATGTTTTCCCATCTGCTCTTTGTCCTGCTAACCAAAACATAAAGGAAGCTCACAGACTCACCGCAAGCTGTGTTGCTTCCAAAGGGCTAGGCTGGAGGCGAGGTGAAGGCCAGAGATGGAAGAGAAGGAGCTGTTCAGGAGACCCTCTTCCATGGGAAAGATGTGTGGTTGATGCCATTTCCAACCAGCAATGACAGGGACAGGATGCTTCCTTGCCCACCCACCCACCTGCCCGCCCTTAGTTATGGGGCAGCTGGGGTGGCCAGTCACAACTTTCGGTGGTTTGATGGTTTTGAGGCATTGGGTCAGATCCAAGGAGGTGAGTAGCACAGAACGGGCGGCTCACCCCTGTGGGCAAAGGGGTGGGTGGAAAGTGTTGTCCAGCAGCTGTTGGCAGAGGAACGTCACTTGCCATCCCATGGTGGCCAGCAGGCTTTCTGGGGAACAACGTATCGAACAGTGAAGGGCCTTTTGATGCTGGGGATCCGCTGCCCTATGCCTCGCCAATGCTCCAAGGGTTGTAATCTATAAAGCTGTGGCCATTTCAGCCAAATGAGTTGTGTCTGTGGATCACTTGACGGGGCCCCAGCTGACACATAGCCCATAGGATGCAAAAGTCTCCATCTGATACCTGCATATTTTCTTGCACAGGGCTGCTGAGGATTGGGTATTTAATGAGGAGGAGAAAGGAGTTCTTTCTGTGACATGGTCCCGATCAATCCTCCTATGAGTGTTTTTTTTAAAAAAAAGAAAGAGAGAGAGAGAGAGATCTTGACCATTTATCTCCCACTGAGTATTCCAGCAAAACAAATGCAGAATAGCAGTTATTATTACAGGGAGATGCTAATTCATCCTTCACATCAATTTCATCTGCCCAGACTGCTGGGGATTGATGGAGAAAGTTGTTGATAAGAACAGGAAAACAAAGAGAAAGAGATGTGTTGGGGGTTTAGATTTCCTAAAGAGAATTCTGTGGTGAATTTAGAATGTTCTGCTTAGGAGGAAAAAAAATAGGAATGTCCAAGGGAGCAAACAATACTCATCAGCTGAGATTTGTGGTCTCCAGCCATTTAACTTTGCAACTGAGATGACTGGAGGGGAGTCGAGGGGGGGGGAGGAGAAGGAAGCAAAATGAGTAAACAGCCACTGGGAGTGGCAGCTTTAACCTTTAAACCAGTGCTGGCCTGCCTGTGGTGGACAGAAAGCAGCATGAAGGGAATGTGGCCCTTCCCAGCAGCTGCACAGTGACTTGAGCTGGGGTGCAAAGTTTGCCCCTACGGAAGGAGGGCGGGCAGATGGCCTTTTCCTGAGGAGCCGGGTTTATGCCGGGGGCAGGGACAAGCGCCGTTACAGGCGTCTCCGCCACCAAGTCATCAGTTGCTCAATGTGATCGGTCCACTCTCCTTGCCCTGTTTCAATATAGGATTATCCGGCTGCTGTTCCGGGGCCAGGTAGGATTTTTTCCCTCATTCTCCCAAATTGGCAAGTGAGAGAAGGGTTTTTTTCAACTACCTTGTACTGCAGCAGGGGTTTGAGGTGATTTATGGTGTGGAGCCTAGTAGGTTGTCCCGGCAGGAGAAAGTTGGGGAATAGGGAGCGGGCCGGTGAGCACCCCTTTGGCAATTCCCCAGTGGTGGGGAAATGGGGTCTGTCAGGAGGGATGGTATGCTTCATGGCTACCACTACCTGTGTAGACCACCTCCAGGGAACCCCAGGTGCAAGTCCTTCCTTCATGCTGTACAGCTGAGGCTTTAGGAGCTTGATGGGGGGGAACCTTTTGCCTGGCCGGCTGGGTCTAGGCTGTTCCAACAATGGCTCATGCCCGGGGCAGTGGGGCTCACCCAGGCAGGTCAAGGCAGAGGTCCTGAAGTGACCCCATGGCTTGACCTGTACTGCCAGTTTGCCTTTGCTGCAGTTTGTTGTTATATTTAATAAAATGGCCCTTCATTCCAATGCCTTGTATCCGTCTCATTCTTCCAATGGCGGCGGGGGGAGTGCATATGTCTATCCAACTGCTGCTATGAAAAGAGACTGGGAATTGTTGAGGGATACTGCAGCAAACTCTTTGTGTCTCTTTCCTCTTCAACCTTCACCCCCTTCTCCAAAGACCTGCCATGATCATTCAAGTTTCAACTATTCTTCTATAAATCTTTGACTTGGGGCCAAGCTACGCATGACGAATGACACTTGAACGGCAAGTGTATTTCTCCCTGTTCACTTGCCCTCCACTCAATCCACTTGCCGTTCAAGTGTCATTCGTCATGTGTAGCTTGGCCCTCAGTGTCTCCATTGAGATATGCCTATGCACATATCTGCATGTGTGCACAGTGTTATGGGCAGAACATGGGGTTTATCATTTGTAGATAAAAAAATGGGTGGGAGGATATATCCCTTCCAGGTACCAGAAAAAAGGACCCAGGTATGAAGAGGAACAAAATAAGAAGTGGGAAGTATTAAAAGAAACCATTTGACATCCACAAGATAAGAAAAGGTGGGATTATAATGAAAAATGCAAAATTACAGAAAAAAATGTCTATCAATCCAACACACTATACATACAGTGCTTTAAAAGGGGAGAGGAGAATACATGTTATATAAACACAATGCCGTCAGTGAACCTCTACGATCAGATCATAAATAGAAGGAATGGAATAAAAAATGGAATGAAACAAAGTGGAGTGGCAGCTCAAACTTGAATTGTTTGAGAGGGAGTGTGGAACTGAATACGCACAGTCAGGTGGTATCATTATAAAGAGTTCTTCGACACACAGTTTGGTAAAAATAAGGAAGAGAAAAAAAGAATACGTTCTGAATCTGAGGAAGATGGAACATCAAAACGACTTGCGGGCAGATGTCATTCCATTCCATTGTATTCAATTCCTTATGGCCTTATTGTAAAGATTTACCAATGCTATTGTGCTTATATCCTTTGATTTCCCCCCCTTCATTTTTATGCATTGTATGAATAGTGAGACATTGGATGGAGATTTCTTTTTCTTTCTGTAATTTCACTTTTTTCATTATAATATCATCTTTCCTCATTTTGTGGCGATCAGTTGGTTTCATTTAATATTTTGCTGCTTTTATGTCGTTCCCTTTCATACTTTGGAACTTTATTTTTCTGTTTATGATGTAGACTTATTGCATATGGTTTCTGTCCAAATCTTGTCAAATGGTATGCTGGGAGTCACTAAGAACTGCTGAGCAGGAGACCGAGGGTACAGATTTACTTAGGCCTGGCTCACCTGCCTGATTTTACTCTCACGTTGTCACCAGACATGATTCCTGCAATCTCGGGGCTTCGGCAACCACTAGAAGCAATCTATAGTCAAACATCTTAACCCTTTGCTTGATTTGACACTCTTTCAGCAAGAGCAAATTTGCTACCCTGTCCGGTTAAGCAGCAGGCTAAAGTGATGTTGGATTCCTAGTAGGGCTGCCAGTCCCCCAGTGGGAGCAGGGGATCCCCTGCTCCCAGCCTTCATTCTCACCACCACTCACCTGGCTGCCGAGGGAGAAATATATGGGGGGATGAGCCTGGGAGGCAAAATGCTTTCTGTGCATGACCACAGTGAGTGTTCTCCTGGTGGGGCACAACGACATCTTCCAGGAGTGACATCATTACGGCAGATGCGGGAATGGTCCCATGTTTCACTTGGAGCCAATTTGGGCCCCAAATGGGCCAATTCTTACATTAAAAGTACAGGAGCATTCCCAAGGCTGGTGCAATGACATCACTTCAGGAAGTGAAGTCATCACATCAGCACCAGCAACACCCACATGCTATGCAGGCATGAAGATTTTGAAGCCAGTAAATACCAGTTCCCCCCTCCCCGCCAGGTGGGTAAGGGGACCTGGCAACCATAATTCCTAGATAGGCTTTTTGTTCTATTAGGGGCTGAAAATTTCCTTACCCCCCTCTGAATATCTCTTTCTCCTTTAAATGTGTGAGGGGGAACAAGGGAATCTCTTTTTCTGCGATGGCTCTTAGCAGCCCTAGATTGAACTGAAACAAAATGGCTACCATGTCTGTGGGTTACACAGTTCAGAAATGGACAGAATTTATAAAAAATGCTGCTTCTGACATAGGAAGCTTTTTGAAAAATTTGGGCAACCAGTCCAGAACCCCAAAATATTGGTCCAGACATGCCCCTGTGACAACCCTGTAAGTTTTGGACCATGTCTTGCATACATCAAAATAAACCTACAGTGGGTAGAGCAGAGCCATATAAATGGATGTGCATGCTGTAAGATAGTGCAGGAGAATGAGAAAGTAGCAGAAAAATTGGTTGTATGCATGCACACATGTATACCCACACCAACATTTAATCTCTCTCCCCAGCAGAATTTAGGGAAGTTCTTTGTTGTTGTTGTTTTTAAAAAAACTTCAAATGCAATTGAAAAATTAGCCTTCAGAAGCGGATTCAATGTCCTACCTTGAACTCCCTTATTTTAATGAATTTCACCTCACTTTTAACAGAAGGAAGGATCTCTGTAGATTTACTAGTTTTACAGCAGCTTGTAAAAAAATCTGCTCAGACAGCCATGTACCTGAAAAAATAATGATCCTCTTTGCTGCAAACATTCAACAGATTTGTAGCTTCAGTCTTAACATGAAAAAAAACCCTTTAATTATAAATGCCATGCACAGATGTATAATTGATATCATAATACACTGTAGGCATGGATTCATTTCAGATGAGCAATGAGGGACAGGGAGGACTGGATATTTCAGCTAACCCACCAGCTGCCTTCCTGCCTGCACTCCAAGGCCAAAACATTCCACCACCAGGACACAACTCATCCTTCGTGGACTGATAGTTTTGGCATTAGTTTGCAACTTTGAAAGAGAGTATTTTGGGGAGAGAGATAAGTACTATGTGGAAGTTAAGCCTGACGTGATTTTCCCTGTTAGACTACATGAAGTCTTTAAGGACACCTGAAGATATTATTTAGGGATGCTAAATAGTGACTGACACTATGATCCATGAAAGAAACAAGTTCATGGAATGGAACGCTTTTCTCCTGTAGCCCCATGGGTCCCCAAAAACTGTGATTCTAAATGTCTCTCTAAACAAGATGCCTCAGCACATATTCATCAAGTGTAGGGAGACACATTGTTAGCTGAGAAGTGTAGTTTAAAAAGACAGAGCCAGGGGAGATTGCTCCTCAGAGGGTTTGTTAATTTCATCTTCGCCTTCCCAAAGGCTCTGTCAATTTTTCCTTTACAGTCTAAAATTGTGTGGGATTGCAACCAGATGGCAGTGAGGAATGGAAATGGGCTGGAGCTCCCTTCCAGAGCCAAGCTTGGACCTGGAGAGGTTATAATGGGCTGACGTTTCCCTTCTTCCATTTCACAGCCCCTTTGCACAGCTCAAATGCATAGCAAATCCTTCGCCCTGCCACTACCTCTGTCTTTTTAAACTGCTCTTCCCAGCTAACATTGCATCTCCCAACACATGTTCTTCATGTGTCAGATGTCTCATGTAGAGGGACTCTTATACTTAATTGTTTACTCAAAGAATGTGATAAAGATAAGAACTTAGCTCTCTCTGTATCTTCTAGAGGTTCGGTAATTTATCTTTCAGTTTTCAATTATCATTTTGTTGATTCTAAAATACAACAAATGCTTGGCTTGAATCATTATGAAGATTTATTATTTGGAAATAATCTAGTATCCTATAATCAAATAATTAAAATTACTACGGAAAAACTCTCTTTACCATTATCTAAAATAAAAAACTGCAAACACTCAAGTAAATACATAGATCAATAGCTGAGAATTGCTATATCCATTCATTTTTAAGACAGATGATAGTAGATTTGATATACTATTCGATCCTACCAGTTTTTCCACTGGTTTGACCATCAAAAGGCCTATGCTGGGAACCATGTGACCCGAACAGACAAAAGCCATATCGGATGGGGGCTGTAGTAAGGAAGTCATTTTGTCAGATTGTGTAAAAAAAGTTGGCTGGATCTAACCCATGGAAACCCAGTAGCAAAATCAGTCAATGTAAATAATAACTCTTGGAGAGTCTCCCTACACAAGACGCCTTGGCGCGTGCTTGTCAAGTCTCTCTACACGAGACATCTGACATATGAAGAGCATGTGTCAGGAGATGCATTGTTAGCCAGGAAGCATAGTTTTAAACGACAGAGCTGGGGGAGATCGCTCCTCAGAGGGTTTGTTAATTTCATCTTTGCCTACCTGAAGACTCTGTCAATTTCACCTCTCCAGTCTAAAAATGTGTGGGATCGCAACCAGAGGGCAGCAAGGAATGGAAATGGGCTGGAGATGCCTTCCAGAGCTGTGCTTGGCCCTGGAGAGGTTATAATGGGCTGAAGTTTCCCTTCTGACATTTCCCTTCTGACATTTCACATAGCTCCACTGTATAGCAAAATCTTTGCCCTGTCACCACCTCTGTCTTTTTAAACTACTCTTCTCAGCTAACATTGGATCTCCCAGCGCATATTCTTCAAGTGTCAGATGTCTCGTGTAGAGATACTCTTGGTCTTAGCAAACAATTAAAGGGGCTTTTTTCCATATGTGGTGACACAAAACCTCAGTATCCAAATTTTGGAGAACAGTACTCTTTTTTTAAAAAGACCCTTTAAAATTAGTATTAGAACCCATAATATACCTTCCCAATAAATCTTCAGTTATGCCTTGCCTTTCTCCCCAAGGGAGACCCCAATTGGCTTAAACCATTCTCCTTTCCTTCATTTCTCCTCTCTGCACAAAACTACCCTGTGAACTTGGTTAGGCTGCAAGTGTGTGGCTGTTCCAAGTTCACCAAGAAAGTAGAAAACAGAGTGGGAATTTGAACCTGGGTCTCCCAGATCCTAGTCTGATACTCTAACCACAAACCCACACTGCTCTCTATGTAACACCCACACACACCCACACACACACACCCTATCTGATCCTGTTTTCTATTTTCTTACAGCAGCAATGATAGAATACAAAAGAAGACAAAATTAAGACCTGAGAAACTAGAGAGGTGTAGAAATAATAACGTTGGCCTCTCAAAAATACTTATCACTGATTGAAATCTGGAATTGCTAAATACACAATTTGTTTCCCATTTCACACACACCCATGTGATTAGCTGAATTCAATTAATTAAATTCTATTTTTCCTCCTCTTTCTTGGCTTATGTGAGGCAGAATGTGTGTGAGTCCTACTTTTTAAATTTATCAAACAATAAAGTTTGTCACGCCTGAAGAATTTCAAGTAAATGTTACCCTTCATCAAGGAGATCTGACAAACACATTTCAAGAATAATACATAAATCATACAGATACTTAAAAACCCTAGGAATGTATACAGAAAACTTTATTATCTGGAGACTGCCAACGCAGCAACATGTGAGAATAAGACCCCATCTCTCTTTTAAAATATACTTGGGAACAATTTTAAGAAAACCAATCCCTCTGGCATAAGAGTGAGGCAATTGTTAATTACCTCTGTTCTTTCTGGAGGTTTTGACCCAAAGGGAAAACTTGAATAAGATATTCATGCTAGCTCTTTTGGAGGGGGTGGGGGGTTGTTGAATTACTTCTACTGATTGCAAAAAAAGAGGAAATAAAGAGACATCATAACTTCTTTCAAGAAACAGAAGTCAAGGGGTGGATTCTACCATTTCATTCTGCTGGTTCTTTTGATGCAATAAGTGTTTTGCTGATACAACAACTCTGGACTTTTATATTATGGAATGTTCCTTCTGCCAGAGAAACTCAATGGTGGAATGGACTGGTAGAATCCAGCCCAGGCTTGAGAGAAACATTCCTTTCTCTCAGAGATTCATCTGTACTATTCTATAGGCAGAATCACCCTGTGGTACGATGACACTTTGTCCACAGGTATCTGTGTAAAAACTACAGATTTGCACATTTAAACGCTTAATTTGCTTTTTGTTGATGCTCAGAAGTTTACCTAAAACGGTCTTTTCCAGTAGGCAAAATGTTGCAATTGAGATTTGTTTTCTATCTAGGTTTTCATCTACTGGGCTTGGTGATAATAGAAAAGAGCAAGAGTCTGAAGTGAGTGACTCACAAAAGCTCATACCCAAACACAAATTTTGTTAGTCTTATAGGTGCTACTGGACTCTTGCTCTTTTCTACTGCAACAGACAAACATGGCTATCCATCTCACATATGAGAGGAGAGCTAAGTCCAGAGTGTCTGACTACTCCCCCCCCCCCCCAAATTCCCTTGCAGGTTACCCATCTCCTGAGTCCTAGTTTAGAGACGGACAAGGGCATATGAACAGGTAAGAAGGAGCTAGAGAGGCAGCTGCCCTGGCTTGCTCATTCACACTGTCCACCTCTCTCTCCTCACACACACACACACAGGCACCCTTCACAACTGAGGTTCACTGAGGGGGGCATGGCCTCTACTCATGAGCTGGTGTGGCCCATGCCTGTTACAGAGACAGGTGCCCAGGAAGTCATGTTCAACAGCTGTTTCAGGGGAGGCTTTCAGCAACCCTTTTTGGGGCTCCATTCAGATTTCCTTGGCCAGAGCACTTTCCCTCAGGCAGAGGACAGAGTGCAGCTGTGAGGCAGGGTGACTGGGTACTTCTTCTCATAACTCCCATGAGATGGTGGGTGTACAACCTCATGACTCTCTCCCTCACAGGATCAGAATGCCAAGCTGTCATGGGAACAGCCAGATGCAGACGAGGAGGGACATCCCTCGTCTGGTTGCTGGCAGCACTTGTGATGGTGGAGCTGCTGCCCCCAGTTATGGACATCCTCCCAGGACATGGCAGAACTGACCGTGACCTACACTAATACAGGGACCCACCATACATATAGCTGTTTTCCTTTCAGGCTGTCATGACCTATTGAACAACTCCCTCCCACCTTGCTTGCTTGCCTGTGCATGAGTGCCCCATCCACTTCCCCAAGGGCTGCCCTTTCACACATATCAGAAAATGGTTTCCAACTCTGGGCTGGGATGATGGAGCCAAAGAGGCTCCAGGTGTCTCCATACCTCTGCTGCCAAAATGAGGAAGTTCCAGTGGCACCCTGGAGGCTCCGGCCCTAGCCAGCTTCCTTTCCCCTTTCCCCACTCAATTTCACTGCAGGCAACATGGTGGGACTTGGAGTGTTGCCCATGTGTGTCTGGTGGGATGGCGCCATGGAGGACTCTCATTCTCAGACTGGCGACTTATAAGCCAGGCAGAAGACCAATGCATGTGGGGAGTGAGGTTGATGCCAGGGGGAGTGATGTCCTGAGATCTCTGGGGCTCCTCCCCCACAAGCCCAGCTCCCTTTTGCTGTTTGGGTTGGCAGGGATAGACTTTGGGATTCTTGTGCAAGGGATGAGATGATGGCCCCTGGAGCAGTTTCTCTGGTCCCACAAGCCATCATTCCACTCTTGGGGTTTCATTCTGGGACCAGAGCATGGCTCTTGAGGTCCGCCTCACATCTTTGCAATGCCGTGATGTGTTTCAATGGAGCTGCTGCGAGTCGATGGGCATTCCAATAGGTAGGAAACTTGGTTGGAAACTGTGAGATGACTGACAGGAGAAGAAGTAGCATCACACCGACTATTTCTTCTCCCAACCACCTTGCCTTCATGGGCTTTCTGCCACTTTGTGATGGGATTTATATACTTGATTTTAAACTAGCACATGTCCATTAAGGTGAAACTAAATGCATGTGCCAACAGCCGAGTAGATCATGGGGATGAACCCAACCAGCTTCCCACCAGTGAAACAGTAGCAAAGAATCCCTCCACTCCAATCACCAAAATGATTATGCTGAGAATCATGGTCCCTGCATGGACAAAAGCCATGTGGGGCTGGGGGTGAGCTAAGGAGGTGGATTAGGTGAAATGGAGTGGAAAAGTTGGATGAATCTAACCCACACCAATTAAGGTCATACATAAAGGTAAAAATAAGCCCAAATTCATCTCAAATACAAAAAAAACCCTCCCTAAATCTAAAGCCCTGATTACTGATCAAAGCCCAGTGAACTCACAGCAACTACAGGCAAACAAAAGTGAATTCTGAATATTGCTGAGAGAAAAATCTGGCAGCGGTGACAGCTTTTGATTCTAACAGAGTTCCTATGCCTTTAAAAATTGTGTGACAAGCAAGAATGAAACAAGGGGATCTTTTTGCCACCATGAAGATGCAATAGTGAGAAATGTCTCTCCTACTGAATGTCTGCTTGTGGCACAGTTTTAATGGTGAAGGAGTGTTGCTGAAAAAAACAGCTGGCAATGCTAAATCAGGACAGGAATAAAAGTGATGAGATAGCAACTAATTGGTGAAACACTGAGCCAGCGTGCTAAAATGAACCAATAGGTAGACTCAATAATATCTGGAAATGAACCCCTTGATCCAGAATTGACTGTAATTTTGGTGCAAGCAGAACCCCCCCCCCCCCCCCCCGTTGTCACCATCCTGTCCAAATCCCTGAACTCACATGACACTTTCAGCCCACAGATCTCAACAAATACTGCACACACTCCAATTTATTTTACATTCATTGAACAAATGTTTTATTAATGCACCCCAAAGAAAAATATAAAAACACAGTTGAAATGAATATAAATAATACAAATGAACAGAAAACTAAAGCAAAATTACTGAAACACTTAGTGAGTTGGAAACTGAAAAATATCCACATCTGGAAAGGTACACCAGTGCATGAGAGTCTGGCAAAATCCTATCAATTATTTTTGAATAATTCTGTCTTCATATCAATATGGATAGCGTTGTTAGCAGTCCAGAAAAAAAAATCTATACTTATTTCTTGCGTACTGATGAAGGATATAGTATCGAGTAAGGGAACGATCAACAATCCACTGAAATGATTTGCCAAGCTGCCATAGTCTGTAATGGAGTTGAATTGCATCCCATATTAATAACTGCACACATTAACAGCCATTGCACAGAACCATTTAATACTGTAAACTGATCAGAATGGATGTCATAAATGACTGAGAATAGAAGCAAAGATAACGATGGATAGAATGGTCACAGCAATACGCGCCCCACACAATGGGAAAGGAGAGTCATCTCAATGAACTGGAGACAAGGAACCCATCATCTCCTTATTTAACTAAGTATGAGATAGGAAAGTGTCTCAATTAATACAAGCCAAACAATAATAAGGTCATCTCTGAAGGGTGGGTTCGGCCAACAGAGCAGGCTACAAAAGAAGAGAGGGTTCATCAGAATATGAAAAGGTTGGTCAAAACATTTTAGCAAGAGCTGAGAAAAAAAAAACATTTTTTTTAAAAAAACGTGTTTGATTGCAAGATCTCTTTTCATCTACAGGGCCAGTGAGCCAGTACAGAAAGCTTCTAAGATAGAAAACTGGTAACAGGAACAGAAGAGACAAATCATGTTATTAGCAGAGCTGGAGGTAACTATGGAACCTAAACTGGAGGTTGGTAAAATCCAGTTGTATCACACAACATTTACATTGTAATCCTATGCATAGTTACTCCACTCTAAGTCCATGGAAATCAATGGATTTAGACTAGAGTAACCCAGCACAGGATTGCACTGTTAGTGGTTAAAAATAGATGTTATTTCCCGCATTTCTAAAGTTGTCCAGGGCCAGCAGACCCTCTGTCCTGGGGTTTTTAATCTGGAATCTCCAAGATCCTAGTTTGACACTCTTTCACAACTCTGTCTGCAGTGGCAATTTGCTTGATCCAGTCACATACTCTCAGCCTAACCTATTTCACAGAGTTGCTGTGAGAATAAAATGGAGAAGAGGAGAACAATGAAAGCTGCTTTGGGTTCCCACGGGGGGGGGGGGGATATTATTTATTATTTCATTATAAATGAAATATTCCATACTGGCTTTCTCCTTCCTGATTCCTGGCTGCTCAGCCTGACATGTTCCTTCTCTTTAGATATCATTATCTGAAATCCTTTATGACTATTCTGAAGTGATGCAGTCCTAGGGAACCCTAATGAAAGAAAGAAAAACCTTATCAGAGGAATTTTGATGCAGACACAAACATGGCTTGTATGCCACTTGGTGTGCTTCCCACCCTTGACCTATCAAGTATGAAGTAGTATTAAAAACTCCCTGGTATGGAAAAGTTTTTGTTAGACATGAGGTTCCTGTTTCTCCAGGAGAAAATAAACCATTGGTGATGGAGTGATTTCATTTCTGAGGAAAACAATCCCAAAGGGATTTCCATCCACTCTAGGAACTGCAGGAAACTCTATAAACCATAAAGTTTCAGGTGAAGTGAGGTGTGACATCACTTCCGGGTTTCCCAGAAGTGACATCACACCATCTCCTGATGGCCATGTCCCCTCCCCCAGACTACCCGAGTTGGACTCCAAGTACTTCTGGTGTCAGAATGCAAGTACCTGGACATACTGAAGCTTATTTCTTGTCTACCAACCTGGATTCAAATCTATGGTTAAAAACCAGTTCAGAATTCTGATTTGTGGCAAGGAAACAAACTCTAGTTTCCTCTGACACAGGCTTTTAAAACTAGGAATCTCAGTGCATTAGAGCCAAACTACAAGTGACGCCTTACACAGGTTGGACACTTGTCAGCTTCCCTCAAGTTTTGATGGGAAATGTAGACATCCTGGTTTTACAGCTTGGCTCTCCATTACAGCTGCAAGACCAGGATGCCTACATTTCCCATCAAAACTTGAGGGAAGCCAACTAGTGTCCAACCTGTGTAAGACGTCACCTGTAGTTTGGCTCTCAGTGAAGGAGTGGGGGGAATATGTAAGCCTAGCGAATAAACCATTATTTGTGTCCATCACACACAGCCCAGGGTTTGTTGAGATGTCTGGCACTTGGGTGCCATATTTCCCTACGTTTTTGTGGTTGCACACATTTCCACTGATCTATTACTTATTATCTTACCTAAGAATAAATTACAGATAGCCTCTGGGGAGAAGGCTGTTTGTCCACTACAGAGCCCATATTTTATTTTTTGGAATAAATAAATTATCAGACTGAAAAAAATAGAGCAATTAGATATTTCAGTGACATTACAAAGAAAAATGCTGCAAGCGTTGTGAGCTAAATCTGATTACCTCAGGATGGCAGAATCTGGCAAATGGCAAGAACTGGGAAGGAAAAATAATTACTCCAGAATTATTGTCTAACAATAAATTATGGATAGATTCACTTCTCCAATACGTGAATCTAAGGTATGCTAGAAGGCATTTAAACTCTTAATATTATGAGAATCAGCACTACTCATTTTATTTTTTTATTTCATTTCATTTATACCTTGCCTTTCTCCCCAGTGAGGACACAAAGTGGTTTCTCCTCTCCTCCCTTTTGTCCTCACAACAACCCTGTGAGGTAGGTCAGGCTGAGAGTATGTGACTGTCCCAAGGTCACCAGGCAAACTTCCACAGCAGAGTGGAAAATCAAACCTGCCTCACTCAGATTCTAGTTCATCACTCTAACCACTCTACCACACTGAGATGTACAGCCTAATTGAGAGAAAGTAAAATAGTTGGTGAATTTTTATAATATACGTATACTAGAAACAAGCCCTGTTGTGGAAAAAAAAATACAATGGGCTGTAGAAAGAGGAGAGCGGGCATTCCCTCCTCTTCCATCACTGATCCTGGCTGGTGAAGGAGGGGGGTGGGCATTCCCACCTGATCCAGACCTGATCTAGCAACATGAAGGGGTGGTGGGCTTTGCTACCTGCTGCACATCTGATACAGGCCAGGTAAAGGGGGGCAGGCATTGCCATCTGCTCCATTCCTGATCCCAGCTTGGAGAAGGAAAAACAAGCATTGCCTTCTGCTCTGCGCCTGATTATGGCTGGGTGAAGGAGAGCAGGAATTGCTGCCTGCTCCAAGCCTGATCCCAGCTGGGTGAAGGGGGATAGGCATTGCCACCTGTTCTCTGCTGGGTGAAGGGAAGAGTGAGCACTACCTCATGCTCCTCGATCCTGACAGGCGAAGACGGGAGGTGGACTTTGCTAGATGCTTCACTCCTGATGCCAACTGGGTGAAGGGAGTGCGGGCATTGCTGCCTTCTCTGTTCCTGACTCTGGCAGGTTGAAGGGGTGGGTGGGTGAAGATTGCTGCCTGCTTGGTGTCTGATTCCAACAGGGTGAAGATGGAGTGGGTATTGCTGCCTGCTCCGTGCCTTATTCCAGTAAGTTGAAGGAGGTGGGCATTGCGACCTGCTCCAATTCTTTTCCTGGCTGGGTGAAGGTGATGGATATAGATTTGGAGGGTTTTTATATACTTATTTTTATATACTAAACCTATGCTTTTTCAGTATTACATGCTTTGCACTTTTTCTATGCTCAGGAGCCAAAGTAGTACTTGCAATGTAACCTGTAAGAATTTGACACTTGAAACAAGAAGACTTGAAACTCTGTAAGAACTGATATACTGCTTTTAGGGCTGCACTTATATTATATGTTATATTATTCTATAGATTCCAATAGAAATCAGTACCAGAGAGCCTTTTGTAGAAAACTGATTTGATGCAGCAAGCTGGTTTTGGCCACCTGTGGTATTATCTTCCTTAAAGCTGATAAGAAACTCGGGAAAAGGACACGAATAGGAAAACATCCCTTCCTGTCCACCAGATTGAGACTCATTGGCACCCTTGAAAGTATTATGCCCAGAAGAAAGTAGGTAAAAGGTTAGACAGTGTCCTTCCAAAATGAGGGCAGAGGAAAAAAACTGTGAAGACTGGAATTCCCCCAAATAGAGAGGCCAGCCCAGAATTGCATCTTCAAATCAGAACTGACCCTAGATATGTTACGAGCCAATAAGATATCAAATATTAGAATACTGTAATATTGTTATGATTATCTGAAAGTATTAATTGCCTGTATTTCTATTGTAATTTTGATGAGCTCAGGACACAAGGAGACCACCTACTCCTGTGAAAATAAGCTCCTCCATTGTTTAAATTAAACAATCATATATTGCTTCATTCTACAGGACTCCTTGGTGTGTGTCTCTTATTATGATTGGCGAGAGGGACACCTAAGGCACAAGTTTGTGCATAACAAAGGGAAGAAGAGAATTGTTTCCTGCCTGATTTAACTCACGTGAAGGCGCTGGGTGGGCATTGGCACCTGCTCCACTCCTGATCCCAGCTGCATGAAGGGGGGTGGGCATTGCTACCTGCTCTGCTCCTAATACCATCTGGGTTAAGGTGGGGGTGGGCATTGCCCATTGTTCCACTCCTACTGCCAGTTATGATAAGGTGGGTGTGGGCATTGACACCTGCTTCGTTCCTAATACCAGCAGGGTTAAGGCAGGGGCGGGCATTACCACCTGCTCCACTCTTGATCCCATCTGGCTGAAGAGGGGGCACTGCCACCTTCTCCACTCCTAATACCACCTGAGTTAAGGTGGGGATGGGCATTGCCACCTGCTCTGCTCCTAATACCAGCTGGGTTAGTGTGGGGTGGGTATTGCCACCTGTTAAGCTCCTAATATCCCCTGTATTATGGTGGGGGATGGGCATTGCCACCTGCTCCACTCATAATACCAGCTGGGTTAAGGCAGGGGGGCTGGCATTGCCAAACACTCCATTCCTAATACCAGCTGGCTGAAGGGGAGTGGGCATTGTCACCTGCTCCACTCTTAATACCAGCTGTGTTAAAATGGAGAGTAAGCATATCTACCTGCTCTGCTCCTGATCCCAGCTGGCCAAAGGAGGGTGGGTAATGCCACCTGCTCAACTCCTAATATCAATTTGGCTAAAGCAAGGGGCAGGCATTGCTACCTGCTCTGCTCCTAATACCAGCTAGGTTAAGGCAGGGGGCAGGCATTGCCACCTGCTCCACTCCTAATACCAGTTGTCTGAAGGAGGCAGCCATTACCACCTGCTCCGGTACTAATACCAGCTGGGTTAAGGTGATGGTGGTCATTGCCACCTGTTTCACTTCTAATACCAGCTGGCTGAAGCGGGGCAGGCATTGCCCCCTTCTCCGCTCCTAATATCAGCTGGGTTAAGATGGGGTTGGACATTGCCACCAGCTCTGCACCTAATACCAGCTGGGTTAAGCCGTGGGGAGGGCATTGCCATCTGCTCCACTCCTGTTCCCTGCCTAGGCTTCCCACCATAGCATGTTTTCTGGAGCGATATGGTGAGTTACCTGGGCTTTCCTCTGTAACAGTGCCCTTTGTTGGTGCACCGGGATATAAAGTGAGTTGTCTGAAACATGCTTACTCAATTATATAGTAAGATATTTATGGCTTGTAGTTCAGTTTCTGGGTTTTGGGAGTTAGTATCAGTCAATTTTTTTCTATGTATGAAATAATTCTGAATGTGATCTGGTTAGATGGTTTTGAATTGGGTCATTATATTATATACTTAGCTGTTATGGAGAAAAGAAACAAATGGTACCACCTAGTGACAGAACATTGTATTAGTCATCCTTGAAATCTACACATGTTGACATCTGAGCTGTGGAAATGAAACTTGGAGGAATCTGCGAGTATGTAGAAATATCCACCAAAATCTATTGGCTTAAAATTGCATACAAAACATTTATCATTTTCTAATTAAATTTTCCTCCTGCACTATCAGTTATGGATAATGTTGGACCAAAGGGTTTTAGAAGAGGGGGAAAACAAATCCAGACATTAAACTAGTTCAGCATCTTGACAAGTTTTCTTTACCATTAAGATACAATGCTGGCCAATCCCTTTTTAAATATCTTCTAGCAGTTTCTTTTATTTTTTAAAAAAAGCTGCACCCACACAGTGAGTTAATAATTTCATTGAACTATCCACTACAACCCCAAGGTCCGTTTCCTGGGTAGTCACCACCATTTCCAACCCCATCAGTGCATACTGTAAGTTAGAAAAAAAATTACCCCAATGATCCTCATTTTACAATTATATTGAACATTTGCCACATTGACACTCCCCATAAAAATTGAAGACATCCTTTTGGAGTGCTTCACAATTTGCTCTCCAGACCATTCAGAAATAAACTGAACGGTCCAAATACTGATCTTTGTGGAACCCCATTGCTTACTTCTCTCCCTTTTTTTAAAAAAAATGTTTCTTTACTCACACTCTGTGCTGTTTGTCATTTAACTAGTTTCCAGATCACAAGACTACTCATCATCTTCTCCCATGACTGTTAAGTTTACTTAAAAGGAATTGGTAAAGGACTGTAGAAAGGGTTTTTTTTTTTGAAGTCAAAATTTACAGTGTTGAATGGTTCACACATTTCCTCACCCACTTGAAGAACCAGTTGAGGAACAGGTCCTTGCTGAGGGATGTCCTTCTATCCTCAACCTAATGCCTATTGTGGGGCCATCATTCTCCCTGATAACAACAACAACAACATTTGATTTATATACTGCCCTTCAGGACAACTTAATGCCCAAAGTAGTTTACAAAATATGTCATTATTATCCCCACAACAATGATGGCAGAGGATCGGTCTCCATGAGAGGGGGATACCTCCAGCAGGTCCCAGATATTGTTTCTGCGTATCTTGATGGTACCATCTCATGCCTAAGGAGCTCACTGCACCATGCACAAACCCACAACTTTGTTTCGGTAGACATATAGCCATACTTGTAATATGCCATGTAATGCAAATTCTTGCCTTAAAATTCATCAAGAGGATTTAAATTTCCATATGTCTTTTAAAATTCCTCTGGAGTTGAGCTTGAAAATCAAAATTTGGAATTAGCTTGGAAATGCTAGCTAAAGGTCAAAGTCTGATTTGAATTTGTTTGGAATGGGCTTTTGTGTGGAATGTTATTGATTTTGCTTGTTTGGGATGTTATTTTGGCTCCAACTAATACAAAAAATTAGCAGAGATCTGGTTATTCTGGTCTAGGCATGGGCACGAACAGAAAACACGAACATGGTGTTCGTTGTTCGTTGCCATCCACGAAAAATGAACACTGATGAACATGACCTGTACACGAACATGTTCGTTGTTCGTGGGGGCAAGCAGGCTCTCCTCCAGCCATCAAGATCCCTACCACACCACTCCCAGAAACCCTACCTGAGCAGGCAGCAGGAAATGTACCAATAATAAATAATAGCTTGGCCCCAGAGCCTGGCAGCAGCCCTGGAACCTGAAGGGGTAGATCCCTACCGCTGAGCAGGCAGCAGGAAAGGTACCAGTAATAAATAATAGCTTGGCCCAGCGCCTGGCAACAGCCCTGGAACTTGAAGAGGTAGATCCCTATCCCACCACACACAAAGAAAATTCAAGCACCAATGCACTCTCCCTGTATCTCTCTCAAAATGCCAATAGCAACTTTCTCTCCTTCACTGTCTGCAAAACCAGAGCTGGCAGCCCCCCTCCCCCCTGCTCTTTGCTTCCTTGTAACAAATTTGGAGCTCCAGACTTGAAAGGAAGACCTGCCTATTAAGCTAAATTGGGCTTAGATTGGGGTTTCCAGGGCAATGGCAGGAGTTCAGACAGAGTTCAGGCAGTCCCTGCCTGTGGTTGCCAAGGGAATTGATTGCAGGTGCCAGATTGTCTGGCTTGACGAACAGCAACGGACTGCAACGAATGAGGCTTGCAATGACCACCTGTTTGTTTTAGAGTTCGTTTAGAATGGGGCCTCATGAACAGCTTGTTCGCGAACAGCTGATTGGGCTGTTTGTGGCTTTTTTTTGTTCGTATTGCTGTTTGTGCCCATCTCTGTTCTGGACCCTGCAGAAAATTTCACACCAAAGAAACATACAGTGTTTTTCGTCAGAAAAAAATGTTGTAGATTCAACCACCTGTTTGCTTGCTTGACTAGCCAAGGTTAGAAGTGCTAATGTGCAATATTGTGCTGAAGTAGAGAATTGCTTCACATGTAGGTTTTAGTTACTCATGCTTCACTGAAACTCTGTGGCATGCTGGTCTTTTTTCTAGAATAACTTGAAGCTGAAAATTATTGTAGACATTTTATTTTTGAAAAATTGTGACAAAAACAAGTCTACAAAATCAGTTTGAACACTGACTTTGAAAACAAGCTGGCCCTGGCCTGAGAAGCACTTTACATTGGTGTTTACCTGGCCTGAAATATTCGCTGTGAGCTTTTTTTCTCCAACTCCCCCCACCCCTTCTAAGCCCACTTACTTCAATGGACTTAAGACTGCTGTAATAGTTGCAGTGTGGCTCTAAATTCTAAAGGCATTTCCTGTGACTAAACTCTATTGCATAATGGGTACTTACTTTCAAAAAGACCTGCTTCGAATTGCTCCTTATGGTAACAATCCTAATCAAGTCTACTCAGAACATATTATTTGACTGGGCTTAACCCCTGGAAAATGTACTTAAGACTGCAGACTAAGCTTTTAAATTCCAAACTGAACAAGAGAAAAGTTATATAGGATAGTGTGCATGTATCTATCTCTATACACACACTATATGTACATCAATATTTAAAATATTTTTCCTTTACAGTCAGCAGGTTACCTTTTTGAGGATGCTCCTTGTGTGGGAATTTCACCTACACTTTCAAATCAACTGGGAGACAAAAGGCACCCCACAGTACTTCCTCTGGCTTTGTATGTCCATATTTATTTATAAATGAACTGGAGATATAAATTCTTGGCTATTTTCTTTTCTAAACTTTGTTATCTCCTAGAATCTATGTAGAAGAAGACAAGCTAGATGGAGCCAGCATTTCCGTTTCTGGGAGAAGAATGAGGGGTCCCCTTTGGCCACCCAAAATGCTACACTGGGGGTCATGGGAAATGCATTGACAATAGTCATAAGGGAGGGAAGCTTTGGTAAGGAGGGAACTGGGCAGGAATGAGTGAAAAGCTGAGTGGATACAACATGATTCCAGGTATATTTAAGAATCTCCAGAGAAGGAAATTCTACAGCTTTCAAAACAACAAACACTCTTTCTTTGCCCTTCCCCCCTGAAGTTTTCAAGGGGAAATACGTTGTTTTTAAATGTTATGTCTTTGATATGGTCAAGATTACAGATCCCATGTCCTGGGAGTGTGAGGTTAGAAGTTATGAATCTTTGCCGTCATGTTGCAACTTTCTTTACCCTAAATCCCTCTTTCTAGTGGTAAGAAGTGCTAGATGTTATATCTGGTGATTGGCGAATGCTAATCCCACGAAAGACATTTCCAGTGGATCTCCATGGAGATTAACATGTGCCTCTGTGCAATGAGCCAGAAACTCATGCACAGTTCCTCTAAGACATCTCTCTGAGGGCCAAGCTACACATGACGAATGACACTTGAACGGCAAGTGGATTTAGTGGAGGGCAAGTGAACAGGGAGAAATACACTTGCTGTTCAAGTGTCATTCATCATGTGTAGCTTGGCCCTGAGACAAATGTGATTCACCCATGAGATGATGTGTAATAGATCCATTTCTTTCAAAATGCTCATTTCACAACCAGCTGTTTGTTCTTGATCTTGCCACAGAACCTTATCAGTTTTACTCCTAAACTACTCACAGGACAAACAAGCATACTCACCATAACACACTTGTCCTTACATAGAAGATTGGTTTTGTTTCAGCTAGTGGCTTATGATGTATTCCAGCACCATAATAAGGCAGGAGGTATTTAGATGACTAGCTAATTGCATCTAACCATAAAAGTTAGGCTATTAATAATCAGATCAATGACTGGACAGCATAAATATGGTATTATATTTCCTGACTGAATCTTGGGGGAATTCTAATGGGGTCCTTTGTTACTATGGTATCTACTCCTTGCTAAAATAAGTATTTATCACTAAAGTGCCAGTCATTCTGACAGGCAGAATGTGTGTATAGAGGAAGAAGTTCTATAGTGCACGGATACCTGGGAAGGTGCAATGTGGGTCTGTACACAGAGATGCACTGCACCCCTCTGTGGAAACCCTGTTAATAGGGTCAGATTAGCCAGTATCAAGGATAGAGGATGTGTCCCGTTGCTACAATAAGGTCCACCATGTAACATTTACTTTTCCATGACAGTGAATAGCAAGTATTCAAAACACTATACTGGACTAGATGGACCCTTGATCTGATCCAGCAAGGCTCTTATCATGTTCTGAGAAAGGAAAAGATTACTTTCCCTAGTCCCTGACCATTGAACCTGTTGCTGCTATGTGCACTTACCTGGTTTGTCACCTGCATAGCCCAATCCTGTCTTGCTTCTTGACCCATACTAGGTTCTGTCTGATTACATTTTGTACACTCAAGCTGAGTAGATATAAACAGTGATTTAATGCTATATATTTAGAAGATTCATACCCCACCTTTCCACTAAAAACAAGTAAAGCTTTCACATTTATGGGTGTTGCAATTAAGCACAGGCCACTGTTTTATGGTGTTTCCGCTGTTTTGCCCTGTGTAAGATTTATTTTCCTAATTATGATTTATGCAGATATTTTAATTAGAATGTTTTGAACAAGAATTAGGATTGTGAAACAAAGGCCTGTCAAGGATAGAACTTAGGGCCAAGCTACACGTGACGAATGACACTTGAACGGCAAGTGGATTGAGTGGAGGGCAAGTGAACAGGGAGAAATACACTTGCCGTTCAAGTGTCATTCGTCACTTGTAGCTTGGCCCTAAGTCATATGGGTACAATTGTGTTTAGTATATTAAAACCTACATTCAGTAAAAGATAGAGTGGATTCAACAGCACTTTTCCATAGATGCATACAGATGGAGTGTGGCTTTCTTGGCTCTACCATCTTACAGCAGCCCAAAACGTATACCAAAATTCTCCTTCTGGGGCCAGGAGAGTCATTTCAGTTTGCCACAGGATGAAGGAGCCACAGAAGTCATGCTCCATGTGTGGAAGTCCTTAAATCTATGAAAATGTGCCGCCTGATCCACTCTATTCTTTACTGTTTGTAGGCTTTAGCATATTAAGCAAAATCCTACCCATATTACTTGATTCTTTCCTTGACAGAACTTTATTTTACAACCTCATGGCTTGCTCAAAACATGCTATTTAAAATATCCACATAAATAACAATTGCAAAAACAAATCTTACCCTACAGAGGACAGAAAATGTGATATACCATAAAATATTGGGTGGAAGGGGGCAGAAGTCCGTGTACCAGCAGAAATGTGCCATTGGATCCCCCCATAGTGTGCTCGTTCTCTCAAACAGACAACAGCCAGCGTTTGTTAAAAAACAAAAGTGCAAGTGGTCTACTGAAGAACAAAATGTGTCCACCTGGACAAAACCACCGGTCCACCCAGTATGGCATCCTCTTTCACACGATGGCTGATTCCGCACACGTTGGATAATGCACTTTCAATGCACTTTATCAATTGTTTGAGGTGGATTTTTTGTTCCGCACACAAAAAAATCCATTCCAAATGATCTATAAAGAGGATTGGATGTGCATTATCCAACGTGTGTGGAATCAGCTGGTGTTCAAGCAGTTGCCCCTGAGTGCCAACAGAGCATAGAGGCCTGATATTATGTCCTGTTTGGGATGCCAATCCACCCGGGAGTTGGGGCCATTGTACTTCCCAGAGCCTTTGGCTCTGTCTTTTTAACTCCTATGTTTCCCAGCTAACATTGTGTCTCCCTTCACTTGAGCGTGCTCGTGTAAGAGGGCTCGTGTAGAGAGACTCTGAGAGCCAAGCTACAAGTGACGAATTACACTTGCCTGGCAAGTGAACAGACTCACGTGTATTCCTCCCTGCTCACTTGCCCTCCACTTGCACTCCACTTGATCAAGTGGAGCGCAAGCGGAGCACAAGTGAAGAGGGAGGAATACATGTGAGTCTGTTCACTTGCCAGGCAAGTGTAATTCGTCACTTGTAGCTTGGCTCTCAGAATCTTTCAGTCCCTTAAAATAATCAGTTCCCCACAGCTGCTCTGTGGCTGCAGAGAGAGAGAGAGAGTCGCATCCAGAGAACCAGGACTTGACTTGTTAAAAAAAATATGACATGTGGTTTGGCCCTCAGTTTGAATTCTATTGCAAGGGAGTCCCCATGAACCTCGAAAATGTTCAGATCATTTTGCGAAGTCCTATGCCCAAATTGCCCACTTCTCTTCTCCGAAGAGAGAAAAAATCTACTTAGTCAGTTCAGCAGAGGGTAAAATAAAGACAAAGAACAGTTAGACTCAACTACCAGAGGCTTCTTGAAATGTTGGTTGTGAGACTGTTTTGGAATTTTGAAGTTATCTAAAAATTTTACAGAAAAAAGAAAGAGGGATATTTTCAATTAAGATTCAGATGTGTGTTTATGAACATGTTTAGGGTGTACATTTGTGATCTCAAGGAGCTTAATGTTTCTTCAAGCACAGCAGAAACAATATCATCAAAAACAAGTGTGTCTCAGGAGTCTGTTTTCATCTTCTTTTCTTTGATCTCATGTTTCAGCTACAATCTTTCAGCAGATGCTTCCAAATATACCTCTGGCTTCAGTCGATCTATTCCTTTGTCTTTATATTCCCCCTGAGACACCTCCTCTTGGGTCGGCCTTGATGTGTTTTCAGGTTTACTGCCCCCAAAATGGAATTTCTTGCAGATATTGATATACATTTCCTGAAATCAAGGGAAGTATGCCAATATCATACAAATGAAGATTTTCGCCATTATCACCACGTCTCAGAAGTGCTCTTCAGGTCCAGAGGTTCCATTTATATCTCAGTACTAGTATTTTTCCCCTTAAGTGTTTTGAAGGTCCTTTACATTGAGAGCAAGGAAGCTAATAAAGATGTATTCTTGTCACAGAAAATGCACTGGCATTTATTCCACAGTGCAATATCTTTACCTGCAACCGTTTCCTTGGTGGAGATAGCTGCGCCCCGACACACCACAAGGACCTTACAACCCATTCTGAAAATGTCAAGTGCACAGGTGTGCAAGCTGACAGTTATTATGATTGTCGGCTCCCCAGAAGGATGGTGAGCCTCACCACAACAAGCTACCCAGATCATGGTGATATAGATGTGAGAGTTGCATAGCAGACAGTTAGATTGGATTGGCTCTTTGGAATCCCTGGGCCATGAAGATTCTGGGCGGCAATTTTAGTGTTCTAATTCAGTGGTTCCCAACCTTTTCATTACAGTGACCCACAAGTTCAAATTGACTTTGTATGGTGACCCATCCAAGGCTGGCTCAAGAGACTAAGAAGGAACTGGGGGAGGGGCACCGGGTTGAGGAGATGTGGGAGGATGGTAGAAATTGGTAAGGAGATGGGTGACAAGTGGCTCAGTGCACAGCAGATAGAACTACCGAGGGCTGGGCAGGAGGTTGGGATGCTAAAGGTGCAGTGCCAAGACAGAGCCTGAGCTCACGTATACCTCTTTCTCTTCTCTCCCTTTTCCATGTGCTGATCAGCTCCTACTTACTCTCCAGACTCCCCCTTCCTTACAGCTACTAGTGTCAAGTTACTAGTTGCCAGACAGCTCCACACCCCATTATTGCCACAAAGAGAAGTGGACAAGGGAGAAGATGAGAGACAGAGATGAGTGTAAAGATCAGGAGCTGCCATTAGGGAAGGCTGGCCTGTGATCTCTTTCAGAGGATTCACAACCCACTTTTGGATCCCAATCCACAGGTTCTAACTGAATGACCTGCAGTTGTCCTCTCTGGCTATTGGCCCCGCAGATGCAGAAATTCCTGCCTGAGCTACAAGGATCCTGGTTCTACATTTGCTAAGAGCTAAAACCAAGAAGGAGGTAGCTCTGAGACACCCACGGTATTAAGGCTAAGAAACAGTCGATCACAATGAAGACTTAAAGGTGGTGGGATCAGAGACAAAGCAGTTTGCAGGCCTATCCTGCACTAAGCACTTTAAGACAGGTACAGAACAGAGAGCCGCTGGAGTAATGTACCTATCCAAAATTAAAAGAGAGTAAGGTGAACTTTGCCGCAAGTGGGAATAGGGAAGGAACAGAGGTGTGGCAGCACATGCATAGAAGCTGGATGCCACAGGAGGACCTTTGAACACCACTGCTTCGAATAATGCTGGAGTAATGCTTGGCATGGGAGTAAACGGTGTGCATAAAAAAGGTTGCCTGTAAAATGATAGCTGTGTTTATTGTGCCACTGCATTCTTATTGACTTTACCTTCCCATTCCAGCTATATAGAGCTATCAGAAAGCAGATCAGTCCCCAATTCCCTATCTGGAGTTCAAAGTTTTCAAATAACTAGGTGATTTTGGACCTCTGAACACAGCAGGGAAACTACTTTCCCCCCCTACACACACAGCACTACAGAAGTTTACTTCTAAAACCTCTCTCACATATTTTTATTGCACCCTTCTTCTAAGAAATGTAGGAAAGTATTCATGGTTTATCTATTTAGATATATACACCCTGCTTCTTCTTTCCCCCAATGGAGACTTACATTGCAACCATAACTATTGACTCCTAAGTAAACCTCACCAAGTTCAGTGGGACTTACCTGCAAGGAAATGTGCCTTAAATGTAGCTTTAATTTTGAATCCATGTTTAAAATGTTATTTAGGGAATGTACAGGCCACATTTCCAGAGACCCATTCAAAGTACTTGCTTCTCTTTGTGTTTATTCCCCCCCCCCCCGGCCTCTTTCCCTTTTGCCTGCCACTGGCAGAAGAGTGTCCCCTCTGGCCTTCCTTAAGAGCCAACACAGTTGTGCTACAGCCAATGACTGCTTAAATGTCAGGGCTCTATTTCTTCTCTAAAATGAGAAGGCGCAAGGGCTTGAAGCCACACTCTGCCATGGAAACCTTCATGGAAATACGTAAGAGAAAATGGGACGTGTAGCTGGTAGTGGGTTCCTGTGTCTGTCTGCTCTGCAGTTTTTACTCTGAGGCAACAATGTGGCTTAGGAGCTAGAGGATGAATGCTGATGGTATACTAAGAGTGACATCCTAAGCACAGTTATTCCAGTCTAAGCCCATTGAGTAAGGCCAGTCTAAGCTCATTCCAGTTTAGGATTGCACTGTAAGCTTGCTAGGCTTCAGAGCTGCAGTGGGAGAAAAAATAAAAAACAGCAACATCGCTGATGTTTTACAGTAGAGTTTCCAGCAATTCCTAGAGCTACCTTTCGCTGGTTCTGGGTTTTGCCTGGAATTAAGGTTGCTAACTTCCAGGTGGGAACAGAAGAGCTCCTGGAATGCCAATTAATCCCCAAACTACAGAGATCATTTCCCCTGGAGAAAGGGTAGACTTTGTGCCGTTGCACCCTGCTGACATTCCTCCCAAGGCTCCACCCCAAATCTCCAAGAATTTCCCAATCTGCAGTTGGGAATCTTACCGAGAAGCGACATAGTGATGTCAGCAACAGCAACACACACACACACCCTTGTCCCCACTCCCAAGCCTATGGTACAAACCACATTCAAAAAAGGAATTGTACTGGCATGTGTGACATTCATTTTATAGTATTATAGTGGTTTTTTTGATAAGCATTTCTTCTTACCCTTCTTATTTATATGTGAACAAGTTAGGCCCTACAAACAGATCCTGAAAGATAGTGGGATATATATGTGAGTAATGAAATGGGGTGACGGAAGGATAGTACACAGAGAGACAGTTTATGTGACCATTCACAACAGCTATAAATGGTGATAACACCTAGAGAGGATGAGCTAATTAAACTTCTGCAGTGGATCAGACATACATTGTCATTATTTAAAATGGTTGGTATTTAAGGTGTCACAAAACTCCCTTTTTTGTTTATAAAGAAGGAAAACTAATGTAATACCTTCACATGCTTTCTGCTACTAAGCTATAATTTTCTGCAATGAGGCTTGCTCTCTCTATGTGCCCTGTTTGTTGGCCCCTCTGGCGCAACTGGTTTGGTCTGTGTCTGAAACAGGTTGCTGGACAAGATAGAAAGCTATTCTGATCCAGTAGGGCCCTTCTTATAGATTTAATGTTAAATTTTACAACAGAAACCTGTAGGTTTTTTTCCCTCCATTTTATACTGTACAGGAAATAACGGGGAGGGGTTTGGAGTTTTATTTTGTCCGGAGTGAAAAAAATACGTGGAATGGGCCTGGATTTATATCTACTCTCATTTGGCTGTAGAAGCCCTTCTGATATGTGTTCTGGGCATAAACATAAGCCTTCCTTTGGCGAAGTCACAGAACAGCCCAAAGCAGACATCACATTTGATAGGCTGAATGTATGTCAATTGACGGAATGACTTGCAGAAATGTCTATCCAGCCTACCTGCTAGTCAGGACTGAAGTCTCATTTGCCCAGGGGCTCGTCACATAGAGTCCAATGTGCCAATGCATGAGCTGAAGGATTTGTACAGATCAATTTTGTGGTAGAGAGTTTGCATGGGCTGGATATATGCATGGGGTCTATGCAGTGTAGGAACCTATTTGAACATGGTATCCAATGTGGTGCAGTGGGTAGAGACTCAGACTAGTATCTAGGAGACCCTGGTTCAAATCCCAATTCTGCCATGGAAGCCTGACCTTGGGCAGGTCATATATTTCAGCATAATCTGTGGGTCCCAGTTAGGGAGAAAGGCAGGGTATAAATGAAGTAAATAAATGAATAAATGACTAAATAACAACAACAACAACCTTGTGCTTATATACCACTTTTCAAGACTGATTAATGGCACACTCAGAGTGGTTACCAAGTTTAGTGTTCTTATTATCCCCACAACAGACACCCTTTTAGGTAGGTGGGGCTGAGAGAGCTCTGAGAGAGCTGTGACTAACCCAAGGTCACCCAGCTGGCTTCAAGCGGAGGAGTGGGAAATCAAACCTGGTTCCCCAGAATCCTGCCACTCTTAATCACTACACCAAATTGGCATTCAGTGGGGGACATGGACAAGTCAAGGACACCACAGTGAGAGGTGGGATGATTAGTCAATCCACACACATAAAGAACATATGATGTCAGCTAACAAACATAAAGAAGTTACCTTCATTTCTTACCCATATTGCATCTCTTGGGGTGGGGGGAGGAGTACTCAAAACAGATGTAGGATATATCACTTTTGGCCACTTTCTTAAGGTGCTACTGGACTTGAATCTCGCTATCTTATTGGTACTTGGAACCAGCTCATACCAGCATATTTGAGCACATGAAACTACCTTATGCTCAATCAGTCCATCAAAGGCAGTATTGTCGGCTCAGACTGGCAGCAGCTCTACAGGGTCTCAGACAGAGATCTTTCACATCACCCACAATGTGATCCTTTCAGAAGATGCGGAGGATTGAACCTGGGGACCTACGTGCCAAGCAAATGCTCTGCCAATGTGCCACAGCTCCTCCCCAGCACATTCCTGCTCCCCAGTGCACTGGATGAGAATGTTTCAGTACTCTATCAACCATGTTTTTTACTCCTCCTCCCTAATTAATCAGTTAACGTGCCCATCTATTGCAACTGTCACATAGATAAAGGCCTACTTGCAAATAACAGAGTTGTGGTTTTAAAATCACTTATGTCTGTGACAGCTTCCGAGTTCGGTGGAATGAGTGGAGACAAAATCCAGATCAATTCCACGTCTCTCTCTGCTGTCTTTGCCTCGTCTATAGACGGAGACAAAAATCCCATTGCTTTGTTGTGTTGTATCTTCTCACAGCGTGTCCCCTCTCCCCCCATTTGTGGGATATAACCAGAGGAGACAAAAGCCATACAGAAGCTGAGTCTCCCCTCCTTCTTCTTGAAAAACCCTTCACTGCAGAGAAAGGAGCTTTCACAAGGTCTAGCAATCACTCCACCTGGCATGAGGTAAGGAATATTGCTGCCTACTCCATCCCTTACACTCAGGAAAGATTAGCCGCTCTGCGCAGACTGCAAACTGCAATTGGCAGGGCTCATTGTAAGAAGAAGGTATCTGCAGTCTGCTGAACAGATTTCCTTGCCAAATGCCTCAAGCCATCTTCATGGCCAAAGAATCACAGCCCATCATTCTCCAGGTAAATGGCATTCCAATAAGCTACGCTTTTCACCTCAGACAAATTAGGAACGAAGGAAACGGGAGCATGAAAGATGGCAAAGCTGAAAAAAGGAATCACACCAACAGCTGAGAACATAACTGGCAGTTCTCATACTGACAGATTTTGACATGCAGCTAGAATTGTAAGGCTCAGATTAAGGAAATTTATAAAGACAGGCTGTGTTGCGTAATGGTTAGATTATCAGACTATGATCTGGGAGACCCAGATCTGAATACCCAGTCCGCCATGGAAAATCTCTGGGAGACCTTGGGCCAGTCACTCTCTCTCAGCCAAACCTACCTCAAAGGATAGTTGTGAGGGTGAAGAAGAATGGAGTATAAACATCCAAATAAATAAAATATCTTTTCTATCTTCTTTAGTTTCAAATCTGTTCCTGGTTGCCTCCCTTGAGATGTGCTCTATTAGAGTTGTCAAGGCTGCAAAGTGAAAATTAATACTATACTTTAAAATCTTTATATTATCATTAAACATTTACATCCAATGTTTCCTCATAAGGGCCACCGAAGTGGATAACAAATTAAAGCGTACATAATAATGATAAAATGATAAAAACCAACCAAGAATGATAAAAACCAACCAAAATAACACCACATCATTAAAACAGGTAAAATCTGGGCTAAAAATAAACAAAGACATAAAAACAACCATTAAAACATTTAAAACAATTAAAACATTGTGCATGAAGGAAGGATCATTGAGCCAGTTTGGTGTAGTGATTAAAAGCGTTGGGACTCTAATCTGGAGAACTGGGGTTGATTCCCAACTCCTCCATTTAAAGCCAGCTCAGTGACCTTGGGCCAGTCACAGCTTCTAGGAGCTCTCTCAGCCCCCCCCCCCCACCTCTCAGAGTGATTGTCATGAGGATAATAATAACATATGACTGAGGGCCAAGCTACACATGACGAATGACACTTGAACGGCAAGTGGATTGAGTGGAGGGCAAGTGAACAGGGAGAAATACACTTGCCGTTCAAGTGTCATTCGTCATGTGTAGCTTGGCCCTGTGACACTGAGAGATCTCTGTCTTTTGGTGCTACACCTCTGAAGATGCCAGCCATAGCTGCTGGCGAAACATCAGGAACTACAATGCCAAGACCACGGCAATACAGCCCGGAAAACCCACAACAACCATCAATAATAACATATTTTGTAAACTTCTCTGAGTGGGTGTTAAGTTGTCCTGAAGGGTGGTATATAAATTGAATGCTGTTGCTGTTGTAAGGGGGGAAGGGCTACATCTACTGGTGAAAGATGGCAACAGAAGAAGACAAAAGAATCTCCCTGGAGAGAGAGGGCCAAGCTACACATGACGAATGACACTTGAATGGCAAGTGGATTGAGTGGAGGGCAAGTGAACAGGGAGAAATACACTTGCCATTCAAGTGTCATTCGTCATGTGTAGCTTGGCCCTCAGTTGCAGAGTTTTAGTGCCATGACTGAGGGCCAAGCTACACATGACGAAAGACACTTGCCTGGCAAGTGGATTGAGTGGAGTGCAAGTGAACAGGGAGAAATACACTTGCCGTTCAAGTGTCATTCGTCACTTGTAGCTTCGCCCTGAGAAGGCCCTCTCCTGGGTTGCTACTCACCTAATCTCAGAAATTGGGGGCATCTGAAGCAGAGCTTCTAAAGATGACCGCAATGGAAGGATATGTTCATAAAAGAGTAGACAGCCCTACAGGTATGTTGGTCCCAAACCATATAGGGCTTTGAAGGTCAACACCAGCACCTTAAATTGTGCTCAGAAACAAATTGAGAGCCAGTGTAGGTGGGCCAACACCCTGGCTGCAGGACTCGGCACCAATTGCAGTTTCTGAACACTTCTCCAGGGCAGCCATGAAGCAGAAGATTCCAAATAGGTGGTGTTTCTGGCCTATTTGACTTCATTCTCCATCTTCCTTGCATGTCCTGTGCCAGCCATGGTGTCCTGTATACTTCAGCAGGTCAAGAAAAAATGGCTGAAAAAACATGGGAGACTGCATAGGAGAAAACAGTGACTGAAGAATCAACCACTCCAAATGATAGAGTTTAAATGTATAGGTTCCATTTTCATCCCCCAGCCAAGTAAATACGGCCCTACTGATCTGTGCAGCAACTTTCACATGTACATGTTTAACTGTGACAATGGTGTGAAGAAATTTACACAAATTTACACAAAATCAATAAGCAACTGACTGATTCCAGCCAGTTCCCTTCATATCTTAATGTCTGTGCTTCCCTAATCCTGTCCAATCAACCAGCCCAACTTGAATTCCACCTATACCAGCCTGCCCTTTCCCATGAGTTAGAGGGCAGCTCATCTCCAGAGAGAGCCCTCAGAATTCTGTCATCTCACAGAAGTAGAGCTAAACCCTTTTGCCACAATAACAGGCATACCCACCCTTGATACTGCCTGCACTTTTGCTCTGAAAGACACCAACTAACGGGTGCTGCATTTCCCTCCAACATTCCATCCCCCTTTCAAAGATTATTAGATACTGGCTCAGCATTCCCATAGGGAGGAAACAGCTGAGTGGCTGTTTTACCTTTCAGGGGCAGGATAGATTCCTATCCCACTTGGAGTCTCTCTACATGAGACATGTGACACATGAAGAACATGTGTCAAGAGATGCAATGTTAGCCAGGAAGCGTAGTTTAAAAAGACAGAGACAGAGAGATGAAATAGACAGAGCCTTTGGGGAAGCAAATATGAAATTAACAAACCTTCTGAGGAGAGATCTCAGCAGGCTCTGTCTTTTTAAACTACCCTTCCCGACACAGTTTTAGACTGGAGAGATGAAATTGACGAACACTGAGTTTCCTAACACTTGAAAAAAACACACCTTGGTGTCTCCTGTAGAAAGACTCTATGCCCCCAGATGATAATGCCCTGAAAGAAAAGAAAAGTTGTAGAGCCATTTCTCTATGCATTCTGCCACTAGCAATTTCACCTTCAAAATTGGTAAGTAGAAACAAAACCCAGGTTATCTTCTACTTTCTCAATCTTTTATTCTTCTACTGCTAAGGCTCAACTTGTGCAATTTTTAACAAGTTGGGTCTGTGTTCCCTTGCGCTTCCTGCAGTCGCATTGAGTACCACAAATGTGACTCCAAATGCAGGCAAATAACACCCTACAGGGCTGTTTTGGCCCAGGAAATCAACACGGGGGGAGGCAGGAGCCCTTCCTCCCCCACATGCCATCGTCTCAAGCAGAAGTGGGGCCTTGTGGATCTTTAAAAAGCAGTTTCCCACAGATCCTGTGTGACTATGGAAACATGAATCGGGACCAGGAACAGACCCAATTTGTTAAAAGTTGTAGTGTCTAGGTTAAACCTAAATCAACAATGACCTGTGCCCACACAGAACTCATTGTACTCTTCTGCATGTCAGGCTTGCTTTGTGGAATGGTGCTAACTCTCAGATAACTGTGCAGCTTATCCAATGCAGAATGAGGTGTGCATAGCTCCACAGAAATAAAGGAGTATAGGTGTACCAAACTCTCATAGGTCTGGGTTTCACATTAGACACCTTAATCACTTGCATCTTTTGAAGCAAAATTCTTCTCCTCTCTAGAATGCCGGTACAGCAAAACTTTCAAAACAGAGAGATGGATGCACAAGCCCTCATTTTGCTTGCTGTAAAGAAGTGAACATTTCCATGAATAATTTACCTGATGAATATTTTCTTCTCTCCCCAGTAATAGCAGTATACTGAGCCTGCAGAGATGAGATCTTACTCATTTCATTATCTTCCCTCCCACCTTGAAACATAGATACTGATCTTTTCACAAATGAAATTCTTATTCCAAAATTATTTGGATTTAAGTTTATATGTTACAAGGGTCACCATGCCCTTTTAAATACGGGAAGGCAAAATAGGAGTACCTCCTATAAAGATTAAGGAGATCTCAGATAAATTCATGCTACACGTTTGCAGAAATTCTGGCATATGGTTAAAGACTATAACTGTGTGTGTTCAGGTGTGTCTTGTGTGTGTGTGAATTGCGATCAAGGTACATCCAATTTATGGTGACCCCACAGAGTTTTCAAAGTATGAGACAAACTGAGGTGGTTTGCTGTTGCCTGCCTTTAAGTAGTGGCCCTGGACTTTCTTGGCAGTCTCCTATCCAAGTACGAACCAGGGCTGATCCTAGAATCATAGAATTAGTTTGGTGTAGTGGTTAAAAGGGGCAGGACTCTAATCTGGAGAGCCAGGTTTGATTCCCCACTCCTCTGCTTGAAGCCAGATGGGTGACCTTGGATCACTCACAGCTCTCTAAGAGCTCTCTCAGCCCCATCAACCTCACAGGGTGATTGTTGTGCACACTTTGCAAACCACTCTGAGTAGTGTTAAGTTGTCCTGAAGGGTGATATATAAATCAAACGTTTTTGTTGTTGTTATAGGGTTAGAAGGGACATCCAGGTTGGAAGGGTTATAGGGTTGGACATTGCTGCTTGCTCAGTGCCTTATTCCAGTAGGTTGAAGGGGGCAGCCATTGCCACTTTCTCCACTTCTTGTCCTAGATGGATGAAGAGGATAAGGGAATTGCTTCCTGCTCTGTGCTTGATCCCACCCAGGTGAAGGAGCTGGGTGGGCAAGGGCACCTGCTCCACTCCTGATCCCAGCAGGGTGAAGAGGGTAGGCATTCTCATCTGCTCTACTCCTAACACCAGCTAGGTTAAGGTGGGGGTGGGCATTGCCACCTGCTCCACTCCTAATGCCAGTTGTGATAAGAAGGGGGTGAGCATTGCCACCTGCTCTGCTCCTAATACCAGCTGAGTTAAGGTGGGGGTGCACTGTTACTTACTCCGCTCCTAATACCAGCTAGGTGAAGGCAGGGGCGGGCATAACCACCTGCTCCACTCCTAATACCTCCTGGGTTAAGGTGGGGGTGGGCATTGCCACCTCCTCCGCTCCTAATACCATCTGCGTAAGGTGGGGGTGGGAATTTCCACCTCCTCTGCTCCTAATGACAGTTGTGATAAGAGAGAGGGTGCACATTGCCACCTACTTTGCTCCTAATACCAGCTGGGTTAAGATGGGGTAGCATTACCACTGGCTCCGCTCCTAATACCAGGTGGGTTAAGGTGGGGGTGCACATTGCCACCTGCTCCACTCCTAATGCCAGTTGTTTTAAGGCAGAGGGTGGGCATTGCCACCTGATTCACTCCTAATACCAGCTGGGTTAAGGCACGGGGAGGGCATTGCCACCTGCTCCACTCCTGTTCCCTGCCTGGGCTTCCCACCACGACATGTTTTCTGGAGCTATATAGTGAGTTATCTGGGGTTTCCTCTGCGACATCTCCCTCTGTTGGTGCATCAGGGTATAAAGTGAGTCATCTGAAACACGCTTGCTCAACTATATAGTAAGATGTCCACAGCCATGTTATGCAATGTGTATTACTCAAGAAAGGAAAGGCAAAGGATCAAAGTAGAAGATAAAATGTAAAGAAGGATGTTATGATGTGTATCTGCAGAGTTTCCAAGCAAAGACCCAGGCCCTCAGAGAGGGATCACAAATGTCTGAGCAGCCAGTAGTCCACAAATGTAATCCAAAACAGAGAAAGCAGCCGTTTGCTGTATAAATGGCTTCCTGGCTCCGCTTGTATCTCAGAAAGAAATTGGTCCCAACCTCAAGATGGAAGGAAAAGAAAATGGCCAATGAAAAATAGGGGTTTGATGGGAACGGTACTGACTACACTATGTGAAGTTAATGCTTCCTTGCCTATCTAGACAGTATGCCATGCTTTTTCATAAGCTTTCCCATCTGATCAGTAATTCCTTTGATATATGGCAAAAACACTTTTCCTGTAGGAGACTGTTTTTCCTTGGTTGTTTGATTCATCCTGGGTTTGATTGCTCTTCGGATTTCATTTCTGGAGTAGCCATTTGCCTGAAGTGCGTGGTTTAGATGATTAATTTCCTCATTGAGAAAGTGCGACTCACATATCCGTCTTGCACGATTCACTAATGTTTTCATTATGCCTCTTTTCTGTCGGGGGTGGTGATTGGAGTTTTTGTGTAAGTACCGATCAGTGTGAGTTGGTTTCCTGTAGACCTTGTGACCTAACTGAAAGTTTGCTTTGCGGATGACCAAGGTATCCAGGAATGGGAGTTTTCCCTCGATAGCATAACCTTCCCTCGAAAAAGCATAACCTTCAAGCAGTATTCAGACTCACCCGAAAAATACAACAGATGCTACGATCAGCAAAAGACAGTAGAGACCCCCTCACCTCTGCAGGAGTATACCGTATACCCTGCAGCTGTGGACAAGTTTACATCGGGCCCACAAAGCGTAGTATCCAGACAAGAATAAAAGAACATGAAAGACACTGCAGACTTGGACAACCTGAAAAATCAGCAGTGGCTGAACATAGCCTAACTCAAACAGGGCACAGTATCTTATTCCAGGACACCAAAATACTGGACAACACTTCCAACTACTTTGTCAGACTGCACAGGGAAGCCATTGAAATTCACAAGCATAAGCAAAACTTCAACAGGAAAGAAGAAACCTTAAGAATGAACAGAGCATGGTTTCCAGTTCTGAAAAACACCAGGCTAACAAAATATTCTATCCCCGACAATAGCCCTGCAGAGAAGATTAGCACATCAAGTACCAATCCATATGCAAAAGAACCTCCTCAGGATACAGTGAAGCCTCCTGCCATTAGCATTCCACACCCTGGGAAACTCTTACAGGATGACTCAGCTCAACCCCACCCCTCCTGAGTAGATACAAATGACCTACATCTTTTCCACACTGTGACACTGAGAGATCTCTGTCTTTTGGTGCTACACCTCTGAAGATGCCAGCCACAGCTGCTGGCGAAACGTCAGGAACTACAATGCCAAGACCACGGCAATACAGCCCGGAAAACCCACAACAGCCATCGTTCTCCGGCCGTGAAAGCCTTCGACCATACATCAATAAGAGACACATTGCTAAAATAGGGTCTCAATAAAATATATTGTAACTAGTATCATCAGCCCCCAGGTAGGCCCTGTAGAGACTACAGAGTTACTCTGGAGAAAATTGCAACACTGGAGGGTAGACTGTGAGCCACCCCCCCCCCCAGCATCTTCCTCAGGGTCTGCCCCCAAATCGGCAGGAATCTCTCAACTTGGGAGTTGACAGCTCTAATTGTAACCCACATTTTTTTTAAAGGAGTAAGCACAACTTCACAATAGAAGCGACCATCCATTAAAACGAGAGAGAAAACAGGTATAACTTGGTGCTTAAAAATAAGTAGAGTAGGTGTCTGGTGAGCATTTTTGAACAGAACATTCCACCATAACTAGTATACCACCACAGGAAAGGCAGTATCTCTAGGCACAACTCACCTGGAGGCGATGGGACCTGGAGAAGGGGTAATCTGGCAATAATGAATGGCCAGGATCATATGAAAGCAGGTAGGCTGACAAATTATGACAGTCCACTGTATCAGTAGAACAAAATAAGTTGCACATGAAAGAGGTCATTGCACAGGCAACTTCTAGTCACATCAGTGTTCAATATGCAGAGTTGGAGAAGTTGATTTCTCACATCTAATGTTCATTATACTCTGATCTGGATAGCCCAGGTGAGCCTGATCTCATCAGATCTCAGAAGCTGAGCAGGGTCAGCCTTGGTTAGTAATCGGATGAGAGACTTCCAACGAAGACCAGGGTTGCTGACGCAGATAATGGCAAACCACCTCTGTTAGTCTCATGCCATTAAAACCCCATCAGGGGTTGTCATAAGTCAGCTATGACTTGAGGGCACTCTCCACCACCAATGTTCTTCATAAGCCTTTATTTTTCAGTATAGCAATTTCAGTTTTCACAATGGTTTATATGTGCATGCATATATATACATGGGATCCTGGCTGAGGGGAAGGGTTGTAGTGGAGAGTCTGAAGGTGATGATGGGTAAAGAACCCATTTCCCATAATCATTCTTCTACTCTAAATTACTGCCTCCTTTAAGCTGGTTTCCCCCAGTAGAAATGGGCTCTTGATAGTTGCTGGTAAAGATCTGCTTTATCAGCCATGCCGCACGTTGCTTTTGTAGTCAGAGTTTTGGACTCTCAAAATGGCAGTGCCATATAAGCAGAGTTAAGTTCAAAGGGCTTAGAAGGGCATTCACTCAGCTTAAGATGTCACTGAAGCTGCTCAAATAGGCTGCATCAAAATGTATGAGGTGTACACTTAAAACATCTATCACTTTTTCTATCATTCCTCCATGGTGTTTAGGACTCCCCATTCTTCTGTTTTATCTTCACAACATACCTTCGAGGCATGTTAGGCCAAGATAAATGACTGGCACATATATTATGCAGCTACCTTGTCAAGTGGTTTGACTGACAACACATTTCTGTTGATTAAGTACACCTTAGCAAATTTGCCTCTAATAGGTGAGTTTGTTCTTACATAGATGAAACAGCCCTCAGTCCAAAACAAGAAAAAATATAGGTAGCTTGCACTGTGAACAGACCGGGCATCTCACTTCTCTTTAAGCTCTGCAACAGAAAAAAAAATCTCATAACTGCACCTATTACTAAACTAATACTAGAAATAAACTGCCAGCCAAGAAAGCAAAAAGATGAATAAATCCTATAAAACCTTGCCTGGCATCTCCCGCTGTGGAATGCCTTCTGCTACCGAGAGAGGTAATCAAATACTGCTTGGCTTTGTGATATTGGGAATATCCAGTAAATTGGGATGGGGATGAATGGTGACAGTGACAAAGATGCCTGAGTCTTGCTGGTATCCCCAAGTGGAATTTTCGTCACAAAGAGATTCATAGGAGGAAGGTGCCGGTGGTAAAGTTCTAACGTAGGGATTTGTAAGCTTTGTTTCAAACTGCGTCCCTGATCCAAGTGCTGAAAGCAGAACAAAACAAAACAAACATCCCCCCACCCACACAATTATTCTCAACAAACAACAAAACACTCTTCTTAGAGACTTCCCAGAGGTATGGGTGACAATGTTAAGGCAGAAGTTGTATCAGTGGTATTCTATCATGCCTGGTTTGTGTGAAGTGGACTATAAAATAACAGAAGGAATGGAGTCCAAGAAAGGAGGAATGGTATGATTTAAGTTAGAATGGAAATGGACTGGGGGGGGGGGATCATGAAAGCAAGAAAATGGTATATTATACTATCCTCTATTGTTCTAGCTTCTAGCACTATCAATCGGAGGAACGAGAATATGGAGACAGCCAGTCTAAATGCCTGTTTTCCATATCCGCCAACTTCTCCAAGACACAACAACATGGGCTGGATTACGATGTTACCATACATCTGCACCCGACATATAATGTCTTATTACATGGCAAGAGAATAAGTCTATCAGGTGGCAACACTTGGGAAATGGACACCTGTATGAAGCTGTTTCCAATGGAGCTGAGTTTGTTTAAAAATTCAGCTAAGATATCAGATTCTGCCCCAAGTAGGATTGCTAGCTTTCAGGTGGTAACACAACAACCAAAAAAAACCAGACCAACGTCCCCGTATATTGAACCAATAGTGAAAGTTCACAACTTATACACCATTTATCTGCCTAAGAAATTAGGCGTCAATAATTATATAACAAAAAATATTTCCAAAAAGTAACAAAGGAGCTGAACAAAATAATTGGCTCCACACAATACACTGGAGCCTACAAAATGATTCCTATTGTAATTGCTAAAGAAGTCCAGAGCGGAGCTTTAAAATACACTGTGACTCCTGGTCATGAATATGAAAAGAGTCCATATGATGATGGTGATATGTTGCCAAAGACATGAATAGCCAGTAATTTTCCCAACAGGATTCCGGGTATCCTCCTGTTTCAAAGTTTCTTGATCATGGGAATTAATCCTTTACAGCTTAACAAAAGTTCCCGACCACATTCCCTGCTTGGTCAACAGCTTCCAGGTGGTAGCTGGAGATCTTCCAGAATTACAACTGATCTCCAGGCAACAGAGACCAGTTCCCCTGGATAAAATGGCTACTCTGAAGGGTGACTTCTATGGCATTATACCCCACTGAGGCCTCTTCCCACCCCAAACCCTGCCCTCTCCAGGTTCTACCTCCAAAATCTCCAGGAATTTCCCAACCTGGACCTGGCAACCCTAGCCCCAGAGGATCTTAAATGACAGAAGTTTATTTGATAAAAGTGTAGAAGTATGTTTTTGAAATCACAGAAGCCCTGTTAACATGTTACAGTGAATACACATACTTCCTGCATGAACATTGTTGGTAAGAAAGCCAACACATGATCACTTTACAAAATAAACCAGGAACCAGTACCTGAATAAATGTGGGTTTTAAATCACACATTCAATTGCATAAACACTGTGAGAATTATTCAGCACTAAGTATAAAGAAAGATCAAATGTACAGCATAGACAGACAGAATGTGTGTTCTAAGTAAATTCAGCACTGAATGGTGCCGGACTTCCGGTTTGGGATTCATGGAGGTCTAACGCAGCTCCATTTGCGGAGCTGACCGGATTGCCGTTTTAACCGGCCGGAGGGGTGAAAATAACCCGCGGCCGACTGCTCTCAGGCGGGGAGCAGGCAAAGAACGCTCAAGACCCTAGGGTGAGCTAGATCTCGGACGAGGGGGGGCTCTACACAAGGAGTCTCCCCCCCGATCCTTGAGGTCCCACCTTGCGACGGGTCGGCTATAATCTCTGCGGCAATTTTGGGGCCAACTCGGCTGGCATAAGACCTACATACCCAAGCTTCGATCGGGGAGGGAAGTCGAGAGGAGAATTTAAGATCGAAACAGCGATTACAACCCGAGAAAGTTGAAGAGAAGGTAAAGATCGCTATCTCTTGAAACGGGACAGATTGACAAAAACAGAGAGGAAAGAAAGTAGATTTTTAAACTGCAACAGACTAGTGAAAAGGAGGCGAAGACTCGGCAGGAGTTGTATTTTAAAAGAGACTAAGTTTAAAGAAGTTATTACAAAAATCGGACTATTGTTTTGAATACCTGTGGTCTTGGAGCTGTGGGAAAAAGACACCATCGCGAGACCTGCTGTGGGAAGACGGGAGACAGGAAGTGCGTAATAACAATAGAGTGGCTGGAGGGAAGCGGCCCTTGCCAAGGGACAGGAAGTGGGGAATCGCCATTTTTGAAAGTGGAAGGGTCGTGGCTTCAGCGGAAGAGGAAGTAGGCTATCTTGGATTATAATAATATAGAGAAACCATAGAGAAAAGACGCCCGACATTTTGGATATAAAAAATTAATTTTGGCAAAGATTGGGACATTTGAAAAAAAAGGAAAACGTTTAATTATACGCCACGGAGCTGAGGAAGAGAGCAGATTCGTGGGAGCGAGCTAAAGCAAGCCCCACGATGTCGAAAAAAGAGTGGCAATCGGCAATAGAAAATTTGGACAAAAAACTTATAGACATGATGAAAGAACTTAAGGACACGAAATTGGAGCTTATTAAAGAGGTCAAAGAAGTTACACAGACAGTAAAGTCGGAGCTGTCAGAAGTGAAAAAAGGCGTGGAAACGATTAGCAGTGAATTACAAGGAACGAAACAGAGAGTCAAAACAGTAGAAGACGCGATGGAGAATTTAATAGAAACGCAACAAACAGAGATGAGATCGGTAAAGGGGAGGATGTCAGTTGCAGAAACTAAACACATGGAGAAGCAGCTTCGTTTTCGTGGTCTGCCAGAAGTTGAAGGGAAGTCAGCGCAAGAACAGATGACTGAGGTGTTGGCTGAATACCTGGGGAAGGAGGAGGAGGAAATTGTGGCTATCCTAGATGTGGCGTATCGTGTGAACTCGAGAATTGCAACCCAGAGGAAACTACCAAGGGATGTGATCGTGCAGTTTACAACTAGAAATATGAAAGAGAGGATTGTGACAAAACAATTTCAAGACCCATTGGAGATTGATGGCAAGACGATTATCATAATGAAGGAATTGCCCAGATCAGTGTTACTGGACAGGAAAAAATATAGAGTGTTAATTCAGACTTTGAAGGACATGAACATTAGGTACAGATGGGAGTTACCGGAAGGAGTGTCCTTTGAGTTTGGAGGGGCAAAAAAGCGTATCAGATCTGAGCGGGAGATGGAGAGATTTATTAAGGACAATGAAAAAGACTTACCAACAAAACCATGAATATGGAGAGTAAAGTATTATCTTGGAATGTAAATGGACTAAACTCACCGAATAAGAGAAAAAATATTTTTCATTGGCTACTAAAACAAAAATGTGATATTGTTTGTTTGCAGGAGACCCATATTAGAAAACAGGATGTAAAATATTTAAAATCTGGAAAATTGGGCAAAGAATTTGTAGCGGCTTCCAACAAGAAAAAAAGAGGAGTGGTGTTGTATATAAAAGAGGAGCTGCAGCCAAAATTTGTTATGAGAGATGTGGAAGCTAGATTTGTAGCAGTGGAATGTAACTGGAACTTAAAGAGAGTGTTGGTAGTCGGACTTTATGCACCTAACGGTGCAAAGGAAAGCTTCTTTGAGGACTTAAGGAAGCACTTAGACGATCTTTTATATGACCAGATAATTCTTGCTGGAGATTTCAATGGAGTGACAGATTTGGAACTAGACAAAAAGACTACAAAAGCACAAAAGAAAAGAGGATTATTGCCAAAGCTTTTTTTTGAGTTGATTCAACAAGAGACTCTCGAAGACGTATGGAGGAGAGAATATCCTAAAACCAGACAGTTTACTTTTTATTCTGCAAGGCATCTTACATTATCAAGAATTGATATGATCTGGGCCTCAAAGGACTTAGCGTTATGGACTAAGGAGGTAGGAATAATGCCGATGGTAGGCTCAGATCACAACCCAATTATGTGGAAATTCGGAAAAAGGAGAAAAAGGAAAGCCTGGAGAATAAATGAGGACTTGTTACAGGAAAGTGAGAATATGGAAACATTGAGAAGAGAGACTAAGTTTTTTATACAATACAACGTGAATAAAGAAGTACCAACCAATAAAGTTTGGGATGCGTACAAGGCGGTTGTAAGGGGCATACTAATGGACTTAAATGGCAGAGCAAGAAAAAAGAAAGAGGAGAAAAGACAAGAGATTGAGGAGAAAATAAAAGCCAAAGAAGTACAGTTAAAAAAGAGACCAGGGAAAAAGAAAATATACCAGGAAATCAAAATTCTTCAAGAACAGCTAACAGCAATGAGTAATAAAGAATTGGAGTGGAATCTTAAAAGACTGAATCAAAAAGCGTTTGAGGGTGCTAATAAACCTGGGAAATATTTGGCATGGCAATTGAAGAAGAAAAGGGAAAAGAAAATAATAAATAAAATCTGTGAAGAAGATAAAACGTACTTGGAGCAGACTACCATTAGTAGAGCCTTCTATAAATTCTATGCTAAGCTGTATAATAAAAAAGAAGTAAACAAAGAATCAATAGCATCATATCTGGAGAAAACCAAACTTCCAGAAATCTCGGAAGCTTGGAGAAGTAAGTTGAACAGTGAAGTAACTGACGAGGAAATAAGCAAGGCAATACAATCTGCAAATCTAGGAAAGGCGCCAGGGCCAGATGGACTTACGGCTAAATTTTATAAGACAATGGCCAATGAACTGGCACCATTCCTAAAAGAGGTGATGAATGGAGTTTTTAGGGATCAAAGGATTCCAGATACTTGGAGTGAAGCGAATATATCATTGATCCCAAAGGAGGGCCAAGACCTGACCAACGTGAAAAATTACAGACCTATATCACTACTTAATAATGACTATAAAATTTTTGCGAAGATATTGGCGGAGAGATTGAAGGGGTGGCTCTCGGAAGTCATAGAGGAGGAACAAGCAGGCTTTTTGCCAGACAGACAAATAAGAGACAACTTAAGGACAGTGATCAATGCTATTGAATACTACGACAAGCGTTGTGACAAAGAGGTTGGTTTCTTCTTTGTAGACGCTGAAAAAGCGTTTGACAATTTAAACTGGGACTTTATGTTTGCCACTATGGAAAAGCTACAACTGGGAGAAAGATTCGTCAGAGCAATCAAGGAAATCTATAGAGACCAGACTGCAGCAATTGTAGTGAATGATGAACTGACCAAGAAATTGACGATTAGTAAAGGAACAAGACAAGGTTGCCCGTTATCTCCATTGTTGTTCATTTTAGTATTGGAGATTCTGATGATACAAATCCGACAAGATGAGGAAATACGAGGAATAAAAATAAAGGACTATTCATATAAGGTCAGAGCATTTGCAGACGACATAATGTTAATTGTAGAAGACCCACTGGAGAACATGCCAAAAGTGATAGACAAGATCAAGGAGTTTGGAGACTTGGCAGGTTTCTTCATTAACAAAAAGAAGTCAAAGATATTATGCAAAAACATGACTAAGCAGAAACAACAATTGTTAATGGAAACAACGGATTGTGAAGTAACTAGTAAGGTGAAATACTTGGGAGTTGAGCTGACTGCAAAAAATATAGATTTGTTCAAGAATAATTATGAAAAATTATGGACTCAGATAGAGAGAGACTTGATCAAATGGAATAGATTGAACCTGTCATGGTTGGGCAGGATTGCAGCAGTTAAGATGAATGTGTTACCAAGAGTAATGTTTTTGTTACAGACAATACCAATCATCAGAGACTCTAAACAATTTGAAAAATGGCAGAGGAAAATATCAGATTTTGTTTGGGCAGGCAAGAAGCCTCGAATGAAAGTAAAAGTTTTACAAGATGCAAAGGAGAGAGGCGGAATGCAACTGCCCAATCTGAGACTTTACCATGATGCAATCTGCCTAGTTTGGCTAAAAGAGTGGATGACATTAAAGAATAAGAAACTATTAGCCCTAGAGGGATATAAAAAATTTTTTGGATGGCACGCATACCTATGGCATGACAAAGTAAAGGTCAACTCGATGTTCCTGCATCATTTTGTAAGGAGAAGTCTATTTACAATCTGGAAGAAGTATAGAACTTACCTACAAGAAGGAACCCCCTTGTGGGTGGTTCCATATGAGGTGATAGATCCGAGAGCTGTGGATAATGAACAACAATGTTTAACGTACAAAGAAATAACTAAGATTGAAGTATCTAAACTTAGAATAAAGACGCAAGAGGAACTATCACCTAACTATGATTGGTTCCAGTATAGACAGATTAGAGACTTATACAACTCAGACTTTGCAAAAGGGGGCATACGCACAGAGAACTCGGAACTAGAGCAGACCCTTCTTAAAGAAGACAAGAAAAGAATATCCAAGGTATACCAAGTATTGCTGAAATGGTATACTGAGGATGAGATAGTTAAAACACAGATGGTGAAATGGGCTATAAATTTCAATAAAGAAATAACAATGGAGGCATGGGAATACTTGTGGAAAACTACAATGAAGACAACGACATGTATCAATATTAAAGAGAACATTTTCAAAATGATCTATCGTTGGTACATGACACCAAAGAAGATTGCGCTAGGGAACTTGAATACTTCTAATAAATGCTGGAAATGTAAGAAACATGAGGGCTCCCTCTATCATATGTGGTGGTCGTGTGAGGTAGCTAGGCAGTTCTGGGGGGAAATAATAAGAGAAATGAGTGAAATTTTACAGTTTCAAATAAATAAGAACCCAGAACTCCTGCTGCTAAACTTGGGAATGGAGGGAATTCCAGCCCATCATAGGACGTTGATTTTTTATATGACTGCAGCAGCTAGACTTTTGTATGCGCAGAAATGGAAAGTACAAGAAGTACCAACTATTGAAGATTGGATCTACAAATTGCTGTATATGGCTGAAATGGACAAGATGACAAGAAAACTGAGAGATCTGGACTCAGGGCAGTTCAACACAGACTGGGAGAAGCTGAAACAATACCTGGAGAAGAAATGGGAGGTGGGAGGAAAACTGTGGCAGTTTGAGAACTACTGAAATATAATAAAAGTATAAAAGAGAGGGGTGACTTTACCGGGGGAGGAAGAGAAATGTGAATTTATAAGCAGTTAGATTAATTGATTGAGATATATATAGATATGTATAGGTCAACTGATAGAGAATAATTAATGATAAGGTTTAAACATGAGGATTGACTAACTAACAATATTTTCTTTCTTTGACAAGATTTATATGCACCAAACTGAATGTATAGAAGAGTTAAATTGATTGAGTATCTGAGGAGTTATATAGAATTACCATAAAAAGTTGAAATGAGTAATATATAGAGAACAAATCAAAAAAAAAAATCAAATTGTTTGATTTAAATGTGGGAAATTTTTATGGTTTATGATATATAGGTTTATATAGAATTATTCAAAACTGGAAAATGGGATAAATTGTTTATCTAAAGACGTATAGTTTGGGTGTATAATAAGTAAAGGAGTTAAAGATGTACTGCTTAATATAATGGAGAATGTATATCTGTTTTAGACAGAGGAACTTAATAGAAGTAAGGGAAAAGGGACAGAGGGTGGGAAAGCTGTTGGAAGTCAACAAAAGGGGGGGAAAGGGAGGGGGTTAGAAACGAAAAATTAGGGGAAAATTGACTGTAATGTAAAAATAAAAATGTTCTAACCCAATAAAAATTTTTCAAAAAAAAAAAAAAAGCACTGAATGGTGCCATCTACAAAATTGTGTTTCCAATCTTAACAACTTACTGATCAACACCACCAATCACTGAGCATCATTAACAAACCAACAACTTTTTGGGAAATTTGAATAAGGACCACTGGTGGAAATCTCTGTTTGTAATAACATTCATATTAATGCTTTGAAAAGTTTCCAAATGTTTGTTATGGAACATGGCCGTAGTTTGTACCCTAGATGTCATATTACTTTTATTCTTGTTTTTTTACCTTACTTCTACTATCTGCTATATATTAACCCGTGTTTATTCCTCCTTGCTTATCATTTTAACTGTATGCGCTGTACAGCTAGTAAAGTAGGCCAATGTACAGGAAAGTCACAGTAAAAAAGCACTTCCCAAGTGACTTGGAGTTCAAGCTTCCAACGATCACAAAATGCCAGTAGTCAAATGTATGGCTGCTTATTTCAAATTAATACTTATATATACTCTTTCTATCTTTGCATGTCCTTGTCAAACAAAATACTCATTGCCCCCTGTTTTCTCTGAGCTCTCAGACTTTTTGGCAGAACCCTCTCCTCTCATACTTATTACCTTGGGTCAACTCCTCTTCAAAGTCTCCTTTATATTCTTCCCTTCTTTACTTGACTTGTCGCTTTCTCAACTCCCCTCTTTCTCATTGCTTAAACTTCAATACTGCTTCTTCCCGATCCAGCCAATGGGAGCTAGGGACCCTCCAGTATACTCGACCCATCTGTGGCATTAAAGCAGTCTAACCAATCACTATCAGAAGCTTCACCATCACATAATATCTTGTTCAATTACATTTGCAGGTAATATTCTCTCTCCAAAGCCATATTCACTTCTTAAACATACACTTCTAACAGATACGCAATGGATATTGCCTAAAAAAACATGTTTGCAGTTACCGTGCCTGACAGAATGAGCATGCAGCTTACACAGATCTTTTGTCTGAAAACACTAAACGCTCCCCAAGGCTTTTCTTCATTCACTCAAAAAGAATTGTAATTCCACTACAGATGAATAAAACCATAACTCAATATGTGACTTAAGAGCTTGACAATACTCTGTAACACCACTGTAAAATTAAACTCCCTTTTGGTCAGTTGGATTACAGAACTGAGGTAAGGATTTGAGTCCAGTGGCACCTTAGAGACCAACAATATTTTCAGGGTGTAAGATTTCAAGACTCAAAGCTCCCTTCTTCAGAGTTTGGGTCTCAAAAGCTTATACCCTGAAAATTTTGTTGGTCTCTAAAGTGCCACTGGGCTCAGTTCCGCCGGTTCTACTGCAGACCGACACAACTACCTCCCTAAAAATAACAGAGGTAACTATAACACATACCTTGGATTGAATCTTTTTACTTGAACTCTTTTTAATCATTAGCATTCTGCTCTTCCTACTACATGTTCCAGAAGAACTCGCTACATATGTACTCCACATATCACTATTTTGCATAAACAGGGCAACACCTGTATGGGAGCCAGAGTGATGTAGTGGTTAGAATGTCGGACTAGGATCCAGGATGAAATCCCTACTTGCTTGTGACTTTGCACTAGTCACAACCTCTCAGCCTAACCTACCTCACAAGGTTGTTGTGAGGATGAAATGGAGGAGAGAACAATGTAAGTCACTTTGTGTCCCCATTGGGAAGAAAGGCAGGACATAAGTGACTTTTTTTTAAAAAAAAATCTAGCTTCAGTAAATGTATACCCTCAAAAATGTGGGTTTCTTATCAAGGATGGAGACTGCACATATCAAGAGGATTCCATGTAGTGTGATATCCTGGTACATGCGGTAGGAGCACCAAAACCACAACTGAAAAGAGTTTTTATCTTGCTCAGTTCCCCTCTTCATTCACCATCCTGCCTGGATTTTCTCCACATGGGTCTCAAAATCCCTACCCTTTTGTTAGTGTTCAGGCCTGCACTCACATTATTAAGAAGGCTTATGAATATGGCAATATCACAAGCCCCCTTCTGTATGTCTTTTAAACACAAAAATGCTGCCTAGCAAGGCAGGAAAGGGATGCCAGAGCTGGAGCCAGGAGCTGGAAAATTACTACCTTGTGAGTCACCGGCAAGACCAGCATTCAGCCCACATGCCCTGGAGATGTGCCAAGTTCCAAAGAAAACAGGGTTGTCCCAGAGTTTCTGAATTAATCACCAACATACTCTGCTGATCTTCACTTATCCACTCTCCTATTCCGGGCTATTCAGGGCTCTGATACCTTCACCTATCCAGCCATTGTGGGTCTTCAATCATCACTGATAACTTTAGTTTTGCCCAGGAAGACTTAATCAAACCTTCCCAGTTTTATTCTCTCACCCCAGAGACAGCTTTCACGTTTATTGTCTCACCCCGGAGACAGCTCTTCTGTTCTTTGTCTCAGCCTGGAGATGACCATTAAGTTCTAGTTTGGGGGCAGAAGATGTAATCCTACCCAAGGGTGTGTTTCACAGTATAATTGGACTATCCCTCCCCCATAGTTGTGTGCATGCCCTTGATCCAGCATCCACACTTAGAATTCTGTCTGAGCTCTTCCTGCATTGAAGCGCTGGTCGCTCAGTGTCCTTTCTCATGGATGCCCTCTTCTGGGCTGGTAACTATCACCCAATTCTGCAACTCTCTCCAGTTATCTCCCTGTTTTCTATTTAGCTCTATGTGTGTACTTTGTGTTTTGAGTTCAATTGATCTTTATTATTTTAATAAAACTCCTTTTGATTGAATGCCTGCATCTTTATTGAAAAAGTTCTCTAGAAGGGACAACCCTCACATACACAGGTGGATATCTTGCAGTTACCCACCTCTTGCTGCCTCTCCTTGCACGCTAATTCCCCCAACTTGCAAGTAGACCCCCATTTTGGTAACACTTTTTGTTGGGCAAAGGAACAATACTTTGTCTAGTATACATGTAAATAAATTTGGACATGCAAGATACCAGGATACCATACAGAGCACAGTCTGTCATTTCACATGTTACAGATGATAATGTTCATTTTGTGGGTAACATACACCAGAAATTAGAAATTGTGATTTAGTAATACATCTTTATCTAAAAGCACAAACACCTTGTAGTAATGTTTCCTTGTTTTTTTAAAAAAATCACAATTTGGTTGAAAATGTCTAATTTGTATTTAAACAGAGCAGAAATGTAAACGTTCAAACGTTAGGTTGAAATTGCTTCTCCTGATAGGACCAGCTATAATTAAACTAGCTTTCCCAGGTTGGATTGCAGCTGAAAGTCAGCTACCTGGGAAGAAAAGCTGTTGATATGTAGATAGTCCAGGCCTTTATAATTTAGAAGTTTCTTCCAGACTGAGGACTTGGTATCACGTAGGCAACAGGGCTGGGCAGCTAGAAATATACTAATCAAGATCTGGCTGAAAGATAACTGCTTGAAAACAGTAAGCGCTCCAAATCCAAACAGAATTATTTCTGACATTCAGGAGTGGTTTGAAGGAAACCTGCTGATCTGAAAATTATTCTGGCCAAGACAAGCTTGATTCCTAGGAATTTGTCTTACATTTGGAGTAAATGGGAATACGGGGTGAAGGGAAGTCATGAACTCTTACTGTGAATCTTAAAGAGATGGCTTAATTTCTCAGAGGACTAAAACTTTTCTTATGTCTAGTGGTGACAGAGAAAAAGCAGTGGACTGGAAAGAACGTTTTTCTTTTATTAGACAGGAGAAAGGGGCTGGAAGAAGAAAACATCTGGTAACTTGAGCAGGTATTACAAAATAAACAGAGTAGGGGTGTGCAAGCCAAAAATTTTCGGCTATAGCCGAAAGTAGAAAGCCAAAAGAAGATTCTCTATCGTTAAAGCCGAAAGCCGAAACAAGAATCTCTTTCGGCTTTCGGCTTTCGGGATTCTTTCGGCATTATTTCGGCATTCTTTCGGCTTTTTTCTATGGGAAAATGCCTCCGTCTTCCAGGACGCCTGGATGAAGCATTTTCCCACCGAATAAGCCCAAAATTGGTGGGGACCTTCCTCTAACCCTTCTCTAACAACCACCCAAGTTTCAGACAGATTGGACTTTGGGGAGCCATGTTACGGCCCCCCAAAGCAGGTCCCCCCATCCTCCCATAAGAAAGCGAAGGAGCAGCATATTGTTAGCATGCTGCTGCTCATCTTTCTTCATTATTTCCTATGGGGAAAAATGAAGAGGCAGGCTTCCTTTGCCAGGGGTGGCATTTTGCATGCAAAATGCCCCCCAGCCCTCAGGGGCCCTTCTCCCACCCCTCCTCCCACCCCCCACCAAGGCTCAGCCTGCTCCCACTTGGGGGGGCCATTTCATGGCCTCCCCAAGTAGGTGCTCTTTTCTCTACCACTGACAGCTGGGGAAGGCTTGTCTTGCCAGGGGTGCATGCAAAATGCAGGCTTCCTTTGCCAGGGGTGGCATTTTGCATGCAAAATGCCCCCCAGCCCTCAGGGGCCCTTCTCCCACCCTTCCTCCCACCCCCCACCAAGGCTCAGACTGCTCCCACTTGGGGGGGGGCATTTCATGGCCTCTCCAAGTAGGTCCTCTCAGCCCCTAAAGTCCACCCCTTACAGCCCCACACAAACCCAATTCCCCCCCAGCTGCCACACACAGACCCAAATCCCCACATTAGCCCCTCACAGACCCAAATCCACCCCCACCTGCCCCACACCCATAACCCCAGGAAGAGGCTGGCAAAGGCCAGCCCTCTCCCTTTGTTCCCTATGCTGGGAACTTCTAAACTCTCTTTCCCTGGGCCATTCTGCACAGCCCAGGGGTGCCACAATGGTGGGCACACTTCTGAGTGCCAGCTGGTCCCTGTGAAAGAGCACCTGAACCACAGACACCCTCCCTCAAATTCCCCCACCACCTACAGAGACGGCTGGCCAGCCAGCCCCATTGTTCCCTATGATGGGAACCAACTGCACAACAAAGAATAAAACAAGAACAACACAAAATAAAGTTTTAATTTTTTTTCTCCCTTCCAAAGTACAAGTAGGCAAAGCATTATGACACATTACACCAGCAGTCCCCCACACAGAAAAATTAAAACAAAACTCACTTAACATCAGAGAATCACAAAACATGATTCCTGTCAAAAACACTTTATTTCTTGAACAGCTTTAGGTTACACAGCAGGGGGGAACACCAAAGGGCATGGCAGCACTATCTTACACAAAAATAACACAACTCACTTAACATCAGAGAATCACAAAAGCACAATTCCTGTCAAAAACACTTTATTTCTTGAACAGCTTTAGGCTACACAGCAGGGGGGGAACACCAAAGGGCATGGAAGCAGTATCTTACACAAAAATAACACAACTCACTTCACATTAAAGAATCACCTCAAAAAATTGCTGTCAAAAGCACTTTATTTCTGTAACTGCTTTAGGTTACACAGTAGGAAGGCACCACAGAGCAGGAAAGCAGTGTACTACACAAAAATAACACAACTCACTTCACATCAGAGAATCACACAAACACAATTGCTGTCAAAAACGGTGAAGTGGGTTATATTATTTTTGTAGTACATTGCTATCATGCCCTGTTGTGCCCTCCTACTGTGTAACCTAAAGCTGTTCAAGAAATAAAGTGTTTTTCCCAGGAATTGTGTTTTTGTGATTCTCTGATGTTAAGTGAGTTGTGTTATTTTTGTGTAAGATAGTGCTGCCATGCCCTTTGGTGTTCCCCCCTGCTGTGTAACCTAAAGCTGTTCAAGAAATAAAGTGTTTTTGACAGGAATTGTGCTTTGTGATTCTCTGATGTTAAGTGAGTTGTGTTATTTTTGTGTAAGATAGTGCTGCCATGCCCCTTGGTGTTCCCCCCTGCTGTGTAACCTAAAGCTGTTCAAGAAATAAAGTGTTTTTGACAGGAATCGTGTTTTGTGATTCTCTGATGTTAAGTGAGTTTTGTTTTAATTTTTCTGTGTGGGGGACTGCTGGTGTAATGTGTCATAATGCTTTGCCTACTTGTACTTTGGAAGGGAGAAAAAAAATTTAAAACTTTATTTTGTGTTGTTCTTGTTTTATTCTTTGTTGTGCAGTTGGTTCCCATCATAGGGAACAATGGGGCTGGCTGGCCAGCCGTCTCTGTAGGTGGTGGGGGAATTTGAGGGAGGGTGTCTGTGGTTCAGGTGCTCTTTCACAGGGACCAGCTGGCACTCAGAAGTGTGCCCACCATTGTGGCACCCCTGGGCTGTGCAGAATGGCCCAGGGAAAGAGAGTTTAGAAGTTCCCAGCATAGGGAACAAAGGGAGAGGGCTGGCCTTTGCCAGCCTGTTCCTGGGGTTATGGGTGTGGGGCAGGTGGGGGTGCATTTGGGTCTGTGAGGGGCTAATGTGGGGATTTGGGTCTGTGTGTGGCAGCTGGGGGGGAATTGGGTTTGTGTGGGGCTGTAAGGGGTGGACTTTAGGGGCTGAGAGGACCTACTTGGGGAGGCCATGAAATGCCCCCCCAAGTGGGAGCAGTCTGAGCCTTGGTGGGGGGTGGGAGGAAGGGTGGGAGAAGGGCCCCAGAGGGCTGGGGGGCATTTTGCATGCAAAATGCCACCCCTGGCAAGACAAGCCTTCCCCAGCTGTCAGTGGTAGAGAAAAGAGCACCTACTTGGGGAGGCCATGAAATGCCCCCCCCCAAGTGGGAGCAGTCTCAGCCTGGGTGGGGGGTGGGGGAAGGGTGGGAGAAGGGCCCCTGAGGGCTGGGGGGCATTTTGCATGCAAAATGCCACCCCTGGCAACACAAGCCTCCCCCAGCTGTCAGTGGTAGAGATTAGAGCACCTACTTGGGGAGGCCATGAAATGCCCCCCCAAGTGGGAGCAGGCTGAGCCTTGGTGGGGGTGGGAGGAGGGGTGGGAGAAGGGCCCCTGAGGGTGAGGGGGCATTTTGCATGCAAAATGCCACCCCTGGCAAAGGAAGCCTGCTTCTTCATTTTTTCCCCATAGGAAATAATGAAGAAGATGAGCAGCAGCATGCTAACAATATGCTGCTCCTTCGCTTTCTTATGGGAGGATGGGGGGACCTGCTTTGGGGGGCCATAACATGGCCCCCCAAAGTCCAATCTGTCTGAAACTTGGGTGGTTGTTAGAGAAGTGTTAGAGGAAGGTCCCCACTAATTTTGGGCTTATTCGGTGGGAAAATGCCTCCCCCAGACGTCCGGGAATACGGAGGCATTTTCCCATTGAAAAGCCGAAAGAAAGCCGAAAGAATCCCGAAACGTTTCGGCTTTTTTCTTTCGGCTACCCGAAACGTTTCGGCATTCCCCGAAACGTTTCGGCATTCCCCGAAAGAAGCCGAAACACTTTTGTTTCGGCATTCTTTCGGCATTCTGAATGCCGAAACGCACATCCCTAAAACAGAGTCTTGAGCAGCGTGTTAACAGTGTGTGATAGGGTGTTGGGTGCCCTCAAGAACTGCCCCTTTGTGTGAGAGCACCCCTATTTCCATCTATGAAATGTTGGAGAGGATCCAACAGGCACCAGCCATCCCAAGTAAAAAAAAACTTTAAAAATGAGGTTTGTGTTATAACTGTGGTCTAACCCTTTCTTTTTGCTGTACTCATCATTTAGTTTTAGCGAGGACAGAGAGGGATGTAAGGAAAGGAAAGTAGTCCTCTAGTTAATGTTGTTTTAGGTCTCTAGTCATTTTTATCCCAAACATTTTTTTAATATAATTTTGGACAATTATCTATCTTCCTACATCAGAGGTAATTCAAAGCTAACAGAAATCTTAGACGAGTTCAGTGATGATGAATGAATTCATTTCAGGTGCTGGCAATAAAGTGTTCCCTTAGAAAGGTGGCAATCAGATCCATAATCTCTTTATTTAGACCTTGCTGAACAAGAGAGTACGTCCAAATGAGGAACATTTCACTCAAAAAAGTTTTCTTATATAGAATCTTCCTCATGCTGTGGAGTTTCATTTCTATTTAAATGAAAAAAGTCCTGCAATTTTTCAGAAGTATGATTGCATGAACATTAAGCCACAGCCCAGAGCTAATAAAAGCCTTTCTTTCAAGTTGTTGGGATGGAAGTTTGAGTCAGGACTTGTTAACTCACTTTCCTTGTGATAGGATGCTGCCAAAAATGTGATACAAGATGGAACATATGACACAAGATGGAACATATGATACAAGATGGAACCCAGATGTGCAACCCAGCTTGCTGGCACACATATGAACTGGGTAATTAAACTTGAAAGTCTCCATTGGTCTGTTGAGCTCTGGAGCACTGCAAAGGGGGAGGAGGGAGCCAGAGAAAGGGCCAAACAGGGCCCTTCTGGGGATGTTTCCACTGGCAAAACTGGTGTGAGAAGGAAAACAGAAGCCCCTTCTACCCCCTTGCAGCGCTCCAGAGCCAAACAGAGCACTTTTAAGGCAAGCTACCCAATTCATAAGTGTGAGGGTGAGTCACGTCAAGCACATGTTACACGTAATGTCTAGTTTGGCTCTTGGGTGTGGCAGTGCAGGTTTTTCTTGAACTGCTAGGGACAAAGTGAAGGATGGGGCCAGGGTTGCTAACTAACAACCCCTTGTGTCATTAACAGCAGTTTCATTTGTGGAAAATCAGGTGAACTTCCTTTCAGAGCAAAGAAATGAAGATCTTTTCATGCTAAATCATGCTGTTAAATGCACAGTGGCAATGTTCTATCAATGGCTGACAACTTTTGGGAAAAAAACCCTGAGCTATGACTTGGATCCTGCTGAAATTCCACCCATAGAGTATGATTTTGTTGCCTTCCCCTGCTATTGCAGCTCAAACACACACACACACACACACACCCATGGTGCTGCCACTGAGAGACAGTGCTGTTCCCCGGAAACTGGTTGCAAGCAGTGGGAAGCAATGAAAAATCCCTCGCCCCGCGTGAATATTTTTACCCAAAAGGCTACATGTCTATTCTCCAGCCCTAAGAGACATCCCTCTCAGCACATCTAGAGTGCAGACCAGCACAAAAAGGATTAACTTATAAGCTGAGGTCTATTCCTATATATATCAGGGTCCTTTGGGTAGTGCTATTCTGCACTGCAATCCAGAGGCAAGGACAGCTAGATGAGAGAGGGGAGGGGAAAGCAGGCAAAGTGGACTGCCTGCTTTACATCATTATAATTGCGGGGAATTACAGACTCGACATTCAAGTACAATAATGGGGTTTTACTACTGCTAAATAGACAAACAATGGAATTCCTACAAAGGCACAAACTAGGAAGAATACAATGAAAAACACACAGCAAAACAAAGGGATATTCACTTGTACACGCTCGTATCTTACTCGGTTACAAATCATACACAAATCATACCCATAACCAACAAGATGCCACAGATTTCCTGGATGAAATGATGCTCCTAAATATGCTAGAGTATGTATAGAATTGGTGCAATAATCAAACATACAGTGTGTTCTAAAAAGCAGTGGGTCCAAGGTGGCAGACTCCCCAAAGAACTCCCAAACAGTAGACATGAATGACTGCATTTAATCTCGCTCACAAGCTGAAAAATTGCCTGATGTAAGGTGCATAGTGTACAAATAAGAGCATATTAAATTGCTCAAAAAGGGGTCACAAAAGATACTAGTGATATGAAGCCAAAGAAACCTAAATGAGATAAAAGGTAAAAGAGTTCAAACATCAAAAAGAACCTGTGGGGATACTATCTTTATACTATAAAGCACCTATAAAAGATATAATTAATATGGACACTTGGTATGTGTCTATAAGACTGGAAGTAGGGGTACTGGAGTATGGAGCAGGAAAACAAAGGATGAGTGAATGGTTGGGTATGGGAGCTGAGAGGAGACAGGAATCTGGATACGTGGGTATAGGGTCGGCAGATTACCTTAATCTAAACTAGTGATAGGATTCTGCTAAAACATAGGGTTTGATGTGCTATTCTGAGCAGATTCTAAGGGAAGGAAGCATTCCTTTTGTAGCTTTGATATCCAAAATAGATCAGAGCATTACAGGATAACGTCTGTATAAGTTGCAGGGAACTCTGATCCTTATCAGACTTGGAGATCTACTGGTCTATTTGAGATTCTGCATGGGAACTCATCCTACTGAAGTGACTTAAAAATGATTTCACTAACTACACTAAACAGCAGGTATAATTGCTGAGTCCATAAAACTAGGAGGGGAAGAGAATGAGACTAGTAGAATCTATTTGTTTTCAAGTGTGGGTGCTTTCCCATATCTGGGGAGGACCGCACACTGTGTTCCCAGTTTGCTGAACTCTTCCACAGCCTCCTTGCTTCCAGTGCCTTGGTTCATGCACCCAAGCTACACTTAACCCTTGGGGGAGGTGGTATCATGTACGGGGTACCCCGAAACCCATGTTGGAAAGAAACAGGGCTGCCTTCAGTGTATCAGCTTCCCTGTGGTAAAATGCTTGCACCAGGTGGCAATATTTAACTCAATACCTTGGCATTTTAACAATATGGCTACGATACTAGCACAATATGATAGGAAGGATCCAACCCTAAAAAACTAGGTTGCAAGGTGTGTTGGCTTCTTCAGACGAAAATATTACTGCCAGTTTGGTGTAGTTGTTAAGAGCGACAGGACTCTAATCTGGAGAGCCAGGTTTGATTCCCCACTTCTGCATTTGAAGCCAGCTGGGTCCCCTTGGGCTAGTCACAGTTCTCTGGAGCTCTCTCAGCCCCACCCACCTCAAAGGCTGATTGTTGTGGGGACAATAATGGCATACTTTGTAAACCGCTGAGTGGACATTAAGTTGTCCTGAAGGGCAATATATAAACTGAATGTTGTTGTTGTTGTTGTTGTTGTGAGTTCACCAGCAGGCATGTCTACACTTGATGTGTTTCCAGCAAGAATTAATGGTGTAACACTAGTATACCAATCCAGTCTGCCATGTAAAATGTAGAACCACCCTTAGTTTTGCTCAAAAGAAAGGATGGTATTTCATCAACGGGACCTTCAAATGATGATTTTTTTCAGCTCCATGTGTTGCCAAGTAGGCCCCCTCCCCTGCTTTGAAGCCTGCTATGAACTGTGTTAAAGTTTCCTGCGTTGCTGTTTTACTGCTACACCAAAGACTGCTTTGCACGTGTGTGTTCTGATACACGTGTCAGTTTCCTGCCTGCGTGTCAAGTACCTTGCTTCTGCTATAGACTGTGTAGTTTACTGACTCCATGTTTGGGTAACTGCACAAAGGACTCTCTTTCTGGGCAGCCCTGCCCTGACCTGTATCTGGAATTCCCAGTGTGTGTTTGGACTCTGTTACAAGTGTGCCCCGTGCCTGCATTGCCATCTGCCACGGACTGTGCCTGTTCCCTGTTTCGGACTGTGTTTTAAAGTGTTGTTCCCGCTGCCTCCATGGAAGCCTGCCTCATATGGGCCCAAGCCGCTGCTAGCAGCCGGGCGCCTGCCGGGGAAACCTCCAGCGAGCCTGGCTAGGCGCTCCCTGGTCAGTCCCCGCCTGGAGCCTCCCGCGGGCCGGTCGCCGAGCTTGCCCTCGCTACCGGGCAGCCTGCTATACAGCCCCAGCTATGCCCAGCCGGCATCCATGTTCTCAGGCAGCCAGAAGACCCTGGGAAGAAGACTGCTTTGAGAAGCCATTTCGGCGAAGCGGGCACACCACGTCCGCAGCGAGAGCCCCTCGCCCCGCTCTGCATATCTTAGGAGCCGCCCCGGAGAAGGAACTAAGTGCCGACCATCCCAAGCACTTAGAGAATGCATCTCAAAGAAACCTCCGCATTCCAAAGCTGATGACATCAGGACAAGCCCTGTCCGCTGGAACATCCTTTCAGCCCACTTGGATTTCCCCCTCCCTCTTTTGTCCCCTCTTCCTGAGGTGTCACTTATCACAATCTGATTACCAAAGTGGCCCATCCAAGCCATTCAGTGACCCATTAGACCCTTTGTTTTAATCTGTGAGAACCACCAAGTACAGCACCAGCCCCAGGGTACGTTTTGGGGTATTTAAGCTGGTCTCTCAGACCGCATGGTGCTCAGGCCATCCCTATCCAGACTTCCTTGCTGTCCGTCTGTGGTCCCAGTGCTGGCATTGGGCCACCTCGCTGTTGTGTCTCTGCTTCGCTTCAGGATAAGTGAGTATTCCCCCTATCATCGTTGGGAACCAGCTAATGCGAACGTCTCTGTATTTCATACTCTATGTTTCTTAGACCTTGTATGCTCTTTGTATGATTGTGCAAGCTAGGCTTACGCTACACTCAATACACGTGTTTGGACCTGACTCGTTGTCTGCCTCTTTTTCACTAGAGTGTCTGGGATCAGGACCTCCGTATACATAGGTTATGATCCTCGCTTAATATTAATAGTTACAGACTGCTACAGCTAATTCCCCATTATAATAAAAGAGCAGTTCTGGTAACAGTTTACTGGTGGAGAATGCGGGCATAACCCAGTTCGTGTGAATACACGTGAGTCGACACGCGTGTCTTCAGCGAACTGACTTAGAGGAAAATTTTCCAGACCTCAGTGTAAAGAGCGCAATTTAGCTCAGGGAATTAAAAGTGTGAGTGTGTGTGGCTCTAGCGAGCATTTCTATCTTGTGGGTTGGCTTTTCCCCATTTCCTCCTTCAGCCAGCTTTGGACTACTTGCCTTTTGTGGTGCACCGCGAGGCCCTCCAGCCGTTATAACCGGTGTACTGTGGGTGAGGACCTCTGAACTGGTGAAGTTCCTGGCCACCTTCCGGGCCGCCTAAACGCGTCTATGTGGGTGGGATCCCAGAAGTAGGCTCTATAGATTTATATATATCCTGAAGCAGCACATATAAAACTCTTTTCCGCCCTCCCCCGTCTCTCCTAAGTCCGTCCAAACCCCGTTCCTGCCAGCACTTAGGCTTCAATCCCCGCTCCGGAGGAAACGGGAAGGGATCGATAGTCCGTTCGTTCAGTCAGTTTAGCTTTGGGAATCTAAAGCCAGGTTCCTGAAGCCCCGCGGCAGCCGGCCGCACCGTGCTTAAGAGTTTTAAGTTAGACTCTTGGGCGCCTTTCCGCTTGTGAGTTTTAAGTCAGACTCGTGGGCGCACCTCGCTTGGGAGTCAGTGGGACTCTTGGGCACACTTTTGCTTGGGAGTTGTTAGAACTCTTGAGCGCACCTCGCTTGGGAGTACAGTAAGCTTTACTCCTGAGCAATTTTGCTTGGGGACGTGCAGAGGCAGTCCTTGAGCGCTTTCAGTCTTTTGGTCTTGGCTTGGAGACAGTTTAATCGTTTGTCTCTGAGCACGAGGCCTGGGGACACTTTGAGTTTAGTTCTTGGGCTTAGAGAGCTTGAGAACATTTGTAGCTTCTGAGCAGAGGCTTGGAAGCACTTCAGTTCCTGAGCAGAGGCTTGGGAGCATTTCTGGTTGCCTGAGCAGAGGCTTAGGAGACCCCTTAGTTGCAGTTTCCGGGCAGAGGCTTGGGAACACTTTTTGGTTTTCTGAGCGCATAGGCTTGGGAGACCCCTGAGCTTTGGCTTCTGAGCAGAGGCTTGGAAGCACTGAGCGTTTTTTTTTTGTTCTTGGGCTTAGAGAGCTTGAGAGCACCCTCTGAGCCAGTAAACTTTTCCTGGTCCCGTGGCTTGTAGGCAAGCTTGAAACGGGAATAGGAATTTTCCTTCTCCCCCGGTGGAGAAGAACTGAGTGTAGAACCCTTAGAAATACCCTGTGAACCTAAAAGTAGAACCTTAAAACCCCCTGGTAAAAACCCTTGAGGACCTGAGGGAAGGATAAACCTCCCGAAAGGAACATAGAGAGGAAGAAGTTGTTAAAACCCTTGAGCAGCTTTAATCGCCCCACCCCTGGTGTCGCTGATCTACTCTTTAACCTCCCCGAGATCAGCCTTAAACTAAAAAGTAAAAATGTACCGGGCAAACCCCACCGTGCCCCGCCTGGAGAAGTGGCTAGTCAAGAAGGGAGATTGCCCTTGGGAAGCTGGTTCCTTCAAGGGACCTGACCCGCTCCAGATAGTCAGAAGTGCCTTCCAAGATTTTTGTGAGAAAGAGAAACCCAAGTCGAGCAAGAAGGACAGATACGGAGCTTGGGCACTTTTTACTGCCTTACAGGACAGCGTGTCCCTGATAAATAAATTACATATAGCGCAGGAAGATAGTGAGCAGGAGATAGAGAGGCTCAGATTAGCCCAAGACAAAGAAAGGAAGGAGCTAGAGGAAAAAGCCAAGCGAGAACAGGACGCCCTGCAGCTAGAAATCCAGAGTCTCAGGGCCAAACTAACCGAACAGGAAAGAGACCATGAGGAGAAAGCAGTTGAGTGGCGTGCTGAACGCGTCAATTTCATATTGGAAAAACAAGGATTAACCACTGCCCTTCAGGACGCCCAGCACAAGGCTGAAGCGGCCACCGCTCGTGCCGATATGGCTGAGCACGCATTAACGGAGGGACAAGAAGAGATTACTAAGCTCACCCATGCTGCCCGGTTCATGGCGGACCACAACCAGTCTAAAACCGCAGCCGCGGACCATTCAGCTTGTAAGAGGGAGCTAGAGGCCCTAAAGCGACACTTGGGGATGCAACAGGCCATAATTTCCGCCGTGCACCCCTCAGCCCTCTTGGCCCTCCCAGAAGATAGTAAGGATAGCTGGGCATCTCAATTGCCCCAACCCGAGGAAGCCCCACAGCCCCTCCATCCAATAGCTACTAAGGAAATTGTATCTATGGACGAGGATGGCAGGAAGACAGACCGGGTCGTTAAAGAAACCCGCAATTGGAGGCCCGATGAGCTCCAAGCCATAGCAGACCGTATGGGACCCCTAAACCGAGACACGGCCATCCAGTGGTTCACCCATGTGACCACCTCCCAGCCCTCCGCTAGTGGTTCCGATGTGGCCCAGCTGGCCCGCCAATGCGCTGCCCCTGAAATAGTCTCGGCCCTGAATGCCTATATCTCTAACCGAAGGTTAGCCACCCGCAGTCAGTACGGAGCAATTAAAGAAATTTGTGCATTCCTGTGGCCCACCAAGAGTTTGAAAGCCCTGTACATCGCAGAGTCTCAAAAACCCGGAGAGGACCCAGAGGCATATTTAGCCAGAAAGCAGCTTCTTGCTGAGCTAGCAGATGAAGTAGATTTAGATGCAAGCGATGTACCCGACTTTGACGAGTTAGAATTCAGGAGAGCAGTCATAGATGGTCTCAATAGTACCACCCGCCTAGCACTGGCAGGAGTGGAGCCCGGGAGCATCTCATGGGGAGACCTGGAAGCTCGCATCAGAAGCATTGCTGGCCTGTTGCGAGAAACCGGCGCCATCCGCCATGTGAAGTCCCCGGCCTCCCATAGGAAAGAGAGTGAGCCCATCAACACAGTCACGTATGCCAACCATGGTCCCCACTCCCAATATCGGCCCCAAGGGCATAGCTCGTACTCGGAGCCTAGAGGTGGAATCTTGCGTGGGAGAAGCGGTAGCTTCACTCAGGGCCGCAGCCAAAGGGACTCTCATCCAGGAGTAACCTTTGCGCCCACCCCCAGTCGCTACCCTTCCTCCCCACAGGGACCCTCTGAGCCCTGGAGACCTGCGCTGCCCTCGGCACCCCCGCCCCCTCGGGCACCTCACTCCTACAATCACCAGGTCTACCCTCCCCCAAGTCAGGCTGACTCCTGGAGACCGCAGCCAAAGGACCATGAGGAGCCCTCTGACCTAGGAGAGCCGCCACCAGCTGGGAACCCCTTTTTCCAATAGGGATGCCCGGGGGTCACACATTACTCTCCCCACTTAACTGCCCGTGGGAGAAAACCAAAGGTTGAGGCTAGCCTTCGACCTCCGGGAACTAAAAATAGCTGGAAACTTAAAAGAGAGAAGGAAAGATTCCAAAGGGTGATTCGCACCCAGAACCCAGCACCAACTCTGCCAGACACCTCTGAAAGAAACCTGGCAGAGCTGCAAAATAAAATTCAGGAGCTCATAAGTGTAAATAGGGAACAGAATTTAAAAATAAATGATCTTAATAAAGAGAATGAGGAATTAAAAGAAAAATTAAATGCTTGCACAACAGAGAAAGAGCAGCTCCACAATAAATTCCTTAGCATGCAGACTTTGCTGGAGGACCAGAATAATGAAACTGCCACTTTAAAAACCCTGATGCAAAATCTCCTGGAATCCCAGAGACTCACTGAGGCCAGATTAAAGACTTTAGAGGAACAATCAGTGATTGAATCAGCACCCCGCCCCGCCAAAGGCAGTGAAACAGGTAGCCAGTCACCTTTGCCTCCAACTTCTGCCTCAGCTCCCATGCCCAAGAAGCCAGAATTCACTTTAGCCTCTGAGCATGTGCAGAGTTTAAAAGTCATTCCCCAAGAAATTGTCGTGGCTCCCATAGACTGCCCCCAGCCAAGCTATACACAGCCCACCGTGACAGTGCCCTCTTGCAATGATCCTGAAGAACAGGTAAACAAAAGTAAAAATGCAGTTCCTTTAAAAGAATTAAATTGCTTTGAGAATCCAGTGCTTGCAACTACACACCAAATAGCTTTCTCTCAGCCTTCCCTGACTAACACCCCTGAAGAAAACCTAATGTTGTGCCTGTGTGGCTTAGTAGTGCTCGAGCTAATTCAAAGACATTTGTGTATCTGTTTCCACGTTTTAAAAGGCTCAAGCCCAAAACTTAGTGAAAAGGTAGAGCCTCCAGCAGTAAGTGCAGTCAGGAATGTAATAATGCAAGTGAGCAAACTCCAGAAAGAATCCCAGTTGCTAGCAGCATCTGAAACAGACTGTTCCCACTCAGCGTTGCACCCCCACCCCTCATTGAAATGGAAAAACTGGCCAGACCAGGATTCTGACCTCCTCCCAGTTCTTCCTTTTGTCCTCTCCCAGGCTGAAGCAAGCCCAAATAAATGTAATCACTGGTTCCCTGTCAGAATTTGGAAGGGATTGGAACCAGGAGTGGAAAAGCCACCTTAAGGAGACTTGAGTTCAAGTCCCCGCAGCCCCCGTCCCTTTTTGTTGTGCAGTCTTAACTTTATGTGTGTGTGAACCTGAAGCCCAATTCCCTTTTGAATTTAAATGTAAAAGGCCAATGTAGCTTCCTATAATCATGTAAAAGGCCAACTTGGCTTCATATAATCATTTAGTGTTTTTGTTATTTCTTGTCAGTTCTATTCTTTAACTTCATTAGGCGGGCCCCACAGTTGGGACCCTTGGGGAAGACACGGCAACCAAAGCCAAATAGGACCACCACCGAAAGTGATTCTTAATTGGATTGGAAGCCGCATGTTCGGAAAAAAATTACACAGGCAAAGGAGAGTTGCTGTGTGGAGGTGGTTGGAGAGGCTTTAGCCCAAAGGTGATTTCCAGTACTGTAGATGCACCAATGGGGGTGATCTCTGTATTTGAAAACGTTTCACCCGCCGTGCTGGTGAAGATCCCGCATCTACGTAGATTCGGGGTCTCACCTGCCAGACCCACGCTTTCGCATGATGGTCGGCTTTGGCTTTGAGGGCCGTGCCTCCCCTGGAAAAGGATCCCCAAATAGCCCAACATCCCTCTTTTACTAATGTTCATATTCGTCATGGTGAGTTGCTATACGGCGCCACCATCTAGTACGCTTTAGTGCAAAGGTAAAAGACCCGCCAGTATTTTGTAAATATGTGCCCTCTGGAATATGTTATTGGGGTGCGTTCGCCACGCACAAGGGGCAGCGTGCCTCATTTACATAGCCAGAATCCCCCGCGCCAAAATGACCCCCGAATAACCCAGACCCAGTGGCGCCGGCAGATCTCGGCCGCCTCTGCCGCTTTTCGATAAACGCCGCCGAGCACCTTCGGTTCCACTTCGGCCCTTTCCGCCAGCAGCCGCCCGCCCCACGTAATCTTTTCCCTTGCCCGTACCGCACAAGGGAAAAGAAGGGAGGGAGGCATATTGAAGTTTTATTAAGCCCTGCCAGGCCTTCCAAGTGAGGGCAACCCAAAAGTACCCCACACCCGTATGCCTCTTGCTCCGTGTATTTTTCTTTTGGCTCAGTGCATTTTTCTTTTGCTCAGTGTATTTTTCTTTTTGCCCGGTGTACCTTTTTTTTTACCAGAAGATGGGGCCTCCCGAGGGAGTCCCTCCAAAAATTGCTAGTCCTGCAAACATATGACGAAAGCCCATTTTTAGGAAATTAAAGCGAGGGCCCCCGTCTGCAGCAACCCTTATAGTTAATGGAAGCCGCTCTCTAGGTTTTTTTTTTTTCTCGTTTTAAAACGGCAAGGCCAGGCCGAGCCGGACCGACAGCTCTCAGCCCACAAAATAAAAATAGCCCGCCGCCAAGCGAGAGGCACCTGAAGGCCACATAGCCTAGGCACCCAGGGACCCCTGGGGCGAGTTTGCATAATTCCGCCTAACGTTCAGCCGACCCTTGCTCGACGCAAAGACGCTCCCCTCTGAAATATACACGCTTTAGAAAGAAACCTTCATACAGGAGTCCCCCAGAGCAACAAGCTGGAAGGCTCGCTTAGTGCTCCGGGACTTCTCGTTCGAACCCCGCTTAATAGACAGTGCTGGCAGAAAAATGCCCTCCCTCTTTTTCCCTGCTTCACTTCACTTCATTTATTTTTGCTGCAACCAACTCAGGGGACCTGTACTTATACCCGCAGGTCTCCCCAGGATATTTTTCACCACAGAAAGGAAAAGAAGGCCAGGAGATGAGGCACCTGGCCACTCTGTGTTTGCTCGTGCTGGCAGGCACCCTAATAGAAGGACACCCGTCCAAATTAATGCCCTACCCCCACTGGAGATGTATCAATACACTAGCAGGGAACGAAATGATGGTCTGCAAGGTTGTACAGCAGAGCAATATGACCCCCCCCCCCCCCAGATCGCACTAATTTCCGCAGTTGTGAAGAGCAGTGGATCCGACCCCCAGAGCTTGTTATTTTATGTGTGGGAGTCAAAACCATGTCCCAAGAATTAGTATGCTACTCGCCTTCCGATACAGTTTCACCACTCGCTCCGATTCCATGTATGTTTCTTCCCCGTATCAGGCCAGCCCCCACCGCAGTCCCGGTGGTAGACAAATATACCACCCCTGCCAACTTCGAAACCTCGCCATTTGTCACTGAGGCTTTCGGACCATACTGTGAAGTAATTCTAGTGTCGGCCACAGTATGGAAGGCAGGAGACCCCTTTAGAATGACCATCCTACTAGGCACTACTACCACTGAGTCTGCATCTGTCACTATTACGCCCCCTTCAGGCACAGTCCTCTCCTTTGCTATAGAGCACTGGGAGAACCTGACCTGGATTGTAAAAGAGGAAGACCTAGCCAAACACGGCCCACCCGAGTGGATACTGGTTCAGCAGACGCCCGAATGCCAAACCAAGCCCCTAGTAGAGAAATGTCACCGGCTTGGGCTGCTCTTTGTAAATCTGACTCACGAACCAGGCAATTATTCCCTGCTGATCCGGACCCAGGAGACCCACACCATCCAAATTGACCCTTTGATTGCTAGCAATAAACAATTAAGCCAAGGTGGCACGCATATAGTGGGCTCCCATGTTTTGAAGACTGACATTCGAGAGAGAGTTCTAGTCCGACCGCAAATGTCTTTAAAAGAGATCCGCATAGATTTAGCTGAACTAAATATAACCCAGAGGCTGCCGCAGTGCGCTCCCTATCTGGAGGCCGGTAGCAAGGGTTGGAATGCATGGCTACAACTGTGGATCGATCCCTCTCCCTCTCTCTCGCGTGCCAGAAGAAGCATTGCCGACTGGACTGCTCCTGCAGCCGGAGGCTTAGCAATCATGGATTCGGTCAACATTGAGACTCTCGCTAATAAGTTTGCCCATGTCACGACTAGCATCTCCGACTTAGGTAAACCGGTGGTGCAGTCCCTAAATTCCATTTCGAATGGGCAACACGAGATCAGCTCCATTTTAGTTAACTGGGAGAGTCAAATTGAAAGAGATTTTTCTCTGCTGCTCAAAGGGACACAGTCTTTTGAACGCAACGTGTCAATAGCCATGGCATGTATGCAAGCCCAACAATTAAATCAGGCTGTGGCCATGGGGCTAATTCGGCAAGCCACGGACGGGCATTTGCCCCTGGAAATTAAAAGATTGATTATGCCCAAATTGTCACCCATAGAACTGGAGCTTGAATCCTGGTGGTCTCTCGTAAATTCCTCATTCTCACCGACCACCCAGGAGCTTAAATTATTTTTATTAACGGCCAGTGCGCACGAGTCATTCCATGTATATCCAGTCGTGCCTCTGGGACTCCAAGTCAGCGACACCGAAGTCCTCTACGCCCGCCACCCCGACCATTGGGCCCGCTTCACCCCGACCGGATGGCAGCTCGTCAGCCTCCAAGGGTGCCAGCATCGAGACCAGACCGGCTTCATTTGCCAGGACCAAGCCTTTGCACCTCATCACCCCTGTGTAGCCCCGCAAGTCGACGCCCCCAATGAGTGCCCTTTCGAGGTCGTCCGGGAGAACAGCTCCGCGGTGGTCTACATTGGAAAAGGATGTGCCTGCGTGCGAACGGCCTGCGACTTTGTGGTCCTGAACTCGTTCCAGCTGAAGCCCGTGATCCCGGGAGTCAACCGCTGCTTTTGCAACCTGTCTTCGGTGGCAGCCTGCGACTTCACCTACACGGTACCGGTCTGGACCCAAGAAGAGATCCTGGTGGCACCCTCCATCTATCGTTATGTGAAGCCTGTCTCCCTTGGCATCGGTCTGGAGCTAATCCACGAGCTCCTGGCCCACCCGCAGCTCCACCGCACCCTCCAGAGCATCCAGAGGGACGGGGACACCACTGCTTTGGTTGTGTCCCACAACGGAAAGGAGATTTTGGATCTTGCCCAGCAGATTAAGACCACCGGCGAGCATTCGTGGTGGGAAACCCTCTTTGGTTGGAGCCCCACTGCCACTGGAATTTACAATTTGGCTCTGCACCCGATCGTTGTGATTTTAGCCTTTCAAGTTTTATTATGTGCCTCATTACTTTATTTGGGCTGTTGGAGCCGCCGACAGCTCCAGCAACTCCAGCTGTCTTACCGTTTGGATCATTACAACCCCGACCTCCTCCTGCCCTAATGGTTATTCTTGGCGCCCTCCTTTAACCCTTGTTTGTGTAGTTGCTTATGTTGTTATGAACTATGACTATGTTTTATTATGTGTACGGATCCTGAACCAGCCCCATGGACGCTCTGCTGCTGGACTCCGCTCCGAGGCCCTCTTGTGGACTAGGGGGGGACATATCTCTCTGCCTCCCAGCCCACGGCCCGTCTCCAGACGACCGCCAGCAGCGCCACTTCCATGAGGACTAGAACTGTGTGCCTGAAGCCCTTCTCGCCGCCTGCCGACCCTGCTCTGCGGATTGACACAGACAGCAAGGGGGGTGGAAGTGTGTTTTGGAGCACATGGACTAAGTTTGCTTGTTCTTGTAAATAGGCAACCCAGTCCAGCAGCTGTACTGTGGACTGAGCCGTCTGTGATCTTTGTAGCTCTATTGTTTTATGTATTTCTTCTCATTGCTTTTATGAATTTTAACTCCCATGAATTTAGCCCCGAACTAGTCCCTCTCTCTATCTATTGCAAGTGCGCCCATGAACTTTATCCCTATGAATTTGATTTTAACCTTAGGAATTGCCTTTTTAACCCGACTCCCTCCGCCGAGGTAATTCTAGCATATCTATTATCTTATGAATTTGGTTTTAAATGAGACCCCTCCTGAACGGTCTCTTTTACTGGGTATTTAAACATTGGTTTTAGCCTGTATGAATTTGGTTTTAATTTGACTGTATGAGTTGGTCTTTTAATTGAGAATTCTATTTTTCTGACCCCCTATGAGCCCTTCCGCCGCTCACCCTCATGAATTGTTTCTCCGCACTTGCTTTTATTGCTGCTATCTCTATGAATTGGTTTTAACTCCCTAGATCATTGCTTTTATCCTATATAGATATTTATGTTTTTACCTTGTATGAATTGCTTTTAATCCTACATTCATGAATTGAACCATGAATTGTCTTTGCTTTTAAATCTTATGCTTATGAATTAATCCATGTATATGAATTGCCCCTGGTTTTTAATGCTTTTAACCCATCATGAATTCCGTATGAATTACCTTCAATCATGAATTACTCAATGTACACAATCATGATTATTGCTATTTATATGCATGAATTGATCATTGCTGCCTATTACTATGAATTACTATTGCTATGAATTATTGCTATTTATTCTGACGGTTGCACTTAGCACACCCCCTGGTGTGAACCCAGAGACCTGCAGCCCATTGGCTGATCTAAATTGCACTTATTCGGTTAGGTGGTTCTCCAAACTAAATTTTTGAGTGACGCCTCCCCCTCCTTCCCTTCCCACTCCTTCTTCGCTCGAAGCTCGACCACCGGACATTGCCGACCACCTCGCCTTTGAAGTCAAGTTCGGAGACCCGCGCGCCTGACGTCCCGGGGTCTCCGAGGGGGGGAATTGTTGCCAAGTAGGCCCCCTCCCCTGCTTTGAAGCCTGCTATGAACTGTGTTAAAGTTTCCTGCGTTGCTGTTTTACTGCTACACCAAAGACTGCTTTGCACGTGTGTGTTCTGATACACGTGTCAGTTTCCTGCCTGCGTGTCAAGTACCTTGCTTCTGCTATAGACTGTGTAGTTTACTGACTCCATGTTTGGGTAACTGCACAAAGGACTCTCTTTCTGGGCAGCCCTGCCCTGACCTGTATCTGGAATTCCCAGTGTGTGTTTGGACTCTGTTACAAGTGTGCCCCGTGCCTGCATTGCCATCTGCCACGGACTGTGCCTGTTCCCTGTTTTGGACTGTGTTTTAAAGTGTTGTTCCCGCTGCCTCCATGGAAGCCTGCCTCATATGGGCCCAAGCCGCTGCTAGCAGCCGGGCGCCTGCCGGGGAAACCTCCAGCGAGCCTGGCTAGGCGCTCCCTGGTCAGTCCCCGCCTGGAGCCTCCCGCGGGCCGGTCGCCGAGCTTGCCCTCGCTACCGGGCAGCCTGCTATACAGCCCCAGCTATGCCCAGCCGGCATCCATGTTCTCAGGCAGCCAGAAGACCCTGGGAAGAAGACTGCTTTGAGAAGCCATTTCGGCGAAGCGGGCACACCACGTCCGCAGCGAGAGCCCCTCGCCCCGCTCTGCATATCTTAGGAGCCGCCCCGGAGAAGGAACTAAGTGCCGACCATCCCAAGCACTTAGAGAATGCATCTCAAAGAAACCTCCGCATTCCAAAGCTGATGACATCAGGACAAGCCCTGTCCGCTGGAACATCCTTTCAGCCCACTTGGATTTCCCCCTCCCTCTTTTGTCCCCTCTTCCTGAGGTGTCACTTATCACAATCTGATTACCAAAGTGGCCCATCCAAGCCATTCAGTGACCCATTAGACCCTTTGTTTTAATCTGTGAGAACCACCAAGTACAGCACCAGCCCCAGGGTACGTTTTGGGGTATTTAAGCTGGTCTCTCAGACCGCATGGTGCTCAGGCCATCCCTATCCAGACTTCCTTGCTGTCCGTCTGTGGTCCCAGTGCTGGCATTGGGCCACCTCGCTGTTGTGTCTCTGCTTCGCTTCAGGATAAGTGAGTATTCCCCCTATCATCGTTGGGAACCAGCTAATGCGAACGTCTCTGTATTTCATACTCTATGTTTCTTAGACCTTGTATGCTCTTTGTATGATTGTGCAAGCTAGGCTTACGCTACACTCAATACACGTGTTTGGACCTGACTCGTTGTCTGCCTCTTTTTCACTAGAGTGTCTGGGATCAGGACCTCCGTATACATAGGTTATGATCCTCGCTTAATATTAATAGTTACAGACTGCTACAGCTAATTCCCCATTATAATAAAAGAGCAGTTCTGGTAACACATGGAACTTACAGACATGCCCAGGACAGTTGCCGTGCTTCAGTGAAAGAAGCTGTGCCGTCTCGGAGCTAGTCAGCTGGAGCACCAAACAGGTTGGGTTGTACTGAGTTTGCTGTCCTCCCCTCAACCCCAATTTATATTCTACACCTTATGAGGAGAGGACAACATCCCAGCCATGAGCCTCTGTGTAAAACATACATTAAAATTATTAAATTGGGCAGCCATAGAGAAAGGCAATGAATCGTGACAACATGCCCCCATGCAGAGGGAATATTGTTCAGCTATCCTGCCAACTTCAAGATCTCAGTTGAAATTTCCTACACTCTTTCCAACATATCTTTTCAAAGATAAGGTCTCAAGAACTTTGCTTTATAATGGAAATGAGGGTTCTTGGGAAGCTCAAATATGCAACCATTACCACATTTTCTGACTTCTAATCTGCATTCTCATACAAGTATGGCATTTAGACTACTCCGCAGATACCCATCTTGTCCTTGAGTTTTATGTACCAAAGCTCAGTACTGAGCAGCACAATTCCAGATGAAGGAAAACAAGATCCCTTCATTCCCTTCGAAGGTTACCATCTGTTTTGTTGAGATCTCACATACCCAGAAAGAAATTAATGGCGACCAATGTGTTCCACTGAGCAGTGATGCAGTTAGGTAATTTTAGACTCTAGGCTTAACTGTCATGGCATAGTTTTAGTCTTTCACATGGTGCTGTATACTTCAAATGAAAAACTACAGCCTGATTTTGGGGGGGGGGATGTGCTAATTCTGTGAGCCAAGGCTCCGGACTTCCACCCCAAAGTCTGGCCCTGATGCCAACACAGGCATTAGGCCTTCCCTTCTGGTTAGTGGCTTCTCCAACGTCTGGTATGTGGGCACAGCTTACAAAACATGCAATTCCGACGGAAAGCTACTTTGCATCTCTGAGCAAAGGGACCCACCAGCACTACAAACTCAATTATTATCTGTATGAATATTTTATACGTAAAATTTCATAAGTTATACTTGAGCGAACAGAGCAACTGAATTAAAATTTGATTTGTAATTAAAAACTTATCAATCTCTTCTGGAGCACAGGCTTCTTTTCGTGATCGTCTTTGACACTTTGCCTCTCATTTATAAACAGGGAGCGAGCTTGTCAGGTAATAGCAGCCATCAGTTCTGGGCAGGAAACAATTGTTTGCCATGACACAGTGAGTGTTTATAACTCATCATCAGCAATAGCAGAATGATTTATTACATTCATGATATGTGTAGTACACCAGAAAACAGCAGATACACAGTGGTGCATTAAACCTCAACATTAAATAGATTTCACATTTAAATGGTTTGCCACTCTGAGAGTCGGGCTGATTCCCCCCCCCCCCCCGTCCCCATCATTAAAACAAAGCGGATGGAAATAAAGAAGAAAGAGAAGGAATATTTGCATCAATGAACGCATAATCCATTATCGTCTTCTGTACTTCTTGTAAAGTACAACCAAATCCCACTGAGGTAATTAGGAATACTGGGGAACTTCAATCATTGAGATGTACAGCTGGAGAAATAGTCAAAAGATAGGATCTCATGGGTTTGTCCCTCTGACAGAGGCATTTTCCACCAGCACAGAGGCCCAGCTGATACAGGAGACCCTTCCACCTGTCAGGTGTTAGAATCACCTGTCAACCTGGATGCTGTGGCGAGGAAGGTTGGGAACCTAGAGGTTGGGAATCTGTCAGCCTTCATGCTGTGGCTGAGGGTGAGAAACTGAGGAATTGTTTGTTCTGCTTAATCTCTCTCCCTGGGAGAGCTTCTCTCCGTGAGAATCTCTGGCCTTGAGAAATGCATGAATTCAAATGAATAACATAGCTTATCTTTCTCCTTGTCTGGCTCTCACTGGGTTAACTATGAGAAACGGAGGGAGGGGGTGAAAACTGTGGGTCAGCTAGGAGAAAGGAGGAGGGTTTGAAGTCTATCGGCTTGACACCTGTATGTAACCACCATTCCTGTCAAGAACTTCGTAGAGGCATGAACTGGCAATCTTACTATATAATTGAGTAAGCGTGTTTCAGACGACTCACTTTATACCCTGGTGAAGCACCAGAGGGTGCTGCCACAGAGGAAAGCCCAGGTAACTCACCATATCGCTCCAAAAAACATGCCGTGGTGGGAAGCCTAGGCAGGGAACAAGAGCGGAGCAGGTGGCAATGCCCTCACTGTGCCTTAACCTGGCTGGTATTAGGTGCAGATAAGGTGGCAATGCCTAACCCCACCATCACCCAGCTGATATTAGGATTGGAGAAGGGGGCAATGCCCTCCTCCCTTCAGTCAGGTGGTATTAGGAGTGGAACAGGTGGCAATGCCCACCACCACCTTAACCCAGCTGGTATTAGTACCAGAGCAATTGGCAATGCACACACCCCGCCTTAACACAGCTGGGGTTAGGGATGGAACAGGTGGCAATGCCCACTCCCTGCCTTAACCAAGCTGGTATTAGGAGCAGATTAGGTGGCAATGCTGGCCCCCCCACCTTAACCCAGCTGGTATTAGGAGTGAAGCAGGTGGTAATGCCCCCCCCTTCACCCAGCTGGGATCAGGAGCAGAACAAATAGACATGCCCACTCTCTGCCTTAACCCAGCCGGAATTAGGAGTATGAAAGGTGGCAATGCTCACCCCTGCCTTAACCCAGCTGGTAATAGTAGCAGAGGAGGTGGCAATGACCACCCCCACCTTAACACAGGTGGTATTAGGAGTGGAGGAGGTGTCATGCCTGCCCACCCTTCAGCCAGCTGGGATCAGGAGTGGAGCATGTGGTAATGCCCACCCCCCACCATAACCCAGCTGGTATTAGGAGTGAAGCAGGTGGCAATACCCACCTCCTCCTTATCACAATTGGTATCAGGAGCGGAACAGGTTGCTATGCCCACCTCCCACCTTAACCCAGCTGGTATTAGGAGTGGAACAGATGGCAATGCCCACCCCCCTTCATCCAGCTGAGATCAGGAGCAGTTCAGGTGGCTATGCCCTCTCTCCACCTTAACTGAGCTTGTATTAGGAGTGGATCAGGTGGCAATGCCCCCCTTCACCCAGGTGGGTTCAGGAACAGAGCAGATGGCAATGTCCACCCTCTTCACGCAGCTGGGATCAGGAGTGGAGCAGGTGCCAATGCCTGCCCAGCACCTTCACCTGGATGGGATTACGCATAGAGCAGGAGGCAATTCCCTTCTTCCCTTCACCCAGCCAGGACAAGAAGTGGAGAGGTGGCAATGCCCACCCCCTTCAACATACTGGAATAAGGTACTGTGCAGGCAGCAATGTCCATCCCATCTTCACCCTGTTTGAATCAGGAGCCAAGCAGGCAGCAATCTCTGCCCCCCTTCAACCTGCCAGAATCAGGAGCAGAGAAGGTGGCAATGCCCACACCCCCTTCACCCAGTTGGGATCAGGAGTGGAGCACCTAGCAAAGCCCACCACCTGCCTTCGCCTGTCGGGATCAGACAAGGAGCAGGAGGTAGTGCTCACTCCTCCCTTCACCCAGCAGAGAACAGATGGCAATGCCTATCCCCCTTCACCCAGCTGGGATCAGGTTTGGAGTAGGCAGCAATGCCTGCCCCCCTTCACCAGCCATAATCAGGCTCAGAGCAGAAGGCAATGACCATTTTCTCTTCATCTGGCTGGGATCAGGAGTGGAGCAGGTGGCAATGCCTGCACCCCCTTTTCTCGGCCAGTATCAGATGTGCAGCAGGTAGCAAAGCCCACCACCCCTTCCTGTTGCTGAGATCAGGTATGGAGCAGGTGGCAATGCCCACCCCCCTCCTTCAGCTGTCAGGATCAGTGAGGGATGAGGAGGGAATGCCTGCCTGCCCGCTCTTCCCTTTCTAGAGCCCGTTGTATTTTTCCCCACAACAGGCTTTATTTCTAGTTTATCCATAAAGACTCTATACTCATGCAGTGAAGTGGCCTATTGAGAATATGCCTGGCGTCCTGACACCACCAATGGAAGAGTCTCCTGGGTCAGCAAAAGGCTCCTTGTGCTGTAGCAAAACATTGGTGATTGAACCCATGCTATCTTACTCTATCCATGATACTCCTTGCCACATGTGCCACATCCAAATTGCTGCCTTCTCCCTCACTGCATTATTTTTTCTTTGCCTTTCAGTTCCCATAGGAGACCAAGTTTAACTAGAGATGGACGATTTTAAGTAGTTAATGTTGGGTCTGAATGAGACATTTATATGATGTTATGGATGTGTTTTTCATGTGCAGGAACCTCCTTGAGTTCACGTGTCAGGTTGAATCCAATCAACTTTTCTGCTGGTAAAAATGGGGGGACAGGTTCCCTTTGACCACCACACAAAAGCTGTGCAGTGGGTCATGGGATGTGCATGGACCAACCATATGGGATGAGTGGTGTTTGTAGTAAGGAGGGAATTAGTTGAGAGTGAGTGAAAAAGCTGGCTGGAGGCAACCCTTAGTGCAGAGAGAAATGATCTAGATTTTTTTTTTAAATCTACATAGGGATTTCATACTTTCTTCCCTTGACATTGAAGTCTTTTCTACAAAGCAATATCATTCATAAGCTATCCTAAATGATACCATCTGTTTGTTGGCTGCCTGTCTAAAGTAATTGGTGACAATTGGATTGCCAAGCAAATAGTGAAGGAATGGACTCACAGGATCCTTCTGTTCCTTCTGGTTGGTTGCCAGGAGGTCAGAAATGACCCCACATCCATCTCATGTCTACTGCTGGTACCACCTCTTCCTCTTGTTCCCTAGGGGTTCCAAAACAAACGGTACATGGTACCACAAATTACCCCTGCTAAATAGGATTGTACATTTAGCACTCTGTACCTGTGTTGCTGTTTAAAGGTTCTGCCTAGTTGCTGAACCTACCTACTTCACTCCAAAAGCTTGCATGAGGGCAATCTACTTCAACTCTGCACATTCAAACTATTGTGCTTCAGGGATGGAGATGTTACTGTACTGGAGATAGCAAGACCAATTATGAGTGGTGTTTTTCCTGAGACTAGACTTACAGCCTTCAAAATACTAGAAAGCTTAATAAATGTATAAAAGTATACACATTCTATTCAGGCTTTTGGACTGAGCAAAGAAACAAAGAAACAAAGAAAAGGTGAAAACATATATTTCCCTATACTAGGTACTTCTGAAAGGATGAGTAATTTAGAACAGGCTAGCTTTACTTGAAGTTGTAGTAGTTTAAAGTTGATCATTACCTTAGGAGTCCCTAAGTCCATCTTAGCTTTGTGCTCCTCCATAAATTGGTGGACCCCAATTCTAGCAAATTTGTTCTCCTATATAGATACCTCAACTCAAATCCCCAAAGATTGGGGCCTGGCCATAATTGTTCCCCTATTTTAAAAGGGTAGCCCCTTGGATCCATCGAATTATAGGCCAATTAGTCTTCTGAACATGATTTGTAAATTATACACCAAATATCTATGTCGAAAATTGTAGGATTGGCTAGACCAAAATAACCTACTTGAAATTGAATTAATACCTGGTCGCTCTACTCTTGATCACTGCCTGGTTCTAGACTATTTTATTTTCAAATATGTGAAACATCTGAAGAATACATTGTATGTGGCCTTTGTGGACCACAAGGCGGCCTTTGATTTGGTATCTAGGGGGAGATTTGGGGCCAAATTGGCTGACATGGGTATTGATAGAAGGCTGTAACTGCTGTTAAATAATTTACATAAAAACAACAGCCTTCAGAAAAGACTTACACAAGAAGGCAACTTATCGGAAAGAATTCCAGTCCAAAAAGGGGTCAGGCAAGGTTGCCTTTTGGCCCCTTTTTTATTCAACATTTATGTCAACCACTTAATTATAAGTCTTCATATAGTTGATACCCATGCCCCAGCTCTTTCAAGCAGCAGAAAGGTCTCAATCTTACTGTATGCCGATGATGCTGTTCTTTTATCCCTAACAAGGGTTGGTCTTAAGCAAGCTCTAGTAAAATTTAGCGAGCGATGTGACACCAAACTACTAACTATCAATCTCGCTAAAACTCAAATTGTCTGTTTCAGTAATTCATTTAGGAAGTACAATTGGAATATCAATGGAAATGCCATAGAACAAGTCAAGAACTTCCAATATTTAGGTATTACCTTTTCTTATAATTCCAAATTTTCAACGCATTTCTCATCATCAGCTATTTTGGCAGAGAGAAGTGTAAATGCTATCCTTAGACTGTTTAGAAGGAAGGGTGCTGGCTTCCTCCATATGACTTTAAAAATCTATCAAGAAAAATCATCAGCCCAACTTTTATACGGTTCGCAGATCGGCCCAATCTAAATTTCTTAGATCCCTACTTGGTATACCTAAATGTACTTCCAATGTAATACTCAGGCCAGAGGTCAGTCTTCCCAGAGTAGAAACAAAAGTCTGGGAACAAGAAATATCACTCTGGCTAAAAATTCACTACAAGACAAAGGGCCTAATACCTTTCCTTCTGGCCTCGGACCCCTATCCTATTTGGTCTACAGAATTTCTTAATAAGATTAAACAGATTGATTTAGTTCCAGAAGAACTCTTTTATGGAAGCCTACAAATGGCAAGATCTTCCATTAAACAGAGACTTCTTGATATTGAATTACAAAACGAAGAAGCTCTGCTGCCAAAGAACTCCAAATATTTAAAATCCAGCCACAATTTTACCGCTGCTTCTTACCTTTCCAACATCACTCATGAGCCGTACAGATGGGCATTCTCCAGAGCCCAATTTGAGGCACTTCCTTATGCCGTATTGCAGGGTTAATTTGCTCATGTGCCAATGAATGAACACCTATGCCCGTGCATGACCAACATGGTGGAATCGGTCACTCATGTCCTCTTATTCTGTGAACTATATCAAGAGGAACAGGCTTGCCTTATATTACCTTTCTTGTGTAAATTCAATCCCTTGCAGTCCTATGTAGAGATGGACACGAATCGAATTACGACCCCAAAAAATGCACAAACCGGGTCAGTTTGTGGTTCACGAATCAGTGGATCATGGAAGCTCATTTCCATGAACTTCCATGAACTGGTTTACTAGTTTGTTTGGGTTTGGGAAATGGCCACATAAACTTTTCCTGCTGCTTGCAAGCGGCAGGTCCCTTTAAACTATCAGCTGACAGGTCGGGATAGTTTAAAGCGACCTGCCCCATGCAAAGCATGAAAAATAAAATCCTGTCTTTTGGGATTACAGTTACAAACTGTCTATAGTTCTGCTAATAGAACTTGTTCTCCTCTAAACTTGGGGATTGTCTGTAATGTAAGTTTCCCAGCAGTATACCTTCCCTAACTCCTGGCTCCCAATTTGCGTAGAGCCTTTTCTCTGGCCAGATTTAATGTTCTTCCTTCAGCCATTTTATCTGGTAGATTTCATAGGATTCCTTATTCTAGCAGATGTTGTCCTTGTTCGATGGACTGTGTTGGAATTGTTTCCCATGTTCTTCTCCAGTGTCCTTTTTATCTGGTGCCATGCTGGGATCTTCTACATCCTATATTAGCCCAATGTTCAGAGTTTTCTGATGATTTTAAGGTTCATTTTCTGCTTGACAACCCAGATGTGGAAATAACTGAAATAGAAGCAAAGTTTCTCTACAGTGCTATGGCTATGCGCCCTGACAAGTAGTATCTTATATTGGTTTTGCTACACTGTTGTCCTGTTCCTATCTGTAATTTTAATCTTAATCTGTATGGACTTGTTTCTGTATTTAAAATTTTATATTATATATATGCCAATAAAGGCTTGCTTGGCTGGAAAAGGCCCTTTAAACTGTCAAATGCCCCTTTCCCTTCCACTGCTAAGTGGCTGGAAACTGGCATTTAAACCCCACGAACCATGAACTGGTTCAAAACTTGTGCCAGTTCGTGGTTCCTGGTTCTTGAAAACTCACAAACCACAAACCTCATGGTTGGTTTTTTTTTGTGGTCCGTGCCCATCTCTAGTCCTATCTCAACTTAAGACTAGAAATTTTCCACAATTTTCTTTTAGAAGCCACTCAGAGTTCAGTGACTTATGCCGTGTCCAGATTTTGTTCTTTAGCCATCAGGAAACACAGACTTCTTTTAGCTGAAAATGTGGTATAATTGCTTTTGCAAATTTTTTAAAATCTTTTTTATCTTCATTATCTTTAATTTATTAATTTCCCTCTCATTAATGTTCTGATCTTATTGCTATGCCCTGATGTGATAACATCTTTGATCTCAGATTTGTTTTGTTTTACTGGCTTTTGCTGCAATAATAAATGACTGACTGATTGTCTTTGTGCTCCTCTAAAGAGCTGGTCAAAAACAGAAGAGTGAGCTCCTTCCTCATGTCCTGAGAATTTATAATCTAGTATGAGGAGTTCATCCCACCTAGGGGTCATCTGAATCTTCCTATCCCAAAAGAAAGAATATACATTCTAGCACTTTGACTCCTAGAAGGTCCTGCCTCTTTGGAGCATAACCTGGCAGCAGGGTATGAGATTGTTGTAATGAGGAGTGTCAGGTCATCCTATTTGGGCATCAAGCTTACTAGTGCTAGATAGCTATGGCTGCAAGTAGTTGCAGCCTAGACCGGCCTGGAGCATCTGGATATGTAATCTTCAAAGAAAGGGATAAAGGATCTGCTAGAGTGCCAGATGCAGACAGCACCCCCAGATTGTCAGATGTTGCTGGTCCTGGGAGCTGTGCTTGGTAAGCAGAGGCCCAGTATATAACAGCAGGAGACTGAAACTTAGTGCTGCTTGCTATATGGAGGCCCCCAGCAGTACAGAAGGGATTACTATTTTGTTTCCTCTCACTTAAGGGACTGCTATATTGTGGACTGCCTGTTTTTCTCAGTTAAAACCCTGTTTATCTTGCCAGAGTATCTTGCCTCTGGGAGTTTTGATGACGTTCCAAATCCTCTAAAGAACCCCTGCTTCTGGCAAAACAAGAATCAGACATTCTAGATATCTGATGTTTCCTTTCACACACACACACACACCCTTTTGTCAGCTGCTAATCTGCAGCTAGGCTCCTATCCATGTACAGTGACTGGTCATAAAGATCTGAGATATTGGGATGAAATTTGGGGTGGGTGGCATTTCTTTACACAAATAAATTTAAAAATTATAAAAAAGTGCATCAGTGAAATAGGATACATAATTGGCTGCATACAATGCCACAGGAGACCAGGGGAAAATTATGAGACTCATCCATTTCAAAGAAGTTACTTGTGTGTGTGTGTGTTCATTTCATTAATTAAGATCATCTTCTCCTTGGATGCTTCTAGGGAATCCTACATTTAAAAAACATGTTGTGTTACAGGGAAATCTAATAAGCGCTCACAGAAATTGGTATCTGGTCTAAAGGCCGGGTCTTTTTTCCCCGGTTAAAACAGCAATAAAAACCAAGAGAACTCTCTAAAAAAAACATGAGCCAGAGTGCCAATCATCATATCAATCAGTTATATCAAAACCGATTCTGGGCTTTGGCATGAAAGCAGAAATTGTATCATTTTGTACAGGAGCACAGCATTTCCTAATTAAAAAAAGACTATCTTCCTCAGCCAGCAGGCCATCGTCAATTTTGATTTGGAGAAATTACTCCTTCTTTTTTTTAATATAGTCCAAAGTTTAAAAGAATGAGGAAGGGAAGAGATATCAGTTAGGAGAAACAGCAGAAGACAAAAGGGAATGAATCCTCATGTTTTGCTTCTGTTGTGTGGTGACAGATAACAAATACGGTGTCCTTTTTTCAGGCAAGCTTCCTCTCATGTGCATCTTAATTACTGTTTAAGGAAATGAATAGGACAGCCACTTGCTCAAACTGTCTTGTGGATATGCAGAGAGATCAAGGCAGAATATTCAATAACAGAAATATTCCCACCGAGGGACTTACAGCTCTGATTTGCTGTGCCAGCAAGAAAGTATCTAACAGTGCAATCCTAAGCAGAGTTACACCCTTCTAAGCCCATTTGCTTCAATGGACTTAGAATGGTGTTGGTCTGCTTAGGAACACTTTGTAAGAGAGAGTTTACTCTTGCAATGCCAGCTAGAAAGGTAGATAAAACAGCATAAATGTTTCAGATGGGGATGTAAATAATATTACATGAAAAGGTACCATTTGATTTTTACCTGCAGCAACTTTTGAAAGGAAGGCCCATCTCAATTTAAACATCCATAAGAATGTAACGATAAACGAAAGAAATTTGCATCCGGTTGTGGGATGGGGGGGGGTAGAGTCTTGGGTCCACAGGAGAGAAAATTTAAGATATGTTTTAGACTTGCTGTGTGAAACTTACATTGAGACATATTTGGAGCCTGCTTCTTGGGCAAAACATCTGTAGGGACTTCAAGGAAAGTCTTAAAACTTCCATTTAGATTAGAACGATTCCGCAGGAGGGCTGCGCACATCTCTGATTTCATACATATCAAAAATAATCCCATAATCCAACATTTTAGAAACACAGGATAACAGAGTTATTTCATTCTGCCAGTTTATTGAACAAGGGAACCTGCAAGGGCTCTTGCGGGAGGGTGTTGCCTCCATAAGTTTTTCCTCTCACTGAGACCTGCATCTTTGCATCCTCAAGTGCAGTCAGAAACTTGAGGGAACCCATCTTTTGATATCTAACTAGAGTTTCTCCATTAAGGGATGACCCACCCCTGGCAATTTCAAGAGGAAGTTGTTTGATTACTATGAGATCTCTGGGGCACATTCAACAATTTTCTATTCTGTAGCCCTCCAACTGCTTCTGCCCTGGCAGTAACTACCCATGTTTGAAAGACCATAATCTATCCTTTCAGAATCTGATTTGCAGTACAGACCTTGCTGGGACCTAATCAAGAGTTTGGGAAGGACCATCTACCTATCTCTGGAACGACTGCAGACAGGCATTAGTCATGCCCATTGCCCAAATTACTCAGGGCTAAACTACACGAGACGTCTGACACGTCGGATTCTCACACGTTTACTTGGTAAGTAGTTGGCAGCAGGATGGAAGGGAAAGAGTCAGTGAGGGGAGCCCAAAGCTGCCAGGCAGCTAACAGCAGCAGAAGGAGCTTCCACTGCTAGACTCAACCATCCCTTCTCACAGAGAGGGGAAGGAGATAATGGTTAACCAGTCTGGGCTAATGGCACTGCTTCCACTTGAGCCCAGTTAAACCCATGTACCTAAAAGGGATTGCAAAGCTCCTGTTTTGAGGCTGCCTGCTGTCGCCCCTCCTGTTTATATTGGTACTCAAAGTGTTAAATAGAGCCATTAGAGAGGAAAGTAAGATCGAAGAATCTATAAGTTAAGAGCATTTGCATATGACCTGGTCTTCACCCTAAAAAACCCCTTAGAGGGAATAGAGGTATTAATGCATAAATTAAAGGAATTTGGTGAAGAAGCAGGATTTAAAGTTAATAAAGGAAAAACAAAGATGCTAACAAAGAATATGCAGGAAAAATAGAAAAGTCAGCTGATGGAAAAAACGGGATTTATATTTTCAAAAAAGGTTATATACTTAGGGATAATACTGACAAATAAAAATAAGATGTTGTTTCAAAATAACTATGTTAAGGTATGGCATGAAATTAAAAAAGACCTAGAAAGATGGGAGAAATTACATCTATCTTTGTTAGGAAGAATTTCTGTTCTTAAAATGAATGTTTTGCCAAGACTGTTGTTTTTGTTTCAGGCAATCCCAATTTTAAGTTCTGATAAGCAATTAGAGTTATGGCAAAGAGATATAATGAAGTTTATATGGCAAAGGAAAAAAAAACACGTATTAAACAAAAGGTTTTGCAAGATGCGAAGGAAAGAGGTGGATTGGGGCTGCCTGATCTAAAACTATATTGTGCAGCTGCCTGTTTAATTTGGTTAAAGGATTGGATAAAGTTAAAGAGTAGGAGACTCCTGGAATTAGAGGGACATGACCTAAGATATGGGTGGCATGGATACCTGTGGTACGATAAGATCAAAGTAAATTCAGATTTTAAGAACCATATCATATGTCAAGCCCTGATACGAATTTGGAATAAATTCAAGGCAAGAATAACAACAAAAACACCATTATGGCTTTTACCACATGAGGCATTATTTAGAAGAGCAATAATACATAAAGATAAAGTGATTAACGTATTACAATATATGTAATTTTTCACGAGGGAATAAAAATGCATTCTAGAGAGGAATTGAAAGAAAAAGGCTTTGATTGTCAGTGGTTTGTGTAGATGCAACTATCAGAAAGGTTTTAAAATGTCCTTAAAATGTATGGTATGGAGGAAAAAGTACATTTGAAAGAGTTATGTACAAAGGAAGATCACTTAATATCTAGGATGTATAAATTAATGTTAAAAATTGAACTGGAAGAAGAACAAGTGAAGGACTGTATGATTAAATACGCTAAACATTTTGGATATAATATCCATTTGGAGCAATGGGAGAAAATGTGGAATTTTTGTCTAAAATTTACATTATAATTTGAAAGAAAACTTCTACAAAATGATGTATAGGTGGTACATGACCCCACAAAAATTAGCTAAGATGTTTAATGGGGTGTCAAATAAATGTTGGAAGTGTCAAAAAAATGTAGGTTCCTTCTACCATATGTGGTGGACCTGCCCTGTTGCTAAAAAGTATTGGAAGCAAATACATCTAACAATGCAAAAAATATTAAAGAGTAACTTACAATTAAAGCCAGAGATGTGCCTATTGAGTTTAGTGGATATTTCAATAGAAAATGAATTTGGAATTTTGATTAGATATATGACAATGACTGCAAGAATAATTTATGCACAATACTGGAAATCAAATATACTTCCAACAGTAGATGATTGGCTAGTGAAGATGTTGGAGATTGCAGAAATGGCAAAATTAGCAGAATTGCTGAGGGACAAAACAACACCCAGTTTTGTGAAGATCTGGAAACCTTTCATGGACTTTCTGTATGCAAAAGAAAAGTCAGAGCTAATGATCCATGGATTTGAAAACTAGAGTTATAAGGTTGGCAACAAATGATAGGCTGAAGTATGGGGGATAAAAAATGCAGATATCTTTGCAGTAAAGTCAAAGTTATAGGTTTAGTTAAGATATGGTTAATACGGAAGACTTACTAACGAGCTGAAAGAAATTCTGTAAAATGTCTAAATGGTATGCCTCCCTCAACGTTTTCATGTATCAGTTTGTCTTTTGTTTCTATGTTTTTGTTTTTCTATGTGAACTTTTGTTTGTCGTTTGTTGCAATAAGAAAAGAAAAGAAAAGAAAAGAAAAGAAAAGAAAAGAAAAGAAAAGAAAAGCCCCTGTTTTGGTAGCTGGCTCTGCCCCCAAGCCTTCTTCCACTACTGACACAAGACGACAGGACTTCTTTTTAAAGACAGGCACTGAACTTCTTTCTCTTCACTTCCCTTCTCTAAGCCAACCTGCCACTAGCCACTAGCCACTCCCATCTCCTAGCTCCCACCAGCAGTTTCTGCTTGGGCTGGTCTGCCTTGCAGCCCCCCACACCTGTCACTGCTTCCTGGATGAGCTTTTCTCAGGGCTAGATAAATGGAAGAAACACAAGTTGAGTCTAACTTTAATTGAGGGCCAAGCTACACATGACGAATGACACTTGAACGGCAAGTGGATTGAGTGGAGGGCAAGTGAACAGGGAGAAATACACTTGCTGTTCAAGTGCCATTCGTCACTTGTAGCTTGGCCCTGAGTCTAAATCTACGACTGAAGATTAAGGAACGTGTCAAGGTGAAAGCTTTTTATTGGATTGACACAAGTGCTGTGTTTTTGCCATTGAACAGTTCATTTTCACTGTCTTGTACTGCTGTCATTATACGTCTCTTTGCTATTCTATTGCTTTGCTATTAGGTCAATAAAATTACCTTCTGGTTAAGCATATGCCTTCTTTCCCTTTTATCTTTCAAGGCTTATTTCTACTGAAGCACAGAGCTGAGTATACAACTGATTCATAAGGTCCATCAGGATCCATGTCTATTACCACATATGTAGAGGATGCTCACACATGCATACCCAGACAGAGGGAGCAATTTGGGTAACAAGGGGAAATTCTACTCCTTAGCCCACTTATCCTCTATTCTTCCAGTTCTGCTTGCTCAAACTCTTTCGCTTCCTTCACTCTGACTATTCAACTTTCCCTCATGTGATGTGTCCCTTTGCCTGCTGGACTCTCTCATTCTGTCTTTTCCCATTCTTCTCTCCTCCCTCTGCCTGCCTGCCTGCCTTCCTGCCTTCCTGAGGTCTATGCATATAAATATTTAGGAGATTTTTTTGGTCTGAAAACTAAAAACAAAACCTTTTCATATTGTTCAGTAAATTAAGGATTTGTCTTGTACAGAAATGAGGGATTTGTCCTATACTTCCACAAACCTGTACTTCAGCCCTGTGTGTCCTCTGTGAGTTTTTCTTTTTTAAAAAATTCACAAAAGGGAGAGTGCACATAGCTACTAGATACATGCAAACATATTGACAGGGCAACCGCCATCTTTGTAGACTCCAAACCATGAACTCATCATTTCAGGTTGCGGTCACAGAATGATGAGAAAGCATGTAAAATTCCATCTAAAATGGACTGTTAAAAGAAGAGGTCACAAGCCCTGTACAGTAACAAGTTGACTCTGCAATATAATACAAAGTGTTTTATTCATTTATTAGAAACAAAGCCTGTTGTGGGGAAAAATACAACAGGCTCTAGGAAGGGGAGAGCAGAAAGCAGGCATTCCCTCCTCCTCTGTCACTGATCCCGGCTGGTGAAGGAGGGGGTGAGTATTGCCACCTGCTCCACACCTGATCTCAGCAACATGAAGGGGGATGGGCATTGCCACCTGCTCCACTCCTGATCCCAGCTGGGTGAAGGGAAAGTGAGCATTGCCTTCTGCTCTGCACTTGATTATGGCTGGGTGAAGGGGGGCAGGGACTGCTGCTTGCTCCAAGCCTGATTCCAGCTGTGTGAAAGGGGGTGGGCACTGCCACCTATTCCCTGCTGGGTGAAGGGAGAAGTGGGCACTATCTCCTGCTCCTCGCCTGATCCCAACAGGCAAAGGTAGGTCATGGGCTCTGCCAACTGGGTGAAGGGGGGTGCATTGCCACCTGCTTCACTCTTAATACCAGCTGGGTTAAGATGGGGGGTGGGCATTGCAACCTGGTCCTCTGTGATATGCCTGTTGTGATAAAGAGGGAGTCCGCTCCTAATACCAGCTGAGTTAAGGTGGGGGGTATGCATTGCCATTTGCTCCACTCCTTATACCAGCTGGGTTAAGGGATGGGTGGGCATTGCCACTTGCACTGCTCCTGATCCCAGCTGGCTTAAGGGGCGGCAGGCATTGCCACCTGCTCTACTCCTAATATCACCTGGGTTAAGGTGGGGGTGGGCATTGCCACCTGCTCCGCTCCTGATACCATCTTGGTTAAGGTGGGGGTGGGTAATGCCACCAGTTCCGCTTCTAATATCAGCTAGGTTAAGGTGGAGGGCTGGAATTGCCACATGCTCCGCTCCTAACAAAAGCTGGGTTAAGACAGAGAGTGGGCATTGCCACCTGATACACTCCTAATACCAGCTAGCTGAAAGGGGGTGGGCATTGCCACCTGCTCTGGTACTAATACCAGCTGCGTTAAGGTGGAGGGTGGGCATTGCCACCTGCTCCATACCTAATACCAGCCGGGTTAAGGTGCGGGGAAGGCATTGCCACCTGCTCCACTCCAGTTCCCTGCCTGGGCTTCCCACTAAAGCATGTTTTCTGGAGCGATATGGTGATTTACCTGGGCTTTCCTCTGTGGCAGCACCCTCTGTTGGTGCACCAGGGTATCAAGTGAGTCGTCTGAAACGCTTACTCAATTATATAGTAAGATATTATTTATTCATTTATTCTCTGTCTTTCTCCCCAATAGAGACCCAAAGAGGCTTACATCATCCTGTTCTTCTCCATTTTGTCCTCACAACAACCCTATAAGTTAGGCTAGGCAGAGAGAGCCTGACTGACCCACAGTCACCCAACAAGCTTCCATGGCAGAGTGGATATTTGCACCTGGGGCTCCCAGATCCTAATCCAGTACTCTTAACCACTACACCATTATCGGTGCCAGTAGTAGAACTATTCAGTCAAGCTATGCATCTAGCAACTCAGCACTAGACATGAGGACGAACAAAAAAACCCTCCAAAACACCTTTATGGCCCATCGCTGTTCCAAAACCCACAAACCATGAACTTCCATGAACTTTTACCAGTTCACGAATTGGTTCGTGGTTCTTAGTTCATGGAATTCAAATGCCCAGCACTGGCTTCTGAAGCTGGTGCAGGATGTTTGAAACTGACAGCCCCCTTCCCCCGTTGCCCCAAAGTGGCTGGAGAAATCTGTCAGTTTCAACCCCCCCCCCCACAGGCTTCATCTGATCAAGTGAAACCAGTACAGGGCATGTGAAACTGACAGCCCTGTTCTCCTGTCCCCCGAGTGGCAGGGGAACAGGGCTGTCAGCATCACTCAGTCCGCACCAGCTTCAGTCCATCGGCTGAACCCAGTGTGGGGTGAGTGAAACTGACAGCCCTGTTCTCCTGCCACCTGAGCAAAAGGAGAATGAGAGCTGTCAATTTGACAGACCCCGCACTGGGAGCTGTCAGCTTCATTCACCCCAAGCTGGCCTTAGCTGATGGGCTGAACCCAGCGTGGGCTCTGTCAAACTGACAGACTCCATTTTCCTGCTGCTCAGAGTAGCAGGAGAATGGGAGCTGTCAGCTTCTCTCACCTCATGCTGGGTTCAGCCCATCGGCTGAATCCAGTGCAGGGTCTGTCAAATTGACAGATCCTGTTCTCCTGCCACAGATAAGCGGCAGGAGAATGGGGGCTGTCAGCTTCACTCACCCCACACCGGCTTCAGCCCATGGGCTGAACCCGGCGTGGTGTGTGTGAAACTGACAGCCCCATTCTCCTGCCATTCACTGATGGCAGGAGAATGGGGCTGTCAGTTTCAAACACCCCTCAGTGGCGCCAGCCTGTCTGGGGTCACGAACCACTCATGGATGTGATGAACCTGGCCAAAAAGGTCATGGGGTTCGTGGAAAATGAGGCACTACGAACTGTGTTTTCCTGAACCACGAGCCGGCCCCGTTTATGCATTTTTTTGGTTCATATTGCTCTTCGTGCCCACCTCTAGTCAGCACTGCCTACCATCTAACAACTATATCAAAAGTCACACACAATGCATAGTGAAAAACTAGTGCATTTATTACAGTAATAACCTATTGCCAGATAGTTTAGTAAACTCAGAATACAAAATCCATAGAGAAGCATGTAGCTTTACATTTCAAACACTACGCAAAATGTGACATGAATGTTTTATGTAAGGAGCTTATGTTGAATGTTTGAGGGTTTTGAATCTTTCATGTTTGTGAATGTATCATAGTTGGAGTGGCATCTGTGTTATTTCATACAGGAAACCTTGATTTCCAAAACCCCAAGACTGTGCTGGTTGCCAATGGTCTAGTACAGCGATCCACTCAAGGAGCCCACTGTGAGCAGGTGGCTACAGCTTTCCAGCCAATCATTGGGAGCAAATAAACTGCCTGTTCTGTCTTTATTGTAACACATCCTGTTGTTGTCATATGGTGGCATATGGTATTTGGAAAGAGAGAGCATTTACGGCTTCCTGCTCTATTTCAGGCTTGGATCGAGGCTTCAAAAGATTTAAACCACTGCACCACTGTATTCAGGTGCTACTCATTGCGCAGCCTGCATCCTCTATTCCTCCACTAAATGACTGGCATCAAATTCTCACCATCAATTAAAGCAGCCATGAACCCCACTTGTGGGAACGTGAACACATTGGCAACACTGAGAGAGCATTATGCATTGTGTATTTATTTACATACTGAAGAAGTCTCTGCTACCTGAGCCTATGCACATTACTCAGAAGAAAGTACCAGTGATGTACAGTGTAGTGGTTAGAGTGTCGGGCTCATATCTGGGAGTGTGTGTATGTTACGTGCTGTCAAGTCACCTTCAACCTATGGTGACCCTATGAAGGAAATACCTCCAAAACATCCTATAATTAAAAGACTTGCTCAGATCCTGCAAATTGGAGGATGTGGCTTCTTTTATTAAGTCAAGCCATCTTGTTTTAGGTCTTCCTCTTTTCCTACTGCCTTCCACTTTTCCTAGCATTATTGACTTTTCCAGAGAATCTTGTCTTCTCATGATGTGACCAAAGTACAATAGCCTTAGTTTTGTCATTTTAGCTTCTAGGGAGGATTCAGGCTTGATTTTATCTAGTACCCACTTACTTGTCTTTTTTCGGCTTTCCATGGTATCTACAAAACTCTCCTTCAGCACCACATTTCAAATGAATCATTTTTCTTCCTGTCAGCTTTCTTCACAGTCCAACTTTTACATCCATACAAGCAGGGCTTTTTTCTGGGAAAAGAGGAGATGGTACTCAGTGGGCTGCCTTCGGAGAAAATGGTCACATGGCTGGTGGCCCCACCCCCTGATCTCCAGACAGAGGGGAGTTTAGATTGCCCTCTGTGCTGCCGAGCGGCGCAGAGAGCAATCTAAACTCCCCTCTGTCTGGAGATCAGGGGGCTGGGCCACCAGCCATGTGACCATTTTCAAGAGGTTCCAGAACTCCATTCCAACGTGTTCCTGCTGAAAAAAAGCCCTGCATACAAGGCAATGGGGAATACCATAGTTTGGATTATCTTGATCTTGGTCTCCAGAGAGACATCTTTATCTTTAAGGATCTTATCTAGCTCCCTCACAGCTGCTCTTCCAAGTTTCAATCTGATTTCTTCATTGCAATCTCCCTTTTGGTTGATGATTGCGCCAAGGAATAGAAAATTTTAAACAACTTCCATTTCCTCATTGTCAACATTAAAATTCTAATTCCTCAGGAGACCTAGGATCAAATCCCCAATCTTCTGTGGAAATTTGCTTGATGACTTTGGATCAATCACACACTTTCAGCCTAACTGACATCACAGGGCATTGTAAGGATAACATGGAGGACATCAGAACAATGCAAGTCACTTTGGGTCCCCAAAAGATGCTGTTTTATCTATTTCATTGTTACCCCGATCCTCTTTTCACCGGGGAGTTCAGGGCTGCATACCTGGTTCTTCTCTCCCTGCTTTATCCTCACAACAACTCTGTGAGGTAAGTTAAGCTGAGAGGGAACAATTGCCTCAGTGAACTTCAGAGACCCCCTCTTCATAATCTTGACCTTCTAACCATTTGACCACATTATCCCCCGCCCCCACCCCATACAGAGGTTTCCAGAATGCAAGACACACATGAATCCTGCTTCTTCTCCCCTCCTTCTGGCTCTCAGGTGATTAGCCTTTCAAAGAAATGTGTGATCTGTCCCTGCAGTGGGGAAATAGGCATTTATCTCCGTGCAAGGGATGTGTGTATGAGGGGAACTACAAGTGGCAGGTTTCCTGGGTTTTGAACCCTTGTCTTCTGACTCCATTTTTTATTGCTTTGTAGATTCTTTTTGTAGATTCTTTTAATACAGAGCCACAAGGCTCTCCTCCAGAACAGGTGTGCAGCAGGGCAGCCTTAGTTGTGCAGGCTTGCTTTCAGCCTGCTCTCGCTCCTGGCTGGCATGCCCTGCCACTGTCTCCCTGCTGTTATCTACCCCCAAATGAGTGCAAGATGCAAGAGCTTCCCATGTCTCCTCTTCGCAAGAGCACAGAAGCAAGAATAGTTGTCATGCAATTGAAACTGCTAGGGAATATCCACAACCACCCAGAGAGGCAGTCTGGAGATAGGAAATTGACACCTGCTTTGGAATCTGAGGAGCAAATTGGATTGTTTCATGTTGCTCCCTGGATGGGTTAACCCTAAGCCCCTGAACTTAAATGTGCATGCCTCAGTGTATTAAATCTGGATATGCATCTTGCCCATTGTCCAGGGTTACAGAATATAGGCATCTGGCTCCTTTTAAGCTACACCGGAACTGTAGCTAATCATTGGGTTCCATTTCCATGCCCCTCCCCAATATTGGCAATGAGGACAATGAAGAACATATGGGGATGAATGTGTAAGGGTACGATTGCTAAAAGTCTGTGTCATTATTACTTAGATTTCAGTGTTCTTGCTTGGAAGCTGTTACGCAAAAAATAGCATTTTGCTTACCAAAAACTCTATTTTGCTTGTGTTCCACCAGCAGCATTTAGCATTCCTATGCCCTTCACAGTCTTAGGCTGCATATACAGGGATAACAAGAGGTGGCATGTTGCCAGGTGGCCTGATCTAGGAATACGGTTGCCATCCCCCAGTAGGGCCTGGAGATCTCTCGAAATTTCAATTGATGTCCAGACAGTTCTTCTGGAGCAAATGGCTGCCAACCCTACCTAGATAGTGACCCTAAGCAGATCTACGTGGAAGCAAGTCCCATTTTAGACAACAGAGCTTACTCCCAGGAAATTTTTTAGCAGTCTGCAGCCATATAAAATAGAACATGATTTTTCTAATAGTCATTGCTTTACATGATTGGTTAGACCCATTTTGCTCCTCTCTACTTTCAGCCCAAGAAGATGCCTCTGCTGTGAGACAATTTCTTTTCAAGGTGGTGTCATGTCACTACAAAACCCATTGGCTTTGATCCTGCATAGATTTTCTTAGGTACAAAGAAGCAAGACAATTTTTGCCTGTGGCCCCTCTCACAGGGGACCATGTGATTCTACAAGAGTTACTTATGGGGATCACCTGCCCTTAGGGTTACCAGTCCCCTGGTGGTAGCGGGGGATCCACTGCTTTCACCCTCCACTCCTCACCACCATTCACCTAGGTGGCAGGGGGAAAAGTGCAGGAACAGGTCTCCTGGGCATGCTGCTGGGGTGGTGCAACGACATCACTTCCTGGGGGTGATGTCGTCACACCTTCCCAAAAGCGCTCTCGTGCTTCACAGCTGGCCAATTTGGGCCCCAAATAGGCCAAATTGGGCCAATTTGAGGCCCAGACCGGCCCACTGGGAAATGTGTGTGCACTCCTGCAGCTGTGTGGTCATGTCACCTGGAAGTGATGTCACAAAGGGACACAGAGAAGGTGAGTGCCTCCCACTGGGAATGTATGGGGATCTGGTAACCCTACCTGCCCTGTGGGAGCACCATTTCAGAAAACAATTTAGAATACCACTAGAAGTAAGACTCTAGGGATGCCAGCCCACTGCCACTCAGCTGGCGGGTGAGAGAAGAAAGGGTGGGAAATGCTGTGCGGGGCAGGGTCTTACTAGAAAATGCAGTAGCTTGCCAGATGTTTGGTGACACATTGATGTAACTTCCTGTATGCCTCAAAGTGGTGTCATCACGTCCTCAGGTAAAGCCCTTGTATTTGGGCAGAAATCAGAGTTTTTGCCCAAATACCAGAGCAGTTCTGGCTCGCCAGGGGTGTGACGATATCACTTCCGGAAGTGACATCAGTGTGTGTGTGGGGGGGGGGCATTGCAATCCTGGGTAAATTGGCAAAATCCAGCACCCTGAATCAAAATAATATCGAGTAAGAAAAATAAATGCAAAATTGGGTGCTTTATTAATATTAATAAATAATCATAATAACAAGCAGGCCCGTTCAATTATTCATTACACATACCAATTCAGTACTTCAATACATCATAACATTCAATTACCAATAAACTTACAAGCAGAGAAACAGTATGTCCAATATTTTCCTCTCCCCTATTTAAATCTCATATAATTGTACATCCTTCATTCAGAGAAGTCATTGATTATCTGCTCTAAGTTTATTTGTCTAATTCTTTCATTTATCAGCTGATAGCTTTCCCTGGTCCACAGCGCCTAAGGGTACTTTATAATTCATTCTAGATATTTATCATAAGACATTTTAAAATGAATGCTCAGCTCCTAGTATGGTTAAAATGATGGTAGTAAACAGTAAAAAAGTTGGCTGCAATGACTTTTTCCCCCATTTTAGTTCTGGCTATACATGAAAAGCTACAAAAAATTAACTATCTTTGCCCTGAATGGACATATATTCCCCATGTGTTCTTTTACAACAGCCTTGCAAATGTTTGTTTTTTAATGGCATGAACAATCAATATAAAAGCATTACATCACTGGGTAGGCCGTGCCCACACTGGGGAGTTTCCTGTAGGTTGCCTGCCTTGTGATTTGAATTATTAGATTTTTAGCCCGCCCTCCTCGCAGGCAAGCTCAGGGAAGGTCACAACATCACATTCTGACAACAGTGGTTTTGTGGCTTGAGCCCTATGGTTTCTGACACTGGCATTAAAGGATTGGCGAACTAGGGGAGAAGGAAAGGGACTAGGACTCAGCATCCTGCCCTGTATTCTCCTCGTCAAACTTCTAGCTAGTGTGTATGTGTGAAAGCCGGTTCCTAATATTCTATTTGTTGTCACACTGAGCATGACCAAGAAATAGAATATGGGGAACTGTTCTGTTGACGGTAGAAGAGATAACACATCCAAGATTATGTTCTGATAGTGGACCGTTCTACGACATGAAGTCTTGGGCATAGACAAAAAGTGAGGCTCACATATCCTTATCCTGGTCATCTCCGGACAACTAAGGGCCAAGCTACACATGACGAATGACACTTGAACGGCAAGTGGATTGAGTGGAGGGCAAGTGAACAGGGAGAAATACACTTGCAGTTCAAGTGTCATTCGTCATGTTTAGCTTGGCCCTAAGAGATTGGCATGGATTTTCCATCCTACATAACAAGCTTCCTATTGTTGTCATGGATTTTTTTTTCAAAGTAAAGAGTCTACGTCTTCTAACAATACCACTCTTTCAAGCCGGGAGATGCTTACACAACACTTCCAGGTCAGGAGGACTCCTAAGACCTGCCATTCTGATGTGCCGGGGCGGGGGGGGCATGGTAAGGTAAAATCCTATATATTCTTCACCGCTTCTCTTCTTGAAGCCAGCTGGGTGACCTTGGGTCAGTCACAGCATCTAGGAGCTCTCTCAGCCCCACCCACCTCACAGAGTGATTGTTGTGGGGATGATAATAACACACTTTGTAAACCACTCTGAGTGGGTGTTAAGTTGTCCTGAAGGGTGGTATATAAACCAAATGTTGTTGTTGTTGTTTCTTTTGAAGTAATTCCTACACAGATCATCAAGCCTTGCTTCACAGTATATTTAGGATTTTACCTCAGGTAACCTGATTCTATATGATATCAAAATTAAGGTTGCCAAATGTTATGCCAGTTGTACTACCAAGGGCATAGGCTGGCAACCTTTATTAATATTCATTACAATTTTCTTACTATTAATCTTCATTAGAAAACCTTAAGAATTTACCAGCATTGTAAACCTGGATACTGTTTTCATTTGCAAGGGTTTCTCTCCCCATTCCACCATCACCAACATAGCAGAACGATGGTTATGCTGAAATACATGTCTTTAAGATGCCACTGAGCTCCTGTTTTATCATTCCACTGTTACTTTAGTGCCACTGACATTTAGTTTCTAATTGCATCATAAGCAAAACCCACACCTTCTTTTAGGGGTTATAATGGATGTGCCTTTCAAGCATCCTCCTTCACAATTCAGTTTCATTTCTAATGTACTTTCCTGTCTTACTCAGGAGTCTACGAATCATTTCACATTAGGGCCAGACATAAGAAGCGGCGGTGACTTAAGACAGCACTGAGCACTCTGAAGTCACAATGCTGTATTTATACTTGACAGCCCATAGTAACGTCCCTGCAACTAAATACACTTTCCCCTTTCTGAGGTACTCACATGGCTGATTATTATTCTCAGCAGACACTCTATGTTGTTTCCTGCTGTTTGCATTAATCTAGAATTTGTTTTATTCTCAGCTTGACTTAGTTCTGTCTGATTTCAGAATATCTTATCCCCCATGTGTTCAATTTGTTCACATCTCTGCCTTCCCTGCTTCCCCCTTTCCCCCTCCAGCTTCATAATCTAGACAAATGCATGCAGTACAATAGAACAGTGCTCATGTACAGACTTTACACTTAGACAAAATATGATATTTTCAAGAGTTAGTTGTTTAGAAGACTCTCTTGTCCTGTCCTGTCAGCACATTTTTGCCAAGAACAAGATTCAAAGAGGAGCCTAGGGTGCTTGATCTAGTGAAACATCAGAGGGATTTTGAGGGAAATCAAAAAGTGGAGGGGTGAGCACATATTTGTCATATTTTTCTTGAAGAGAAATGAGAGAAAATTTGGTGGTTCCTCCTCAAGCAAAATATACAAGGAAAACAAAAACAGTTTTGATAATATTCCTAACATTTCTCAGGTAGGTTTTGCCTGGCTCTACATATGATGTTATATTGAGATGAACCTCAAAGCGCCTTGTTTTCCTCATATGGCACCCATCCTAGGGCACACTGATTAGAAATCAAGCAACTTAACTCTAATGGGGTTTGTGGGCTTTGGGCTGTTTAAAGGGCCCTGCCGCTTGCAAGCAGCAGGAAAAGTATAAATGGCCATTTCCCTGCCCCTCCATGCAGCAGGGAAATGGCCATTTAAACGGCCCCTTTAAAACGAACCAAACGAACCAGTAGACCAGTTCATGGAAGTTCGTGGAAACAAGCTTCTACGAACCACTGATTCGGGAACCACGAACCAGATTGGTTTGTGGGGTTTTTTTGGGTTTGTATTCAGGTTCAAGCCCATCTCTAGTCCTAAATATCCAGGCTCAGAATGAATGTGGAACACCTTCCCCATTTGGCCCTTCAAACCTTAATCATACTTGAATGCAGACTAGTTCCAGATACTTTTTGTCATCAGAGGAAACAACTGAGGAAACCTCTACTTGAAAGCATAACCCTTCTGTGTAGTGGTCAGGTTTTCCTTACAGGATGCTCCTCTAAGGAGGCCAACTAGGATCATGGCATCATTGAAGCTCCTCTAGGGCAGGGTCTTGTATGGAACCAAATATGGCTTTTTAAGAAATAAAATGAAATATTTCAGTGAAGGCATATTGGAAGGGTACATGGCATGTTAGAATAACCAATATGTGAGGGATTTTTTTTTAATGCAGCTAAAGATCTTTACTGGACTAAAGGGCTTCATAGTGCATGATTTACCAAAAGGGAAATAATAGAGGTGAACAGTTGCCAGTAATCCAAATGTCAACCTTACCCATTCTGCAATTATCCCATTGTTTACAGGCCAGTTACCAGGGACAATTCAAGGTACTAGTTATTAACTACAAAGTTTTTAACGGCCATGGACCTCCATAACAGCATTCCCTCCTCTCCTGCAGTGCTCCACCACGATAACTTCATTCTTCTGAACAAAACATTTAGAAGGTGCCACCCAGCACATGGGTAAGATCAGAAACTGCCCATACCCAAGAATTCTTCCTTGTGGCTCTCACCTTACGAAATGTTTTGTCTGAGGGGATCAGGCAAGCTCCAACACATCTATCATTCCACAGAAGGTATAAAATTGAATTGTTCAGGAGGGCATTTTTATAAATGGAATATGGCTGTCATAAAATGGAATTGTTCACAATGGTTTTTCTAAATGGGACAGAATTGTAGTCTATTGCACTGCATATTGTATGTATTATTTTGTTCTTCTTTGTTCATATGTTATCTTCTGCTTTTGTAATCCATTCTCTGCATTGTTTGTAGTATGTCACGTCTTATACTGTTTTTGTTGCTGTTGTTGTTTGTTTGTTTCTGCTGTTTTCTAATTTGGTAATTTGAATTCTTTTGCACTGTTTATGCCATCTGGTTGCATTGTTTTTTTTATTTTGAAATCCCTGTTGAGGGAAGGTTGCAAATAAATTAAATAAACACATAGATAAAATATTGCCAATTGCATAGGATACTGTTGTACATAGTTATGACGTGTGAGACCTTGCGTGTGGCCCTTCCTAAATAAATGACTAGCAGAGTTGCAACAACCAGTGTTTGGGCTGCAGAAACTTTACGGATTATTAACGAATGTGTCACTTGTCAGTAATGCTAAATTATACATTTTCTGCTATGTTCTTTGTTGATCTCTTACACTGAATGTTAGTGTAGTTTGGGTCTTTAATTATAGAAGGATAATGAACCCTGATTTGGGCTAATGGGATTCAAATGAAGAAAGTCTCCAGTTACTAATATGTATGTTATTTCAATTCTATGTAATTATTATGTTGTTTGGGGTTGTTTTGTGTGTGTTATTAATAGTGAACTACTTGGTGTTGTTTTGAGAACCAACAGCAGTCTCCTCAAATCCCAGCAAAACTCATTTGGCCATTAGAATTACGACCTCCTTGATCATTCTCCTTCCACACAGACCTGCTTTTAGACAATGACTCCAATATGAAAATAGCATTTACCTAATCAATCACTAAAATGAAGGCTACTGTTCATATTAGGCAGAGGCTGATAAAAAATTGATTGCATATTGTCACAATTACAGCTGCTTGTCAGATGATGTATAATTATAGGTTGCAAAACGCAAAGCTCTCCAACCTAGCGGCCAGACTGCATGATGCCTAGCCACAGAGAGAGTGTCCCAAACTTCTGTTTTGTTTTGTCTTACAGGCGCAAGTGCTGGAAACTAAAGTAGAAGACCAGAATGGGAGAAGTGGGGTGAGTCCAGGACTTTTTTAAAGTGGGAACACAGTGGAACGGAGTTCTGGCACTTCTTAAAAATGGTCACATGGCTGGTGGCCCTGCCCCCTGATCTCCAGACAGAGGGGAGTTTAGATTGCCCACCTTGCTGCTGAACGGTGCAGAGGGCAATCTAAACTCCCCTCTGTATGGAGATCAAGGGGTGGGGCCACTGGCCATGTGACCATTTTCACCTAGGGCAATTTAAACTTTAAAAAACTCCCCCCTTGTTCCAGCTGACCCAAAGTGATGTCATTATGAGGTATTGAGTTCCACCACTGAGTTCCACCACCTCTTTTCCCAGAAAAAAGCCCTGGGTGAGTCTTATACCTTTTTCATGCTCTATCAGCTTTTCTGTTAAAAACTGTTTTCCTCCAGATATTTTTTGTCCCTGGAGGGAAAATATAGGCGTACATATATATTTTCCCAAGCAGAGGGAAAGTATTATTAATCCTTTTCTATAGTGTTTTTTCTCACTAATTCCCCCCCCCCTCACTCAAAGCTGTTGTTCACTCTGCATGGGAAAATATGCACGTAGAGATGTATTTTTCCGAGTACAATGACAAGTGTCTGGTGGGGATAACATATTAGTGAGTGGAAAGGATAAATAAGTCTGGAGGGGAAAGGATAAATGACTTTTGCACACACCACACTTTCACTTAGATTGCAGCCTCTGCAGCTGTAATTTTATAAAAGAAAAAAAGTCCAAATGTTACCTATTCTTTGGCATACAGAGATATACAGGAATAAACTCAGTATGGTGACCGCCTACATCTACAGCATTTCTAGCATTTACGTATTTTATTTAAAAAAAATTATACCCTGCCTTTTTGCCCTGATCAGGACTAGACATGGGCCCGATCCAAAAAAAATTCTGATTCAGCCGTTCATGGATCTGGGCTGCTGCCGAATGCAGGCCACCGATTCTAAACGATCAACTCTCGTTTCCGGTCCGCAATCGGGAATTGGGGAGGCCAGCGCACAGGGCAACCGTAGTCAGGCTCTTGCACATGCGTGCACGTTCCTGAGTCGCCCCCGCCCATGCAGCAAGCTGGCTGTCCTGGTGCACTGCGGAGCTGGCGGCAGTGCGAGTGGCTCGGAGGCTGCCCGCGCCGTTCACCTGCCCCGCAAGACAAGGGGCGGACGGCTTGCCCGTGCGCCCCTTGTCCTGGGGAAAGGCAAATGGCACAGGTGGCCTCCCAGCCACCCACACTGCCTTTTGCCTTTCCCCAGGACAAGGGGTGGCCGGCTTGCCCACGAGCCCCTTGTCCTGTGGAAAGGCGAACGGCGCAGGTGGCCTCCCAGCCACCTGCACTGCTTTTTGCCTTTCCCCAGGACAAGGGGCAGCCAGCTTGCCCACGTGCCCCTTGTCCTGGGGAAAGGCAAACGGTGCAGGCGGCCTCCCAGCCTCCCACGCTGCCTTTTGCCTTTCCTTTGTGCCCACCCCCTTCCCCCTCCCTCCCTTGGGTTGCTCCTCCGTGGTTGGAAGGAAGCCTGCTAATCAAGGGAAGCTGGGCTTCCATTCATGTTTCAAGGGCGACAGAAGGGGGCAAACACAGCTCATTTCCCTGACTCCATTGCCCCGGGAATAAATTACTAGAGCCAGAGTGTCTGCAATTCTGAACAGAAACTGACCCATCCGATCAAGTCCCGAACAAGCAAACTCCTGACCGATGGATCAGTTGCCATGGACAGAACTGATTAGCTGAGTCACGATGGCGAAAATGCCAAAAAGGGGGGGGGGTTGAAATCATAATTCAGATCGTGTCCATCTGTAATCAGGACTGCCACGAAAGCCAATGGAGTAAAACCAAACACAATAAAAACACACTTTAAAAACCATTAAAACCAAACAAAAACACACCAAACAAAAACACACACAGAGTACAATAATATACACATATATTAAAAATACAGTTAAAATATAGAGCACGAAGAGGAGATCACTGAGGGAACGTCAGAAAGAAACAAAATAGTTTCCACCCGCTGGTGAAAGATGGTAACAGTAGGGGACACAGGAGTCTCTCTGGAGAGAGGGTTCCACATAATCAAGCATGCTTCTTCTTTTAAATCCACATTATTGCTGCCACCAAATTTTAGACAAAGCAACATTTTAAATAAATGGGCAAAATTTCTGAGGAATCCGACAGGAGAGCTTGAATAACTTAAAGCCAGGGGGGTCTGTTTGGCTTGGGACTGCAGTGGGCAGGTCCAAAGTTATGCAAATAACTCCCCATAGGGGCTGTTTCAGCTCCAGAAAATGGTCGGAGGCTCCTCCCCCTGTGCCACATTCCTGAGCTGAATGAGTCCTCTGTAAGCTTTAAAAATGGTGTGCCCCAAACCTCCTGTGTGGCTGCAAGGAATGGGAGCTGGGTTCTAGAACCAGAATCTTTGATAAAAATTGAAATGTATTAATTTGGTCTTTACTAAAATTCTTTGAAGAGTTCCAATTCCTTGGATGTTTGGTCTGAGAAGGGACACCGAAGTTCCCCTCAACATTTTGCTATTAGTGACATTTTGTGGCAACTTCAATCTCTACTCATATTCTGTTTGTTCCCCTCCTTTTTTCCACTATGGGCATGATTCATACAGCTCAGCAGATCCAATATCTCATCAGGTAAGTGATTCACACCTGTATCCTCAAAATATGTTCAAGAAAACTAAAGCTGTGATTTTCCAACATGGCAAAACAGCAAGGAATTATTTATTGCCACCCTAGTCGGAATAAAGAGACAGACACCAAGCTTGGATCTAAGGGCCACTTTATTGACTACATACAACTAGAACAAGCCAAACCAGCGGCAAGGGTCTAAAGCAGTACAGGTCAAGCCACGGGGTCCTCCCTGGACCACCACCTTGACCTGTCTGGGTGAGCCCCGAAGCCCCGGGTGTGACCCATCCATGGATGGTGCGGATCTGGCCAGCCCGGCAATTTGGTCACCCCCCTATCAAGTTCCTGAATGCCTCAGTCATAAAGCAGTGAGGGAAGGACTTGCAGTGGGGGTTCCTGAAGGCAGCCTGTCCCTGCAGCCGGCAGCCATCGAAGCAATACCAGCTGCTACTGGCAGGCCCCTCTTCCCACCAATAGGGAAGTGCCAAGGGTGCTCACCAGCCCGCACCCTATCTCAAACCCAAACCTGCCCATGACACTACTAACCAGTACCACCCCGAGCTAGGGTTACCAGCCTCTAGGTAGTGGCTGGAGATCTCCCGGAATTACAGCTGGTCTCCAGGCCACAGAGATCAGTTCACCTGGAGAAAATGGCTACTTTGGGGGGTGGACTCTATGGAATTATGCCATGCCAAGGTCCTTTCCCTCCCCAAATCCCCCTTTCTCCAGGTTTCTCCAGGTTTCACCGCCCAGATCTCAAGGAATTTCCCAACTTGGAGCTGGCAACCCTTCCTTGAGCCAATGACCTCAACCCCAAATCGGTGCAAAGTGATTCACACCCGTATCCTCAAAACATGTTCAATAATAGTAAAGCTGTGATTTTCCAACATGGCAAAACACCAAGGAATTATTTATTCTCAAACATTAGATTTCTATTCTGTTTTGTGGAATTGTGTCATGTACGAACTCCATGTGGCATTCCAAAGCAATCCAATTTCTTGATAAAATTAAAGCAAGCCAAACCATTAAATTATATTTGACTGTGCCAAAGTAAAATCCATTTCCAGTTATAAATTCATCTCATTGTTACCACCCACAGTTGTGATCCTCATAAGATTGCAGTGGATACATAGGGCCGGGATAACTGTGAGGCTGACTATACCATAGATCAGCACCCAATTAAATTGAAGAATGGCCACCATACTCCCTCTGCTGGGCACCTTTGAAATTCCCAAAACTTACACCCTGGTGGCGGATCAATTATATGCAACAAAGGCATAAATTCAGGTTCCCATATTTTACAAACTTCAAATATGAAAGCACACCCAAAATGCTAAATCTTTACCTAAGAGATTATTTTAAAGATCCATTTTCTGATAAGCTCATATATACACTCACTGAACATAAAGACACTTCCTTGTGCTGAACATAAACATAACATAAAGACACTTGAACATAAAGACATTTCCTTGTGCCCGTCACACCCTATTCTCACTATCTGAGATCTTTTCTCATTAAAGGCCCTTTCCCCTGTATATCATAGCTCTTTCTTTTGAAATAAGCCTGACCTGCTTTCAGTAAAGAAGAAGACATTTCTGAATGGAATATAATTGTTTTCTTTTTAAAATAACATTGAATATAACTCATAAGCACTTGATGGATCTACTTGTACTTATTATAAGAAAGTTACAGTTCAGACACATCCAAATAACATTGACAGTCAATATACAGTTACTGGAAGAACAGAATAGAAAGGAAACAGTTTAGATTTTCTGTCTGGTTTTTTTTTTGTATTTACCTGTTTGTATACTCCATAGCCCACCCAGAGTTGATGGAATTTATGGATCCTTCATATGCATGTGTGTACAAACAACAGTTTAAAATGCCTCCCTATCATCTCTACATAAAAATAGCACACATAACACATAGAGATGGCTACCTCCAACATCACTTCTCAGATTTCTTCTTGATTACACAATGCCTTGATCCAGAGTCCAAATAACCACCTCACACAAACATAACCAGCTATATTTTAATTCATTTTGATTTATAGACAGAACATTGAGGCTTCCCACCTCTTCCTTCCCCCAGACCTTTCTAATATTTGCTAGTATTTCGGTTAACCTTTTTAAAAAAAAACTAGGAAAGAAATCAAGAAAACCAAGATTTCACTCCTGCTTTTTAGCTCAAAGGGGTTTGTACTTGACCATCAAGTACTTTATGCTCAACACAGCTGCTGGCAGAGGAGTTGGCTCCAGTCTTACCTCCCACAGTTTCTTGTAGACCAGCTGCTCCTGTTGGGAAGTTGTTTATTTCTCGTTTCCCTTTCATATCCCTGGCCTTTTTTTTTTCTCTCCCTAAGAAGTTGTACAGTGTTTGGTGTCACAGTGATGAACGAGATGTGAGGGTAAGAACCGTACGGAGGTTGCAGCATGTAGAATTTGGAAGGGGGGTAATATGCAGCGTAAAGGGGCTGGGGGAGGAGGGAATGTGGAATTCTGACAGGATGAGTTGGCTGACAGCCCATGTTTATAGGATCAGTGAAGAATACAGATGAGAGAGAAAAGGGAGGCAGTTACGAAGATGACATTATAAATCTCAATTGCGCTGTTTTCCATCCACCGAGTAAACAAATAAAATAAAGTCCGCATGCTGTTAATGGTAAATCTATCATACAATGGAACCATTATATCTCAACCGTTCTCAATGGAAATTGGGAAACTCTGATCTAAACGATGAACGGCAACATTTGCAGTGCCATCCTGAGCAGAGTTTTACCCTTCTAAGCACCTTGACTTTGACAGACTTAGGGCCAAGCTACACATGACGAATGACACTTGAACAGCAAGTGGATTGAGTGGAGGGCAAGAGAAATACACTTGCCGTTCAAGTGTCATTCGTCATGTGTAGCTTGGCCCTCAGAAGGGTGTAACTCTGCTTAAGATGGCACTGTTAAGTCTCACTATAATTAAGGATTACTCTTGCATACTGTTTCCAGCCACTCACCTAAGTGGGATAGGACGTATCTAGCTACCTGCTTCCAATACCTGTTACTCCGAGATATTTTGGGTTTTACAAAAATATGGCAAGCTGTTGTCATTGTTGTTAGCCCTAACGGTAATCATGTTTTATCTGGACTATTACTTTCCTTAGTAAAACAATTAAATGCATGAAACGTTTGAGCAATACATTTAGCAAAATAAAAACACAGCTACCTTCCTGTCCAGGCAGCTACAATTCATTTTGAAACTTTTGGAGGAAAATGTGGTTCATTGTAAAGAAGGATTCCTTCAAATGCAATGTTTTAAATCTCATAAATGCCGTAAACCTCTACCTGTGTTTTACCACTTATGATGGCAAACTGGAGCTCGTGTGAGTACATGTTCCTCCATACAAAAATTCCCACCACTCAGAAAACTACTACATCAAGGTGACAGATTCTAACCTCACCCTCACCCTGAAATTCTATTTTGTTTTTTTTTAAGTGCAGTACGTGTTATGTGTGCTTCATATGAAGGAGAATAAAAAAATGCAAACCCCACCTGCTCTCTAAAGTATTAAAGCCCAAATAGAAGACTTAGGTCTCTGACAACCTTCAGAACAGAACAGCTCTCTAAATCTCATCACCATTTGCTTTTATAGCACAAAAAGAACTCTCAAAGGACTTCCCTGAGCTAATCATATTATTTGTGATAGGACTTAGGAATGAATGTAGAATTTGAGGTCATTATGGCTAAAAATGCCCTCCTTCCTATAACCAGGATGTTTTTTTTCCATTTGTTTACTTATTAACAGATTAAAAAATCTAACGGAATCAGATTAAGATAGGGAATTTCCACTATCAATCTTCTAGTTTGCTGGTGAAAATTAGGTTGAGTGAGTGGCTTCATTACTGTGGAAGGTGGCATACTCTCTTGTGGACCTTTATCTCACAAGGAAGACCATGTTCTTTGAATCAATGTAGCAAGGAACCTAAATGCATGACCTGATTGCTGAGCCAGCAGCAGGCAGAAGCTCAGTTGTGCAGGTCAATAGGCTTCTGTTCAGGAAGGGAAATTGTCCTCGAGGAGATTGATTCTAATACCCCTTTGCTATTCTGCGCAGGAGGCAGCGGGGAGGTTATGTTGCCATAGCAGGAACTGTTATGGCCAGGAGGAGTGGGTGTGCATTTGCTGTACAGAAAGTCAGCATTGCAGGTCAAGAACCACGTCAACCAATCAGATCCCAGACCTCTCCGCTGGTGGAAGGGCCTTCATCAGCAGTAAAAGGTTATGTAGCAAGAGTTGTGCAAGAATAATAAGCAACAATAACAGTAACAAAAACAACAATAATACTGCTTTTAAAAATCAAGATGTCAATGGAGGGAAACAGGAATTCAATGGTGTAAAGAGGGAGTAGCATCTGAATTAAACATATGAAAATGCTGTCAGCAATGGGGACAATGAAGGATAGTGTAAAATCACCATGTATCTCACCTGGGACTTTAATACCTTTAATTTTAAAATGGTTATCTAGGATGCTATTTTATATTTTAATAGTCTACTTTAATTCTATGATAGTAAAAAGTCCAGTAGCACCTTTAAGGCTAACCAACTTTATTGAGGCAGAAGCTTTCAATTACCACAGCGCTCTTCATCAGAGGAATGAGAGATGCATGAGAACCACAGAGAGCTGTGGCCCTCGAAAGCTTATGCCTCAATAAAGTTGGTTAGTCTTAAAGGTGACTATTTTGCAACTACAGACTAGCATGACTAACTCCTCTTAATTCTATGATTTAATTTTAATGGGGTATCCTGATATTTGTATCTTTTTAACTGAAGTTTCTTTTAACCTGTATATTGTACCCCAGATAATGCGTTGTTTTATAAGCTTGAATCTGGTCATCAACTGCAATAAAACTTACTGTACTGTATTAACCTTTAATTTTGGAGGATAAAGAAAAACGGGCACAAGCAGACCTGAGAGCCAGTGTGGTGAGAGTGTTGGATGCAGATTTGGGAGACCAAGATTTGAATCTGCCATGGAAGCTTGCTGAGTGATCTTGAGCCAGTCACACACTCAGCCTAACCTACCTCACAGGGCTGTTGTGAGGATACAGTGGAGGAAAGAAGAACAATATAAGCTGCTTTGGATCCCCAATGAGGAGAAAGGTGTATAAATGAATATTTATTCATTTATCCCAAGAGACCTACCCAGATGAGAAATGGGCAGTTGTATAGTCTTCAGGTATAGGCAATTAAGGCTGAGGTCCAGTAATTTATTATTTTTTTCTTGGACTGCGTCCTACCACCTGTGTTTAGTACTTCTACATACAGCAGTTCTAATAATGCACGTAGAAGTTGATGAAAGGCAACAGAACTCCATTTTCGCATTGCCTCCAATACATTCTCTGTTAGTATTATATTATTATTATTCACAGAATTATCTGAAGGTGTGTCACAGAATTCTACTGCAAAAGCTAATCAAATTTTGCACTGTAAACTTCAGGAATGGGAAAATGTCCAGGAAACGATATATAAGCCATTCTGAGCTTTTGGTTATAATTTTTTAAACATTCTTCCCCAATACAGTCCTCTTTATGTCCTAACTAAAACAGTGGGTCCTGTATTGTACTATTTGGTATCATATCAGGTCCATGAACATGAAATATGACAGCAAGAAAAGTAAAACACTATATCGCCATTGATTTCAGTGAGAGAGAATTTAGCATATGCTTATCTTTCTCACTGAAATCAGTAGGGCCTAAAACTGCTTAGCTTTGGTTAGGTTGCAAACCAATTTCATGTTGAGCTGATCCAATTGAACAATATTGCCTTAGCTTGGTTTACACGTTTCCAAACTTCTGCTCCCCCCCCCAAAGGCAGAAATTTACTTGGGAAACCCCCAATAAAATCTCATGGGGAAAAATATCCCATTACACCTATTGTTCTTTCTAACTAATTCCTATCCTCCAAATATTTTCCACAATAGCTTTCTCCTTTCCTCTCCATGAATAGAGCAATTATTTTTATTGCACAGAACTTCATATTGTCCTTGCCCTTTAGCTATCTTTGTTTTCCTAGAATTTTGGTATGGCTGTAAATGTAATACTGAACCAAAAAGCACAGAAATATTTTATACACAAAAAGGCAGAAAACAATATGGCAAGTAGCAAGGGCCATTTTTTCAGTTACTCTCTTTATCATCATTTTAATTGACATAGGGTTAGAAGCGATCTTATTACAGATTTATATAAAGATAGAGTTCATGTATTAATTATCTTAAGTTAAACAAAAAGAGAAGTTGGAAGTACTGAAACATTTATAGGTAGGTTCTGGCTAGAGTCTAGGGGAGGTTTGTTTATAATCTGCTTATCTCGCTGTTTTATGGTTTCTATTGTTCTTATTTGTCCTTATTTGTTCATCTATTGTTCTCATTCTGCTTATGTCACTGAATGTGGTGCATTTCTGTAATTGAATTGGGGAATGACATTAAATAGTATGAATGTATAAATGATTCTTCCATTTTCTGTTAAAAAGATCTCTTATGACGTGTTTCAATGACTATCTAACATGACAGATGAAAATATTCAACAATGTGCATTAAATCATACATTTATATGTGCATGTATTAGGGTTGCAGAGGCAGGCAACTGCAAACCACCTATGTTAGTAGCCATGCAAATCCCTCCAGGGGTCGCTATAAGTCAGCTATGACTTGAGAGCACTCTCCATCACCACCATGTCTGTGTGTGTGCTACAAATTTATATATAGAAATGAACTTCATTTATAGCACATATTTTGTGCTTACTTTATATGAAATTACAGGAGAAATGATATATTTCAATTGCACATTTACAATACTAATATCTGGTTTTAATGCAACATGGATAATCAGTCTTTGTTGTTTTCCCCTATCCTGGTTGATGCCACTTCAGTGTCTGGGTTGTGCAGAATTAACTGCTTATATTTCAGAGTGGGCTTGGAAAGAGATTATGATCTGCATTTTAAGAACTGTACAGTGAAATCCTAAGCAGAGTTACACCCTTCTAAATCCACTGAATTCAACAGATTTAGAAGGGTGTAACTCTGTTTAGGCACTGCTGGGCACATATAACAAAAGAGAAAATTTAGACCAAATCCTAATAATTTTACAGTGCAGTCCTAAGAAGAGCTACTCCAGTCTAAGTCCATTGAAATCAATGAGTTTAGACTGCAGTAACTGTTTAGGATTACACTGCTGAAGGTTTTTTCTTACAAAGCCAATATAATAGCTAGCATGGTATAGTATTAGAATGGGGTCCCCATCTCAATGACCTTTTTGGAACCTTGAGAGCAGGGAGTGTACACTAGCACAACATGGCTGCCATGGTGGAAGCAATCATGGTTGCCATGGGGTACTGGGATCTATCAGAAAACGTTGGTAGGTTGTAAACCAAGCACTCTGCTCAGAGGGATGCAGCTGTTCCTGAATGGATACTTCCTGTAGACATAAAGGTGATGCCTCTGAGTTATTCTAAAAGAGCCTCTTAATGTGAAGGAAAGACAGGCTTGGCTATTTGCTTTGGAAAATGGGTGCTAGGAAACCTATTGTGCTATAGCTCCCATGGACACTATGTTGGGGATCAATGGTTTAACTCTCCACTCTATACTTACTAGGCCAGTCATACCCAACTTAAGCTACCCAGTAGTAGTAGAGAGTGCCTTCAAATCACAGCTGACTGATGGTGACCTCTGGCAGGGTTTTCATGGCAAGAGACTAACAGAGGTGGTTTGTGTTTATGTGCCTCTGTAACTCTGGTCTTCATTGGAGATCTCTCATCCAATTACTAATCAAGCCTGACCCTGCTTAGCTTCTGAGATCTGACAAGATCAGGCTCACCTGGGCTATCCAGATCAGGGCTATCCAGGTCAGCTACCCAGTAAGATTGTTATAAAGAGAAAATGTGTATGTGTGTGTGGGGAATATATGCCATTCTGAGATCCTTAGAGAAGGAAAATGGATAGATATATAGATATCAACTGCTGTTTCTGTCCCATGGATTGGCATAGTAGAATGAGCAAAATAAGATGGTACTAACTTATGTCTAGTGTGTTGTAGTACAGAAGTTATCCCAGGATGCAGATGGTTGATGTGCCAAAGGAACTGAGCTCTCATATCATGATCTTTTAGTAGCTTGTTCTCTCAATAAAAATATACTTTCATGAAGGAGGAAAAAAGACACATTAGAAAGCTATGGGAGCCCAGGGCAGTTAAAACTGCAACGTGATCTACTGATAATGAACAGTGATGATTTCCCACATCATTTGTATGTGCAATATGCCTTGTGAGTCCCCAAAGAGGAATCTGGAAGATTTACAATTTTTGTCACTGGACAGAAATACCATTTTCTCACCAGCTTGTATCTAACGATGTCAAGGTGATTTACAGACATCACCAAGCACTTGTGTATTACAAGAGTGATATATCGGCTTTACCAGATGGCAAACATAGAGAAAGGTTAAGTGATTCACCTAGTATTTGTTATAATACCAGAACAGAAATCAGGACGCTAAATTTCCAAACCCCATCTTGCATTATGGGTTTTTATTGGTGACTTTATCAGAGTCGGCTTTGGTCACTGTTTTCTGTATAATTCAATACATCATTATCGACTCAATTACATTTGCTTCGACTAATGGCATTTTCGTCTCCCTGTAGAGAAGAGATTATAATTGCAACACAGGGCACTGGTACAACAAAAGCAGGATTATATATCACCAATTAGAGCTCTTGTAATCATTTTCGGCACCAGTCTATTAAACTGCTGCTTCCCTCCCCCAAAAGGAGGAAATGGAAGAGAAAACAGTAAATGGATGCAATGCAGGTGAATAAATCAAAAGAATTAAGGAAAATCAAGGAAGGAAATCACAGGGAAAGGCACAACGAACAATATGGACAATTGGTATTCTCTTCAAGATGATAAATCTTATCCATATTTGTATGTGTGTGCCATGAAGTTGCAACTGACTTATGGCGACCCTTATCAAAGGATTTTCAAGACATGTGAGGAGCAGAGGTGGTTTGCCAGTGCCTTCCTCTTCAAAGCAATCCCAGTTGTACTTGGTGGTCTCCCATCCAAGTACTAACTGGGACCAACCCTGCTTCGCTTCTGAGATCTTATAAGATTGAGGTATACCATGCTTCCTTCCAAAATCTTATGCACATAGTTAGTCGACATATCTATCTATCTATCTATCTATCTGTCTGTCTGTCTGTCTGTCTGTCTGTCTGTCTGTCTGTCTGTCTGTCTGTCTGTCTGTCTGTCTGTCTGTCTGTCTGTCTGTCTGTCATCCAGTTCTTAACTTTCCATTATGCTCAAACATAAATGAGAATAAGAAGTCATTGCAAGGTGGCTCTAAGTGGCATTTAATGAAAACATATAGGAAGAATCACACTTCTGGTTGTGCGTTGATTAGAGGAGGGGGACATCACAGTCTACCAGGACACACAGAAACACACAATTATAATAAACAGCAGGGCTTTTTTCAGCGGGAACGCAGTGGAATGGAGTTTCGGCACCTCTTAAAAATGGTCACATGGCCGGTGGCCCCGCCCCCTGATCTCCAGACAGAGGGGAGTTTGGATTGCCCTTTGTGCTGCTTAGCGGCGTGGATGGCAATCTAAACTCCCCTCTGTCTGGAGATCAGGGAGCGGGGCCACCAGCCATGTGACCATTTTCGCCAAGGGCAATTTAAACTTTAAAAAACTCCCCCCTTGTTCCAGCTGATCCAAAGTGATGTCATTGTGTGGTCTTAAGTTCCACCACCGAGTTCTACCACCTCTTTTCCCAGAAAAAAAAGCCCCGATCAACAGCTCTTAACATGTGTAGCACAGTAAGATACATTTACAAAATGTTAACATAGATATTTATACTCCACTTTCCCCCCTCTGGAGATCCAAAGCAGCTTACAGCATCATTCTCCCATGCTCCATTTTAACCTCACAACAGGAGTCTGAGAGAGAGTGACTGGTCCAAGGTCACTGCTGAGTTAGGATTCAAACCTTGATCTCCCAGATCCTGGCCCAACACTCAAACCAACACTGTGCCACACTGGCTTTCCAACAGATAGGCAGATACTTGGGCATAATACTGGTTCCTCGTTAACCATGGTTAAAAAAAATGCCAGCCTGGGTCATTAAGACAGCCCATTTAATACTGTATTTCAGCAGAGATGTTAATTCAGATCACCACAATAAAGAGGCAATTATAATCATAATCACATACCCATGGAAACTGATCATGGATTCGATGCGATATAGTTCACAGTTCTTGTGACCTCTACAATGCATTTGCCTTTTATAACAAATGCAAGCACACACTAAAGCCAAATGCTAGCAAAACTAAGTGGATTTTCACCCAGGAGTCAGCCAACTGATGGTTGTGAACCTTATCTGAAATAAGGGGCAGTGCATGTACAGACTCTGATGTTGCCAGCTCTGGTCTGGGAAATTCCTGGAGTTTTAGGGTCAGTGGCTGTGGAAGGGGGAACTTTGAGGAGGGTTTTCTCCTGGAATTATGGTATACCAAAGAGTCTGCTCTGATGTTGCCAATTTCTCTAGGGGAACTGATCTGTGTCATCTGGAAATAAGTTGTAATTCTGGGAAAGCTCCAGGGAGGTTGGCAATCCTATGCATAGTCCATGACCCATCAAGCCAAGTACAAGGCATCAGCCCAATGGCAGCTGCATCCTCACGGCATACAAAACCTTTTGTACACCTTCTGGTTTTGCCACCAAGCCAGGACTGGAACATGAAGGCAACACAAGTCATGGCTGCTGGATAGGTTTGCCAAATCTGTGTTGGGAAGTTCTAGAGATTTGAGGGTGGAGCCTGGGCTGGGGAAGGCAGGTTTTGTGGAGGGGGGACCTCAGTGGGTTATAATGTCATAAAGTCCACCCTCTAGAAGAACTGATCCCTGTACTCTGAAGACTTAGGGCCAAGCTACACATGACGAATGACACTTGAACAGCAAGTGTATTTCTCCCTGTTCACTTGCCCTCCAATCAATCCACTTGCCGTTCAAGTGTCATTCGTCATGTGTAGCTTGGCCCTTAGCCTGTGACTTAACTACAGTGATCCAGGCAATGGTCATCTCGAGGTTGGACTACTGTAACTCGCTCTACGCAGGACTGCCCTTGAGCCTGACCCAGAGATTACAGCTGGTGTAAAATGCAGCGGCATGAGTTATTATGAGAACACCAAGAAGAGTGCAAATAGCACCGATACTACTCGAGCTGCATTCGTTGCCAGTGGAGTACTGGTTCAGATTCAAGATTCTGGTATTGACCTATAAAGCCCTATGCAGACTGGGGCCAGTGTATATGAGGGACTGTCTCTCCCCATATATTCCCCAGAGGACTCTCTGATTGGGAGAAAAACAGCTATTAGTGGTCCCTGGTCCCAAGGAGGTCCACCTGGCCACGACAAGATCCAGGGCTTTCTCAGTCCTGCCTCCTACCTGGTGGAACGCTCTGTCTACTGGGACCAGGGCCCGGAGGGATTTATTGTCTTTCCACCGGGCCTGCAAGACAGAGTTGTTCCGCCAGGCTCATGGCTAAGGTTGGGCCTCCGCCAGCCTGCGGGGGGGGGGGGGGGGTGAGGAAATTTAACCCCCCCCCTGTGAAAAACTGTCCCCTACAGTATGGATGCAAAATATTATAAGTCTTCTTGATGTTGCCACCTCACAATACAAAATGTCGCTGTTTTAAATGGTGTTTTAATATTTATACAGATGTAATGTTTAAAATTGTTTTTAAATGTTGTTAGCTGCCCTGAGCCCGCTTGTGGGGGGGGGCAGGATATAAATATGAAATAATAAAACAAAAATAAATAAAGAGCAGTTGTAATTCCAGGAGATCTCCAGTCCCCTCCCCACTGGAGGTTGGGAAACCTACTGCTAGGCTGGGTGCACTATTATAGGTTAAAGGTGGTGAAGGATTTGGTCTAGTTTTCTCACTCATCTGCACTCTAGTGTGGTTTGTTGTCTCAAAGACCTACATTTTTGAACACTTTTTATTTTAATACTAATCATGTTTTAAGTTCCCTTGAGCTCTTGGGGGAATGGTGGAATATGGGTAGGTAGGTAGGTAGAAATAAAGTAAAGTACAACCATCCCCATAACCACTCTAAGAAACAAAAACATATGATTCATTCTCTGATTAGCCCTGTTAGACTCCATTTATTTCCCTTTACAAAAAGGAAACTGATGTCAAAAGTCACTTGGCCAAGGCTGTCCAGTGTATAGATGTCCGAAGCAGCCTTGGAAGCCCAAACCTCATTGCAAACTACAATCCATGACACAGCTTTCCTTCATTCCTTGTCAATGCTGTGCTTCAACTCAGCATTCATCCCAATGCATACATACAAACTCGCTCAATTCTCATCTCTGTTTCCTTTCAATCCCACTTACTCTGTGTCTATATATTTTTTTCTTAACAGGTTTGTCTGATTTGGCTTCATATGTTAGACATTTGTGAAAAGAAGACATTAACACTTGAACTTTATTTTAAGAAAGAGAATGGCACCCCCATTTGACCTTTCAGCAGTGATGTGATCCTATTCCGTTCAAGTTAATTTAATAAGTGCTAGATTAAACACTTTTTTTCCCTGCCAAGGTCCAGGTTCAGAGAGACGGCAGTTCTACTCTGACAGCTGATGCTACCAGCTAATAGAAGTATGTGTAGAATGCAATCGATTTTCTTGATGTAAGAATGTAACAATGGAATGAGATGTTATATGGAAAGGGAGAAAAAAGCGAGAAGCTTTATCTTGGGTCGCATCAATAGAATTTAATTTTAAAATAGGCAGAGTTTTCTGCTCTTATTTAAGGAATGATTTGAACATGCATGTTGAACGGTCATGAACTGATACCTTAAATGACAGTATGCATGTATGAATCAAACATTAATACTATAGAGAGGGCCATTCAAAAACAACATTCTTTCTGTGAAGATAGTTTCAGGTGGGTAGCCGAGTTCATCTATAGTAGAAGTACAAAATTTGGGTCCAGTAGTACCTTAAACACCAACTGGATACCTGATATCAGATGGAGGAAGCTCTGATTACCGAAAACTCATACCTTCGAAACCGAGTTGGTCTTTAGCAAGTGACTGGACTCGTATCTTACTCTTTCAATGGAGATAGTTCATGCTGTTGGCATGAAGTATTTAGATGGTGAGATATCATGTGCAAATCCACCTACATGTGTAAATTCTCTTGAAGACTCTTCATATCTAGTCTGTTAGTAGCTGTAACAGGATGGGGATATTTCCCACTCATTTATTTACATATTTTTATCCTGTACTTCCACCAAAGATCTCAGGGTGGTGTTCATGGTCCCCTCCCTCATTTCATCCCCACAGTGGCCTTGAGGTAAGTTCATAAGAAAGAGAGGGTTGGATCTAAGAGAGATTAGGTTGGATCCAGCCATCTTCTTTACTCAATCTCCTCTAATTCCATACAGCTTCCATCCCAGATGGCTTTTGTCCATGAAGGTCCCATGATCACCAGAAAAGCCTTTTTGGTGGTCAAAGGGTACCTCATCTTTTTTAACCAATGCAAAAATTGGTTGGATCCAAGCAGTGATTGGCTCTGGATCACAGGATAGCTTCATGGAAGAGACAAGATTTGAACCTGTGTACCCCCCCCTCCCCACTGCTGTTGATTGTATTCTTACCACACCATTAGAGAGGTGCTTCCAAAATTATATTTATCTGAATTTCTCTCTCAGGTTCTGAAGTTTTAAATCGCCTCATTCATGAAGTGGAACCAATGTATTCAGATCCCTCTGTTAGGATTCCTTCATTCATTTCATTGCTTGCTGAATTTGAAACATGTTTGTATAGTTTTCAGCAATTCATATGCTCAATGATGTTCAAATGTAATATTACTATAATTCTGCACAAGAGAATCTAGATGTGATGGTATGTAGGATAGTATTCAGATCCTTTCTGTGTGGTTGTTACCAAAGTACAGTCATGCAGGAGGGCCTCAGTAAACACCACAAAGAAATTACATACAATCACACTTGATTTTTTAAAAATAGTTTTAAAGTTGCATGTGTGCACATTCCAATCCATAAATTAATTTTAGAAACTGTCTTAGATAAATTGGAATGAAAGAGATTTCAGGACTGGATCCAATCAGCTTTTCCGCTGGTGAAAAAAGGAAGAAAGGAATTTCCTTTACTACGCCCCCCCCCAAATCCGATGCAGAGGATCATGGCGCCTGTATGGACAAAGGCCATGTGTAATGCAGGCTTTAGTAAGGAGGGGAATTAGGTACAATTGAATGAAAAACTTGGCTGGGTCCAACCCACGGTGCAGATGGGTTGGATGGGGGAATGCAAGGGAAGTGAAACCTGCAGAAAATTGTGCATAGTCCAACTCTGGAATTAATTTTAGTAACTGTCTTAGTTAAACTGGAATTAAGGAGAAATACACCACACAGTGAAATTCCATAAAAAATAATAAAAGAATAGAACAAGGGCATCTGCTCATCCCAGTTTGGTGTAGTGGTTAAGAGCGGTAGGATTCTAATCTGGAGAACCGGGTTTCGATTCCCCATTTCTCCACTAGAAGCCAGCTGGGTGACCTTGAGTCAGTCACAGCTCTCTCTGAACTCTCTCAGCCCCCATCCACCTCACAGGGTGATTGTTGTTATGAGGATAATAATAACATACTTTGTAAACCACTCCGAGTGGGCGTTAAGTTGTCCTGAAGGGCGGTATATAAATTGAATGATATCTCTCTTTTTAGTCTGACTTGGCTCTCATACTCTTTGTGCTTACCTGAGTTATTAGTCTGAAGAGGTAAAGGATAGCTAGACATCAAAGCATTAAGGTAATGAGGGCTGACAGGTCTTCTGACCCTGTGGGTATTTTGTGATGCTTCCTGTAGCCCATGCTGGACAAATCATGACAGAGCAGGCTATAAGCTTTGATGGCTCTGCACTTACTTGACTGACAAATTCCAAAAGATAATACTGGGTGACTGTTGCCTGGCATTGTAGCTGTTATGTTGTCCCCTATGTGCTATGTCAGACTGCATCGAGGCTAAGAATCACACCAGACACTTGCTTGGGTTAGAAATAGCCACAACTTTATTGATTACAGCTGGATGGAGCATTGGCCTGGCATCTGGGCATGAATCCCCATTGGCATCGTAGGTCTGGCTGTCGACCAATGCATCACTCACCAGCCTCCCGCTGGTACCTTGGCACACATTGTTCCATCGCCGGCCCTGCCTGGCGACCCTTGCTTTCAGATCTGTCGAGGTGAGCAGTCCCAAAGGCCCACTCACCCTGTTGGGATCCAGCCCAATGCCTCAAAAACTGCCAACCCATAAAGTTGTGATAGTGCCCCGCCCCCAATAGTCCTTAATCAGCGGAGGGTGGGAGGGTGACATGCTGCTCCTGCGGATGCTTGAGTGAAATGGCGCTGACCATGCAGCTGGACCAGCGTGGGATGGCCGCTCCTCCTCCTTCCTAATCCCGCCTCCACTTCGTCTTGCACCCGGGGTCAACCCAGCTTGCTGGTAAGTCGTCAGCTTCCTTTTATAGAGTCCTGAAGTTTTTCATCTAGTCCCCTGTGCTGTTTAACATCTACATGAAACAGTTGTTTTTACACCCATGACTTGTTTTTAGGCTGATTCCACACACGTTGGATAATGCACTTCCAATCCTCTGTATAGATCATTTGGAATGGATTTTTTCATGTGCAGAACAAAATATTCACCTCAAACGATTGATAAAGTGCTTTGAAAGTGCATTATCCAATGTGTGCAGAATCAGCCTTACTGGGGTTTTTTATATTGATAATTTACGAAGGTTTTTTTTTATTGTATGGCACTGTTCTTACTTGTAAGGTATGTTGAACAGGACACTGGAGAAGTGGCATATAAATTCCCTAAATAAATAAATTCAATAAGCACACTAGATAGCTAGCATGTCAAAATGTGACAACCCAAGCAAGAAGATCTGGATTTCAATTTCAATTTTCGATCCTCTTGAATAAAAGACTTTGAGAACTGGTATTTTATATCCATGATACTCTGTTTTGTTCTTTAAATCTGAGATCATACACATACAGCAAAACAAACTGCTGCATTAGAAACAATGAACCACTTTTGGCAGACAGAGAGGTGAATTGATTTTTTTAATTGATTTTCCTTTAAAAAGTCATTAGCATTTGATTTTTTAAATCCACAGGTACAGCATTATTTCTTAGCTGGTATTATTGCCATATGGACTGGTTCCAAACACACAACAGCAGGGATTTTGTTTTCTTATTTGAAGCATCTCAGCGGAGGAAATGGATTGCAGTTGTAACATTTTTTTTGCGCTCCCCAAGCATGGGCTGCTTTCCTTTCTTTCCTGGGGAACTTGGCCAAATAAAGCACTATGATTTTGAAGAAAGGAAGATAGCGGAACAGTAGTTGTCTAAGTACTGTTGTCCTTTCTCCCGTAGCCCCTTGCTAGTGTAATGACACGAGTTGTTTTGTGGATTTTAGATGTGCTGCTAACCAAATAAAAAAGTAGATATTTGTTCCATTAATATAATCGTTCCTTAACTAAGATTTTTCTCAGTAGAATCAAGAAATATTGATTCTGAAAGCCCGTGAGGCTGAGAGATCATTCTCACAAGCTGTCAGCAGAAACATCTCTCAAGATGGTGTTCGTGGTTACAAAGAGAATTCAAACATAGCTCAAGAGTGGCATCATTTCCCACTTATTTCTTTGGTTCTACTCTACTGTCATCTGTGGTCAAATAGGCTTTGCAGGTTTTTGAAACAATACGACACCCTGCAAGACCTGTTTACCGAAGGCAAAAGTGTCACAAATGTACACATTGCAAGCAGTGACCCTTCTTTCAGACTGCCGGGGGTGGAGCAAATAATGTAATGGTATCCTATCAAACAAAGAGTAATGAAAGAGAAATCCTGCTCTTAAAAGAGAAGTAAGAAAATAAGAGGAATCAACGGCTATATCTAAAAATCCTAATCCCGTGCTAAATTCAAATAGAATGTTTACTTATCTGGCTTGATTACTTTTAGAGTTTATTTTAGTTATATTATACTAGATTGAATGGTGTATCTAACCTTTAAAGGGCAAGCAAACTGCATCAAGTTTCTTTCCCTTGTCTTCCATGGTTCAGTTTATGGTATCCTATCAAACAAATAGAATTATTCAAGTTGTGTCCCTTGCAGATAAGCATCTCTGTCATAGGAACCTGCCTCCCATTGATCTCCTTGTACCTATATTTCTGTCTCCCCTCGGACATCTGTTCACCCCCCTGCATCAAATCTTGCACTCCCCTCCAACTTTTCTGCAGCATCCTTAACAGCCTAGTTTTCCAATCAGCTCCAGAATTACATAGCACAATCCAATCCAGTCTGAGACATGTACCAAGTGTCCATAATAGCCACCTTCATTTATATATGATGCATATACATTTTAATATAAGTTGGACACCCCAATAAGCAAGTGCAAAGCTGCAAATGTGCAGGACTCAGGATACAAGGCAAGCATACAGCTGTGCAAGTGTGTAAGTATAGGGTCATATTCCATTGTGCATGTATGCAAGAGAGGTAAGGCTTTATTCGACCAGTCAGTGCACTCTTCTGCCATTCCACACACACCTAGAGCTTCTTCCATCGTTAACTAGGGAACACACTTTCCAGGAGAGATTGTATGTTTTATTACCACACCCACACATACACTAGGATTTTAGGATCATTTGACCAGCATAACTTAAAAACAGGTGATTCACTTGCTATTTATTGATAAAATCTACCTCTAACAGGTTAAAAACTGAAGAGATGAATTAAAAACAACTAGCTGTAACAAAGAAGCAGGAAAACATTTCCGATTACGCCCACTGGTTTGTGTCTCTCATGAGCAGTGGCTTGATATAAATTAGCCACTGGTCCATTTTATATCTTAGGTATTTGTCGGGCTTTACAATTGGCTGTAAACCTGATTATTGCATATTGCTTTTGATTTGATTAAACTTTGTCCTTTGGCTCTTATCCCAAGGGTCACAGCATATAGAAATCAAAAGCTTCAGGTAAGTGCTGCTAGCAGAGGGCCAAACTAGACATGACGGTATTCTCGTGGCCATTGCCTGATTTTGTTCAGGCCTGCAGCATGGTATGCCAAGGGGCTGTTGTTCCTCCCTCCCTCCCTCCCCCTGAAGCTTGTTTGGAACTTGAAAAGGCACTGGGCAGGAGGGGGAGAACAAGAGCACCATGCTACTGGCCTGATCAGGATTGGGCTTTCTTGGTGTCTTAAAATCTCTTTAAAATGGTGGCAACATCTCTGGGGCAACCACAAGGACACCATCATGTCTAGTTTGGCCATTGATATGCTAGTGGGGAGTAGCCAGCAAGATAGTAGAGCCCTTCAAAATAAAGGCAAACAGCCACCTTCTCAACGTAGATGCCCCTGCCCACTGGGCCTAGAACTTTCCATCATGTAGGATGGAAGAGGCTGACAATGCTAAAAAGTGCAAGCTCTGTCCTTTGCTTGCAGGCTCTACTTAGAAGGCAAGAAATTAAAGTAGAACATCTGACTGGTAATCTGCCTTAAATCTCAGTGAGAAAGGCAGACTATAAATGTCATGAATGAATGAATGAATGAATGAATGAATGAATGAATGAATGAATGAATGAATGAATGAATGAATGAATGAATGAATGAATGAATTTATTTTTTGGATCAACTCTGGCAGAAACCATGCTTTTGCTTAGGTGAAGAAATAAACATGGATCAAAGACTTGCAAATCTTCACTTCTTGGGCAGGAGGGAGGGGAGGGCATTCTTTAATATTACCAAATTTTGTGATGTTTTTAGTTCGTCATAAAGATCCAAGTGACTTTTACAGTTTCTTCATACTGGGAACAAAACTGTGGTTATCTTTTTCCTTGACCATACTAACTAAACACCGTGGGATTAAAACTGCTTCTATATCAACAGTGAATAACTGGCATATAAATCCCATAAAAGAAGCAGATGGAAAGTGGTGTCGAGTTGTAGCTGACTTATGGAGACTCTGTAGAAGTTTCAAGGCACAAGGAAGTTTGCCATTGCCTGCCTTTGCATAGCTACTTTAGATTTCCTTGATGGTCTCCCATCCAAGTACTAACCAGGGCCAACCCTGCTTAGCTTCCAAGATCTGATGAGATTGGGCTATAAAAACATACACATGTATACATCCATAATTTTGAGATGAAGCTCACAGCTAACACAATCTGGATATATATCTGGCTGCATATATATAATCTGGAAATAGGTAGAGCCTGGAGTTCTCCCAGAATTACAGCAGATCTGCTTTTAGAAGTCAGACCCCTCCTCATACTAAAAGGCCAGTTTATGGATATGGAATCTCATAACCCCCTTGCCAGAAGTCCCAGACACTACCCCAGGCAGAGTGGATGCTAGCCGGCCTGGAGACTGGAAAGTTAAAGAATGACTGACAGAATGGCCCCCTGATTGAATGGTCCCCATGCCTAGGAGAGAAGCAGAGATAAATAGACTTCCTGAGAGACACCTCGTCACCTAATCTCATCAATGCCTTTCCTCTCCCACTTACCTAATCAAGCTATTCCCTGATAGCCTTCCTGTCCAATGTTTACCAGTGATCAAGCTATATTTTTACCTATAGTCCGCCCCAAGGTGGTCATATCACACCTTTCCCAATTTATTGTCCTACCTCAAGGCAAGCCATTAAGGTACTGTTTCTGAAAGCAAGATGTCAGGTTTGCTCCAGGGCACTTTTTGCCCCATAACTAAGCTGTCCAGCCCCATGCTTAGTGTGTGTGTGTCTTAGTACCTACTCAAGTACCCCCACTCTATTGGGCTCCTTCTTTCCGTGAAACGCTGGTTATTTTGTTGCTCCTCCATGGACCTCCTTCCCTCCAAGACTGGTAAATGTCACCCTTTCCCCGAAACTGCTTCCCCATTTCCTCAGTTTTCTTAGTTAGCTCTGTGTGTATGCTGTGTGTTATTTTCTGTGTGTGTTTCCCTTTTATTTCTCTGTTAATTAAAAAAACTTTTCCTTTAAAACATCTCCCTGTTCATTTGAGAGTTCTCTAAGGGAACAATCCTGGTATACATTGGTGGAGATCCAATTACCCCCTCTCACTGCATCTCCTTGAATGCCAATTCTCCCAACTCACAAGGAGATTCCCCATTTAGGTAATACTACATGGCTCAATTTGGGTAACTCAGACTACATGGATCAATTGCCTGGAGGAAATGGCAGCTTTGGAGGGAGAAATCTATAACATCATATCCCTGCTGAGCTCCCTTTCCTCCCCAAATCTACCTTCCTCAGGCTCCACCCCCAGATCTTCAGGAATTTCCCAATCTGAATTTAACAACTCTAGATGTAACACAGAAAGAAACCTTTTGAGACCTCTGCCAAGTCTGTATTTTGCTGTAGTACAGTAACACAATGACAACACTTGGCAAAGGATATAAAAATAAAGTGTCTTTTGATATTTACAGTGCAATCCTACGCAGAGTTACCTGAGTCAACTCCAAACTCATTGATATGCTTTCCATCTCACTGGACGTTTTCTGGCCTTTTTCATGAGCAGGCACCATGTACTTCTAACATTTGTCAAGATACAATGAACATTGCATACCCCACTGCCCCCTCCAACTTGTATTCTAGGGGTTGTTGCTCTTAAGCCAATTGTTCAGAGACAAATACGACTTGAGGTTGCAAGGGGTGCTGTGGCTTTTTTTTTAAAAAAGAGGTGCTTTTCAAAGGGGGAAAAATATATATGTACACACAAATCCATCTGAGATTGGTATTTGAACCCTAAGGAGGATCATATTTATATTGTATTCAGCAAATGTTCCATTACAGAATCCAGATCAATTGCTTCTTTACTCCCTTGGGCTCCCAGCAAACAAAACCTACCACATATGTCCACCATTACTCTTTATTATCCAAGAAAAGAAGCACAAGTGGGGGAGGGATAGCAAAAAGACAAGACAGAGCTAGGGCACTGGAGTGTGGCTTCATATCTTAAGGTGTTTGTTATGCAAGATGTATTGAGTTTTCTTTTGCATTCTTGAGGAACATAATGTATTCTGCTAAAAACCGATTGCCTGAGTTTTCCAAATCTTTTAAGGCAGTTAGTTGAAGCACTTGCAAAGTTTGTGAGCATATTGCTTTTGACAGGGAGAAGAGCATTAATTACCCTATCTACATTTTAAAAAATGAGCTTTATGACACATGTGCTTTTCCCGGTGTACATATTCCAGCAATTGGTGTAATTACTTTGTAATTTCAAAAGACGTATGTGTGATGCTTAATTCAATTTAGCAGGATGCTGTGATGGTTTTTCACATATCATAAACTTTGATGCATTAGATTGTAACACCATAATAAACTGCTGACTCCTCTAACTGTACTGGTGGTGCTCTTGAAGTTTGGCACTTGCTATAAGATGATTGCTTTTTAACACAAAGTAAAATAACTACCCTTACTGCTCGGTCTTGAATGGAAATGATGCCAATAGCTGTGTAGGCATTGCTTATAATCTGAGTTGAATCCAGCCAGGTTTTCCACTGGTGGAAAAGGGAGAGGGTCCCCCTTGACCATCCAAAAGTTTATGTTAGTGATCATAGGACCTGCATGGACAAACACCCATGTAGGAGAGGGGTGAGACTTAGTGAAAAAGCTGTCTAGATCCAATCCCATGAAAGTGTTGATAGGAGTGTATTTTCTCACCCCCTTATTTCTTTGGTGTCTTCTGCTTGGACATCCAGGATATGTGGTAGCGTTCCAGTCTTCCTCCTGTTCCGCTTGTTGTTTATCAGTTTCGACAAGTGGGGACTGCGTAATCACTTTCCTGTAATTCAGCACTGATTTCCTGAAGGTATAAATGCACAGGCCACTTAAACCATTAGAACTCACAGATGCCTTCATTGATTTGAGGTTCGCTGACCTCTAAGCAATGTGAGTGCTTCCCCCCCCCCCCCCCTTTAACATGTAGAACATTTTATGTGCATTTTTTTTTTGGCGTTCACAGCTTGTGACACATGGAAAGATGACAGCTCGGTGGGAGAAACAATTTGTATAGAAATGCAAAATCTTGCAGCAAGTTCTAGGACTGAACTAACACAAAGCATGAATTTCACATACACTACACTGTTACGTCACATGCAATAGGAAATGGGTGACAGAAGAAAGAACATGTTATTTTTTAATTTAAATATACTATACTAGCAACAAAGCCTGTTGTGGGAAAAATACAATGGGCTCTAGAAAGGGGAGGGTGGGCAGGTAGGCATTCGCTCCTCCTCCATCACTAATTCCAGCTGGTGAAGGAGGGGGGTGGGCATTGCCATCTGTTCCACACCTGATCTTGGCCATGTGAAGGGGTGGTGGGCTTTGCTACCTGCTCCATGCATGGGTAAAGGGGGGGCATTGCCTCCTGTTCTGCGGCTGACTACAGCTGGGTGAATAGGGGCAGGCATTGCCACCTGCTCCGAGCCTGACCCCAGCTGGGTGAAGGGTGGTGGTGGTGGTGATTGCCACCTGCTCTCCACTGGGTGAAGGGAGGAACACACACTGCCTCCTGCTCTGCGCCTGATCCTGACAGGCGAAAGTGGGTGGTGGACTTTACTACCTGCTCTGCTCCTGATCCCACCTGGGTGAAGGGGGTATGGGCATTGCCATCTGCTCTGCTCCTGATTCCGGCAAGTTGAAAGGAGGCAGAGATTGCTGCCTCCTTGGTGCTTGATTCCGACAGGTGAAGATAGGGTGTGCATTGCAGTCTGATCAGTGCCTTATTCCAGTAGGTTGAAGGGGGCAGGAATTGCCACCTGCTCCACTTCTTGTCCCAGCTGGGTGAATGGAAGAAGGAAATTGTCTCCTGCTTTGTGCCTGATCCCACCCAGGTAAAGGAGCTGTGAGGGCATTGGCACCTGCTCTGCTCCACTCCTGGTCCCAGCTGGGTGAAGGGGGTAGGCATTGTAGGTCAGTCTTCTCCTGATTCCAGCAGGTTGAAGGAGGGGGCAGGTATTGCTGCTTGATTGGCTCCTGACTCCAGCAGGGTGAAGACATGGTGGGCATTGCCACCTGCTCAGTGGCTTATTCCAGTAAGTTGAAGAGGGAGGGCATTGCCACCTGCTCTGCTCCTCCCAGCTGGGTGAAAGGAAGAAGGACATTGCCTCCTGCTCTGCACCTGATCCCAGCCAGGTGAAGGCACAAGGTGGGCATTGCCACTTGCTCCACTCCTGATCCCAAATTGGTGATGGTGGGAGGTGGTCATTGCCACCTGCTACATCACTAACACCAGCTGGTTTAGGGCAGGGAGGGCATTGTCACCTGCTCCACTCCTGATCCCAGTCGAGTGAAGGAGGGTGGGGATTGCCATCTGATCTGCTCCTGATCCCAGCTGGGTTAAGGTGGGCAGTGGGCATTGACATCTACTCCACTTCTAATACCAGCTGAGTTAAGGCAGGGGGCAGGCATTGCCAGTTGCTCTACTCCTGATCCCAGCTGGCTGAAGGGGAATGGGCATTGCCACCTGCTCCACTCCTAATACCAGCTGGGTTAAGGCAGGGGGTGGGCATTGCCAACTACTCCACTCTAATACCAGCTGGGTTAAGATGGGGTGTGTGTATTGCCATCTGCTCCACTCCTATTACCAGCTGGGTTAAGGCAGGGGATGGGCATTGCCACTTGCTCCACTCCTAATACCAGCTGGGTTAAAGTGCAGGGAGGGCATTGCCACCTGCTCTGCTCCTGATCCCTGCCTGGGCTTTCCACCACAGTGTTTTCTGGAATGATATGGTGAGGGGGCGGGCATTACCAACTGCTCCGCTTCTGATCTGAACTAATTCAAAGGGGGATGGGCATTGACACCTGCTCCACTGTTGATACTGGTTAGGCTTTGCCACCTGCTACGCTCGTAATACCAGCTGGGTTTAGGCAGGGAGAGGGCATTGCCACCTTCTCTGCTCCTAATACCAACTGGTTTTAAGGCAGAGGGTGGGTATTGCCACCTGCTCTGCTCCTAATACCAGCGGTGTTAAGGTGGGGGTTGGCATTGCCACCTGCTCCGCACCTAATACCAGCCGGGTTAAAGTGCGGGGAGGGCATTGCCACCTGCTCTGCTCCTGATCCCTGCCTGGGCTTTCCACCACAGTGTTTTCTGGAATGATATGGTGAGTTACCTGGGCTTTCCTCTGTGGCGGTGCCCTTTGGTGGTGCAGCAGGGTATAAAGTGAGTTGTCTGAAACACGCTTACTCAATTATAAAGTAGGATTACAGGAGGCACGTGGTGGAGGTGCCCTGACTTGGATAGCCCAGGCAAACCCAATCGCATCACATCTTGGAAGCTAAGCAGAGTTGACCTTGGTTAGCAATTGGATGGGCGACCTGCAAAGACAAGAGTTGCTATGCAGAGCCAGGCAATGGCAAACCATTGCTTTAGTCTCTTGTCTGGAAAACTGCGAGTAATGATCACCCTAAGTTGCCTACAACTTGATGGCACTTCTCTCCACTATGGTGGCAGCAGGGACATTTATGCCTCTATTAAGGAAGGAGCTCAGCAAACCAGTAGTACATACCTTCACAATCACCTTAGAGACCAACTATATTTTTAGTGTTTAAGTGTTCGAGAGTCAACGTTAACTTCTTCAGAGAAATCCTGATTTTCCACTGCAGACCATCATGGCCATCTACCTGAAACTACTACAGAATAGAATTGCCACCTCACCCACAGGCAATCCTTTGAAAAATGGAGTCCCACTATGATGTTACTCTTTTAACTTTTCAAGATGCAAGTGCGATAGGGTTTTTAAAGACAAATCTTCCCCAAAGAGTGACTAATAAGCGCTGTTCAGTTGTTACATTTAACTGCAGTTGCAGGATAAACACACTACACATGATCCTTCCAATACATCATATATGTGACCACAGTTTCTTCTGAAAGGGGCAGGGCTCATTTTGAGGGGGAATGCTCAGGAACACAGTTCTGGCAGTTCCTCAAAGAGGTCACATGAGAGGTGGCTCCGCCCACCTGACTCTCAGCCATTTTGGGCCTGTTTTGGTCTGGATGGGGGCCGAAACAGCCCAGATCGAGCCTCTGACAGGTGGTGGATCACTCTCCTGCTCAGCAGTGGCCTGATCCTGACCATTTTGGGTCCCTTTTCGGCCATTTTCAGCCCCTTTTTGCCATTTTGGGACCAATTTCAGCCCTGTATGGCCAGGAGTGGGTCCAAAACAGCCAGGATAGGTGATGTCAGGGGGTGTGGCATATGCAAATCAGTTATGCTAATGACAAACTTCTGGTGTTGTCAAGGGGCGTGGCATATGCTAATGAGTTATGATAATGAGTCCCTCCAGCTCTTTTTCTACGAAAAGACCCCTGGAAAGTGGCAACACATATGTTCCGGTTTTTTGAACACATGTACCAGATGCTGGATTAATCTGGAGTTTGGTGAGAGTGCACTAAGGTGGAAAATTGATTGCTGTTTTCAGGAGCCAATTTGTTGTAGTGGTTAAGAGTGGCAGGACTCTAATCTACAGAACTGGGTTTGATTCTTCACCATTTCACTTGAAGATAGCTGGGTGACTTTTGGTCAATCACAACTTCTCAGAGTTCTCTCAGCCCTACCCACCTTACAGGGAGAGGATAATAATAGCACACTTTGTAAGCCACTCTGTTAAGTTGTCCTGAAGGGCTGTATATAAATTGAACATTGTTGTTATGTTATTAAATGCCAATTGCATGTATCAAGATCATAAGTAGTATGTTCATTCTGTACACATGGCAACAGCACTCAGAATGTAACATGTGAAAAGGGCTATACAGTATCAAAGATCTTCTGTATATCGGTTTTTAAAAATCAAATGTGGAGGATGTAGAGTTCTAGAAGTTTTCTTTTTTATTATGATGAGTAAGGAAACAAAAGATAAGGCAGAATTGAAATAGGATGATTGTTCAGCAGGTAATAATTTTGATTTTCTATCTCTTATGTCAGCCTTGATTTCCATGCATCCATCACCATCTAAACCAAATAACATTGTGTGCACATGTATGAATAGAACTGTTTCTAGGTCAGCTGTATAATATGATTTATTTCTGTAGGAGGAAAAAAATATGAACTTAGCGGAATGAAAAAAGGTCCTTCTAGCTTACTTCCTCTCAGTGCAGTAATGTATGATTTTGTCCTGAATTTTAATAACTTCCTTCCAACATCATTGGGGTTCAGCAACAACGCACTTGGGTTTTAATATTATGCACCATAACTTGTCTCAGATTTCTGGGAACCGCATGGTTAAATCCCAATTCTCTTGGTAAAAATAATTCAAAATTAAAGCACGTTTCATGTATGAATGGCCTTGAAAAATCAAACTGCAAGTGGTATTAATCTTAGATGTCAGCTCCGTTCAACCTTAAGAAAGAGACTACCTGAAAAGGGGGTGGTGGCGGTGGAGCACTGAGACGGTGAGAAAAAGACAGCACTATGGAGTTGGCTCTGAACTTGAAGTGGTGGTATTGAATTGTTGATTTGATGCTGGGCTTTATTAAATTGCGAGATCCTCTTCCCTTATGCATCTAGCCTCTACACAAATAGAGAAGAATAAAGCTAATGAACAGAATGCCATAGAGAAATGGGAAGGATGCACTTTTAAATGAATCAGTCAAAATATTAAAATGGCTTTCTCATTTTTGGAACACTTTTTGAGTGAATGCACACCGTAATCTGTAATGATTTAAAGCCAGATCTTGAAATGAGATGCCACCACCAACTTTTTAAATTCTTGATTGGATGAAACCGTGCTAAGATAAACGATAAGAGGAAAGTTTCCTACTTTTCATCAGCAAGAAAAATTAACTGACCCATCAGGTCTGTAAGAAGCTGTGGCCCATCAAGCTGAATATGGTTTAGCAGCCCCACCAAAGTTCTGAGAAAATTCAGGGCTGCACTAGCAGTGGGAATACTTCTGAAAGTTTCTTCAGATTTTGGAGTTCCAAATTATCTGCCCTTCTTTCTGAACTGAAAATGTACTGCTACCAGAATCCAAGAAAAATTATTAGTAACTAGAAACAAATCCCGATGTGAGAAAAATTAAATGGGCTTTAGAAAGGGAAGAGTGGGCAGGAAGGAATTCCCTCCTCCTCCGTCACTGATCCCATCCGGAGAAGGAGTGGGGTGGGCATTGCCACCTGCTCCACACCTGATCTCAGCAACATGAAGGGGTGGTGGGCTTTGCTACCTGATGAAAGTCTGGTACATGCCAGGTAAAGGGGGGAAGGCATTGCCACCTGCTCCACTCCTGATCCCATCCAGGTGAAGCGGAAAGAGGTATTGCCTTCTGCTCTGCACCTGATTATGGCTCGGTGAAGGGGGTGGGCATTGCCACCTGTTCCTTGCTAGGTGAAGGGAGGAACGAGCACTACCTTCTGCTCCTCACCTGATTCTGACAGGTGAAGGGGGCAGTGGGCTTTACTACATGCTCTGCTCCTGATCCCAACTGAGTGAAGGGGGTGCAGGCATTGCCGCCTTTTCTGCTCCTGATTCGGGCAGGTTGAAGGGGGGCAGAGATTGCTGCCTGCTTGACTCCTGTTTCCAACAGGGTGAAGATGGGGTGGGCATTGCCTCCTGCTCATGCCTTATTCCAGTAGGTTGAAGGAGGTGGTCATTACCACCTGCTCCACTCCTGATTCTAGCTCACTGAAGGGAGGCGGGCATTGCCACCTACTCTGCTCCTAATACTACCTGGGTTAAGGTGGAGGTGGGCAATGCCACCTCCTCCACTCCTAATACAAACTGGGTTAAGGTGGGGGTGAGCATTGCCACCTGTTACGCTCCTAATATCTGCTGTGTTAAGGTGGGGGATGGGCACTGCCATCTGCTCCAATCCTAATACCAGCTGGCTGAAGGGGGCAGGTATTGCCACCTGCTCTGCTCCTAATACCAGCTGTGTTAAGGTGGGGGTGGGCATTGCCACCTGCTCCGCACCTAATACCAGCTGGGTTAAGGCACGGGAAGGGCATTGCCACCTGCTCCGCTCCTGTTCCCTGCCTGGGTTTCCCACCATGGCATGTTTTCTGGAGCAATATGTTGAGTTACCTGGGCTTTCTTCTGCAGCAGCGCCCTCTGGTGGTGCACCAGTGTAGTAAGTGAGACGTCTGAAACACGCTTACTCAATTATATAGTAAGATGACAACTGCTACCCACTGCCACCACCCTGTGGTTTTCTTCATTAGTCACTTGTCACAATCAGGAAACATGTTGTTAAGCAAACTGTTAAGATGCATCTAACGGAATTCAGGATTGCTTGTAGCATCCTCCATCACCAATGTTTTAAAAGGTGGGGAATTTGAGATTTCTGTGCTGTGATTTATTGCATAGATACCTTTGTGTGACTTTGGTGTCTACCCATGAACTTAACTAAACATTCAAATCAGTTTTTTTTTTAAAATAATTGATTCATGAATAGATGCTGATTGGGGTGGATTCCGTGGAAGATTTTTGCTTGCTTTAGATCTCTTGTGCAAGCAGAAATGCAAGAAAAAGACCACACTAACAGTGCAATCCTAAGCAGAGTTATTCCAGTCTAAGCACATCAAAATTAGTGAGCTTAGACAGGAGTAAGTCTGCTTAGGATTGCACTAAGTCACACTTGCGCAAAATCTTATGCAACCACTTCCGGGCCCCTACAATAGATAGGTAGGAAAGCGCTAGGCGTTGCACAAGATATTACCTAAGTGGAATTGTTCTAGGTTCATTTATGCTTCTTCAGGTGCATTGCTAGATCTAAACCATTGGGTTGGATCAAGGCTAAGTTGGCAATTTCCACCAATTCTGTCTTCCCACTGCAGATCATTCTCATGTCATTCCCAAGAGTCCTCTATACCCCAGGAACGTTATTTCAGGGAGAACAGTGGGAAGGGAGAGGCAAGAAATTTCCATGTGCTGCTGGAAAATTTAGTCATGATCCAAAGCATTGTACCCAGTGTATCCATTTAAAGGATACATCCAACTGTGCAGGAATAAAGAAGGAACAAAGTGCAAGTAATTTCATGCTTTGCAAGCAGGTTAATTTAATGACCCAACCATGACTTCAGGGATACATGCCTCTCCTTTGGTAAATAAGATGATCTAGTTCCCAGGCTGAGCAAAAAACAGCCACCACTAGCTCCAACGTATTTGTTAATTATTTATCCAGGGATGGCTTGGACCTAAACACAAGTGCCTATTGCACAGATACAAAGCTGTTTGACATGGTGCTATACACAAGAGAAACTTCAGCATAAAACGTCAAGATGATCTGACCAGGAGCTCACTTCACATATGAACGAAGGAGTTTGTTCAAGACAAATATAGCTGGCAATTGTATTCCTGTTAAAAATCTCAGCATGTCTCTCTGCAACACAGGATTATCCACTTGAACTTGGGAAATTCTTGGAGATTTGAAGGTGGGGAGGATGGGGAGGGGAGGAAATTCATTAGGGATGTGATACCATAGAGTCTGCCTTCCGAAGCTATCATTTTCTCCAAGGGCACCTATCTCACCTTTAAAGCCCTTAGCGAACTGGGACCAGCATACCTGTGGGACCATCTCCCACCTGTATTCCTTGGAGGCTGCTCCACTCAGCAGACAAACATCTACTAGTAGTCCCTGGCCCCAAGGAAGTCTGTGTTGCCTTGACCAGGTCTAGGGCCTTTTCAGCCTTGGGAGCAGCCTGGTGGAACTCTCTATCTGTGACAACTCAGGTCCAGCAGGATTTACTATAATTCCACCGGTTCTGCAAGATGAAGATGTTTTGCCAGGCCTTTGGTGGTTGAGGGAAACGGGCCCCCAACTCAGCCTCCTACCGGGGGGCAGAGGAATGTCCCCTTCATTGTTGTTGTTGTTGTTCTCATCTAATGATTGCCAGTGACCCTTATGAGCCCAAAATGACTGTGCAATGTGTGCTGCTAAGGATGAATCTGTAAATTTTATCTGCTTTTTATGCTACCAGTTTTATCTGCTTTATTTGATGTTTTTTAAACTGATGTGATCTGCTCAGAGCCTGCTAGAAGGGAGAGCGGGCTATAAATTTAATAGACAAACAAAAAATCATAAGAGAGAGAGAGAAAAAAAAGAGAAAAAAGCAAGTGTTTTGCACAACCCTTTGGAAACAAAGTAGCAGAGAAGCTGGGAAGCTGGGAGGGGATGAAGCAGCAGCTTCCCTGCCACTATGTTTCCAAAGGACTGTGCTAAACGCTTAGTTCCCCCCCCTCTTTTTCAATGCTTAAACATGCCTGGGAGGGAGGAGAAAGGAGCCATTTAATCCTTTCCTGGCTTATCAAGCCAGGAGGAATGTGCAGAAACATTACAATGTTGCAATGTCACTATGTTACAACATTATAACCCTTTCTTGCTTTTTGGGGGGAAAAAAAGTGTGGGTGTACATACCCCAAAGGTGGAAGGGGAAAAACAGCCGTTTAAACCTTTCCTGGTTTTTAAAGGCAGCAGGGAATAAGCAAACTCCTGCAAACATGGGAAGCAGAACAAATAAGTTGCAGTGCAAAAGGACCTCAGCTGATGGGAGGGGGTGCCCCTCCTCTCAGCAGAAAAAAGGGCAGGCCATTTGAAAGCAGCAACACTTTTCTTGCAGGCACGAAAAGTGTTGCTGCTTTCAAACTCCTCCTATCAGTTGCATCCAGGTGAACACCTCTACTGCAGAAAGCCCATCTCCAGTTGCCTATGAAATTGATTGATGGTGCCAGGCTGTCTGCAGTGATGAAATGAAAAATGAACAGGCCTAAAGTTCATCGTAGTTTGTCAGAAATGGGCTCTGACAAACCATCAGTTCGTGAACCACGAACCAGCCCACTTCATGACGAACTTTGGTTCAGATTTCGGTTCGTGCCCATCTCTACTTTCAATATGGGTACTTCATTCACATGCATCACAAGGCTCTAATATTCTGGGTGAAATCATTATGAATACATTTTTATCAATATTACTGTTAATATTTCATGAATTGTTTTATCATTATCTCTACACCATTGTAGGGATTGAAACAAAGCGGAACCAGTTGTGTTGTAGATTCTCTTTGAGGATAAAGGCCCTCCATAATCCTCAATCTATCACCCTGAAAGCATCCTGTCAATTATGTAATGCAGCCTGCCAGATTCTTGACTCCCATCCCCCTATTGCTTAGGTTTGGGATCAAGGGGGGGGGGGGAAATGTATTCAGCCTCTGGGGAACCAACTCATGTAGCTGGTGGAGAACATTTAGCTTGTTCCATCACAAGTAGCACAAGCCTGACTCTTAACTCTCATGCCATTAGTCAACCTTGAGGGAGAAACAAAATTTACATAATTTATGTAGATGGTTCATAGATCATGCAAATCAATTCAAGTCTTCAGGGGAGAGAACACAGCTCCCTCCCACTTTCCCTTACAAACAACATGTTGTTTTGGCTGTGCATTGTTCAATTACATTGTAGATAACTTGGGATGTCTTGTTTCCCCTCTGATTTTACACGACCAGGTTGTCCACAAAAACCCAGGCATTATCCAAGATGGGTATTAGCAGATGAATAAATAAACATCCCAAAGCGGCATCCCTTCTACCACTGTTTTTTGCAGCGCTTGTTAGCCTTCCATTTAATGATTTTTTTAGCTATCTTTAATTTTTTAAAAAAATAATAATAATCTGTACTGGGGATTGGAAAAGCAAAGCAGACTTTCTGTAAAACTACCGTAGCCAGAAGGCTTGTATTTATCTGCTATACTGGGGGCAGGAAAAGTTTCTACATACAACACGGAATCACAGCTGGAATTTAAAGAAATGGCAATCATTTAAATGTGTCCCCCCCACCCCAGTCTCCTTTGCAAAGCATTTTAAAGATAGCTGGAGGGCAAACAAGGTTGCTTGTCAATTTATAGCCAGGCTTATACCTGAAAAGGCCCCCCTGGGAGTGTTTTAAGCCTCAAACTAATGCCCATTTCTTTTACGCTACATTAGGGCTTTTGAGACCAAGGACCTCTGGATACATTAGCTTTGCCTGAGACTCATTAGCACAGTAAGGTGGAAGGTAGTGCGGGACCACTGAAACGGATTCAGTTGGGGCTAAACAGAGTGAAAGCATGTCTACACTTTACCAGTTTTTCAGTGTGATTTGCAAATATGGCAAAGTTCAAATTTGGATGCGCCTCGGTAAATGTGTAAGTAAAAACAAAACCCAATCCACACCATATCTTTTATCAGGTTATACTCGATCCTGTGTTACTGCTAGAAAAGCAAATTTAGGGTACACAGACTTCACTACTATTCCTGTAAACAGTAGGAGGTCATAGACTTCACAGCTATTGCTTTAAGTATGATCCTACTGGGTTGTTCCTATGTTGTTTAACATACCAGTCATGGAATTCACCTATACTGTGTTCCAACATTGTTACATCTATCTTTTCTTTCTCTCTTTTTTTTTCTTTAAATCTTGCAAAATTGCATGTATATACCCATTATGTGTATAACAACAACAACACTAGCAACAGCAACATTTGATTTATATACCACTGTTCAGGACAACTTAGCACTCACTGAGGGCCAAGCTACAAGTGACGAATGACACTTGAACAGCAAGTGCATTGAGTGGAGCGCAAGTGAACAGGGAGAAATACACTTGCCGTTCAAGTGTCATTCGTCACTTGTAGCTTCGCCCTCAGAGTGGTTTACAAAATATTTTATTATTATCCCCACAACAATCATCCTGTGAGGTGGGTGGGGCTGAGAGAGCTCTGGAAGAGCTGTGACTAACCCAAGTTACCCAGCTGGCTTCAAGCAGAGGAGTGAGAATCAAACCTGGTTATCCAAATTAGAGTCCTGCTGCTCTTAATCAGTACACCAAGTGGCTCTCACAGCAAACTGAAATGTCTTTGATATTGGATATACTGACTCACACTGTGTAATCCGCCTAGAGTCTCAGTGAGAAAGGTGGACTATAAATGACATAAGTAAATAAATAAATAAATACAATGAATAAATCAGGCTGGCTTAGAGAGTACAATTCATTACCCCTTGCCCAGAAGAGATGCATATATCCTGAAGCTAGCACTATTTGACGCAGCATGACCAGACTTTATCACCTCCTCCTAATGATTTTTTCTTTCTTTTAAAAAACTTCTTAAAGGTTATTTTTGGTAACATCCAGCCTAATAAAGAATTCTGATGAACTCAAAAGCTCGCACGCTGTTATAGATCATCTGTATATTGGTTAAGTATTTGGATTGTGAATCAGCACTCTGCTGGTTCGAATCCCACTATTACCACAAGTTCTGCAGGTGGCCTTAAGTAAGCCTCTCAGCTCAGGTCTTCAGCATATTGTTGGGATAATGATAACTCTGGCTTTGTTCACCAGTCTGAGTGGACACTAATCTGTCTAGAAGAGCAGTACATAAATGTTGTTGTTGTTGTTGTTACATAGATTGTGTTCTCCTGTTTGAATTTTACTTAGTGACCCATATAGTGGCTAACAATACAACTTCTTTCAATGTGTAAGTCACCTGCAATGCTATCCTAGGCAGTTACACCTTTCTTAAATCCACTGAAGTCAATGGTCTTAGAATGGTATAATTCTGCTTAGGATGGCCTGCACTCTCAATGTCTAGCTGAATCCAGAACAAAATTGTGATCTTGACCAGACATGCACATTTTATTCTGCTTGTCCAAAAATCATGTTTGATTTTACAGCCCCAAATTGCTTACAGGGCATAGGGTTGCCAGCGTCCAGGTGGTAGTGAAGATCTCCTGGTATTACAACTGATCTCTAGGACACAGATATCAGTTCTCCTGGAGAAAATGGCAGCTTTGGAGGGTGTAGTCTAGAGTATTATACCCTCCTAAGGCCCCAAACTCCACGCTCCCCAGGCTCCACTCCCGAAATGAAACCAAATTTAGAAATCGTCCTAATTAAACCACAAATACATATGGTTGTTGTGGGTTTTCCGGGCTGTATTGCCGTGGTCTTGGCATTGTAGTTCCTGACGTTTCGCCAGCAGCTGTGGCTGGCATCTTCAGAGGTGTAGCACCAAAAGACAGAGATCTCTCAGTTCCACACTGTTCCACACTGTTCCACACTGTGACACTGAGAGATCTCTGTCTTTTGGTGCTACACCTCTGAAGATGCCAGCCACAGCTGCTGGCAAAACGTCAGGAACTACAATGCCAAGACCACGGCAATACAGCCCGGAAAACCCACAACAACCATCGTTCTCCGGCCGTGAAAGCCTTCGACAATACACAAATACATACTTGGGAGACAATGAGAGCTTTGAATGTTGGGAATTCTCTCATCTCTAGTCTTTTTTTTAAATGTTGGTGTTTTATTGGAAGAGTCTTAAGAACAGTCATATCTAGAATAACATTAAAAGTACCAAAAGGAGAACTTGGAATATAAGATTTAAAACACTATATTAAAAAAAAAGACCTCACTGAATTCTCCTGGATTTAAAAACCAAACTAGACACACTGTGAAAAAAGCAGCAGCCTGCAGCTGTGAAAGGCAGTGTAAAAAAAAAATTGTTGTTGTTTTGCATTTGAATTGTTATGAAGTCTGATTAATCAGCCAATTTGGACTCTTTCGATTGACAGTTCTGAGGTGAAGAAAGCTGGTCTGGACTTTGGTCCTATGCAGGGGTCATTTCATAGAAAAAGAGCTGGAGGAACTCATTAGCATAACTCATTAGCATAGCTCATTAGCATATGCCACTTCCCTTGACAGCACTGGAAGTTTCTCATTAGCATAACTGATTTGCATATGCCACACCTTCTGACATCACCTATCCTGGCTGTTTTGGACCCAATCCTGGCCATTCAGGGCCAAAATTGGGCCCAAAATGGCAAAAAGGGGCTAAAAATGGCTGAAAAGGGGCCCAAAATGGCTAGGATTGGGCCGCTGCTGAATGGGAGAGTGATTTAACACCCATCAGAGGCCCAATCAGGGCTGTTTTGGCCCCAGTCCAGGCCGAAACGGGCCCAAAATGGCTGAGAGTCAGGTGGGTGGAGTCACCTGTCATGTGACCTCTTTGGGGAACTGCCGGAACTGCATTCCTGTGCATTCCCCCTCAAAATAAGCCCTAGTCCTATCCAGTGGCACTCTCTCATCAGATGTAGTGAAACATTTGTCATTTAAAAAAAATAGAAACACAGGGCTTTCATTAAAAGGTGCTTGTATCTAAAACTTCTGAGGAACGTTTACACACAAGTTCCTTTTCTGGCTTCTTTAGCATGGGTCTTAGGAAAAGTAGCATATGGGGCTCTGGCTCATGGATCATGTAGTGAACTCAGGGATGAGACTGAGACTCATCCTTTCTGATTCAGACATGAGATGGGTCTTGGGAACCAGTTTCACAATGTCTTTTGGCAGCATTATATGTCAGTACTCGAACTCCTCATCATCGTACTTGTCTGCATAGTATATCTGTTTCTGTGACATGATGGTGGCATGGCTGCCCCCTCAGCAATTCTCCTCGCAGGCCTTGTGAGAGCAACACATCTCTAGTCTTAACTAATTGATTAGTGTAATTGCTTTGGCTCACTCATGCCCCTTTTAACTGTGGCCTCTTAACCTTTTCTGCCTTCTGTTGCCTAGCAGCCTCTCACTGCCCAAGCGACACATCACATGGCCCACATGAAAAGCAACTCAGCTCTGCCTGTTCCAGACTTTGATCCCCTCCAGTTTGGCCTGTTGAACTTTCAAAGTAGGGCAGCCAAATCTCTTGCTTTGGTGGGGGACTTCCCATCCTGATTCCTGCCACTCCCACTGCTGCTTGGTGGGAGTAAAAAGGGGAAGGGGGAGATCAGCATCATGCAAATGCCACTTATTGGTTTGCCAGACATGATACTGTAGTGTTGGCACAATGGCGTTTGTAACAAATCCTCCACCCTATCTCCAAGGTTTGTCAGTGCTGGTCTGGCAACCCTATTTCCAAGTCATACTGACAGAATAGGAGGAACCATGTGCCAGCTTTCTTCTTCTGTTATTTATCTCCAAGTATCTCCTTAACTCCGTGTTGGAAAATTCCTAGAGATTTGGGAGTGGAGTGTCTGGTTTGGGGAGGGGATGACCTCAGTGGGTTATAATGCCATAAATTCCACACTCCAAACAGTAGCCAAGAGGCATCAAGTCGAGGTTTCAGTATAAAAGCTTTCTTGTGGAGAGTGCCCTCAAGTCACAACTGAATTATGGCGACCCCTGGTGGGGATTCCATGGCAAGACACTAACAGAGGTGGTTTGCCATTGCCTGCCTCTGCAACCCTGGTCTTCGCTGGAGGTCTCCCATCCAATTATTAACAAAGGCGGATCCTGCTTAGCTTCTGATATCTGATGAAATCAGGCTTACCTGGGCTATCTTGGACAGGGCCAAAGATTTCTTAACAATAACAAAACTGTCTCCAAGGTCCAGACAGAATGTGTAAAGACAGCCTTAGCCAGACCATGTTGTTTGGGGGGGTCTAACTTCTCCAAAGTAGCTCAGTTGAACTGCAGTGAAATGGCAGGCAGTTTGCGGAGTCACAGTGCTACAACTCCTGCAAAGTTGCCTCAAAGCACAGCTTGAAATGACAGCAAACTAGAGAGAGCCAGAAAAACAACAACAGCAGAGGGGAGAAATGGCCAGTGGCTCTTCCTTCCCTGTCAAGATAATGTCAAGTCCAGCAACTTTCTTGGTCTGGGAAGGAATGTGAAAAATGGCTTGGGGTAGGATACTTGAACGACCACCTCTATCCATTGCCCAGCCTGTCAGTTAAAGTCTGCCTCAAATGACCTGCTCTTTGTGCCACCACCCTCAGAGGTGAAGTGGGTGGTGAACAGAGGCAGGGCTTTTTCAGTAGTGGCACCTGGCTTCTGGAATATCGAACCCCTTGAGGCTCACCTCATGCCCATGTTACTTTCTTTTAGGCACCAAGCCAAATATTTACCCAGGCTTTTAATTAAGAGTTTGATCTCTTAAAAACAATTTTAGTCTGGGAGCTGAATTGGCAGTCATCTGTTTTTATGGTCATAGATCCAGAGGAGTTAGCCGTGTCAGTCTGTAGTAGCAAAATCAAAAAGAGTCCAGTAGCACCTTTAAGACTAACCAATTTTATTGTAGCATAAGCTTTCGAGAACCACAGTTCTCTTCATCAGATGCATCTGACGAAGAGAACTGTGGTTCTCGAAAGCTTATGCTACAATAAAATCGGTTAGTCTTAAAGGTGCTACTGGACTCTTTTTGATTTTGTTTTTATGGTCTAAGTTTTTATGATGGGCTGGGTTTTTAAATGCAGGATTTTAATTAACAGCTTTTAATTAACATATTTTAGCACTTTTATTTGATATACTGCCCCTAGCAGGCTACCCCCGCAGTGTGAAAAGTATCCCAGCTCTGTCAGCATAGAACTTTTGTCATCTCTAAATGTCTATAAGCTCAAAAGGTGATATAAGTCTTTGACTCATGTAAAGTTCCATACACACTAATGATGCTATTCTATAAAATGGCTATCTAGGGATTAGACCTCGTATTTCAAGGAATAACTTGACAAGAACGCTATGTGATATGCCCATAGCCAGATTTTACCTCTGACACATTTAGACATTTCCCCTCTTCTCTAATATGTATTCAATGTATTTATTAAAAGGAACATGGAAGGCACAGTGAAGCCAAAACAGCATTAGAAATTAACAACAAATATTTCCTTAGACTGTTTAGATAATACAGACATCAGAAAAGAAGAAAAATCCTACTGGATCATGAAGTAGTTGAACATTAAATTTTAAAAAGCCTGCTTCCCATTTCCACATCTCCTACAATATTAATAACTATTACTCTCTTGATATTTTAGTCTACGGTCACTTACCACTTACATCCCACAGAACTAAATCTTTGGGTTAAACGGTGTCCATCGTTCATGTACAAAACCAAGCTACAAGGATATGTCTTTAATTTATGGGTGTTAGCAAGAGTTTTGAGTACATCAAGGAGTAGTGAATTAGAAATATCAGTGGACATTGGTAAAACTATCGAGTGTTGAGGAAAGTTTAGTTGTTCAACTGCGTTGCCGGTGAACAAAGTAGCAACATCAATTTGTGTTCTCAACTGCTAATCTTATTCAGGAAATAGGCTTAAAAGTTAATTTTCTCTCTTTCTGTACTTCCCCTTTAACCATTGGAGGAACTACTGTGAGGTCATAATGTGTTTTCAAACATGAAAGCATCTTGATAAACATTATAGCTTCTGTGGGAGATGGCACTATTCAGTCTGGCTGGGCGGGGGAGGAATCTGCCAGATGTTGGTCATGTTGACCTCACAAGAAGCATCAACACATTCGTGGACAATTCTGAGCAGATGACAATTCCTGTACAGTTTACCAAATTTAATTAAAGCAATGTTTGAAGAAAATTTGAAGGATCCTGCCAGGCAAAACTGTGGAGTTGGGGGGAAGGAGAAGGGTGATGAGAGTTTTTTTAAAAATTTACTTTGTTTATATTTCACCTTTCTCTCTAATGGGGACCCAAAGTGGTTGACATTGTTCTCCTCCATTTTACCCTCACAACAACCCAGTGAAGTAGGTTATGCTGAGAGTTTGTGACTGGCCCAATATGACACAGCAATCTTCTAACTATTACACCACATTGGTTTCTCTAGAAAAGGTAACTTGCAAAATTAACAGCAGCCCGTACATGGGCTTTCTCTGTGGTGGCCCCTACCCTATGGAATGGCTTGCCTGAGGAGGTCAGGAGAACCCCCATGCTCTTGGCTTTCCACAAATAATACATAACCAAATTATTCAAAAAGACTTTTTACTCAGATAAGAGGGTGGTATTGTAGGGAGGGGGTCTCAGATGTTTCACTAAAGAGTTAGGAACCATAGACTTCACCACTATGTTGCCTTACATATTATCTGTTGCATTAAATATGTACTCCTATGTATTACTTGTGCTTCATGTTGTCTAATGTCAGTCCTAGAACTGATTATGTTCTGTTTCAGCAATTCTTCAATCCCATATTGGATCCTTGCTAATACTACGTCTTTGTAAACTTGTATTCATTTACTCTATGACACTGTTTATGGAAATGTCCTTGACATTGTATGGAAATACCTCCCCTTGTCCTTGCTACTGATTGTACCAATATCACACTATGTAATCCACTTTGAGTCTCAGTGAGAAAGGCGGAATATAAATAAATAAATAAATAAATAAATAAAATAAAAGAAAGAAAGAAAGAAAGAAAGAAAGAAAGAAAGAAAGAAAGAAAGAAAGAAAGAAAGAAAGAAAGAAAAAATAAATATTGAGTGTTGCTCAATTTGAGTTCAAATAATCCATAGGAATTTTGCAGAAGTTAAGGAAATATTGATAACGGGCTGGATCCAGTTACAGAAGCGCCTCTTAGGTCCATAGAAGGTGTCTTGCAGTAGAGGAAAACACCAGAAATAATGGAACCGAACTTTGGGAGTCAACCCATGATTTTGAAAGCATACAGGAGGACCAGAGATGAGACTTGTGTGAAACCTATGGAGGAGTTGTAACTAAATGCGTGTATCTTACCACTCCGCTGAGCAGTGTTTGAAGCTATCCTCTTAACCTAAAGAGATTTCCTCCAACTTAGGTGGCTCTTCTTTCAACAGCTCCTTATCCTGGAAATTGTTCCAGTAAGCAAGATACAAGCCAAACTCTACTTCTAGTGGCAACAAAACCAAAACAGAAAAGAGGATACAACTTTCTCATGCTTAAAGTACATGTTAAGCAGCAAAAAATATCTGGTAGGCTCCATTACGTTTTTTCAGCCAGGAACCTCAGTGTGTTTAAGAGAACAATCACCTGGTGGGTTGAGGTGTATGCTTTTAAACTCTATCCTTTCTGCTGCTCTTTCCCTCAAACCCTCTTTCCTTCATCTGTGGAATGGGTCCCCTGCATCAAATGGGGAATAGCAGCAGAAGGAAGGGTTAAGATTGCAGAGGGAAAGTGGTAGCTCATGAGATTGCTAAACACATATTCCACATCCCCCATGGAATTAATATGCGGTTGGATCCTATGGAACATTTCTGCTCACACTAGAAAGTAATCACAAACACTCTTGCATGAAGTTAATTTGGCTCTAACTCATCTTGCATTTCCGCTTGCACAAGACATTGTGCAAAGCAAATTTCAGCACACACACACACACACACACACACACACACACCCACACACACCCATAATGGCCTTGATTCCAAACTGGTCTGTAATAACTGCATCACATGATGGCCTTTTGATTTCTGCACCCATAAATGCAAACTGGAAAAAAAACCAGTATTTGTCTGTACTGTAGCTCTTGCATAAGGTGTTAAACAGATGGAGCTGTATTAAATAAAATTTCTTTCCCACTATTGCATGACAGGATCCAATCCCACCGCACCCCCTCCCCCATACCTCCTCTGCAGTGGAGATATGGTGGCTGAGGTTCCTGTGCTTGAGCTTGTCATTAAATGGGACTTAGTAAAGGGTAAAGACTACATTTCTTGTTATTCACAAGGATTTGCGTCCAAGATCACAGGCAAAGTACAACAGAACAGCATGAGTATATTTTAAAAAGCCCTGCACTTTTATGTTCTTGGACCTTTGTAAAGTATATATTTGATTCATGCCACCATAACCGCCACATCATTTGCTACAAGTAAAATGAATCTCATGAATCAAAGTAATGACTAGGCCCTTAGCTTGATATATTATAAACTACAGTATCTTGAGAAATGAGCACTCTACGTATCATTGTATAAAAAAAAATATATGGGTAGACAGACCGTGCCTATGTAAAACATGCAGATTCTGTTATATAAATTTTGCTTAAAGGCATGGGTTCCCGGTTATGCCTGAGTATAAGAATATCCCTCAAAAAATCAGTGAAGAAAAGTTTAAATGCTGCACATGCTCTTGCCTAACTACCCTGGAGCTTAGAATGACCCTAGCTACACTGCTTATAATAACATAATAATAACATTTGATTTATATACTGCCCTTCAGGACAACTTAATGCCCACTCAGAGTGGTTTACGAAGTATGTTATTATTATCCCCACAACAAAACACCCTGTGAGGTGGGTGGGACTGAGAGAGCTCTGATAAGCTGTGACTGACCCAAGATCACCCAGCTATCTTCAAGTGAAGGAGTGGGGATTGGGGAATCAAACCTGGCTCTCCAGATTAGAGTCCTGCTGCTCTCAACCACTACACCAAACTGGCTCTGTCCACACCCAATTGTTCTAATCCAGTTTGGGGCTGCATATAAATGGAAGGATGCTTCTGTGCCCATTGTCCCTTGCTGTTCACCTCCCCAAGCCATTTTCTGGAACTGTGTGGATGGAGACCTTTCAAAGAAGCCATTATTTGAAGGCTACATTGAACCTGTCTTGCCAGAGTTTCTTAGTGCAATTACTGATTTTGAAGAAAGAGCCACGGTCAGAATCCTGCCTATTCTTCAGCCCACTTTTATAAAAATGTAACTTGAACTGGATTTTTTTAAACCTTTGGATGACAATGAATTACTTCTATTTTAATTCATCCAGATAAGACATCCAGATAAGTCATCCAGAGAAGACAACCAAATTCATTTATTTCTTTACTTCCTTTATACCCTTCCTTTCTCCCCAACTGGGATCCAAAACAGCTTACGTGGTTCTCCTTTCCTCCGGTTTGTGGTTCGCGGTTCGCTGGGCGCGGAACAGCCCCCGTGGCACTTAGAGAGCCCATATTCCTGGGGAGTGTTTTGCAAGCTCTCCTACAGCCATCACCCAAGTTTGGACAAGATTGCAAAAGGGATCTTGGAGTTATACCCTCTCCAATCCAAGGTCCCCAGGAAACTCCTACAAAAATCCAAGCTCAGTTGTACTCTCAGTCTCTCTCCCCAAAGGCTAGCAAGTGGCAAGCAAGAGCTCTGTCCCACTCCACTATTTACTGAAAGTGAAACCCAGCCTGGGAGCCCATGGCTATTTATAAGCACAGGTCCCATTGAGCAATGCAGGAGGTCTGTGTTTGGTCATCAGAACTGCCTATCAGGGTTTGCAGGGATGAGATTGGAGTGCCCGTGGCTACAGGACACCCCCTTCCCCCTCCCTCCCCTGGGTGTCTTCTCCCAACTTGTAACTGCTTTGCAGCTCCATGGTTGGAAGGAAGACCTGCTGATCAAGGTAAGCTGGGCTTCCATTTGGGTTTCCAGGGTGACAGAAGGAGCACAGAGTTCAGGCATTCCCCCGGCTCCGTTGCCAGGGGAATTGATTTCTGGCGCCTGACTGTCTGGCTTCCCGAACTGTGGCCGAACACACGGAACCAGGCATCTCCCGAATGCTGGTTCATTTGCCGTGGACAATCACGAACCACCGGATCGCGATCACGCGATCACCAATTCCATGGGTTTTTGAAGTTCGTAATGCGGTTTGTGCCCATCTCTACTCCTGACCTTCTCATGCTTAAGTAAAATAACTGGCCTCAGACTAAATATACTGCATGCCAACCTACCTTTATATATGGTCCATGTGTTCCCAAATCAAACCTATAAGCATGAAACTGTAAGGGAAATAAATGTAATGACTGGTTATAAGCTATCGTTGAAAGCCAAAGCAATAGAAATCGCTTGAATTTTATCATGAAAGAGTATCAAAAAGCTTGATAATGGCTAAAATTTATATATCAAATGCATGGAATCTAGAAAATGACTCACAGTTAATTCTATGAATTTTTTAAAGTATGGGATCTTGAAATAATGGGTAGAAATTACCAGCAGGGTTCAAAATGAGACAGTGTCTATTATATTTAGATAAAGTTATTACAATATGGCACCTGTTTATTTACTTGTCGGGGAGAAGGTGGATTCCAGGCATAAATATGGGTTTGTATAAAAAGATGGAGAGATGGAGAGTTTTTCAGTATTATTTGTCTTTGGATGATTGTATTTCTTTTTTATTAAAACTATTTATGTCCTTTTTTTCCAGATACATTCGGCACGACTCACAATAATACCAATAAAATAATTCCTTGAAAACATCAAACTAAAAAGTAAACAGCAGAGAAAATGTAACAGAAGAATAAAACAGATGCACATCAGAAGACAAAATCAACCTCAGAGGGCAAAAAGCAAAAGATAAAAATCTGGCAATCCAAGACTAGGCAGCAGCAATAAATGACCAATATGGTACAAGGTGGACTTCCTCGGGGAACTATTCCAAAATAGTGGTGACAACAAAAAACTGCCCTTTTCCAAGTGGCCGTCCATCCATCATCCCTTGCTGTTACCAGACAGTGACTTTTTAAACTTTTATTTTCAAATCTGCAGAGGCCTGCCTGACTGACTGAGATTGGGATCACTGCACACAAGGAAGGGGGTTGACGTCTTCCCTGCACCATTTTTCTGACCTGAAATGGCTGCGGATAACTGCTATTCTCCCTCCTGACCATACTGGGAAAACAGTGCAGGAAGGAAGGCTTATAACCCTTCCCTCATGTGCCATGTCCTCCAAACATCTGAAAATTGCTTAAAAAAATTAAAAGGCCCTGAGTTGTTGGGGGCAACTGTGATAAAAGTCTCAGGTGACGTTCTTAGGGAATGGGAAGGTCAATATGGGAGCAGATGGTCCTCTAGATACCCTGGTTTCAGACTGTGAATTTGCATGTTTGAGGTCTATTGATGGTTTGTGTTCTGTTTGCGTGAGTGTGTGTGAGTTTCTGGGAAAATCTTAAATTCTATGAAGTCATTGTGAGTTTCTGATGGAGCAAGGAGGATGGGGGATAGCCTGTCTACTCAATTCACCATCTTTCACCCACCCAAGTCCTTTCTTGTTCTTGTAAAGTGATGAAGAGAACATTAGATTAGGTCTTCATATATCTTCTCTAATGCCATCCATCATCATAAAGTTCATTTATTATCTCCTTGCCTATTTTATCTTTTCTTTGTCATGCTCTAAAACGATCTGGCAGTTTCTCAGCTGTTGCCACTTTTCTCAGCAATAGACGATGCATTTAAAAAAAATACTCATCCCTTCTCCAACAGTCATGGGCAGATCACATTTAAAACAGTATTTAAAAATTATTTAAATATATAATTGTGTATTACAGACTGAAGTGGTGGGGGGCACTTCAGGCTACAGCCCAGCTATCTGTAGGGTAAGCATAAGCCTTAGTTTCGATCCAATTTGGTGCATAGTACAAAAGATCATTCAAAACTCCAGAATGCAACACTGAATTTACAGAAGGTTTATGAAGGTAAAATTCTGTTAGCAATTACTCTGCTAAACTCTCTTTCAAAGTCCTGAGTTTTTGTGTGTGCAAGGCAGACTGGGAGATGAGGGTAGGAAGGGCTCCATGACTCAGGGATCTCCCGAGACTGCTATGAATCTCAGTGACATATTGAAGTTCTTGAAGTAGACATGAAGCCTTGAAACGTTTCTTTTAAAAATGTACTCTCTTTTCCTATGCATGTGAGATTTCATGATAACTAGAAGTACCCCTTACCCTGAGATAAGATTCGTATTTGTGCCAAGCCTTTCCGTGGGCTTTCTGTGACCTAGAGACATCATGGACTTTGCTACGTCTATCTCTTGCACATTTCTGGAGGGTCTCTAGAATCATCTGAAAGCAGCAAGTCCTGGGCTTGTCAAAATGCCTTCAGTGTTGGAAAAGACTTGGATACACATGGTTTAAAGAAATAGATCAAAGAAATTCTTCCACTGCAATTGAAAGCTATGATGGGGAATCTGGCCCAAATCCTGGGTAAAACTCCAGCCCATTCAATTATCTACGGGCCAAGCTACACATGACGAATGACACTTGAACGGCAAGTGGATTGAGTGGAGGGCAAGTGAACAGGGAGAAATACACTTGCTGTTCAAGTGTCATTCGTCATGTGTAGCTTGGCCCTACTTCCAACACAGGCAAAAATTCCAACATGTAGCCCTAAAAGGGACCTTGGGATTCCTGCTAAAATCCCGTACTGTTAGTTGCCAACAGACAGCACCCTGCTCTCTCCCTTAGCACCACCAATGTCTTGCTGGTCTGAAGTTCTGCACGTATTTAGCCATGCACAGTCTAACTATGACTTTACACAAGTGATCTGCACTCATGTTACTCAAGTGAACAATTTCAGTCTCAAACTAGTGAATAAATGAAGCAGTGAATACAAATACATAATCTTAATCTTAGTATTAAATGAGAAAACAACCCAAAGTATTTGAGGGTTAAAACAGACCCATGCAATTGGAATTCTGTGTTTTGTTTTTTAATTGCAGATTTGCATCACCAGGCACTTGCTTTTCAGGACTCACTGAAGAGTCTCTGGGGACCAGTGTAATTAGACCTTTCCTCCCTTGATTTAAAATGCCTTTCTCCAAAGCTGCAAATGGATCTTGTGGAAAATACATCAGTTAGGATGCTTGATACCTCCACCTTCAGAGGATGCTTGATACCTCCACCTCGATACCTCCACCTTCAGAAGTGAAGAAGATTGCCATAAAATACATGACCTTCTCCATCACTGGTCCTTTCTTGTGCAGCTTCCTCCCTAGAAGTAGTCCAACAAGCTCGCTCTTTATTGAAATTTAGGAAGATGATCAAGATTTAGCTCTCTAAGCTGGCGAGGGTTTTTTGTTTTTGTTTTTTGCTGTTTGATATTATAGGCTTATTTTTTTGTTTAATTGATTGTGTTTTGTAGTAATTATTGGGAAAGCTGCACAAAAAATATTCCACCATTTGCTTTGAAAGTAGCAAATTCAGACAACAAGATCAGTGGTGAAAAGGAGCTGCTGGCTTTAAGGAAGATCTAGTTTCATTTTGCTCTTCCTTGGCATCACTTTGTTCTCCTGATTGCTTCCGATCTTTGGTGCCATTTTCCTCCCTTGGTGCCGTGGACCTCAACCTCAGGACACAATGCTGTCTAATCTGATTGCCTGTGGTGTCACCCATATCATTCAGCATCATCACACCGTACATGGGTCACCAAAACTATGGGATGGAATAGCCATGGGTGCAAATGAGACAATGAAGATGGAAGGAAACCAGCAATGAGAAATTCAAACACAACACTTCTGCCAAAAATTACCTAAACTCCACAGTGTGTCTGTGCAAGTCCTTCTCTCATTGTTGTACGGCTGAGGCTTAGGAGCTTGAAAGGGGGGAACCAATTTGCCAGGCCAGCAGGGTCTCCTAGCCATCCACATGGAGGGCTCACAACCGGGGCTTTGGGGCTCACCCAGACAGGTCAAGGCGGAGGTCTAGGTAGGACCCCGTGGCTTGGCCTGTACCACTTTACCCTTGCCGCAGTGATATTAATGTTGTATTGAGGTTAATTTAATAAAGTGGCCCTTTAGATCCAACACCTGTGCCTGTCTTTTAATTCCAACTAGGAGGGCAATGTGTGCATTTGAAACACAATAGAAAAAAATTCAGTTTGTAACTAAATGGTGGGACTAATTGCCAGCAGATAGGGTGATGGACACATGCACAGATGCTTTTAAAATGGGATTGGATTAATAGAGGATAGGTCCATTAATAGCTATGAGCCATGATGACAAAATGGAAGTTCCAAACCCAGAACCATGGAAGCTCTTAATACTACTGCTGGGAGGCAGCATCAGGGGAAGGCCTTGAGAACTAGTTTGGTGTAGTGGTTAAGAGCATCAGGACTCTAATCTGGAGACAGGGCCAGCACCACCATTGAGGTGGTGAGGCAGGGGCTGCAGGCGCCGCAGGGCCAGAGGGGGTGCCGGAGGGGGTGCCGGGGGTGGAGGTGCATGCCATGAAGCTGGTGTGCCTGCCTCGCGCCACCGCCACCACTGCCACATGCCCGTGGGCGGGCACAGCAGCTGCGGGCCAAGAACAGCAAGCGGCCAGGGTGGCGTGTGGAGCACCGGCAGCCTCCTCGCGCCACCCCAGCCACCCGCCAGCCAATGGTCACGCCTTTACTGCGGGATGACATCATCACATGATGATGTCATCACGCAGTCCCTGGGCATGTGCACGCCGCACGAGCACGTGAGTTGCCACAGGCCCCAGAAACCCTGGTGCCGGCGGTGTCTGGAGAACAGGGTTTGATTCCCCACTCCTCCTCTTGAAGCTAGCTGGGTGACTGTGGGTCAGTCTTCCAGAGCTCTCTCAGCCCCATCCACCTCACAGGGTGATTGTTGTGGGAATAATAATAACATACTTTGTAAACCGCTCTGAGTGGGTGTTGCCTTGTAAGGCAGTATATAAATCGAATGTTATTATTATTGGTTTGTATGCCTTGCACAACTTGTCGATCACTGTGAGAGAGATGATGTTGAACTAGACGAACCACTGATTCAGCAGGGTGGTATTTATGTTCTTTGATGAACTAACTACAAAAAGTAATTCATTGTAGGATCCCATGATGGTCCTCCTCCAAGAACTGGGGAGATGAACAGAATGTTCCCCTTTTTGCAGAGTAAAAGTTGTTCTCCAGTCCACGGATATACAACGACATTTCTTTCTATTCCATTATCACAGGGAACAATGTAACTTTCTTTGGAACACCTTAACTTTTCTCTTGCCTTAGGAGGGGATATTTACATTTAATTAAACTTCTCTCTCTGCATCTCCCACGGCAATGTTTGATCTATATGATATGAGCGACATGCATGCTCAGGTCAAGAACAATGTATCATTAGCTTGTTGATTGTCTTCAGCACCTTTCAGAGGAGATTTCATTATCGGAAAATGGAAATTGACTCTTTGTTTTAGACAGGCTAATTGTTATCTGGAGTAATTTATAGAACACTAAGTATTAAACTCATCAAAATGTATGACATTAAAGCCATTCATATCAGACAGACTAGACATCTCTGATATACCTACCAAGATTGCAGTGAAAGAGTTTTTGGGACTGGAGTACTACTGGCATTGGTTACTGATAATTAGACTCTGGTAATCATGGGGGCTGTGATGACCTGGTAAGACCTATAGGTTTGTAACCCTCACCAGGTCCATTGGAAATTAAAACTTAACGCTTAAACAGGAAAATGTATTTAAAATCAAATGTATGTAGAACTCTTGCCTCTCAGTAAAGGACTGTTACTAAGATGAGTCAAATATTGACTCTCCCTACTGAAATAAATATCCAGATTTCCCTGCTCCTCCACCCCAGCTAGTATATAACATGCTTATTAATAGATGAGGTGTGATGTCTTGATTGACTGAGCAGTTTCCTTGTGATGCTAGCACTTGTCTAACTCAAACAGCCTTGCAGTCTTCTTTCTGGTCCTGTTTAAGTACTCCTCCCACCCCATAAGACAAGCTCAGTCAGATATCTTCTAGCCTCTCCCTAGCCTATCTGTGCTTTTTCGCCTTTCTTGTCTTTGATGGAGAATCCCTCTTGCTTCCAACCTCTCACTTATCCAGATCTTGGACAACTTTGCCTCCCTGCTGCTAGCTCTTCTCTTTTTCTTGCTGAAGGACTTCTGCCTTACATCCACCTGCCAGCTGCCTTCTCAGGGCCAATCCAGATGAAACTGGTGTCTCCAAGTTCACCCCAGAGATCCACTGCCATTTTAAAGAGTTCTCACCAGGAAAGCCTTTAAACTGTACCATATGAGCCGTATTCTAGTTGGGATGATCACAGTACAGAGAGGATCTTTCCTTCCCCCATACCATGGGAGTCCCAAAACTGGGCCTCTGTGGCACAGTTTAAAGGAGTTCCCTCCCTTTTTGAAATGGCGGCACATCCCTGGGGCAAAATCAGGAACACCTCTACCCCAGATAGATTGGGGTTCATCTAGATTGGACCTCAGCTGCTTCTTTCTTGCTGCCTCTCTCAGCTTATATACCCTCTTTGGAAGGCTCTGTCCAATCAGTTGCTAACACCTGTCAAGCATTTTTTCTGATTGGTTTCAGAATTCCTAACTTTAGATGCTTCCTTTAAGTGCCCCTCCTAACTGATAAACTGGTCTGAACGTGAAAGCCCCTTTTTGTGACACTTTAATCTCCCCTTAATATCTGTCACTTGGTTGATCAACTGAAAAAAAATGTAGTACTGTGAAGCATGCCTGATTTCTCCTCACAAAACCACTACACATACAGAAATTCCCAATGTAGAATTGTGCTTAAAACAATATTTTATTTTTCATCTCAGAAAACATGTTTCTCTCCAGGGGCCAACTGAGTTACTGTTTACCAGTAGTGGCTCAACAGGGGGCTCCTATTAATACTACCACCCATCTCTCTGTCTCAGAAGCCATAGCAGAAAATTCTCCTTCCCTCCTTCTTCTCGTTATTTTAAAACAATGTATGGCAAGCCAGGACTTCCCTGAAACCTTTTCACTGCTGTTCCCCTGAGGCCGCTATCTCATCCTCTTCTTATAGGGTTGGACATGAGTATTACACTAACTATTGTTCTAAAGCAGAATTTTGTCAGGGAGTCTTCAAAGGACAGGGTCAGTAACAGCAGAGAAGCTTCTCTGAAAAACACATTATCCACTGCTACAATCTGTTCCTGGAGAGGAAAATCAGCACGGTGTAGCCTGATCTCATCAGATCTTAGAAGCTAGGCAGGGTTGGTACTTGGATGGGAGACCACTAAGGAAGACTCTGCAGAGGAAGGCACTGGCAAACCACCTCTGCTTCTCACTTGCCTTGAAAGCGCCTTGCTGGGGTCACCATAAGTCAGTTGTAACTTGATGGCACTTTACACACACCCACAAACTCCCCCTACATTAGGGGGGCAGAATGGGTTGTAGCGTATGGTTTTGTTCTTCTAGAAGCTGCACCTTCCTCTGGCACAAGCTGCCGCTTCCCAACACTAGCAGAAGAGCCTCTTATGCTGGGGGAAGGCACCTTGCAGCAGAAGAATGGGCAATTGTTAGCTGAACAAATCCATAATATCCAACTCATTGTGTGCTTGAGTTCTAAGTGCACTTAGTAAATTCACAAGGAATGATGGTGAGGCCCAAGAGGCATGACCTACATCTATATAAATAGAATGTGTCCAGATTCCATAGCATGCCGTTTCTTTGGCAAATATTTAAACATTCATCAGCAGGCAAGTAGATGGGTAAGGGGTTCCCTGTAGGCAGAAACCACTCTTATTTTTTTAAAAATGGGCTTTTAAAAAGTTGACTATTTAACTAGCATTGTGCCAGGGTGAAACAGAGGTTACAGTTTCAGTCTAGGATCCGGGATACCTAGATTTGAATATCTGCCATGGAAGCTGCCTGGGTGATCTTGGGCCAGTCACTCTCTCTCAGCCTAGTGGTGTGAAAAATGCCATCAAGTTGCCAGTGATTTATGGAGATCCTTTAGGGCTTCCAAGGCAAGAGACGTGAGAGGTGTTTTGCCACTGCCTGCCTTGGCATAACAACCCTGGACTTCCTTGGTGGTCTACCATCCAAATAGTAATCTGGGCTGGCCCAGCTTAGCTTCTACGATCACACAAGATCAAGCTAGCCTGAGCCATCCAGGTCAGGACTCTCTCAGCCTAATCTACCACAAAGAGAATGAGGTTTGAAGAGGCTTTGGTTCCTCTTTGGGGAGAAAAGCAGGGTACAAATAAGCAAATAAACAAAGTAACCAAAACAAAAGCGTGCTGCTAATTTTGCAGTTTCATTGAAGTCATTAAAAACTTGCTGGGACTCTCCTCAACACACCAAAACCTCTCCCATAACCACTGAAATAGCAACCAGGTATGAAAATGCATACTGCAGAAATACAACTAAGAAATCCTAAGACAATGTATATGGCTAAATACAAAGCCCTTTTTATTACAAAACCCTTTTTTAAAAAAAAAATCAAAAGATTCAATAAAGGTTTCAAAACTCTCACTTTGAAACAAAATCAAAAAGAGTCCAGTAGCACCTTTAAGACTAACCAATTTTGAAACAGGTGTCCATAACTTTGGTGAAATCTGGTTATTTTTTCTCTCTCTCCTCATTTCAAAGCATGTGATAGATATAACAGCAGATTGGAGAAGGAGGCAAATTTCTATCTACATTCGGCATGAGAGGTGTGATTGAGGTTGAATTCCTCAGGAATTTATTTCATATTAATGAAAACAGGTCAATAAGAGATGGAACTCCATCTGGTCTACAATCAGAAGGAAAAAAACCCTGTTGATTGTGTCTGTCACTTACAGAAAACAGAAGAGACAATAAAGAACTGACATAATCTTCCTTTCATCTTCTACTTCTCCCTCCAGGGCTAATATTTCACTCTTTGATCTGAACTGGGTGGGCTATGTGCTACTTTCAGCAGACAGCAAACTCTTAAAAAGGAGTCTCTTGGCTGAACTGAGTAGCAGAACTTTTTATGGGTCTAAGGACTCGTGATGTCTCCTGCTGGCCTGGCAATATTACATTATTACAGTGAGACAAAAATAATACATTTTGTTCTGTAATGTATCATTTTATTTATTTATATATTTATTTCACATTTCTATTCCACCCTCTCTGCAAGTGGGCTCATGGCAGATCACAACCCATTAAAATACAATAAAATTCCATTTCCATAAAACATTTTAAAACATCATTAAAATAAAAACATCAGGATGTCTCATCAGGATGTTTTCCTGATGCTTAGTGAGATTAGCAGTGCAATCCTAAACAGAATTACACCCTTAGACCAGGAACTTAGAATGTTGCAACTCTGTTTAGGATTGTACTGCAAGAGGAACAAGACTCAGGGCCAAGCTACAAGTGACGAATGACACTTGAACGGCAAGTGTATTTCCCCCTGTTCACTTGCCATCCACTCAATCCCCTTGCTGTTCAAGTGTCATTCGTCACTTGTAGCTTGGCCCTTAGATGGAGAGCTGGGTGTAAAATTAGGTGGGGGGGGGGAGTTGTTGAATAAGCCCTTACATTGAAGAAGATCTAAGGCAAGAAGTTCAGAGATAACCAACAATTGGTATAGTCTGGTACAGACTCCAGCTGTGCCAATATTTAAGAATACTCAACACCACACGGTATTTCAGGTCTGTTGTCACATCTCTTATTCAGGCTTCTGTCTTTGTCTAATATGAACTGTGTGACATCCACATGCAAATGATGACTGGGATAACAACAACAACAACATTCAATTTATATACCGCCCTTCAGGACAACTTAATGCCCACTCAGAGCGGTTTACAAAGTATATAATTATTATCCCCACAACAATCAGCCTTTGAGGTGGGTGGGGCTGAGAGAGCTCCAGAGAGCTGTGTGACTAGCCCAAGGTCACCCAGCTGGCTTCAAGTGGAGGAGTGGGGAATCAAACCCAGCTCTCCAGATTAGAGTCCCGCGCTCTTAACCACTACAACAAACTGGCTCTATATAGAGAGTCACTTAAACATGATTGCTGGCATTGACTGGTATGTGTCCAGAATCTTGGAAAATAACACCTGGTGTTGGACAATTAATGTAATTCACTGGGTATTTTCAGCATTCATGTGTGAACATTCATTACATTTCACCAAATATACCAAAAAAAAAAATAGCAGACTGATGAGCCAATATAAGTCCTCACTTTGTGAGTAAATATATGAGCAAGCAAGAGCCATGACAATATGATATTAAAGTGTTAATAAGAAATAAAAGTATAGCTTTAAAAATAATAAAAGCCCATATAGGCAAATGGCTCTTTCTATTTGGTATGCATGCAGTCATTTCCAGTCAACGGGTAGCTTTGAGGGTTGAACAGTCAAAGCCTTTTAGACTCTGTGGATACTTTTCTAAACAATCAATGCTGATATCCTCTATTGAATCAAATGGACACCAACCCAAGCAGTTTAGCCAAGTCATTCAATTCTGCACTTATTTGATTATCCAAAGGATGCAGAGTGATCTCTTAGATACACAACATTAACCTTCAATCAATAACCACTTTAATGGTAGATGGCCCTCTCTTTCTTGGGCTTCTTCCCGCTGCATTATTGTGGCAACGCTGTTTTGAATAATGATTAACATGTTCAATATGTCGAAGTTTTAATTCCTGTTTACACGGAGAGACCATGCATTAGGCATTCTGCAGTCCTACGCACCATTCCCCATCTAAAGCTGGAAACTGTCGATGACAGAATTTTGATTGCTTTCTGCTGAAAAGAAGGACGGGTACTTTTCACCCAGGCAAATCAATGAAGAGAAGAACTGCATCCAACACTTTGTGTTATTAGCTGGCATGGGAGATCTTTGTAAGGCCCAGCTTTCTTAACACAGCAATCAGAAATAAAAGAAGGCTGGTATATCCCTAATTCAAACTCATTGCACTTATCTTAAAGGGAAATGGCAAGATTCCCCAAGAACCCTCTGGGCACACCTAAAGAGCTTTCGTGGTCAAATGGAAACTTCTGGTTTTATCTTCCCTTTGTAGCTCCCTTGTGTTGAATCAGATGCTTCTCTAAACAGTTTTTTAACCTTCACAAGCAGCATTTGGGGTGTTTATTGAGCTCTGATGGCAACGGAATGCTGAAGGCACTTGCAGAAGCAAAAATCTATGCACAGCCTCTTGGAATGTGAAACAAATGTGTTTTCCTTATCTGAAGTACAGTAAAAATGCCAGCTTAATAAACAGCAATGTGGGGGGGGGGGGATGAGAGTGTTCCAAAGATAGGGAAGATAGAGCAGAAAAATATCGCTAGTTTTATTGCAAATTACAACAGAACTCTATGAAGTGACAGGGATAAAATCGTGGCTAAAAGATCTGAGAAATAAAACTGCCATAAAAGCAATTATAGCAATGGAGTTTTGCAAGGGTCTCTTACACAATCCTCACCCTGATCTCTCTTGGGAAACAGAAGAGAAAGGCTGTTGTTTTAAGGGAAACGAGAGAGGGAGAGCTATGAAAGAAGATCCCATGTTGCACATGCATTCATGACAGCAAATGGCCAGTAGCATCTATAAGACTAACAAGTCTTTTGAAAGTCACAGCTCACTTCTTCAAATACCACTAAAAAAGCTCATACTCTATCACAAATTTTGTTAGTCTTATGGAGCAAAGCTACAGGTGACGCCTGACCCAGGTTGGACACTTGTCAGCTTCCCTCAAGTTTTGATGGGAAATGTAGGTGTCCTGGTCTTGCAGCTTGGTTCTCTATTTAATTGAGGTTTACAGAGCGACAGTCTATAGGAGGGAGAACATGTAGTCGGGAGGGGAGTGCAGGTGTTGGGCTCTCGCCAGGTGCCCCTCTTCCCCTCTGCTGGGTGTGTGTGTGGGGGGAGGGCGTTCTGTAAACTTCAATTAAATGGAGAGCCAAGCTGCAAGACCAGAATGCCTACATTTCCCATCAAAACTTGAGGGAAGCTGACAAGGGTCCAACCTGTGTCAGGCATCACCTGTAGCTTGGCTCATAGGTGCTACTGGACTCTTGCTCTTTTCTACTACTGCGGACTGACTAATGTGGCTACCCATCGCGATAGCAAATGTTAAGCTGATTTGAGATGTTCAGCTGAATTCACTGGTTTAATACAAAGCCATATTTGCATACTTCTAGAGAATGTCTGCGTGGTGAAAAATTAACCTGCCACTTGCACTGTAATAGTTGCAGCCATCTCTCTGTGTGTTTGTGTGTGTGAGATTTTGGTGGCTTATGGTACCATCCTAAGTAGAGGTACACCTTTCTGTTCACTGAAAATGGGCTTAGAATGATGCACCCATACTCTGCTTAGGATGGCAACGTTAGGCTAAGCACACTTACTAGAAAATAAGACCCACTGAAATCAATGTTACTATAACTACATTTATAAGCTTGCAGATCTCCAATGTTAGGAATTGTACAACCATTTGTATGCCTTATTATGAAGTGTGCACTATACACATTTAAATATTTGTAGTGGAGAGTGCCCTCAAGTTATAGTTGACTTATGGCAACCCCTGGTGGGGTTTCCATGGCAAGAGCCTAACAGAGGTAGTTTGCCATTACCTGCCTCTGCAACCCTGGTCTTCATTGGAGGTCTCCCACCCAATTACTAACCAAGGTCAATCCTGCTTACCTTCTGAGATCTGCTGAAATCAGGCTCTCCTGGGCTATCCAGGGCCATTTCCTCATGTCCCACTCATCGAACGCTGGTGGCTTTTGTGCAGGATTTCTGACATTTACATTTCCAAAATGGATGCAGGCAGTTTTCGTGGCACTATGAAAACAGAAGCAAAACTGCCAGCATCCGTTTTGGAAATGAAGATATCAGAAATCCTGCGCAAACACCGCCAGCGTTTGGTGAGTGAGGTGCTCCTTTTAGGACATGTGGAAATGGCCCAGGTCAAGGCATTTAAATATTTGCATCTCCTTTTAAAGCTCAAAGAAATCACAAATATTCATGAAACATTAGCCCTCTATGTATATTCTAAACATGTACAATGAATAAGTAAAGGGATTATAACTGCAAGCTCCCCCTCTAATTGACAGCTGCTCATTGGAAAGTCTGTGCACAGTACATGGGTACTATACATATAGATAGTGCTCTCCCCATAGGATCAAGAGCTGCTGTTCCTCACACCAAGATCATAGGGAAAGAAAGCACCTACGTGCATACATGTGTTGGTTCTATGGAAACGTAACAACAAAGGTACATCAGCTAGGGTAGTGGATACTGCCATCATATTCCTTGTTCCTCCAGAAGTCTGTTCTTTATACATGCTTTTAATATAACAATAGCAATAGCAATAACGGTCAATTTATATACCACCCTTCAGGGTGACAACACCTGCTCAGAGCGATTTACAAAGTGTGTTATTATCATCCTCACAACAAAACACCCTGTGAGGTGGGTGGGGCTGAGAGAGCTCCTAGAAGTTGTGACTGACCCAAGGTCACCCAGCTGGCTTCAAATGGACGATTAGAGTCCCACACTTTTAACCACTACACCGAACTGGAAATGGTTTCTTTATATTTTTTGTGATATTGCCACTTGACAATAGCGGATAGGTAAAGTCTATACTTCCCGTCTGGGGCCCTGGGCCTGTGGGACCCCCCCCTTATGAGAGCACTGGAGAGGAAGTATAATGTAGGCAAAAGAATTACCTTCCCAGAACACTTGGCCACTGAGGAAGCAAAATCTGGAATAGACACTAGCAATGGTAGAATTCAGGATGGCTCTGGTGTGCCTACTCAGTTATTATTATAGTGAAATCTCATTTACCATTTTACTTGTCTCTGGGTCTCAGTATCGAGGGTTTTTTTAAATTCTTTGGATGCGGTCCTCTAACCAGTTCTCTATCCACCGAACTGTCCTATAGACAAGTCCTCAGTCTTCCAGTTTACCCATTAGAATGTCATGGGGAACCTTATCAAAAGCGTTACTGATATCCAGGTAAATCACGTCGACAGAGTTCCCATGATCCAGTAAGCTCATCACTTGATGAGGTTTTTTTACTCATATTATGTTAACAACAACAAAAAAGAAATATTTAGAACATTTAATTTTAATGTATATTTTGGGTTTTTTGTTTTTTTAAATATACTTTAATCAAAAAGTTATACATTCATGTATAACTTATACATTCATACTACCAGTGTAGTGTAGTGGTTTGAGTGCCAGACTAGGAACTGGGAGATCCAGGTTAAAAGCCCCACTTTGCCAGGGATGATTGCTGAGTGACCTTGGGCTAGCCCTATACTCTCAACTTCACAGGGCTTTTGTGAAGACAGACTGAAAGGAGAACAATGGTGTAAGATATTTTGAGTCCCACTGGGGAAGAAAGCAGGGCATCCATATATAATAAATAAATAAATACAAAGTTATTGTCCTATACATATTTTTAGTTCTTGTGGCATTTTATGGATTATGGTAAAACTAGAAACAAATCCCATTGTGAGAAAAAATACAACGGGCTGTAGAAAGGGTAGAGCGGGCAGCCAGGCCTGCCAAACACACACACACCCTCCAGCTCCAAGTGGTGGTGGCAGGATTTTTTTTTTTTAAAAAAAACCTCACTGGCATCAGGAGTGTGATGGCATAACTTCTGGGGAAAACCTAAAAGTGACAGTGGTAACTCTAGGAATCTCTGGAAACTCTGCAGTAAAATCATAGAGCTTCTGGGGATTCCTAGAACTGCTGCCATTGCATCTATGTTTTCCCAAATGTGAAGTCAACACACTTACAGTGCCCCCCTCCATGATCTCACCACCTCCAAATCTCATGCTGGATGCTTGGCCTGGCAACCCTATGGTAAAAGTGACATCAATAGTTGTTTATCATCTATGAAGGCCTACTTTCTTGAGGCAAGATTCTATCCCTGGACAATAGGTTTACCTGGCAGATGTTACACATCCAGAATTGCCATTCAGAACAAACTTCACCTTTCAGTTCTTCTCTAGAATACCTGGAGCTTTGGGTTGTATGATAAAGATACCTGGGCCATTTCCACACTACTCACCTTCATCCGGAACGCTGCGGAATGTCGCGAAAAAAATGTGGAAGATAGCATCTTCTTGCGCGAGTGATGCACCATGTCGCGCAAAACTCGTGCGAGAAGATGCTATCTTCCACATTTTTTTGCTACATTCCGCAGCGTTCCTGATGAAGGTGAGTAGTGTGTAAATGGCCCTGCTGTAGCAGAAAGGTTTCTTTTCAGAAGCTACAATTTTGAGTTATGCTCTTCAGAATCACTTTTGAGGAACAGCACAAATTAGATCATCATTCCCAGATTCACATGGTGCTAAAGGAAACACAATATTCAGCCAAATGAATATTCAAGTCCAATGGATGAATTCAAAACAGACGCTTCATTTTAGCTAGGGTCTAATTGAAAGATCTGTTTCCAGTTCTTATTACTAGCAAAAGTGACAGGGTATTTAACTACATCTAATTAGTTGGCTTTTGCAAGCAAAGACATTGTTCCCCCATTAGGCCAGCTGGACTTGCAGCCAACCACTAGTGAATGCACAGCAAACACTGTTTCTCACATACATTGAAGTTGCTTTTAATATTTGCAATTGCAAATGTGTTGATTTCTCACAGATCTTTTATGCTTGTCTCTCAACAGGGCATTTTTCAGCCAAATTATTTGAACACAGACATAGTAAAAAGACCATATCAGCAAACAATTTTCATGTAATGCCTGTGGAGAGAATTCACCACTGCACTATGCTAGTACTTCCCAAAAGCCAGATTTAGCCAAAGTCATAATGAAATTAGAATGGGATGACAGGGTCTGATAAGCATGCAGTATGGCAACAGTTTCTACGATTTAGCTTACTTGTGCCTGCTTACCAACACTCAATGTCTACTCACAGGTTCATTTTGTTTAATGCCAGGTCAGCCATATATGGTTTTAAGTCAGCATACTTTAAGGACCACCTGCTCCCATATGAGCCTACACAACCACTCCAGTCATCTTCAGAAGCACTATTTCAGTTCCTTTCCCTCCCCCTAAATAGTTGGACAGTTGGCAACCTGAGAATGTCATGTCACAGAAACTTTGGAACCCCTCCCCAAAGAGATTCATCTGTCTCCTTCTATCATTTTCTTCTGCCAGTGACTGAAGACTTTTTTGTTTGGTTTGGTGTTCTCTCACTTTCTTTTATTAGCCCTATTTCTTTTATTAGCCCTATTTGTGTTTAATCTTGGATGAATGGGAACATGTGGACTCCAGCAGTGGGTCAAACAGAGCTTCCCTGCTCACAGAAACAGCATGGGAGGGCAAACTGCAGCCTCTCCTCTTGCAGCACTCCGCCGCAGAATCAGCCATCTTTAATGTGAGTCCTCCATCATACATGTTGAGTCAGGGGACTACTGGTCTGACTCACAACTAGAGATGGGCACAAACCGAAATACGAACCAAAATTAAGCACGAACCAGGCAGTTCGTGGTTTGTGAACCATGGTTCATCAGATCCCATTTCTGATGAACCGCCACAAACTTTTAGGCTGGTTCGTTTGGTTCATTTTTTGGTTCGTCACTGCAGACAGCCTGGTGCCAATCAATCAGTTTCCTAGGCAACAGGGGACGAACTTCCGGCAGACCTTCTGCTGACCCGGAAGTGAACTTCTGCTGGCCTGGAAGTGACCTTCTGCTGAGCTGGAAGTGATGATTTTCTGACCTGGATGTGACATTTTCATGAATCAAATGAACCGGTTCATGAACCAGGGGTAGGTTCGTCAAAGTTCATGGTTCGTGAAATTTGACAAACCATGAACCACATGGTTCGGGGGTTTTTTGGTTCGTGCCCATCTCTACACACAACATATGCTGGTATCACTGTCCGGGGGCAGTGGATTTGCAGTGTGGTCTTGATCATGATTTGCTTTCTGTCTCTCTCAGTCTCTCACACTCACACACACCATCACATCTTCTGACACCTCTTCTAATCCATAGGACATCTGGTGCTACCTACTCATTCACATGGTCTTATCGTGCTTTTCTTTGCCCTTCCCAACAGATGCCCCTCCCTCACTCCTGCCTGTTCAAAAGGAACTCTGAGATTGGTAGTTTTTGATATGATAGACCCAGCAGTTCAGAATATTGATTGAGATTGCTGCATTAACACTATTAATAAGAACAACAGTGCGCTTATATACCCTTGCCCCCCCCCCCCATTTGGAATGAAGAGACAGACACAAGGCTTGGGTATAAATTTGGGGCATTTATTGACCAACATTAAACTTAATAATGGCAAGGGCATCATTAGCGGTACAGGTCAGGACCAAGGGATCACCCCAGACCTCCTCCCTGACCTGTCTGGGTGAGTCACCCCTGCCCCAGGTGCGAGCCACCCATGAGAATGGCTGTAACCTGGCCGGCCAGGTGAATAGTTCCCCCCTTAAAGCTCCATACACCCCATCCATGAAGTCTGAGGGAAGGACTTGTACATGGGGTCCCACAGGTAGTCTGCCCTCTCAGCTGGCAGCTGTACAGCCTGCCAGCGGATCCCTGACAGGCCCCTATTCCCCACCAATGGGGTGCCACTGGGTGCTCACCAGCCGGCTCTGTCTACCCAAATCTAACCTGCCAGGGACCTAGGTTACAGCTACATCACTCCAAATACCATTCCTACAAGACAGTACAAGGTAGGCGAAAAACACCTGTTCCCTGTGCCAATTTGGGAAAAGGAGAAAAAATTCCTACCTGGCCCTGGTACCAGCAACCAGCTAATCCTGTACTGCCATAGGGTGCAGTGGGTGGGCCGAGCTTTCAAAGCTGACTGAGCCTTACAGAGGTGGAGCCACCTTTTATAGGGCCAGGCCCCACCTCCCAAAGCCTGGATGCCCAGGAATATAAGGCTATCTCTCCCTCTGTGCAGTGAGGCAAAAAGTGGCACCCAGCCTAAGCATGTTTCACATGCAGCTGGGTGTGCCATTTTCTGGACAAATTAGTGCCACACTCAGAGCAGAGAACAAAGTCATTGTTATTATTTTCCTCACAATATATCTGAGGAGATGGGGCTGAGAGGAGATGGGGCTGAGAGGAGCGGCTTACCCAAGGCCACCAGCAGAGTTCATGGCAGTAATGAAAGTTGAACCAGCAGAGTGCCAATTCACAACCCAGCCACTTAACTACTATGCTATAGCAGCTCTGATTGGCTCCAGCAAATTTTTAAAAATCTGGACAACGGATGCATAGATCCAAGGAAATAAGTTTCTATAAATATCCTCAGGCATGTTCTATAGTTTATTGTAATGTTTTTCTTCATAGTAATGGAGATTGCAGCCTGGGCCACACCCCTCTGGACCTCTAGTCCCCAATAAAGAATACACTTCCCCTGTGGGGACCCTGGGCCTCTGGCACCCCCCAGTACAAACTGAAAACTAAAGCAGTCTTTTCTACTTGGAAGACATGGGTTTCTGTGTAGATTTAATGGAGGAAGTGATCTTCAGATCCATTTTCAATTGTGTGACTAGTTGTACATGTGGATACGAGAGCTGCTGTAGCATAGTGGTTAAGTAGCTGAGTTGTGAACCACTCTACTGGTTCAACTTCCATTACTGCCATGACCTCAGCAGGTGGCCTTGGGTAAGTTGCTCCTCTCAGCTGCAGCTCCCTAGTTGCATTGTGGAAATAATAACAACACTGACCTTGTTGACCCCTCTGAGGAGAGCACTAATGGGTCTAGAAGAATGGTATATAGGCAGTTATTACTATTAGATACAAGTGCAATGGTGATGCAGTAAAAACAGGCCATTTTCACACTGCTTACCAGCCACAGAACATCGTGCTGAGCTCCTGGAATGACAGCGTCTTCCTGGCGTGATTTCATGCAAGAACAACAGTTCTCGCACAAAATTGCGCTAGGAAGATGCTGTCATTCCAGGAGCTCGGCATGATGTTCCGTGGCCAGTAAGCAGTGTGAAAATGGCCACATTCTTTCAACTCATATCACAAAGCAGAAATAAATGTGTATCCCAAACAGATTACAGCACTCATGCTGTTACCCTAGGCTCTATACAGATATAACATGATCCAGGCAGTCCACATCATGGTCTGATTAGGACAATATGGCCTCCTCTCTCCTTTTCAAGATGGAAAGACCATGTGAGTCACAGTTTGGGCCACTCAGCAATGGCTCAGAGAACCTGGCTCAGACATGACACCTCTCTTGTAGGGGAGAGGGGATGCAGACTTGCTTCTCCATTATGCAAAACCCCAGGTACTCCATTATGCAAAAACCCCAGATAGAAGCTACGTATGGTATTCATTGCACTTTTTGCTTTGTAGACAGATAGTCTAAATTTCTCTGGTCTAAATTGCTACAGTCTGATATTTATTCCTTGTTTGTAAGCTATAATAGAACCAATTTACTTTTCACTTTATTTATTAATTGTTCAGTGGAACCAACTCCCTCCCTCTCTGTAGGTAGGTGAACCCATTTAAAGTCTATCAACCCAATGCAAACTTTGCCAAGAGAGACCACAGGTTGATCTTAATATTGTAAAGGACAGAGGTGAACTAAAAATACCTTCTCTTGCCATCTGAGTATTCAGGGTTAAGTGCTTTTGTATGGCATCAAGGAAACATTGTAGCCAAAAATACGTAGGTGGCGCCACAGCAAATCTCTTGTGGGAAGGAAGAGAAATTGCTCTTGTTTATTTCAGAACATCATTTCAAACATTAAGCACACAATTTATATAGCCGTCTAAATTAAAATCTCTGCCATTTTAGATTGCAATCTGTACTGCATGCTATCTGCTGCAGTCATTCTTCAGCATTTGAAAACAATCTACCACGCACTTGCCGCCATTAATCTCAATGGGTTTTTGCACAGGGCCAGCACTTGGTGGTTAATGCCCATTAATAGCCCTGTAGGTATAAATTAATTATGAGCACAATCATCAACCTACCTATCTGGCTCTGTTTTTATATGGACATCTATCACCACAATGCAGCCAAAGAACTAATAGCAAGAATAGTTTCCTCTTCTTTTCAACCGATTGAGCAGGCGGCTGAAGACTGAGTGGTACATCAGTTTTACCACCATACAATAATGTCATTGTATAGTATAATGCCGCACAAAGAAAAATCTCATTTTCCACAGATTGGCAGCGGTTGTGGAGCCCACCTGCCATTTCCATCACCTGCTGTGGAGAAAAATGATAGATGAGCACAAAATACTCCTATCCTATGGATTGAGATGCAGTCTACATAGATTTTATTTAACAGTGCACAATGGGTTAATGAGAGTATTGCTTGTGAGCAGCATTAATGGGAGCGCCTTAGAGAATGGGACCCAAAGAATTGACTGTGCATCAGGTACTATCTAGGCTCCAGTTACTTACCCCGCTGTATATCAAAGTATCATTTGCTTGTGCACACAGTCCAAATGATTGCTTAGAAATGGTTCTGTAGTTTTATATAACATACTATTTCATGAGAGGGGTTTTTTAATGTTTAAATCCCTGCACAGCTATAACATTTTTTGGGTGACCTTGTGCCAATCACTATTATGCATCCAAAATTAACTCACTGGATTATCCTCAGGATAAAACGGATAAGACCCTGAAACGGTTGGAGAAAAAGTGAGGTGTAAATATAGAATAATGAGGGAGGCAGAGAGAGAGTGAGGGGGAGAGAGAGTAGTAGTCCACCCAAAGATGAACATATTTTAATTCCCAGTATTTCAGGAAAGAATGAGTTTATGCATACCCTTAAATTTCACCTAGAACAGACACTACAGAGTGCTCAGAGGTGGCTAGACAGAGTTCTTAATGCCCCTCTCATTTTCCATTTATCAGATTTTTACAGTGCTAAAGGAAAATCAGAGTATTTCTTTTGTGTTCATCTCCAAAGGAGACACTGAAGAGCAAGACAGCTAACATCTCAACTCCATCAAGGTCAGCTTTTCACTGCGTTCAAATATCTATACTGCACTGAATTCCCAGCAGGGGAAAAGGGAGGGGAAAAAAAGATTTGAGTGAGTAAATAGCCATGATATAAATGAACACTGATCTCAAGAGTCATCATGAAGGCTGAGCTTAATGGATCACTTACAAAACAGGGGATATTAAACTGTCTCTGGTGACTTCCATCAGCGACATGACAGATGGCCAAGTTAACATAGATTTACAGTTCAGATGCATACTAAATCACAAGTATTCTATTATTTTCCACAAGATTCCACCCATATTTCACAACTGAAGTTGTATATTTAGAGAGGGGGGATCCTAGTTAAATTTCCCCCATGATATCTAATTGTACTACACTGGAGAACTTCTCAACAACATGCAGCAAAAAGCACTATAATCCAGACACCTCTTCTAGGATTCAGACAATCACAGTTATCCCTGGATAACATCTAAATATGAAACGGCTGTAATCAGATATCATTTGCTGACTTGTTACAGATAATTTTGTCACAGGCAAATGCCCTTCTTCCAAATCATAGTCAAAACTGAAGGTCAGAAAATGCAAGAACCAGCTATGACTCATCTTGCGCTGATTAATGCATGTGGTTTGAATGAGTGGTCTCATCTGCAGTTTCTTGGGGGAGGGGGTGTCAACTGATATCAGCTGGCATGGTGGCTATCATACAGATATACCTTTCACTTCTTTAATTACAGGCAGTATACTCATAGGACAGAGGTTACAATATATATGTAATCTTATGTCGTGCTCTGGCATGGTGCCAGGGGTGCAGGCAGGGGCCAGGCAAGGTTGCTCCCTTAGGCTAAGGCAAGCTCTTTGGGTGTCCGTCCCAGCAAAGTCCAAAGTCAACAGTGCAGGTCAATTCCAGCAAAGACAGTCCAAACAAGGGTCAGGCAGGTTCGTGATCCAAAGCAAGCCGAGGTCCGGGAATCAGTCCAAGGGGGAATGGGGTTCAAAGGGTGTTGCAAGGCTTCCAGGCGCGAGGCTCCATTTGCAGAGTGGAAGACGACTGAAGTTGTTTCCACACTGCTCTGAGTTCAGCACCTGTTCTTATACTCCACCCTGTTTAAGAGGTGGGAAGGCCAGGTGTTTCCTCGTCCGTTGATTGCCTGGCCTTATTATCCTGAGGTAGCTCCAGCCGCCTCTGCACTTGCAGTTGGGTGCTACAGTGCTGTTGCCAAACCACCTCCCACGCCTGGCTCTTCCTTCAAGTTGCTGGCTCTGACAGCTCCCTCAGACTTACAGCCAAGGCTGCTTGTGCTCTGCTCAACCCCTCAGCCCCAGTGCCTCCACTGGAAGTCCCAGGCTGCATCTCCAGCCACTCCATGGATGGCTCTGCTGATGCCTCTTCATTCTCCACTCCAGTTCTGCCGATTCTGGGGCTGGATTTGCCTGCCCAACGTGGTCCTTCTCCTCCAATGAGGACTCGCTGGTGGGTGGCCAGGGCTCGGTCTGGGGCTGGGTCACCACGACATCCTAGCTGATCATCTTTTACATGGAACTCATTTTCAACATCATACTGCAAATATAGTGTGATGATAGTGTCATAGTCACACTTGAGCAATGGGAAGAGCCTTCTTGAGAAATTTTCTAAGGCATATCGAACCTAGTTTTGTTCATGGATTTCCTGACTTTTTCCCTGTGAACATCCTTTTGCACTTTTAGTAAAACTAAGGGATAATTCAAGTTCTGGATCTCCTCAGCATTGCTCTCTGTATTGAGAGTATCCTCATCAACCCTGATTCCTACCAGGGCATTCAATGCCGGCCCAAGGCAGATGACATATGCGCAGGACTTTTTTTCAGCTGGAACGCTGTGGAATGGAGTTCAGGAACCTTTTGAAAACGGTCACATGGCTGGTGGCCCCGCCCCCTGATCTCCAGACAGAGGGGAGTTTAGATTGCCCTCTGCACTGGTGTGGAGGGCAATCTAAACTCCTCTCTGTCTGGAGATCAGGGGGCGGGGCCACCAGCCATGTGACCATTTTCTCCAAGGACAACCCACTGAGTTCCACCACCTCTTTTCCCAGAAAAAAAGCCCTGCATATGCGTATATTTTCTGTGAGTCCACATAAGAGGGAATGTGGTTATTCTCATGAGAAAATTGACTCACATTACAGTTGTTTTTGCTCCGTTTCAAATTCCCCATATGTCTTGACCAAAAACAAGACTCCCAAGTGGCCTCCAAAACTCACTTCAGACAATAGAGGTCTCAACTTTTTTGCATATATATCAGCTCTCCCAACACATTAATAACAGAATCACATGTATAAGATACAAGAATAAATGCATGAAAAGTAAGGATAAGAGAATTTCCACCATTTTTTTGCTTCATGGATTACTCTGCCCTACATTCTTTTCATCTTAAATTTTATTTATCTAGAACTTTGAATATTAGTTCTGAAATTGTAGCATGCAGTTTGCTTTAACACACCTGTTACATCTCTTTCTTCTTCTGTGTTAGAAGTAGAGGTGGGCACGAATCCAATTACGATCCAAAAAAATACACGGACCAGGCCCGTTCATGGTTCGTGAAACACAGATCGTAGAAGCTCCTTTCTATGAACTTCCATGAACTGGTTACTGGTTAGGGTTCGTTTGGGTCGTATTGGGAAAGGGACAGTTTAAATGGCCATTTTCCCGAGGAAATGGCCATTTAAACTTTCCCTGCAGTTTGCAAGTGGCAGGTCCTATCAGCTGGCAGGCGGCAGGGGGGCCATTTTCAGCCTCCTCCACCCCTGCGCAGGCCCACAGAGGGATGGAGGAGGCCAAAAATGGACTTGCTGTCACTCAAATGGCCAGTTTAAAGGGCCCTGCCACTGGCAGGTCCCTTTAAACTATCAGCTGGTAGGCGGCGAGGGGGGGATCCCCCCCAGCCGCCTGCCAGCTGATAGTTTAAAGGGACCTGCTGCTTGCAAGGCAGGAAAGGGCCCTTCAAACTGTTAAATGCCCCTTTCCCTGCCACTGCTAAGCAGCCGGAAAAGGGTATTTAAACCCCACGAACCACGAACTGGTTCGTAACTGGGCCCAGTTCCGTGCCAGTTCATGGGTTTTGGTTCGATAAAATCCACAAACTATGAACCTCATGATTCAGGATTTTTTTGGTTCATGCCCATTCTAGTTAGCAGTGCATATGCACATAGGTATACACAATGGTAAAAATGTGATGTGCTTGTACATGCAATTGCATCATGATTCTTTCTTTTTTTGGTAGTGTTTTACAGATACATATATGTAGTGTTTTATTAACATGCAACACAGTACAGAGGGAAGGGAAAGGCACAAATGAATTGAAAGCTGAGGAAAACTGTACAAGTGACGAATGACACTTGAACGGCAAGTGTATTTCTCCCTGTTCACTTGCCCTCCACCCAATCCACTTGCCGTTCAAGTGTCATTCGTCACTTGTAGTAGCTTGGCCCTGAGTGTGGCATTAAATTGTCCTGAAAGGTGGTATATAAATTGAATGTTGTTGCTGTTATTACTCCATGGGTGTGGTAGGGTGACGACACCAATAGATTTCCAGCAGCATCATGCTCCACTGTGTTATAAAACCATGCCCCTCTTACCAGTATAAGGATAAAAGCCTGATGTATCTGTGAGTTGGATCAGAAGCCATATATTGACCCTGCTGAGACTAGAACATCAGTTGTGCTTGGAATCAAGTTGCCTTCTCTCACAAACCCTCATTTAACTCAGGCATGGGCTGACCTTCCTCTACTGTGAGGAAACAATTCTCCTCACTAAGTGCAAGAAGCCGAAGACTGGACTGGGAAGCCTTCAGTAGCATGGTTGAGGTTTCACTTCAACTTTCTTTCTTGTCCCACCTTTAAGGAACATATAAATGGTATGGTTACCCAGCCAAGTCTAAGTAGAGGAAAGATCAGGGGTTTGTGCTTCCCTTATAAAGAAACTGGCACATGAGGTTTATGGAGATTCAAAATGAAACAGAAAGTTTATTTACAAGTAGGTAAAATAAGAAGGAATGTAGGCAGGTGTTTAAAACTGAAGTAACAGAGAGTTTTTTGTACAGAATACTTCACTGGTGTGAGACACAAAACACTTGATACGATTCTTAAGTTGCTGGCTTGGGTGAGAGATGTTGGCGCTATCAGACTTAAAGTTGTTAAGTTGAGTTCTTTCTGAGATTGGCACTCCTTCTCAAGTGCTCCACTTTTAACACACAGACAGCATGACTTCCCCTCTTCTGCAGACCTTAGGGTACTCCACTGAGTCAACACCCTCTTTAGATACTGGGAAGGAGTTATAGTTATGCCAAGCTATAATCCTGTTCCTGGTGATGAAGGAGAGACTCCTTTCTACCCACTTCCTTGGCACACTACAATTCCCAGATCTCTTGTGTCTATGCAGAAATCCACTTTAGTCCAAAGACAGAAAGTGCTCCATAAATATTATGATTTCTCTTGTAAGGATACACCTTCCCTTTCCTTCCTCACACAGAGGACTCTCTAGCTGACCCTCTCTGGTCAGAAGCCAGACTCCAACTTTTCACTCTTCAGTTGACTCCAACTGTCCACCTCTCTCTCTAATAGCACCAACTGTCACTGCAACATTCCATCACCGACTGCCATTTCAGGCCAGCCACAAAGGGGGAGGGGAACGTGTCGATAAACCTCCCTTCTTTACTGCCCGGCAATCCCAGCATTTGAAACTGCATCCGTCACACCTTCAGCTTACCAACTCCCAGCTGAGAGTTGTTGGGGATTCTCCAAACAGTTGCAGCAAGAGGTGGCAGTTATACTGTGCAAGGTTCTAGCAGGAAGGTATGGTCGGGGTTGCCTGCACTGCACTGTAGGCAGGGTATATTGCATAGGCACTTCACTGCAGGGTTATAGGTTATGCTCCAAGGCAGTAGCCCTCTACCTATTCCCCAGAGTAAAGCTATGTTGAACTGAAGTGAGATTGCTTCTAGAATATGCTGAATTGCAGTTACAGAGTTTTGGAAATATCAGTGTGTGTGTGTGTGTGTGTGTGTGTGTGTGTGTGTGTGTGTGTGTGTGTGTTGGGTGGGGGGTGATTATCAGGGGACAGACCGTAAAAGCCTGGGAAAATAAACAAGGAGGATAGGACAGATTTAGAAAATCACATGCACTTTGCAGTTGCACAAAATATTAAACACCTCCAGATTCGGAGAACTGATTCCATTTAAAAGATCTCCTCCAGTCTTTTTTTTTTTGTTTCCAAAACTGGTGGGAGAAACACATTTTAATCAGATTTTTAGAAGCTCATATAGCAAGCCATTAGGAAAACATTAGCGATTCTGTCTGGATAGAAAACAAACAGCAAATTTTATTCTGATTGATTTCTCTACAATCAAGAACAGCAAATCTCCTTTCTTCTCAGCTGTGGTTAAAAAAATACTCTATTTAGAAACAAGGGGCTATTTCTGTGTTGTATATAATCCTTGTTTATAAGCACGTAGGTTTTATACTTGATCCAATGCAGGACAAAACTGAAGTTTTGAATTTCTTGTCATAAGATAGATATATCTGGCTGTGCTGAGAATGACCGGTGAAGAGAGATCTGATAATGGATCCACACAGAACAAGGTGCTGTTCTATCTACAATATATATTGAATTTTAGCACCTGGAAAATTGCAGGACAACAGCAGAACTTTCTGCTGGTCTAATGGTCCGAACTCTTGTATTTAGGGCCCAGATAAACTGATCCTGAGATGAATCACTGCTCGACATCTCAAGCAAAACAATGAAACCTGGGATTCTGATTTCAAATCAATCCCTTCCTTGTTCCTACAGGATGTTTCCAACGCAGTGTGCATTGATAATTTTCCACTGTTTACAAATTCCATCCATGTATCGCCTTCTTATATTACTTTGACATGTGGGAGCTGTGTTGTCCTTTACTTCCTACTTATAAAAATGGACATTCAGAATGAACATGAATGTGTCCACATCTAAAGTGAACTCTGTAGGAGAATCCAAATAAATAGGGAGAACTATCTTGTTCACTAGTATGTATGTTTCGTTGTTTGAGCATGCAGGATATGCAAGCATATACAAAGTTGTCTTCTAAATCATAGACAGAACAATGGAGGATAATGCAATTTGTCTACCCAGAATACGATCCTGATTGTTAGCATTTTGTAGCATTTTTGCATGCCTTTTTTACCCTATCTTGTCTGTGACTAGAATAACAGTCAGGCAGATGGAATGAGCATGAGAGCACATAAAAGGAACACATATACACTGAACAGTGAGAAGCATGCAATAGATATACAAATAAGCAAACAAATGTACACTGACTTTAAAGGCATCTTATATACTAATAGTGAAGTGGCCTTGATCTGAGGATACTTAAATCTAGAGAATAGAGCCATGAACGAACAAGACAGATCTTCCTACACATCTGAAAAATGCCCCAGGTTTGCAGAAAATTCTGAAATCTTAAAAAAAAGTACATTGGGGGCTTTAAAAACTTCCAAAATGATTAAAGGTGCTCCTGTAGCTTTAACCAGATGCTCTCAGTAGGTGTTGCTAGGCTACCAAGGAACAGGTCAATATTCCAGGCTTGATTTTTACAAGCAGGGTGAAAGGCAGGGTGAAAGGCAAGGCCCTTTCCAGGGCTGTTTTGGTTTTTGAGAGAAGACTAATTGGGGCCAGATCCTCTAGAAACCACTAGACGGCTTGATGCCACATGATTTGCATGCCTCACTCAGGTCTAGCTACTTGCTACAATTCAACAGCACCCTGTCCCACAAAAGTGGAGTGCATTGTAGAGGTTAGTGTTTCAGAGTAGGATCTGCGAGACCCAAGTTCGAACCACCACTTTGTTGGGAAAGCTCACTAGGTGACTTTGATCCAGTCACACACACTGAGCCTAACCTATCTCTCGGAGTTGTTATGAGGATAATATGGAGACAAGGAGAATGATGTAGGCTGCTTTTGTTCCCCACTGTGGAAAAAGGTAGTATAAAAATGAAGGGCTGCCAGGAGGAGGGAAAGAGGAAATAGTGTGGGGAAAGGGATATAGGGGGAAATGAATTATCTCATAGAAGTCCTTGCAGGTTCCCCACCATGCAACTGGGCCCAATTCAGCCAGCACCATGCTGGTTCTGCTTCAGTATTTTTTCTACTCTGTATTGTATGCTTGCTAATACTATGTCTTTTAAACTTGTATCTATTTACCCTATGGAAATGAATTGATACTGTATTGAAATGTACTTGAAACTGATCGTACTAATCTCATACTGTGTAATCCACCATGAGTCTCAGTGAGAAAGGCGGACTATAAATGACATAAATGAAATATAAAATAAAATAAAATATTAAAAAGGGGGAGGCTGACTGGCATGGAAGGAGGAAAAGTGAAGATGGTGAGGGGGGGAGAAAGATGGTGGGAAGGAGTGAGGAAGCTGGAAAAGGGGAAAGGTTATGAGGGGCCAGGGAAGGGAAACAGACATGGTGAGGGAGAGGAAAATGAGATGCCCCCTGCAAGCCCTTGGGGATCCTCTACTTGTATACTATAATGTTTGAACAGGACTTGGAATGACACCAAACTTGAGGACTTCAAAATATCATTAACAGATACCACAGGCAGCAAACATCATCTGTCTGTAGCTAGCATGGCAGGTTATCGTATCAGACTAGGCTCAGGGAGATCCGGTTCAAAGCTTCATTCTGCCATGGAAGCTGACTGAGTAAGCTTGAGTTAGTCAGTCTCTTTCAGCCTAACATAGCTCACAATGTTGTCATTGTGAGGATAAAATGCAGACTGGGAAGTGATGGGAAGCCACTTCAGGTACCCATTGGGAGGAAAAGCGGGGTATACATATCTAAATAAATAAATAAATCTCAATGGAAAAGTATTCAAAAATCCAGAGCTCACTGGCCATTCAGTATCCTTTTTGAGAAAGAACAACTAGTACTGTCCGCAATATTCCATGCTCATGTTGGATTCCTAGATCCATATTGCAGGTTCCTGGCCTAGAATGACAATATCAAAAGTTACGATGCTGCAGTTACTATGCCATTAACATTATTATCTAATTCTTCTTTTGCCTTTCAGGAGGCTCCAAAAGCACAAGGTGACCTCCCATATATAGCAAGCCTTACTCCTCTTAAAAATGGCCAGCTTTAATTTTTCTCATTTTGCTTTTAATGGGGGACAGCTGTGTGGCTTTAATGGGCATCACAGGGGTGTACTGCGTACATTAAGGCCATACTGAAAAGTCCTGGACCTTTCATCCCTGCAGCATTGATAAGAGGGGTTGCTGAAAGGTTACGAGTAATAATATACCTGAATGTGGGCCTTTTCATTCATTCTTTTAATGCGATTAACTCCTTTGCTTCCTCTGAAGAAAGTGCAGTCCCCAAAATGCAACGTTGACCATAATGCCATGCACCGCTTAGGGTTAAAAGGTAATATACTTCACAAAAGAAGGTATTTTGGGTTGTTTGAAAAGAACGAAGAGAAGGGGAAATATAGCTATTCAAGGAAGATTCAGACCAAGATGTCTAAAAAAACTGATGGGGAAGCTAATGGAGAAAAAGACTCACGGAAATTTAATCTGTTCTCAATTTGAAAATAAAACTTAATAGAAAAAGAATCCTTTATTTTTCATAAATGCCTCTGATACCGAGCAAAATCATTCTGCTATGAAAAGTGAAAATGCTTTTGAAGTCACTCACAAGGCAGATAAGAACCTGTCAAAAAGTGTGTGGGGGTGGGAGGGGAAGGCTGGGAACCATTTTAGTGGCCTGAAGTAAGCTTGTTGCGTAGTTATAAACGACAACATAAAAGAACACAAAATCAACTGTGGTTATTTAAAGGGGTCAGTCCATGGTACCATGAAACCTGTGGATAATTTCCTGGGTGCAAGCCCCATTGAATAGACCAAAGAAGGCTTCTGAGTGAAACTGTTGAGGAGGATTCCTCTCTTAATGGCTCCAAAAAGCATTTGGCCAGCTTAGTTATAACAAACCTAAAGGCTCACTCACTCTTGCCAACGTTGTGTTGGACCCTTCCCCTCACCAAACTGTCACTTGCCTGGACTCGTCTAGAACAACAGAGATCAAATCATGCAGGTCTGGTTTTACATGAATTATCAGTTTCAGTTTTAGTTTATTCAGCTTAACAGCCCATAGGCCATAACCTAAAACAAAGTTTAAGAATTAAAAATAACAGTTAAAGAAAAGGTTGCCACATCTACCATGGAGTTTTTACAAAGGCTACTCAGTAATAGTTTTAACTTTGAGGCATCAGAAATGTTTGAATGCCTCAGTAGCCACAGATTGCCTGGTTTATACATAATACCAAATTATAGATTGTCAAGAGAGAGAGAATTGCTTCGAGAGAGGGCGTAGAAGAAGATTTGAGGCCCCTAGTACAAATGGCCTACATGATTCCCAGATTACAATCCTGAAAATAGTTTCCTGGGAGTAAGCCCTATTGACTGAAACAGGGCTTACTTCTGAGTAGACCTGCTTAGGAGTGCTCCCCTTAGTAAGTTTTCCACCAATCATATCCTGTGGTATCCCAGAAGCCTACTACTCCATTTGGGGAAAAACAACAACATGTAGAATATAAAAAAAAAATGTCAAATATAAAGTTTTAGATTATTTCAGCAGCATTTAGAGTTTCAGAATTCAGCTGCCCCATATTAGATTTTGAGTGGAAGTGTATTATCTCTCTCCATTCATTATTGGGTATATTTCCACATTGCTGTATGCTGGCATTTCACAGGACACTTGTAGCTTTCCAGTGAAAATATGAATACCTGTTCCACATAGCTTAACTGTACATCATGTTTTCCCATTTCAAAATCACAGTTTTCTCTAAGCACTATAATATTGCAGTGTAATGTAGCATCCTGGCTGTTGTCAAACAGAGAATTATGTTAGGCTTGAGCACATATACAGGGTGCAAGATGGATGCATACCAAAGGTGGCATACCTCATGATAAAGAGACCCAGAGGTCACCTCAATCTCTGCAATAACACCTTTATAGCCATGACTTAAGAGTCTTTGACGTTGGTAAGTGCAAATCGCAGCAGCATCTGGTCTCACATTCTGGGCTGTGCGAGCCTACAAAGAGAAATGGCTCTGACAACTCCACAACTGGTGTAAACATAAGGAGGACATCATGGCACGACCTTCCTTCTTGCTCCCAGATGTGCAAGATACAGCAGGTCCTGCCAATTCAGGAACTGTCTCTTCTTTGACCAAAGGCAAAATTATTCAAATTAACAAATCATCGATGGTTGTTGGGGGTTTTCCGGGCTGTATTGCCGTGGTCTTGGCATTGTAGTTCCTGACGTTTCGCCAGCAGAATCCCACTTGCAAAATCACCAGGCTAACAAATGCGCGGATCAAGAATTCCTCACTACATCCCGACACGCACAGAAAACTATGCAAGACTGAAGCACAGCCACCTAGACTATATGGACTCCCCAAAATACATAAAGATTCAGTCCCACTCCGACCCATTGTGAGTGCCATTGGTTCACCGACATATGAATTAGCTAGACATCTGGCAGATCTCCTGCAGGACCACATCGGGAAAACCTCGTCTTACATCAAAGATTCAGCAGATTTCATCAACAAAATCAGTTCTCTGAAACTCAATCCACAAGACATACTTGTCAGTTTTGATGTTGTATCCCTGTTTACCAAGGTTCCAGTAAAAGACACTACTGCACTGATTAATCAGATTTTCCCAGAGGATGTAACAGCCTTATTCCATCATTGTCTGACAACCAGTTACTTTCAATGGGACAACGAATTCTATGAACAGATGGATGGGGTGGCCATGGGGAGCCCACTCAGCCCAGTTATAGCAAACTTCTACATGGAACATTTTGAAAAAACAGCTCTAGAATCAGCACCCCACAAACCCAGTGTATGGTTCCGGTTTGTGGATGATACATTCATCATTTGGAGCCATGGGGAGGAAGAATTGAGGGAGTTTTTGAATCATCTCAACAACATCCACCTGAACATACAATTCACAATGGAGAAAGAAAGTGGGGGAAAACTCTCATTCCTGGATACCTTGGTCATCCGCAAAGCAAACTTTCAGTTAGGTCACAAGGTCTACAGGAAACCAACTCACACTGATCGGTACTTACACAAAAACTCCAATCACCACCCCCGACAGAAAAGAGGCATAATGAAAACATTAGTGGATCGTGCAAGACGGATATGTGAGCCGCGCTTTCTCAATGAGGAAATTAATCATCTAAACCACGCACTTCAGGCAAATGGCTACTCCAGAAATGAAATCCGAAGAGCAATCAAACCCAGGATGAATCAAACAACCAAGGAAAAACAGTCTCCTACAGGAAAAGTGTTTTTGCCATATATCAAAGGAATTACTGATCAGATGGGAAAGCTTATGGAAAAGCATAACCTTCAAGCAGTATTCAGACCCACCCGAAAAATACAACAGATGCTACGATCAGCAAAAGACAGCAGAGACCCCCTCACCTCTGCAGGAGTATACCGTATACCCTGCAGCTGTGGACAAGTTTACATCGGGACCACAAAGCGTAGCATCCAGACAAGAATAAAAGAACATGAAAGACACTGCAGACTTGGACAGCCTGAAAAATCAGCAGTGGCTGAACATAGCCTAACTCAAACAGGGCACAGTATCTTATTCCAGGACACCAAAATACTGGACAACACTTCCAACTACTTTGTCAGACTGCACAGGGAAGCCATTGAAATTCACAAGCATAAGCAAAACTTCAACAGGAAAGAAGAAACCTTAAGAATGAACAGAGCATGGGCTCCAGTTCTGAAAAACACCAGGCCAACAAAACACTCCACACCCGACAATAGCCCTGCAGAGAAGATTAGCACATCAAGCACCAATCCATATGCAAAAGAACCTCCTCAGGATACAGTGAAGCCTCCCGCCATTAGCATTCCACACCCTGGGAAACTCTTACAGAATGACTCAGCTCAACCCCACCCCTCCTGAGTAGATACAAATGACCTACATCTTTTCCACACTGTGACACTGAGAGATCTCTGTCTTTTGGTGCTACACCTCTGAAGATGCCAGCCACAGCTGCTGGCGAAACGTCAGGAACTACAATGCCAAGACCACGGCAATACAGCCCGGAAAACCCCCAACAACCATCGTTCTCCGGCCGTGAAAGCCTTCGACAATACATATAACAAATCATCGCACAGATTCCGCATCCTGATGAAGTACAACCAAATGTACAGTTTATGTATAATTATGGGAGTGGCCATGGCTCAAGGTACGGCATCTGCTTAAGGCCCCAGGTTCAATCCTCACCCACAACTGGAAAAAAAATATTTTATTTCATTTTATTTATTTATGTCATTTATAGTCCACCTTTCTCACTGAGACTCGAGGCAGATTACACAGTGTGAGATTACTACAGTCAATATCAAGGAGATTTCCATAAACAATGCCATAGGATTAATAAATACAAGTTTACAAAGACATAGCATTAACAAGCATCCAATATAGAGCTGAAGAAATTCCGAAACAGAGCATAAGCAATTCAAGGACTGAGAGACAACATGAACCACAGGTAGCTCAGAGGAGCACATATTTAAAGCAACAGATAGCACATAAGGCAACATGCTGGTGAAGCCTATGTTCCCTAACTCATTAGTGAGGCATCGGGACGGGAGTATGTCACTACCTAGATGAAATCCATGGAAAGCATTCCTGAATACTGAATCCTGGAGTCTGAATGCTTATGCTATTTCAAAAAATAAATAATTTACCTGCTAAGTATTCCTGTAGGGGGAAGACATAAATCACCTCATGCATAGGCCAGAGTTTCGGCAGGCTACAGAGCTAGTTAGAGTATTGGATTAGGATCTGAGAGACCCAGGTTTAGATCTTTACTCTGCCATAGAAGCTTTCTGGGTGACCACAAGCCAGTCACGCATGACAGAAGAAGGGGAGAATGTTGCAAGTCACTTTGGGTACCCATTTGGGAGAAATGTAGGGTATAAAGGAAATTAAGTAATTAGTTCAAACTTTTTTTCTCTTCCTTTCCTTGTAGTTCAAGGTAGCTTACCTTGGGTGACTTTGGATCTGACACAACTCTCTCAGAGATCTCTCTCAGCCCCACCCACCTCACAGGGTGATTGTTGTGAGGATAATAATAACACACTTTGTAAACTGATCTGAGTGAATGTTAAGTTGTCCTGAAGGGTGGTATATAAATCAAATGTTGTTGTTATTCCATTTCCAATTCAAGGTGCTGGTAATGATTTTTAAAGCCCTAAATGGCTTAGGACCAGCGTACTTTAAGGACTGCCTTCTCGCACATGAACCTCCCTGATCACTCCAGTCATCTTTGAAAGCCCTGCCTTGAGTGCCCCCACTATCAGAGGTTAGACCGGTGGCAACCAAAGGAAGGGCTTTCTTGGTCATGATGCTGAAACCTCGGAATTTCCTCTCCAAGGAGATGAATCTATTTCCCTTTGTTATTGTCTTCCACCAGAGAATGAAGATTTTTTTTTTCTTTGGCATACTCTTATTGGCCCTCCTCCCTGGTTGTATGTTTATGTGTGTTTATATTTTGTGCATTTATATTATGCCTTATTTAATTTTTAAAGTATTTTATATATTTGAATATTAAATGCTTTTTAATGTTTAAAATGTTTTAATGTTTACTGCCTTGGGGACCCTAAATTGGGTGGAAAAGCCACATGGAAATATTTTTAAGTAATTAATTATTTCCTTGTTGGCTACATAAAGGAAGGGGCAGGACTTTTTTTTCAGCTGGAACGCGGTGGGACGGAGTTCTGGAACCTCTTGAAAATGGTCACATGGCTGGTGGCCCCACCCCCTGATCTCCAGACAGAGGGGAGTTTAGATTGCCCTCCGTGCCGGCAATCTAAACTCCCCTCTGTCTGGAGATCAGGGGGTGGGGCCACCAGTCATGAGACCATTTTCTCCTAGGGCAATCCACTGAGTTCCACTACTTCCTTTCCCCCAAAAAATGCCCTGGGAAGGGGTATAAGGTGGAGATGACCCTGGAGGTAACAAGGAGAAGTACAGGTTTCTGGGGTGACCTCTCCACCAGTCCATCACACTGATATGTTTCTTATTTTCTGGGTTACTGATTTTAAGCATATTTGCAAGATATAATACATTAAGCATAGCCACGAGAGATGGAAAAACATGGTCCCTAAAATCTAAGAATCCCGCCCCCCTGTAAATATGTGGAAAGGCAGCATGTTGCAGCCTGATCTCATCAGATCTCAGAAGCTAAGCAGGATGGGCAACTACCAAAGAAGACTCTACAGAGGAAGACAATGGCAAACCACCTCTGTGTTTAATTTGCCTTGAAAGTCCTTCGCTGGCGTCACCATAAATCAATCGTGACTTGATGGAGCATACACATAAATACAAATAAGACTAAGCAAAAAGGAGTAGAATTGCAGTCATTGGGGTGGGGATGGTATTATAAACAGCAATAACAGCAAACAAGATTGGAAAAAATGTGACTGATTTCATACCTGACGTTCTCCTTGTCAGGGAGAAAAATCAGAAGTACTAACAATCAAAACCAGAGAATGTTTGGCTCATCCTTACAAAGCAAAGGGATTCAGCTGTTTTCCTCTCTGGTGCAACAATCTTGCAATTAGAAATGGGAAAATATAGTTAATGATAAAACAAGCTCCTAAAGGCGACATAAGATAGAAACTTTGGCTATCCTTGATCAGAAATAATCATATTTAGAAGAACGGGAAGCCACACAAACTCAGCATCAATGGTTCTCCCTAGCCAGTGATAAAGGGCTAAAATGTTTGTTCAGGCTCTTAGCAGTGTTTTTGGTGTGCTTAAAGACAGGAAAGTATCCTAGGGGTCTCGTCGAGTAAAAGGAATAAATTGTCTGGTGCTGGGGCTGAAAGTAAAAAATAACTATTTGGTATCTTTGGCGTAAGAAAAGAAAAAGAAAACAACTAGAGAACTCATCTATTAATAAAACAAAGAACAAGGAGGTTCTGATTTATTGGTAAAAACAAGTAAAACCTCATGTACACATAATTTCCAAAGGATTTGGGAAGCACATTAATCGCTACAGTCTTCTTCATGGAGTTCTAGAAGAAAATATTTGTTGCCTATAAATGCATGTAGCAGACTTAAAACATTAATGTTGATGATCTGCATCAGGAGATGGACAGAGATACTATTGATTCTCCTGGACCTCTCTGTGGCTTTTGATACCATTAATCTTAGAGTCTCTCTATACGAGACATCTTGGGGCATGTTCATCAAGTGTAGGGGGATGCAATATTAGCTGGGAAGCATAGTTTTAAAAGACATAGCTGGCGGAGATTGCTCCTCAGAGGGTTTTTAATTTCATTTTCGTCTTCCTGAAGCCTCTGTTAATTTCACCTCTCCCATCTAAAACTGTGTGGGATTGCAACCAGAAAGCAGCAAGGAATGGAAATGGGCTGGAGCTGCTTTCTAGAGCCAGGCTTGGACCTGGGGAGGTTATAATGGGCTGAAGTTTCCCTTCTGGCATTTCACAGCTACAGTGTATTGCAAAGCCTTTGCCCTGCCACCAGCTCTGTCTTCTTAAACTACCCTTCCCAGCTAACATTGCATCTCCCGACACGTGTTCTTCACATGTAAGATGTCTTGTATAGAGAGATTCATAGTATCCTTCTGGAGCACCTTTATTTTCCGGGACTGGGTGGCACCTTTTTGCCATGGTTCTAGTAAGTTTCAGAACAAGGTTCTCATGTGCCCCCTGGTGGCAGGTAATCTCCCAGGCATTCCCACCTCTGCCAGCTGAACATTGGTGATCAGCAGGAAGAGGCAGGCCCCTTGAGATGGCCCACTGATGCAGGCTGGGGAAATGGCTGCACATGCACTCCTGCATGCCAGCTGATGATGTTACTTCCAGTGTGACCAGAAGTGACCACATTGCACCAGGGCCAGAATTGGCCCATAACATAGCAAAACCGCAATTTTGGATGATTCTTAAAGAACTGTCCCGAGTACAGTGATGTGGATTCTGGGCAGACTGGAAGTGACATCATTGGGGAGTCCCATGGGAGTAGGCACACACTAATGCACAAGTGAGGAGGGGAACGGTAAATGTCCATTGCCCCACCCCTCCTGCTGGTTGCAGTTGGAACCTTGCAACCCTATTTCTGAAGGTGGTGCTAAGGAACTGATGAACAGGCCTTTGGCCTGCAGAGTCCCACATGATTCCATATTGTCCCCTAGGCAGTCGATGACCCTGAGCTCTATTGCACACTTCTAGCTGATCCCAGGGAAGCTGCTGAATCCTTGAACTTGTGTCTGGAAGAATAAGACCCACAAGTCCCTGAGAATGGTACAGATTCTGTATACATTTCTGCACTTTTCACACGCTCAGTATGCACTGCCTTTTACTATGTCTTTCAATCATTTTTAATGACAATATATTTTTGTTTTTACATATAGGTTTATGTATCCCCTTGAAGAAGCATAGGTGAAATGTGTAGGGGTAGATAATGGAATAAACTATTTTTCTCACTGCACAATTCCTGTTGTTCTAGTTGTTCTGTTGCTCTGTCTTCGGTGTGTCCCTCTTCTTCTGTACTATACACAGTTTGAAATTTTGCTTCTAATTGTGGTGACATTCTGTGCTTTGGAGCTGACCATAGAGAGAGGAAATACTGATGCCAATGGAACTATGGTTGGATCCAGCCATCTTTTTCATCCCATCTCACTTATTTCCCCTCCCCATTACAGCCCCCATCCCACATGGTTTTTGTCCATGCATGTTCTAAGTACCTCATTTTTGGGTTGACAAAGGGGACCCCTCCTGCTTTTTCACCAGTGGAAATTAGGTTGGGTCAAATCGTTAATCACAATGAGTTCCAGACTTATATAGTGGGGAGAGTGTCCAGACTAGAGATGGGCATGAACTGAAATACGAACCAAAATTAAGCACGAACCAGGCCAGTTCGTGGTTTGCGAACCAGCGGTTCATCAGATCCCATTTCTGACAAACCACCACTAATTTTATGCTGGTTCATTTGGCTCATTTTTTGGTTCGTCACTGCAGACAGCCTGATGCCAATCGATCAGTTTCCTAGGCAACAGGGGATGGACTTCTTGCAGACCTTCTGCTGACCTGGAAGTGACCTTCTGCTGGCCCAGAAGTGATGATTTTCTGACCCGGATGTGACGTTTTCACGAACGAAACGAACCAGTTCGTGAACCAGGGGCAGATTCGTGAAAGTTCGTGGTTTGTGGTTCATGAAATCTGATGAACCACGAACCACATGGTCCAGTTTTTTTCTGGTTCGTGCCCATCTCTAGTCCAGACCTCCTAACTACCTATATCCAATTTGGATATTATGATGGAAATCTGGAGTGAATACTTGCAAAAGGGTACAGTCCATGTGCCACACACATGACATGAAAAGAACTCTAAATCCCTTCATTTCCAAAGGCAAACCACCTGCCAAGCACTTGAACTTTAATAGACAGAATGTGTGATATTTGCATGCTTTCTCTGAGCCCACATTATCTAAAATTATATGTTTTGCATGTCCCACATACTATAAATGTTCACAGCTTCAGATAATATACTGTCGTTCTTCCCGCCACTACTTGCATTAGTTTACTGCAGGCAAAGGCTATAAAAGTAGTTGTGTATCCTTATTTGGAAACATTCTGAGGCCTCAAACAGAGAACATAGGGGCATTTCACATGTCACACTGTGGATTAAAAGGTATTGTTTCCCACCCATCCATGTGTTTCATTACATTCTTGAACTGATGCTCCAGCAGTGCATACGGCATAAAGATAATCCTCACAAAATTAATTTTGCTACGAGAACGTTCCTAAGTTGAATTGCTCCCCCTTCTGTGTAAGACTTTGCACCTGATGATAAAGAATCCAATGTCTCTGAATTGCATGCCAAGCACCAATAAAGAGAAAATGGAGTCAGTTGCCACAACACCCTTAATTTATCCAGGAAGTGCAGACAGGCAATAAAAAGGCCGTGAAATAATCTAGACATTATTGATTACAAGCTCTGTTCTTACCTCCTTCAAATTCATTTCCCATAGATTTTCCTAAACATCATCCAAGGAAGCTTCCTCTGTTTATCTCCTCACTCTTACACTATTTATAGCAATTAATGTCATTGGACTGGGTGGCAAATATATATTTGATAAACATGGAGTGTTATCTTTGCATAATAAAGATGGGGGAAAGCAGATATAAGTTCTGATTTCACTTTAACCATTTATTTTGAGTAAGCTTCCGAAATAACAGCTGAGGGTCATGTCTGGCCTGCAAGTTCCCTTTTGGGTTCCTTATATTACATTGGCACTTGATCTGTTTTGTTCCAGTGGCTTACTCTTATCTGGCAGCTGCTGCAGCCAAGAAAGACGTCTCTTTCATCCAGTTCAACTCCCTGGCATAGCAGTCTTGATGACAGAGAACTCCTTCCCTGTCAGTGCAGCAGCCAAATAAATAGTTCAGTGGGGTAGCAGGAAGACCAGGGCCCTTTTCAAACGACTTACCTGCTCCCAGAATGTTGTGAAACATCGTGCAAAAACCGCAGAAGATAGCGTCCTCTCGTGAGAGTTTTGCGTGACATCGCGCAAAACTCTTGTGAGAAGACACTATCTTCAGTGGTTTTTGCACGATGTTTTGCAACATTCTGGGAGCAGGTAAGTAGTGTGAAAAGGGCCCAGGTCTTTTCTGAAGTTATGGTTACAGTGTGCACTGGAGGAGAAGCAAAGGGCACAAATTTTTCTTTGGATAAGAAGTAGGCATTACGGGTTGCCAAGGAGTTTAGCAATATTACTACATGGGGCCTAACTATAGTTCTATTGAGTTTTACCCTTCTCAGCCCCCAGAAGGGATGGTCTTCTGATACCACTATTCTGATGCAGACGGATAATCATCTGTCAACTAGACTGTATGGAAGCACACTTGAAGGGACATGGGGCTAAGGGCCAAGCTACAAGTGACGAATGACACTTGGACGACAAGTGTATTTCTCCCTGTTCACTTGCACTCCACTCAATCCACTTGCTGTTCAAGTGTCATTCGTCATTTGTAGCTTGGCCCTAAGATAAGCAGCCGAGTCATATAGCTGAATCTAAATGATATGTGGGGACTTCCTGTTTCCATATGACATATTTGAAGACTATAGTCTATCTACCCAGCACACTTATGCAAGCTAGGTGAAATTTTTATACAGTTTATCACGGAAAGGTAATATCACCAGGACACAGTCATTATTTACCAGATGAACAGTGCACTCCTAAGAAGAGTTACTCCTGTCTAAGCCCATTGAAATCAATGGGCTTAGGCTGGAATAACTCTTCTTAGGATTGCACTGTTCGTTTTTTAACTGCATAAGTGCAATCACTTGGAAGGAGTTTACTTCTGCTGTTTGGTATAGTGGTTAAGAGCACGGGACTCTAATCTGGAGAGCTGGGTTTGATTCCCCACTCCTCCACTAGAAGCCAGCTAGATGACCTTGGGCTAGTCAGCTCTCTGGAGCTCTCTCAGCCCCACCCACCTCACAGGGTGTTTGTTGTGGGGATAATAATGGCATACTTTGTAAACCGCTCTGAGTGGGCATTAAGTTGTCCTGAAGGGCGGTATATAAATCGAATGTTATTGTTATTGTTGTTATTTCCATAAACTGGAGTTCCTTCAGTCCTTCATTCCAAAACCATTGCCTCTCAGTCAGACTTTCTCAAGGATTCTTGTCCACATTTTCCCATTCCCACAGTTTTCAGGCTATGATTCATTTTTTCTCCTCCAAAGTGTCTTCTAGTTATGCTGAGATATAAGCAATAAGTATTCAACTGTTCCTATTCCCTTCTAGATGCTTGCCATTAAAAAAAAATCATCCACATTGCCTGCTGGTAGACTTCTCCAGATACCCCGGCAAAGCAGGAGTCTTTATACTAGATGAGTATTTGCAGGTAGCTCAGCTCCTCTTTTCTTGAGAATCATGGTTGAGATGTATACTGTGATCCTATCACATACTGGTACTGGGCTGGCTCACAGGGTGATTTTCCACTGCTGGCAGCTCTACGTATGATCAGACATGAACTCATGTCCAGATAAAGTGAGTAGGAACAGAACTGTCCATGTACACAATAACTTGTGATCACAGCAGCTGGTGGAAGTGTTACCACAATCATTGAAACTGCTGTCAACCATACCTGTATGCAGTCTCAGAGCCAAGCTACAAGTGACGAATGACACTTGAACGGCAAGTGGATTGAGTGGAGGGCAAGTGAACAGGGAGAAATACACTTGCCGTTCAAGTGTCATTCGTCACTTGTAGCTTGGCCCTCAGTCCCACTAACATTCTCTCCTCTAACACCAGTGCATGTCCAATTATAGTCAGATCCAACTCCTGCCATGTCAGGCAGCAAGAAGAGGAGGCAACAACAAATCCTCCAAAGGCTGAAATTTGGGATTATGGAGCAAATTGGATGTGTAAGTTTGTATAAGGATTAGCCTGATCATGGGGCCAACGCCGGCCCATTACAGTTCAAAAGGTTTTTCTGCGGGCTTCAGCATTCTCTCATTTGGGCAGTGCTTGAGTCTACACCTGCAATCTTGTACCTATTTTGGGTTAAAGTTCTGGATTAGATTCATATTGAGATTGCGGTTCCTAGATGTCAGGGCCTGACTGGACACTTCCTCCTCAGGGTCTCCAGGGAAACAAGTTGAAAGTAAAGGAGGGACAGCAAGAAACAAGGTGGCCAATAGAGGCAGGCACAAACTGAAGTATGAACTGAAGTTCGGGCCAGTTCGTGGTTCACAAACCGGTGGTTCATGTGAGCTCAATTCTCAAGAACTATGACAAATTTTAGCCCAGTTCGTATGGTTCAATCAGTTTCCTAGGCAATGGGAGGTATGGGCTCTCTGCAGACCTTCTGCTGATCTGGAAGTGACGTTTTCATGAACTGAACGGACCAGTTTGTGAATCAGGACAAGTTCATGCATTTCTGTGGTTCATGAAATGCGACAAACCACGAACTGCCTGGTTTGGAATTTTCCCAGTTCATGCCAATCTTTAAAGGTAAAAAATAGTCCCCTGTGCAAGTACCAAGTGATTATTGACCCATGGGGGACATCTTCTTGGCAGACTTTTTTGTTACAGGGTGGTTTGCCATTGCCTTCCCCAGTCACCTACACTTTACCTCAAGGAAACTGGGTACTCATTTTACCGACTTCGGAAGGATGGAAGGCTGAGCCAACCTTGAGCCGGCTACCTGAACCCGACTTCCACCAGGATCGAACTCAGGTCATGAGCAGAGCTTGGGCTGCAGCCAATAATTTTACTGCACTTTGATTGTTGCTTTTTTCTGTCCATTTAAATTGTGTATTTGTAATCCATTTGAGTCCGCACAGGGGAGAAAAGAGGGATAAATAATACCAAAATAAAATTGAAAAATCAATAAATCCCCCTAAAATCAAATCTTCTTCCCCAAGCCACCCACTTTTCCCATCCCTGAATTCCGGTCTCATGATCTTTCTCACTTTTTTCCAAGAAAGGGAATCCCCTCATGCTACTTTCCTAATCCCATGGCCAAAATACATGATATGGTACAAGTCCATTCACAGGTGTCCAACCCAACATGCAATAACACATATGTTCAGGGGAACTCACTTTCAAAGCACTCTTTAGCTCTCTTTGGTTCAGAAATACTGCAATTGGAGAGGTGGGCCTTCAGGCTTCATCCCATGCTATTTTTGCCACACCACATATATTGTGTATTTTGGCTGTTATACACATTTAAGCTGCTATTTGACTTGTTAGGAAAACATATAGGCAACCTGTACAGTTACCTAAGTGGGGCAAATAAAAGGCATATCTGAAGCCAGAAAAATGGGATGGAAGGAAAGAGTTAAACTCTCCCACCTGTACTGGAGCCCCAACTAAACCAGATCCTGAGCAGCTGCTAGTTGCCAAATAAAATTGATTAACAGTTCTGTAAATGGATCTTTTAGTGTCCCATCCACAAGACTTCATTAAAAAAATGGTGATATAATTGCCTAGTTTCACTCAATTGACTCCATCCAGTAGTACTGCCTCACTCTCAGTTAACTTCACTTGCCTTCTGTGATCACATAGCCAAATGTGATGTAGTAATAGCACAGGGAAAAAAGCATCACATTCACTCCATATTCGTCACTGGCTACAACCTGTCTAAAAAGGAGAAAGTCTAATAATAAAAAAAGCACAGCAAAGAACCGAAACGAGAGCAGTGAATAAGATCAAGAACAGAAACACACTGTTTTTTTTTTTCCAGGAAATATTGTTTCCACCAAGTTCTATTTTTGTTCAGCAAACTGAAATGAGCAAACATTCAGCACAGCCCTAAGGGGTATATCCTCTGCTCTTTCAGGAGTGACACCATCACATTCTCTCTCAACCACTAGGTGGTGCATAAACCTAGCTCTCATTCAAAGAAAGGTGCTGTCTTTTGCAGTTCCATGTTTCTCAGCCCACTCTTCTCAGCCTTCCCCCTTGGCATTCACTGTGTTGCAGCTTGTTACTTCAGAGGACTTTTAACACAAGAGAGAAAAGAACCACCACCACCCCCATAACCATGTTCAGGCTTTTAAAAAAGTTTCCAGCCCAATGTAAAGTGAACAATCAGTTTTGGTATCTGTCAGTTACTCCCTTCTAAGCCAATTGACTTTCAGTGGTCTTAAAATGGTGAGCCTTTGTCTGGGATGGCATTGTTTGTTTAATGGACTGTGTTGCCTGCTGTTTGTTTTAACACTCTGTTAAAGGGTCTCTGTTCAGCCATATTTTAAACTTTACTACATCTCATAATGAATACCTTTTGGGGGGGATGTGTGTGTCTAAAGCTTATGGAAGGCAGAAATTAATGAAGAACATTTTATAAAATAAATATGTATAAGCTGGGAATTGCCTGCTATTCTTGGCATCAACGATACTGTCCACCATCCCAGCTGTAAGCCCCCACTCTCTCTTCCTCCCTCTTTCTCTCTCTTTCTCTCTCTCTCTCTCTCACACACACACACTTTTTAAAATAAAAAAGAGGCCAAGGCATCTTCTATCTTAGAATTCTGTTTCCCTGAAGAATTCAACGCAGTCAATGAACAGGAGAGTATATAATGGTTTGTAGCCTGAAGAATACAATCTCCTGACAGAAGATGGAACCCCGTCCATGGAAGATAATATGGAAAATGAAATGAAGAAAGAAATATCTAGCCTCCTCCACTGTCTTTAGAGTGTCAGCTTTGGTTACTGGTCCGGTTCCTGTGCTTTTAACAGCTTCCTTATATGCAGAAATTTAGCAGGGGATTCTTTTCCTAGCATAGCGATAATATGAAGGAAAACTATATTTTTATTTATGTGTGTATGTGTGGGAGGGGGGTAGACCACATTGCTAAAAGTTCAAGACAGTTAACAAAAAAATCCAATAAAACTATTAAAATAAAGGGCTAGATCTGGCCTGCTTTTTTGCTCAATCTCACTCAATGCCCTGTTATAGCCCCTGTCCCACCTTGCTTTCATACATGCAGATTGTGTGATCTGCAGCAAAACTTTTTGGGAGGTCAAAAGGTACCCCCCCTCATTTTTTCACCATAGGAAAAGCTGGTTGGATCCAGTGTCTTTAATAAGTTTAACATTAAATATACCTAGAAGACCAGGTCTCCCACTTTTCCTTTTTGGAGAGAACTCCGGCTGCTATATTATGTTGCATACTGGTATGAGGAATTTGTTTGTTTACAATAGTGTTATGCTTGTGGTGCATGTCACTTCACGCAAATGCCTGGAAGAGAAGTCACATCACTTATATGATAACAAGAAGTGATCTAGGATTTGGGCAAAACTCTTTTTTTAAAAAAAAGTTTTTTTTATTTTTTAATATCTAACATAAAAAAACTACAGAAGACTACAAAAGTATAAAGGGGAGGGGGGAAAAAAAGGGGAAGGGAGAACTGGGAAAAGGGAAAATCAACATACAAACAACAAACACTACACTACATGTCTTGTATTCCCTTCATACTGCAATTTTTCTTAAAAGTTAACTTTCTAATATGCTATCAGATTGGTAGGTCTTATACAATACAGATTATATTCAGGATCAAATCAAATCAAATTCATTGACCAAATCTTATGGTGTCACTTCAACATCATGCCAGTAATATGACACCACTTCCAGTGTTCACTGGAAGTGGCGCCATACTACTGGAATGGCATGATTTCACCAGTTCCCACACCCATCACCCTCCCAAAGCTTTTGACCAACTGTGACCAGCAAAACTAGACTGAATAAACGTGATTAGCATTTTCCCCATTTCAGGCCAAGAGAAAGGAATACAGGCCATCTTCCTTTGGTAAATTAGTCCACACTGCTGAGGCAACCAAAATTGCCTAAATCTGGGCAATGGTGTTGCCTTGCCTACTCATGAAATAAAATGGAACAAAAAAATCTGGTCCCTGAATGCAGCATGAAAGCAGAACTCACTAAGTCCAAGCATAAAGCATAGAGCAGGTCTAAGACTCAGAAGTTTCTGGCACATCTCAGGATGGAACTCAACAGGGCTTTTTTTCTGGGAAAAGAGGTGGTGGAACTCAGGACCACGCAGTAATGTCACATTGGGTCCGGTGGAAAAAGGGGGGGGGGTAAAGTTTAAATCACCCTTGGCGAAATGGTCACATGGCCAGTGGTCCCGCTCCCTGATCTTCGGAGAGAGGGGAGTTTAGATTGCCATCCGCGCTGCAGTCTAAACACCCTTCTGTTTGGAGATCAGGGGGCGGGGCCACTGGCCATGTGACCATTTTCAAGAGGTGCCGGAACTCCGTTCCACCACATTCCCACTGAAAAAAAAGCCCTGGAGCTCAATAGTTCCAAGTGGATCTGGGACAGAGAACCACAATTTATGATAGGTTTGTGGGTTGAGCTCAGAAGTGTCTGCTGGGCTTACAAAAATATACCATAGTCTTGCAGCACCTTAAGGGACACCAAAAGTTAATTAAAGCATTAAGCTTTTGTAGATGGGAGCTCACTTCTTTAGATGCAAGTGCATCCTTGCAGGCAGACCTGCAAGGGGTATGAAAACATAAACAATTGTCTCTGTGTTTTTCTTCATTAGATTTGAAATTCACAATTATCTTTCACCCTGTACATTCAGCACTGCATGACCTCTTTATCCCTGCTGGTGTTGTTTTTTTCCCCCCCACCATACTTCCTACATCTTCCTCTGAAGATCCCCTAGATGGCATCCATGACCATTTATGCTGGAGGAGAAATGTTGGTCTTGAAGTGGCCACCAGACTCTAATTTATTTTTGCTGTAACAGACTGCCACAGCTACCCTCAATGCAAAGCTGATTTTTCTCTAAGAGTGGCAGCTTTAAAAAAATGGCAAAGGAGAGAAAACCGTCCTGGCTCTTAGTTTTAGAAAGGCCTTATTTCTTTGGTTCCACAGCGATCCCATACGGTTTCTTCTCACAGACATTTTTACTTCCTTTAATACAGAATGTCTCAGGAAGGGCCAAATGAAAGGACCTCCTGGCTGTGAAATTTGGTAAGTAAGTCACTTTCTAAATCTCTTCATTTTCAATATGATCTTGTAAAGTGAGAAATCAAATTATTTGAGGTGTAATGAAAAAACAGTGATGGAATCTGGATACGGACTTAAAGGAAATTGGGCTTTCCTGTATCGCCTTCCATCTTTATATTTAATGTTGATATACTCCGATTTCTTTTTAATTTCCAGAAATGGCTTGAGGCATTTTGATGCTTGAGGCAGAAATCCAAATGGTTCTAATAAAACTAAATAATTGACAGTTTGCTGCCTTTCAATGTACATTTGCAGCAGACTTCCTTTCCCAGCACATTGGGGGGGGGCAAGGAAATCCCACTGTTTGCATTATTCAGTATATCTTTGAAGTGGTTAAATGCATTTACAGTATCTTACCTTGAATACAATTAAGATCATTAACTTTACTACTGTAATTATCACCCAAGGTTAAATGATACCGCTAGCAAATTGAATTAAAACCCTTAACTGATCCATCCTGCCAGTCAAAGGTGTTCAACAAGAGAAGAGGGTTTTTTTTTCTTCTGAAAGTCAATGCATTAATTGGATTTTGAGCCAAGATAACACTTCTAGGAGATGTCCAAAATGAGGAATTACAACCCCCCCCCCAATATTAGTTATTATATATACTTTCAGTAGGAATGTGATACTAGAGATGGGAATGAACTGGGAAAATTCTGAACCATGAAGTTCATGGTTCATCACGTTTCACAAACCACGAAGTACAAACTTTCACGAATTTTCCACGGTTCATCTATGACTCTGTGTATATGATTTTTTGGTGATTTTTTTCTGTTTTATTGTATTGCATTTTATTCCATTGTGGAATTGTATTTTAGGACTGCTGTACCCCATCCTGAGCCCGCTTGCAGGGAGGGAAGGCTAAACACTGAATAAACTAAACTAAACTAAAACTAAACGGTTCATTCGGATTGTGAAAACATCACTTCTGGGTCAGCAGAAGGTCTGCAGAGACCCCATCCCCCCTTGCCTAGGAAACTGATTGATTGGCACTAGGTTGCCTGCAATGATGAACTGAAATACAAATCAAATGAACAGGGCTAAAATTCATCATGGTTCATGAGAAATGAGCTCCCACAAACCGCTGGTTCGCCAACCACAAACTGGCCCAGTTCATGACGAACTTTGGTTCGTATTTTGGTTTGTGCCCTCCTCTAATGCTAATTCCTAAGAACAATTTCCTTCAGCGAATATGAACAGTGCCTTGTGACCTTTGCTGAGAATGGAGGGGATGAATATTTTAAGTAAAGCACATGTACAGGAAAACAAGCTTGTGTGAATGAACAGAATGAAATATACTTCGTGATAATCCCATCAACAGAAGCCCAGCTGGAATTCACCAGACTAAAAAGGACAACTCACACACACAAGCTATTCCCACAACACATACTGAAATCTGTCATGTGAATCCAGAATCCATTCTTTTATGGCCAAGTTGCTGTCAAGATTATTCTTCTGTAGATCTGGCTGTCATGGTTTTTAATATCTTTTAATAGCACTTGCCTGTATCCATTGCCACCCTTTATAAATAGACAGACAGCCTTTGTAGTCCCAGGTTGCTTCTTATAAATGGCATATTACACATTATGCATTTCTCGTAGTTCAGCTCTTCATATGGGGCACACAATATAAATGCTAACATTATGAGATTCAGGTTTCCAGCTGTCACAGAGGCTTCTCTCTAAGCAAAGGAAGTATGGCATAGCAATAAGACGTAAGGTGTATGACACCAATAGCTATTTCTCCCAGGCTAATACAAAAAGTAAGCAAAGCTATGGAGAACATTATCAAAGTCACAAGCTACAGACACTTGAAAAAGAGCTGATTCCAGGAATTAATTCCAAGAACTGAGTGTTCTGCTGTGGATATCATCCCTCAGGACATCGCAACAGAAAAAATCATAACCTGTTTTATTGTACAATTCCAAAATCTCTAGAGACACCCAGGGCCGACGCGCCTATTAAGGCCAGTTAGGCGGTGGCCGCAGGCGCGGGGTGCCGGAAGGAGTGCCGGAGGAGGCGCGGCGGGCGGGAGCGTGCGCCACAAAGCACCAGCCTCCTATCCCTCCCACCCTGCGCTGCTGCCGCCGCCAGCACAAGCCCCCGGCCAGGCGCAGCCACCGCGGGCAGGTATCTGCAGTGGTGCAGGCAACTGAGCAGGAGAGCTCGGAGGCCGCCCGCCGCAGCAATCGGGCCGGTGGCGGCGCGCGCGCTCCTGTGATGACATCACGCGTGACGTCAGCACGCAGCCCGGTGTGTGCGCGCATGCTCGTGCGCGCGCGGGGGCACCCAGCCGGCTGGCCTCGAGCGTGGCAGACCCTTGCTCAACCCCTGGAGACACCATCTAGGAAAAATAGGCCTTGAATTGGCTTTGATACCACGGAAAGTCTTTGCGGATAGAAGGGATTTTCATCAGTTGAGCAGGACATCTTCATCTCCCCCTCCTGCTGCAGCACCCAGTTCTTCCCCAAATGAAGTTCCTGGGGGGACAGGAGACCTCCAGGAATAACATGAAGACTCTTTTTCCAGGGTCTGGAGGCAGCTCTTTGCAGCTCCATTGGAGGTCTGCAATGCAAAGTGGGAGATTGGCAAAAACTGCTCCTCTCCTTCCATTAGTGGAAATTTTCCACAAGATCCATCTCACAGAATGCACAATTGCCTGACTTTTTATTTTCTTTGGTATGTATATGGTTAGTCTATTATTAGTCGATAGCATAAGGATCCCGCTATCATGCTCTATAGGTCTTCCCCCCCACCCCCGCCTTCAGGATATTGCTTCATGCTATGAATATGTTTTGACAAACACAAATATGCACCTTCTGCTTTCTGCAGTTCCTACAATGGAAGACCATATTTTAGGACTTCTATAGGCAGAGGTATGACATATTGTATTTTTGCAGAATCAAGAGTTTTCGAGAAAGATTGAAAGTCACAGTGATGAACGTTCACCATGGAGACAATTTACAGATTAGTCTCGAGGTCCTGAGCTGGTGTAAATCAGAGCTGTCTGCTTACAAGCCCAGAGATGTCTTCAATCTATGAAGTATTTGCTTGCTACCCAATCGCTCCCTTTCTCCTAGTCTCATCTCTGCAACCGCAAACAGCTTTGCAGCAGCTGCAATAAAACCAGTTTAAATCATTATAGGCCAGAGTTACCAGTGGCGTTCACCCTAAAGTGAAATTTCATGGTGAATTGGAAAGTTCCCGCTCTGAAGAATTTTGAAGGAAGCAAAAAAGAGGTTTAGTAGGAGAGATATTTCTAGACTTTCAACATATTCCTGCTTTAGACTCACAGAAAGATATTATTCTGCATTCAGGTTATTATAACATCCTGGATGCAGGATGTTATATTTTAGTTGTGCTCTAGGCATCTGCACTTCTTATTGGGTATCCTGTTGGAAATCCAAAGCTGGGGGGGGGAATTGGGCAAAGTTAACAAGATCTGAGGTCAGATTTCCCACTCAAATTTGCCTGAAATGAATTAGAAGGTCCTATTCCAGGAAAGCAGCTAAGGAAATTCAAGGAAAGCACAAGAGAGCTCAAATAGGGACTTGTAACATTTCTTATCTGAACATTTTTTGATGCAGGATGTAACCAAGACACGTATTAGGAAAATATAAAATGTATTAGGAAAATCTCCAGCCTCTGGGAATCCACCACATGCAAAAAGCTGCCAGCAGACCCTGGAAAAAAAGACTTCTAGCCCCTCTCCTCAAAATTTTAAAGAAGGAAGAGAATGAGAGATAGATATGCAAGACAGGGACATTAGTTTGTTCTGGATTGAACCAAAACCTCTCTAGGAATTCATAATTAGATATAGGCACGAACCAAAAAAAAAAATAATGAACCTGTGGTTCATGGTTCGGTGCCGCTGATGAACCCGAACAAATGAACCGAAACGAACATTTCCTGTTACTGAACCAGTTTGTGGTGCGTGGGGCTCAGAACGGCCCCCGTTGAACTTAGAGATCCCATATTCACAAGGAGTGTTTAGCAGGCTCTCCTCCAGCCAGCACCCAAGTTTGGTCAAGATTGCAATAGAGATCTTGGAGTTATACCCTCTCCAATCCAAGGCCCTCAGGAAACTCCCACTCAATACAATTAGAGCTACCAGTTGACATTGACCCAGTGTACAAGGAGTTGGCCGTCAGAATTGCCTATCAGGGTCTGCAGGGATGAGATTGGAGTTCCCATGGCTATAGAATATGCCCTCCCCCCTCCCCCAGGTGTCTTCTCCCATGTAAGCAATTGTAACCATTTTGCAGCTCCATGGTTGGAAGGAAGACCTGCCAATCAAGGTAAGCTGGGCTTTGATTCAGGTTTCCAGGGTGACAGAAGGAGTGCAGACAGAGTTCAGGCATTCCCCCAGCTCAATTTCCAAGGGAACTGATTGATGGTGCCTGGCTGTCTGGCTTCACAAACAGTGGCTGAACACAATGAACTGGGCTTCATTGGCCATGGACCGTCACGAACCACTGGATCGGAAACCAATGATCAGGCGGTTTGTGGGTTTTTTTGGTTCGTAATGCGGTTCGTGCCCATGTCTATTCATAATCACTCATAGTTTCAGGTGGGTATCCATAGTTGGTCTGCAGTTGAACAGCAAGATTCAGGTCCAGTAGTACCTTAAAAGACCAACAAGATTTTCAGGGTATAAGCTTTTGAGAGTCAAAATTCCCTTTGTTAGATAAAGACTCATGTTAACCTTTTGTTCAACTGGAAAACAAAGCAAATGGTCGCTTGCTGGACTGCAGCTGCCCCAATTTCAAGGCAAAATAAGAGATGAAACAAGAAAGTACAAATTTCTAGAGAGGCTTCTCGTTATTGTTAGTGTGTAACCCGGTCCCAGGGAATTTTGTATCCCTGACCTCTCCTCTGGGGATAGATCAAGGTGGGTAGCCATGTTAACCTGTAGAAAAAAGCAAGAGTCCAGTAGCACCTATAAGACTAACAAAATTTGTAGTAGGGTATGAGCTTTCATGTGTCACAGCTCACTTCTTCAGATACAGCTAGAATGTGAGTCCATCTGTCCTATATCTTGGAGAGTGGAGTGATTAGAGAAGCCGAATGATAATTGCTGGTGAATTACATAGGCAGGTGTGATTGGATAGGGTGGGGTATGCAGAGGGGTAGTGGGTGTGGAGAAATCAGCATTGGCAATGAAACAGGAAACCTAGTTCTCCATTCAGTCAAGGTGGATGCATTGTCTTGAGCTTTGTTATCAGTTGAAATTCAGCTGTCTTTCTTTATAATCACCCTTTGGAATTTCTCTGCAGGGCAACTGCTTCTTTTAGGTCAGCAACTGAATGTCCTGGAAAGTTAAAATGTCCCACCACTGTTTTTTTAATGTTTTGATTTATGATGTCCATTAATTCTTTGTTGAAGGAACTGGCCAGTTTGTCCAATGGAGAGGGTGGAAGGGCATTGCTGACACATGATGGCATAAATCACATTAGAGGATGAGCAGGAGTGCGAACCAGAGATGGTACCCAACCCACCCAACCCCAGTTTCCTCTGGGGGGAAACTGACCTTTGATAAAAGGCATCTCTAAACTTTCATAAAGTTCTTTCGTTCTCGATACACAACAAAATTTGTTTTTATGTTATGAAGAAATTCACCATGATAACCCGCAAATGACTCTTGGTCATTTGAATGGCCTGCTGAATAACAATGGGGTACATGACACTACACAGTTTATGTGCCATTCAGCTCTGGCTTGAAATATCTTTCCCAGTCATCAACCTCCTTCTTGGTTTGTAACAAATGTTAATCTTTTCACAGTACATTGATTACACTGAAAACCTGAAAGATACTTTAGTAGCTTAAGGCATACTGAATATAGTACTATTTGTTTCTAGAAAATCTTGCATTTAGCTTAAGCAGAGGACTGGCTTAATTAAAATGCCGCACGTATATTGCATCATCGGAAAGGATTTACAGTGGATGGGAAGATAAGATTTATGTAATGACATTTCAGAATGGCAAACTAATATTAAGAATATGTACAATATTCTTTGGAATACAAAACCAACATTTAAAGGATAACGATAATATCCTTTTTCATTTTGAAAAATGCATCATGCAATGTTTTTACTAAAAAATCAGATAACTGTCAGATATCACAAAAATGATATGTTAGCCACCTCTGGATGCACTTTTTAATAAAGCCTTTTCAGTGTTCAAAGTGCTTCGCATACAATATCTGGCTTTAATTCTTACAAGAGCCCTGTAGGGTAGGCCAGATGGGTGAATAAGAGCAGCTTGTCTAAGACCATCTACAGAATGTGCATCAGAGGTGAGATTTGAGCCAAGGACTTCCTGGATCTTAGCACATTCACTAAACCTTACAGCCGATTGGTCTGCCCATGTTTTTGGAAGGTTGGGAGACTTTAGATGCTACAGCAGTGCCATTTGATGAACCCTCAGAAAGCAGCTCTCCCAATGCTACTGCAATGTTTTAAAGGTGCTTATGCTTCAAAGAGTCCTGTGTTGTATTGGTAGATGAAGAGCCAAGGTACAGTTCCAAGTTCAGACTGCAGGTGGAATACTGAATAGTTGAAAGTCCCCCATACAAAAAGCTATGAAAAATGGGAGAAGATTTTGGTTTTGAATGTGGCCTATCTACTTGTTTTTGTATTAAAGTTTTGAATATGCAGAACACTTTCTTCATTCTAATATTTGTTCTCTCATTTGTAATCTGATGTGTCCATCAACAACTACCAAATGTGAGGCTACTGAGTATGTATTGCATTGCTAACTGATGATAAATATAAAAATGTTTGAGGTTGTCATATGCACTGAATTTCACCTGGGTCAGGCTAAATGCTCAGAAGTAGACATGGGCACAGAACGGGGGGGACACGAACCATGTGGTTCATGGTTTGTTCATTTTCACAGAACATGAACCACAAATTAGCCAAACTTGAGCCGTTTCTAAACCGGTTTGAGGCTCACGGGAGCCCAGAATGGGCACCTTCACACTCACAGCCAAACTAAACAAGACTTTCCCAATGTCCAAAACCCACCAAATTTGCAGGAGACATGGTGCTCACTGTCCTCTAAAGACCCCCCAAGTTTCAGAGAGATTGAACCCCAGGAAAGGCATGATCCATGGGTCCCTCCCTTTCCTGTCATTTTCTCTTCACAGTGGCAAAAACTGGAGTGTCTGCTGGAAGCTACTTTGAGGGGCTGGCCCTTTTCCTGGCTGGATGGGCCAGAGTGGGAGCTCTCTAGTTCGCAGGGACAGCTGCCAATCAAGCATGGAGGCCTCAGACTGAATGAAACCAAAAGACTGCCACCATTGCCTGGGCGATGGATTAAATGGCACAAAGTGTCTGGCTTCCTGAACTAGCAATGGAATGGAATGGTAGAAGTTGTTTGTTCATAAAAACGCAGATCCGTGGAACGTGTTTCTTTGAAAACGAACCAGCCGTTCCATTCGGAATTTTGTTCCATGGTTCATTTTGTGCCCATCTCTACTCAGAAGCAATTCAGAATGACATTATTTCAGTAATCTTAAGTATATTAAGGTAAGTAGGTTAGTATAATAATTGCCAATTTACAGATGGGTGGCTGAGGAAATGGCTGCTTCCTTAAGTCTACTGAGGTCATTCCTGGATGACATGAGATTTGGCACACAGACGGGATTTCCCAGCCAACTGCTCAAATTCTCAAATCCAATGTTTGGTTACAAGTTTCAGTTTTTAATAAATTCCTGAGAAGTATGTTTAGGATCAGACCTTTGTATTGCTAACAAAATGCTGATTACATTACACTTAAGGATGTTCAAACACCAGTCGATTAATCTTGTGTCCTGTTTACCAGTTATGAAGGAGTCAATTTGTCATCTGTGTGTCAACTATATGGCTCTTCACAAGGCTGTTTCACCATATTCCTTCCAACAATTCAGTATAGCACAAATCTGACTGTGCGTATCGTTCTCACATAGCCAGATTAAGTTCTACTCCTTTTCTTCCATGCTGTGCCATGGTACCAGTTGGCAGAAAATGTTTTAAACACAGTTAAACAAGTTTGAATCTTATATATCAGTTATAAATAAATGCTGTGTTTTAAAAAGCATGCTATCCCCAAATCCGGCAGATACCACCCTGCAATTGAGCAAAATCAACAGGTGTCCTTACATGTCCTCACTTTATCATATTTTCTTTCCGTCTTCCTTTCTTTATTTCCTGACCTCGTCAGGCAGGCCATTCCATGTGATAAACAAGAGAGTGAAAGGGGAGTTGGAGCCTGGCTTTTGACCAGAGAGGGTCAGCCAGAGAATCCTCTGTGAGAGGAAATAATGTTTGTGAAGCACTGTTAGTCCTAGGGCTAAAGTGGGGAAAACCAGCGACTCGAGAGATCTGGGGATTATAGAGGGCCAAGGAAGTGGGTAGAGAGGAGTCTCCCCTTCAGTGCCAGAAACAGGGTTATAGCTCATAACTATAATGCCTGCCCAGTATCTAGGAAGGGTTTGTCTCAGTGGAGCACCCTAAGGTCTGGAGAGGAGGGAAAGTCATGCTGTGTTTGTGTTTGAGGATACAAAGTGTAATATCTGTGAAGCAGTGTCAACATCTGAATGAAGCCAGCAGCTTAGCATTATTCCAAGTGTTTTGTGCCCTCACACCATTGAAGTTCCTGTACAAAAACCTTTCTGTTTCTTCAGTTCAAACACCTGTCTACCTGCCTTTTGACTTTAACCTTCTGTAAATAAACCTTCAGTTACATTTTGAACCTCCCCAAGACTTGTGTGCCAGTTTCTGCTAAAGGGAAGCGCAAACCCCTGATCTGTTCCCTACTAAGACTTGGCTGGGTAACCATTTTTAATCATCCTTAAGGATGGAAGGAAAGGATGGAAGGATGGAAGGAAAGTTGAAGCTTAACATCAACCACGCTACCAGAGGCTTCCCAGCTCAGTATACAGCCCAGTATAAAGACAGAAAGAAAGACGGAAAGAAAGACAGAAAGATTATGGCTTGCACAGACAACTATTCACTCCCATTACTAGTCAAAATATGCTAGAAAAGAGAGCAGCTGAACATCAAATGTCTGAATGGACTTGGCGTGTTTAATTTTAAAAAGCACAAATTTCATAGTGGAATATAGTAATAGATTTTTCTTTATTGTTTTTCAAGCTCACCATTTTCTACATTTCAGGAATGTCTCAAGCATTATTAAGCCAAATATTTGAAGCACGAATGTATGGATTATGCTTGCCAGAGGCAAAAGGGAGAGAGAAGCTAAAATCAAAAGAAATTTAAGAAGGAAGCACTTCCTTTCTTTTTAGTGATCTTTCTTAATTCATACCCAGGAGGGAGCCAGACATAGTTAAACTGAGTGGCAAACCCATTATTTTTCTTAAAATTACAATATCTTATCGAAAAACAATTCACAAAGCACAGACTTCTACTAACAATGGTAGCACAGCTTTGCATAATAAATACCGAGCAAGAACATAAGGCCTACTTCTGTGAGTGCGATTGTACAATCCTAAGAGGAATTCTATCCTTCTAAGGGCCAAGCTACAAGTGACGAATGACACTTGAATGGCAAGTGGATTGAGTGGAGGGCAAGTGAACAGGGAGAAATACACTTGCCGTTCAAGTGTCATTTGTCACTTGTAGCTTGGCCCTAAGTGTCCCTCTATGCAACATCTTACACAGGAACACTCAAGTGATTTACTTTCTATGTGGTCTTATACTCAATTGTACTCGGTCTCCCTAGCAGTGCATGTGTATCCCCAATGGAAGCACAAGTGGCAGATCTTTCACTTGACAATCCCTGCGTAAGATATCTTGTGTAGAGAGATTCTAAGAGTCTCTCAACATATTACTAAGTACCTAGGGATGCTCATGTGAACCTCATTTCTCGTGTCCCCCCTTCCAACTTCCCATGCACTCAATTGCACAGTCATACTTCAATTTGCTCTGTGTCACGTGTTTGATCGGTTCTTCCTCAACTGCTAAAAGTGTCTGAGTTTCCCCCAAATTCATTCATTCTGATGCAAATCTTGACACTTTCTCACACTTTGAAGAGATGCAAATTGGCAGTTCGAGCCTACAGTACTGGTTCTCACAGGGAAAACAGAACTGAATTGGTGCTTTGCTCTCCAGAATCACTTGCAGATGCACTCACACAATGGGAGCTCCCATGAAATTGGCATTCACGGACACCGAGCAAGAACAGCCTGCATGTGAATTGAGGGATAGACATACAATCCTGCTCTTGAACATCCCTAATTGCTTAGGAACATATAGAGAGACTCTAAGATGGTGGGCTTAAGAAGGGCGTTGAGGACTGTTTATGAGTGTACTGTTAAACTTCTAGCCTTCCGTATCAGCTCCATTTTTTAACGTTCATGTGCTAATGGTTTGGTCACAGTAAACTGAGAAATCAAAAATCCTCTTTACTTCTGACAGTGGGTACACAAAGAGCTGGGCCTTTGAAAAATATTTTAACTAACATGCAGATTCATAGGGAGAAAAGATCTTTCGGGAACCTCAGTCTCAGGTTGCAATTTGCATGCTCCACCTAATGTACAACAGCTGCAGAAAAATATCATCCCGTATTTTGAATGGTTGCAGTTATGTTAAAACGTTGTGCGCACTAAGCTCACATGGAACTCCACACAAGCATGTCAACAGATGTTAATAAGACTGAGAACCTCTCTACACAAGACATCTTGCATGGGGATGCTCAAGTGTAGGTAGACACAATGTCAGCTAGGAAGCACAGTTTTAAAAGACAGAGTTGGGGGAGATAGCTCCTCAAAAGGTTTGTTAATTTCATCTTCACCTCCCCTTTGGGGAAGTGAAATTGATGGAGGAGGTGAAAATTAACAGATCCATCCAATCCCACTGACTTTTTTTCCAAATTGAAACATATAGTGAGTATGGAGATTCCTCCTCAAACAGAACATCTGAGGAATTTCAAGGGAGCTCAGAAGAGGTTCAGTTAATCTTCTGAAATTTCTTGAGGAGGTTTCCTCAACTGACCCTAAGCCACATTCTTTCCCATCTGCAAGAGAATTTTTTTTAAAAAAAAATCAGGCACAATACGCATTTCCTGTAGGAAATTATCCCTTGTTGGAGGAGTAGTGACTTCAAGCAAAATGGGCTTAAGGGAGGAAGGGACAAAATATACAGATTTTTTATGAGTCTGTTCCTGAGAATGATAATGTATCATTTTAAGCAGACATTTTTAGATGGAAATATAAAGCAGGAACATAAAGGGAGAATTTATAAGGGCATTTTGAAGAAATGGCAGAGTAAAATATTCAGAAACTACTGGTTTTACAAAAAAGAGAGAGAGAAAGAGAAAGAACAGAATATCTTCACTGGTAATTGGAACTTACCCCAAGTACCACATATATAATGACTTATCAATTAAGGCAACAAAACCCATAGTGCTTAATAGCTTATGATGAGATGATAATGTATAAAATTATGCATGGGGTGGAGAGAGAGAGAACTTTTTCTCTCTGCCCATAATACTACGTCTCAGATGCATCCGATGAAGTTGATGGGCAATACATTCAGGAGTGACAAATGGAAGCACTTCTTTAGGCAACAGTAATTAATTTGTGGAAGATATTGTGATGGGCATGAGCACACATTACTTTAAAGTCAGCTTGGAGGATATTCATGAAGGGTAGGTCCATCAATGGCTATGAGCCCCATTGACTAAAGAGAATTTCCAGATTCACCACTGAATAGCACTGCTCAGAGGCCATCGGCGGCCTTGGCTTGTTTGTTTGCCCTCCAGAGCAACTGATTGGCCACTGCGTGAAACATACTGCTGAACTAGTTGGACTATTGATCTGATCCATCATGGCTCTTCCTATGTTCTTGTGGTTTTCCTGCCTAAAACGTATCCCACTGGAATCATGTTTCATTATATATTGACTATGGCATTTTAGGAAGATCCAGATTGGTGTAGTGATAAAGAGCAACGGGACTCTAATCTAGAGAACCAGGTCTGATTCCCCTCTCCTCTGCTTGAAAACAGCTGGGTGACCTTGGGTCAGTCACTGATCTCCGGAGCTCTCTCAGCCCCACCTAACTCACAGGGTGAGGATAATAACAACACACTTTGTAAACTGCTCTGAGTGGGTGTTAAGTTGTCCTGAAGGGCGGTATATAAATCAAATGTTGTTATTGTTGTCGTTGGTGGTGGTGGTAGTGTCGGCATCATTGTTATTAATATGAAGGAACCATTGCACTTAAGTTCTGTGGACTTATATATGTTGATATGATGTGTTCCTACACAGGATATCATAATAAGAACATACCTTGAAACCTATAGGCTTGGATCCAGACTAGACATTTCCACAGGAACAAGGACTTCTACTTAGGAAGAGCAATCCCCCCAATTTCATTCTTTTGTGGCAACCCAAAATGCCCCCCGCCCCCCACGCAATCCTATTCTTGGAGGAAATTCTCCCAGCTGCATTATACTGACAATGGTTTGTGTCCTACCATTCCATGCACAGAACATAGAGCTTTCCTCTGTTTCTGTTTCTTGCATCCCTTCTGCCCCCCCCCCAGCGTACTTGAGTGGAGGAACAGCCACGGGATTGTTAGGACTGGGGTGAGAAAGGATGAGGGTGCAAAATGACACCTTCATATTCTGCAAGAGAAACGCCACTTAGAAAAAGGGTCAATTTCATCCCCTTGTGCCTCCTCACCCTAGCTCACCTCCACATAGATGGGTCTGCAGGACTGCAGTAAAATTCCATGTGCTTTAGATGTGCTTTAAAATTCCAATGATGCTTTGACAATTACTGAGATTATGCTGCATTTTATGCACTTAAAAGTGCTAGGGAACATTGCTTTTCCACATAAAGACCAGGGTCCAAAAAGCATGTTCTTCCCTGTAAACAACCCTTCCACTGGAACTATCCCCCCTTACTTTACTGCCTTATCTTCTGTTAAAAGATGCCCCCAGGCTTTTCTTTAGGGCCCTTTCTGATAGAACCCAAACAACATGGGAGTCACTGCATTAGAACCTGAGATCATTTGGAAGGAGACAGCGCAATTTCATGACCGATCCTCCTGGGTGCTGGAGCCAAATTGGCATGGAAAGGAGCCTGACCATGGATTCCCAACTTTGGGATGTGAGATCTTGAGCGCTGTAAAGCAACCTGGGAAAGAGCAATCTGCTGCGGCTTCCACACTGCAAAAGGGGCTCCAAATTTCAGTAGTGACTTGCTAAGTAGTCTGAATAGAAAACACATGTTTCCCCAGTGTAAGCCCAACATGCAAATCAATACAACACCACTAGCTTAGCGAGTTCATTTGCAGGAGGAAAACCGCTAAGAGGTCCCAGGTTGCCGATATTCTTGAGATGCAGAGCAGCAGTATCCACCTTCAGCTTCCAAGTTCAATCCACATTGAACAAATATCCTGTATACTATTACATTTCAAAGATTTTATACCTAATTGGAATAATTATAATGAAAATAAACCAAGCTACTGAGACTCCATTCTTGCCTATTATAGAAAAAGGGATTTAGGGGTTGTTTCCACATCCAATATGCTGAAACAATTTTGTGAATATTTTTATTGTAAACGTGTCTCTTTTAACTTTAATTTAAAGATTGGTTGGCACGATGCACTTCAGAGGCAGTTTTCTCACTCCATTGAAATAAGTAGGTTTTTTGTGTATCTAGTTTTGCATTAAATTGTAGATGGTATACTTTAATTCTGCCAACTGGTCTAGAGTTCTAGGTGGGTGGCCGTGTTGGTCTGTAGTAAACAGTACGATTTGAGTCTAGTTGCACCCTAGAGACCAACAAGATTTTGTGCTTACTCTGTGAAGAAAGCAGATCTGACTCTCGAAAGCTTATACCCTAAAAATTGCGTTAGTCTCTAAAGTGCCACTAGACTCAAATCCTGCGAGTATTGAGTTGCAATTTTGCTTTGGGTAGAATTCAGGTTACTAACAGTGCAATCCTAAGAAGACTTACTCCAGTTGAATCCCATTGAAGTCAATGAGCTTAAACTGGAGTAACTCTGCTTAGGATTACACTGTAAGTCTAGAAAGGTCATTCTATTGTTCTGGTCGGGGTCATTTCATAGAAAAAGAGCTGGAGGAACTCATTAGCATAACTCATTAGCACAATTCATTAGCATATGCCATGCCCCTTGACATCACCAGAAATGTTTCATTAGCATAACTGATTTGCATATGCCACACCCCCTGACATCACTTATCCTGGCTGCTTTGGACCCAATCCTGGCCATTCAGGGCCGAAATTGGGCCCAAAATGGCAAAAAGGGGCTGAAAATGGCTGAAAAGGGGCCCAAAATGGTCAGAATCGAGCCGCTGCTGAACAGGAGAGTGATCCACTACCCGTCAGAGGCCTGATCCGGGCCGTTTCGGCCCCAATCCAGGATGAAACAGGCCCAAAATGGCCGAGAGTCAGGCGGGCAGGGCCACCTGACATGTGACCTCTTTGAGGAACTGCCGGAACTGTGTTCCTGCGCGTTCCCTTTCAAAATGAGCCCTGGTTCTGGTGCAAATGGAGATGGGAAGAAAGCAACCCAGGAAAAAAATTAACTCTGCAATATACTGTATGCATAAATAAAAATGGTCCAAAAATATCTTAGAATTGTCACAACATGTATAAAACCCTCTTCGTTTCAAGGCATAAGTCAGGAGACCCAATGTGTTTCAATCTAATATTCTATAATTAGATTGATAATATAATAATAATTTGACTGATAGTCCAATAATCTAATATTAATAGTGTTATAAAATACAAAGTAAAACTTTCTCCTATATCGGCAACAAATATATTTTATCAGTTTACAGAGATCATGTGATCTTAACAGATATGAGTTTAACATATTTTACACAGTCTGATATTCACAAAATTACCACAATTAAAATGTCAGACAATAGTGTGAAGGGAAGGGTGGGAGGAACATAAGCAGCCTAATATCTAAACTGTTTTTGATAAACCACCCAAAGTTTTTCATGTTGTCAAAGTTCCCACCGAGTTTGAAATTGAGGTGAATCTGAAAGATTCTGGCAAATAAAAAGCATCCACGGAGTGTTGTATGTAGCTAAGGAGATTGAGATTGGTGATTTGGTCTGAGTATGCCACACAAGGAATGTTGCAACATGCGAGAGTCACTTACAGTGAAATTCTAAAACGACTTACTCCAGTCTAAGCCCACTGATGCCAATGGGCTTAGACTGGAGTAACTCTGCTTAGGATTTCACTTTTAGAGTCTCTCCACACGAGACATCTGACACATGAAGAATGCATGTCAAGAGGTGCAATGGTAGCCAGGAAGGGAAGTTTAAAATGACAGAACCGGCAGCAGGGCAAAGGCTTTGCTATACACTGGAGTTGTGTGAAAGGGATGTGAAATGCCAAAAGGAAAACTTCAACCCATTATAATCTCTCCAGATCAAAGCCCAACATTGGAAGGCAGCTCCAGCTCATTTCCATTCCTCGCTGCCCTCTGGTTGTGATCCCACACAGTCTTAGACTGGAGAGGTGAAATTGACAGAGCCTTTGGGGAGGTGAAGATGAAATTAACAAACCCTCTGAGAAGCGATCTCCACTGACTTTATCTTTTAAAACAACCCTTCCTGGCTAACATTGTGTCTCCCTACATTTGACAAACACGCACCAAGGTGTCTCATGTAGAGAAACTTTTAGAAACAAAATATTTCCCAATTGGAAAACAGTCAAAAGAATTATGATGTGGATGTATGTTTAGGGGGTTTCTGTTTTATCTCTGTGAAGCTATCTGTTGGATATAAAACTGGAACTGTGAAGAAAAGTCAAGGAGTGCCAGATCACAGCTAGTAAGAAACAGCTCCTAAACATTTCACTTTCATTGCTGTATTTGAGTGAATTTAATGTTAGATATCTAGTTTTCAACTGCTATATTACACTGTGTGGTCTTTTAAGTAGGATACTATGTACTTTGACTTCTCTAGGATGTAACTCCCCACTTCCTTATCTTTGCTCAACTATTGCTGAACTTTGGCTCTCTCTGAATAAGTGCAAAGAATATTATCAGTCTGGGTACCACACAGATTTCTCACTGTGCAGCTTCAAACAGAAGTATCCATCTCACCTCTGCCAGCAGCCCTGGGCATTGTATTTTTTAGTCATTCTTCAAAGCTGTGGTATGTCTCACATTTGACACAGACAAGCCGAGGCAATGAAACTGTGTGGAACACGACCTGGAGATGGGAGGAAGAAAGAATTGCCAAGGATCTATAGTAGAACTGAGTTAATTTGTAGCAAGATGGAGACTTCTGGTCATTGATCATCAAGTCTAATTGACATCTGATTTTTTTTTAAAAAAGCCTATCTGAGTCACGCACTCTTTGAATGTATAAAGTATAGAAAGCCCCACTACCAAATTATTCTTAACACTCCTTTAGAAACATGGAAAAGGTTTCAGTTACAACTGCACCTCATAAAAGTTCTCACCTGAAACAAACAACTTCCTTAGATGAACTGTATGGTGTATAACAAAATTAATTTTACAGTGTTTATTTAATATGTGTGTGTGTGTGTATCTTAAATAATACGGCCCCTCCCAGCCTGCAGCTCAAAGCTGCGTAGGATGGGGGCCGCATTTGCAGCCCTGGAGGGAGAAAGCGGCTGCTCTTGGGAGGGAAGAAAACGCGGGCTTTCTAAGGGGCAGAGCCAAGCCTTGCTAGGCGGCTCCGCTCTCTCTGCCCTGCAGTCGGCTTCGTGCGCTCGGAAGAGACGGTTGGAGGCTTACTCCTCTCTCCGAGCGGCGAAGCTGGGCCTTTAGAAGCGGCGACGGAGGCTGGGCAGCGCCGAGCGAGTCGACGGAGCCGGTTTGGTCGGGCTCCTTTTTGGCGCTCTCGTGCAGCGCCCACTTTTGCGCCGCGTGGGGTTTGGGCAGTAGGGCAGCGGCCCTCGCCTATCCCCGCGGTTATTCCCTGGGGTTAGAGTCCAGGGTGGGCGGCCCCCTGCCAGCTTGGAGGCCGGGGTATCGGCGCCCCCCCCCCCGTTAGCCATCTGAGTGGCTTGTGTCCCCTTTCTCCACCCTAAGCTTCATTTCGAGCAATTTGGGGCTGGTTTATAGGGGCTTTTCAGTGGCCTGGATTAGGGCCTCTCATTATTGCCAAGTGGCACTGGGGGGTTGCTGTTTTCTAGTTGGGGTGACTCATCCCCCCTCTCCTTTGTGGAGCCGGGGTGGCCTTTTGTTCCCTACTTGCACAGGGTGGTCAGCGGTTGGTGGCTGTGCGGGGTGCTGCTTGCTTGCTTATTTGGCTCTTCTGGCAGCAGCCATTTTCTTGGGTGTTTCGGCGGCCATTTTCTGGCTTGTACCTGGGGGCCATTTTGTTGTAACAATGCCTAAAGGTAAAGCTAAAGGCCCTTCTAAGGGCAAACAGCCAGCAAAAGGCCTGCTTCGAAACGCACTGACCCGGTATTGTCTTCCTCGGATGAGGAGGAAGGGGGGGTGTCCACTTCACAGATCTTGGCTCGCATAGCGGCACTTGAAAAGGCTAGGAGTGTCACTCCTGCCCCACCAGGAGGGCCTGTTCGTCACAGGTCGAGCAGGTTGGCTGCTAAGTCAGCCTTTAGGCAAGATGTGCTGACCCGTCTCTCTGCTCTTGAGGAGTCCACAGGTGCGACGACCGGTTCAGCAAGAGACAGCAGCCAACAGTTGGGATCCACGATGGAGGTGCAAGGCGTTGGTGAGACTGAGCAAGCTTGGGCAGATGAAGGTGGGCCTGTCGCGTTGGCCGTGGAACCTTCGGCGACAGTGGTTGAACCCGCCGATGATGCTGGTAAGAGTACCTCCACACCACCAACTCACACTTGGCCTTGGGGCCCTTTGCCTCTGGCATCTTCCTCTATGTTATCCAGTCAGGCACAGGCGCCGGTTTCTCAGGCTGGCCCCGCACCGGCCACGGCCACGGCCGCAGTTCCTTCCCCTTGGGGTCAGGCTAATACCTGGGGTCAGTTGGGTTCCGGTGCTCTCCCTGGACAAGGGCAGCCATGGGCTTCCTCGGTTGGTTGGTATGGGGGTATGACCCAGGGGGCGGCAGGGCAACCTCCAGCTTGGCAGGCGTACCCCGCTGGTTATTGGAGTCCTCAGCTGGGGACGGGTGGTTACGGGACGGTGCCTTTTAATGCGCTGCCATTCGGTGATATGGCTCTGCCCCTTGGTGATCATCTGACACAAGCCACCAGGGATAAAATCCTGCGTGGAGAGTACGTTGATATCTTTAACCTTCTATTTCGTGAAATTGAGAAGAAGGATAAAGAGGATTTAGATGAACGGGATAAGGAAAAGCTGAAGCGCAGGAAGGTTGACAGGAACTGGCACAATTGGCTGCCTGGTATGTTCATATATGCGGGGGTCATTGCTCGGGTGCAGCCATGGCGTGCGGCCCCGCTTTTTCAATATATGGACATTATTTATAAGGGCTATACGGAATTTTCAGGGCCTGCGTGGATGCAATATGACGAGGAATTCCGTATGAGGGCTGCCCTTAACCCAGCCATGCCATGGGACCACATCCACCAGCAGCTGTGGCTGCAGGTTATGTCTCCCGCCAAGCCTAGTACTGGGGATCGTTCTGACAGCGGTCACTTGCTGCATAAGTCCCAGTCCCCTTCTACTCCCCGCCCTGCAACGGGGCAGGCGGTTCAACCCCGCCTGTTATGCTGGGAGTTTGGGTCCCGAGGGGAGTGTTCGAGGAAATCTTGTTCCTTTAGGCATCAGTGCCCCTTCTGCGGGGGTCCACACCCTTTCACAGCATGCCCTCGGCAACCTAAAAAAGGAGGTAGGCGCGGTGGAGGTGCAGCAGGTGGTTCCCAGCAGCCTGCTAGTAAAGGGCCCCAGTCCGTTAAGTCTGAGGGCCCTTAAGCGGTTGTTGGAGCTTTATCCTAAGTGCAGGGAGGCGTTGTTTTTGTTACGGGGTTTCCAGTTTGGTTTCAGAATACCGTTTATGGGTGTTAGAGCCCCCTTCATGGCGTCCAATCTGAAGTCTGTGGTTGGCATGGAGGAGGTTGTCCGGGCAAAAATTGCTAAGGAGTGTTCTGAGGGGCGGGTTTTAGGCCCCTTTCCTTCCCCTCCCCTTCCTCGTTTGCGGGTTTCGCCACTTGGCGTTGTTCCTAAGAAGGCGGCTGGTGAATACCGTTTAATTCACCACTTGTCTTACCCCAAGGGCGGCTCAGTGAATGACTCAATTCCTGAGCACCTGTGCTCGGTGCGCTACACTTCCTTCGACCAGGCGGTCAGGGTAGTGAGGCGTTGCGGGGTTGGGGCTGAGATGGCCAAATGTGACATTAAGTCAGCATTTCGCCTTCTCCCAGTCCACCCGGACGATTTCGAGCTCCTGGGGTTTGCATTTGAGGGTAAGTACTATATGGACAGGGCGCTCCCTATGGGCTGCTCTGTTTCTTGTGCTTACTTCGAATGTTTTAGCTCTTTTCTTGAATGGGCATTGAAGCACCGTTTGCGGTGCAACGATGCCTGTCATTATTTAGATGATTATCTTTTTGTTGGGCCGCAGGGGTCTGGACAGTGTGCCCGCCTTCTGGCTGGCTTTATTGACCTGGCCGGGGAGCTGGGGGTCCCCTTAGCCCAGGAAAAGACGGAAGGCCCATCATCAGTACTGACCTTTTTGGGCATTGAGCTGGATACCAGGAGGCAAACCTCTAGTTTGCCTAGGGACAAACTCTGTGACCTTCGTGCCCGCTTGGCTTCGTTTAAGGGAAGGCGGAAGGTTTCCCTGCAGGAACTTCAACAACTTATAGGGCATTTGAACTTTGCCTGCCGGGTGGTGGCTCCTGGCAGGGCATTTCTTAGACGCCTGTGTCACTCAACGTGTGGTGTTAGCAAGCCTCACCATAAGATCCGGATTACCAGCGGCATGAGGGCGGATATACAAATTTGGGAGGGATTTTTGAGTTCCTTTAACGGGGTTACATTTTGGAGGGACGAGCTTTTGCTCGAAGCTGAACTCCAAGTTACTTCAGATGCATCTGGAGCCACGGGTTTTGGAGTATATTTTCGGGGGCACTGGTGTGCGGAGCAGTGGCCCTCTGATTGGGCGGCTCAAGGGCTTACCAAGGACCTTACATTCTTGGAGTTCTTTCCCATCCTTGTAGCGGTTTGTTTGTGGGGTGAGGACCTTGCTAACCACTCAGTGCATTTTTGGTGTGATAACATGGCAGTGGTGCAAGTGGTTAACTCCCTTTCATCCAAATCCTGCAGGGTGATGAGGTTGGTCAGGGTTTTTACCTTGCAGTGCCTTCGGTTAAATATACTGTTCTTGGCAAAGCATGTTCCTGGTGTCAACAACTGCATAGCGGACGCCTTGTCTCGCTTGCAGATGGCGAGATTTCGACTGCTTGCCCCCGAGGCCGACTTGCTGCCAGCTCCGATGCCGCAGTTCCTTTGGCAGATTGGAGGACAGAGGCATGCAGGGCGATTCGTTTAGCTATCGCCCCCAGCACCCAGAGGGCATATGATCGGGCAGTGAGACAGTTCGCTGCTTTTAGGCGGGAGGCAGGTCTGCGTCAGGAATGGCCGGTTCCGGCTATTCACCTTATGCAGTTTTGCGTCGACCGCAAAGGTAAGGGTCTGGCTGTTAAGTCTATTTGGAGTCAACTAGCTGCATTGGCATTTGCTAGTAAGGCCCGGGGTTTGTCTGATGCCACTGGGGATTTTAGGATTAAGAAAATGTTAGAGGGATGGTCCCGTGAGATGGTGGTACGTAAGGATGATAGGCAACCCATTTCCCCTTCTGTCCTTCGGGGTTTGTGTTCTGTTTGGGGGGAAATTTGCCACTCTCGTTTTGAGGCACTTCTCTTCCATGCAGCAGCCTTGACGGCATTCTTTGGGGCCCTACGGGTGAGTGAGTTGGTTCCTCTTTCTGTCTCGGACGTGTCAGGGAGAGCGCTTTCTGCGGAGGACCTTAAATTTCGAGGGGAGACGGTAGTGCTTAGGGTCCGCCGTTCCAAGACGGATCAAAAGGGGCGTGGGATTGAGATAGTACTGGGTCCCTGTGAGGAGCAGGAGTTGTGCCCTGTTCGGGCTTTGCGTCAGTATGTCCAGATGCGGGGGACAAAACCAGGGGTCCTGTTCTGTCATAGTGATGGTGGACCCCTGACAAAATATCAATTTTGGGCCGTGACTGGGAAGGCGCTGGTCAAGTTAGGCTTTACGGGTGTCAAGTTTGCGACACATTCCTTTCGGATTGGTGCTGCTTCCACGGCTGCGGCCATGGGTTACCCGGGACCTGTTATTCAGAAGGTTGGCCGCTGGCGATCTTCAGCTTATCGGTCATATATTCGCCCTCTCCCTTAAGGTGGACATGTTGTTGATGCTGTTTTCTTTTGTAGGTGCTGTGGCTCGCCGTGGGAGGCTTCGGATCCTCATCTGCGGGCACAGCATGGTGTTCTGGGCGGCCCACCAAGCCAAGAGGACACGGATTGGGTCCCAACTTGGGCTCAGTGAGTGGGCCACGGTGGAATGGCAGAGTCGTCGGGGCCTCAGGTGGCCTGGGTTGATGCCATTGCTATTCTCAGAGAGGAGGGGACCCCCTCCTCATATTTTGGTCATCCACCTTGGGGGTAATGACCTAGGTTTGATCAAGGGGAAGGCCCTTTCATTGCAGGCGCAGGCGGACTTGCATCACATATGTAAACTCTGGCCTGGGGTCCTGATCTTATGGTCAGCTATCTTGCCGCGACGCAGATGGTGTGAGGGCCTCGATGCCCGGGGTATGAACGAGGCTAGACGTAGGGCTAATAGCGCTTTACTGAAAGCCTTGGGGGATGGATTGGGCATATACTTGCCTCACCCTAGGATTCGAGCTGCAGCAGCTCATCTTTACAGAGGTGATGGAGTTCACCTCTCAGTAGCAGGTAATGGGCTGTTTTTGGACGACTTACGGCAAGGGCTCAGGTTGGCAATAAGCCACCTGTGGGGTGCAAGGGCCTAAGCAGAGGCTTGGCCCTGCCCATGGCAGGATAGAGTTGGGAAAAAGGGAGCGGACCGGCGAGCACCCTTGGCATATCCCCAATAAGGGGGATAGGAGTCTGTCTGATTGGCTGGTGGGCTTCATGGCGATCAGCTAAGAGGGCAGATTGGCTCTGGCACTCACCCTGTAAATGTCCTTCACTCGGGCTGTATGGCGGAGTGGTTGGAGCTTTGGGGTGTGGTAACCATTTGCCTGGCCAGACGGGTTGCAGCCATGCATGTGGATGGCTTACACCCGGGGCAGTGGGGCTCGCCCAGACAGGTCAGGACGGTAGTCCTGGCGCGGACACCGTGCCTGACCTGTACCGCAGTTAGATCCCTTGCCGTATTTATATTTTGTTAAAGTTAAAATAAAGTGGCCCGTTAATATCCAAAATGCTTTGTGTCTGCCTCTTTATTCCAGACTGGGGGGGCAATACGGCCCCTCCCAGCCTGCAGCTCAAAGCTGCGTAGGATGGGGGCCGCATTTGCAGCCCTGGAGGGAGAAAGCGGCTGCTCTTGGGAGGGAAGAAAACGCGGGCTTTCTAAGGGGCGGAGCCAAGCCTTGCTAGGCGGCTCCGCTCTCTCTGCCCTGCAGTCGGCTTCGCGCGCTCGGCCCACCCACCCTCCCTTTACCAGTGCAGGAGAGCCGGTCGCTGTTTATCAGGGCCAGGTAGGAATTTTTTCTCCCTTCCCCTAATTGGCGAAGGGGAGGGGAGTTTTTCGCCTACCTTGCACTGGGTATTTGGTTGTGTGGACTTGTAAATAGGTTTGGCATTTGGCAGGATAGAGTTGGGAAAAAGGGAGCGGGCCGGCGAGCACCCTTGGCATATCCCCAATAAGGGGGATAGGAGTCTGTCTGATTGGCTGGTGGGCTTCATGGCGATCAGCTAAGAGGGCAGATTGGCTCTGGCACTCACCCTGTAAATGTCCTTCACTCGGGCTGTATGGCGGAGTGGTTGGAGCTTCGGGGTGTGGTAACCATTTGCCTGGCCAGACGGGTTGCAGCCATGCATGTGGATGGCTTACACCCGGGGCAGTGGGGCTCGCCCAGACAGGTCAGGACGGTAGTCCTGGCGCGGACACCGTGCCTGACCTGTACCGCAGTTAGATCCCTTGCCGTATTTATATTTTGTTAAAGTTAAAATAAAGTGGCCCGTTAATATCCAAAATGCTTTGTGTCTGCCTCTTTATTCCAGACTGGGGGGGCAACTGTGTTTATGTACCGTTCTTCTAGACAGTGCCCCACTCAGACTGGTGAACAAAGTCAGTGTTGTTATTATCCTCACAATACAGCTAGGGAGCTGGGCCTGAGAGGAGTGTTTTACCTAAGGCAACCTGCTGAGCAGTAGTGGGATTTGAACCAGCAAAGTGCTGATTTGCAACCTGACCACTTAACAACTATGCTACAGCAGTTCTCCCTTATATATGTGTATGTGGGTATGTGTATCCCACATCTTCAGTGATCTAATTGTGTTACAAAAAATATACAAAAACAAGAAGTGGGGGACCTGAGAGGACTCATGGAGGTGTCTAATTTCTCCATTCCCTCTCTCCCTTTCCTGTTCTGTTCCTCACCCCTTCTTCAATTTCCCTTTGTTACCTTTTCTGTTCCCCCTCCATCCATCTTTTCCATCCCTCATATCTTTTACATTTTTAGTCTATCTTTTTGCCCAATCTTGCATGACAAAACTAAACAAGGTTTGGAATCATTGGCAATGATGGCTGCAGGTTGCCTAGCAACCTCCCAAATGGCCACCAAGATCTCACAACGTAACCTTGCTTTTCTTAAAGAAGCAGACATTTCTTTAGTGCTTTTGTGTCCCCCAATGTTTTTCACTTTTTTCTGCAGAGCTGGGCTTTCCTCAGCATTGCACACACACACACACACACTTATCCCTATACTTATAGTATGGATGTTTTGATCCATACTCCATGGCCTAGTTCAGAATTAGACATGGGCACGAACCGCATTACGAACCCATGAACCACCTGATTGTCTGTTTGTGAATCGGTGGTTCATGAGGGTCCATGGCCAATGAACCAGCATTCGTTGGAAGCCCAGTTCATTGCGTTCACCTACGGTTTGTGAAGCAAGACAGTCAGGCACCATCAACCAATCGCTTTGGAAATGGAGCTGGGGGAATGCCTGAACTCTGTATGCAGTCCTTCTGTCACCCTGGAAACCTGAATGGAAGCCCAGCTTACCTTGATCGGCAGGTCTTCCTTCCAACCATGGAGTTGCAAATTGGTTACAATTGGTTACATGGGAGAAGACACCTGGGGGGAGGGAGGGGGAAGGGGGTGTTCTGTAGCTATGGGCACTCCAATCTCATCCCTACAAACCCTGATAGGCAGTTCTGATGGCCAACCCCTTGTACACTGGGCCAACATCAACTGGTGGCTCTAATTGTATCGAATGGGAGTTTCCTGGGGGCCTCCAATTGGAGAGGGTATAACTCCAAGATCCCTATTGCGATCTTGACCAAACTTGGATGCTGTCTGGAGGAGAGCCTGCTAAACACTCAGTGGGAATATGGGCTCTCTTGGTCCAACGGGGGCCATTCTGACGCCCACAAACCATGAACCTCAAAATGGTTTGTCAGCGGGAAATGTTCGTTGCAGTTCGCTGGTTCAGGTTCATCATCAGCACTGAAACATGAACCACTGGTTCGTTAAATGTTTTTGGTTTGTGCCCATGTCTATTCAGAATTATATATACAGATATATAAAAGTCACAAATCAGCAATGAAATAGACAAAACTCCAAAACAAATCAGGCTTCAAGAAACTCTGTAGTTCTAAAATCCAGGAAAAAGCCACCATCCAAGAAATATTGGAACAATCTGGAAAAAACACATTTCAAATAAATGTCAGGAAAGCCCTGTCATTCAAAAGGCTAGCCTCTGAGGGCTCTTTGGAATGAAATGGCCTTGCAGAATTTAGCCAGAGAGGGCACCCTAGCAAGGACACTGGCATTTAATAAACCCTGAAAGAAAAAGAAATCAATCAAATCAAAAGGTAGAACAGTTCCTCAGAAAAACTATGATACCTCATAACCTGGTTTCAGAGTGACCGCTAAAACTGACTAGCAGGATCAGCCAAGTTTCTGAGACAATTAACAAGCATCCTTGGATACTTAACAGATTTCCAAAATTATGTCATTCATGGGGCATAATTAGGACCATCAAGTGGTTTTCCTGAGTTAATTAATGAAAATGGGACCATCTCTTGTCACAATCAGCATAGCCCCCTGAGCTGTTCCTAGTGAGGTAATTGTTGGCATTCCTTAACTATCATGGGAATCAACATGTAAGGGTTAAATGGACCAGTTTTTAGAAATATATGTGTTTGTTCTCTGTTCCTTTAGAATCCAACTAGACGGGGCACTGAAGATCCATGATTGGATCTTCAGGTATCTTTAATCCTATTTAAAATTAGCTAAAGAGCCTTGAATTTGGATTAGAATCATGGTACCAAGGTGCAAGGGGAATTATTTTTTTAACAGGGAAATCCAGGAAGTGAAATATTACATTAGTGCAATATCAAAATAATGTGTGGGTCCAGCCTATTACTATCTCCACACATTTTGAATCACCGACCACCATAAGAATGGAGATGAAGTATGCAAGAGCCAAATCTGCATTTTTTGCTGTTCCTTGGAGCCAATTATGAAGTGTCTATGTACTCCAAGAGCATCAGTTAAGTCTAAAATGAGATGTAAAATAAGACATGTACAGATGCTATTTATTCCCCTGTAACTGATATCTGAGGATCCAAAGGTGAATTTATACCTTCTAGCCCAAAGAAACTGTACTGGAACCTCTGTGGACATCCTAAGGATGCAGAAAGAGAGGAAGCAGGAGTGGATTCCACTTCCTCCATATGCTTTAGGTCTTTGTTGAAGAGCAGAGGTGAATTCTTTTTATTATGTCCTCTCCAAACCATCCTAAACATTCAGTAAACATCACAGCAAGAGATCTGCAAGTATTGGATAACCTTGTTTCCCTCTTAATTAGGGGAAATTAGGGTTTTCTTCCTGATATCATGAGCTTTGAAAACATTGGAAAAGGAAGACTTCTGGTTGCTTTCTGAGAGCTTTTGAGGTCCAGGAATATATCAGGGAGAGCTCCAACCATCTTAAGCCTGTACAAGAAGAGGACATGCTTTCCCTGATATTGTGTTCTATGTGTCTAATCAGATTAAAAGAGACATTTGCCAATGACAAATTGGCAAACTTGCGTGTGGACCCAGATCATCAGCAAACCAAGAAGGCTGCACCAGTCACCAAGATGAAAAAAAGGAAAAGACAAATTCCAATAGTGCAATGAGAAAGTGAAAATTCATTGATGGAGTACTGCAAAGCCACTATGTATTTCTCAGTAGCTTTGTTGGGAGATCTGAAACACGTTCTAAAAGGAAAATAAATAAAATCATATGAAAACAATCAAAACACAAGCTATTAAAACATATTAGAAAAATATTGAATGAAAGCACATGAGTGAAAATGTTACAAAAGTTGAAAAAAATCCACTATTACTATTACTATATTGTACCTAAAGCAATATAGATCTTTGTCCACCAACAAACACAAGGCTTTTCTGCACACTTGATTTATTCCTGATTTTCTTAGCAGTCATGTTGTAAGTCAGCCTGTCATGTCCGCTGTCTTACCACCACCTGTTGAGCCCTCATCTGAGGATGAGGAACTGGAAGAGCCTGGAGCTCTCAGCAGAGCAGCAGGACCCACAGTTGGGAACCGACAGAGAAGCCTCCTGGGATAAAGGGTCATGCAAGGCTAAGGAGAAACTATCAGCAGAGGAACCTGTGCTGCTGGCATCCCATGAGTGATGTAGGTACTGAGAATAGAAGACAATCTGGAAGTGATGGAGGAACACCTGCCTCTGTGCTCAACACAGGACGGTGCAACTCTCCAAGGTGCCGGAATCAGAGGAAGAAGCAACACCTGTGCCCCAGCCTGGTAATTGATCATACGGATAAAAGGAAACCTTGCTCGTCTCTCCTTATGACCTGCATTCCAGTACCTGGAAGCATTTGACTCCACCTTTTACCCTGCTCCCTCCAGACAGAACTCTTGGCTTATGACCTTGGCTTGACTCCTGCACCTTGCACTTGACTGCCTTGCCTTTGTACTGCTTCGCCTGTGGATTGACCTGGACTGTTAGACTTGTTCTTGGACTACCCTGCTCGTGTATGACTTTGGACTGTCTAAGGGCCAAGCTACAAGTGACAAATAACACTTGCCTGGCAAGTGTCATTCGTCACTTGTAGCTTGGCCCTAACATGCTCGTGGCTACCTTGCCTGCCAGGCACCCCTAATCCAGCCCTTGGCAGGCACCCTAATCCCTGAGCATGACACGTCAGTTCCTAAGCACTGGAATCTGTTTGGGTACCATTTTTTTTGCACATATGTCCTCCCCCTTGCGTTTTTACAGCTGTGGAGTCAGTTTATGTTGTTCTGCACATGCCATAAATATCAGAATTATCAAGAGAAGGTGTTGTCATCATCAGTGGCATCATCAGTGACATCATAATACCACCCCCTTTTTTATTTTTTGCATATACTTATAGCATGGTATTGATGTAAGGCCTATTTTTAAAAAAAAAAAACGTAAGATTGTAACACATGGGGAAATTTTTGCATGGGGAAACTAAAAAGAGAGAAGCTCCACCACCTATAAATAAGTCCACCTCCATGGTCCAAAGAAGAGAGCCTCATCTGGGCTGACCCTGAGCTAGGAGGCAGAGGTCAACACCAGCAGGGCAAACCAATTTCTGTTGAGACAGAACTCAGAGCAGCATCAATTGTGTTTTTCAAACCATGCTGCTTTTGGGGAGGGGGGGCAGAAGTGGTCACCCCCTTCCCTGGGCTCCCACAGTTTTTGCAATTTTTTAAAAAATCACCATTTTCATAGTGTTATAAACCTGCCATTGTAACATTACATGCAGCAGATTCTCTGAATCCCCAGCTTTTGTTTGTTTGTTTGTTTTTCAAGTACATCTCTAACCCTTTCCCTTGCAGAGATATAAAGAAAAAGGAATATCAACGCTAGAGGCTTACTTTAAAAAAAAAATGAAAGCTGGAATTTAGAGAATCTGCAGTATGTATTATTACAACAATAGGTCGATAGAACATTATGAAAATGACGATTTTAAAAATGTTAGAAAATAAAAACAGGAGTGGGGGAAGGAAAGCGGGGGGAAGGAGTGGTTTGACTATGACAACTGTCCCATCATCAAAAAGTAGGTTGGAGGTTGGTGGGAGTGGGTGGGATAAACAAAACTGAAAGAAACATTATGCATGTGGGGAAAAATTGACTCAACATTGGCTTTCAGAAAAAAGACTAGGGTAAAAGTAGTCTTAAAAGAACTTGGAAAAAGAGAGGAAACCAAAGAACTCAAAACAAAACTAAATTTAAAAAGTGTGCAGAAATTGGGGATATATCAACGCAGTATGGGTCCAAAGCTAACAGAAAAAAACAGTATGTCCCAAGCATATAATATCACATAATAATATATGAGCTGACAGTTTTGAAAAAAATATATGAAAAAGAATCTAAATGTTTATCTGCAGCACATTTCCCTGCTGCTGAACTCACAGGGGGAAAAGAAGGCATAAAGTAGTAGGTCTTGTATACATATTAGCTGTAAAAGATCTAGGTCCTCAATTGTTTCCTTGTGGGTTACATGAGGATCCCGATATTTTGCAATTAACATAGAAAAGAGCCCCCATAGATAAGAGACATTTAGAGGTTAGCTCTATTTCCATTGCACTATTGGAATCTTGGACCCAGAACATCAGCCACATACTTTCATTCTAATTCTATCCAGAGTTCCTTCTTACCAACCAGAATAATTATTTCCATCAAGTTTTGTTTGTGTTCACTTCTATATATCATTTATAGCTCTACCCAAACGTGCACATAGTTTTACTGGAGCAATGATGAAAAGAGCACATTACACCGTGCTGTAAATACTTATCCCTATCTCCTGTGATGAATACATTGAAAACCTTTACGGCTCATGACTTTGTTGTGTATTTTATATTTATGAATCCTGTTTACAAAGAAAACTCTCTCCTGGAGCAACTGAATTTAAAACCTTTTTATTGGCACTATATCAGTTTACATCCTAATACCAGGAAGGAAGGAAGGAAGGAAGGAAGGAAGGAAGGAAGGAAGGAAGGAAGGAAGGAAGGAAGGAAGGAAGGAAGGAAGGAAGGACAGTTTCCCGAAAAAAAATATTTATTGAAATACTTTTTGCCTCAGTCAAAACTTCCCAGAGGTCCTGCCAGAGCATATATATATGATTTTTTTCTAGTATTGCCAACTTCCTTTGGCTTACCTTGAAATTTCTCATATACTGCCAAGGCCCAGACCAGATGATACAGTGTCTCTAGGGATATCTTCATCATTTAATTTTCTGGAATTCATTCAGTCTACAAATACTGCAGGGGCACAGTGAGGAGACAGGAGTAGACACGGGAACGGACGGAAAAAAACCCCCGAACACCCTGTTCGTTGTTCGGTGCCATCCACGAACAACGAACAATGAACATGGACGAGCATGAACTGTTCTCGGACATGTTCATTGTTTGTGGGGGCCAGAACTCCCACCCCACCCCACCCCCCACTTAGCCCCCCTCTCTTCAAACCCACTTAACTGGCCCTTTAAAGATCCCTTTAAACTATCAGCTGGAAGGCGGCAGGGAGGGATTCCCCCCTGCCGCCTGCCAGCTGATAATTTAAAGGGCCCTTTCCTGCCATGTGCAAGGGGCAGGGCCCTTTAAACACTCCACAAACTGACCTTCCCAATGTTCAATACCCACCAAATTTGCAGGGGGCATAGTTCTCACTGTCTTCTGAAGACCCCCCCCCCCCAAGTTTCAGAGAGATTGCACCCCGGGAAAGGCATGATCCATGGGTCTCCTCGTTGGCTGTCATTTCTTCACAGAGGGGAAAAGGGGGGCTCTCTGCTGGAAGAACTTTGAAAGGTTAAAGCCAGAAGGAAAGCCAGAAGGAGTTCAGACAAAGTTCAGTCCCTCCCAGCCTCTGGTTGCCAAGGGGATTGATTGCAGCAGGTGCCAGACTGTCTGGCTTGCCGAACAGCTGCTGAAGGCAATGAACAAGGCTTGCAACGACCACCTGTTCATTTAGGATGGGGCCTCATGAACAGCTTGTTCGAGAACAGCAGATTAGGCTGTTCGTTGGTTTTTTCTGTTCGTAATGCTGTTCGTGCCCATGTCTAAACAGGAGCCCCTCTCCCTCTACACCACTGTCTCCAGCAGTACCTGCCCCCCATATGTGTAGACTGTGGGAATTCCAGAAGTGAAGTTGTGGCAGTATCCCGGGGGGCAGCTTATTGTCTAGTTTAGCCTTGAGAAACAAACAAATTGCTTCCCATTTTAATCAAGGTGAACTTTTGTGAAAATGTAGGATATACCAACAACCTCCAGATAATAAATTCTGATCTTTTCTATTTTGGGTGAGTTTTTGTGACCTCTCAGCATTTCTCTAATGTTTTGTTAAGGAGGAATCCCCAGACTCACTTCAAACTTTGCTTTCAATACTATTTGACGCCAGCTCTAGGAAATGGTAATACAGTTCAAAAATACATAAAATTATACTTAGGGTTTTTATAGCCTAAAATGTCACTACCTTAAGGATTCCTGCTTTACAACATAAAAAGACTAAAATAAGTCCTAAAATAATGGAGATTAGCAACCCTTTAGTCCAGATATCAAAACTTGGCAAAGAAACCAAACAAAACCCAAATAATACTCTGATTTGCCCACAATTAAGAACATCCAACCATAATAATACCTAATAATAAAAAGTAATGTTTAGGATTGTGTTTAATACCCTGTGCCCATTAAAATTGTTATCTATTGTCCATCGGTCACTACCAACCTTTAGCCCTTTTTTTCTGGAATGGACTCAATTTCCCTCAAGAAGATGGGACAGAAGAGGCTGTGCCTAGCCTGTCTGCCACCAATAAAACAATAAACAAGGCCTTCTAACTTGAGGAAATGGCCCTAATAATAGACAGCTGCCAAAGACTTCATAATCTTGGAGGAACTGGGCCTCAAAATGAGACAAGAAGCCAAACAAGGATTTCCCCCCACAAGCTGAAACAGGAAGGATGAGGAATTTGAAATATTTAGAGCTTAGTTTTTCAAACTAACCAGAGTTAAACTCAGTAAAGTCATAAAATGAAACCATGCTTTATTTTAACTATGGTTATCTACAATGGGCTATGTGGCTATTTCATGAAAAAAGTATTGTCACTCAGCTAACTACAAGAGTTGGTATGAAGTGGGCCAGACTAGTACCCAGAAACAGCCTGCTCCAGGACAAACCTAAAGGAACTAACAACAGAACACCACTGGTTGTCACCTATAGCTCCCAGCTCAAACCCATCCAATGTATCATCTGTGATCTACAACCCATCCTGGAAAATGATGCCTCTCTCACACAAGCCCTGGGTGGAAGACCTCTCCTTGCCTACAGTCAGCCCCCCAACCTGAAATGACTTCTCACTTACAATCATGAATTGGCTAGCACAGGTACCAGGCCCTGCAACAGACCCAGATGCCAGCTCTGCCCTTATATCTACCCAGGAAATACAATTACAGGACCCAATGGTGTCAACTGCACTGTCTCTGGCTCTTACAACTGCTCATCCTCCAATGTGATATATGCCGTCATGTGCCAACAATGTCCATCTGCTCTGTACATTGGACAAACCAGACAACCTCTGCGCAAAAGGATAAATGGACACAAATTGGACATTAAAAATGGCAACGTCCAGAAACCAATGGGAGAACACTTCAATCTACCAGGACATTCCATCAAGGACTTAAAGGTCACTGTAGTTCAACAGAAACCTTTCAAAAACAAAATCCAACGGGAAGTTGCTAAATTGGAACTCATATGTAAATTTGACTCAGTCAGGCTGGGATTGAATAGAGACTATGAATGGTTACCTCAATATCAGAAGTAACTGACTTCCTTAACAGAAGCAAACTGATCTCCATATCAGAAGCTACTGTTTGCATCTACTCCTCCCTCCCCTCTCCACCTAAATATCTGACCCGTTTCTTCTTGCCCTCCATGCATCTGACAAAGAAAACTGTGATTCTCGAAAGCTTATGCTACAATAAAGTTGGCTAGTCTTAAAGGTGCTACTGGACTCTTTTTGGTATGAAGTGGGAAATTTCTTTTTCCAAAATCCACTTTTTTAGGAATTGATTCCTCTTTTTTCTCTTCGTTTTAGCTGTGTAGCCATGTTGGTCTGCAGTTGAACAGTGAGATTTGAGTCCAGTGGCACCTTAGAAACCAACAAGTTTTTCAGGGTGCAATCTTTTGAGAGTCAAAGCTCTGACTCTTGAAAGCTTAAATCCTTAAAATCTTGTTGGTTTCTTAGGTGCTACTGGACTCAAATCCTGCTGCTCTTACTCTGTTTTTTTTCTCTTTAGTGAACAGGATTTCTCTTTCAATTTTCTTCAAAGAGAAGTCAAGGTGGCTTGTTGTAACTTCAGCCCTTCCAGTTGTTTTCTGTTATACACCCCAAGGTGGTGCTCCAGCTGGAAGACAGGAAGGCTTGAGAAGATACTGCCTGCCTGAGTGACATTCTGAACGACAGAGTGACATTCAGAATTTTTGCCAAACCTCCCTTCCTGCCCCTCCTCTCTTCATATTCCTCTTTGATCAAAAAGGAACTATTTAGAAACTGACTACAAATTCCTAAAAAGAGAGGAAAAAAAGGATTGTTCTGAAAAGATCGCTTCTGAAAAGATCAGGAGCAAAGCAAGAGCGTGGAAAGGGACATTGTCCCTGGAAAGACATAACAAGAGAATGTGGTCTATTTTATGCACCGAGCAGCATTACTCTAATGCATTCTAGCATAGGATCCTGATTATGTAGCTTAGCTCTTGGTGTTGGAGAACTATGGACACATGCAAAAAACAAAAGACACCAGCATAAGTGTTCAGAAATTCACTTTCTCATCACATAGATTCCACCACTCTCGATGCAAACATAGAGAAGTACTAATCTAAAGGAGATAATTAATAACCCAGTATTAGAATGCTTAGTAAATTCTGTTCAATAGTGCAGTCTAAGATTTATTTTGTTTGAATGTGAAACATTAACTCCATGCACAAATTACTCAGACTGCTTGTCCAAGAAGAAGAGGTGCTGGATTTACATTCAGCAGGGTAGCTGACGGATCATAGGTTTTGATTAATAGCATGTGTACCGTTGTTCAATATCTGGAGTGCAAGCTGATCAGCAGCAGCTGAATTCACATCAGTTAAATGCTAGCAGCATGAAGCAGCAAACAATAACTTTCTCATCCATGACTTGGGAATAAGAAACTGCCAAATGCTGCTTGGCAAATTTTCAGGGAGAAACAGTTCAATTAGTAGTTGTGATTCTAGCTCCCAATTAGATCCAGATGCTTTCTCAAACCTGTGCTGGCACCAGCCAGTGGGCAGGGTTATGCATTGTCCAGAACCCCAGATATTACAGAGGATCCCATCACACATACTAGCTGATGTTTCCCTTGCTAGGGCACACATGTAGTACGCACTGTCAGAAATATCAGTCGTCTTAGATTTCATGAATATTGTAAATTAAAAAGTATGACCAGCCATTGCCTATGTGGAGAGGGACTTCAGATTTTAATGGAAGGTTTTAGTTATGCAGTAGTCTCAGCACTTTGTGCATTCCCAAGCAAACAGCCCTTTTCACTTGTTTAGGAGGGAAATGGAACTAGGAAAGTCCAGTGATGGACGCTGATTCAAAGGCTTATTTTTAAAAATCCCTGAGGCTATCCCTTATTCTCTCTGGCACATTCAGCATCTTCTAAGTAAATCAATTCAAACCATGAATTGGTCCATGAAACATTTAACAGCTCCTTCTGAGCCCCAAATCCCTAACCAGTGAAGAGGTTGCTTGTTGTTTTTCTGTTTACATCATCGCTCTGGTCTTACATCCTTCCTATCAAATTCATATGGAGGTGAACAATTCGTCTGCTTCTTTAAATCAGAAGTGAGTGCATCGTTCAAGCACTTCCAATGCAGAGACAAAAAATTACCCACCTCGGAGTGTTCTGACCATTTGCACCTCTGCCTGAGTCATTGCTGCTGAAATTAGGATGGTTGCTCAGAACATTGAGTCATGTAGAGTTACAGGGGTAAGTACTTTGTGAATGCAAAATTCTTACTCTTTCACTCCTAAAAGGGCATGTTTAGAGTATAAGAGTCTCTCTCTCATTTTAATTCAGAAAAAAAGCTATCAAAAGTTTGGGAAGCACTTGTCTAGAGAATGCATTTTGCAACTCTGCATTGACTCCCAATATAACATAAAGTCAACCCATCACTCCCTGGCGAATATAAATTAATAAAGATTTTATTTTTCATTTAAATTCATGTCAATGGCCATCACCATTTATGGGTTAATTTCATGAGTGTGCCATGGTGGCAATTGTTGGCTGTCATGTCATGTGATGAAGATATTAGCAACTAGAAAAAGGAAACATGGAGCGAACAGGGGATCTACTTACCGAACATCTATGTTGTAACTGGCTCCTTGCTTTGAATTCAATATAGTAATGGCCAAGGAAGTAGTAGTTCTACTCATTCTAGTCAATGAGACTCACTCCCAGAAAGTGTTTTTAGGACTTCAGCCTAAAATACCAAATTCTAGAAATTTCCTTTTAACACAATCCATTTCTAGCATATATGAAAGTACTTAAGCGCAAATATTTACATAGTGAACCTTTTTTTAAAAAAAATTCTAATACACATACAACACACATCACACCAGATCTGGGCCGTTTTCAAACTGTCTATAAATCTCCCGAGACTCACGGAAGGCTGTCGGCTTTCTCACGTGATTTTTTACGCCATCTGTTTACAAAACGCCACAAACAGTGATTTAAGGCGTTTTGTAATTGGATGGTGTTAAAAATCGCGTTTTCACAGTGTGAAAATGGCCCTGGTCCAAAATTGGTGCCACAGAGATATAGCGCCGAACAATTAAAGATGATCATATTTCAGTTGAAATACTGTAAATTGTTACTTATTGCAAATGAATTGCAAAATATAAATTGTTATATAAAAGACCCAGTTATATGCACTGCAATAGAAGCTTGCTGGGTGATCTTGAGCCAGTCTTACATTCTTCAGCTTAGTCTACCTCTCAGGGTTGTTGTGATGCTGCAATGGAGGAAGGAAGAAGGCTGTAAGCTGCTCTGGGTCTGCATTGGAGAGAAAAGCAGGCCAGGGACAAGTATCTAAAAGAATAATGAAGAAACCGGGCAGGTTCTTCTGACTCAGTTCAATGTATAGTTGTTTCATGAATTCTTACTACCAAGTCTGGTAACCCTAGTATGTATTATAATTCTCTGCATGAATAAGTAAGAGAGATGGCAGAATTAGGGCTGATAGACTTTCACTTATTGTGCATTATGCACTTTTAGAAATTATTTAAACGGGCATTTCCATGATGGACTATTATGGGTATTCTGTCCGCTATGGTCCATTGAGTACATATTATGTCCTATAAAAATAGCAATAAAGCTTTATGGAAGAAAAAAAATAGACATTATATAAAATGGTATAAAACTGTTGAACGCCTTTGGTGAAAGATACAGCTTGTCATCGGCATTCTGTTTTGAAGTACAACATATAATGCTATCTGAAAAGCCATACACCCATCCACAGAAATGGAAATTAAAGATATACAGGCTATAAATTAATATGAGTGCATGGTTTCTACTGAAAACATTGGCTTTCTTCGGTATTATTATGGCTTCAAAATATATGTGTTGTTGAACAACCTATAAAAACCTCATTTGGGATAAAAATGCTGATTTACATTGACTGTTGTTGGAAGCTGCCTATACCAGTTTCAGTCATTCTGAAATTACTATCCATTATAAACAAACATTTTTCAGTATCTTCTGAAGCTGCCTGCACCCCCACTTATTGCTATATAGTCAGTATAACAGGATAAAAACAAAATATTGGTGAATCAGAAAGTTAGCAGTTGCTTTTCCTGTGAGGGGGGGGGGGAAGCCTAACAGGAGGTGATCTGAAAATCTTTTCTAGAACCTTTCTAGAGCCAAGGACTGGATCTTTGCTGTGCTAGATTTCAGAGACAGGAAACAAGAAGGTAGGCATGGCTGAGGATGCACCCAGTTCCACAGCCATGTTCCAAAATCCCAATGGGGTTCCTCTTGTGGGACCACTGGCTTCTTGTCTAGAGAAAAGCTTCTGCTGTCATGGTGCTGGCAGATGGGGGAATTAAAACCCAGAGGAATCTGAGATGTTTCCTGATTTCTTCTTGGGAGAAGCTCTGCAAACTGTTGTAAAGTGTCTTTAGTGCTGGCTGAAGAATGCCTGCTGCTAGTCATTCTAGCAATTGCTGAAAACTTTGTCATAACAGGGAGAGTCAAATTGCTTGCTTTGCAACTGCACCAATTCTTCCTCATTGCCCTTTGTGAATTAGTAACAGAGAAAGGCAAGATTTGATTCCAGTAGAACCTAACAAGATTTTTAGGGTATGAGAGAAAGGCTTTCTTGTGTTTATTATCTTAGTAGAAACAAAGCCCGTTGTGGGAAAAAATACAACAGGCTCTAGAAAGGAGAGAGCAGGCAGGCAGGCATTCCCTCTGTCTCCATCACTGATCCTGGCCAGTGAAGATGGGAGGTGGGCATTGCGACCTGCTCCACACCTGATCTCAGCAACATGAAGGGGTGGTGGGCTTTGCTACCAACTCCATGTCTGATACAGGCCGGGTAAAGGGGGGCAGGCATTGCCTCCTGCTCCATTCCTGATCCCAGCCGGATGAAGGGAAAATGGGCATTGCCTTCTGCTCTGCACCTGATTACGGCTGGGTGAAGGGGGGTGGGAATTGCCACCTGTTCCCTGCTGGGTGAAGGGAGGAGCGAGCACTATCTCCTGCTCTTCACCTGATTCCAACAGATGAAGGCAGGTGGTGGACATTGCTATGTGACCTGCTACTGATCCCCACTGGGTGAAGGGGGTGCGGGCATTGCCGCCTTCTCTGCTCCTGATTCCAGCAGGTTGAAGATGGGATGGGCATTGCTGCCTGCTCAGTGCCTTATTCCAGTAGATTGAAGGGGGCAGTCATTGCCACCTGCTCCACTTCTTGTCCTGGCTGGGTGAAGAGAAGAAGGGAATTGCTTCCTGCTCTGTGCCTGATTCCACCAATGTGAAGGTGCTGGGCGGGCATTGGAACCTACTCCACTCCTGATCCAAGTTAGATGAAGAAGGTGAGCATTGCCATGTGCTCTGCTCCTGATCCCACCTGGGTGAAGGGGATGGGGATTGCCACCTTCTCCACTCTTAATACCAGCTGGGATAAGGTGGAGAGTGTGCATAGCCATCTGTTCTGCTCCTGATCCGAGCTGGGTGAAGGGGTGGGCATTGCCACCTGCTTGGCTCCTAATACCTGCTGGGTTAAGGCAGGGGTGGGCATTGCCATGTGCTGTGCTCCTGATCCTAGCTGGCTTAAGGGGGGCATTGCCACCTGCTCCACTCCTGATCCCAGCTGGCTTAAGGGGGGGGCATTGTCACCTGCTCTGTTGCTAATACCTGCTGGGTTAAGGTGGGGGGTGAGCATTGCCACCTGCTCCTCTCATAATGCCAGTTGTGATAAGGCAGGGTGGGAATTGCCACCTGCTTCACTCCTAATACCAGCTGGCTTAAGGCAGAGAGTGGGCATATCTACCTGCTCTGCTCCTGATCCCAGCTGGGTGTAGGGGGGAGAGCATTGCCACCTTCTCCATTCCCAGTAATAGCTGCATCAAGGCAGAGAGTGGGCATTGCCTCCTGCTCCGCTCCTGCTCCCAGCTGGCTGAAAGGTTGGTGGGTATTGTCACCTACTCAGCTCCTAATACCTGCTGGGTTAAGGCAGGGGGCAGGCATTGCCACCTTCTTGACTCCCAATGCCAGCTGGCTGAATGGAGGTGGGCATTGCCACCTTCTCCTGTACTAATACCAGCTGGGTTAAGGTGGTTGTGGGCATTGCCACCTGTTCCACTCCTAATACCAGCTCGCTGAAGGGGGGCAGGAATTGCCACTTGCTTTGTTGCTAATACCTGCTGGGTTAAGGTGGGGGTGGGTATTACCACCTGTTCCTCTCCTAATGCCAGTTGTGATAAGGCAGGGTGGGCATTGCCACCTGATCTGCTGCTAATTCCAGCTGGATTAAGGCAGGGGCAGGCATTACCACTTGCTCTGCTCCTGATCCCAGCTGGCTGAAGGAGGTGCGTGCATTGCCACCTACTCCACTCCTAATACCACCTGGGTAAAGGTGTGGGTGGGCATTGCCACCTCCTCCACTCCTAATATCAGCTGGGTTGAGTTGGGGAGGTGGTATTTCCACCTGCTCCATTTCCAATAACAGCTGGGTTAAGGTGGGGGAGGGCATTCCCACCTTCTTCGCATCAAATACCAGTCGTGTTATGGTGTGTGGAGTGCATTACCACCTGCTCTGCTTCTGTTCCCTGCCTGGGCTTCCCACCACGGCAATATGGTGAGTTACCTGGGCTTTCCTCTGCAGCAGTGCCCTCTGGTGGTGCATCAGGGTATAAAGTGTATTGTCTGAAACACGCTTACTCAATTACATAGTAAGGTATGGAGTGAAATTATCTTATATGGAGTACACATGAAGATTCCTCATTGTGCATGTGGAACCTAGTAGGGCCAGGCCCTTCTAGCACCCCTCTACACAGAGGAAGCCAGAATATCTCTGGCACCCATAAAAGGAGAGGAGGATCATATCTGACACGATATATCCTAGAATGGGTTATCACAACAAAACGTAATACATAGACATACACCTTTCTTAAAAACGTAAAAAGTTTCGCCACCTTACTTGATACTGACGTCTGGTCTAGCCCACAGACAAAGTTACAACTGTGACATTCTAGTGGGGAGTGGTATGAATGTTATGATACAGTATTAAGGTACTGTTCCACACAAACCAGACCATGACTTCATCTACATGTCTCTCTGCCCCAGGAACACTCAAGCAGAGGCTGCAGCATATATTTGAAATGAAGTATGGGTTCAATCCAGACTGCTTTTCAGTTCAGTTTCACCCAGTTCCTCTCCCTACTAGAGCACCCATCTCATTTGACTTTTTCCTTGCAAGTCCTATGATCACCAACACAGCTTTTCTAGTAATCCAAGGGGACCTTCAACCTCCCTTTTTCACCAGTGGAAAAGCTGGTTAGATCCAACCCTATGTGCATACTCATAGCTCCATGTGTGCATCAGATCCACTGAATAATGGCCACTGTCACTTCAAGCTCCAGATCAGTATCAGTCATACCTAGTGATGGGAATGGATTCAAGAAAAAAAGATATATGGATTCAACAAGCAATAAAAAGCACAGTAGGACATCATTATAATTACTACATTTTGTAACAAAAATACAATAGCTGAGGCTGGGAGGCTGTATTAAACATTAGTTTCTACCAGTGATACCCACTGGGCTATTAAAATGGCACAGGAAACCATCTTAAAGCCCCTTGGAATCAAAAATTAACTGGTGTGTTGATGTAACGATCACTGGGAGCAGCTATGGCTCAGTAATGGTGCATTTGCTTTGCCAACAGAGGTCCCAGTTTCAGTCCCCAACATCTTCAGTTGAAAGGATCAGGTGGGAGGTGATGTGAAAAATCTCAGTCTCGGACCCTGGAGAGCTGCCGCTAGTCAGAGAAGATAATACAAACTTTGATAGACCAGTGGTCCGACTCACTAGAAGGCAGGTTCATGTGTTCATGGAACATGTACAAAAACTCCACACAGTTGCTCTCCCTTTTCACTATTGACCTTGGTTGTGTCTATAGTCCTAAGGTCTCCGAATAATTCCTTATCACGCTAGATAATGTTTTAACATGTTCTGTAACAGGAAATGTGTGTAGCCAAAGAATGGCTTCTTTGTTGCGACAGAGAGCTTTTTTTTTTTAGTTTTCAAATGTGTCAACAATGTCATTTTGATCTTAAGAGAACTGCTTCTTTTTAAGTTGGTCACTTTCAGAACAAAATGTGGTTTCTTAAGTGTGCTGTGCAGACCTTGAGAAAGCTATTACTACCAATATTCACTTGTCACACTCAGATGCCGGTTACTGCAAAATAGAACTGTTTCCTAGTTAATGGCTCCTGAGCAGGAAGATACACAGTAGCCTATGTAAAACACTGTTAGTGATGGAATCTAGTATACATTGGATGCTTTTCTTTTTAACGGAGTCCCTGCTGAGGACTTAATAAGTTGCTCCTATATCACAATTAGGAGGCTGCACCAAACACCTGTTTTCCAAGGAGCACAATTTGCCGCCAAGCAAATAACCATTTAGTCTGATTGGCTAGGGAAATTGAAGTGAATGTGTTCACAAGCATGAATTACACCATTGCATCATATCTTGCAATGTAATATCATTGACAAAAATAACATGGGAGGGAGGGCAATTGTGGCTGAGGTAAAACAGCACAAACATGGGGAAATGTTGTACAAAGAACTGAAACAAGTGTGTTCACAAAGAAAGCTGATAAACTGCTCCCCCATGGTAGGTGCTTTGATACTTACAGAAGTGAAGACAAAACAAAATAAGTAGTTTTGACTCAGTCAAAATCACTTATGTGCATTTTTAACACCAAGACACTGTCATTGGCGGGTAGCTTGGGCGGGGAATGGGTACCTAGTACCAAGATTAAAGTTATCTCATATGACTCATTTGGATTAGGTGCGGAAACCTAGGTTACTGATCTAGGTTACTAACCAGTCAATGACAACTAGTAAGAGGCTTGGGAGGGGGCAGGGGTCCAGGAAAATGCAAGCAGCCATCACTCCAATGGTGGTTTCCTCCGCATGTCGTAAACCAGCATAGCACAGCAAAGAGAAGAGGAGTCTTCTGAAGAAGAGGCAGCTGGTAAACCTGACCCAGATCCACGGCCAGTGGCAGAGGCACTGCAGGAGGAGGCAGGATCAGACATAGATCCACAGTCAGAACCCAGCACACTGGTGCCTCAGCTTCCCAGCCCTGGGCTGGCAACAGAGAGCCAGGCACTGGCCAGCTCTCCCCCCTCATCACCAGAGCCTCAAGAGCACTGCCAGAGGAGGGCAAGGAGAACCCTCCAAGCCAGAAAGTGCAGTGCCTGGCTAGAAGCATAGCACCAGCCCAGCATCAACAGTGATAATGAGTACTTGCAGGAGCAGGGCTGAGATGGCTGGCAGGTGCATGATGCAGCACAGGTGGCTATGCAGTTTGAGGCTTAAAAGCAGCAGAGAAGGGAGTGCCTATGTGGAAGCAATGTATCTACTTACAATTGGCCTTGCTGCTTGTGTTTGGAGCTGATTCCCTCATCTCTGACCTTGGCCTATTATTGTGGACTTGATTCTGGAATACCCCCTTTGGACTCAAAGCTGTGAGCGTTGTCTAACCTGTGCATGAAACTTGTGATTTGTCCTGCTCTGACAACTTGGGAACTTCCCCTGCCTGCTGCCTGTGGGGAACTGCATTTTCCCACCACCACCTTACAGAGTTGTGGGTGAGGGTTGAGTAGCTGCCAGCTGGAGGTTTTCTACTGTAGCAGAAGACCTGGTAGCCCAGCTCCTTGGATGCCAGTGTGCAAAGCCACTATGCAGCACAAACACACACCTTGATGCAAAGGGGCTGGATCATGGCTGTGTTGATATTTATAGAAAGAACATTTACCACCAAGTAATACTGTTAAGGCATCAGATTTCAAAATAAGTGCAGCCACCCCTGCAACAATCTTTTATAAACCATTTATAAGCAATCCAAAGTTTTTCCTTTGACTTCAAGCCTCTATTGTTTGCGGAATGACTGGGAGGAGGTGGGGAAGGAGACAATGAAGAGTGTCAGGATTTGTTTGAAGACTTACTCGGCTGTCAGTTTTGCTACTTCTCTGTGTTAGACTTATGTCAAATCTCGTTAAATGTTAACACTATGATTTTAGGTGCTTTTGTTATAGGGCAATTTTGCTTGAATTACATCAACCACAATGGGAACATTCAGAATGTACCTCCGCAGGCGCGGCCAATGAAGCAACAGGAAAGTATGTACACTTCTGTCGGCATTTACTCAAAGCAAAAGAGAAGGCAAATGCCTTTGCAAGATGTACTGAAAGTTCACATGATCTAGAATAAGGATGAGGTTAGTCTTTTCCACCATTTTTTTCTATTTAAGGGGTAACATATCTCTATGATGAACTATTTATGTTTCTGCACATCAGGGCTTTAGCTGATTAATCAGCAGGAGCTGGTTTTAATCAGTGGGTCTGGCAGTTGAGGACACACTAATGTTTAAAAGACCTATTTGTTTCTGTCATGTCCTTCTAATAGAAAATGAAGAATAAAGACAGCTTTTCCTTTCTAACATCGGAGTGGACCCACCCAGCAATGCATGAGTGGGGAGGGAAAAGGAATTAGTGCAGTTCTGCTTGCACATAGCAAGGACTGCAGTAACATATAGAACTTTAATATAATGTTTAGTGACATGAAATCAAGCCTGAATTCTCCCTAGAAACTAAAATAACAAAACTGAGGCTCTCATACTTTGGTTTCATCATGAGAAGACACGATTCTCTAGAAAAGTCAATAATGCTAGGAAAAGTGGAAGGCAGTAGGAAAAGAGGAAGTCCTAAAACTAGATGGCTGGACTCAATAAAAAGTTCGCAAGATCTGAACAAGTCTGTTAATGATAGGATGTTTTGAAGGTCTTTCATTCATAGGGTCACCATAGGTCAGAGGCAACTTGATGTACATAACATAACACAGTGACATGACAATGTGCTTATGGAACAACGGCATGTACAGACTTTTGGCATGATTTTATTTGTGTTTTTGAAATTGTACCAGAAAAAATGCATTGTGCTCTGACTTACATGCATGGAAAAGCTAGCAGAGAGGAAGACATTTTCACTTATGGGCCAAGCTACACATGACGAATGACACTTGAACAGCAAGTGTATTTCTCCCTGTTCACTTGCCCTCCACTCAATCCACTTGCCATTCAAGTGTCATTCGTCATGTGTAGCTTGGCCCTTAGTGGAAGCAGAGAGTAAGGAGTAATTCCAGCACTTTTGCTTGCGCATGGATTGTTATGCACCTAGAAATATTGTGGGATACAATGGGTTGGATCCAACCAGCTTTTCCACTGATGAAAAGGGGAGGAGGGAGTGCCCATCGACCCCTCAAAAGACTGTGTTTGGGATCATGGGACCTGCATGGACCAAAGCCGTATGGGCTGTGGGTTGAAATAAGGAGGGGAGCTGTGAGAGATTGAGCAGAAAGCTGGCTGGATCCAACCCAAGAAGTGGAAGATTTCTTTAGAAGTTTATCTTAGGCTTAAACTAGACCTCACTGTAATGTGAGATACCCTGCAAACAATGAAGTGAACCTGAGGCAATGGCATTACATTTCTCATTAAATATTGCCAGACATTAAAAGGTGGAAGTGGAAAACAAGACATGCACTGCTGCTAACTTGGTCCAGCTGTTGTTGTGTCTGTGACAGCCCTGTCTGCTGGAACATCCTGTTCTTATCTCACTTTTTTTTTTTTAGTATTTCTATTTATTGATTTACTTAGGTATTCTATCCTGCTTTTGTCCCCACATGGAACTCAAAGCAGCTAGCAAAGAAACAGAAAAAAATATAGTCTAAACTGGAAGGAAGGAAGGACATATATAAAAACTCCAAACTCCTGTGTTGTTCCTGGATCCGGTGGACAAACTCATTCACGGTTATAGGCTACCAACCTTTCAGCTCTTGCCCTTCGACCCAGACAAACAGGCTCACCTCCTACACTACATTGAGACTAAGTACCTGCTTTATCACTTGGCAGGGTTCATTTCTACATTTAGCTACTTCAGACAGCAAGCGAAATGGTTAAACTGTGCCAGTACCTGTATATTCATGGGCTGTAGACCTCCAATACCAGTTGCTAGCATCTACTACAAGGGCAGGTTATTGACTTCATGCCCTGCTTGTCTGGGTGACATATGATTGTCCATGGCAGGTTGTTGGACTAAATTCAGCTATCCTCTGACCAAGCTGTATGTTTTGGACTGCACTATTTCAAATGATAGGTACCTGACTGAATAATTGAATGCTGATCTATGTCCTATCCCTTTGGATTCTTAAGTGGTGCTATCTAAGAATAGTTCTGCCACCACATCTGAGTGAACTAAGCCAAACAACTGCTTTACTAAGCCAAACAACTGTTTTACTAACACTCAACAAGTAAAACCACCATTTGCTAACTGGTAATCTGGATCCATCCAAGGATGGTTCTTGACTTGTTAAGGAACTTTGGTTCTCAGAATATACAGATACGACAGTGGATAAATCACACCAAGTTTGCATTTCAGAAAACACAGACTTAAAAAACAACAACAACAACAATTCCTCTTGTTCTAACATTGGCTAAAATCCTATTGTGTCAGAGGGAGAACATTACATAACCATGGATCTCTAACCCCCATACTTATTCCCTTTACAAAAACATGTTCTTTCATGCACATTTTTTTAAAAAAAGTGTATGATCAACCAGCTAGGACACCAATTAGTGTAAGTTTTGATTATAGCCTTTGTGGAACATTTTCAGCAATTAGGAACTAGGCAGAAGCTTCTATTTCATTTCACAAACACAATGACACCAAATAGCTTATCAGATGGGCTTGTTGACTTTTATGTGCTACAAAAGGAGAAAGACAGTGAAATATTATTAGCAGGAATCTGCTTCACAAGACATATGGTGATTTGCATAAACTCATATTTGCTTGACTGAGTGTTGACTTATGCAGTATAATATTACTTTGTTCTCTTGCCCAAATTTCCAGTATTGGAAATCTGGAAGACTTCCTTCTTGGAAGGCTAAAATGGCTGCACCATGCTGAGCAAAGGGTAGGGCTCCAACTGTTTCTCACGTTGTGGATATGATTAAGGAAGTTCTTGCTGATAACACTAGAAAATTGGTTGTTTGGGATTGAGCGGCTTTGTGATTCATGTTGCTCTGTGGAACCAAATGAAGGGAAAGCCACTTCTCCTAATTTCTGAGGCAACTTGAGAGTTGATAGTGAACAGTGGCTGTTACCTTAATAGTGTGATTACACTGATCTTTATTTTTTAAAAAAAGTTTGAAAAGCTGTCATTCTTCCACAACCGCAGCTGACCAGGGAGGCTTTCGGTTTCTCTGTCTGATACAGTGCCTTTGCCCAGTGAGCTGTGGTAAGGAAGGCACATGCTCTAACCTGTCTCCCAGCAACCTTGTGAGGTAGAATGCTGGGGTCTTCTTGCCTGCCACCCAACTTGGTTGCTTTCCCTCCCCCATACCTTGAGAGTCCCTCCTTGTGCCAGGGTAGTTGCCCAGGGAACAAGTTGCCAAGGAGGATTCTGGTAGCCCTGGTTTGCAGTCAGATGTATGGGGAAGAATCATTGCAAAAGATTGGAATGACCTGAATGCCTGCCAAATAAATTTCTGCTAAACCGCACATGATCTAATCAGCAGCCAATAACTTTGCTAAGGAGTATGGGACAGGTCTGTGGCTTGGGGTAGTGTTACCTAAGAGGGGGTCTCCTTGAAAGTTTGGGGAATTAGCATGCAAGGAGAGGCAGTGAGAGGGAGATAACTACAAGATCTTCTCCATCCGCGTATACCAGGTTCCTTCCCTCTGAGGACTCTTTAAATGACCAAGCATGTGTTTGAAGAATTATTTTTATTAATAGAATATCAAAAGCAATCATACCAGAACATAAACCACAAACATTCAGAGTTTCCTAGGAGAAGCAGAGAGGAGGCTGGGTAGAGTTTCAGGGTTTGGGGATTATAGTTACCAATTCAGAAGTGAAATAGCTTCAGTGTCCAGTGCTGTGCAGCAAGAAGTGGAAAAAGGGGCTCAAACATGCCATCTGAAGGGTATACAAACATAGATCTCAGTGTAGTCCAATTATACTGTGGAACATAACCTGAGGCAGGATTGCCTCTTCTGCCTCCAAACAATAACTTAATGGTCATCTCTGGGATGAGACAAAGAATTGAGAGGCTGACTCTAGGGTGGCACAAAGGGCTGAGAAGCTATCTCCAAGTCGAGACAATAAAATTGGGAAGCCAGTTTGGTGTAATGGTTAAGAGTGTGGGACTCTAATCTGGAGCGCTGGGTTGAAGGTGATGTGAAAGATCTCCACCTAAGACCCTGGAGAACCCATGCCAGGCAGAATAGACAGTACTGACCTTGACAGGCCAAGGGAATGACTCAGTATAAGACTTCATGTGACTGAGACAAATACCAGACGGTAGGACTTAAAAAAATATTTATGACTGATTTAACTGTCCATTTAAACAACTGTTTGCAGAGCAGAAGCACAGCAAGAACAGAAGGAAGCAGAACTCTACCATGAGTGAAAAAATGATGGCACTGTACTATATTGTTGCTGAAGAAATCTGGTGAGCAGCCATGGACAGGTCAACAAACAGACAAACAGTTTGTTGAAGAAACTGACTGCCAGATTGCAACAGTTACACAAGAACACAAGTTGAATCGATGGGTGTGCCAGCATTTCTAAAGGAAACTTACTCGGTAAAGCTGTCCTCAGGCTTTCTACCATTCAGGAACATGAAGTCATCAAATTTAAAGATTCAAAGCCTCTTTGTTTACTTGTAAAATCTCTATCAGAGCAACATTCTATGAATAAGGGTACTCAAAAAACAAATGTACGTTTAACTAACAGTGTGTGTGGCAATGAGGTCAAATGCAATCTCAAACTAAAGGCCATTAAAAATAATCAAAAAATTGCAGCAGGAAAGAAGCTTGAGGTATCTAAGTCCATGTCATCAGCATTGTGCTGTATCACAACGGGGTTATATTTTTATATTTCAGTTAGATATTTATACCTGGCTTTTCTCCCCAACGGAGGCCCAAAGCAGCTTACATCATTCTGTTCTCCTCCAACCCTGCACAGCAACCCTGAAATGTAGGTAGGGCCGAGAGAAAGAGTCTGTCCTGAAGTCTCCAAGTGAGTGTCCATGACCTGGAACTCCCAAGTGCTATTCTGATACTCTAACTGCTACTTACGAGCCCATTTCTTTTTCAGTTAGAATTTTCTTTTACTCCTCTTCTTAATTCCTGTCACCCGGAATTATATTCCAAATTAAGTAATTTCAATTTCCCTTTTAATAATGTGCCCAAGCATCAGGCTCCTTCGTGGGACTATGTGGCCTTGAGGATAGGAATGGGATATATACGAATAACAGATACCCTGGATTTTTTTTAAAAAAAACCCTTTTAACAAGGATTGTCTTGGTTTCATTCTAGTACTTAAGCTTGATGGTTTCAAAGATCGTTCTTAGTTCTTAAAGTTTCCTCTCATAGGTTCAGTCACACAGATCTTCATAAACTTTCAGGTGCACACATAGTTAGCAGGCTTCAGATAAATTAATCTCTCACTCAAATACACATAGACTTTCTCAGGCACACACACAGTTTGCCTGTCAAAACCCAAAAACAGGATGAATGTTCTCTCACAGACACACAGAGTTCAGGTTTCCACACAGGTTGCCTAACTGAAATAGAATGTGAATTCTCTCGGGCTTCCACAGAGTTGCCTGCTTTGCCCAGACTGAATCCACTTAGTAACTAAAAACTGCAGTTCACTCTGCCCTCACTCAGGGCCAAGCTACACATGACGAATGACACTTGAATGGCAAGTGTATTTCTCCCTGTTCACTTGCCCTCCACTCAATCCACTTGCCATTCAAGTGTCATTCGTCATGTGTAGCTTGGCCCTCAGAGAAGAGCTACAAGTGACTTTCTTCACGGGCTGCAGCAGATCCTTCCACTGTCGCTATGGCTGAAGCTTCACTGATGCGGCCACTTTCTCCAGAGCAGCTCCCCGGGTGCAGGCAGCCCGCAGGATGCCCTGGGAGAAAGTAGCAGCTGCCCGCCCCCAAATGAAGCCCTCTTGTGGCTCTTCAGGCAGTGATTCTAACAGAGAGGGGAAGGACCACTCGGACTTCACTTCCCAGGTAACCTTGCGAGAAAAATCTAGTGTTCTCCACGTGAAGAAAGTCACTTGTAGTCACACTCTCAGTCATCAACCAATCATCTCACTGTCAGTCATCCCTCTCTTTCACTCCCACTCTTCATCTGTACCACACTAAACATTTAAATCATTACACACTTAAATCATTACAACAACCCATACTGGCCATCATTTTCTTTAGTAAGTGACTGTTCAGTGTATTAGATGCCATTGCATCTTAGATGTATTTGATGACTGATTGGCTTCCGTTTCACACCAGTGTATTGTTTTCATTGACAACTGAAATTAATGAAACCTTGAACTGATTCAATGGATTAAAGGGAAGAGAAATTAAATAGAACTTAAACACACTCAACAGAATTCAATGACTGCAACTTGAAGTGATGTTTTCAGAGATGCAAATCTAGAGATTCAAGGGCTCACTCAAGAAGGGAAATATTTGTATTTGCAGTGAGAGCTGATAAACATATGGTAGTCAAATCAAGCAGCACCATGGTGAGTATCTTAAACTGATTTGGTACGTGTGTATAAATGTATTTAGATCTGAAAATGTCTATCATGTAACAAAAGAGCTCAACTAGAAACAGAGCTAGAAACCTGCAGATCCCTCAGAAATAAAACAAACCAGATGATTGCACTACTGAGATCATGACTCCGTAACAGCACACATTCTTTCTGCACAGGAGGTCCAAGGTTTCACCACTGATATCTCCAGTTAAAGGGCCTCCTAACAGGGCTCAGGAAATCCCTACCTCTGCCTTGTATTCTAGAGAGGGGATGCTAGTCAGAATAAAAAAACACTTGGGTGGATCTTACCTCTGTCCTATCACTCACCAAATGAAGTTAAGACACCTTCCTTCAACTTAAGTGGTTCTTCCTCCAAAGGAGGAAGTGGATCCACCCCCCTGAGCTAGACACAACAGGTCTGCAGGAAGTCCAACCCCTGTTGCCTAGGGATCTACCCCCCTGAGCTAGACACAACAACAATTTGACTCTGTAAAGGGCAGGTTCATATGCCCCGTACATCCGAATCCATACCCTCCTGAAGGGAAGCAGTACACTGGAGCTTTACAACCATGTACACGAGACAAAGCGAACCTACCCCACGCACTTTACAATTCTCAAGATCCATGAAAGGGGGCTGAAACCTGATGGCATTCCTTAAAAGGTCTCCAAGATCCAAAACAGGGATAATGATTTATTAATTAAATGTGAATTGTTCCTGACCAAGAGGGACTATTGGAAGACATGTTAAGTGCTTTAAGCACACTAAAGCACTATTTAAATACAGTGTTCTTAATATGGTTAGACACAGTTAACCTCCTCTCCCATTCCCTGGGCAGTGATTTCTTTATAATTGTTGATTAATATTGAACCCAAGTTTGTCTGTCTGTTTTATCCTGCCTTTCCTGTGACAACTCAAGGTAACTTTCAACAAGCTGTATTAATTCATGAGTGACCCAACTGTGGCTGCACATGGCAGAGTCAAAATAAATTTAAAGCGCATGATGAGCTCTTCAATATGGAACACATTGTGAGATTGTAAGAAAATGATAGCTTACGTGTGTCAGAACATTACCAGTACCATATTAAAATAAACTATACTTACAACTTTGTCAGTTATGGTGCATGACAAATGAATAAGGAAGAGTTCCATGAAAAAGGAACAAGAAGCAAGTAGGATAGAGAGAGCCAAGAATTGCTATGTCAAAAAATGGCCATTGGTCAATATTCCTTCCTGTCTCTCAGTGGGTACACAATTACTCCTAGAGATGGGCATGAAACAAAATACGAACCAAAGTTTCTGACAAACTGGGCCGGTTTGTGGTTTGGGAACCATCATAGCCCTTTTCTGGCAAACTGCCACGAACTTTAGGTTGGTTCATCATGAATTTTGGTTCATATTTTGGTTTGTGCCCATCTCTACTCAGTACATTTGCCTGTAAGCTGATGCCATTCTTGGGCTGAATATAATCGATTAATTTCATAATTTCTGCCTCTTGATGGACCTTTCTAATACTGTCATAAATTTTAGCAGTGTTAATATTTCATTAATTTAAAGACAGATTTAACCTGGTTATGTATAACAAATATATGAAAAAATTAAACTCAGTGGGTTGAATGCCATAGAACTATGTGCACAACAACACTTTCAGAAGTGGAAGGGCTAAAAATAAATATTTTGTAGGCTGTTTGCGCTAGAAAGTGTTGGATCTAAACATTCTTTTTTGATTGTGCAAGACTTACCACAAAGTATTTTTCGAACAGGTCAGTAATACAATGAAGTACTAGAGTAGACCATGTATTAATGGAACAGCATTAAAAATATGTTTTCCTTTCCATTTACGCTCTGCAGGATCCAACCCAATGACTTCCATAGCATCATGCCATCCAGCAAAATATGAAGCCTTTCTCCAGCACAAGGAACCTTCCTCTGACAGAAGAGGCTCTTCCATGGGAGAAAACCTCCAAACTTTCCTGGGCAGAACAGTAGGATAAAAAGCAACAGACTTCAGCTTTTCCTCCTAAGTCACAAAAAAATGGTCACTGTCTGATTGGCCCAACTTTGCAAGCAGACATCAATATTTTTAAAGTTTAACATTGATCAATATGATAGGATTAAATGACCCAATATGATTTTAATCTTCTCTTATATCCACAGGCACACGCTTGCCCATCCCTTCTGGTGGGAGGAGTTATCTCCTCCAAATTCCCATGGGTACTTAACTGAAGCATTAGGGGGCTTTTTATAAACAGTGAGAAAATGTCAGCCAACAATTCTAAGCCATGATTAGCCCAACAAAAGTATAGTCACAACAATACAATTACAGATCACAACTGAAAACACGGTAAGAGCCGCTGAGGGAAACACACCCAGCAGGGGACTAGAATAATATCTCAAGTAGTAAAGAAATGAGATTAATGAAGGAATATAAAAAGAGTCTAGAAAAATAGGAAAACAAGTGATAGAAAAACCAGTCAAAGTAGAATTTGACAAAAATACAAACTTTGACAAGTAGTTAGCATCAATGCAGAAGAGCTCAGATGGAGGTCCAAAAGTGGATGCTGGATCCCAGAGCATGAGCACAACTATGATGAAGGGGTAGTCCAGTTATACTGTGGAAAGTACCCAGGAGCAAGATTGCATCTTCTGCCCCAAAACAATAACTTAATGATTGGCCCGGGGTGGGACAAACAACTGGAAAGCTGTGTCCAGGGCAAGACAATGGACTAGGAAGGATTGATAAAATCTTCCCAGGTGGAACTAAAGTTATCAACCATGATTGATAAGGGAAGATGGGAGGGGGTTGTTTTATGGTGATTATTTTAGGAACTCCAGGAAGACCTTATTGACTTTGGATTTTTGCACATCTCTGGGGCATGGAGCTGAAAGCTGGCTTTGCCTGACATCTCATATGCTAACAACTTTCCATCTCCCAGCTTCCATATTTCTGCATGCTTGGACAGTATTTTGTGCTTGAAACACATATAGAGAAGGGGTTTATGGCATAGCCATATTCATAAGCTTTCTTAATATTGTAAGGCCATGTCTGTTCGCAGTGAGATCATATTTTTATTAAGAGACAACATGTCTTATTAATATTTCCAAAAACTGCCCTTTGTAATCTTTTTCTTGCGTTTACGAAACAACCTAACTCTGAACCATCTCAATGCCCTTTTTTAATTTATTTTTATTAATTTATTATATTTATTAAAATATAAAAATAAAAATGCCCCTTGTGCCACCACGTGGAGATCGTGCAACACTTGTGCCCCCTCCCTCAGTCATTGTAATGAAAATATGAACTCTCTTATAAGCAATCTTTGAGGCTTGTGCAACCATTCACAACCCTCAAGATCTGCTGAGAAGAGAGATGAAAGAATCAAAGAACCTCTCTTACACTATGGCGAGAGCTTCTTTCTCAACTGGAAAGGCACTCATATGTCACTTAAAAAATAAACTTGCTAATTTTAATCACCATATATATATATGGTGATTAAACATATATATATATATATATATATATATATATATATATATATATATATATATATATATATATATATATATATATATATATATATATATATATATATATATATATGGGTTAAAACTGGCTCTCTAACATGACGTAAGCTATATTTGTGGGTCTCTGGCCCTTCTAAAGCACTGAGGGCTGATGGGTCTTAAACAGCTCTTGTTGGTTTAGAAGACAGTGACTCATATTTTGTATTTTCACAGAACAGACAACACATTGTCACACAGGCAAGTTTAGTCACAGAAAAACCCTAACTGATGACCAAACTCTCCTGGGTGGAGCTCTCTGACCCTGAGGCAGCGTGGCTGTTTGTATCATACTGCCAAGTGGCAAGCACAGTTTGGCCATATATTAGCAGTTAACAAGCCCCAACTGTAAGGGTTCTTCAGTCAATGCAGAAAGTTTACAACATGACAGTGGGTAGGATAGTCAAGATGTGTACCATTTCTTTAACGGAAAAAGTGCAGCTTCTTTGATCTTCTTTCCATCTACCTACACCAACATGGAATTCTCCTCTCTTTCTCATCAATACCAAGTCAAATGAGGGTTCTTGTGGGTTCATGCTGGTGAGACTTCACCTTGTGGTTTTTCGAGTAAAACCCAGTAATACTCCTGGTGCTAGGAGTGGTATGCTAGCAGGAACTAAATATACAGAAAATTTTACATGGTCCTTGGGGCCCACTTTCACAGAAAAATATGGCATCTTTTGATGCAACACCATAGGTAAGAATGACTAATTATATAGCTGGAGGCAGATACAAATTTGAGTTTGGTGTCATGGTTAAGAGCGGAAGGACTCTAATATGGAGAGCCAGGTTTTATTCCTCTCTTCTCTGCTTGAAGGCAGCTGGGTGACCTTGGGTCAGTCACAGCTCTATCAGAGCTCTCTCAACCCCACCTACCTCACAGGGTGATTGTTGTGAGGATAATAATAATATACTTTGTAAACCACTCTGAGTGGGTGTTAAGTTGTCCTGAAGGATGGTATATAAATCGAATGTTGTTGTTGTTTTAGTTATATTTTGGGTAGTGAATAGGCAATTAGCATCACAGGTAATTCGGGCCTTGAAGGTCCATTACTAATGTTAGATTAATCCTTTGTTTAAAAAAAAAAATCTTCCTGGTCTTTCCCCTACAGGTAGGTATCACTTCCAATTGAGAAAGCCATTTTTAACAAAAGAAGGAAACACAAAGCAAAAACACAAAACAAAACAAAAAGCTTAACACCTTTTATCCCTGAACAAAGATTACACGCACAGCAAGTTATAATCCTTGGCTTTGCAGTATTGCTTTACAAGGTTAAGAAGATAAATGTTCATTGCTTTTAATCCTCCACAAGACTGATGAGGCTTTGGGTATCTCCTTCCCTCCCCCCCAGAGCATCTACAACTGTGTGGTTGTTCCGCCTGCTGCTTAAATTACAGAGACATCTGTAAAGTAAATGGTGGATTGTTGTCCTACAAAAACAGCAGATCCTTCATACCTCCCACAGGGTTGCCCACTTGTAATGAAGGAATTTTACTTCTCTGTTTGGTTAAAACTGGTAGGTTTGATTTGGGGGGGGGGGGCAGAGTGGGTGGCTTTATGATACCCTGGATGATTGCTTGTCATGCTAACTCAAAAGCAACACGACTGCGACAGCAGCTGCACAAACTCAAAAACAAAAAAAAATACCCCAAACATCAGCTGAAAACATGGCTTTCTATTGTTGTTTTGAAATATACTCGGCCTTCTTACTTACTGATGGGATAATTAAAAGTTAAGCAAGATTTGCCTGATGTTAAGAAAAACAAGAGAGTGCATCAGGTCTTAATCATATCTTCTTATTTTGGATTAACTATCTATCTATTTCATGTTCAGCCTCCCGTTGATTCCACCCCAGGGATTGTGAATGAGAAGCTAAAAGGCACATGCCGAGTTGTCTTTCAAATGCAATTGATGAAGCAATCAGAGTAATATCACCAAAGGGCATGATCTATCAAGTTGGATTGAGGTCTAGAGATCACCACATACCTGCTGCGCCACTGTTTTAAGCATGCATACTCCCGCACTCTTAAACCAAGCTGGGTTCATGAGTCAGCTTACATTAAAATTAAGAATATACAAGCCAAGACAGAAAAAAAATCCCAGCAAATCATCATAAAAGCTACTGTCAAGAATCTTGAAATCTTAAAAAATAACAGGACTAGCAGCATAATACATTATAAGAAGAGGTACATAAAAATCTGAAAATACCTTAAAATCCGCTCCACTTACCAGTATTAAAACTGAGTAATAAAAACAGTAGAAGTAGTTTGCGTTCACTATCACTAATATCAAAGCATCTAATGAGGCCCCCAGCCTATAAATATGCATTTCCTTGGGGGGGAAAGCACAGCAATATATCCCTTTGCATAATCTCTCTTTATAGCAGGAGAATCAGTGGATTTTCTGAACCTCAATCCTGGATCTTTGCAATTTCCTAAGGAAGGGTAGCTCATGGCTCATGTTGATGCATTTACCATTCTTTATGAAAATGAATACGGCCTCTCAGATTATAAAGCAGACTTCTGTCATTTCTCCCTAGCAGAACTTAAAACAGGTAGAGGGAGGGGGGGTTTCAACTGAAGAAACAGCTGGGAGGAAGATGGAATCTTGTTTCCCCAGCTACACATTCTTGATTCACGCCCCCCCCCCCACACACAGACCTCTTGGGAGTACTAATCATGGAATTTTAGTGCCACGTGTAATTTGGCCCTAAAAATTAGGCTTGTTTTGAGATCCCAGGAGATGCCACAAAAATTGCTCTGAGCCAAATACTAGTCACTTGAAATGGTGATGCTCAATATGAGTGGTACTGCAAGGTGGATAGAAAGGGTAACCATCCAGACAGTGTGTGGCAGATGGGTGTTATACTGGATGCTTTGAATCTGCATGTGCACCATGAAGCAAATGTGTATTCAGATGCATCCATATTCAAGCTGTGTGTTCACAATTTCTAGTGTAACAAGGGAATCTTTAGGTAGAAGATTTCTTCTTCCTTCTTCTGAAGGACAAAATGCACAACAAAGGAGATATGGGAATGCTGCTGAAAGTGACACAGCAGAGTTACGTTCATCTTTCCACAGTAATGCACGCCATGACATTGCACAGATCCACATACCCTCAGTGATAACAGGGGGAATCGGAGGGAAAATATTGTTATGAATTATGGGATGGATAAAAGGGTATTGAGTAGAGATGGGCATGAACCTGAAAAAAACGAACCATGCGGTTCATGGTTCGTCAAATTTCATGAACCATGAACCACCACCTGTCCCTGGTTCGCGAACCGGTTTGTTTGGTTTGTGAAAATATCATATCTGGGTCAGAAAATCATCACTTCCAGGTCAGCAGGTCACTTCCGAGCCAGCAGAAGGTCACTTCCAGGCCAGCAGAAGGTCTGCAGGAAGTCCATCCTCTGTCACCTAGAAAACTGATTGATTGGAACCAGGCTGTCTGCAGTCACAAACAAAAAATGAACCAAACAAACGAGCCTAAAGTTTGTGGTGGTTCATCAGAAATGGGATCTGATTAATTGCAGTTCGCGAACCACGGACTGGCCTGGTTTGTGCTTAACATTGGTTCGTATTTCAGTTTGTGCCCATCTCTAGTACTGAGTGGGGACACATTTTCACAGGCCTGCCTACATCATTGATAACATTAGGTTCCTTAAGAAGACTAGCTTATGACATTTTGCCATCCTTTGGACTATTAATAACCCCAACAGCTCTGTTATTACCCAGCTTACATTTCAGATGTCACAATTGCTTTGCTTTTCAACTCACAGCGCAAGACAATCCCACCACACAAGCAACAGTCATGGCTATTCCAAACCACCATTCTATTTGATGCCAACTTTCAGAAAGAGCAGATGGATCAGAATCAATGGTTCTTCTATTCCAGAATTATTCAAACAAATGCAAGTCATATTTTGGTTGAAAAACAGAAAAAGGAGCACAGTATTCATGAAGAGGCTAAACATGACACTCCTTTATTTGTTGCATAGAAACCTCAAGGCTTCTAACTAAAGCAAGTCTATCCTAATTCACAAGAGGAGAATTTCAAAGGGGAAGACATGAGTTCAGTGGTTGAGTGCAAACACATTGGCCCTAGATTTAAACTCTTCTGTCTCCAGGACAGGATCTCAGGTAACAAGAAGGAAAAGGCTTGAAACTTTGAAGGGCCATTGACCATTGGATTAATCAGCAGTAGGCTAGATGGACCAGCATCTTCATATGTACACGGGCAATTCTACTTGATTTGTGTGATTCCTTTCAGTAGGAGGATAAGTGAAGTATATTGGACAAATCATAACTGCGTCATACACATGGACCATTGTGCCGTACAAGAGGTCACTAGAATGGTACCAGGGAAGCATGATACCAAAGCCAAATCCTAATTTGATAAAGGATGTTAGTCAAAGATCTAGATCGGACAAGGGTATCAGTTTGGGGGGTAAAGTTGTATAGAAATTGAAAAATGTACATTTTAAATAAGTTTATTTAAAGAGAAGGACCACAATCCAAAGAAGTATACCTCCAGCTTCATAACAAAATAAATGTTTCTTGAATAGGCTTGCCATCCTTGGATATGATATAATTTAATTTGATTTGATTTTTACCCATCCTCTTCACAAGTGAGCTCAGGGCTGATTACACCACTATAATAGCAATAAAATAATTTAAAATACAATACATAAGAGTAAAAACAGTCACATTATTGAGTGAAAACCAGATTACCCAAGATTGCTCTTATGGCTAACCTTTTTCAAAACTGCAATTTCAAAGTAAGTATGAGATGCTTGCTGCTGAAAAATGAAAATAATCTGAAATTCCATTGTATAACCACAACATGGCACAACCATTTGGATTTCAGCATATATATTAATTTAACAACTTCCCCCCCCCCCTTTTCTACCTGAAAATGTGGTTTCAAATCTTCCAAGATCGCAGAAGTGCAGTCTACTGCCTCACTCTCCAAAGTCATTAAATGCAACTGGAAACTGTGATCTGTCAAAAACAAATACACACACACACAGGAGAGCTTATTAAAAACAGTACAACAGAACAATAAAGGATAACAACATTGTTTCAGTGTGCAAGGATCCTGTGACAGTGAGAATATCCATTATTAGAGCTATGCAAATCCCCTCTCCCAACACATCTCATTAGTTTTCCCAAAGCTCTAAGCATCCTTCAGAATTCCTACCTGTGTTTTGCTTGGTTCAGGTTTCCGTAATTGTGTTTCAAATCTTGCTTCATGACAAAAAGGGGCCATCACAGTGGGAAGCCTCCTGCTTGCAGCTTCTTTTGCCTGCCACCATTTCCTCTCAATGCTCCTCTGGGTAAAACCCCAAAGTGACATATGGTAGCTCTAGGAATTGACAGAAACTCTATGGTAAAACCAAGATAGATAAAAAGATTTATAAACTAGACTGGCAACAACTGTTTTTACCATAGGCTTTCCAGCAATTCCTAGGGCAATGCAATTTCCCCAGAAGTGACGCTATGCCACACATAACATTGATGCTCCCATGTTTCCAGCCACCCCCATCTCCAACCAGGTGTCAGACATTTGCTGGCAACCCTGCTTACACATATCCTCACATTAATTCGCACATACTCTCTCCTACACGACGGTTTCTCGTATACATACTCACTTTCTCTCTCACACACACATACACACATCCCCATATAAATACTTTAAATAAATTTTAAAAATCACTTCCTCACTCACAAAGTTTTTCTTATATTTATTTTAAATATTTATACATTGCCTTTTTGCAAGCACTCACACATTCTCTTTTTCTCTCTCAGTCATACACACACTGTGTAAATCTCTCACATATGTTGTCTCTCACACACATTCACTCTCACAAAGACACAAAATCTCGCACATTTTCTTAGCTTCATATGAAGAATTCTTTTATCAGTTGACTGTCTCCATGAAACCTCTTAAAGTCAACTTGGTATATCAGTATATCATCTGTGTTTACAATCAGAGGCAAAAACCTTGGGGTAAACAACACTTTATACCAGCTGATACAATATATATATATATATATATATATATATATATATATATATATATATATATATTCTGTATTGGATCCACATATGTTGTAGGGAAAATTTACAAAATACTTGCTTTTATATATAGAATGCTCCCCCTCCTTTCTAAAATCTAGCAAAATTCCAGGGTATCCATCCACATATTAAGAACACTGAAACATCTCGTCAATGTGACTATTCTAGAGTAAACAGGTTACAGAAGTACAGCATCTTCACATAAGGATTCATCTCCCGCTATACTACCTCCACTCCTGGCACATTGCAGTTATGTACGGCAGACACTTTAAATACTGGCCTGCCAACAACACCTCATAATTGGATACTAGCTAATTTCAGGAAAAGCAGAGCCCTGCCCAAGAATCTGGACAAGAATGGGCCACTGGCAGATATTTTTTATATGATGCACAAAGTGACATCCATTTGAAGTCACAGACAGCTTGGCATGGTGGAACTGTGAAAAAAACCATTCTGACCACACAGGGGGAATTAAACCAGATCCTTCTGAGAAGCTGCCCAATGTCCCTCTTCCCATTCATGAAGAATGCAGGACTTTCATGATAACAAATCTCCTGTTGTATTTTTTAAAAAAATATTCTAAACATGAAGTACTGGCCCTGTAACACTCTCCCCTCTGGGTTGGCAGCACCTCTGGGTTTGGGGTCGGCCACTGCCCCTTTAACTGCTGGCTCTGCCTTCTCAAGAGACTCCTGCATCTTCCTCGTCTCCCCACACTTCTCCACCCCTACATGTGTGTGTGGGGGGGAACTACCCTTTTATCCCTTCACCAATCCCACCTTTAACAACCTAGCTGCTGCCTTGGCTGCCATAGGCAGCCACAGCTGTGGCTGCTCTGCTGTTGGCTCTTCCAGGCTACTCACCACCCTTTCTAGCCTGCCTGTTGGTTTGCCATGCTGCCGCACCTCTCCTGCCAGCCTCTGGGTGGCAGTGTGGCTTGATGTCTCCTTTGCTGCCTTTGGCCTGCTGCTTGAGTTAGTGCTGGCTGACTGTTTCTGCCCTCTGCCTCTTCTCCTCCTAGCTGGGCTGTTGTTCTTCCCCTGGACTTAGGAAAGAGGCTGCCCTGGAGCCCTGACTGGGTAACTGGCAGTTGTTAGGACCCGGGAGATGCCACCTAGCCTGCTTCCTTCACCTGGGGCTTCGCCTGAACTTTCTGCACCTGGGGCTTCTTTGGCATTCTTGGCCCTTGTTAGTGTCTCTGTCATCTGTCCTCTCCTGGCTGAGTGAGTGTTAAGGATGGTGGGGCTGGAATGGGGGGCTGCAAGCCTTTTTCTGGGGTTCTGGGGAGTTCCCTAAGTCTGGCCCTGGCACTGGACAGGCCCTTTAGAGGTATTTTTTTTTCTTGCCAGCTTTAGCTGTTTCCCTTGCACAGTATTGACTGCAAAGAAATGGAAGTGATTTGTAATCTCTGTAAGTGTTTGTATACTGTAGAAAGGATCAATTCATTAATTGGTTTGCCTTGATTCAGTTTGCAGCCTGTTATTCAGTTTACTTAGTTGCAGGGGGGAAAAAATAAAGTAAATATAAATGGGATTCTTAGAAGTGGTTTCAAAGCAACGCTCTCTGAATCCGAAAACTCATAATCATAAGGGCACTGCAATTGCAGAGAAAGAGAGCGACCACAACAGAACTGAGTCAAAAATCTAGTTTCCTATCACTGCTACAGTAAAAACAAACAACAAATTCAGTGCTTGTAATATCTATAGTCATTGGATAAAGAAAATGGGTGTTGGGACAAAGTTTGATAAGGGCAGGGGAGGACCCTTCACTCTTTCCTCATTAATATCCCTGAGACCTTTGACAGATCATCAGAGTCAATCCACCAAGAAGAGAGTAAAATCAACCCCCCAATATTCACAGCGGTTCCAGTGCCGAAATGCAGGATTGTCAACAAGTATAACTGGGCTAGCAGTTCCATTCTAAGAACACTATCCGCAGAGTGACTAGACCTGATTAGGCTTGCTTAGGGCTGCTAAGTGACCAGTGTCCAAAGAACTAGTTTAGGTGTGTCCGACAGCTTCTGCAGGGCAAGCAGAATTTTTGGCTTTTGACTCCCTATGCTATGTCACAAACTGTACTGAAAACTGCTTTAAAAAAAAAAACAGCTTGCCTTGAGGAATGCTGGGCAGGTCTGGCCCAACATTTATTTAGGCACATGGAGCTACAGTATGGCGCTTTTAATTTTGGCCTGTGGCCCAGCACCAAGGATGGTCTAGATGATACTTTCTGTACAGACATGCACTCGTTTGCATGTCCTTTGTGTAGTTACACAGCAGCTGTGAGGAACTGTTTCTAAGAAAAGGGGGGAGCATTCAAGCAGGCTCAGAATAGCACCATATCTGGGGGGGGGGTGATTTCTCTGATTTTGTGGCTCCAAATCTGTGCACAGATGCTCCACTTGGAGCAACAAAATCAGCAAAGCAACTCCCGCCCCATGTGGTTTTCGCTTTCCTCCTCCTGTGGCACCATTCCATTCCATTCCATTCCTTACACTTGCCATTTGACTGGGGAAGCAAGTTCAAATGAATGCACGCCTGGGTAAAACAGTATCATCTAGAGGCGTCCCTAGACTTACAGCTGCTGATACAGGCAGGCATGCTATTTCCCTGCTTCAAGCAGGAAATCTCCCACCTGCTGGGCCCTCCAACCTTACATCCAGGCTGGTGGGAAAACAGTGGGGTGTGGGTGGAAATGATGTCACATAATGTGTTGAAGTCACATCCTGGTGAAAACCCAGACCTAACAGCTCATCAGCTGATGCTCTGGAAACTCCATGGTAATACCATACAGCAGGGGTCCCCAAGAGGAAGGACAAGTGCAGAAGAGAAGAGCGGTAATTTTAAAATTACATTCATAAAGAGGAATGGGGGAGAATAAAACTAAAATTGTGGTGGTGGCTGCTGCTGAAACATTATTTTAATTAGCTCCCCAATCAGAAGCCTTGCTGGGCAAGAACCATACTTTGTCCCACTCACTTTCTCAAAACACTTCATGGGTGCCAAGAAAGGTGTTTGGTGGGCAAAGCTGCCCAAAGGTGCCATGTGGGAGACTCCTACCATTGAGTTTCCAAGGAAACATCTGATAACATTGCCATCACATCTGGGTTTTCACCTGGATACATCAACATGTTGCACAGCATTATGACTGCACCTTGCCCACCTCAAAACTCTTAGGGGCTCCAGGAAGTTCCTTGGCATCTCTAGATACCGGAGGATAAAAGCTTGATAGCAGGAACAGCATTGATTCCACTGCCCTCAATGTACTCAGCTTTCCCAACATATTTCACCCAACCAGTCTTACTTTTTATAAGTAACCAACCTGGATGATAATCAAAACACTGGAGTGTAGTGAGGTTAAATGTGCAATGGGGCAGGGTTTGACTTCCCTTATTTGCACTTTCAATCTTTGTTTTAAAATAGATAAACCATATGCTTTATACACAAAAGGGTAGATTCATAGATGACTATGCAATATTAGATGCTGTGAGTAGACATGGGCATGAACAGGAAAAAATACCAAACATGGTGTTCATTGTTCGTTGCCATCCACGAACAACAAACAACAAACATTGATGAACATGACCTGTTCACGAACATGTTCATTTTTCATTGTTCGTGGGGGCCAGCAGGCTCTCCTCCAGCCATCAAGATCCCCACCACACCACTCCCAGAAACCCTACCTGAGCAGGCGGGAAAAATGTACCAATAATAAATAATAGCTTGGCCCCAGAGCCTGGCAGCAGCCCTGGAACCTGAAGGGGTAGATCTCTACCACACCACTCTCAGAAAACTTACCTGAGCAGGCAGCAGGAAAGGTACCAGTTATAAATAATAGCTTGGCCCAGAGCCTGGCAGCAGTCCTGGAACATGAAGAGGTAGATCCCTATCCCACCACACACAAAGAACATTCAAGCTCCAAAGCACTCTCCCTGTCTCTCTCTCAAAATGCCAACAGCAACTGTCTCTCCCTCACTGTCCACAAAACCAGAGCTGGGAGCCCCCCTCCCCCCTGCTCTTTGCTTCCTTGTAACAAATTTGGAGCTCCACACTTGAAAGAAAGACTTGCCTATCAAGATTAATTGGGCTTAGATTGGAGTTTCCGGGGCAACAGCAGGAGTTCAGACAGAGTTCAGGCAGTCCCTGCCTCCAGTTGCCAAGGGAATTGATTGCAGGTGCCAGACTGTCTGGCTTGACGAACAGCAAGACAAACAGCAACAAACGAGGCTTGCAATGACCACCTGTTCGTTTAGAATGAGACCTCACTAACAGCTTGTTTGCGAACAGCTGATTGGGCTGTTCGTGGCTTTTTAAAGTCCATATTGCTGTCCGTGCCCATCTTTAGTGGTGAGTGCCACTACAGACTCTCAGCTACCTACCTACTCTACCTACCCTGCCTACCTACTCTAATCTGCCACACAAAGTTGCTGTAAAATGGAGAAGAGGAGAATGTTGTAAGCCACTCCCAGTTTCCATTGAGGAGAAAAGAGTAATATAAATGAAGTAAATAAATAAATAAACATCTAATTTCTAAAGTGGCCCACATAGATCTACTCAGAATCCACTCAGCTCTGTTTAAAGAGAAGTGTTCAGATTGCATTGCAAATGTCTGTCTCTGCCCGCCATTGAAACTAGAAAAATGTCATTGCTTATAAAATGGGGGGCTCTTTCTTGTTAGGTTTTGCAGGAGAATTCCTTGGAGAATGGGAATAATCCTGTACCATTAATCCAGTAGAAAACAGCATAGCTACAGAAACAAGGCCATATAATTCAGAATTCAAAAATCCAGGAAAATTCAAAACATCGAGAATTTGGAAAGCATCCCTGTTAAACAGAATCTTGAAAACCACTAACTCACATTCTGCATGTTCCATTAGCATACAGATTTATCAGAAACACAGTCTTAAAAAAAAAAGACGGGTGGTACAGTACATTTTCATAAAGACATATTTCATCTAAAATCACAGATTCTGAATCAAAATGCTAAACCTCAAGTCACATAAAAATGCACCAAGCTATTTTCCATACTTGAAGAGCGTTTCTGTTAGCTTTGAGCTGATTCTATGAAATTAGTATCAAAAAGAGCATACAGCAGCAGTACAATCACCTGTAATCAGTCCGCAGAGGAACCTGTCATTAATACAGATTTTTGCATTCCTGCTGCTAATAGTCCCAAGTGGGATTCACTTATTAGAAATAGCCATTTATTTATCATTTGGCATAACCATCAGAAATACTATTATTAGTATATTTAATGGCATAAATGAGCATGTTTTAAAAAGCCCACTGCCAACTGTACTCTAATGACCAATTTAGTTTGCAACGATAAAGCGGGATTAAATTGCTCTTTCTGGGAATGAATGACCCAGTTTCCACCTGAAATTTATGAAAAGCAATCACACCTGAGCATCCTATAAAGCTAGTACCAGATTTCCCTACAGGTTACTATTACTAAGGACAAATGACGGCAGCAGGTAGATGTTTGCCATTTTAAATCTAACAATAGGACAATTGGTTATATGAGATGATAATGATCACAGCCAAATGTGGATGGGTAATGAGTAACCTTGTAAAAATTAAAATGTCTGGCAAAGCACTCTGGCAATACTAGTCACTGCTGTATGGACCACACAGGATTAGCAAACAAATAATTTCATAGGCAAAAATATCAACTTCCTTGGAGACCCGGCACGGTCCCATAGGGTTATCTGAAGGGGATATCTGTCATCTTAAAACGAGAGAGAGAATTGTGATTATTATGTGCGCAATCCAGAGAGCAGCAAGTAGAATTAGTTTCTCTCAAGCTAAGCTAGGTATTTGGAATTAGTCTGGAGGTAAGGAGGTGGTGTTGCTGCCTTAATGAAGAGAGTTAAATGTTTTTGGAACTTGCTGAAGACCCAAGTGGATCCTGTGGAGGCTATCAAAATCAAGGCTCCGCTTAATGACAGAGAACTAGGACTCAAACTAGTTATTACAGAAGTGAAACTGGAAGTGGGCTACATCCCACATTCTGCAGTACAGCAGGCTTTCACCATTTACAGGGGATCCATTCCCTGGATCCCTCTGAATAGTGAAATCTGCAAATAATGGGGGGGGGGAGACTAGGAGACCAAACACCTTGGAAAATACCCCACCCTCAGCCCTGCCCCAATCCATCCTCCCCACGTACTTCCCTGTTGGTGTGAGGCCCATCCAAGGTGAGTTGAGTGCCTACGGTATTGCTATGGGGCTGGCCAGGTGGGCAAACCATGTGGCCCATGTCACACAACTCCCCAACAGCAGTACTGGGCTCAGATGAAGTGGGCAGCAGCAGCCACCACTGATGTGCCCTGCAGCAGCTGTTGCTGGACAAGTCATGCAGTGGTGGCTGCTGGGCAATTGTTCAGGCCAAGCAGTCATAGTGGCATTGCATGTCATCCAGGACTGGGCCCAATGGCAGAACAGGCCCATATGACTCATCCAGCAGTAGTTCCTCAAGCTGAGGCCATTCTGATGAGGCAAGGAAAGATCCAGCATGCCAGTGTCCAATTTCCCTCACTGAGCGCTCAAAGAGGGAGAATGGGGCTCAGAGCTATCATGTGGTAATATCGTGAGCCATGAAGCTGCAAATGGCAAGTGTCTTCTGTAACGAGCAACACTAGGAAGAGAGGAAATACGTGCCTTCTGTTTTCAGGAACAGATGTGCAGCATTTATTCATTTCCTGCCTAAGGACCAAACTAGATGTTGCATCCTCAAGTCTACCATGAGGATGTGGCACCATTTTTTAGGCTTTTTTTTAAAAAAAAAACTTTTCAAAATGCTACAGGAGCTCCTGTCTCCCTCCCTGATATTGTTTTCAAGAGCCAAAAATGGCTGCCCATTTCAGCTCTTGAAAATGTTATCTACAGGAGCTCTGTGTCCTCCCACATTGTGGTCTCAGCAGGACTGGGACCCTGAAATATTCTAAAAAGTAGTAGTAGTAGTAGCAGTAATAATAACAGTCCCACACTCTTAACCACTACACCAAACTGGCTCTCCTTCAAACAACAAACTCTAAGATGGAGCAGCATCTCCCTAGCAGGCTTGAGGATTCAGTATAATCTAACGTGGCCTTAAGAGTCCATGCTTTCTTAGTAGTCCCTCTAAAAGCCTTTTAGTAAAAGGACGTTTCTACACTGACCTTATGCTAAAGATGAGTTGGGCAATATATCACCTATAGATATTTTTGCATTATGATGCACCATGACAAGCCAGTTTGGTGTAGTGGTTAAGAGTGTGGGACTCTAATCTGGAGAGCCGGGTTTGATTCCCCACTCCTCCACTTGAAGCCAGCTGGGTGATCTTGGGTCAATCACAGCTTCTAAGAGCTCTTTCAACCCCACCCACCTCACAGGGTGTTTTTTGTTGTGGGGATAATAACAACATACTTTGTAAACCACTCTAAGTGGGTGTTAAGTCATCCTGAAGGGCAGTATATAAATCGAACGTTGTTATTATTATTATTACAAAGGCTGGAAACTGTGGCTTCACCCACAAAGCAAAATTTTAATGGATATCATTTACCGTAGAAAAAGAAGAAGTCAATATTTTCGTCCCTTACTTGATGTGATAGAAATTGAATTTGGAGGTCTTGATTACAGACTGATATTATATTATTTATATTCATACAAAAATAACTAACCAAGCAGAAAATACTGTTCTGCCACTGGAATGCTTTGTTTAAGATTGTATAGCTTTATTCTATTACTCTAAGATAGGAAAGATCTTACGACCCGCCTGTGGCTATAGCAGTCCATTTCCCCTGTTTATAAATATATATATTTTACAGTGCATGGAATTTTATCTTATGGTATCTATATTTACACACTTGCAACAGCTTGACAAAAATAAGAAAAGGATTCCCCCTCCCATAAACAGATATTTCAGTTGGGTTTTCTTTCAGCTTCATATTTAATATTTTCAATATGAATAGATTTGAAATTCATATAATATATAGATATAGCCTAGTCCTTCCGTCCACTGCATATCCTAAGAATATCTCAATAGATGCTTGCCTGGTCCCTTATTGTTGGAATTGCCTACAGTGACCACACACAGCAATATTGGGAAACTAACAGTTAGTTCCAGAGACATAGTGTGGTGGCTAACAATGGGGAGGGGGGAATGAGTGGACTTACGGCTGTCCAAATCCCACACACTGGCTTTTCCTTTAACTTGTTTAAACCCCTTCAGCCACCCACAATCATAAAAAAATTGGGGACACAAGCTTTGATCAATGTAGTGTATACGTAAGGTCTGTCATCCCTAAGAGACTCTCATCTGGGACCCTCCTAGAATATTGTACTTAATTGTGAGCTAAGTATAAACCCCTTTTCACAGCTATTTGACTGGACAGACCAAACACAGATGGTGATGAACAACAAAGATTTATTTACAGAAAAGAGAGTGTATAACAAGGTAAAGGTTTTGTGTGGGTTTCAGTATAGAAAGTGCAACTGGCATGTTGTAACTGAGCCTCAGTTAATACACACAACTCTGAGAGGAGATTTGATTCCGCTTTCTTCAGACATGTGTAGGTTTACCCTTTCAGCTCAAAAACTTTGGTTCTCAAACATTGTCCAAGGTAGATTTGTACTTCAGGCTTTTACCTGGGTGCTTATTAATCACCGAAAATAAGCTTTCTTCCCTAAACCTACCCAAAATCCTACTGAAAAGTCCAATAAAAATCTTGGCTAAATTGACATTCTTATTCAGAGCCATAGCACCCTTTCTGAGGGAAAAAAGGCTTCTCCTCCCTCTGAGGAGAAACTGAGGCTGGCTCACTCCCATCCAGTGGTGCTCCATGGGCTCTTACTGTCTGACAATCACTTGGATTTGCATAAAATCCCAAAATCACTAGGATTGGTTCAGAACCCTGAAGGATAGGTGGAACTTTGGGGATGATTGCCACATCTACCTATCTAGTACTGTTTTTAATACCAGCCTTCTGGATGAAAAACATACTTTTCTACATTTAATTCTCACCTTTTGAGGTCAGTTAGGCTAAGAGAGTTTGACTTTTCCAAGGGCCAAACTACAAGTGACAAATGACACAGGTTGGACACTTGTCAGCTTCCCTCAAGTTTTGATGGGAAATGTAGGAACCTTGGCGGAATCTTGGACAAGTGACAGTTGAAAAGTCCATTGGACAGCAGTCGGAGAGCCAAGCTGCAAGACCAGGATGCCTACATTTCCCACTAAAACTTGAGGGAAGCTGACAAGTGTCTAACCTGTGTCATTTGTCACTTGTAGCTTGGCCCCAAGTCTCCAGAGACTAGCCCAACATTCTAATTGCAAAACCATGCTGGTTCTTGGTTGCTTCCCAAATTCTCATCTGAATGTGTTCTGAATTTTGGTGTTCAGAATGACCTTGTATTGTTTTTGAACTGGAACCAATGTATTAGGAATTATGTATTATTTTGCGTTGGTTTTGTTTTGTACAGGCTCCTGTACTTGCGCAGTGTGCTCCAAATTTCTGTTATTTGAATCCACTGTTTCTTCCTTTCCTTTCCTTACAGATACAGATACGTAAAATGCTAAAACACTGCAAAAAGACTAATCTTGACTGTATGAGCAGCTTCATCTAATTTGTTTTTGTACAGGGTTGCATCAATGCATTTGCACATCAGTAAAACCTGTACACCAAATGCACCCATCCTAGCAGCTTCTGTTTCTTGAGTCCCTAGACATTAGTGTTCACTGTTCATCAACCTGAGCTTGGACATTTTTAGCTGGTGATTTGACTTGGTGGAATGACTTTGTGGAAACTCAAAGAAGTCAAGATGGCGTCAAGAGAGTCAGTTTGTTGTAGTGGTTAAGAGCACGGGACTCTAATCTGGAGAACCAGGTTTGATTCCCCACTCCTCTGCTTGAAGCCAGCTGGGTGACCTTGGGGTCAGTCACAGCCTCTAAGAGCTTTCTCAGCCCCACCAACCTCACAGTGTGTTTGTTATTGTGGGGATAATAGTAACATACTTTGTAAACTGCTGAGTGGGTGTTAAGTCATCCTGAAGGACAGTATGTAAATCAAATGTTGTTGTTGTTGTTATTACCATCTGTATGGGTCTTCATTGAGTGGTATAGGGTTGTTCTCTGTACGGTAGGTATTCCATATTGACATTAGCAATAATTTTGAGGATTGTTTAATGTAATTGTGGTTTTATTGCATATTAGTTGAAAGCTGCCTTAGGCCTCTGAGGGGGGGGGGCAGGGGAGAGCAGGATTAGGATTCAAATAACTGAAAATAAATAAACATGACCACACAAAAAATTACCCTTGATGCAATCGTATATATGGCAGCATCATTTTTTTTGCACTTATATATCAGTAATGCAAAGGAGAAAAAAGATGCAAACGATTGGAAGAAAATGAAGGTGGTAGTGAACTGCTCAAGCTCCAGTTCTTCAGGCAGAAAAATGTTTGGAAATTGGAAAGAAAATAAATTCTGGGGAATTTTAGAAATTCTCTCAGTTAAATTGGAATTTAATGAAAATATAGGACAAAACAAAATTCCGGAACAGTGATGGATTGCAACAGGGGAAATTCACTTATCTCTAACTGATATCTGTTAGGTAACATCCCCCTTCTCCATGTACAAATAGAAGAATATACATAAGAATAAAGTAGAGATTTTGTGTGTGTGTGAAAAAACATTTAAAGTGAATTTGCATAGGCATCACAAGCAGGTGCAGACGTAACAAGAAAAAAAAAGGAATACTTTTGAGAATTATTACCAAAATCACAAAAGACTACCTCACTTTTTTAGGAATTGGGATAATTGTTGATTGGTCTAATGCTTTGGAAAGGGTTTTAGATGGGTGAGTGGGGTGTGATGTGATTGGATGGTAGCCGTACCCCAAGGGGCCAGGTGAACTGCAGTTTTTAGTGAGAGTGTTTCATAAAAGTATTCATTCTGGCCAAGTCAGGAAATCTGTCCGAGTTCTGAGAAATTCTATCTAAGGGCCAAGCTACACATGACGAATGACTCTTGAATGGCAAGTGGATTGGGTGGAGGGCAAGTGAACAGGGAGAAATACACTTGCTGTTCAAGTGTCATTCGTCATGTGTAGCTTGGCCCTAAGTCAGGCAAACTCTCTGAGACTGTGAGGGAGCAAGTTCTGAGTCAGCCTGATTGAATCTGTGTCTGTGTGGATGAGAGGAGAATTTGTTCTGTTAGTAAATATCTCTGAGAAAAAATAGCTTCTGTTGCTGGATTTGTGAATTTATAACTATTTTTGAATCCACTGAGCTTATTAACTATTCCAAATCTAATATGCTTATCAAAACTCCGCAGCCATCATGCTTCTACTGTTGGTTAACACTACTGTTGGTTACTACTACTGGTTACTGTTGGTCATATTACTACCTATAACAACCTTCTGATAATATCAGTTAAACAGAAGAGATCTAAGGTGAAAACCTTTTGTGGCAGCAAAAGCCTTCTGGAAAGTAGCAATATATCGGACAAATATGCAGGACAAAACATCATAGATGGAGTTAGGAATGGGATTCAAACCCCCAAGGGAAGGTGTTCTCCAGGTATAAACCTAGGAAAAGTAGAGAACATGTGAAGTTTTGTGTGAGTGGAAATAAAAAGAGTGTTGGTTGTGTGACCAGGGCCCTCGTGGGGTAAAAGTTTAAGGTAATATAAGGAGAAGCTGAATTAGAGATCCAAAGGCAAAGTTTCAAAAAATGAAATTGTTACAATTATTCCTAACTGCATTGCTTGTAAATGACTTTGAAAATCTCAAAGTCTTAACTTAGAGTTAAATTTCAGTGACAACTGAAACTCAAAGAAAATTGACCATTAACCTAGACCATTTCAGAGAGGTTAGTGAAATGTCTCGAGGTGTTTCTTATATTTCTGGTTAGTTACTAGAAGAAAAAGAAAATTCAATAGTTTTGATGTTCCAGAAATGCCAAAAATTGGTAAGAAAATAAGAGTGAGGGAGTGGGGATGGAAAATCATGGATCTTATGCAATGCACTCCCCCATATTATGCTTTCACAGGTCACTGGACCCTCAGAAGCATCTTGAGTGTCAAAGTATGGGGAATCAGCAAAAATCATCCTCCTCTTCTTCCTCAACCTGTTCTTGGAGGAATAGCCATGCCCGGAGGTACCTCCGGGTGAAGTTCTTATTGTGAGCAGAAAAGGAGCGGCAGATCTGATCCACAGTCCTGAGAATAAATGATATGTTTTCTTTTCACTTCTGAAATCCTTAGGCGGCTGCCACTAATAGAAAATGTTTATTTTCTGTTCATTGGTTCCAAGTTCATTAAAAACCTGAATGCCCATCCCTTCCAGAGTATAAAGAAAATCACTTCAGTCTACCAATTTTATTAATATTTATCTGGTGGGCTGATAAAAATTGGTGCCATGTTATCTACTGAAACACACATGGACACTAGACTAATTAATTCCCTTTGGCATTTTCTTTAGACTGAAATGAAGCATTATAATGACTGAGTTTTTTAACCTGCCTGGGGCTAACCACCATACTGACAGGAAAGTAAACTTAACGCTGTAATTTCTACCTCACCTCTAACATCTGTGTTTCTTTCCAGACAAGTCACTCATATGCAGGCTTTATCAGTGTACATTCCCTAAAGCAAAGATGATTTGTCGCTATTATAGCAAAGCTTCCGGTTGAGAAGTTATGACAGAAAACTTTTTTTAAGGCAACAAAAATCAGGGGAGTTAATCCAATAGATTGGTTTCAAAATATTTGTTAGGTCTTCAAGAAAATATTAGTGGTTCAGTAATTGACAAGCTTTCTGCATTAGCCTAATGTTTATGTTTGTGTGCCAGAAATCACAGTGCTTGAATTAGAATCCTTGTAGTTAGAGGCTGGAATCTAAGGCAGAATTGTGCACAGACTAGACACATCCATAAGTAATTATTTTATTTATTTATAAAAATTTAAAAAACAAGAAATCCCAAAAAGACTTAAAGATCTAGATGTGTGGTAAATTGGAAGTATATAATTCCTCTATATCTTCACTACTAGTTACACACATCTACTTCCATATGCTCAGATACAATAGCACACAACAGGATGGATATTCAATACAGTAAAATATAATAATTTCTAAATGATTGTATATGCATTGTAAATATAGATTATTTATGGTTGTATGAATATATAATAATTTAGAAAACATACTGGATATAATAATTATTTATAGATACCTATTCTTGTAAAAGTTATTTGTGTTGTTGGTGATTGTGAAAACAATAAGCAGAATTTGGGGGGGGGGAAGCATGCCAACTTTCCAAGAACTGGCCAGAGAAGGCTTCCTCCTCCTCCTCCTCCTCCACCACCACCACCACCACAACTAATTAAACAATTTATTAAAATCCAGCATTAAAAACTCAGCCTGGCATAAAAAGCATAGACCACTATCAGCTTAAAATAAAAACATAGACCACTAACAGCATAAAATAACGGTTTTCAGATGAAAATCATATTAAAAGATCAACCCCTTTGTTAAAATCTTGATGAACATAGACATTTTGGCCTGGCCCCTAAAAGAGAGCAATGTAGGTGTCAGGCTAGCCTCAAGGGTTAAGGGCATTCCACAACTGAGATGTTGCTATTGAAAAAGTCCTGTCTCTGGTTGCTGCTACCTACCTCACCTCTACTAGTAGGGGCACAGAGAACAAGGCTTGTGAGGCACATCTGAACTTGGCAGGTTGGACAATCTGGGAGGAGGCAATAATCCCACCCCAACTTGTCAAGTAAGCTTCCTTGGACAGAGTGTGTTCAAGCCTCAGAGTTCTCTTCAGGCACAGAAGTAAAAACAAGTATATAATATCAGCCTATAAAGTCGGGGGACTACTTCTGGATTGGAAACCCATTATGGTATAATGCTTAGAATGTTGGAGTAAGGCAGGAGAGACTTCAGTTCAAATCCACACTCAGCCATAAAGCTCACTGGGTGACCTTGGACAAATCCCACACCATCAGCGCCAGTTCACACCTTCCAAAATCCTTATGGCCACCAAGAGGACTTTTGATTCTAGGAGTTCTAGGAGTTCTGTGCTTCTTAGGTGCATGTAGGTCCAATTTGGATCAGGCACATGGGAAGGTTTAAGTTGCTGATCCACACAGCTTTCCCAACCCAACACAGTGATAGGAAGCCAGTGTTCGCTCTGGTATATAGATGGCTACGTATAGGTTTCTTCAATGAGGCAAAGAACAGCTTCTTGGGGCCATTTCAGGTTGGGACAACAGCATGGGATAGGGAAAGATTAAGTCCCTCTCTCTCCATGCACTGCACTCTTGGTCTGAATTGATAACACACATACCTGAGAATTAAGTTCTAAGCATATTTGTTAAAAATTCCTTGGCCAGGGGCGAGGGAGGGGAAAAAGGACTTTTTAAGGTGCAAATCAACTGGAAGTCTAACACACCTCCCAGGGATGCTGGGAAGATGAGCCATGTTAGTAGTCCGAACCTCCTTGGAGGAAGGAAAGAGAGAAAGAGAATAGCAAATGTGTTGGAATATGTGTTGCAAAGTCTGACATTCAGTCATTATGGGGTTAATGTGTTTACTCACTGTGCTATTGTTTATATTGACCTGGAAGAGAACCTGGCACAGAGCCAATAGCCTGGAAGCCCAGGAATATGGCCCTCCTGGCCAGCAACTTCCACTGATAAGGCTGGGAGCCGCTCTTTGCCTCCCTAAAAGGAGACAGAGCATTTCCATGGTATCTGGGTCTCAGGCCAGGGGGGCGGGGGGGGGAGAGAAAGGAGCCTTATGAGGCAACTCCACCCAGCTGGCTGGCAGTTGCTCTGCATGCTCGGCCCACCCACCTCACCCTGTAGTAGTGCAGGACTAGCTGGCTGCTGTTGCCAAAGCCAGGTAGGAATTTTTTTCCCCCTTTCCCTAATTGGCATGGGGAAGAGGTGGTTTTTTGCCTACCTTGTACTGCTTGCAGAGGTTTGAGGTAATTGACAAGGTGGAGCAACCTTAGGATGGTCACTGGCAGGAGACAGTTTGGGAATAGTGAGCGGGCCGGTGAGTACCCTAGGCGCTTCTCCACTGATGGGGAAGAGGGGTCTGCCAGGAGCAGCTGGTACTGCTTGTGATGGCTGCCATGCTGCATGGGCAGACTGCCTTGGGGAACCCCATGTGCAAGTCCTTCCCTCACTGCTGTATGGCTGAGGCTTAGGAGCTTGAGCTGGGGGGATCCATTTTGCCGGCTGGCCGGGTCTTAGTCATCCATAGGATGGCTCGCACCTGGGGCTTCGGGGCTCGCCCAGACAGGTCAAGGTGGAGGTCGAGGGGTGACCCCATGGCTTGACCTGTACCGCTAGTTGGTCCTTGCTGTATTAATGGTTAATGTTATGTTTAATAAAGTGGCCCTTTAGTTCCAAGCCTTGTGTCTGCCTCATTATTCCGACAAGGGTGGCAAACTGAGGGCCAAGCTACACATGACGAATGACACTTGAACAGCAAGTGGATTGAGTGGAGTGCAAGTGAACAGGGGGAAATACACTTGCCGTTCAAGTGTCATTCGTCACTTGTAGCTTCGCCCTTGTAGCTTCGCCCTGAGTTGTGTTTGTAAACTGTTATTGGTCAATAGGTCAGGCGATTTTCTTTCAGGGTCAAGAAGACAGAGGTAGAATCCCCATTGCTATTATCTCTTTTTTTGTGCTCGTGGTCAGTAAAGATGTAGCTTATATGTTTTATTGTTTTGTAGCAATCCTGTGTACCTTTTTCCTTTAGAAGTAAATGTTTTAAAAAGCAAACTGTTTTGACTCTCTATTGATTCAAGATCCATTGCACCTCTGATTTTAAACTATTTTAACCCTTTCCCCCAACAAAATGACCATTAGTCATGAACCTGCCCTACTGCACTTCCCTGGTTGATGGAGTTTTTTACTTCCCACTCTTCCCATCCCAGATTTCCTTGTCTCAGGGCCAAACTACAAGTGACGAATGACACTTGAACAGCAAGTGTATTCCTCCCTGTTCACTTGCCCTCCACTCGATCCACTTCCCATTCAAGTGTCATTCGTCACTTGTAGCTTGGCCCTCAGCAACTGGTTTTAAGGACTTTTAGCTGAAGAATACACCATCTGGGTCTAGATTTGACTTCACCCACAATTGCAGCCTTACTGTTGTAGCATTTACCAGACATGTTCTTGTGGTCCACCATGTGCAGAAAACTCAAGTTGGACCAAATTAGGTTTGCTAACCTCTAGGTGAAGACTGGAGATCTCCCAGAATCAAACTGATTTCAAGACTATCACGTTCATTTCCCCTGGAGGAAATGGCAGCTTTGGAGAGAAGACTGTATGGAATTACATTCTACTGAGGCCCCTCCCATCCCCAAACCGTGCCCTCCCCAGATGCCACTCCCAAATCTCAAGGAAACTCCCAATCTGGAGTTGGCAAGCCTAGACCAAACATTTGCAAAATATTAAGCATTCACCAACATTTCAGCCTTGATTCTCAAACAGGAGCAGCTTTTAGTAGGCACTGCTGTACAGGTGTTAAGCAGAAGAAGAGGTTCATGCTGAAAGGATATCAAACAATAAGAAAATTAGAATTGTCTTGCTAAATCAGGTCAGCATGACCTGTGAGAAGGTATCGTATAAAACTTGGTAGACTGTCAACAATATATGAAAATTGAACTCCGGAAAAATACTTAAGTTAAACTATAAAGCATGTCATTAGCTTTCACAATCAGATTTTGGAAAGGTGGCCAAAGAACGGCTCAGAAAGTGGCTCTATTTGAATTATGCATAACTGCCATTATTACAAATGCATGAGCTTGTAAAGTTGTTGTTTTTTTATTCTTCTGGGGTTCACCTAAGTCTAAAGAGTCTTCTGTTTTCCCACCTGAGCTTTTTTTAAAAAAAATCTGAACCGTTGTTTCACAAAATGTTACTTGACAGTTTTATGGCCATCATTTTTAGCTTTTAGCACTTTCTAACATTTCCCATTACATACATTGTGCCAACTTCTTTCAGTCTTGGGGAGGAAGATACATTATGAAGGGGCTATCTGACAAAGGAATAATTAGCCAATATTTTGAGACTTCAACATAAAAAGGAATGTGTGTGTGTGTGTGTTATTTTTTAATCACGAATCCTAGTACAACAAGCATCATATCTAGTGCTTGCTGGATTTTCAAGAATTTTAGAGGATAACGAGGTCAAAATTCCCCTTCACAAAGGGAAAGAAAAAAAATTAAGAAAAGAGAATCTTTTTTGAAAAAGTATAATTATAGCATCAAGGCAGAAGAGTAAAAGTTGGTTAAAAGTAAGGAAGAAGAAATACATGGGTAGGTTTCATAGTGGAAGTAAATAATGGAGGCCACAAGTATTTCTACAGTGAATTACAAAGGTTAACTCTTTTTGTAATAATTCTTGAAGTAGGTAAAATACCAAGGTAGCAAATTTTGTAGATTGCAATGAGTTATTTAGCAGAGTAGAAAATCACAAGCAGGCATTAAGGGTTTTCACTTCAAACATACATTTCCAAATTGTTGGATCCTTTCCCTGCCTGAAAAACCAGAGCACCTCCCAAAGTGACTATAAAGCTCCTGATCACCAAGATAAGGTTTATCTAATCTAATACCCTGTGAGAATCATCAGTGGACTGTTCTGAGAAACCAATATAACAATGGAATTGATAACTAGTAGAGCTGAGGGTTGAGGGGGTGGATTATCTTTAATCCCAAAGCCATGAGAAAGAGGCAGTTTCCTTCATTATGAGAAGAATTGGAGGGGTTGTGGCTCAGTTTTGTATGGAGAAGGTCCCTGGTTCAATCCACAGCATCTCAGTTAAAAGGACCAGGCAGTAGTTGATGTGGAAGACCTCTCCTTGATACTCTAGAGAACTACTGCCAGTCTGAGCAGACAGTTCAATCCTGACCTTGATGGGCTGATGGTCACATAAAGTATAAGGCAGCTTCCTTTTCTGTTCATGCATGCATTTTCAAGCATTCCCTCATTTAAATGGACTTAGAACCCATATTAAGAGTTGTGTGTTTCAGCCAGGCCATTGGGATAGTGTTACCCCCATGTTTGCATACTATGTAAATGGGACTTGATATTCTGAGTCAGATTTGTGATCTGTTAAGCTTCTATAAACAGGCTGAACAGCTCAGACTAGCCTGAGCTTGTCAGAGCTTGAAAGCTAAGCAATGTTGGCCACAGTTAGTACTTGGATGGGAGACCACCAAGAAAGACCAGAGTTGCTATACAATGTCAAACCATTTCTGCTCATCTCTTGCCTTGGAATCCCTTCAGGGATTGCCATAAATCTGTTATGACTTTATTATTATCATGTTCTCTGGCTTCTGTAGATGGCATTTTGGTTAGAAAGTATGTCACACTTGTTCTATCACAGAACTCAAGGTGGTGTTATGTAGGGGTTTCAAGAGGTCTAGCCAGACACTAATGAATCACAGACCACTTAGAGTCTCTCTACAGGACACATCTTACATGGGGACTGTCTTTGGAGAGGTGGAGATAGAATAAACAAACCCTCTGAGGAGTGATCTCCCCTGGCTCTGTCTTTTTAAACTACCTTTGTGGAGAGAGGTAAAATTGACCAAGCCTTCAGCTCTCTTGTTCTAAACTACATTTCCTAGCTAACATTGTGTCTCCCTACACTTGAACATCCTCGTGTAAGATGTCTCGTGTAGAGAGACTCTTTGACATCAGCAAAATAGCAGCATCCTAAAACTTTACACCATACACTGGATCATGGTAAACATCTGGATTAGTCTTCCCATTCAGTGCATGCTTGCTTAGGATCATGATTCTTTTCTAGTCTGCCTTAATCATAGGAATTGTGCAATTGTGTGCTCTTAAACTGCCAGGACGGTCAGGGATCACATCTCTGCTTAGCTGGGAAGGAATTGTGTTGCCTTCTCAAATCCTGCACACGGATGATGTGTCTATAAAGCACTCAATAATTCCCTAGCACATTAACCCTTGTAATAGAAAAAAAAATGCAGCCTATGATCAAACTGAATTATTAGCTTGCCATAAGGAAAGAGCAGGAAAGATCAAAGGGCCACCACCACAGATGCCCGTAAGGCAGGAATTGAATTAAACACGGCATATCGAGATGACAAGTCAGCAAGCCCCCAGTTTCGTGCTACAGTTAAGTTACTAATTTTGTTCTGTCAAAATCTATAGCACAGAATGGCATTTTACAAGCAGGTAAATCTCTGTGCTTGCTCATATAAGTGAAGGGACTGAAAACATAACTAGCTCTGATCAAAGATGAAGGGGAAAGGAAGGCCAGGGCTGCTAGGAAGGGATTTCCTCAACACTATTTTCCTTCTCTTGGCAACCCCATATCCCCACCTTTCCTTGATTTTTCTCTCCTTCCTGTTAGGCAGAGTAGGTAAAGCGCGGTGGAGTCACGCTGTGCTGATTAAAGAGGTTAAAAAGTTTATTTAGGAATTACATACTTGAGAGTAAAAGGGAGAGATAGAAATAGGTCCTCACTATCCGACTACATCTTAGAGAAGAGGTGTGCCAGGAGAGAAGCAGGATATTGCCCTGTTTAGCCCAGTAAGAGACAAGGAAATGACCCCCCAGGAAACAAGAGAGATGCTGCCCTCACTGTCCTAACTAAGTGATCCTTGCTGCCCCCTGTATGGAAGGCCCTTCCTTCCTTCCATTTGTCCGTCCTTCCTTCCTTCACACCAGACAATGCAATTGCCAACACTTCCCACCCACCAAACTACCTTTTATCTGCCCCCATCTTCAACTATATTATTTATTTATTTACTTCACTTAAACCCTTTCACCACAGTTGGGACACACATCAGATCCTGGTTTTCTTGGACCCAAGTCTCATGTGATTTGTTGTCATACAATGTGTAGGTTTGGTCTACAAAGTAGAGTCCCAGAGGAAATCTTGCCCTGGTGGATCTCAGCAGCCATGGAGGAGGTTTCGACACATATCACTTGGTCATAGATCTCACATATGAAAAGTGGCTCACACTTGGGTTCTTCAAACAACCTTACATCAGGTATAACCAAGGTTGTCAACTCCAAGTTAGAAAATTCCTGGAGATTTAGGAGCGGAGCCTAAGGGCCAAGCTACACATGACGAATGACACTTGAACGGCAAGTGGATTGAGTGGAGGGCAAGTGAACAGGGAGAAATACACTTGCCGTTCAAGTGTCATTCGTCATGTGTAGCTTGGCCCTGAGTAGGGTGGGGTTTAGATAGGGGGAGGGCCTTAACAGGGTATCATGTCAAAGCAGCCATTTTCTCCAGGGGAACTGCTCTCTGGCATCTGGAGATCAATGGTAATTCTGGGAGATCTTCAGGCTCTGCCTGGAGGTTGGCAACCCTAGGTATAACTGCCTGAGGTTTCCTTCGCCTCTAGGCGAATACAAATTACTGCATGCTACCTGTTGTACGCGGAATTTCACTGAGTCAGGTTGTTTTGTTTAACAGATATATTAGGAAAGCATTATTGCCCTACAAGATGTTGTCACCAAATTAGAATGAACCTCTTTCCCAAGGCAAAACAAGGAGAAAAGAGGGAAAAGTGATTTATTAGGGACAGGTACCAGAAAATTGAGAGTCCCTAGTAAACAGAAACAATTGGAATGGACAGGAGATAGCAGAGGAAGAAACTGATAGCTAGGGTAATGGGGGCTTTACAGTAAGACACTGCCAAGAGATGGTGAATAACAAGTCACAATAATCAGCAACAAGTGGCTATGCCAAGGGATGCGTATTTAAGGCCTGAGGCCTAGGCATCTTGAAAAGGTGCAAGCAAATTGGCTGGGGAACTACAAGTGAGGTTTGTTTGCTTTCCAGCAGACCTTTTGCCTTTCACAGCAGCTGGATATGTGCATTTGGGGTCCATGCTGTACAAAGCTACATGTGTTGATCCCAACACATCAGGCTGGTGTTAGATGAGCAGGTCAGGCCAGGATTTTGTCTTCTTTTCCTATTCAGTGAGCTAATCTGGCAACAAGTCTAAAAAGGAAATGAAAATATTTGATAAAAAACATGTGGACTGACCACTCCTTGCTAAATGACTGGCATGTTGGGTTTCCAGGAATCCCAGGGGGCAAAACGGGTGCAAGGGGTTAGGGAGAGAGGGGCAGCATGCTACTAACCTCCCACACATGTGCAAAGTGTGTGCTCCCTGGGGCATTGGGTAGGGCCGTATTAACTCATGGCTGGGCCCCTAGGCTTTCAGGTATTGCAGGCCTCCTCCAGCATTTCAGTCTTTCACTCTACTACAGCTGACAGCCTGACCCTGGTACAGTAGTTACTAGACCGCAGTACATAGCCCAATATCCATTTTGAGGGTCTCTTAAAGAATTCTATTCACTTGTCTGGGGTCCACAGCCCAGCCCCCGGACTTACCTGGAGAAGGTGACGGGAGGCCCTCGGGAGACGACTGCCCAGCTGCCCCAACAGACAGTTGTCCGGGGTTGAGCAGTCTTGGCACCCCAGCAGTAGGTTCAGGGCACCCAGAGGCCCCAGAAAAGGCAGCACAGCCAGCAGCAAGCATGGGAGGGGGAGAGCCAGAGGGGGAAGCCAGCCAGGGAAGGGCAGCCACACCCAGCATCAAGGGACAGGCAGCTCAGACGCCAGCCGGGGCACCACCTCGTGGGCAGGGCCATGGAAGCGCAGCCATGCCCAGCCCCAACGGACAAGCAGCTCAGACGCTGGCCGGGGTGGCACCTCATGAGTAAAGGCAGAGACGGCCAAGGCCCGTCAGCTGGAAAGGCCCTGTCAGCCCTGTCCTGCAGGAAAGACTGAGGGAGGAGGGAGAAGGAAGAAATGGAGGCATACCTGGGGGAAGCCTCAGCTGGGATACATTCGTATTTAACCCCACCCTGCTAGAGAGATGAGGAAGGCCAGGAGGAGTTAGTGAAAGGGAATGAACACCTGGGCAGCATCGGGAGAGGGAAGGAGCTTGGAAGGAAGGGTGGGGGCAGGTAAAGGAAACCGTATACAAGCTGGCTTAGGAGAGTGTTCGTGGTGGGTTGTGTAGGAGTGATGGGCCATATCCACACGGCTTACCTGCTTTCGGAAAACAGCGTCTTCATGCATGAAATCACGCGAGAAAACGCCGTCTTCCATGATAACAGCATCTTCTCATGCAATAACAGTATCTTCTCACATGATTTCACATGTGAAGATGCTTCCGAAAGAAGGTAAGCCGTGTGGAAACGGCCATGGAGTGGAGTTGGAGTGAAGAGGAGCGAAAGAGTGTGAGGAGGCGAGGAGGAAAGTTGAAAAAGGAGGAGATGGAGGAGTTTGAGGGGGATGACGGGAGCAGGTTGAGCAGACCAGCGAGTGGACTGAGAGGGAGTCTGGGTGATGTATACCACCCCTCCTTCCACAGAGCGGGGTCCTGCAGTATCCCTGACACACCTTTGAAGTCAGAGCCAGGCATGCCGAGGCACCGCCCAGCGGCACCCGTGACAAGCCCTGACATCACTATTTTTTATACTTTTATTGTGCGAGTAGAACTCTTCAGGAAAGCACAATTGTTCAATACTGGCCGTTTTCACACTGTCTAAAATCGCACAAGACTCACGGAAGGCTGCCGGCTTTCTCGACATCATCTGTTTACAAAATGCCACAAACAGTGATTTACGGAGTTTTGTAATCGGATGGTGTTAAAAATCGCACGAGGAAGCCAGCAGCCTTCCATGAGTCTCGTACAATTTATAGACAGTGTGAAAACGGCCACTGTAATATTTTGAAGTGAATACAATTTTTATTATTTATTAAATAATATAATATATATTTTATGGATAATTGTTTTAATATAAGAGACAATTAGTTTCACTGCAATAAGGAAGCAGTTGTCTTATTAACAGAGAATAGATTTATGTGGGGGTGTGCCTCAGTAAAAAAAAAATGATGGGTCCCTAGTCCCTGTAGGACCCCTAGACGTCAGCCTAGTCAGCCTTATAAATAATATGGCCCTGGCAGCAGTCTGGCAAGACTCCTGGCCTGCTCTGCCCACACTGGATAGCCAGTGTGGTATAATGACTAGAATGCTGGACTTTGACCAAAAAGATCTGAGTTTAATTCCCCACCCAGCCACAAACTGACTATGTGACCTTTGGCAATTCACTATTTCTTAGCTTAGCATTCTACACAGTATTATGGCAGGGCTGCCAACCTGCACGTGGGGCTTGGAGTTCTCCCAGAATTATAACTGATCTCAAGACAACAGAGACCAGTTCCTCTGGAGGAAATGGCAGCTTCAGAGGGTGGCCAAGCTCACCTCGAATAATTAACAATTAATTGGATGCTGAGAGACCTAATACAAGCAGTGATTTCTTATGTGTCTGCTATAAGCAATACACAAATGCTTAGTTAGTCTAAGGGCCAAGCTACACATGACGAATGACACTTGAACGGCAAGTGGATTGAGTGGAGGGCAAGTGAACAGGGAGAAATACACTTGCCATTCAAGTGTCATTCGTCATGTGTAGCTTGGCCCTGAGAAGCTGTGTTTAGTTACATTGAGTACCGAAGGCAAGATTTTAGAGTTCTGTCAAGGAATTCTCGAAAAGTAACATATTCAGCTAATGGCCTATTCTGTAGGATCGCACAAGTGCAAATATAACACGCGCTGACTTTGCACTAAAGAAGGTGACATGCGTAACCCTAACTACAACAAACTATGAACCAATCATATTGTAATTAGGTACAATGATGTTCTGATGTCATAAATGCTATAAAGACTCTGCTGCTCAAGGGAGGAGTCAGAGGGAACCATTTTTTTGCATTTTGTTCTGTCCCCTATACTTGCAATAAATGTTCTATAGATCACTCACTCCACTCCCCATCTTTGTGTCTATTTGGGAAGGGCACAGAAGGTTAGCTGTTTTCAGGCATAACAAACTCTATGGAATTACTTCCCTGTTGGAGTCCCTCCCCTCCCCAAACTCTACCTTTCCCAGGCATGGCTACCAAATTGCTAGCGATTTACAAGGCCAGAGCTGGCAATCCTAGATCATGTTAAGGATAAAAATGGGGGGAATGGGTGAGCATACACTCCTTTCCTTGAAGGGAGGATGAAATAAAAATGTGATGGGAATCACAGGTGATCTAAACCACTTATATTCAACTCAGTTCACTTTAATTTTTGTTCATCTTTTTTTCCAATGCAATTTAATATTAGCCATAAATTGGATATTTCTCACTTCAGTGAAAACATAGCCAACGCACACACACACAAATCAAAGCATTTGATCTTTTTTTTAAACAGTGTGCAGAACGTTCATCAGCAGTTGGACGAAGTACATAAAAACATACCCGAACAAATCAAATGTCATTGGAAAGACCCCAGATTTTTCTCGACTTTCGGGGATTCCCCCCCCCCCCGAAAAGTGCAAGACAGTATATGTAAATAAGATATGTTGGCAAGCTGCCAATGCCCTGTACCAGCTGCACCACCAGGTGGGACATTATGCTGTTTGACAGAAAAACCTCCATTCAAGTGCCTAACTCCATTGTTTGCTTACAGCGGGAGCTGTGATTTTTCTGAAGGGTTAGTGGATAAGTTAGCAGCAATTAATCCTCTTGTCAAGCAAGGCTGCAGCTGCAAGTCTTGTTACTGGTGGCTTTTAAAACTCCTCTAACCCTAAATTCCTTCAGATTTCATGTGTGATCATTGGGGAATGGCTTGTTCTTCCCCAAACAGCTGAAGTTCTTGCCCTAATGAAGATCCAGAAAGAGAAAAACATCGGCTCTGGGTGGAAGGGGCGGGTATGATGAAGATTCCTGCAATTAACTTGATATGTTAATATTATGGTGGGCAATCTGATAAAAAGAATAGCAGTTTTATTTAACTGATAAACCCTCTGCATGCTATAGGACACAACACTCTAAAGGCATATCTGCTGTTAATCTGCAATGTTGGCTCGCCTGGCGTCCCCTGGGTGAGCCGGCAGCCAATAGTTTCAAACCCCTGCTGCCCAATCAGTGCAGCCGGGGGGGGGGGTGCTTACTGCCGGACGTCAGGGAGGCAGTCTTCCCTCTGGTCCGGCAGTGTTACTGTAATGATTTCAAGAAATGGGTGCATGTGTCTTTAAATGCTTGGTTTGAGCTAGGTGAAGAGTGGGGGTGAAAGAGAGGAATGAGTGAGCGATATGATTGGTTGACTGAGATTGTGGGCGGAGTGAATGCAGTTTAGACTGGGAGAGAGAGGGGCCGTTTCCAGATGGCTTACCTGCCTCCGGAATGTCGCGCCATGTTGCGGGGAAAACGTGAAATATCACATTTTCTCACGTGAGTTTTGCACGACGTCGCGCGATGTCGCGCAAAACTCACGCGAGAAAACGCGATATTTTGCGTTTTCCCCGCAACATGGCGTGACGTTCTGGAGGCAGGTAAGCCGTCTGGAAACGGCCAGAGAAAGGTTTCAGTCAGAAGAAAGCAGGCTAGCTGTGTGCTGCCTGAGTATATTGAAATATTCATGAGAGAAATATAACCTGTGTGGAACCTGAACAGAGCATGTTTGTGAAAGGACACTCAGTCAGGGAAAGAGAGGCCAGCTGTGTGCTGCCTGAACAGGTTTAATATTTCTGTGAATAGGAGTCAGAGATAAGCAGGCTAGCTGTGTGCTGCCTGAGGAGTTTTAAGCATTTCTGTGAGACAAATATTGAGTTAGAGAAAGAGGCTAGCTGTGTGTGAAGCCTTAGAAGAGATCTGTGTGAATGAGAGTAAATTAAGTAACTACGTTTATGCAGCAGCCATCCCTGCTCCTTCTCATTCGGCTCCTCGCTGAGTAGTCCCACCCTCTGCTCCCTCTTTCTTGGTTTTTGTTTTAGTTTTCTTGTCACAACTTTCCATGATGGTTGGTCATTGGATCGGATCTCTTTTGGGGGAACCAGGGCCTGCGTGCCCAGGTTTCCCGTTAAAGGGGATTCCCATAAGGAATCTTGGAGTGAGTGATGGGGGTGCATGCCCAGCTTGGGGGCTGCCATGGCACACTCAATTCCAGATGGCAGGGGAATCACACAGGGGTGTACACCCATATGACCTCCCCCTTTAATGCCACTCCTTGGTTCCTTGGAGGGGTCATCGGCTGGCAGGCAGGTCAGCTGATGTTTGTGAGATCCGATCCATATGATTGCCAATGCTCCTTACAAGCTGTTCACATGCTGTTCAATAAAGTTGTGGCCTGTTTTCTCTCCAGTCAAGTGTGTGGTCTGAGTTGTCACCTTGCCTCCTCCTTCCTCCCTGCCTTCACCAGTAGGCAGCAATCAAACATGTTAAACTGAGAAAGAACTTGTTTGCCTTGTGGATCAAGCTAGTAGCATCTAAATAGTAACAGCAACAACTGTGCTTATATATCGTTCTTCCAGACAGATTAGTGCCCCACTGAGGTTCAAGATAAACGTGATGCTAGACATGTGTTTTTTAACTTGTCAGAGATGCAGTTTTATCTGAGTCTTTTTTACCTTATCTGAGAAAAATTGAGGAAAGCAAAACATTTGGGGGGGGGGGGAACCCCTACGACGGGAAGTGAAAGTGGTAATCTCAATGTCGCCACCAAGTTTTGCCTAATGTGAAATGCAAATTGAGTTTGGAGGTTCCTGTTTGGATGAAACATCCATGGAATGTGTAAGAAAGACAGAGTTTCATAAGACTAGCAAAGTTTCTTATGCAATCTCTTATGTTTACCTCTATTTCTTCTACCCTTTACGTTATCAATGCTGAGTAGAGAAAAAAATGCAACTGGTATGGTAGAAGGGATTACAGAATAAGGACGAGCTTGAATAGAAAGATGGATGACACACACAACGCATGTCAGTTTCTGCTTTACTGGAATTCTAATCCTGTACATTAACAGAAGAATATGTGTTTATGCTTCAAGACTCTGACAAGGAGATATGCCAAATTTATGCTTCAGGACCCCGGCAAGTGGATAATGTCTCTGAATGGAAGCATGGACCCCAAGCAAAAACTACTGCTTAGGAATGGTTTACTTTCTCATTGGTGAGATTATACATCACCATCTTGTGTCCATTTTCATAGTGCTAACAGCACCAGCTCAGCATTTCAAACCTGGTTACTGAATTCAAAGTCATGGAACTGAAACGAGAAGGTGACCTCCAATTTCAGCTCCTCACTCATCTGATTAGTGTTCCTCCACATCACTGTTTTCATCAGGCAAACTGTGTGATTTTACGTTGCTTCCAGACATCCATTTAAATATAATTTCAATCTAGATCTATATGACCTAAGTCACAGTAAAATTATAAGGAGCAGAGTTGAAGGTGCATTAACTATGTTATTCATTCCTTCAAACTCCACCTGACTTGTGTTGTCTCTGGCCAGAGAGGCATTAAGCTAAAAATTATGTTGCTCTTGGCTGAACTAGGTTGCCCTCGACTGAAAGGTCAGTTGTGACTATACAGTTCTAACAAAATGAGATGGTAGTACTGGGCCATCCTAATTCTAAATGGTTGTTTAGAATGACAGACGTGATGCCATCATATTACTGGAGACATGCTACAGAGATCTAGTGCACAGAACAGACCTCTTTCCCTTTCTAGGGGTTGAAATGTTATTCTAGATGGTTGGAGAACCTCAAGAAAAGAGTGATATGTGGCATGGGGAGGGGAAAGCAAGAACGGACAATCAGCAGAAATCTTCCTTAAAGTAAGGTTAATCAGAAAACTGGAAATAAAGGGATAAGTCTCTCTCTTCCCTGGGAAATGCTTATATGTGCAGAAATCACAAACAAGCAATTTACCAAAAAGTCTAACTTTGAAATTCATTTAATTCAATCACATTTTTGCAGAAGTTTTCTCCAGTTCAGTGAACACCAAGCTGATCTAAGCACTAACAAAGTGTCGCTGGAAGTTCATGTTATTAACCTAGATGGGGGTGGGAAGAACAAACGTTTGTGAATGTTACATCTTTATCTTAAGAGCTCTGCATGGAAATAAGATAGACCAACAGCAATACAACATAACCCGAATTTGGGTTGAACCAATAAGTATTTTATTAATTTTTTTCTCTTAATTTTGTGCATGGCTAGGGACAGGATTTTCACCCCATCTATTTTCTTTGGCAAATTTCTTTGGTGTGTGTGTGTTAAATCACGTTTATGTTATATGCCCCCCAATAGCAAATTTAACAGCAATATTTATAACAAAATTGGGGGGGGGGGAGAGATGTCTGCAGTTTCATTTCAAGCAGGAAGGAGCCATAAAAGAAAACCTTTCAGCTGGAACTAATATGTTCACAAATGTGGTTTATCTTTATCCTTTATCCTTTATCAAAAAAGGAAGGAAGTCTTAGGATGAAAACTTTTAGGTCTAACCCTAGGATGAAAAGCTTTAGGTCTGACCCTAAAGTCCAGGCTTTACAGCCTGAGCACTTAGGGTCATCAACCGACCAGTGATGAGCTGAGGAGCTCGCCAGCAGGAGATATAGGAGCCAGTGGGAAGCCTAAGAGCATAGCCGAGTTCAACAGCAGCTTTTCTATGCACCAAGAATTATGGATTGGAAAACCAGGAGCCGTGCCCAGTGCTTCTCATACCTACAGGCAAAGATGCCTCAGGTGACCCTGAAATTATACAAGCTTGCACCAATCCCTCTGCATCACAGTCTCTCTCAGGATCCTTTCCTATAGTTCAGCACCAAGAGCAATCCCGCTTGCCTGAAGCAACTGAAGGTTCCTTCCTCTGCATTTCTAAGCAGCTTTACACTTTTATCATGCCCCCTTAAAGCTCTCGATTAAAAACCTATAATTCAATAGCAAAAAGCCACTCCATTAAGAAATATGTCAGTCAAGCCCCCAAAAGCGCTACACCAAATACACCACGGTTTAGGCAAATGTCACTTATTCCATTCCTGCCTGCCTACCTGCCAAAGTTGGTTGTGTTTGTGTTAATCGAGTTTTATAAACCAGATTGCAAATGTTTTTTATGCATTCTTACACAACTGTAATTCAATCTGGTACCTTCTAAGCATGCACTGACTGATAAAAGCATTGTTAAGAGAAACTCCCTCAGTTCTTTACCCATTTCTCCCTGAAATCCAACAATCCATTTATTTTCCTCTTTTTAGGAATTTAGGGTCTGTTTCAAATCAATTCCATTTTCATCAAAGTTGAAATTCAAAGAGAAGTGTGACAGGAAGGATGGTTTGGGGAAATTTCAGAATTTCATTCTTTAAATGTTCAAAAGCAGGTAATGTCTTCCCAAGTCTTCCTATACTCTTCCTATACACCACCTTGTGGTATGTAACAATGAAAAAAAAATCCTCTGCATGGTAGGAAATTACAAAAGGATTCACAGAGGTGTAACAGAAAACTACACGGAAAAATCAAAAAGAAATTCCTCTTCTAAATGGAAAATGAGAATAAAAGGAATCGATGGTTATATTTAAAGAAGTAAATGTTGGAAAAAAGAAATCTTCCTCCCCCCCAAAATGCTACTGCCACCTGGAGAAGTGCAAAACGCCACATACTAATGAAAGTTGAACAGCAGGTTTTGAGTCCAGTGACACCTTAGAGACAAAAACATATTTTCAGAGTGTAAGCTTTTCAGAGTCAGATCTCACTTCTTTCAAGAGTCAGAGCTCCTTTCTTCAGACACTTGAAGCACCTGAAGGGAGTGCCGACTCTCAAAAGCTCTAAAATGATTGTGGTGTCCCTTGGTCTGACCTTGGAACACTGTCACATCTACTTGTGCTCTTTGCTATAGAAGACTGATGGGAGACCTTGGGCCAATCACACATATGTTTCCAAGCACAATTCAAGGTGCTGATTTTTGAAGCCCTATGTGGCTTGGGACCGGCATACCAAAAGGACCACATATTCCCTTACAATCCAACCAGCCCCTTACAGTCATCTTCCAGGGCCCTGCTTCAGGTGCTTTTTAAAATTTTAAACCTTTTAAAATTAGATGGGTGGTGGCCTAGGAGAGACACTTCTCCGTTATGACACCAAACTCTGGAACTGTCTCCCCAAAGACGCTCACCTGTACCTACTAGCATGTAAAGACTTGTTTGCTTTTCTAGTATTTCCTCAGTAAGAGCTGCTATATCATAGAGGATAAGTGGCTGGGTTGCGAATTAGCGCTCTGGTAGTTCGATTCCCACTACTGCTATGAACTCTGCAGGTGGCCTTGGGTAAGCCACTCCTCTCAGCCCAGCTCCCCAGCTGTATTGTGTGGGAATAATAATCTGAATTAGTTCACCACTCTGAGAATTTCTGTTCACATGAGGATGCTAGAGTGTAGGGAGATGCAATGTAAGCCAGGAAGTGTGGTTCAAAAAGACAGAACCAAAGGCTCTGTCAATTTCACCTCTCTACACAGAGGCAGCAGAGATCCCTCCTCAGAGGATTCGTTAATTTCATCTGTAAATTTCACTTCCCCTTGAGGGAGGGGAATATGAAATTAACAACTCCTCCCAGGAGTGATCTCTGCAGCTCTGAGCAGAGAAGTGAAATTGACAGAGCCTTCATGGCTAACATTGCATCTCCCTACATTTGAGCATCCTCATGTTAGAGGTCTCATGTAGAGAGACTTTGAGAGTGGCACTAATCTGTCCAGAAGCACACTGTTGTAGTTGTTGTTTTTGTTATCCCTCCTTCCTGCTCTATGTTTTGTTGTTTTAAGGTTTTTGTATATGAATTTCAACTTGACTTTAAATATTTTAAAGATATGCTTGTGTTTTGTTCTAACAATTTAAAAAATGTTTTTACTATGTATTTTTAAAATCTGTTAGCTGCCTTGATGGCCCAAATAAGGGCAGAACAGTGGGGTATAATGTTTATAAAAATAAATAAGTAAATAAGCAAATACACTCTCCGCCTAACCAATCTCACGGGGGTTTTGTGAAGATAAAACAGAGGACAAGAGAATGATTTAATCTATTTACAGTGAAATCTTAAGCAGAGTTACTCCAGTCTAGGCCCACTGAAATCAATAGGCTTAGACTGAAGTAATTCTGTTTAGGATTTCACTGTGAGAGTCCCCACTGGGGGGCGGGAATGGCAGGGGATGAATGAAGTAAATGAATAAAAATAGCTGCATACATGTAAAGAAAGAACGGCTGACCTGAAACTAGAAATAACTCCTGGAATTACTGTTTCCTGAGAAATTTCCCTCTTTTTGCAGAGAATTCTCTCTTCAACCCTGCCTTCCCTACACTGAGGAAAGCTTCCGTCAATGTGCAAACAGTACCCTGAAGCAAATCTGAATTCTGCTGGCACTGCATTCTGAAGAGAAAAGGCTACATTTCTTGTATTTCTTCAGTTATTTTTCCCCCCATTATGCAGTTTTACATGAGCCTGGCCAATCTATCTTACTCTTATCTTAAGCGCCTTTAAAACAAATAAGCTAATATATCCAGTATTTCACCTGCCACAGAACAGGCAAAGCAGAGATGCCTTTCTAAAATGGGATAGCTCCCCGCAGCTGATGGGAAAGCATCAGAGCCCAAAGTGCTGCTATATAAATCTCTTCCCATGGCATTTTCAAGTGCACAATTTGTCACTGGATACATTTAATGAAATCCACAGAACATACACGGCAGCACATTTGTTAAGTGTTAATATCAGATAAGAGGTTTCATCAAGTAAAATCATCAGTAACACAGCATGGCACAGGAAATGCTAAACAAGAACAAACACAATAGAAACCTTTTCTTAAGATGCCCCAGGATGTTTCAGTGGGCTTAAACAAAAGATTTTTCTGCTTATGGAAAACAATTTCATAGACCTTATTCATATGGTTCTGAAGTCACATTAGATTTAATACATCACGGATTTTTAATTGCTATATACATATCAGATCACAATAGATATTTATTAATAAAATTTAAACCCAATGCATTTGTTTACCTTACCAATATGGTGGCATGGTGGAGAATGTCCTGAAGTCATAGCTGATTTATGATGACACCTGGTGAGGTTTTCATGGCAAGAGAAATGGTTTGCCATTGCCTGCCTCTGCAACCCTGGTCTTCGTTGGTGGTCCTTCATCCAATTCCTAACCAAGGCCAACCCTGCTTAGCTTCCCAGATCTGATGAGGTCAGGCTCACCTGGGCTATCCATGTTATGGCTACCAATATGGTAACCACCACAAAAGCACATTTCTTTATTCATTGCATTCCCTACCCCCTCCCATCCACTTCTTCCTTTAAGGAACTGGAGGCAGTTTTCATGATTCTTCCAGAAAGCCTCCAAATCCAGGCACTGGCTAAATCCATACCTGCTTCTGGTTCAGGTTCAGGTTTATTATTACAGTCTGCGACCAGCACATATAAAACCATTTGCAAGTTTCATGTATCATGTGTTCTCTGGCTAGGGTTGTCATTTCTAAGGAAGGATGAGAGAATGCCTGCCCCCATCTCCCTGCTGCCCACTCTAATTCTAGTGAGTGGCAGGGGGGAAATGTGGGGGCTGGAGCCGCATTCAGTAAAATAATGACATCATTTCCAGCTGCATAACTGGAAATGACATTGCCACACTGTGGATGCTCTAGCATTCATGAGAAACTCTATGGTTTTACTCTATCTTGAATCACATGCTACGACCCACTTTTCTGGCCAAAGCAATGATGTATGGATTCACTAATCACATGGATTACCCAAATGTTATAATTACTTCCTTCAGCAGTGCCAGCAGTCCTCACAGAAGTGCACCTCTAGTGTGTGACTTAACCATGTGATCCAGACAAGTCATATGATTAGCAAGATGTGTTATTGCTGTAATAGTATCCATCTATCCATCTGTCTGTCTATTTATTTATACCCCACTTTTCTCCCCAGTGAGGACCCAAAGTGGCTTACATCCTTTTTCTGTTCTCTTATTTTATCCTCACAACAACCTTGTGAGGTAGGTTAGGCTGAGAGCATGTGACTGGCCCAAAGTCGCCCAGCGAGCTTCCATGGTAGAGTAGGGCTTCGAACGTAGGTCTCCCAATTCCCAGCCTGATATTCTAGCCACTACATCACATAGGCTTGTTTGTGCAACTGATACCACGTTTTCAAGAGAACCTGCCTTTGGAGTGGTATGGTGGTAGGAAGTTTGTGTTCATTTTTTTTAAAAAAAAAATGGGTAATCCATTTTAGCCAAAGGAACTTTCGGCATCCAAGTGTGCCTCCATGGCTGAATAGCTGATGTGTGTCGTGAGGTTTTGTACTGTAGCCTTTTTCTTCTGGCCCTATATTCTTCTATGAATTTTGTTTTAGAGTGGTTACGAATGATGCTGTAGCAAGACCACAAACTAACTTTCACTCAGTTTGTCAATTAAGGAAGATTTCCCTTGGCACAATGTCTAGTGTTTATTTGGTTGGTCCTAATAAAAGGTATTATGTCGGTTTTGTTTTTTTGATTTTTGTGGACTGGTATGGCTATACAGCTTTTTTCTACTTCATGGATGGCTAATTTGTCAACCGAATGAAAGCTGAACTGTGTTCTCAAAACAAAGTAATGCCACCTAATGTGGCTTTAATTGACTCTATTACCTTGTGCAACACCTTAAATTTATCTCAAACATTGTTTGTACAAAGCCTATAAACTGCTTTCTGTTGCTCTTAGCCTGCCAGAAGACTGTGTCTCTAATTCAGCATGTAAGACTATGTGGGGCAGTCTCTGTATTTCAGAGGAAGAACCAAGAACGGAGGAAATAGATTGAATATGCCTTCCCAGAGAATATAATGTGAGTTTCCCTAGACAAGACATCTGACATGGATATTTTATGTGTTGGGAGACGCAATGTTAGCTGGGAAGGGTAGTTTTGAAAGACAGAGCTGGTGGAGATCATTCTGAATAGGACAAATTCTCTCACAGCCCTCCACTTCCTCTGATGGCTCTCCTTCCAGAGCCTTTGCTCTGCTGAGGTTCGGTTAATTCAATTTTTTAAGCAGCAAGGGTTGCAGGCCAAATGTTCAGTAAGGGTAAACAGTCTTGCATGCCAGAGGTGGCAGAGGGCTGTGAGAGAATCCATCCCCTCCAGAGCGATCTCTGCCAACTCTGTCTTTCAAAACTACGCTTCTCGGCTAACAGTGCATCTCCCAAACTTGACAAACATTCTAGCAATAAAGACAAGCAAATTGCATATTTTCAGAGACCTGAAGAATCCACTTTCCGCCCTTTGATCTTTTAAAATTTGTAACATCCAGCCTCATGAAAAGTTCCGGGGAGCTTGAGAGCTTGCACAAATGCTTTGTGTCAGTTTGGTTGGTCCTCAAAAAAGGTATGTCCAAGATTTTGTGCTTGGATTTTGCATGGATCAATACAGTTGTACTACTTTTTTTTCTCCTACAGGGAAATTTGTACAGGGGAAGAGGGAAGTCTCTTAAAAAACAGGACAATTTATAAGGGATGGGGGATTTCAAACATGTTCAAGAGTAGTTGTTGTTTTGCTACTTTCAGAATACCTTTATACTTCTTGTCACTGTATATACAGAGTAGTTCCAAAAGGAATTCTGAATGAAGGCCACCTTTCTGACAGCGATTTAAACATCCCTTCTCTCACACCTCAGGTATAGAGGAGTTTCTACTCAAAGGGAGAGAAAGTAAGCTTTCTTGTGCTTTAAGCCTCTTTTCCATTTTAGTACAGAAAATATGTTGCAATAACTTTAACATATACTGGGTATTTTTTTTTTGCTTCAGAAAGGGACACTTTGTATATGTGGAATGTAATGTGATTAAAAACAACCTATGCACAATGCCTTCGGTCAGAAAGTAAAATTTTGTCACCTCTATTAGCCTGCCGCACAATGCTATTTAACATAGCTAAGATGCACTGTTGTATGAGGAGCAGGCCTCTCTGAACATGAGAGTTGCCAACTTCCAGATGGGGCCTGAAGATCTCCTGGAATTACAACTGATCTCCAGACTACAGAGATCAGTTCCCCTGGAGAAAATGGCCGCTACTTTGGACAGTGGCTTCTATGGTATTCTATCCCACTGAGTTCGGTCCTCTCCCCAAACTCTACCCTCTCAAATATTCCCGCCCCCTCCCCTCCAAAAAATCTCCAGGATAATTTCAATTTATCTTTTAAGGGCCTACTTGACAGTTGCAATATTTTAAAAAATAAATCGCCACTAAGATTTATAAAATGGACCATCTAACATTTTATCATTCATGTGATGAGAATTCCAAAATGAGGGGACTTCTGGTTTGGGATCCATGGAGGTCTAACGCAGCTCTAAGTGCAGAGCTGACCGGACTGCCGTTTCAGCGGCCGGAGGGGCACAAATAGCCCATGGCCCCCTGCTCTCAGGCGGAGAACAGGCAAAGAACGCTCGAAGACCTCAGGTGCGTCGATCTCGGGCGAGGGGGGGTTCTGCGCTAAGGATTCTCTCTCATCCCTTGAGGTCCCACCCTAAGACAGGTCAGCTAAAATCTCTGCGGCAGAACCGGGCCCAGTGCGGCTGGCATAAGACCTACATGCCCAAGCTTCAACAGGGGAAAAGAAGGTGGAAAAGAATCTGAGATCGAAGCAGTGATTACAACCCAGAAAGACGCTTGAAAAGGTAAAGATCACTATCTCTCGAATTGGGATGGACTGCTTAAAGTAACGAACTTTTAAAGTGAAACTTTAAACTGCAACAGACGGAATATAATGAGGGAAAGACTCGGCAAGAAATAGCTTAGAAAAAGGACTAAGTTAAACGAAGTTATTAAAGAAATTGGACAATTGTTTTTCATACCTGTGGTCAGAGAGTGATAGCAGGCTGTGAGAAAATTTCTACCATCGCGAGAGCTGCAGTGGAGAGATGGGAAACAGGAAGTGCGTCACAGTGATAGAGCTGCTGGAGAGAGACGGCCCTTATTGGAGAACAGGAAGAAGGGAATCGCCATTTTTGAAAAGGGAAGGACTTTGACTTCAACAGGAGAGGAAGTAGGACATCTTGGATTGCAAAAAGACTACAGAAAAACCATAGAGAAAAGACGCCCGACATTTTGGATTTCTTGAAACATCTTTTGTTTTTTTTAAGAATCGGGACAGTTAAATTAATTTAAAGGGACACAAACCTAAACGCCACGGAGTTAAGGAAATGTGCAGACTCGTGGGAGCGAGGTAAATCAAGCCCCATGATGTCGAAAAAAGAGTGGCAAATGGCTATTGAGAACTTGGACAAAAAATTTCTGGAAATGTTAAAGGAATTGAAGGAGACAAAACAGGAGTTGGTGAGGGAAGTTAAAGATGTCAAAGAGACAGTAAAAAATGAACTGGCAGAAGTAAAGAAGGGAATGGAAACAATACAAAATGACTTGCAAGCAGCGCAGCAAAAAGTTAATGTTGTCGAGAAGGTGGTGGAGAATCTTACAGAGACACAACGAATGGATATGAGAGCGATGAGGGGAAGGATGGCAGTTGCGGAGAGCAAGTACATGGAGAAGCAGCTGAGGTTTCGAGGTTTGCCGGAAATAGATGGAAAGACAGCACAAGAACAGGTTACAGAGGTGTTAGCTGAATTCCTGGGAAAGGAGGAGGAGGAGGTTGTGGCTATCCTTGATGTGGTGTATCGAATAAATTCCAGATTGGCAACCCAGAGGAAATTACCAAGGGATGTGATTGTGCAATTTACGACAAGGAATTCAAGAGAAATGATACTGAGTAAGCAGTTTCAAGATCCATTGATAGTTGATGGCAAGACGGTTATCATCATGAAAGAGTTACCCAGATCGGTGCTGCTTGATCGGAAAAAATATAAAGTTTTAGTTCAGAACTTGAAGGACATGAAAGTAAGATACTGATGGGAATTACTGGAAGGGATAGCCTTTGAATTCGGAGGAGTGAAAAAGCGCATCAGATCTGAATTTGAGATGGAAAAGTTTATGAGAGACAATGAAAAAGACTTACCAACAACAAGGCTATGAATATGGAGTGTAAAGTACTATCTTGGAATGTAAATGGACTTAATTCACCTAATAAGAGAAAAAGTATTTTCCACTGGCTATTAAAACAAAAATGTGATATTGTGTGCTTGCAAGAGACCCATATTAGAAATCAGGATGTAAAATATCTTAAATTGGGCAAGTTGGGCAATGAGTTTTTAGCGGCCTCAAAAAAGAAAAAAAGGGGAGTGGTATTATACATAAGAGAGGAGCTACAGCCAAAGCTAATGATTAGAGATGTGGAAGCCAGATTTATAGCAGTGGAATGTACATGGAATTTAAAGAAAGTGTTGGTGATTGGAATTTATGCACCAAACGGAGCAAAAGAGAGCTTCTTTGAGGATTTAAGGAAGCAATTAGATGAACTCTCTTATGATCAGATAATCCTTGCAGGAGACTTCAATGGAGTTACAAATTTAGAACAAGATAAAAAATCAGTAACTGCACAAAAGAAAAGAGGACTATTACCAAAGACTTTTTTTGCATTAATGCAACAGGAAACTTTGGAAGATGTGTGGAGAATGCAGAATCCCACAGGCAGACATTATACATTTTTCTCCGCAAGGCATTCTACCCTATCACGAATCGATATGATCTGGGCTTCAAAGGACTTAGCGCTTTGGACTAAGGATGTAGAAATAATGCCCATGGTAGGCTCAGATCATAACCCAGTAATGTGGAAGTTTGGAAAAAGAACTAAGAGGAAAGGATGGAGAATAAATGAGGACTTGTTACAAGAGGGAGAAAATATGGAGATGTTGAGAAGGGAAACTAAATTCTTCATACAGCACAACATGAATCGAGAAGTACCAACCAATAAGGTATGGGATACATATAAAGCAGTAATTAGAGGCATACTAATGGACTTAAATGGAAGAGCTCGAAAGAAAAGAGAGGAGAAGAGACAGGAGATTATGGAAAAAATAAAAGTAAAAGAAATACAATTAAAGAAAAGACCAGGGAAAAAGAAAATTTATCAAGATATTAAAATCCTTCAAGAACAGTTGACGGCAATGAATAATAAAGAATTGGAATGGAATCTTAAAAGAATGAATCAAAAGTCGTTTGAAGGTGCAAATAAACCTGGGAAATATTTGGCATGGCAACTGAAGAAGAGAAAGGAGAAAAAGATAATTAATAAAATATGTGAGGACAATAAAGTGCACCTGGAACAGACTGCTATTAGTAGAGCTTTCTATAAATTTTATGCTAAATTGTACAATAAAAAAGAAGTGAATAAAGATTCAATAGCGACATATTTGGGGAAAATTAAGCTTCCAGTAATCTCTGATGATTGGAGAGCTAAATTGAACTGTGAAGTAACAGAGGAAGAGATAAGGAAAGCAATACAGTCAACAAATTTGGGGAAGGCGCCGGGACCTGACGGACTTACAGCTAAATTTTACAAGGTAATGGTTAATGAGCTGGCATCATTTTTAAAAGAAGTGATCAATGGTGTTTTGAGAGATCAAAGAATTCCAGATACTTGGAGTGAAGCTAATATATCATTGATCCCTAAAGAAGGACAGGACTTAACCAATGTCAAAAACTATAGACCTATTTCTTTACTTAACAATGACTACAAGATTTTTGCGAAGGTCTTGGCAGAGAGACTAAAGGGATGGTTATCAGAAGTTATTGAGGAAGAACAAGCAGGTTTTTTACCAAACAGACAAATCAGAGACAATCTAAGGACAGTTATAAATGCTATTGAATACTATGATAGGCGTTGTGACAAGGAGGTTGGCTTCTTCTTTGTAGACGCTGAAAAAGCATTTGACAATTTGAACTGGGACTTTATGTTTGCCACTATGGAACAGCTACAAATGGGAGAAAGATTCATAAGAGCAGTGAAAGAAATTTACAGAGACCAGAGTGCAGCAATTGTGGTGAATGACGAGTTGACCAAAAAACTGACTATTGGCAAAGGTACTAGACAAGGTTGCCCGTTGTCTCCACTGTTGTTTATTTTGGTCTTGGAAATTTTAATGATACAGATTCGAGAAGACAATGCAATCCGTGGAATAAAGATAAAAGACTTTTCCTATAAGGTCAGAGCATTTGCAGATGATATAATGTTAATTGTGGAAGATCCAATTGAAAATATGTCTAAGGTAATAGAAAAAATTAAAGAATTTGGAGATTTGGCAGGTTTTTATGTAAACAAAAAGAAATCAAAGATACTATGCAAAAATATGACTAAGTTAAAACAGCAGCAATTGATGGAAGTAACAGACTGTGAAGTAACAAATAAGGTGAAATATTTGGGAATTGAACTGACTGCAAAAAATATAGATCTATTCAAGAATAATTATGAGAAATTATGGACTCAAATAGAGCATGATTTGATTAAATGGAATAGATTGAACCTGTCATGGTTGGGAAGAATTGCAGTAGTTAAGATGAATGTGTTGCCAAGAGTGATGTTTCTGTTACAGACAATACCAATCATTAGGGACTCTAAGCAGTTTGACAAATGGCAGAGGAAAATATCGGAATTTGTGTGGGCAGGAAGGAAGCCTCGAGTGAAAATGAAAGTATTACAGGATGCAAAAGAAAGAGGTGGAATGCAACTGCCCAACTTGAGACTTTACTATGATGCAATCTGCTTGGTATGGCTGAAAGATTGGATGAAGCTAAAAAATCGCAAATTGCTGGCCTTAGAGGGATACAAAAAATTATTCGGATGGCATGCATACTTATGGTATGACAAAGTAAAAGCAGATTCTATGTTTTTGCACCATTACATTCGGAGAAGCCTCTTCACAATTTGGAAGAAGTACAAAGACTACCTACAAGAAGGAATCCCCTCCTGGGTGGTTCCATATGAAGTAATAGATCCGAGAACGGTCGATAATGAACAACAGTGCTTAACGTATAAGGAGATAACGCGAATAGAATCTTCTAAAATAAGAATAAAGACGCAACAAGAGTTGTCTCCAAATTATGACTGGTTTCAATATAGACAAGTTAGAGATCTTTACTACTCGGACTGTGTGAAGGGAGGGATAAGAATGGAGAATTCAGATTTAGAGAAAGTAATTTTACAAGAAGAAAAAAAGGAAATCTCTAAGACTTACAAAGCATTGTTAAAATGGTATACGGAAGATGAAGTAGTTAAAGTGCAAATGGTGAAGTGGGCTATAAACTTTAATAAAGAAATAACAATGGAGGCGTGGGAATATTTGTGGAAAAATACATTGAAGACTACGACATGTACCAGTATCAAAGAGAATCTCTACAAAATGATTTATCGTTGGTATTTGACACCAAATAAAATTGCGCTAAGGAATTTGAATATGTCTAATAAATGCTGGAAATGTAAAAAACATGAGGGATCTTTGTATCACATGTGGTGGACTTGTGAGGTAGCTAGGCAGTACTGGGGGGAAATAATAAGAGTAATGAGTGAGATTTTACAATTTCAAGTCAATAAGAACCCAGAACTCCTGCTACTGAACTTGGGAATGGAAGATATTCCAGCACAACACAGGACATTGTTATTTTACATGACAGCAGCAGCTAGACTTTTATATGCGCAGAAATGGAAAGTACAAGAAGTGCCAACTATTGAGGACTGGATTTATAAATTGCTGTACATGGCGGCGATGGATAAAATGACAAGAAAATTGAGAGACCTTGACCCGGGACAGTTTAACACGGACTGGGAGAGGCTGAAACGATATTTGGTGAAAAAATGGGAGGTGGGAGGACTGTGGCAGTTTGATAATTACTGAAATATAACTAAAGGAGAGGGGAGTGACTATACCGGGGGGAGAGAGTTAAATGAAAAAATTCTAAGCAATTATTTTATTTGATTAGTATGAATAGATGGGTATCAATAGGATAGAGGATAGAAGTTAATTAATTTTTTATGTCAGTAGACAACTGTACAACGGAAAATGAATATACATTAGCATACAGAATGTGGGTCTAATTGGTAGACTTATGCTGAACGTGTACATGAATTGTTTGTAGGATAGTTTTATAATGGAGGAATTAGCTAATTAAAAAGGACAAGATATGTAAAAGAAAGTAAAGAGTAACTATATGTATATATAGAGTACAAGTCAAATTGATTGATCGATAAAGAATGTATGCAATGGTTATAGAAGTATTTGAAGTTATGCATAAAGAGGGACAAATTGTTTGTCTCATTTTGAAGTAACCAGAAAGAGTAAGATAGAGTACAGACTATCAAAATGATTATTATTATTTTTATTGAAAAAGATAAGTTAAGATTGTTATACTCTTACCTATTTGGGAAGAGATTTAGAGATAGCACTATGTTACTATAGAAGCTTAGAAGAGTTTGAAAGTATATTATAATAAGCATAATAAGTTTGAAATGAGTAGAGGGAGAATAGACAAGGGGTTGGAAAACTGTTGGAAGTCAACAAAAGGGGGGGGAAAGGGAGGGGGTTAGAATTGGAAATTTAAGGGAATGTAATTGTATTAAATTTTATATGTGTCTAATCCAATAAAAAATTTTATAAAAAAAAAAAAGAGAATTCCAAAATGAGACCATCTCTTCATAACCAGGTGAGGTAATCTGAGGCCTAATTCACACAACAGCTGAAATCAGGAAGTATTCCTGGACTGTACCACTTCAGACTATGTTTATTTAGTTACTGTATTTAATTGATAGTCCGCTCTTCCTACTAGCAGGCTTAGAGCAGATTCACAACATATAAATACATATAATAAAAACATAATAAAACATTGGTAGCAATCATATGATTAAAAAACTGCACTAAAAGCATCTCAAGTGGCTCACATTGCACCCCACATCTCAAAAAACAAAACAAAACCCATGGTCTACAGGCAGGATGGCTGAGATTTAATCAGTCCAGGTCAGGGGATGTCTTCCCCCCACTGGGAGGGGCCAGTTGGACAATTTGTCTGCCTCAACCACCATAAGCCTGGTGGAACATCTTTGTCTTTCAGGCCTGGTGAAATGATAATAAATCTTGCTGAGACCAGGCCTCAGCAAACAGAGTTCCACCAGGTAGGTGCCAGGACTGAAAAAAACCCTGGACCTGGTTGAGGCAAGGCAAACCTCCTTGGGACCAGGGATCACCAGTAACTGTTTATCTGCTGACTGAAGCAGCCTCCAGGGAATATAGGGCAAGAGACAGTCCTGCAGGTATGTCAGTCCCAGTCTGCTAAGGTAAAAATCCAAACCTTGAGCCTGACCCAGAACTCCACTGGTAGCCAATGCAGCTGGCGCAGAGCAGGTGTAATATGTGATTGGAACGGAGTCTCGGTCAAAACACGTGCTGCCACATTTTGGACCAGTTGTAACTTCCAGAGCAGGCATAAAAGCAGCCCAGGTAGGGGGTAAGCTGTCTGGCCTGGTGAAGATAAAAGAATGCAGACCTGGCAACTGCCATAACCTGGGCCTCCTTTGACATGGAGGCATCCAGGATTACACCCAGACTCCTTACCATCAGTGACGGTTTAAGTGGCACCCCCCCCCCGAGGCCTGGGAGCCATATCCCTAAACCAGATAGACCGTGATCCAGAGGAAGAACCTCCATCTTCACCGGGTTCAACTTCAGTTGACTCTGTTTTAACCATCCAGGCACAGCCTCCAAAACCTTCGATAGATTCTCTGGAGTGGAGTCTGCCCGGCCGTCCATCATCAGATAAAGTTGGGTGTCATCAGCATATTGATGACAACCTAAACCGAATCTCTGCACCAGTTGGATGAAGAGGCACATATAAATGTTAAATAACAGGGAGAGTATTGCCCCTTGTGGAACACCACACACCAAGGGGTGGCGTGGCAAAACTGCTCCCCCAGTGCCACCCTCTGTTCCTGATGATGGAGAAAGGAAATCAGCCACTATAAAGCTGTCCCACGTATCCCCACATCAGCAAGGCGGTGGACCAATAGTTCGTAATCGACCGTGAAGAGAGATCATATGACTAACTACTCACTTTAAACAGATTCCTTCCCTGCACACAGAAATCTAATCCCCAAAGCCAAGAATTGTACCCATGTGTAGAAGTTCAGGGAGCACCTCCACCATGTCAAAAGCCCTGAAACTCAAGAGGGAAGACAGAAAAAGTGAGCAGGAAGAGGAATCAGCAAACTTGCTGCAGATAAAGACTGGTGGTGTAGTGTAGTGGTCAGAATGTTGGACTAAGATTCAGGAAACATTTAACCCTATGGGTCCCCATCTATAACCTCATATATTAGTGTTATCAGGTTATTTGCTATTTATGAGAACAAGGCACATCGTGCTGTAAGAGCTAAATGAGTTGTTATGGTAAATTCACAGATGTCACGTAAAAACAGCCACTATACAAGTAAACCCTGTCCATCAATAATACAAGAGTAAAAATGATCTCATATGACTTCTGTGCCACCATTCACATACTTTACCACTGGCAGGCAACAAAGGGATCTCTCCAGAGAGCCATTTCCCTGGAGGAAATGGCAATTTTGGAGAGAGGACCCTAGAGCATCATATCCATGCTGAGCTCTCTCTTCTCACCAAATCTGCCCTCTCCAGACACTGACTGCAATCTCCAGGAATATCTCAGGACAGATTTGGCAACTCTGAGCAGGAGCAAAGAAGCACAGAACCTAATTATTTATTTAGAAATGTATATGCCAGCTCTCTAGACCCCCACTTGAAGTGACTCACGCAGCGAAACAATACAATGAAATAATAAAATCAAAACATAAAAATCATTGATAATAAATGACAACATTTGCAATTTAAGTAAAATAAGAAGAGCCCTTCCTGGATCCGAGGAGTTGTCCATCTAATCCAGCACCCTGTTATCCAATAGTCCAATAATGGGTCCACAAAGTACAAGTAGTCTTACCTTTACCATAAAGTTTAGTTTTGTCCCTTTATACACAGAAGCCAGCTCTTATCTCAGAAACACACGGAGCCTGATTCTTTCAGGTTAAAATGAATGAGTTGTAGTATGAAGTGATAGAGACTTCGTTTCTCAGCATATCATTAACAATGTGTCTGCTATCCATCTGCAGGGTGTTTGTGTGCATTTAATTAGTTTTTGGTTCGTGAGATTTGGGTCATCAACACCAGTGATGCCAAGGAAAGCAGCATGCTTGGGAGACCTAAATCTCTGAAGTGCACGCAGGAATAAGAAGGGAAAGATAAAGCAAGACAAAGCGCTTCTACCAAACTCATACAGAAAAGCAATAAGAAAGGATCTCCATAGATGATATGAAGATAAATTATTGTGAATTCATAGCACGGAGAACAGTCATATGGAAAGAAAAGAGCCATTAACTCGCTGCTCACAATGTGTTGTAACATATGGACACTACACAGATGGAACAGGATGGAGGCATGATCACCCTCAAATCCCCCTCCTCACAGCAGCTTCTTAACTGTGCTGTTTTCTGTCTGGAAGGGTTCCTTGACCTCCAGCAATTTTGGGGAGGTGGAGGGATGAAAGCAGGGAAAGGTAGGCAGGCCAACACCCACTTCATATCAATATAAAGTCCACAGGATGCAACCCATAATTACCTTTTTTCAAAGCTTGATAAAGCAGCAATGAGGAAATAAATTGAAACACTACAACCTGATGAACTGGAGGAAAAAAGGCTAAAATGGCAGACAGGATATTGTATCAGCTCAAGCAGGCTCACGTCCACCCACCCAACTTCATTCTCAACTCACATCTATGCTGTGATTCATATATTCCTATTTATTAAAAAGAACATATAAACCTGTTTCTAGAATGCATTTAGGCATGCCTGGTCCCCCGCTGTAATGGGGATCCCCTGGCCCCAGCTACCATCTCCCAGCACCACTTTTCTGGCTGGTTGGGGAGGGGAACTGGCAGCCACCAGCATGAGATCAGCAGGAATGCAAGAAACATACATGACTTCCCAGCATCCCCTAGTGATGATGTCATTTGTGATATGACCCGAAACCAATAGGTTGTACCGAGGGCTGCTTCAGTAAAAATCAGCCCAAAACACTTGTTTAGTTCTTCCATCCCTCCAACCTCCCACACCATTTCCCTAGTTTCAAGGTTGAGAGACCTGGAAACTGCACAAATTAGATAAAATTGATAATTTTTTTTAAAAAAATACCTGATCAAATATGTGAACAGATGGACAGAAAAAGCTACTGTGGTTTGATTCTCAAATCTTCAAAGAAACTTAAAAAAAAACAATTTAAATTAAAAGAGATTACAGATTTTGAAGTGATTTTAAGTGAAGACTAAAGATACTTCACATGTAAAATCTGTAAATTAATTAAAATCCAACTATGAAATGTAGCAAGTAAAGATTACATGAACAAATGGGTCAAAAATATCAAACCCTGTATAATTTCATCAATGGAAATACATATGGAAATAAACTTAAAAAACCCTTCTATTTATGCTCCATTCTTCAAGGAAATGGATCAAATTGATGACCTGTTATTTCAAATAACCTTCATAATATAAATATTAATTATAATCCATCTGTCAAAAGGGTAAAAAACACTGTTTTCGTTCATGGCAGATACATTCCACTGCAGTCAATTACTGATCAATAATCAGGCATTGAATAAATTCTATTGCAAGTCTAAAACTGAATTAAGTATTAGGAGTGAGAATAACAGGGAAAACAATCAAGCTAAAAATACATACAGAAATGGCAGGATTGGCCCTTTAAAGCAGCTTCTGGAATGCTGAACCAAATTCAGGAAACTAAATTGTAACAAGTCCCTCCCACTGAAAGTTTGTGTGTTACATTTCATTTCATACCTTTCAGCAGCAGGCACTGCCCTGGACTTGCCTCGCAGGGCAGCAGCTTGTTTTCTTGAACAGTATTCACCAATCAGATTCCAAGGGGAAACAGCCCTTACATTATTAATTAACTATGTTGGCGGGAAGGGTGGATGAGACCAAAGCATATGAGTGCATCTCTCCCCACACCCCTTCACTACATGGGAAATGGCATTCTCTTCCTGTCAATTGAGTCCTTGCAAGGGGAGACCCATCCCCTCCTATCTTTGGAAACATTTGGAAGGGAGACTTTAATCACAGGTTGCAATTCAAAAGACACTTCCTTGGGAGTAAGCACTATTGAATTACATGGGACTTACATCTGAGTCCCATGTAAGAACTCTGTGGTGCAAAGAGCCCCGTGGTGCAGAGTGGTAAGATGCAGTACTGCAGCCCAAGCTCTGCTCACAACCTGAGTTTGATCCTCGTGGAAGCCGGGTTCAAGTAACCGACTCAAAGTTGACTCAGCCTTCCATCCTTCCGAGGTCAGTAAAATGAGTACCCTGTTTTCTGGGGGCAAAGTGTAGATGACTGGAAAAGGCAATGGCACACCACGCCGCAACAAAAAGTCTACCAAGATGCAATGCCGCCCCCCATGGGTCAATAATGACTCGGTGCTCGCACAGGGAATTACCTTTGCCACTTTACATCTGAGAAGAGATTTTCAAGATTGCTTCCCTAATCTTTCAGGGCTCTCTATTTTTTCTGAATCAAATGAGTCTCTCAAAAACAATCCTGCCTGCCTCCACAGCAAAAGGAAAACGTATGAGGAAAACATAGGTCAGTTTGGACAGGGAGGGGTGGTCATCCAATCATTCTGCCTTGGGCAATGGACAAGACTGGCAGTGAGAATGCCCCATTTTGCAGCAGAATGCTGGGCATAAAAAAAAGAATTTGGATTGACCTCTCATTTGAAGAACAAAACTACAAAGCACAAGGACACATGAAACCAACAGGCAATAGCAGAAATTGAAGGTAATAAGTTATTGCCACTACAGAAAAAAAGTGAACATGAAGAAGGATTGTTTTTAATGTTGCTGGACTGCACTTGTTGGAGTGCTTTCCTACTTGTGAACACCCCACAGCTGCTGCTTCACCTGTTGACACTTGCCTTGTATGGATCTCTTGTTGTGTGTGTGTGTTATTGTGTTTGATTAAAAACTCGATGGATTAATGGTTTACATTAGGAGGGGGACTAATGATTGATGCTGATTCTGGTTAAATTCAAAAACAGCTGGCCCAGAACCTCCCCCAACCGAAAAGTACATTGTGCATTTGTACGTGTGAGGTCAGCATGCACAAAACAGAAAGAAACTCATGAAAACAAAACTCGCGAAAAAGAAACTCTTGAAGATGAAAAAAAAAACAACTACAACAAATGGATTATTCTGAGTCAGCACTGGCTGACCCAGTAATGGAATGGAATTATTTCAGGACTCCTCAGAACTGAAAACGAAACAAAAATTTTTTGGTGCGCACTCCTGTTTAGTATCATTATTTTTTTTCTTCCTTATACAGATAACTTAATAAGATATTGGGAGATTCTTTCATTACAGAAATTCATTATGCAAAATAGCATAGTTCCAAGTTGCAAACACTGTGGACAAAACCCAAATTCCATTTGTCTCAAAGAATGAAGGCATGTGATACAGCAACTCTGCTGAAACTAAGGCTGATTCCGCACACGTTGGATAATGCACTTTCAATGCACTTTATCAATCGTTTGAGGTGGATTTTTTGTTCCACACACAAAAGAATCCATTCCAAATGATCTATAAAGAGGATTGGAAGTGCATTATCCAACGTGTGCCGAATTACTCTCAGTGTTGAATCAGTCTTCCTTCAGCCAATAAAAATATTAGAATTAGCTTTGGCTTAGTACTACTTTGTAACTATTGGGCTAGTTCAACCAAAGGACATGAAGTTTGAACTTTGAATATTAATTTCTTTTGTTGTAATTTCACCTGCTTTAAATGTAAGCATTTTCTTTCCTTCGCCTTTTTTATCATTAGCTTAGTTTTGCTGATTGTTAATTTGTTAAAAGAGCTTGCAATTAATTTTGATCTTCTGTGTCTACATGTGCTCGCTTCTTGGAGTTTTTCACTGATTAGAACTGTATTTGCCAGATGTATTAGATTCTTCACTGTAATTGTTAACTTCTGAAATGTAAGCAAAAACCTTTATGTTCCTCAGATTTGCTCCATTTGTGAGTTAGAACAGGCACATTACTTGGATCTGGGACATGGTAGCTGGGTTTGAATTAGGGTAGCCAAATGTCCTCTTTCTCAATCATTTTCTCTGAGGCCTGTCCTCAAATGTCTAAGTTCTGCTTTTGTACAGTAAAATCACATCATATTTTTTTTCTTTTCTTTTCACTAAAGAATATTTTTATAAAAAAATGAGAGATAGGCTGTCAATCAAGGACCTGAGCTCTGCCTGCTGCCTCCAAATCAATAGAAGATCAGTGCTGCAGGCTGTTTAGTTTTTCCTACCCTAACAGTGAAATCCTAAGCAGAGTTACTCCAGTTTAAACTAGAGATGGGCACGAGCAGCAATACGAACTAAAAAAAGCCACGAACAGCCCAATCAGTTATTCACGAACAAGCTGTTCATGAGGCCCCATTCTAAACGAACAGGTGGTTGTTGCAAGCCTCGTTCATTGCAGTTCATTACTGTTCATCAAGCCAGACAATCTGGCACCTGCAATCAATTCCCTTAGCAACCAGAGGCAGGGACTGCCTGAACTCTGTCTGAACTCCTGCTGTTGCCCTGGAAACCCCAATCTAAACCCAATTTAGCTTGATAGGCAGGTCTTCCTTTCAAGTGTGGAGCTCCAAATTTGTTACAAGGAAGCAAAGAGCAGGGGGGAGGGGGGCTCCCAGCTCTGGTTTTGCAGATAGTGAGGGAGAGACAGTTGTTGTTGGCATTTTGAGAGAGAGACAGGGAGAGTGCATTGGAGCTTGAATTTTCTTTGTATGTGGTGGGATAGGGATCTACCTCTTCAAGTTCCAAGGATGCTGCCAGGCTTTGGGCCAAACTATTATTTATTACTGGTACCTTTCCTGCTGCCTGCTCAGGTAAGGTTTCTGGGAGTGGTGTGGTAGGAATCTACCCCTTCAGGTTCCAGGGCTGCTGCCAGGCTCTGGGGCCAAGCTATTATTTATTATTGGTATATTTCCTGCTGTTTGCTCAGGTAGGGTTTCTGGGAGTGGTGTGGTAGGGATCTTGATGGCTGGAGGAGAGCCTGCTGGCCCCCACAAACAATGAACAATGAACAACTAACATGTTCCTGAACAGGTTATGTCTGTCAACGTTCATTGTTCGTTCGTGGATGGCAACAAACAACAAACACCATGTTCAGTTTTTTTTTTTCTGTTCATGCCCATGTCTAGTCTAAACCCATTGATATCAATGGGCTTAGAATAGAGTAACTCTGCTTAGGATTTCACTATTAGTGCCTCAAGGCCACATAGCCCTGTTTGTAGAAAGAAACTGCTCCACTGCTTCTGCTGGTGCTGGTTTCCTTCCTGCCCAGTTCCAAGGCCAAAGCTAGCCAGGCTGTTGGAGGGGGAACTCAAAGATTATGTGCCATAAATAAGGAGAGCAAGGGCCTTGAAAACTCCCCACCAACAGTTGGCTCATGGAGAGTGCAAACAGCTGGCACTATGGGAAGTCATTTTTCTATTTAAATTACAGTAATTATGTGCAAATTTGCATCTATCTTTGCATCTAATTAACATATGCAAATCCCTCCCCTCTTTTGCCATTCATAGATGGTCTTTCTATTATATTGTTACACAAACTGAGGCAGCCACTTTGTGTTAAGAAGTGGGATGGCAACCAAGTGGGATAACTTCAGCGCAGTTTCACTTCTGTATCAGACTCTGGATGTACTACGGTTTCTGCAGTCCATGACCTATTGCAGTGTTATTGTATGTTTGAGCCATTGATCATATTGACTCACATTGTGTAATCCACCTCGAGCCTCAGTGAGAAAGGTGGCCTATAAATAATGTAAATTTTAAAAATAAAATAATAAATATAAAAGTAAAAGAAAATAGACAGCATGTGAACTTATAAAAACCATACATCTTATGTTTACTAATTACTTGAATAAGAGGATATTTTCCTCAACAGATACTGCAGATCTAATTCTAATCTGTCCCAGTGTGGACCAAAAACCCCAGGGAATGGGACGAAGTACAATGAGGGGGTATTTTTCTATAACAGCTTTCTAGCTGTAGCAAGCAAGCAACCTTCTTCAGAATTGGCGGCTGTAAATGGCCACTGGCAAATATAATTAATGTCATATTAGTTTCTGTCAGCAGAAACAGAGTTAGAAGCCGATAACAACACCTGTTGACAATCAGTTTCCGTTGAGGTTTAGCCTTGGAATCCATCATCCAGTTTGTCTTGGTTATTTACATGACGCCCAAGCAAGTCAGTCAGCGTGCAATTTTTATTGTCACAATCACAGGCTGGAAGGTAATATTTTGCATATCAAGATCCCTTTTTATCTTTCCCCAGGGGCATGAGTTTTCCAGACAGAAAACACGTCATTTCTTTTTTGACTCTACACTCATTTCAAGCCCCTGGTGAAAGTACAGTTTGACAATATTAGATTGGTAGCTGGTTTAATGCTAGCTTGAAATCTATTCTTGTTTTTTGTTTGTTTGGAGGCTTTTTTTGGAATCTCATCAACTGTGCTGTAACCTGCAACAGACAGGCAGGCTTTTGCCTTTTTCTGCCAGGATGGGACAGTAAATAAAACCCTATTTTATACAGATTTTTTAGAATTGCAGGGGAGAGAGGAAAGACAGAGACAGATATTTTGTACTTTATAGAGTATTTAAATGAGCTGTTAGCAGGTCAGAAACAGGGCAGCTATAAATGTCCTGCTCATTTATCGCTAATGGATAAAACAACATTTAGGTATGTACCACCCTGTCAGCTGTCATCAATCTACTGTAAGCACCTCTCCCTTAAGTGATGAGGTGAGGCCATATTCACACAACCAATTTTCTGCCCCCCAAAGAATCACTTTTACAATCAATTCCCTTGCCTCACTGTGAAATCATGTGAAATATTACACAATATTACAAGAGATATCCATCATAAAAAATAATCCATACCTGCCACTCCAAAGAATACGGCAATGAATTCCCCAGCATATTTTTTGGAAAACTGGTAAACATCATCATATAGTGAGAGAAAAACAGTTCTGTGCTATGATTTGGAAGAATGTAAATAAAATTGCCAATATCTACTGATAATCAATGGGTATTTAAAGGTAGGTGGAATATCAGTAGGTAAATGGGCACCATTAAACCTAAAGCTGCTCCCTATTCTTCTCAATACTATCAGTTGAACTACAACCTCAAAAAGTTTGATAGGAACAGAAGAGTGGAAAATGATTGGATTTTAAAATCCAACTGATTTCATCTGGAAAGAACTGAGCATGTATTTCAATTTCTCCTTTTGATATAATGGGATTTAAAATGCTTAACTCCAACTAAATTGTGCTGAGAGAAAAAGTTCTCCTATCCAACCACAAATTTTAGTCTTGGGGCAAATTCACATTACTCATTCTAAGTCGCGTGTTCCCCACATTCCCCACGCAATCCCGAGTGCCGGTCACATTACCTCATTAAACAGACACATTTCATTCGCATTTCTCCCGAATATGTGGTCACAGGTTTTCAACGGGAGTTTCACGGTGGCCGTGAACGGGCCAATGCACAATTTACGCAGTTTTTTTAAAAACCACCCCCCTTCCTGTCTCTCCGGCCGTTCCGAGAGTTCCTATTGGCTGATTCAACTTGCAAGTGCTCCGTAGTCTGCAAAAGACTGTTTTTGACTTCATAGCATTGGATTTATTGATTATGCTGTTTCTGAATCAAATCTGGTAGTTTGAAAAATCATTTTGGCGTGAATCCATCCTCAGAACGGACTCGCAAAACTTCCTTTTTAACTGTTTTTTATTTTTTTTATTTTATATTACTGTAATATCGAAATTACGAAATATCGAAATAATGACACTCCAAGGAAGTGAAACTTCAGTAAAATTCAGGCACTGAACTGTTCTGCATAGGAAATGCCCATGAAAGCTTCCCACATGCTTCCAAATTTCCAAAAAAGAAACGGGAGAGAGCCATCAGTGCTGTCAGTGGGGGAAAGAGAGACATCATTATCTTCAATGATGTTTCTTTATGAGGCAAGTTCGAAATAACGGAAAAATGCGCTCAAAAAATAAAAAAAAAATGGGCGGGAAAAAAGGTCCCGCCCAAAAAAGCGGTTTTCGAGCAGCCGTGTGACCGGAGGGACGCGTGAGAAAGACGGATTGGAAGTAGGAATGTGAACAAAGCGGAAAAACTCACGGATTGGAGGCAAATGGAAGATATCCGATAAACATGCGGGTAATGGGTGAATGTGGATGTGACCTTGGTTGGCAGAAATGCAACAGACTAGTTTATTATATACTTATATTTTAGTTTTTCAATAGCCATAAAAGTAATTTTCTTAATGTTCCATCCACAGCATATATCAATGTATAATTTTAAACATTGTACAGTTTTGTTCATGGGTCTAGTTTTCAGTTTCATAGGGCTAAATCCCTCAACTTTAAAACCCTGATTTTCAGCAGAATTTTGCCTTTGTAGAATTTTTTTTTTAAACCCTCCTCCTCCTGCAATATGTACTGTCTCTTCAAGTATCTGTTGGCTTAAGGCTTTTTTCTCTTTTAAAATATGTGCATTTGGCCTGATTAAGTTTAAGTTGCTTTTTTTAAAAAAAGTTTAGAATAATTCCCTTTTTGTCTATAATCTTTAAGCAATAATGCAAACTTTTACTCAGTCCCAATGAAATGCAGCATTACAGAACTCTGGCTGGCAATGGAATCAACAAATTAAAATGCATAGGAATTATGTTTAACATTCATGTAAAATGAGATAAATAGCACACGCTAGTACAGAAGAATATGTATTCAGATTTACAGAATTACCTGAAAATAAAGTGGAAATTACTCATGAAGGTTTTTACCACTTTGGAGGAAACCACACAATAAGAGCTTGAAAATTTGAAATTGAAACATATTACAACAGTGGCAGTTATTTTTTCATGCACAAATTTAACTTAATTTAATGTACAACTATGTAACAGAAGAAAGTCTGAAGGATATAAAGTGTACACTATTTACGGTATAAATGATATTAAAATCTCCCAGGAGGACTCTGTTCTTGGCCCACAAGATGAAGTTCGGCTGTTGTGATCAAAAGTGTTATTTTATGGACTAATAGACAAGAATCTTCATGGCAGAGAGAGCGAGAGAAATAGAATGCATAAGCAGCACGCTGGTAAGATACAGGTTCAAATCCATGCTCAGTCATAAAATTCCCTGAATGGCCCTGGGAAAGTTTGTATCCATTGACCTAATTTGTTGACATCTAGATGAGATTATTACAATGTGCTCTACAGGGAACTTTCCTTGAAGGCTGTCGAGAAAACACAATGGATGAAGAACGCTGCAGTAAAAATGCAGTCTGGAATGGGATGCAGGGATCATATCGTTCCAGTTTTGTTTCATGTGCAGTAGCTTCTAATCTGCTTCTGGACCCAAATCGAAGTGCTGGTATTCACCTTTATAGCCATATACTGTCTGGAAAGTGCATAATGTAAGGACTAAATTACCTAACTATTATGATCAACTTCAGGGAGCCTGCTTTGGGTGCCCGTGTCATCTGAGTGTAGAAGGGTGCCAATCTGAGAAAGTCTTCCTAGCCATGGTACTAAAATTACAGAATTCCCTCCCCTGGAAGATTCATCCATTTGATCATTTTCTTCTTCCAATGGATGAAGATTTCTCTATTTAGTCTGGTATTCCCTTACTGACCTTCCTTCTTGTTTGTTTTTAATTGCTGGTTTATATATGTACTGTTTGTGAAGAATTTTAATGTCTTTGTATTGTTGTTTGCCACTTGGAGGGTCCTAATTGGATGCTTTAAATAAATAAATAATCCATATCACAAATTTAGGGTCAAGAGATTAAGTACATCTTTTGTTCTGCAGTGCTTCTTATTCTGTCTCCTCTTGTTTAGGACTTGGTATCCCCTCAACTAACTTGGGACCAATCTCTCCAATGGCAAAGTAGAATAGTTTTGTTCCTCCAGTGAGGAAGTCTCTTATGTCAACCATCAACTTTGGGTAATGGTCAGTTGCTAATGCCCAAGATATGATGAAGCCACAATGGAAGAGCACACTCATTCAACTGATCAGGTGATGGGGGAGTCAAGCCTTTCTCTCCTGAACCTTGTAAGAGGCAGATAGGCTACAGGAAGCACACATGGTTTATGGCAGACCAACAAGACATAAGCTAGAGGATTTAGAGAACAGTTACTGAGAGTGCTTATCTGGATACTTCCCCAATAAGAATCTCCCCAGACAACTTTGTACTGCTCAGAATTGTCCATGATGTGAAATCTAATTGCATGCCCATTCCTTACATGCACGTCCTATCAGCATTCCCTTTCTTGAGGATGGTGAGGACATACCAGATATTTAGTTGGACCTACATTATCATTATAGAAGTTTCACAGAAGTAAGGAAGCAAAATGTATCTGGGATAGCCCAGGTTAGCCTGATCTCGTCAGATCTCAGAAGCTAAGCAGGGCCAGCCTTGGTTAGTAATTGGATGGAAGATCTCCAACAAAGACCAGGGTTGCAGAGGCGGGTAACGGCAAACCGTCTCTGTTAGTCTCTTGCCATGAAAACTCCACCAGGGGTTGCCATAAGTTAACTATGACTTGTTGGCACCATGCACAAACACCATATTGGTAACCCTGACCTGGATAGCTCAGGTGAACCTGATCTCATCAGATCTGGAAAGCTAAGCAAGGTCAGTCTTGGTTAGTATTTGGATGAGAGACCTCCAACAAAGACCAATGTTGTCAGGGCAGGCAATGGCAAACTACCTATGTTAGTCTCTTGCCATGAAAACCCCACCAGGGTCACCAAAATCAGCAATGACTTGAGGGCACTCTCCATCATTCCACCATATTGGTAAGGTAAAAAATGCATTGGATTTAAATTTTAATAATATATAGCTATCGTGATCTGATATGTATATAGAAGTTAGAAATCAGTGATGTATTAAATCTAATAAGGCTTCAGAACCATAGAAATGTATGAATATCAAAACCATTGAGAACTGGATCACCGGAAGGATGCAGATTGCAGAACGCTTCTTGAAGCAAAATGGTAGAACAAATACGGAACAGAAGATGTGACATTTGTCCAACCCTTCTGCTAACCCCTACACCTACAAATCTGACGCCTTGAGGAGGGTATGAGGCAAGCCCATGAGAACTGTGCCTCAAAGTTATGCTACAAGCCTTTTCTTGCCTGGGGCAGAAATCAAATTAATTTAGGAATAATTAATATAACTGTAATGGATTTCCTGCAGGCTAGTCAGGAGTTTCCCCTTACAATTCCCTACCTACCCCAGTGGGATTTTTAACAAGTTCAAGGGGATAGATACAAACCCACCCAAGCCTGGATTGATAACTGAGGGACAATGACAAGAACAAGGAGTTTTACTTTCTAAAAGAGAACAAGAACTAAGTTTATTCAGAAAAAAAACCCACAACTGACATAAACATTTATAATTAATTGTGGGACCTTACGCTTGAAATATTACATGCCTAAGGCAAATCTCCTCTCAGACAGGTTATAACACATAAAATACAACATTCTGTGCCAACTGTTACACAGTAGATCCAGCAAAACCGATTAGAATACTGTGATAACTTTCTACACAAAAGATCTGATATTCACAGCTCTTTCATTTGCAGTCCTGTTAACGTAACCCTTCTCCCTCACTCCCAGCTTCTATCTAGCCTCTAACTCTCAACCCTTAAAATCCAACCAACTGACTAATTGCTCTCTCCCAGTTCTTAACCTTTCTCAGCCCATAGCTCCTATTGGTTAGTTTAGAACGCTGCTCTCATTGGTCCCTGTGTTGCTGGGCTCCTTCTGTCACAGTAACATTCTTTGGTTATAGATAAATCAACATACATCAATAAGCTCTGAATGACAACTCTTTGGGTTGGATCCAGGCCTAACTATTTCCTTTCATTTTCCCCTTCCCACTGCTTACCATGCCCCCATGTCATCCCCTATCCCTCAGGAATGGCATTTCGTGGAGATCAATGGCCTTCAATGGAACTAGAGAGGTAGAAAAGATCATTCTGCCATTGGAAAATTTAGTCTGGATCTAACCCTTAGTCTTTATAAAACACTTTTTAAAAAAAGTTTCCCAACCCTTTTGTATCTAATTTACATGTATCCTCCAGAGCAGCCCAGATATTACCATTATATGACAGATGGGAAGGGGGGAAGGGGGAGATGAGAGGTGGTGGCTCTCTTAACTTGAGAATTAATAGCTGAGGTAATTTTTGAACAAAAGGTTTTATTACTTGCCTATTTAGCCCACTATACAACATCATTTTCCCCACCTCACCATTTGGGCAAGCACAGTGACCATTCTAAAAATGCCTTTTTACCGCCATGTGGGAAAGAAGCAAGAAAGCAAACTTATGCAAGCAAGAAAAGGAACATATCCAAACAAAAATCAAATGAAGTATAGTCGTGGTGCCAAAAAAGGGGGGAGGGGAGAACTCTGATAAAGTTGGCCAACTGATGGTGTAAAACTAGATTAGCATTCTGATTTACAATCAGAAAAGAATCAAAGATTTTCTGACAAAGCCAACTGATTTTGAAACGTGCTTGTTTTGAGATTTTTGGCCCAGGGTTGGGGGGATGACAGAAAAACAGCTGTAGAATACCGAGTATCTACAGCTCATGTCAAAGTTGACTACTTTTGGCAAGAAGACAGAAAATTACATCAGTGATTGCAACGCAGGTCATGTACAATTATAGCAAGCAGATTTATTCTGCACAACCATTCAGGCAATGTGAATCAATTAGTAATTGAATTTCAGGCTTATAACAGCCATCGCCTAATGATGCAAATGAGTACTATTCAGAAAGTCAGCAAGTTTTGGAGAAACAGACTCCAGAAAAATGCTAGCCTGAAAAGAAAAAAAAAACCTTTCAGTGTGACTGACATCTAGTTCTTGCACCATCGCACATCATGCATATTATGTACCCCATAGCCTGACATGTTCTCCAAAGGCAAGATTTGTAGTCAGCTACATTTGATCCCCCAATGGGATGCCAACAATTTGAAAAGTGTCTTAATTGCACAGGACAGCATTGTAGCATACTAGATTGATGGTTTTCTAAGGATAAAAATACACTTTACTAAGTACCTAGGGATGCTCAAGTGAACCTCATTTCACCTGTCTCCCCTCCAGCTTCTCCGACACTCCTTCACACAGTCACACTTCAGTTTGCTCCATGTGAGTACATTCACCCATTCAATATCAGTTCCTCCTCAACTGCTAAAAGAATCCCAGGCTGTTTACAACTGCAAAATCCCCAGTTTCCCCCATCTCGCAAAACCATTCATTGAAATGCAGATCTTGTCACATTCTCACACCTTAAAGAAATGAAAATTGGCAAGTCAGAGGAGCCTGAAGTACTTGCTGTACAGTGTCCATCCCTGAGAGTTCCCGCTGCGAAAATAGAGCTGGGACTCCGGGGTGGTGTCCATGCTCACTTGCAAATACAAAGGGAGCTCCCGTGAAAGTGGGATGCACGTTTGCCCAGCAAGGGACATAAATTGAGGACCACACATAAAATCCTGCACTGGAACATCCCCAGGTAATTCACAATGTGTATTTCCACTCTAAAACTTTGCCTGTGGGGAAGGCTTTCAAGACTGAAGCGCTGGAGCACATTGCACAGGATTCTAGGGAATGTTCCATGGCACACGCCACTGTCTCCGACAGTCAGCGGCACTAGCATTTGTCGTGAAAAAACGGCACACCCTGGAATATTCCCAAGTTACATTTCCCTGCAGCTGTGCATTGCTGGGAACATAAGAAGCAATGGTCAAACTGTATTTCGGGACATATGATCTTCACCGAGACACTCTGATATTTTAAAAAGGAACCCTAAGTTTCTCTGAAACAGTTGGTATGCCACGACACACAATGCAAGGAGTATGAAAATGAAGAATTAATGTATATCCTGTTTAGAAACTGCAGGGCAATTTGCAATCATATTGCCTCAAGCTACCCAGTTCTGTTTGGCATGATTATTTGTATTGCTGCGTGCCCATTAGCTCTTCCAGCAGCTGCTTAGAAGTGGGTGAGCCAATCTGACCATTTGTTTAGACAAGTTATTCACTTAAGCTTATTTCTCTCTTAGCTCTTAGAGTTACGGAGGCCAGGGATATTTCAGAAGGGCACTTTTAAAAGAATGGTCAAGAAGGTGGCAAAAGCAGTAAACTGTTGGCATAGGGATCCATGTTAGCTACTATAATGTTGGAATGGAAAACCTTGTTTGGAAGGGCTCAACAAGATACAGATTAAGAACTGGCTTTAGGATGGACAACAACATTGGTGTTGTCAATGCACGGTTGGTGCCAAGACATGGGAAATGCTCTGTATTCAGTAAAAAGAGATAATTGAGTCACAGAGTCTCTATACAAGACCTCTTACATGATGACACTCAAATGATAGGAGATACAATGTTATCCGGGAAGCCAAGTTTTAAAAGACAGAGCAGAAGGCTCTGTCAATTTTCCTTCTCTACAGAGCCAGCAAAGATCACTCCTCAGTGGGGTTATTTATTTCCTCTTCCCCTCCTAGAAAGAGAGGTGAAACTGACAGAGCCTTTGGGGAGGTGAAAAGGAAATAAATAAACAACCCCCCGGAGGAGCAATCTTTGCTGGCTCTGTAGAGAGGTAAATTGACAAAGCTTTCCAATCTGTTTTTTAAAACTCAGCTTTACAGCTAACATTGTGTCTCCCTTCACTCGAGTGTCCTTGTGTAAGAGGTCTCGTGCAGAGAGACTCTCAGGGGAGTGTGGATTCGGGGAACAATAGCTGGAGGACAGTTGCATACTCTTCAGCAGTAGAATATATATGCGATTTCTGATGTTTGCTAGTGTGTACTCTTGGAGAAGACTTTATTATTCAAGAGTGAGATTTGTGTGACATTGATAAATATTTCTTTGCATGACTTATAAGCATCAAGAAGCTTAAAATGTATGACCTTGTGATGCCACATTTCCATTCTACTGCTCAAAATTCCATTTTCAATGCATGCTTTTTTCCATTGTTGAAGTCAATGGAATGTTCCATTTAGTAGAATCTGGACTGCAGTTTTCTTTGAAAGGCCACTTTTCCTAGTACAGTGTAGCAAAGTTACTCCAGTCTAAGCCCATTGGTTTCAATGGACTTAGACTGCAGTAACTCTGCTTAGGATTGCACTGTTTATCTCCGGCACTCTTATGAAGGAACTTCCTCCAAAAGTAATTAATCACAGTGGATGTATATGTATATATGCATATGTATTTATGGGCAATTTGTATTCTTAATGGTAATTTTTACTAGAGAAATGTTTTCTACATGGTTAAAGTGGTACTTACTCTGCTATTATTGATAAAATGTCACTTCAGAGTTACTCAATGGAAGGTTTTAAAATATAGTAAGATCCTACTATATAAAAGGCTAAGTGTAGTCAAGACAACTCACTTCCAACCCTGGTGTGCCTCCAGAGGGCACTGTTATAGAAGGAATCTCAGATGAGGCAGCCAGACCTCCAGAGAGTGCACCACGGTGGGAAGCCCAGGCCAAGATCAGGCATGGAGCAGGTGAAAAAACCTCCCCCCTTTCACCCATCTGAGATCAGGAGCAAAGTAGGTAACAATGCCCTACCCCAGTCTTAACCCAGCTGGGATCAGAAGCAGAGAAGGTGACAATGCCAATCCCTGTCTTCACCCAGCTGGAATCAGGAGCAGAGCAGGTGGCAATTCCCCACCCTGCCTTCACCCAGCTGAAATCAGCAGTGGAGCAGATGGCGCCTAGCTGGGATGAGGAGCAAACCAGGTGGAAATGCCCACCCCTTGCCTTCACTCAGCTGGGATAAGGAACAAACCAGGTGGCAATGCCCGCTCTCCACCATCACACAGCTGGGATCAGGAGTGGAGCAAGTGGCAATGCCTGCCTGCTGCCTTCACCCAATTGAGATCAGGTGCAGAGCAGGTGGCAATGCCTGCCCACCTTTTACCCAACTGGGATCAAGCATGGAGGAGGGGGCAATACCCTTCTTTACCCAGCTGGGATCAGGAGTGAAGTAGATGGCAATGCCCATCCCTCACCATCACACAGCTGGAATCAGGAGCAGAACAGGTGGCAAAGCCCATTCCCTCTTCCCCCAGTTCAGATCAGGTGGCAATACCTGTTTCCCCTTCATCTGGATGGTATCAGGAGCAGAGAAGGTGGCAATACCTGCCCTTCGCCTTCACTCAGCTGGGAACAGGAGTGCAGTAGGTGGCAATAACCACCCTCTGCCTTCACCCAGCACAGATCTGGAGCAAAGCAGGTGGCAATGCCTTCTCTCCCCCTTGACCTGGCCGAGATCAGCAGCAGAGCAGTTGCACCCTGCCTTCACCCAGGTGGGATCAAGAGTAGAGATGGGGTCAATGCGCACCCTCTGCCTTCACCCAGCTGGAATTAGGAGTAGAGATGGGCACGAACAGAAAAAAAACTGAACATGATGTTCGTTGTTCATTGCCATCCACAAACAGGGACTCACAAACAACCATGCACATGGCCTTGTTCATGAACATGTTCATGGTTGGCTGTTCATGGGGGCCAACAGGCTATCCTCCAGCCATCATCCAAGTCAAGATCCCTATCGCACCACTCCCAGAAACCTGACCTGAGCAGGCAGCAGGAAAGGTACCAATAATAAATAATAGCTTGGCCCTAGAGCCTGGCAGCAGCCCTGGAACTTGAAGGGGTAGATCCCTATCGCACCACTCCCAGAAACCTTACCTGAGCAGGCAGCAGGAAAGGTACCAATAATAAATAATAGCTTGGCCCAGAGCCTGGCAGCAACCCTGGAACTTGAAGGGGTAGATCCCTATCGCACCACTCCCAGAAACCTTACCTGAGCAGGCAGCAGGAAAGGTACCAATAATAAATAATAGCTTGGCCCAGAGCCTGGCAGCAACCCTGGAACTTGAAGGGGTAGATCCCTATCCCACACACACAAAGAAAATTCAAGCTCCAATGCATTCTCTCTATCAAAGTGCCAACAGCAATTCTCTCCCTTTCCACTGTCTGCAAATTAAGCCAGAGCTGGGAGACCCCCTCCTCCCTGGTCTTTGCAGACCTGCCTATCAAGCTAAATTGGTCTTAGATTGGGGTTTCCAGAGCAACAGCAGAAGTTCAGACAGAGTTCAGACAATCCCTGCCTAAGTTGCCAAGGGAATTAATTGCAGGTGCTAGAATGTCTTGCTTCACGAACAGCAACGAACAAGGCTTACAATGACCACCTGTTCATTTAGAATGGGACCTCACAAACAGCTTGTTCACAAACAGCAGATTGGGCTGTTCATAGCTTTTTTTTTTTTTGTTCGTATTGCTGTTCGTGCCCATCTCTAATCAGGAGCTGAGCAGGTGGCAATGCCCACCCTCCTTCAACTATCTGGGATCAGGAGTGGAGCATGTGGAAATGTCTGCCCCCTTTTACCCAGCTGGGATCAAGAGTCAAGCAGGTGGCAATACCCCCACCTTCACTTGGTTGGGATTAGGAGTGGAGGAGGTGGCAATGCTTGCCGCCCTTCAACCAGCTGGGATCAGGAGCAGGGTAGGTGGCAATGCCTGCCCTCCTTCATCTGGCCAGGATTAGGCATGAAGCAGGTGGCAATGCTTGCCCCTATTCACCTGGCCAGGATTAGGTGTGAAGCAAGCGGCAATGCCTGCCCCTATTCACCTGGCCGGAATCAGGTACTGAGCAGGAAGCAACGTCCGCCCCTCTTCACTCGTCTGGGATCAGGAGCAGAGCAGGTGACAATGCCCGCCAACTTTCACTCATCTGGAATAAGGATTGGAGCAGGAGGCAATGCCCACCCACCCTGTTCAACCTGCCGGAATTAGGCATGGAGCAGGTGGCAATGAGCCCCCCATTTCACCCAGCCAGAATCTGGCACAAAGCAGGAGGCAATGCCTGCCCCTTCTTCACCCAGCTAGGATCAGGCATGGAGCAGGTGGCAATGCCTGCCCCTCCTTCATTCAGTCAAGATCAGGCACAGAGGAGGTGCCATGCCCACCCTCGCTGTCTTCATCCAGCCAAGATCAGTGACAAAGGATGAGGGAATGCCTGCCTGCCCACCCTCCCCTTTCTAGAGCCTGTTGTATTTTTTTCCCACAACAGGCTTTTTTGCTAGTTATAGTATAATTGGTAAAATTATACAATCAAGAATCATCGTGGTTCATAACTCAGTTTCTTGGGCACTATGCCACAGTTAACCTTAGACATGGGTAAATGTTTGTTTTCATTTCACAATCTTCACTCATTTTTGTTCTGTTTGTTGTCACAGTTTGTGTATTTTTCATTCCCACAAGTTTCTATTGGAAATATACTTCCAAATATAGCTTGCTTTTTGTCCAATTTAGATGAAACTTTCAAGGACTGTATCCATTATCCAAATGATTCTCTCTGGCAATTAAAATCAGATTTTCTTTGTGACAACAGAAGAAGCTTAATCAAATTTATGATGTCTGTTCTAGAAAGAGAATCAAGAAAGCTCAAACCAAGCCACTGAAACACCAATGATTAATGAAAACACAGTGGAAAGAAACACTGATCAGCATAGCTTCCTTCTTTGGCAAAATGCATTTGACTTAGATGATTGGAAAGTTTTGATTTCAGTTAGTCATGTCTTGGTCTGACCTGGCCTTCCCACCACCACCCTCTGAAACTCTCCTTGAATTCTATAAAATCAAGAAGTTTAATTATTTAGCAAACATCACTAAACGTGTTGAGGAGGGGCTGTTCTTGCAAGATGAAGTGATCCCAAACAGGATCCTGAGTCATCTCTACCTCACTTATTCCTTTCATGTAAACCAAGTCCCAAACAACATGTTATGATTTGTAAGGTATAGGGATGAAGATACCCGAATCAGACTTTGATGTCAACAGCCCAATGTCAAGAGTGAGGCAACTTCTTTCTCAACTGCACCATTTCCTGCACCATTTTCCCAATCCCAAACAATTGGGGGGGGGGGTACTGTTTGCTCCTGGAAGGCTGCAGTAGAAAATGCACAGGTCCCCAGAAGGGCAAATAATGCCTCCCTTCCCACATTCAATGGATCATAAGTGTACAAACCATAATGGATAGTTTGGACCTGAGAAAGCAACTGATAAAGAACAGCCCCAGTAAAGCTAACCTTCACCACTCACGACCTATCAAACCAATCCTGCCTCTTGCTCATGTATCATAGCTTGTCATGAGCCCATTCAATATGCACCACATTTGAAAACATAGGCAGACTACAGAACTGGAAACTTCATCAGTGAGTCTTAGGGTTTTATAGGCTTGCTCTAAAATAAGGACCTTGTGGGCTTGTCCATAATTTATTTCATTATATTTTATGTATGCCGTTTATAGTCCGCCTTTCTCCCTGGGACTCAAGGCAGATCACATAGTGTGAGATTAGTACAATTAGTACAATAAACAATGCCATAGGGTAAATAAATACAAGTTTACAAAGACATAGCATTAGCAAGAATCCAATATGGAGTTGAAGAAATGCTGAAACAGAGCATAAGCAACAATCCTCCCCCTTCCTGAAATAATATACAGTTTAATCTGTTCTCAACTACGTGGTCACCTGGGCTGCTAACTTGGGGCTACAGTGTAAGCATAAAGCAAGCCTTTGACACGTCGTGTTATGTATCAGTGAGTGATATCACAGCTCTACCAGCGAGGTACTACACAGTAAAATATGGCAATGATCTGTAAATTTTCTCTGCGGTAAACCAAAAGGAAAATGAGATGAAGAGAACGAGCACCGTTGTGCTCGTCAGCAATGTTCTCTGAAATGTTATTTACTGTATCTTAGTCCACATTTTGTTTTCATATCTTGCAGATGAGTTTTCCAAAAACAGAAGGCAGGAATAAACAGAAAATCTCTCTGAACCAAATATCCCTCCTTTAAAGCAGCATGCTCCTGGGAGAAATAAACGAGAAGAATTTTAACCTGATGCACTTTATATGAATGAAGAAAATAGAAATTGGTTTTGCAAAATATGGCAAAGTGTGGGGTTGGAAAGGAATAGTATTTTGTGACTGGCACCGTCTGTGAAATGAAGACGTGTCAAAAGTAGCTTTATGACCACAGTACAGAGAATCTCACAGACAGCTGCCTGAATGACCTGCCTCAACCTAAAATAGGTGAATGACAGGTTCCTTATTAGTTGGTATGCTATGCAAGCTGCAGCTATCTTATACTGCAATGCATAAAGATCAGAAGCATTGCAATCGGCAGTATAAGGAGCTGGTGTTGAAAAAGATGGTGTTGATTTGGCACTGAAAAATTTTGACAGCCAATAAGGGGACAGTGCATAGAGGTCAGCTGAGCTGTGAACAAAAGGGTTAGCTAGGAATGCAAACTGATACAAATAGGTGTGTGCAGCAAAACTGTGCATAGGGGAAAAGTAAAGATGAACATGCTCACATCAACTGCCTCCGTATAATTAGCACAATGGCCATTACTACAATGGGGAGGGGGGTTGAAGACAGGTCTTTATGCTTCAGGAGACTAGTGGGCTGAGGGGAGGGGGTTAATGCATCACTAACCCTAAGAGCATACTATACCTTCCTTGAGGCTCCTTTCAATACATGTCAAGCCATTAGGGTTGCCAACTCCGACTTGAGAAATCCCTCAAGATTTGGAGGTTGTGCCTGTTCTCCAAAGCTGCCATTTCTTCTAGGAGAACTGATCTCTGTAGTCTGGAGATCAGCTGTAGTTTAGAGTGAATTCCAGACCTCCACCTTGAGGTGTGTAACCCTATGAGGCACATGTTGTCTTGAAAAGTAAGAACGTTTTACTCAGATGGCAACATTGCTCCCTGGCAGAGTAATTTATTGTCCGTCTTGATGGTAGATTTTTCATGTATCACTCAGAAAGGCCATTGTAGTGGAGCCTCTGTGGCTTTTGTCAGTTTCTCCCCAGGAGGCAGAGCCAAACTAGACATTACGAACAACATGAGCCAAGACACAGATGCCCGACCCAACTTGCTGCCACACCTAACTACTTGTGCAAAGTGATTTTGTGTGTTAGTACGTATATATGCTGTCAAGTTGCAAATGAATCGTGACCCCAGCAAGGGGATGTCAAGGCAAGTGAGAAGCAGAGGTGGTTTGCCAGTGGCTTCCTCTACAGAATCTTTCAGGGCAGTCTCCCATCCAAGTACTGACCCTGCTTAGCTTCCGATCCCTGATGAGATCAGGCTACACCATGCTGCCTTCCCTCCCACAGAGTGTGCTTACTCACTTTAAAAATACTCAGTTACTCTTCTGGGCTCCAGAACACTGGCAGGGGAGAGGAGGGACTTCCAGCTTCCCTAATGTGCTGTTTTCACCAGCAGAAATGGCCACGTTGTGGGGGGCTGTTTGCCCCTTTCTCTGGCTCCACTTGCATACCCACTTCATATGAATCATAACATGTGACAGCAAATAGGGTTCAGCACCCGTCACCAGACTTATGTCTCTCATAACATCTAGTTTAGCTCTTAGCTTAAAAGGAGCTCTGTGTCCTTGATTTCAAGCTCCAGCAGTCTGAAACCATTTTTGGTTCAAGGAGATCCCATCACTTTTGTTTCCATCAGCTTGTCCCAAAACATTTCCCAGTGCCTAACAAACTCTTCCTACCATTAGTATCCATAATGTTCATCTGCCTAGCTGACCAACTACCATTTCTGAGAATGAAACCTTGGAAGTCCTCCCTAGCAACTTAATATTTCCCCTCCAGGACGCATGACTCTGCTGGCCAACAGTTTTGGTGCCGACGGCATGACTACTGGATCCTTTGTGCACTACCTACCATACTATCTAGATCAGGCAAAATGGGTTGCAAGCAGAAACACAAGGGGGGGGGACGGTGGTAGCTGCTTGCAGTAAGTCAAACTGAATGTATCCCCACTTGTTTTCTCCTTGTGCAAGATCTTTTGCCACCAATTTCTAGGCATGGACGGAAGTGCTAGGTGTTGCCCATGATCTCACACAAGCAGAATTGCACTAACAGTGAAATCCTACGCAGAGTTACTCCAGTCTAAGCCCAATGTCTGCAACCTTTGCCTCTGACAGGGAAGTAATTAAGTCATCAAGATGCCCACCTCCACACTCCAAAGGATCAAATTTCCCACCACCAACCCTTTTCTCCTCAGAGTGGTATCCCCAACCTGAAAGTAAAATATGAGCAACACAGAATATAAACAACATAAAGTAGATCACCCGTACTTCGTGGCAGGTTTTACCTCCCCACCCTGCCCAACAGTTGAATCCAGTATAAAAATTAGAAGCCAAGGCGAAAAAACAAGCCAAAAAAGGGGCATCTGCATGATAGCAACATTAAACCAAATGCTAATTGCCAGGGAAACATCTTATGGTTCCTCTAAATCACACTAAAGATGCTGCCAGTGAATCTTTGGCCAATACCAGCTTCTTCCCAGGCTCCCTCCTTGTAGCTGTAAAAAAGCTCTGCCTTGGTAAGGTGGCTTATTGTCAATGACACTTATGACTGGCCCCACCCCTCATGGCAGCCATTTTATGGTAGAACATAACTCCTTTCCTCAAACTTCCAAGAGTATTAACGTTCTCAACAAGGTTGGGGAACCTTGCTCTGGACTATTCAGAAGCCATGTCACCACACCACACAAGGCTCTTTGCTAAGTTTTTCTCCACCTTGACTTGTTTTATAGGGGTACCTGGAATGTACCCCTATAAGTAACCAAGTAACATGAAGGGCTGGCTGGATGTTTCCTGAAAAGTCAATTCTCACTAAAAAAAGATAAACTGAAATAAAAAGTTCACGAGGCAAAAGTCAACTTGTGATGATGTCATCACTCAGGTCAAAACAATGTTAGAACTGAGGGCCAAGCTACACATGACGAATGACACTTGAACAGCAAGTGTATTTCTCCCTGTTCACTTGCCCTCCACTCAATCCACTTGCCATTCAAGTGTCATTCGTCATGTGTAGCTTGGCCCATAGTCTCAGGTATTCATGAAAAGAATACATCCTGCTTCTAGGCATCTAGCTGACCATATTTTGCAGACAAAATACAGGCCTCAGTGGACTTTTAGTCTGAACCAGCATGGCTCACTTTAAATTCTTTAAAAACACAAACCATTTGCTACAGTTAATCCCAGCTAGAACACTATTTCAAAAATACAGATTTAACAGGTTCGTCTTCTGAAGAGTTAAAAGTCTTGTCACACGAGCTTATGTTGGCAGCTCCTTCCATGTTTGTTGCTCCTCAGTTTCACAACACACAGGCAAAGCAGTAAATTTGTATCAAGGATTGCTTTTATGATTAAGTATTAATTAGACTTACTGTCACATTTAATCGAGGAATGGTTTCAGGTCTAGCTATATCATTAGCTGTTGGAACATAATTGCATAATTGCCTCGAACAGCAAATAGGATAAAATCAAGCTGAATTCCAGTTATTTTCATAATCTTTATTTCTTAGCTGGAAGCACACCCAAAGATCTAATAAATGAAGTGTGCAACATTAACTGTTTCTGCAACCAAGTACTTCTTTGGACATCTTGGTTTAAACGTTGTCTACATTTTACCAAGTGTTATAATGATTGTTCATACTTGCTAGCCACCACAATAAAGAACCTAGCATACAAAGTCTTCATTTAAACACATGGCCATCTAGTATTTTTCTTTCTGGTTAACCTTGCCAAAAGATATCTTTAGTACTTTCCATAGATCAAAACCAAACTAACAAGGGCCCTTTTCACACTATTTACTTGCTTCTGAAACATCGCGAGATGTAGAACAAAAAACGCGGAAGATAGCGTCTTCTCACGCAAGTTTTGCGCGATGTTACACGTTTTGCACGATGTCACGCAAAACTCTCACGAGAAGACGCTATCTTCTGTGGTTTTTGTGCTACATCTCACGATGTTTCGGAAGCAAGACAGTAGTGTGAAAAGGGCCAAGATTCAGTGCAGCTTCCATTTCTAGAATGAGGACAACTGAAGCCCAGTGACAAGCCATTTGTTAGATTATTGCTACACAAGTATTTGTGTTTGCATGCAATGAAATGATAATTCCATAAATAGTGAATGACACACAGAGACTACTGGTCAAATCCAGTCCACCACTAAGGTACTAACTGGCTATCCAATTGCCAACTCAGAGGTCAAGCATACACAGGTGCAAGGGAATGGTGCTTTTTGCTGCAAAACAGGCGGACAATTTCCTTTTTAAGAGGAGTGGGAATGTTGGCCTCCACAAAGCAGTCCACCAATAAAACTAATTGTTGGTCAAGACCATACAGAAGGTAGCTACAGTTAGGCAACTGCTCTGCTGTTGTCATAAACAGATAATTCAGCCTTTCTGAATGCATAATGGTAACCAAGCTATCAGGATCCAAACCAACTGCAAACCAAGGGCCATTGCAATAACTTGTCAGCCACAATCATATATAAGTATATACACTTCTTGTATTAAGGTTTCCTTTCTTGGATGCGCAGCTGCTATCTACCTCAACCCTCCAATAGAAGCTGACCAACACTTTTTATAGAGAATAGGATTCCTAGATTTTAAACCTTGTGATCCTTCTAAAAATGACCTCTGATAAATACAAAGCATAGTCATCAACTTTCAAAAGAATAATCTCATAAATGAAAAAGGGAAATACAGCAGAAATAAGCCTTTCATTTGTCAGCCTGTCAGATGTATTATAAAAAAGCCTGATGAAGCAAAGATAGCCAGCATCACTGAATGTATTTGGAATGTACAAAAAGAGCATGAAGTTACTTTTTTTATATATTTTCATCGCACAGATGCATGCCACCCATTCAAGAATCTTTGTTGTACAGCAGTCCAGTTCATTGTAGATTGCAGAATGCTAATACCATTCTAAGATGCAAGACAACAAGGCAAATCCCGGTCTAAACCAGCAACAAGCAAGGTGGAAATCCACTCAGGAAATGAGAAAATATATCTATATTTTTTGGCATGAAAATAATCAAAGTATCATTAGTGTGCTCTATAATTATACAGTTGTGCAAAAAGTTGTGCATTCATATATTCATAATATATCTGAAATTTCCTTTTCACAGTCCAATCCAAGCAGGGAACTCAGTGCCCCGTACCAGTCTTTTTTAGGAACAAGGCAAGCGCCCCATGGGTAAATGAGATGGTAAGTACAAGTCAATTTATGACCATAACTGTATCTTCTCTTTTCTTTTCTTTCAGGTGTCACTCAAGATGTTGCATGAGGGATCCAACGAAAGGCAGCCCTAACTGCAGCCAGCTAAGCGGCAGATTTCGTCATCAAGACTTCCTCAGGGGCTGATGGATCACTGTCATATTCAACAGTCACAGGTAGCACCAGTCTAAGATAAATACCTCTGGTTATGTGGACTGCTTTTTGAATGTCACTCTCAGTTTGATGAGAGTCCCTGGGCCAGCTGACTTTCAGGAAGCTTGGGTTACCCTAAATTCATCTGGAGGGAGCTGCAGCTGGTGCCAGGCAAGAAAGGGTGGGCGGGACAGTTTCACCATTGAATGCAGCAGGCGAGGTGGCTACCATTCTAAGGGCAGAACTTGGTATTACAAGTAAGGTTGCCAGGTGCCCATACTCTCCCGGGGGGAGGTAAGGAACCCAGTGCTTATCTTCTTGGTGCTTGTGGACTCTCCCCACAGCATGCAAGCCTGAGGAGTGCTTGCAAGCTTTGGTATGGGCCGATTTGGGCCCCAAACAGGCCTGATTTGGCCCATTAGGTGCCCAAATCAGCCTGCACTGAAACACAAGCACTTTCCAGGTGGTGCAATGATGGCAGTGATGTTGTCGTGCCAGCCCTGGGAGCATGCCCAGGAGGCCCTTTCCCTGCTTTTTCCCTACTGGACAGGTAAATGTAGGGAGAAAGGTGGGAGTGGGGGATCCCTCATTCCCACAAGGGGAGGGGATTCCTTATTACGAGAGACATGGGTCTCATTACATACTGATTTTCCTCTTCCTTAACAGTGACCAATTTAACACGCTGTTTTATGTTACAGCATCACTTGCTGTTTTTTACAACCTGCATGCAGATCCCATAAAGACCAAGAGCTGAGGATATGATAGTCCTTAACAGGATACAGCCCTGGATAAACAGAAGTGCTTTGGCCAGGTGCCTAAAAGAGAGTAGTGTGCCAAGCAACCTTCAAAGAGGAAGGGGTTTCCATAACAACAACAACAACAACAACAACATTAGATTTATATACCACCCTTCAGGATGACATAACACTCACTCAGAGCACTTTACAAAGTATGTTATCATAATCCCCACAACAACAATCACCCTGTGAGGTGGGTGGGGCTGAGAGAACTCCTAGAAGCTGTGACTGACTCAAGGTTACCCAGTTGGCTACAAGTGGAGGAGTAGGGAATCAAACACGGTTCTCCAGATTAGAGTCCTGCGCTCTTAACCACTGCACCAAACTGGTGTAGCAGCCACCACTGGAAAGGTTTTGTACCTGGTTGCCACCTGCTTTACCTTTGAAGGCAGGGGCACAGATAGCAGGGCTTGTGAGAAAGATCTTAGCTGGTGGGCTAGACAGTATGGAAGCTGGTACTTGGACTACTCTGGTTTAAGCTTTTTAGGACTTTAAGGGTAAGAACCAGCACTGTGATTTGTGTCTGGAAATTAGTGGACAGCCACTGCAGATCTTTCAGCACTGAAGGAATAGAATCATTGTATCCTGCCCCTGAAAGAAACTTGGCTGCAACATTTTGGATCAGTCAAACTTTCTGGGCTATTTTCAAAGTCCGTGTACAGAACATTTCAGTAGCCTAATTTAGATGTAATCAGAGCATGGATTACTGTAGCCAGATCATGTTTTTTCACAGAAAAGCTGTAGCTGGTATGTCAGTCAAAGCTGAGGGGACCTGGCCTCCAACCATAGGCCAGGATCCAGCCACACCCCCAAGCTATAAGCCAGTGTCTTAAGGGGACCACAATCCCTTCCAGGCCAGGCTGACTCCCCCAGCAGTTTTTTCACTGACCAGCAACACCTCAGTCTTGGCTGGATTGAGCATCAGTTTAGTGGCACTCATCCGTCCTATTACGTTCTCCAAGCAGCTATTCATGCTTTCTGCAAACCTACCTGACAAAGCTATAGTGGAGAAATAGAGCTGAGTGTCATCCTCATGTTGTTGGCACATTACTCCAAATTCCCTGACAATTTGTCCTAGCACTCTCATGTAGATGTTAAACAGCACGGGGAACAAGATGGAACCCTGCAGGTCCCTAGAGCATGAAAGCCATGGGGCTGAGAAGCAGTGTCCCAGCACCACATTCTGCAGTCAGCCAGTCAAGCAACAGCAGAACCACCAAAGTATGGTACCACCTACTCCCAATCCATCCAGAAGGAGTACCATGGTTGATGGATCAAATACTTCCTAGAAGATCAGAAGACTAAAGAGCAGCACATTCCCCGTCACACTACTGGAAAAGGTCATCAGACACAATAACCAAGGACATGACATCACAAACCCAGGCTAGAATCTTGACTGAAATGAATCTAAATAACGCATCTCCTTCAAGAATGCCTAAAGCTGTCATCCACTCAATAACCTTGGCCAAAGAAGAAGAAGAAATTTTGGGTTAATACTGATGGAAGCCTTAGCAGCCCTTCTAAAAACAATTGTTTTCATCCCCAGTTGTTCAGTTCAACCACAATGATTTCTAAGCAAACACTTATCTACAGTTTTATTTTGTTTTCTTTTTTTGTATAAAATAGAGAGAACATCCTAAGAACATGTTCCTGGGAGAAAACCACTTACTCCTAAGTAGACCTTCTTAGGATTGGACCACGGCAATACAGCCCGGAAAACCCACAACAACCATCGTTCTCCGGCCGTGAAAGCCTTCGACAATACACTGCTTAGGATTGCTTTCTCCTGAGTATTGCATACAGCCAGAATACAAAAGGTGAGTACTCAGGGTTCATGTACCACTGCTGAAAAGAGACAAAATCCTTCTTCTGTTAAATATGTTCATGTGTCGTATGTGCTGCAAAAATAAATGCCATTGCTCTCTTTTTCTCCATATCCTTTGAAGCTTGTCTGCATCTCATCTGCCTTGGAAGGCAGTAAAATCACAGCAGTGTTCCAAAATTAGACATCTATGAGAGAGAAGCATTCTCTGAAATCTGTAAGGCTTATAACCTTATTTATTTCCTACTGGGCATAATAATGTCTCAGGTGTATAGTGCAAATATAGCTGAAAGTGAATTTCTTTGGCAGTACAAAAAAGAAGCCCAGAAGTCACTGATTTTGATGATGAGAAAGTCAAAGTATGCAGTTTTAAAAACATCTCTCTGATTAACTCACACACAGATGTATAGATACAATTTTAATTTATTAAAGAGATTTGATGAGCTTTACATTTTTGCAAAAGACAAGAAGAAGCCAGTTCTGCATTTTGTATTGTGTATGCATACTGCACAGTATAAAATAGTATTTATTACATACAGCATACATCATTTGTATCTATAATGCTGTTTTACTGATACAAAAATGCATATTTTACAAGGAAAATGGCACAAGAAAACAGAAAAAAAGCACAAAATAAAGAATCATGGGTTTGACTTGCAGAAGGAAAAAAACAAAACTAAAATAGGAGTTTTCAAACTGGAACAGCAGGGATGAGAAATTTGAAATCCTCTCAGCTTAGTGTATACTAGAAAAAAATACTTGCTAAGTGGTGAGAAAGTGTAGAGAACTGCTATATTGGTTGATTTCGCCTCTGAGTGCTCACATTCATTCTTGACCCTTTACTTTCAAGCCAATTATGTTTTGCTGCCATTGAATCTACATTGAAGTTCGAATAGCTTCTGAGGTGGTCTGATATCTTCTCCTGTTTCCAAGGACCCCCTCCTCCTCCTGTCATGAGTCCTGCCATGAACTGTGTCAGTTTCCTATGTTGCTCTTTAAAGATCTATCAAAGACTCTGCTTTAGGGCAGCACTGCCCATGCCTGTGTCCTGTCTCTGACGTTATGAACTGTACCACTCATTCCTGTCTGTACACTGTTATGGACTGTATAATCTGCACCCGTTTCCTGCCTCCATGGATGCCTGCCTCACCTGGGCCTGGAGCCATGCTGTTAGTAGCACAGTGCCAGCCGGAGGGAGACTCCACGAGCCTGGCCAGGCACCCCCCAGTCAGTTCCCGTGGGAACCCCTTGCGGGCCGGGCACTAAGTCTGCTCTTGCCACTAGGCAGCCTGCTAGCAAGCCTGAAGTCGCGCCCAGGCAGAAGCCATGTTCCCAGGCAGCCAGAAGACCAGTCTGAACAGCTTGCTCTGAGAAGCCATTTCGTGGAAGCGTGCCGACCACGTCCGCAGAGGCCAGCCTCGCCCTGCTCTGCATATCTTGAAAGCCGCCCCGGAATGGAAGCTAAGTTCTGGCTGCCCTGAGCACTTCATGGATGCATTTCTATACAACCTCCGCATTCCAGGGCTGATACCATTCAGACAACGCCAGCTTCCTGGCAGATCCAATCAACCCGCCCGACGCTCCCCCTCCCTCCTTTGTCCCCACTTCCCGAGGTGTCACTATCTTACAATCAGAACACTAAAGTGGCCCATTTAGGGTAGTTGTATTGCCATCAAGCCTTTGTCCCCCTTTTGAGAACCACAAGGGAACGGCACCTGCCCCAAGGTACGTTTTGGGGTATTTAAGCCGGCCTCCCAAGCCATGAGGGGCGCGTGCCATCCTATCCCGAACCTCTGCTGTCTCTGTCTCTGGATTTAGTGCAGGCACTAGATACCACCACGCTTCGCTGCTACATCTTTCTTCCACACCGTGACCAGGTGAGTATACCCAGTTCCATCGTTCTCAAGTGGGCTCTCTTGCAAATGCAACCAGCTCTATTTTCCCTACTCTGTATTTCTTAGTCTCTTGTATGTACGTGCTAGTTTAGGCATACACAACACCATTAGTAAATACACGTTTATCTTTATTAGTCTCACCTCTTTGTTGCACGCGTGTTCTGATAGAAGGACTTTGGTATAGTTGGCTAAAGATCCTGCACTAACTTAAATCCAGACTGCAAGCTAATTCCCCCATTCAAAGAGCAGTTCTGGTAACACTCCCTAAGGCAGAGGACAGTAGTGATATTCCTTTATAATGACCTTCTCACGGAGGAACATTGGGAGGGTTCTGGCTTCCAAGCAAAAAGTCACAAGCTCCCCTCAACAACAGTTTGTTTTCTTCTCTTCCATCTTACTTACCATGACATCTCTCCAATTCACTTTGGCAAAGTGGATTAGGAGAAGATAGACTGTGTCGACCTTACAAATTATTATTATTTATTAACAAGATTTTTATCCCACCCACCTTTCTGCCCTCATGGAGCCAAGGCAGCTAACCAATGAAAACTTAACAAAATTTCTTCTTAATTAGAACCAACACACACACACACACATATATAAAACAGCTTAAAATAAAAACAACAGTTAAAAAGAAGGAGAGAATGCCAAGGGAAACCAAAAATTGGCATTGTATTGTGTCTGGAATCAGATTGGGAGCCGGTATAGAGAAGCCAAGACTGGGGTGATATCTTCCTTGCAACCCACTCCAGTCAACAACCTGGCTGCAGCATTCTGCACCAACCGAAGTTTCCAAGCACTTTTCAAAGGCAGCCCCACATACAGCGCATTGCAGAAATCTAATCTAGATGTAACCAGGCCATGCATAGCAGCCAGTCATTTCCTGCCCAAGAAAGGCTGCAGCTAGCTAACCACTCAAAGCTGGTAAAAGGCACCACTAACCACAGCTGCCATCTGCTTATCCAGCAGTAGTCCAGAGTACAAGACCATCCCCACACATCAGGGGGTCCTGTTCTTTGAAGGGGAGTGCAAACCCATCCAGAATGGGTAACACCTTAAATCCTGGGTTACATCATCAGCTCACTGGTAGTACTTCCATCTTGTTGGGATTAAGCTTCAATTTGTTAGCCTGCATTAATTCCAAAACCGCCTCCAGACACCAGATCAGTGTTTCTACAGCCTCTCTTGGATCAACTGGAAGCATGAGATAGAGCTGTCATCTGCAAATTGGTGACAATCTAACCTAAATATCCGAATGACCTTACCCAGTGGTTTCATGTAGAGGTATCCGCCCCCCAAAATGATAAATAAGTAAATAAATCTGGGAAATAAAATCCAGGTTCCCTGAGATCCATGTAAAATACTCTAGTCTGGTTCAGCAAGACTAGAGAATTCTGTATTTATTTGGCCATTATTTGCTATGGAGAAACTTATACAGGTGCTATATGGGGGGCTAAGAGGGGCTTAGTTTTCAAGAAAACTCCACCAAATTTGCAGAGAACATACTACTGTTTGTACTCTAAAGACTCCCATTCCCAGAAGTTCTGTCATTGCACAGCCCTGGAGTGCGTGCATGCATGCAAAGCTTGTTCACAAAGACTGCAAAAATGGTGAATGCCAGATCTCCTGCTTCCCACCCAGAGGGTGAGGGGACCTTGCAACCCTAACTACCTCTCAGGCCATCAATCAGCCCTCCTCTGGAAAATGTCATTAGCTAGGAAGAGCAAATGTCATATAAGTAGGTGGTAGGCCTCAAACCTCCAAGGATCCTGTCTGTATCCTCAGACTCAATAAACTGAAAAAGTATCCGAAACAACTGGACAGGTCAGCACTCTGGCACCATCTGACCCTGATACTGCTAATACAGAGTCCAAACTGGAACAAGCGCAAGCCATTTCATCTTCCTAATGCTGAACAAAACAGACACATTGGGCCACCAAGCAATCTATTTCCTCGTGTAAGCCAGACCCCAGAAGGTCTCTAACCACGTGCAACAGGTCCACTGGCCTACACTGTGCAGAGATAATGGTGGTGGAAAAGAGTTGCTAGCGAAGGCCAATTTTGGACAACAGAGCTGCAAGTCAAGGAAGACTTGTTTATTTCTTTTTGAGCATACCTACAGTACTAAAGAATGGGGAAAATACTTACAATAGGCTTACCTTCAAACAATGAGTGGTGGCTTTGTTTACTGAGCTGTAAGGTACATTTATTATTGTTGTTGTTATTATTAGCAAGATTTTAACCCTACCTTTCTGCCCCAATAAGGTCACCAAGGCAGCTAACAGATTAAAACATACAGATTAAAACCTCTTCTTAAAACCATTAAAACAAGCACACAAATACACAATTAAAACAATTTAAAACCAGAAATTAAAATATATACAAAACATAAAAACAACGGTTAAAAAATGGGGGAGGGTGGAAGGAATACAAACTGAAACAAACACAACATTCTGCTTTGCTCTTGGTTCCATTGTACTCAATTGGACTTACTTCTGTGTCAAAATTAATTCATACCTAGTCCATGCATTGATGCTAAGAGGATCTATGCACCAGGCCACAAAACTTTCAGCAAAAGACCTCCCCATAAACCCGCATATTCATTTTTGAACAGACTAGTCATCTAATGTCACGTTTGCACTTCCATCTGAAGAATCATGGGCTGGCTATTGCCCACGGCAAGTCATTGGGGTTTGATGAGTAACTCTCTGATGCAGAATGGCAAAGCTGCCCTCCCAGAGAGACAGAAAGAGAAAACATTTACTTAGTGATGGTTCTTGAAATGCCACCAAAGTGTATTTTGCCTAAAGGATTTTGTGAATTGAGCTTTTCAAATTGCAGTGACTATTGCTTTCCTAAAGAGAAAACAGTGCTAGCATTCTTGACATCCTATTGGTACATAGCGCCGCATACTGAATGAACCTCGTTCCACTCTGAGCTGGTTAACACGGGCAGGCTTGCCACTTGATGGTTGGCATATGTGAATGAAGTGCCACAGGTATAACTTGCAGACAGAAGTGCTGCTTTAAGCTCAACTGAGAGCCAGTTTGGTGTAGTGGTTAAGAGTGGCGAGACTCTATTCTGGAGAACCAGGTTCGATTTCCCACTCTTCCACTTGAAGCCATCTGGGTTACCTTAAGTCAGGCACAGATTCTTGGAGCTCTTTCAGCCCCACCCATCTCACAGGGTGATTGTCGTGGGGATGATAATAACATACTTTGTAAACTGCTCTGATTGGGCATTAATAATGACAACAATAACAACATTTAATTTATATACCGCCCTTCAGGATGATTTAACACCACTCTGCTCTGCTTGACTTCCAGCAGCAGCAGAAAGCGGGAGGACGGGAGGATGGGAGGGAAAAGTCAGCAAAGAAAGCCTGAAGAGAGGTTTCTGCCGCTGCTGGAAGAAAAGACAAGTGGAGCAGATCTGCATGGATTTTCTTCTCTTCAGGCTCTCTTTAGTGACTTTTCCTTCCTGTTCTCCCATCCTCCTGCTGCTCTGACATGCCCTCCCCCTGCCTCCAAGTTCTCGAAGGAAAAGCCGAGCAGAGCAGAGGGAGTGGGAAAGCATGTCAGAGCAGGGACAGGAGGGAGAGCAGGGACAGGAGGGAGAGAGTCAGGGAAGGGATCCTGAAGCTGGCAAGCAGCGAGCAGTGGCAGGAGGAGCTGCTGAGTCTGCTGCTGCTGCTGCTACTCCACCATCCATTCTTAAAAACAGAGAAGGGAAACAGAGAGGGGAAGGAGTCTCCAACTGCACTTCCCAGGTAAACTTGCAGGAACAATCAAGTGCTCTCCACGTGTAATTCATCATTTGTAGCTTGGCTGCTTCACTAAACTTGGAGGGTGGCTGGAGGAGAGCCTGCTGAAGTCTCCCTGCTAGTTTGGCATCTCTGGTTATGAAGGGGGCCGTTGTAGGGCCCCGGGATCTGACGAATCATGAACCTAATGAATTGTTTCATGAAACGGGACAATTTCATGAAAGTTCATGGTTCGTGGTTCTTAGAGCGTGACAAACCACGAAACTCAGGGTTCGTTTTTTCCCCTCTTTCGTTCCCATCTCTACTGGTCACCCAACAGAGATTAAAAACCCAGAGATTAGCCCCTGCTATGAATCCTAGCACCAATTATGTCTCCATATCCACTGAAGCGACATTAACAGCAGGCACATCGCCACAGACCACCATGAAGAACTCATCCACCTACAGATCTTCTAATGTGATAAATGCTATCATGAGTCCAGAAAACCATTCTGCCAGATAATGTCTCTGCAAGAGAATGGACATAAACCTTAGCAGATATCAAAAATGGAATCCTAAGTGGGAGAGTAGTTCAACTTCTCTTGGACATTCTGTAACAGACTTGATAATTGCCATACTTCTGCAACGAAGTTCCAAAGAGAGATTCCAGCATGGTGACAAAGAATTCTTCTACAGATCTGACCCCACCAGCCTTGGGCTCAACATAAATTGGGAGTGGCTAGCTCAAGTTATTGCCTCCCAGAGTCTTATGTACCTTATTCAACTTGCCTTCTCAACTCATTGCCAGCTGGGAGAGGGCTACATTCCTCTCAATGGCTGCTTCGACACACATTGGATAATGCAGTTTCAATGCTCTTTAGTGATCATTTGGAACTGGAATTTCGTGTGTAAAACAAAAGATCCACTTCCAAAGGATCGCTAAAGTGCATTGAAAGTGCATCATCCAACGTGTGTGGAAACGGCCTAAGAGATCAATTTACCCTTTGGACTGGACCTTGTTTCCATATATAATATCAACTCCCTCTCTCATACTTGACCTTCTGATCATATTGTGTAAAATTTCCCCTCTGATCTTTTCCTGTTTGTGCTCTTTACATCTGCCAAGTGGGGGCAACATTTCATGAGTGACGGTGAGCTCCAGCTCACAAAAGCTTCTGCCATCATACACATCTTAGCATTTAAGGTAGCACAAGGCTTTGTTGTTTTACTCAGATCCATATGTTGTTCAATTTCATGTTCTGTTTGAGCTTGACTCTGGAATCTGGCCTCCTCTGGTTCTATACGCATTCTTGATACTAGGTCCTAAGGGTATTGGTTGTAAGGGGTACAGCTGCTGTCTAGTTGTGTATCTCAGTAATGCAATATACCTTTGAATCAATATCTGTGTCATCCTTGAAGTCTGACCTCATGCATTTAAAGCAATCCATGTCAGACTTGTCTCAGGTTATGAATAAAAACAAATGCAAAAAAAATCCACTTCTGTATTTTTTCTACTGTGTGTTGGGATAAGGTAGAAGAGAAGGTGAAACCTTGCCCCCTCATTTATAATACCTGCAAATATCCAAACATATAAATATAAAGGAAACTGCTGACAGCCAAAGAATGACAGGTAGTGTCTCAGCTGGATGCCAACAAAACAAATGTGTCACAGTTTTCTGCAACTAAACAATTTTTCCCCTAAAGATACAGCAATTTGATACAAACTCAAACCTATCCTTCTTCAGTATTTATAAACTATGCAATTGGTAAACCAAATATTGAAGGAAGGGAGAGATGAAATAGATCCAATGATATACCACATAAGAAATGACTCTGTGGATTGGGCCCTATATACCTCAAGATTCTGAAGTTTAGTTACACAGAAACTTTATTCTCAACTCTTACAGCAAAGATCTGTACAGCCAGTATTATGAACTGGTGAGAGAACACCTGACCAAGATCTGGGAGACTCAGGTTTGAACTTCCATTCTACCATGAAGCTCATACCAGGTGACCTTGGGTCAGTCACTCTCTCTCAGCCTAACCTATGTGAGGATAAAGTAAAGAGACGATCACATTTGCCAGCCTCAATCACAGAGGCCATTAACCCAGAAGAATACATGACATCTACAGATCTCACAGACGCATACCTCCATGTACCAATTCTGACAGCCCATCAACAATACCTAAGATTTTGCGTGAAAAAAAAATCAATTGGCAGTTCTGAGCCATCCCTTTCGGCCTGTCCACTGCACCAAGAGTGTTCACAAAGCTCCTGATCAACCCCATCGTATGTCTGAGGGCCAAGCTACACATGACGAATGACACTTGAACGGCAAGTGGATTGAGTGGAGGGCAAGTGAACAGGGAGAAATACACTTGCCATTCAAGTGTCATTCGTCATGTGTAGCTTGGCCCTTAGAGAGAGAGAGGTATTCATGTTCACTTGTACCCAGACAATCTCCTGATCAGATCAAGTTCAAAAGAAAAATCTCATCACGACACTCAGTTCACCATTCAGTTCCTACAAAGCTAGAACACCTGGGTATGTTCGTCAAAAGAGTGTTGCCTATCCCTCACCAAAGAAAAGGTAAGGAAGACCAAACAGCTGGCCTAGACTGTCATCAGAGTGAAAATAACTTCTCATGACACTATCCAACAACAATGCGATACCTTGGGGTTGTCTACATGCAAGACTGCTTCTAATCTTTCTCAGATCTTATTAACAACAGATCATGGAGAAGACAGATCTTCCCATTCAGGTACCACTTCAGATCAAAAGATTCATGACCCCTCGAGAACAACAAATATTTACAGATGCAAGCATCACAGGTTAGGCATGTCTTCCTATCAATGTTTTGGAAATGTGAGCAATTTGTCTGGCCCTGTTACAGTTCAGAGATCAGATAGTGAACTCACACATCCTGATTTGTATGGACAAGGTTCCAGACAAGACATATGTAAATAAGCAGGGGGGATCCAAGACCTTGAGGCGGCACAAGGAGGCAACAAGGGTACTTACCTGGGAGGAATTTCGCCTAGCCTCAATGTCGTGGCCTCTGAGTCCTCAGAGGATGAAGACCTCGGGGAGGATGACAGGAGTGGGAATACTCCAAGCTCCTCCAGCGTCAGCTGCTTGGAAAACCAGCAGGGACTGGAGCAGCAGGAATCCCTGCCAGAGCAGGTTGAGGAATCCAGGGCAGACTCAGGGACAGAAGCTGCCCCTTTACCTGCATCAGCTCCTGAGACTAGGGCAGCATCCCCACCTAGCTCCCCCGAACCTGATAGGCAGCACAGAGGGAGGCAGCAGCTTGCTGCACAGGAAAGGAGACGAAGTGCAAGGCTTCAGGCACTCAAGCAGCATCGGAATGACCTTGAGTTGTAACAGAGTGCGGCACCGTCCTGCAGGTGAGAACTCTTAAGCCAGGACGCCCTCTCCTTCGGTGCAGAAGCACCTGCGCACAGACCCGCCCGGTTCCACTGCGACTCCATTCTGCTCTGACTGCTTTTCGGCTCTGACCCCCGCATTTCGGCTCCTTGGACTACGCTCCCGGCTCACTCCCTTATCGGCTTGTTTGAACTTGGACTGCTGGAGAGGCTCATGGCTGTCTCCCTGCCTGCATTCCAGCACACTCAATCAGAACTGAACACATCAAAGGCATATCCAATGTTCAGGCAGACTGTCTGACCATTCAACAAGGTAGACCATTCAACAAGGGGAATCATCCCTTAAGAAAGATCTCATTTAATGGATAACATCTCACTTTGCAACACCTCTCATGGACCTGTTTGCGTCCCCAATAAGCCATCAAATACCAAGGTACATGACAAGGTTTGTTTCACCCACAAGCAGATGCCCTGACATCGCAGGCATGGGAATAACCTACTGGCACAGGAATAACCTAATGAATTTGATATCTTATGAGTAAGTGACCTACTCAGTGTATGTTTAATCTGATGTACTGTTACTATATTTCTTCATTCCAATCCTTGAGAAGTGGAAATACAGATATAACACGTTATATCTGTGTATATATGTACACGTTAATAACACTTAATAGAAGAGAAAGCTCTTTTGTTCATGTAACAACGTTTCCATCTTTTCATTTTCCCATTTTTCTAGTGTTTTCTTTTAATACGTGTTCAGTACTGAGGGGCAGGAGGAAGTGAGAGGAACTGAAAATAAAATAGCAAGTATTGTAACTAGAGATGGGCACGATTGGCATTACGATAGAAAAATACCCATGATAATGGCGTTCGCGCGATCGGGACCTGGCAGATTGGTGCCGTCCACGGAAACTGATCCAGCATTTGGGGGGGGGGGCTTCATCGGGGCTTGATCGGGCCATCGAGATCTGAGCAGGAAGCCAGACAGTCAGGAGCCAGCAATCTATTCCCCTGGCAACGGAGCCAGGGGAATGCCTGAGCTCTGTCTGTCCTCCTTCTGTCGCCCTGGAAACCCGAATGGAAGCTGAGCTTTCCTTGATCAGCAGGGCTTTCTTCCAACCACAGAGAAGCAAAGCAGTCACCAGTTGGAAGACAGCCAGGGGAGGGAGGGGGAAGGGGATGTTCTGTAGCCATGGGCACTCCAAACGTTTTTTGCTTTTTTAAAAAATGGGGCTTTGTAGGAGGAATGGCTGTTTTTCTGTCTGTCACTCTCTGTTTTTAACCTGCTTTTAAAACACTGTATTTTGTGGGAAAACCTCATTCACGGCTCTGTGTGTGTGTTTAAAATATGCTTTTGGAAGACTGGCTGCTTGCTTTTAAAATCGGGTGGGGAAGAATGGAGGATTCTGTCCCTGCTTTTTTTTAAAAGCTGGCTGAAACATGTTGACGGGGTCTCTCTCTCTCTCTATTTGGAGAGGCAGGGACGGGTTAAAAAATTTCCCCCCCTCTGCTCTAAGTGTGTGTGGGCGTGCACTTGTGTGTGTGAACGTCCCCTCCCTGCGGGGAGGCAGCTCGTTATCGGGTTAAAAACTTCCCCCCCTGCTCTAAGTGTGTGTGTGCGCGCGCGTATGAATGTCCCCTCCCTGAGGGGAGGCGGTTCATCACCGGGTTAAAAGCCAGCACCGATCCCCGTTCAACTTGATCGGTATTTTTTTTTGGATCGTGCCCACCTCTAATTGTAACACTCTTCAATAGATCTTTGGTACAACCATATATGTCCTGCTCTAAATAGCCCAGGTAAGCCCAATCTCATCTCATCTTGGAAGCTAAGCAGGGTCGGCCTTGGTTAGTATTGTGTACTGATCCTGGAGCTCAGAATGATTTCAGCCCAGAGTGATTTCAGCCCAAAACAATGCTTTTTATTGCAAGCCAGGTCAGATGACAGCAGACCCTACTCACTAGACACTCACTAGATATGTGCACCCCCTCGCCCAACTGGTACGGAGTTTCGGACTTGGGTGCCATCAATATGCAGATGACACCCAATTGTATTTGATGATGGACCACTGGCCCGACTCTGCCAAAGATGTCCTGGAATGTGCCTTCAGAGCTGTGACTGGATGGTTGAAGCAGAGTTGGCTGGTACTGAATCCCTTGAAGACGGAGGTCCTTCATGTGGGTCTAGGGTCCATGGGTGTGGGACTCCGGCTCCCCACTCTTGATGGAGTGCCATTTATGCCAGTGTCGAGAGTGAGAAGCCTGGGGGTGGTCTTGGATGCTTCCCTGTCTATGAAGGCACAGGTCGCAGTGGTTGTTCCATCCTCATTTTTCTATCTAAGACAGGCTCAACAACTTGCCCCTTACTTATCAACCCATGACCTTACGACAGTGATCCAGGCAACGGTCACCTCCAGATTAGACTACTGCAACTCACTCTACGACGGGCTTCCCTTGGACTTGATCCAGAAACTGCAGCTGGTTCAGAATGCAGCTGCACAGGTGGTTGCCAGCGCTCCAGTCATGGCACATATAACACCCATCCTCCATCAGTTGCACTGGTTACCAGTTGAGTACCAGGTCCGGTTCAAGTTCTGGTGCTGACCTATAAAGCCCTATGTGGACTGGGCCCAGCAAACCTTTGGGACCGCCTCCCCCCATATGTTCCCTGGAGGTCACTTCAATCAACCAATAAGCACTTGCTGATGGTCCCTGGCCCCAGGGAGGTCCGCCTGGCCTCTACCATAGCCAGGGCCTTTTCGGTCCTGGCTCTGACCTGGTGGAACTCTCTGTCTGAGGAAACTAGGGCCCAGCAGGATTTGTTATCTTTCTGCCGGGCCTGCAAGACGGAGATGTTCTGCCAGGCATTTGGTGGGGGCTAGGCTGTCCTCTCGCCAGCCATACCACTGAAGACCATCCACCACCCATGCAGGAGCTCATAAGTGTGACACAGGGCATGATGCAACAGCCAAGCCCTGTGTCTAAAATGCTGTATATTAATATTTATATCTGCCTATTTTAACTATATATGGAATAATGTTTTAATGTTTTTATAATGTTTTTATTGTTTTTAATCTTTATATAAATATCGTATGTTGTTACACTGCCCTGAGCCTGTCTGATGGGGAGCGTGGTCTAGAAGTATAAATAAATAAATAAATAAATAGACACACACTACCAGACTGAACAGAAGCCCTCAATATATACAGAGAAACCCCATCCCAAGAATAGCTAGCAACCAATAAGAACGTGTACTTTACAATACCATCATTTGCATTAACTATATACAATGTATAAGATAGGCAGGCCACTGATTGGTCTTTATTTGAGAGGACTGCTTGGCTGCTGCCTTCAGAAAGTACCCAATGGATGTGCATGTGAATGTACCCAATGAGGATTAAGTACAGGCAATGTAACCAATGAGAATGAAGTGCGTTAGGAATCTTGACATAACCTGAAGCTAACAGTGCATAACATTCAATACAGTAATTATCTTAGAGGCCTTGTTTGGCCTAACTCAGCCCAATACACAACGCCCCTCCCCCCTTAGCTTGGAACACCCTGTTGTTCGCAAAGTCCTACAGATAGACTGGGGAAGGTGAATCAGAATACATTGGAGGCCTGGCTAAGCCCTAGTTCAACCCAATACATAACAGTTAGTAATGGGATAGGAGACTCCAAAGAAGACCAGGATAGCCAAGGAAGGCAATGGCAAAACACTTCTGTTAGTCTTTTGCCTTGAAAACTCCAGGAAGGATTGCCATAAATCAGTTATGACTTGACAACACTTTCTATCACCACCACCAGCACCACATGTAGAATATTGTATACCATTCTGGTTGCCCCATATCAAAAAAGAAAGTGTGGAGCTGGGAAAGTGCTGAAAGGCTGGAATGCCTTCCATATGAAGAGACTAACAATGCAATCCTAAGCAAAGTTACTCCAGTCTACGCTCATAGATTTCAATGGGCTTAGATTGGCGTAACTCTCCTTAGGATTGCACTGTAAATATTGATGGGCTTTCGAGGTGCACCTTTCTCCTTATATTTCCACAATGAAAAGAGCTAGAGGCTGCCTTCTCTGGCAATTTGCCAAGAGAAGCATGTTTGCACTTCCCTCACAGGAGGAGCGGACTTGTTTTGAGTTGGGGTGTGTGGCTGATGCTGTTGGGGATGCTGCAGTTCAGTCAATGAAGTTGTGGCCAAGTCCTGTGTCACACATTCCTTTTAAGAGTCAAGGGTAATGAGTACTTCTCTTCTTCTTCACCCCTCATGTCACACTGTCCCAAATATCCAGCACCAGTACCTGCAGGAACACCTCTAAGAAACACAGGCTGAAAGCACGACAACATGCAGCTTCCTTCAAGCATTTGCACAGCAGACAATGCAATACAAGAAGTTCCGATATTCTTTACGATAAGAGGGGAATGAGTCCTCTAGAAATGACAGATGATCACAGCTGCAGCAGGCTTCAGACTAAACTGCTCATTTGCCAGGATCCTACCTCACCACAATGCCGACATTAACCTAGAAAAGATTTCTCAGGGAAACAGGGCAGCCTTGTCAGAATAGCTCATCAATTAAGGAAATATGGCACAACCTTGTACGTAGCCACAATGACAGACAGACAGGGAGAAAGGAAATAATGGCAAAGGAACGCTCATCCCTCACTTCAGCACTTGTCTCTCGAACACAAGGACATTTTGTCAGCTATTCTCCAATGTGCCTACAGCAGTTTTCAGAGTCTCCAGATGGCCACAAATAAAACACCCATGATTCTATGCTGCTGGTGCAAAAACCACATATTTTCTTCTTGGGATAAGCATCCCAAACAGTAGCAGATTTGAGAGTAATGGTGTCTGATCACTGATTGGATATACAAGCCATTGCTCAATGAAGTCAATTTTGCATGTTATGCACAACGGTGTTTCAGATCTACATTATGCTGCTTCGATACCTGCGATTTTGAGTGAAGAACATGATGGTCAGCTAGGAAGTTGCCAATAATCTGCATACAATATACAGCAACAATTCGAATATGTGCTGTGAAAATTGCATAGCCGCTCCTGCAGATGTTTGACCTAAACATGCAACACTAGTTTTGTAGCACAGTAGAAATATCCAAAGAAAGAATGAGTCTTATAAATCCATACATCTGAAATACAACACATACTCAATTGAGAGAGTAAACTTTTGGAGCTCGCAGAGGCTTTCTAGTGAGTACACAAGTATCGGATTGGACCAAAAACCTTTATGCGGAAATATCTGTCAGATATAAAGCAAGAGAAGTGAGAGACAAGGATTCACATGCGATGGCTGCAGATTGGCATGAGATTGCTCCAACGGAGGATCCTGTTTCTCAAGGGAACCGGGTGGAATACATTCTGAAGTCAGTAATTATACATCATGGCAGATGACTGGTAAACAGACCTGTCATTCGTCTGGAGTTATTATGGTGTTTGTCATCTCTCAGACGCCAGCTCCCTTTGGGATTACAAGATACCTCATTATGGGAGCAAGCAGAATCTGGATTCCATATCAGAGTTTATTGCACCTGGCAATCGAAATAACACCCTTTATTGACGAACAGAGATCTTCATCGATGAGAGGGTATTCTGTTAATACACTCCCATTACCCTGGTAAGAAACAGTTTCTGAAATCAAAGTCCTCAAATCAAAGTCCTCAAACTCCGTGAGTGGTTAGTATGGAAGCTCAGTTGCACAACCAGTCTGGTGTAGTGGTTAAGAGCGGCCGGACTCTAACCTGGAGAACTGAGTTTGATTCCCCATTCCTCCACTTGAAGTCAGCTGGGTGACCTTGGGTCAGTCACAGCTCTCTCAGAGCTCTCTCAGCCCTACCCTCCTCACAGTATGATTGTTGTGGGAATAATAATAACACTCTTTGTAAACAACTTTGTGTACGGCATTAAGGGCGGTATGTACATCGAATGTAATTATTGTTATTATTCTGAACATCAGCAGAGTGGATTTCAAAGGTAACAAGAATGGACTGTGTTAATTTTTCTCCTAATTAACACTTCATGTTGGCACAGGCCGTAGCTATTGGCAATTATATTTGCAACCATGAGCCCTCGTATACCTCCATTTAAAGGCAGCGTCAACTCATGGCCCACCGCAAACTCACTTTCAATTAGACTACAAGACGACAGTATGTTTTATTTAACAGTAATTATTTCAAACCAAATAGAATTTTCATTGTTCAATATATGTAATAAGTCTGTTCATTAGGCCGATGATGCTTGATGGGCTGTTGAAAGTAGCTGGTGGGAAAGTCTTACATTATTCATTGTTCGAGAGAGACTATATGCAGTTCACCGAAGGAAATGTGCTCTGTAACAACCAATGTATGTGACAGTCATAGACAAATGCCAGTTGCGTTGGAGGATGTAACAAGATCAATCTCATCTATGCCTAAATTATTATAACATCCCAATAGATTCTGGAAAAACACTTGAGGTGATAGAATAGATGGGAAATAAATAGGCCCAACCAGATCCAGGTGCACAGAAGCGTTACTAAAGATTTTCATAGCTTACATGTGTCTGAGAGTGAGCCCACTCCCATTGCCAGAGCCACCACCATACTCCACCAGACTTATCCTGGAGTCACAGGACACTCGCTTGGGAATTCACAGTGCCAACAACAGGGAAGACTGTCAAGACAATGGCAAGGAGAAACATTGCAACACAATGTACAACCATCGCTCCATGTTGTCTAATGTTAGTCCTAGAATTGATTATGTTTTGCTTCAGTATCTCTACTATGTCTTGGATCCTTGCTAATGCTATGACTTTAAATTTGTATATGTTTACCTTATGGTATTGTATTGAAATGTACTTACTTGATACTGATTGTATTAACCTCATACTGTGTAATCCGCCTTGAGTCTCAGTGAGAAAGGTGGACTATAAATGACATAAATAAATAAATATAGGCCTAGGGTTACTAGGTTCCCCAGGGTTCAAACTGGGGAATGGGGAGGCTGCAGGGGGGGTTGCAGGGGCAGCATTCACCTCTGAACTCTCAGGAACACCTCTGCATCTTGCTGGGAATGACCTAATTCTCAGTGCAACACAGAAGCAATGGGTTACGCTAGGCGCCAATTTGGTAAAAAAATCAGCCCCAATCTAGCTCTGGAGGCTGACTTGTATCATATCACGTGGTATAACCCCTTACTTCTGAGTCACATGGAGAATGATGTGCTTTGGGGGATTCTTGCCCCATTCCTGCACCTCTTCCCCCCCACCCCACACTGGCCAGGTAAGTGGTAAAGGCTGGGAGCGGGGAATCTTCTGCTCCCAGCAGGGGAATGGGCTCCTATATGAGCTGTTTAAGGCCCAAATTCAGCCACAGCCAATAGCTCCTGGCAGTTTAGCCCATCTAAGGAAATGGAAGGGGGAAAAGAGGTTGCAAGAGCAGCCTAAGATTGCCCTGAGGTCTCACAAGGCTGCTAGTTCTTGAGGCTTCAGGAGAATTGACTGAGCATGTGCAGCCTGCTGCAGTAGCCTCAAAACAGGCTTAGAATCAGGCCAGTGGGAATGGGGTGGACTCTATTTCCAGACTGTGCACAAGAGACCCATTGGAGATGAGGAGGAACCAGGTACTGCAAACCCACTTGCTTCTCCAGTGCAGAGGGTCTGGAAGGCCAGAAAAGGCTGTGGTGGACAAGGGAGCTGCTGAGGACAGGAGCATGGATGGCCTGGAATCATGCACAAGGCTGCAGTAGAACTACTGAACAAATGTACTATAGAAGTTTGAACCAATGTGATGAATTGATACTAAGTACTTATTACGGCTTGACTTCTTTATTAGTCAACGAGGGAAGGGAATATATGACTAACGTACAGCTTTCACACTGTAAAAAAGAATTAGTGCAGAATTTTATGATTCCTGTGTAATTCAAAGGAGCGAGATATGCAAACAACTCTAGGGGATGGATCCAGCCATCTTTTCTAACTCAATCTCATCCAAGTCCCCTCTTTACTACAGCCCCTGTCCCTCACCTTTTTATCTATGCTGGTTCCATGAGCCCCAATGTAACCTTCTTTAGTGGACAAAGAGGATCCCACTTCTGCCTCTTCCATCAGCAGAAAGGCTGGTTGGATCCAATCCCAGGGTTTTCCACCATACTAAGCATGCACACTTTTTTCTATTTTCCCTTTGTTTACTTTATAAAAACAGGCTAGTAAAGTTACTCATTTGAGAGTGCAGTGCTATGCAGAGTTATGCCAGACTAAATTTGCCAATAGCAGTAATTTGAATGGGTATAGACTGAAGAAACTCTTCATAGGATTGTACTAGTTCAATGCAGTTTTTGATTCCACAGGAAACATTTCCAGCAATAATTTTTGCCAATGCAACTTAGAATTAACTATCAGTGCTTTTATTCCCCTTTGAAGAGAGTCTTCTTGCTAAATTTCATGCAGATATGAGATGATTCCCATGTCATGTGTGTGTATGTGCCATCAAGTCACCATCAACTTTGGGGGGGGGCAGCAAGGAGCTTTCAAGGCAAGTGAGAAGAGAGGTGGTTTGCCAGTGCTTTCCTCTGCAGAGTCTTCCTCAATGGTCACCCATCACTGAAAAAGCTAGACTTATCTCCCATCCAATAAGAATGCCAAGATTACCTATCAAGTAGCCAGACGCTATATTCAGGTCTCAGAAATTATATTGTACTGTAACTAGGTTTTAATTTCAAATTGTTTTATTTGTTCTATTGCAAACCTTGATTTTTTTTCTTTTTAGTGCAACTGCATTATATGATCGGGCAAATGACCATAAATTTTTTAAAAAATGAATGAAATGAATGATGGTCATCCATCCAAGCTGTGACTCTGCTTAGCTTCTGAGTAAAGATGGGCACAAACCGGAAAAAAATGAACCGTGAGGTTCGTGGTTCATTGCATTTCATGAACCATGAACTTTCACGAACCTGCCCCGGTTTGCAAACTGGTTCAACTCATTTGTGAAAATCTCATATCCGGGTCAGCAAATGGACACTTTTGGGTCATAGAATCATAGAATCATACAGTTGGGACCATACAGACCAGGATCAGCCTAAAGCATCTCTGACAAGTATTCATCCAGCCTCTTCTTGAAAACTGACAGTGAGGGGGAGCTCACCACCTCCCTAGGCAGCTGATTGCACTTTTGAACTACTCTGACCGTGAAAAAGTTTTTCCTATTATCCAGCCGGTACCTTTGTGCATGTAATTTAAGCCCATTGCTTCAGGTCCTACCCACTGCTGCCAACTGGAACAGCTCCTTTCCCTCCTCCAAATGACAGCCTTTCAAATATTTAAAGAGAGCAATCATGTCCCCCCTCAACCTCCTCTTCTCCAAACTAAACATTCCCAAGGCCCTCAGCCTTACCTCATAGGGCTCAGTCTCCAGACCCCTGATCATTCTCGTCGCTCTTCTCTGCACCCTCTCGATTTTGGCCACATCCTTTTTGAAGGGAGGCCTCCAGAACTGCACACAATACTCCAGGTGTGGCGTGACCAAGGCAGTATAGAGAGGGACTATGACCTCCTGCGATTTCGATGCTATGGCCCCTTTGATACAACCCAAGATTGAATTAGCCTTTTTTGCCACCACATCACATTGACTGCTCATATTTAGTTTACAGCCCACTCTTACCTCAAGATCCCTTTCACATATACTACTGCCCAGAAGTGTATCCCCCATCCAGTATTGGTGCTTCCCATTTTTGTGGCCCAGATGTAATACTGTGCACTTGTCTTTGTTGAATTGCATCCTATTCAGAGCTGCCCACTTCTTCAGAGTAGTCAGGTCTTGTTGAATTTTAATTCTAAATTCTTGGGTGTTTGCTACTCCTCCCAATTTGGTATCATCAGCAAATTTAATGAGCAGCCCTTCAACTCCTTCATCCAGATAATTGATAAAAATATTGAAAAGTACCGGGCCCAAAACCAAGCCCTGCGGCACCCCACTGGACACCTCCCTCCAATATGATGAAATGCCATTGACAACCACTCTTTGAGTGTGGTCCTCTAAGCAGTTCCCTATCCACTGAACTGTCCTATAGTCCACTCCACAGTCTTCCAGTTTGCCCATCAGAATGTCATGGGGGACCTTATCAAAAGCTTTACTGAAATCCAGATAAATCACGTCAACAGAGTTCCCCCGATCCAGGAAGCTGGTCACTCGATCAAAGAAGGAAACCAGGTTGGTCTGGCAAGATCTGTTAGGAACAAAACCATGCTAACTTCCCCGGATCACTGAGCGGTCCTTCAGATGCTTACAGATTGATCCCTTTAAAATCTGTTCTAATATCTTCCCAGCAACAGAAGTCAGACTGACCGGCCTGTAGTTTCCTAGGTCATCCTTCTTCCCTTTCTTAAAAATTGGGATAACATTTGCTCTTCTCCAATCTTGTGGCACATCCCCAGTAGAGATGGGCTCGATCTGAATTACGATTTCACCCCCCCCCCCCCCGATTTTGGCATTTGCGCCATCATGACTCAGCTAATCGGTTCTGTCCACGGCAACCGATCCAGCAGTCGGGAGTTTACTTGTTTGGGACTTGATCGGATGGGTCAGTTTCTGTTCGGAATTGCAGATGCTCTGGTGCCAGTAATTTATTCCCAGGGCAACGGAGTCAGGGGAATGAGCTGTGTTTGCCCTCCTTCTGTCGCCCTCGAAACACAAATGGAAGCCCAGCTTTCCTTGATTAGCAGGCTTCCTTCCAACCATGGAGCAGCAACCCAGGGGAGGGAGGGGGAAGGGGGTGTTCTGAAGCCATGGGCATAAAGGAAAGGCAAAAGGCAGCACGGGAGGTTGGGAGGCTGCCTGCGCCGTTCGCTTTTCCCCAGGACAAGGGGTGCACGGGCAAGCTGGCCGCCCCTTGTCTTGTGGGGCAGGTGAACGGCACGGGCAGCCTCCAAGCCACTCGCGCTGCCACCAGCTCCGCAGCGCACCAGGACAGCCAGCTTGCTGCATGGGTGGGGGCGACTCAGGAGCACGCGCACAAGAGCCTGACTACAGTTTCCCTGGGCGCTGGCCTCCGCGATTCCCGATTCCAGAACAGACACGAGACTGGATTGGTTAGAATCGGTGACCTGCATTTGGTGGCAGCCCAGATCCATGAACGGCTTAATCGGAATTTTTTTTTGGATCGCGCCCATGTCTAATCCCCAGTCCTCCAGGAGGCCTTGAAGATGATGGACAGGGATTCTGCAAGTTCTCTAGAAAGTTCTTTCAGCATTCTTGGGTGCACTCCATCCCGCCCAGGGTATTTGTATTCATCCAGTGCAGCCAGATGCCTCTCCGCAACCTCTCTGTCAATGTCAATTAGCCACTCAGGTGTCCTGCCACATTTTCTACTATCTCTAGATGTGCCTGAGTTCTTCAGGGAGAAAACAGAGGCAAAAAAGTCATTAAGCCTGTCTGCTTTTTCTCTGTCCTACATCAGAGTTTCTCCATCTACTCCCAATAGCGGTCCACTTGCCTCTTTTACCTTGCATTTGCTTCTCACATATCTGTAGAAGTTTTTCTTATTGTAGCGAGCCCTCCTGGCCAGACCCAGCTCGTACTGAGCTTTGGCCTCTCTGATGGCTGATCTGCAGTGCCTAATAACCCTCATATACTCCTCTTTAGAGGTCCGTCCTTCTCAGCAGATGGTCACTTCCGGGTCAGCAGAAGGTCTGCAGGAAGTCCATCCCCTGTTGCTTAGGAAACTGATTGATCGGCTCCAGGCTGTCTGCAGTGATGAACCAAAAAATGAACCAAACGAAGCAGCCTAAACTTCGTGGTGGTTCATCAGAAATGGGCTCTGACAAACCACCAGTTCGTGCCAAACTTTAACCGCTGCATTATGCTAATGATGAGAGGGCAGCGGTCAAGTAAACTGTTTGTATTTCAGTTCATGCCCATCTCTACTTCTGAGATCTGAGGAAATAAGGCTATACTGAATATGCACATGGAGGCATTTGAAAATACAAGACAGTAGACACGAACAAAATGTGAATAACAAATGCCATCAAGGGCTACATTGATCAGGAATAAGGCATCATCTGTGTGCCAAGTGTCAGTTTACTTGACCGCTGCCCTCCCATCATTAGCATAATGCAGTGGTTAAAGTACCAACTAGGATTTGGGAAAGCCAGGTTCAAATTTCCACTCTGCCATGGAAGCTCGCTGGGTGAATTTGGGCCTGCCACATATTCTCAGTCTAACCCACATCACAGGATTATTGTGGGGATAAAATGGAGGAGAGGAGAACAGTGTAAGCCACTTAGGGTGTCCATTGAGGAAAAAGCAGGGATACAAATGAAGAAATATACAAACATACAAAAGAAGTGTCTTGAGCTTGCTGGGGTAAGAGAAGCTGCATGGCTTGTCCTTCTACTATTCCAGCCCTGCTCATTTTGTCTGCCCCCCTTCCAAACCCAACCATGTTTCTTTTATTCAAATATTCTAAATTACATTGCAAGTAAGTTTCATATTCTTGCTTGGCCACCCAATTCAATCTCATATGTTCTGAACATATGTTCTGTGCCAATACACTGAATACCGACAGATAGATGTGATTGACTGGGCAGGCAAAATACAACACAGAGTAAGCCTAAGCAGGCCTCCTCAGAAGTAAGTCTCATTTTATTCAATGGGGTTTACTCCCTGGAATGCATTTTAGGATTGTGGCCATAAAATGTACTTGATTTTAAATTATGTGTGACCTGCCTATGACTGCACCAAATCTGTTGGTTTTGTATATTAACTTGTAGTGCTGATACGCATTGTACAATTTTCATGCGCAATACATATGGCATTTATTCATACAATGTATGTTATTTAATACTCCATTTATAAAATATCAAGTTGATGTACTGATGCTCTAAATACCATTGCAGACGTATACATTGTATAGGGGAACTGGTTAAAAGAAAGAGAAAAGGCTGCAAAAATTAAGAAATATTGCTAGGTGTATTGTCGAAGGCTTTCACAGCTGGAGAACGATGGTTGTTGTGGATTTTCCGGGCTGTATAGCCATGGTCTTGGCATTGTAGTTCCTGACGTTTCGCCAGCAGCTGTGACTGGCATCTTCAGAGGTGTAGCACCAAAATACAGAGATCTCTTAGAGCAGAACCACAAGTGACAAAAGGCACAGATTGGACACTTGTCTGCTTCCCTCAAGTTTTGATGGGAAATGTAGGCAGCTTGGCAGAATGTTGGACAAGTGACAGTTGAAAAGTCCATTGGACAGCAGTCAGAGAGTGAAGCTGCGAGACCAGGATGCCTACATTTCCCATCAAAACTGAGGGAAGCAGACAAGCGTCCAATCTGTGCCTTTTGTCACTTGTGGTTCTGCTCTCAGTGTCACAGTGTGTCTGTGACACTCAGGGCCAAGCTACACATGACGAATGACACTTGAACAGCAAGTGTATTTCTCCCTGTTCACTTGCCCTCCACTCAATCCACTTGCCGTTCAAGTGTCATTCGTCATGTGTAGCTTGGCCCTGAGTGTCACAGTGATCTCTCAGTGTCACTGTGACACTGAGAGATCTCTGTCTTTTGGTGCTACACCTCTGAAGATGCCAGTCACAGCTGCTGGCGAAATGCCAGGAACTACAATGCCAAGACCACGGGCTATACAGCCTGGAAAATCCACAACAACCATCCATATTGATAGGATTCACTTGAGATAGAAATTTTTCACATTGAAACGGTGGGAATAAGAACTTGGAAAACATCCCTGCCCTCTGCAAGCCATCCCCATTTACAATAGGATCTTTCTTCGCCTTATTTGCCCCTTTATCTCCCACAGTTCCTCACAAGGTTATACGGTTCAAAGTTTAGAACTGCATTCTAAACAGGTTCCTGCTGTCACTTCCATTGCAGCTAAATGTGGTTGTTTCCTCTTTTATAGCAGATAATTACAGAGCATCTCAGAGCTTCTGAAACACCATTAACTGAATCCCTCAGTTATCAGTTGCTGGCAATGTACACCACTGAAATGAAGACTCACCCAGGATGAGATTCGTCGGCAGGTTTCAAATGTACCCAGCAATGTATAAATAAATTAGCTCCCCTACTAACACTACTTTCAATGTGGAAGCCTGAAGTCTGACAATCTGCCACAGAAACCTTCCCTTTGTCATTCTCATTCTCCCTTAATTAACACAGCCTCCTTCATGAGTCTTGAAGAAACCATATATTATAGGAACATTTTATTTCAGGAGGGTTTATTTAAAAGAGAAATTCATTTTGACAAAAAGGGGGTCCCCCCCCCCCAATTAAACACAATCATAGAAAGTAAATTCTTAGTATACTAGGAACTTTACCAGATTTGTGCCTCGAAGAGGGATTTTTTATTTGTTTGTTTGTTTGTTTCATTTTATTATGCTTATAGTCCGCCTTCCCTGAGAACAGGCTCAGAGCGGATTACATCAATGAACACAGTATAAAAGCTAAAAACAAGGCAGCCTGACAATAAATCTACAACAATACAATTCAATAAAAACACAGCAGTGCTAGGGTTGCCAGTCTCCAGGTAGTCACTGGAGATCTCCCGGAATTACAACTGGTCTCCAGGCCACAGAGATCAGTTCACCTGGAGAAAATGGCTACTTTAGGGGGTGGACTCTATGGAATTATGCCATGCCAAGGTCCTTTCCCTACCCAAACCCCACTTTCTCCAGGTTTCTCCAGGTTTCACCCCCCCAGATCTCCAGGAATTTCCCAACTTGGAGCTGGCAACCCTAAGCAGTGCGCATATTGCACAAATCCATCAACAGCAAAAAGCCCGTCGGACTGAGTGGCCACGTGCCAGATGTATCACAGATCAGCGGGTAGCACCCCCATTATGGCAGGAGGCCACTTGGATGGCTCTCTTGTCTCAACCACCATATGCTCGGTGGAACATCTCCATCTTAACAAGCCCAGCAAAACAATAGTAAGTCTTTCTGGGCCTGAATTTCCACAGACGGATGTCCAGAATAAAACCAGCCTTTGCTCTCCTTTAAAAGCTTTGTTAACCAGCATCCACAGGGAACTGATGTTTCTAATTAACCAAATATTCCAGTTAACAAAACTTTTACCCAGTAGCTGCCCAAGTCACTCAGGGGCCATGTCATTCAACTGGGGTCCAGTTAACAAAGCTTTCATAGTACATCTCTTTCTCTTCTTCCTTCTCTTCCTCCAGTGCATCTGCACATACTGAAAGACATCACAGCATTAGGTCTTTCTGCCTCCTTCCTAAAGCATTATGGGATAGCAACGCTAGCAGCAATATCATTGTGCAAAGTTACTCCGGTCTAAGCCCACTGACATCAATTGACTTAGGCGGCAGAGTAACTGCATTGTAAATCCCTACTTCAATTGTTCTGTACAAGATCAATTTACAAATAACAGCTGTTCACAATAAATCTCCTACTTATTCCACTATGAAATGCCTAATAATGACTCCGACCAATTCTTTCTTACTCCATATATGAAAAAAGAGGAATCTAATTTGATGCGAAAGAGATTTATAAAACTTTGCACCTTTGTTGTTATGCCTTAATGTAACAAAACCATTTAATGGTTGTTGTGGATGTTCCAGGCTGTATAGCCGTGGTCTTGGCATTGTAGTTCCTGACGTTTCGCCAGCAGCTGTGAGTGGCATCTTCAGAGGTGTAGCACCGAAAGAAAGGGATCTCTCAGTGATCAAAACTTAGTTTGACACTGAGAGATCCCTTTCTTTTGGTGCTACACCTCTGAAGATGCCAGTCACAGCTGCTGGCGAAACGTCAGGAACTACAATGCCAAGACCACGGCAATACAGCCCGGAAAATCCATAACAACCATTGTTCTCCGGCCGTGAAAGCCTTCGACAATATATAAAACCATTTAATGTTAGCTTCATTAAAATAAAATAAACAAAAAATGCTTCATGCTATATATGGAGCTCAACACAAATTGTTTCCATAATCCTTACAACAGCAATACAGTAGACCAGAAGCTGACACCATTTTTTAAAATAAATTTATTTATTTATGTCATTTATAGACTGCCTTTCTCACTGAGACTCAAGGCCAATTACACAGCGTGAGACTAGTACATTCAATATCAAAGATATTTCCATAAACAATGCCATAGGGTTAATAAATACAAGTTTACAAAGACATAGCATTAGTAAGAATCCAATACAGACTTGAAGAAATGCTGAAACGGAACATAAGCAATTCTAGGACTGACATTAGACAGCATGAAGCACAGGTAGCTCATAGGAGCACATATTTAAGGCAACATATTGGTGAAGTCTATAGTCCCTAACTCATTAATGAAGCATCTGAGACCCCCCCTCCCTACAATACAGCCCTCCTGAGCGAAAAGCCTTTTTGAATAATTTGATTTTCCACTGTTTGCGGAAAGCCAGGAGAGTGGGGGCTCTCCTGACCTCCACAGGCAGGCTGTTCCACAGGGTAGGGGCCAACACAGAGAAAGCCCATTTACGGGCTGCTGTTGACTTTGCCCATGTGCAGGGTGGCAGGAATATGTGTTTTGCCTCAAAATATCTAGTGAGTAGAGGGCCCTGACTATTTTCTGATGGAAGAAAACAAAATCCAACAAAGCCAAAGGATGTGGTAATCACAATAATAAATAGCTGTCAACTGCCCGTCAATGGCACCCAAAATCCTATTGCCAGCAACAGTAGACATCCTTTTTTCCTAAATGCACCCTGCAGCCTAAGAGGGCCAACACTTTTCCCAATGATACAGCATTGACCAACTCTGCTCACTGCTGAGAAAAGATTTCAACCAGACACTTTCTGGCTTATGGTTCATACACTTGATTATTGTAGTACAGCATATCTGTTTAAGTATTTTTTATACCAGTGTTTCCCAACCTGTGGAATCCCCAAGTGGGTCACAAAGCATCTGAAAATGGGTCACAGGTTAGCCATCCGTAATGGTGGCTCCTACCCTTTGTACCCTTCTCTTTCTCTCCTCTTCTTCCTTTCCAGCCTCTCACATTCTTGCCTCATACTCCCCTTTTGTGATAATAATTAGGTAGAGGGAAGCTGTCTTGCAACTGAAGGAAGGAAGGTCTGGAGAGTAGGTGGGAGCTGTTCAGAGCACAGAAATGTGAGAGAGCAGAGAAAATGGAATGTGCAAGCATAGAATCTGTCTTGGCACTGCTCCTTCAGTGGCCCAACTTTTTGCTAAGCCTCCTGAAGTGCCTTACTGCCCTCTGCCTACTGGGGGATGCACTGCACTGAGCCCTTTGCCACCCACCTCTTTTCCGACATCTGCCATCTTCCCACATCTCCTCAACCCTGCATTTTCCTGCTGCACCTTCTCAATCTCCGGGTAGGTCACCATATGAAATAAAATTTGGACTTGTGGGTCACCACCATTTCAAAAAGATTGGGAACCCCTGCTATACCATTAGCTTAATAGCTGCCTGATGTCGGACTGCTTATGCATTCCTATGTCAAGCAAATTATCAACAGAATTGGCCCAAAGAAATGCCATCTCCTGGGCTGACCTACAGCCCTGATCTCTCTAATCTCTTCCCATCACTGGTTGCTTCACTCAGAATCAGATCTCCTGGAATCAACAGAATGAGAAATGCTTTAAATTGCTGCGCAGCCACCGAGTGCTGGCTATGCTATTTCCCAGCAAGACAATAAACGAGAATATATTGCCTTGTGTGGGACATCAAAGTGGCTTAAATTGCAGCTCCTCTCGCATGACCATCTCATGATTAAAAAGCATTTTCTCATTAAAGCCGCTGGTAGTGGCTCATCTCCTCCCTTGCCTTTTGTTTGCTCATTAGAAGACAAGAATGCTCCCTCCGCCACTCCGCAATTGTGACTGCTTAGGAAAGCTTTTGGCACTGAAGTGCTTTTGAGAAAAGGGCCAGAGTTGGTTTCCTACTGGGTAAACTGTTATTGTTATGAACTATAGGTTTCTGTCAAGAAAACTGGAGGAATACAGAGAGCCAGTATTGCACAGTGGTTAGAACAGGATCTGAGATGACTGGGTTTGAATGCTCATTTTGCCATGGAAGATCGCCAGGTGATCTTGGGGCCATCACATTTACTCAGACTAACAAACCTCACAGGGTTGATCTGAGGATAAAGAGGAAGATGGGAGAGTTTATTTATTTATTTATTTGACTTATAGCCCTCCCTCCCCATGGATGTGCTTAGGGCAGCTCACATCGTCATTAAAACACAATAAATTAATAGTCAACTTTAAAAACACACATTAAAAACTTATATTCAAATACTCCGGTGCCATTATTCACAGGCTACTTTGGATACGAATAAAAGACCTTCATAAGTCATAGCTGTGGGTAGAGCGTATAGCCGACGGCAGTCATAGACGAGGCAGTGATCTTAGATAGGATAACAGGGGACACCCGCTGGTCCTCAACCAAAGGCCTTGTGGATCATCTCCGTTTTACAGGTCAGGAGGAACTGTAATAGGTTGCGGAACGTATTATCTGACGAGGTACAATAGAATCTAGGCAATGACAATTAGTTGCAGTGAGGAGTCATTTTGTCCCAAACTTCAAGACTAGATGACAGCAGGTAAAAATTTGCCTCAGTGACCTGGGAAATTGCTTTTTTTTTTTGTAAGTGTTGCAATTGTGTTGAATTTTGAGGTGGCTGAGCTCACGGTTCCATGCCCTGTAATTGGGGCAGCCCAAGAAAAACAGGCCTCTTGCATCTTTAACAGATATGTGGAAGATCAGTTTTTGGCTCCATCTTTCCCATGCCCCCTATTCACTTATACAGGGAACAGTGAATTGGAGAGGCACAGAAATTCATATTATATGGGTGTTCACAAGGACAGGTGGCACCCAAGAGAAGTGCAGGCATGCTTGTAGAAATAAACAGTATGTCCCCACATTCCTAAAATATATTTTTAAATGACTGTATACCTGTACAGGGCAGATTTCAAGTGATGCACCCAAGGGTGTTTAATAGGGTAGCTATTTGCCTGGAGACAGCAGGAAGCCACCCATCCCTGCCCTAAGTCCTCCACTTTCACTAATTTTAGCAGCAGAAAAAATGGAGAGGGGACACAGCATCGATGGTGACTATCTAGGAATTTGCCCAAATCTCTATGGCAAAGGCCAAAGAGACTGGAGAACTTCTTGAATGTCACCCGAAAATGACATTACAGCCAGTGAGCTCTCCACGTGGATGTGGCATCACTCCTGGGTGATGCTTTAGAAATTTCACCAATCTTTATGGTAGAGACCAAAGAAACTGGGAGAACTTCTAGAGGGGCATGGAGAAAGTGGTATCACTCCCCCCAAATTCTACCTTCCCCAGGAACTGCTCCAAACATCTCTTGGCATTGCCAGAGCAAGGCTGCCAAGCAAGGTTGCTGAGTAAATGCTGAAGAGACACATCCCCAATAGGTTTGCCAGGTCCCTATACCTTTTCAGGAGGAAAGAGGGCCCAGTACTCAATGAAAGAAGTGACTTCATCATGCCAGTGGTGGGCATGCTCCCATGCTTAGTGCGGGGCCAATTCAGCCTGTTTGGGGCCAATTTGGGGGCCACACTATGAAGTATGGGAGCATTCCTGCGATCAGTGTGATGACTTCACTTCAGGAAGTGATGTCATTGTGCCACACTGAGAGCTTGTCTGCTGTGCATTTGTTTGATTTGACTACTGGTGGCAAGTTATCACCAGGTGATTTGCCAATACCCTCCAATTGCCAGTGATTAGCAGGCATCAGAGCAAATCTATCAGAGATTTCTTGCCATCAGCAGGCAACTGGGAGCCCTAATACAAGGATGCCAAATGAGAAAAATAAAGTTTGGTTTAATGGCAAGTGTCAGAGTTATATGGCAAAATTCCTTTTTCATGAAAGATAATTGAGACCATACCATCTAAAAATCCCTTGTGTATTAATTATTATTGATCTCTATAAAATTAACCAGATTCTAGATACTTTGTAAGGGCCAACAATCTTGTGATGGTATAAAAGGAACTAATTAAGAACGAGGAAATAAAGCTTCAGTGAAGAGATCAGTTCTGAGTGGTAATGCAGTAGAGAGTGGTCTCGAAGGTATTTATAATTAGTAATCATCTGGAAAAGATAGCTTTAAGTAAATGCATGGCATTTCCTGATAGCATACAGATTTCTCTTTCTCTTACTTAAAGTTAATAAAAGCCTGTGTAAGTTTCAATCAACACTGAGACCCTAGAGTCCTGTGGCAGACTGGAAGATCGCCTAGCATTATAGAAGACAAAAATGCAATTTGCCTAAATCTAACTGAAGCCTTTTCAATTCATTCCTGGCCTCTAAACTATCAAGATATTTAAAGAAAAAGAGCCTCAGGAATCACTACTGACATTTTACTGATGAAGATACCTGGTTAGTATTCAGAGCCACATGGAAAAAATCAAAGCAGATGGGATGGTTCGGATCATAGCAACCACTGCAGTATAGTGGACAGAGCATTATTTTGATGTACAGAGTCTTGAGTTCCATCTACTCACTGTATCATGAAGCTTGCCAGGTGCTCTCAGGTCTTTACACATTTGGGACCGCACAAGTTGAGTCTGTGGGTTTAACAGTAGAGATGGGCACAAACCGGGAAAATACTGAACCGTGAGGTTAGTTGTTCGTCTCGTTTCATGAATCACAAACCATGAACTTTCATGAACTTGCTCTGATTTGTGAACCAGTTCGTTTGGTTTGTGAAAACATCATTTCCAGGGCAGCAGAAGGTCTGCAGAAAGCCCCCCCCCCCCGTTGCGTAGGTAATTGATTGATTGGCGCTGAGCTGTCTGCAGTGATGGACTGAAAAATGAACCAAATGAACCAACCTAAAGTTTGTGGCGGTTCATCAGAAATGGGTTCTCTTGAACCATTGGTTTGCGAACCATGAACCAGCCTGGTTCGGGACAAACTGGTTGGTATTTTGGTTTGTACCCATCTCTATTTAACAGTCATATGTGACTTGCATGTGTGTGGTACCCAATTCAAATTGCAGTTGTAGCACATGTGGAGATGAGGCATCAGCCTCACCCCTCCACCCGTTTTCCTGAAATGATCTGAGGAGAGTTATGTAGCTTGTTGGGAAACCCATGAGTGTACATATGAGTCTCCTCAGCAGGTCAACACAAACACAAGATGATTGCAGATCAGGAAAATGGCACTGGAGAAGGCAACAGCAAGTCACATCTGACTGTTACACAAGGCACAGATGGGAACCTCAGACCCATCTGTTTGTATGTTTAGGTGATACATTGTGTAATCCACCTTGAGTCTCAATGAGAAAGGTGGATGATACATAATATAAATAAATAAATAAATCGAATTATCAGATCTATGTACTTGTTAGGGTTGTGTGTGAATGTGCAGGCATGAAATGCTGCTGGTCATACTGTATTATTATTGTAGTTGCTTTGTTATTATTATTATTATTATTTCTAATTCCTGCAATCCGGACATCCCAGCCAGTGGCAATAGCCACTTAGGCTGGTGGTCGTTATTTGCCTCCTCGGAAGGAGGAAGGCAAATGACGCACCCGGCATCCGGGGTTTCTGTTTGAGGGGTGGAGATTGTAGCCACAGCAGGATTCTCCACCCCCTGCTGCCTCAGTTGTGTCTCGTGCTCAGCCCACCCACCTCACCCTATTGCAGTGCAAGATTAGCTGGTCACTTTTTCAGGCCAGGTAGGAATTTTTCTCTCCTTTTCCCTGGTTGGCACGTGGGAGTGGGGTTTTTTCACCTACCTTGCACTGTGAGAAGAGGGAGGTAATTGGCATGGTGGGTCTGAGATAATTCCCAGTGGCAGTATTTAAGTTAGGGGAAAATTTGAGCGGGCCGGTGAGCACCCTTGGCACCTCCCCATTGGTGGGGAATTAGGGTCTGTCAGGAGTGGCTGGCTGCTGTATGGCTCAGTCGCAAAGACAGACGCCCTGGATGGGGAACCCCTGGACAAGCCAGTCTCCCCCCGCTGCTGTACGGCCGGGTGGGGGAGCTTTAGAGGGGTGAACAACTTCATCTGGCCAGGCCGGGTCCCAGCCATTCGATGGATGGCTCACACCTGGGGCAGTGGGTGACTCACCCAGACAGGTCAGGGTGGGGTCCAGGTAGTGACCCCAGGCCCTGACCTGTACCACTAGTTAGGCCCTTGCCATAGTTAATATTTAACTCTTGAAATGTTAATAAAGCATCCCATTTTATAACCCAAATAATGTGTCTGCCTTTCATTCTGACTGAGGTGGCAAATGGGCTTACAGTGAAATACAACATATATAAAATACATAAACATGTTAATTTAAAATCAGATAAAACATCAATAAATATAACAATACAATTTCTAAATTACAACAGCAGCTATACTGTTTAAATATGACAGAGGTAATCTGTTGAACAGCCTTAAGCTGCTCCAAAGTAGCTAAACTGCTCAACCAAAATGAACTCCCTGTTTATTACCAGTGAGCAGAATGTGAGCCAAACTGATCACTCCTAGTTAATGATAAAGAGTAACTAGCCTATGTCTCCTTGCAAACTAGCCTGTGTTTCCTCTGTAACAATCAGCTATGGCTTCCTGGTTTTCCTCAGTCCCTGCGCATACAGTATAAATCAATACGATCAAGAGCTAGGAAATCAATAATGGATGCAATTGTTTTTGGACTGCAGAAATTAAAAACAAGTAGAAATCTGACACAGAACTGAAACAAAGCATAAGTATTTAAATGTGGAAGTTAAACAATGTGGAAATTATCTAGGAGGAGCATACTTATAACAACAGTCCCCATCCCTTTACCAGAGCATCATTACACACAAGTTCCTTACAGTACAGCCTTCCTACCTGTGTAAAAAGCCCTTCTGAATAATTCAGTTTTACATAGTTTGTGGAAAGCCAGGAGAGAAGGAGCCCTCCTAATCTCATCAGGTAGGCCATTCCCTAAGATGGAGGTTTCATTAATAAATGAAGGTAATTTATTAATAAATAAAGGTAAACAGGGATGTGGCACCAACTTCGGAGAAGATAGAAGCCTGAGAGCCGAGCTCCGTCCCACCCCGCTCCAAAATCCTCAAAACCCCTATCTTATTGAATTAAAAATTACTCCCGGATATGGGGGAACACAACGTGAATACCAAGAAGCAAAACAGCATAGTTGCAAGGCGTTTGCAATATTTCTTTCCTGCAACTCAAGCCTCGACGCCAGAGCCAGCAACTGCAAGCGGCGCAAGCACAATGGTGCCAACGGTAAACATGGTAAGAACTTCATTGAATATCCCTCCTAACTCAGAACTTGCTGCTTTGTTTGCAAACATGGAACTTAGTATTTTAAACAAAATGACAAATCTTATAAAGCCGCTTTTTGACCAGATCGCAGATATCCAAACTAAAATGAACACTATATTGTCGAAGGCTTTCACAGCCAGAGAACGTTAGTTGTTGTGGATTTTCTGGGCTGTATGGCCGTAGTCTTGGCACTGCAGTTCCTGATGTTTCGCCAGCAGTATTTTATGAAAAAGCACAACCTACAAACAGTATTCAGACCCACCAGAAAAATACAACAGATGCTACAATCAGCAAAAGACAATAGAGACCCCCTCACCGCTGCAGGAGTATACCGCATACCCTGCAGCTGTGGACAAGTTTACATCAGGACCACACAGTGGAGCATCTAGACAAGAATAAAAGAACATGAAAGACGGTTGTTGTGGATTTTCCAGGCTATATCACCGTGGTCTTGGCATTGTAGTTCCTGATGTTTCTTGTAGTTCCTGACATGAAAGTCCCTGTACATTTCTTGTAGGAACATGTAGTTCCTGTATGTTTCTTGTAGTTCCTGACATGAAAGACATTGCAGACTTGGCCAACCTGAAAAATCAGCAGTGGCTGAACATAGTCTAACTCAAATAGGACACAGTATCTTATTCCAGGACACTAAAATACTGGACAAAACATCCAACTACTTTGTCAGATTGCACAGGGAAGCCACTGAAATTCATAAGCATAAGCACAACTTCAACAGGAAAGAAGAGGGTTTAAGAATGAACAGGGCATGGTTTCCAGTCCTGAAAAACACCAGACTAACAAAACACCCAACATCTTACAATAGCCCTACAGATAAGATTAGTATATCAACCACCAATCCATATGCAAAATAACCTCCTCAGGATACAGTGAAGCTTCCACCCATTTAATGTTTTTAAATGTTTTTAAACATGTTTGTATTTGTTATCTGCCCTGAGCCTGCGAAAGCGGGGAGGGCGGAATATAAATGTAATAAATTAAATTAAATTAAATTAGTATGCCAAAACCAGGGAAACTCTTACAGGATGACTCAGCACAAACCCACCTTCCTGAGTAGATATAAATTACCTGCTAACATTTTCTCCACACGTTGATGCTATGAGAATTCTATCTTTCAGTGCTACACCTCTGAAGATGCAAGTCACAGCTGCTGGCGAAATGTCAGGAACTACAGTGCCAAGACCATGGCCATACAGCCCAGAAAATCCACAACAACTAAAATGAACAAGGTTATTCAAAAAACGGACTACGCGCTAGATATCTTTGCAAAGCGAAATTCGCACTCTGTAAAAGGAGAAAGAGGAGATGCATGAAAGAGTTCTACATCTGTAAGTAGTAACACGCCAACAGAATCTTAAATTTAGGGGGGTTAATGAGGAATTAACAGCAAAACAAGATTGAGCTTTATTCCTAGCCAACCGGCTTCCTAGCCTTTTGCACCCAGACAAAAATATCACTCCAGCAATTTCCAAAGCTTACCAGGTTGGTCCTTTAAAAACAAGCAGGAAATCTCCAAGGGACATAATTGCTATCATCCCAGATTGGTAAACAAGAAAAAGAATACTGGAAATTGCTAGGAAACAAAAAAACAACAACATTCCAATTCAATGGATCTCAGATTCAAATCTTTACAGATTTACCAAAGGAAATATTAATCAGAAGAGCTCTCAAATCGACTACTGAAGCACTATGTGAAGCAAAAATTTAATATAAATGGAACTACTCCAAACTTCATGTCCAACCTAAAGACAAACATCTTCATGAAACAGATTAAGAATCAGGGAAAGCCTTACTACAGAATCTGGACATTGCTCATATAGACCCATCAAAATCTACACAAAAGAGAAAACTAATTCAACCACCCACCCCTCACAAAGGAAGTAAAATCCCAGTGCAAAATAACTGAATAACAGTAAATTCTTTTCTTTTTCTGTCTTTATCTAAAAGTTGAAAAAAGGGGGAGGGGGGAATGATCAGAATTCAGAGATCAAAAATTAAAACAAAGCTAATAGTTTGTGTTATCTTGCTGTACTGAGGTTTTTGGGGGGTGGGGGAGCCAATTTTCTCTCTTTGCTCCCACTAATGACAGCCCCTAGAATTTGTACAAAGACCCTCAGGAGACTACTCCTTACAGGGTCTATCGGGGCTGTACAGCTATCACATTACCATACTTAACATTCGGTTTATAAATCACTTATAACCTACATTTAGTTTGGGTGTAATAGTTTTTGTAAGGGGAAAGGGGTGGGGGATACTTACAACCATATTAAAGCTATAGTGTTTTTCTAAGTGGGAGGGGGGTAGGGAGTTATAACTTTAACTTTTTCCTTTTTTTAGATTTATATATAAGTATAGAAACTTATTGCTGCTGTACCAATTTATAAGTGATAGTTATATTGTTCAAAAGCTTTATATAATGTTGTAGAACTTTAAATAGTATAACCTACTCTATATATTTTAGATTTTTGTATCTATCAACTTTAGGATCAAATCTTATTTACTAAACATATTAGAATACTTTGACTTGTAAAATCTATCAAAACTAGGGTTGCCAGGTCCCCTCAATCTCCCAGCGGGAGATTGGGGCCTGGCTCTTACCTGGGGAAGGGGGTTGCGCATGCGCAAAGTGCGCACATGCTCCTCCAAGCGTGAGGATGTCACTTTGAAGTGACATCATCACGCAGCTCCCTGGCTTGCGCTGTTGGGGGCTGCTGCGGAGCGCAGGAACGTTCCTGCACTTCACAGCAGCCCAAAACGGGCCCAATTCACGCCAAAATGGGTGGTGATTGGGCCCGTTTTGGCATGTATCAGGCCTGTTGTGGGCCCCTGCAGAGTGCAGGAATGCTCCTGCGCTCCGCAGGGAACCACAACGGGCCCGATCCACGCCAAAATGGGCCTGATCTGCACCAATTTGGCGCAGATCGGGCCTGTTTTGGGCTGCTGCGAAGTGCAGGAGTGTTCCTGCGCTCCTCAGCAGCCCACAAAACAGGCATCCCGGAAGTGGCTGTGCACGGGGGCATGCAGCACCGCAGGGGGGCGTGCATGGAAGGTGTGCCCCCCCGCTGGCCAGGTAAGAAGGGGCAGGGGTGGGAGGGTGGGGGTGGGGGATCCCCCGCCCCCACCAGGGGTCTGGCAGCCCTAATCAAAACTCAATATGTAATTGTTATATATCAGATCAGAATGTTATTTAATCATTGAAATAATAGTATAAGCAATCAAGCTAGTATAATAGAAATTGATCACCAACAATGTACCATCAGAAGAATAGTAATCTGTTAATTTTGTTGTATTTATTGTTTTTAAAAATTATGTTTGTTTAAGACCACAAAATATAGTGTAAAAAAAAAAGGTAAACCTTTATTAAGGGTAGTGTCTCATTAATCTAGGGGGCAGCACTGGGTTCATACTCCAAAACTCTCCATACCGAGCTGTAATCAGGAGACAGCAATGCTATTAAGTCTTATATAAATGGAAAGCTGTCACAAGTCTACTATGGTCAAACTTCATTTTGTAAGAGGCAACTTCTAAAACTGAGAGGATATCAAAGAGAAGTTCAGCAGAGAGAACAAAGGCCATTAAATGTTTTCATGGTGGCTGGAAGTATTTAAATGTACAATAATGGAAATTCAGAATGCATAGCAGAAATCAGGAAAGTGGCAAAGTCCAAAAGCCAAATAATGGAAGTAGGCATCCTTTAAAAAGTGGAAGTCTTGTCCAAATGAGGAAAATATGGAGCACATACATTGGCATAAAAATTAAGTTGACAGTAAATAAAGCCCCCCCCAAAGAAAAATTGAAGAGCATGAGACTAACAACAAGATGTGCTTTCCATAGGGTTGCCAGCTTATATTAGGAAATTCCTGGAGATCTGGTGGAGAGGGGAGGTAAAGCCTGGAGAAAGCAGGGTTTGGGGAGGGAAAGAAACTCAGCATGGTATAATTCCATAAAGTACACCTCCCAAAGCAGCGATTTTCTCCAGCTGAACTGATCTCTCTGGCCTGGAGATCAGTTGTAATTAGAGATGGGCACAGGAAAAAAAAAAGAAACATGATGTTTGTTGTTAGTTACCATCCACGAACCGGGATTCATGAACCACCACAAACATGGCCCTGTTCATGAACATGTTCATGGTTGGCTGTTTATGGTGGCCAGCAGGCTCTCCTCCAGTCATCATCCAAGTCAAGATCCCTACTGCACCACTTCCTGAAATCTGACCTGTGCAGGCACCAGGAAAGGTACCAACAAAAAATAATAGCTTGGCCCCAGAGCCTGGCAGCAGCCCTGGAACTTGAAGGGGTAGATCCCTACCGCATCACTCCCAGAAACCTTACCTGAGCAGGCAGCAGGAAAGGTACCAATAATAAATAATAGCTTGGCCCCAGAGCCTGGCAGCAGCACTGGAACTTAAAGGGGTAGATCCCTATCCCACCACACACAAAGAAAATTCAAGCTCCAATGGACTCTATCAAAATGCCAACAGCAACTGTCTCTCCCTCTCCACTGTCTGCAAATTAAGCCAGAGCTGGGAGCCTCCCTTCCCCCTGATCTTTGCTCCCTTGTAACAAATCTGGAGCTCCACACTTGAAAGGAAGACCTGCCTATCAAGCTAAACTGGGCTTAGATTGGGGTTTCCAGGCAACAGCAGGAGTTCATACAGAGTTCAGACAATCCCTGCCTAAATTGCCAAGGGAATTGATTGCAGGTGCCAGGCTGTCTGGCTTGATGAACGGCAATGACCAAGGCTTGCAATGACCTCCTGTTCGTTTAGAATGGGGCCTCATGAACAGCTTTCTCGCGAACAGCAGATTGGGCTGTTTGTGGCTTTTTTTTGTTCGTATTGCTGTTCGTGCCCATCTCTATTTGTAATTCTGGGAGATCTTCAGCCACCACTTGGAGGCCGGCAAGTGGCAACCCTTTATCAGAAGCAGGAAACGGGCCTGGGAGATTGTTGGGCCCTTGGATGACAGAGGAGTGAAAGATTTCTGAAGGAAAACTCAGGGCCAAGCTACACATGACGAATGACACTTGAACAGCAAGTATATTTCTCCCTGTTCACTTGCCCTCCACTCAATCCACTTGCCGTTCAAGTGTCATTCGTCATGTGTAGCTTGGCTCATAGAGACTGCAGAAAAGCTGAATTAAGTCTTCACTTCAGACTTCACTGTAGAAGAGTCAGTTTGTGAAAGGAGGAGGAGGCTGATGAGGAACGGAATCAAATAGTGGTGATAAGAAATGGAGAGCTAACTGGAAATCAAAAAACCAAAAACCCTTTCTGCCCTCCCCCTTTGAATTTCTCTGTTAACGAAAACTGAATTGATTCAAAAGAGATTCCAAATTCCTAAAAAGAGGAAACGAAACAGTTTGTTAGATTTCAGAGAGAAACTGGGTAAAGAGGAAATAAAAGTATAACTTTTAACAATGCTACTCGAAAGTAGCAAACATAATGCTTATTTTTAAAATGATAATAAGGCATGAGATTGTGTCTGGGAAGTTCAGGACCAGTAGTCCAAGTCTGTTCTGGGTACATTAGTGGAAAACATTATTAATGACAGAACTGGCTATGTATGTGTAATACATAGCCAGTTTCGTGTAGTGGTTAAGAGCAGCAGGTGTAGTGGTTAAGAGCAATGGGACCCTGGAGAACCAGGTTTGATTGTCCATTCCTCTGCTTGAAGCCAGCTGTGTGATGCTGGGTCAGTCACAGCTCTTCCAGAGCTCTCTCAACCCTACCCACCTCACAGGGTGATTGTTGTGAGGATAATAACATACTTTGTGAACTGCTCGGTGTGGGCTTTAAGTTGTCCTGAAGGGTGGTATATAAATCGAATGTTGTTGTTGTTATCATTATTATCATTACAGTTGCCCCTTCTCAAAGAAGTCACAGCAGAGCTGAACAAGGAGGAAAAAAGACCACCAAAACTATCAATCAGATTGCTTTCTGTGTTCAAACCATTTCATACACTCACTCACACTACCTTGGTGACCCATACAAGAGCCCTGTAAATTGGGCCAGCGTATTCTCCCCAACCTTGTAGGAGGAGAGGGCAGAAGTTAAGAAAGTGGCCACCTAAAGCACTCAGTGAAATGCTGGCAGTGATGAAACTTGAAGCGGGATTTTCAGAGAACAACTCATACTTTATGCACCCAGACAATGCATCAGTAGATTGTTACCAGCTCTTGCCCAAAATTAAATTTGAATCAATTCGGCTCTCCCAGCCGTGGCATAAAGCTGCTCTGGCTGGGAGCCGCCATTTGCTACCCCGCCCGGTGGAATGGAGACAGGCTCCCTTCCTGGGCATCCAGGGCTTAACCAGGGGGTGGAGCCAAGAGCCTTTTTTGGGTGGCTCCGCTCTCCCTGGCTGCAGTCCCTTCGATTGCTCGGCCCACCCACCTCACCCTGTTTTAGTGCAGGAGTAGCCAGCTGCTGGGTTCAGACCCAGGTAGGAATTTTTCCCTTTTTTCCCTAATTGGCTTTTGGGAGAGGGTTTTTTTCGCCTACCTTGCACTAATGGCAGTGTTCTGAGTTATTGTTGGGTTGTGCTGTTTAGTTAGTTGCTGGCAGGAGATTTTGGGAATAGGCTGCGGGCCAGTGAGCCCCAGTGGCACTTCCCCAGAGGTGGGGAACAGGGTCTGCCATCAGTGCGGTATGCTTGTGGCGGCTACCATAACACAGGCAGACGTCTGCGGGGATCCCCAGGAACAAGGCCTACCCTCATGCTAGACGGCTGGGGCGTAATAGGTACTTGATGGGGGATCCATGGCCTGGCTGGCCGGGTTGCAGCCATTCGTGAGATGGCCTACACCCGGGGCGTTGGGGCTCGCCTAGGCAGGTCAAGGCGGTGGTCAGGGGGCTGATCCCGTGGCTTGACCTGTACTGCCTAGTTAGCTCTTGCCGTACTTTATGTTTATGGTCATTTTAATAAATGGCCCTTTAATCCAAGCCTGTGTCTGTCTCTTTCTTCCGGCTGGGGTTGCAATGAAGATTCCTCCACAGAAAATCTGAGGACCTTTGAGGAAAGTCCGAGAAGATGCTGATAGAACACTGTGTCATACAGTCCTTATTCTTAGGAATCATGACTCATCTTTATTTACAGTTTAACATTTACTTACTCTGATCCCCTAAAATGTGATTTTCAGATGAGTAATACAGGCCGATTAGCTTTTTCTTTTTGTCCAACGAGGGCATATCAATTATTTATGCTCCATTTGAAATATTAGCACATTGCCTCTCTGCTGAACTGCCAAAGGCAGTTAACATCGATAATAATATAGCGACCCACGAGCAATATCATCATTGAGAATATAAAATCCCCTAGACATCTGAAACATTCAGCAAACCATAAAACAAATTTCAAACAAGCAACAACACTAAAAAATTAACCAACAGAGAACAACCAACTAAAAGCCGAAACACAGCACAAAGAAAACACATTCCCTACAATCCTTGAGTAAAACATTATCCCACCTTACCTCTAAGGGCAATATACATGACTCTACTATTCCCATTTTAGCCTCAAAAGAACCCTGGAAGATTGCTTAGGCTGCATGGGAATGATTGGCACAAGGCCAGTCACTGAACTCTATGGTTTAATCCTTTTGTCCAAGGCCCCTGCCCAACTTCATAACAACAAAACCAGCATTGGCTCCTCATTCTAGTACTAGAGGAAGAGCATATGCTTGACTGCAGAACCTCCTCTGATTAAAAAGTGCCATGGGATTATCAAAACAAGCCAATTAATTGAGGCAAGAATTTATATAGACAGTTGAGATCAGACGAGGTTTTTAAAGGCGGTGGGGGAGATGTCATAAATTTAATTCAGTGTAGACAGTACAGACAAGGTCCTTTAATTTTGAATCAATAAGACCATTATCTCTTTTGATTTACACCAAACATATCAATTAAGTTCACAAACACTGAAGAGATAAAAGAAAGATCTAAGGAACTTTAACGGTCTGCACTGCTAGTGGAAACCTTATGTGTTCTATCCCTGAGTGTTGTGCTGAGGCTTTTGGACACACTGACTCTCAGCAGCTGGCAAAAGAGGAAGATCTATAGCACTGTCACATTCTTATTATGTGGTATCACACAGCCTGTACACTTTATGACAGCCACTGTGAAGGAAAACACGTGATTTCACAGCGTGCTGATGCACTGAAAATTCACTGCCTTCAATAGCATTCGGCATTTCTCAGTTTATGCTTGTGATCTGGCAGCAGCAATAAAGTATAGACGAACCTCCATCTAAACCTTTTAAAGGGACTTTTTTCCCCTCCACTACCCAGCAAGACAGTGTCGGAACTTCCAATAGATTTCATTTACCTGCATCTTTTACTTATTCGTTCAAGTCTTTCAGTGGGAAAATGAAGGGAAGTTTTACAGGGTCCCCAGGCTGTCTGCCACCCAGCTTTCAGAGAGTTGCTTAGTTTTAGTAGTCTGAGGATAGCGAATCTCCCCTCCAGATTGTTATCTGAGTTGTAGATTATAAATCAGTTTATTTAATGGTGTTCAATAAAAACGGGGCAGGTTAACCGCATACCGATTTTGTAAGCTGGGAAGAGGTTTGTGAAACAATTGACAAGTTCATACATTCAGCTAACATCACTCAATTAATTTATGTTTGAGGCTGGTTCTGGCATGCACGCTAAGCTTGTTAAACAGATCATCAGCCAAGAACTCAAAAATGAAACAGACAACATCTTGATGCTGTTACCTAAATCTACAGTGCAGCTTTCTTTGGAATTCTTGGTACGGTTCTGGGATCCCCATCTCAAAAAAAAAGGGGGGGGGTGTTTTAGAGATGAAAAAGACGGAGAAAAGCATGACCCAAACAATCAAGGGGTTGGAAGTCATTCCCTGGATGTAGAGGCTAAAAAGTTGGAATGTCTTTTGTTCCAAAAAACCCCCAGAGACTAAGGGAATAATACCTAGTTGAGACTTATATAATTATCAATTGAATGAAGACAGAGCCGACAAAGATGATAATGACGATGATTACTACTACTTCCTATCCTGTTGAGTTTAGGGTGGAAGTTATTACTCATATTGCTTTTGTATTAGAATACTCATTAATTTTTGAGGTTGTTTACATACTTTTATACTACCTACCTGTATCCTGGAATCTAATGAATGGTCAACGAAAATGGACCCTCCATGCCCTTACAGTAGCTAAAAGACTTATAGATTGGGAGAGACAGATGCCCATCTCCCTTAATTTAATGGATGAAGGACCTTACAACTTTATCTATGTTTGAACATTTCGGCCACTCCCGGCAGCCACAAGTGGCTATGGCCGGAGGGCCGGGTTTGCAGCCTCGGATGGAGGATGGGACTTTTCCCGCCCACCCGGGGCTTTCAGGGGGCGGGCGGAGATAGAGCCGTTTGTATCTCCGCCCTCCCTCCTACGCAGTTGCTCCAAGCGATCGGCCCACCCTCCTCTCCCTGTTTCAGTGCAGGATTAGCCAGTTGCTTTTGAGCCAGGTAGGAATTTTTTCCTGCTCCCCCTGATTGGCCTTGGTGGGGGTAGGTTTTTTGCCTAACTTGTACTGAAGCAGAGGTTGGTGGTATTTAAAGGGTGGTGCCTAGTAGGCTTCCCCTGGCAGGAGAAAGTGGGGAAATAGGGAGCGGGTTGGTGAGCACCCCTTTGGCAATTCCCCAGTGGTGGGGAAATGGGGTATCTCAGGAGGGATGGTAATGCTTCATGGCTACCACCACCTGTGCAGACTGCCTCCAGGGAACCCCAGGTGCAAGTCCTTCCCTCATGCTGTATGGCTGAGGCTTTAGGAGCTTGAGGGGGAACCCTCTGCCTGGCCGGCCGGACTGAGGCCATTCCATGAATGGATTACGCTCGGGGCAGCGGGGCTCGCCCAGACAGGTCAAGGCGGTGGTCTGATGGACCCCGTGGCTTGACCTGTACCGCATAGTTTGCCCTTGCCGCAGTTCAACACTGTGTTTAATAAAGCAGCCATTTATTCCAAGAAATTGTGTCTGTCTCATTCTTCCAACTGAGGGGGTAAATGGCAGACAGCTAATAACTGGATGGACTGATTTGTATATATTTGGAAATCTTTTATGGATGCTTATGTGTAGATTTCTCACTATTGTGTATGAGGCTTATTTTTTATTTTCAAATAAAATAAATAATAAATTTAAAAAGGCTAGAACACAGGGTCAACCAAAATGATTGGTGTAAGTTTTCAGATTGAAAACAGAAAGTACTTCTTCACATAACAAAACCATTTATTTATTGAATTCATTGCCACAGCATGCGATGTTGGCCACTATCTTAGATGGCCTTAGAAGGGAATTTGACAAATTGATGGAGGATAACTCTACCAACAGCTCTAGCATCGAAAGGGGACCTTTGTATCGACAGCAGAATGCTCCAAGCCTTTAGTATTTAAAGGCATTAGTATTCAGAGACCAAAAGAGAAGGGCTACTGCCTTGATACCCTGTGTGGGCGGTTCCTTAGAGGCATCCAGGTGGCCACTGGTGGAACAGCATGCAAGACTGGATGGACCCTTGGTCTGATCCATCGAGGCTGTTCTTATGTTCATGTACTTCACTTGAAGGCACATCCGTTAATTGATGGGATATACTCTGCTGGGGGCTAAGTTCTGTTATTCTTGCTTAGTGGTCATGTTTGTTTCAAATAAAAAAATAAATAAATTGTGATTTCAAAAGTTTTATACGTATCTATTAATAAATGCACACGACTTGGGAAAGGCTCATGTACAAGTGCACAAAACACCCGAAGATTGGTGGCTATTTGTGTGAACAAATTTCAGCATTGCATTTGAGCTTAATGTGGACATTCTCTCAGCAGTGTTAGACCACGATTACAGTTTAATCTACAGAAGCTACTTAAAGTGGCACCCTCCCTTTCAAAAGTGGATTACCTTTGAACAGACAGCCTCTGTTGGACTTGTGTGAGGGCAACGCCAGCTTGGCTCAAAACTTGGCTTAGCAATTTTTACTTGTCCTTGTTTATCCTTGCCTGCATAATGACCGGAGAGATCCCAAGATTCATTCTTTATCAGTTAGGGTTCAGCTGACGGTGTCAAGCACCAAAGGAATCCTATTCCCTTCCCCAAAGCCTCTGGCCCTAACAACCAAGAAGTGGCTAGACTAACCTTCCTTTATCCTTTATTCTTTTGGTTATTTTTCTATAAATACTATTTCTGCTAGCCTAGTCAGGGCCTTTCCAATCTCTAAAGATCAGGCCTACTTAAAAACTAAGAATTCCCAAACAAACTAGCATGAATGAAGTTGGAGGAGGTTCCATATCCAGGGTGGGATAGTGCCGAGAATATCAGACAAGAGAGTCCTAGCTTCGATTCTACACTCTGCCTTACAAGATTCCTGGGTAACTTTGGGCTGGTCACACTCTCGATCTAACCTTTATTGCTGCTGTTGTTGTTATATTTATGGTATTTATAGTCTGTTTTTCGCACTGAGACTCCAGACGGATTTTACGGTGTAAGTTAGGACAATCAGTTTCAAAGACATTTCAATAAACAATGTCATAGGGTATATACATGCAAATTAGCAAAAATTTAAGACCCAGCAGAAATCCAAAACAGAGCTGAAAAAGTTCCAAAACAGAGCATAAGCCTGACATTAAAAAACACAGTAGGACCAAACTTACAGCAACACACAGTACATAGTAGTAAAGTCTATAGTTCTTATCGCTTTACTGATGCATCTCCCTGAAAGCATTTCCTTATGGTATAGCACTCCCATCTGATTAAGAAGCCCTCCTGATTAATTCAGTTTTGCATCGTTTGTGGAAAGTAAGGAGAGTAGGAACTTCACTGAGCTCTTCACGTAGGCCATTCCATAAGGTGGGAGCCATCGCAGAGAATGCATGTGTACAGGGAGCTACTGATTTTGCAATGTGTAAAGCGGAACTTGGAAACGGCCCTGTTCAGATGAATAAAGCTGCCATGATGGAACATAGGGAAAGAGGCAATCCCATAGCTACAAAGGACACGGGCTGTGAAGAGCTTCATATGTGATAGCCAAGTCCTTAACTGAACCTTGTAAATGATGGGTAGCTAAAGGAGTGTCTGGAGAATGGGAGTAATATGCACGTCTCCTAGCTCCTGATACTAATTGAGCTGTAGAGTTCTGCACCAACTGGAGTCTAAGTAAACGTAGAGGGGAGACCTCTGTACAGTGCATTACATTAATCAAGTCTCAATGTTACCATGGCATGGATCCCAGTGGCCAGATTGGCTGCATCGGTGGGGGGGGGGCATCTTCTACTCTACACTGAGTTTGTAGAAACCATTTTTTGCAGCTGCCAACATGCTTTTCTAGCAGTAGCTCTGGCTTCAGTGTATCCCCTAGGCTCTTAATCCAAGTCTACAAGAGTGAGATGAACTCCATCAAAAATAGGAACCACAATATCCTTCAAGATCTCTGCCTTCCCAACTAGCATCACTTCCATCTTGTCTGGGTTCAGTTTCATTTTGTTTGATTTCAGCCATTTGATCATAGCTGATAGGTCAAATAACAAACAATGAGGCTGATCTACAAAGTACAACCATATGCAAAGAGGAAAACTCCCTGACGGGGCTGTGACTAACAAGTCACGTTAAGGTCAATATACCAATCTTATTTACCAATTAACATTCATATAGCAATAATTTAATAGTGCAAATATATAAAGCTAAAGTGCAAGATGCTCAATAACAAGTCGAATATTAGTAAGTAAATACAATAAATGATTATTCCATAGACAATGAACATAGAAATATACACTGAAATATAATTACAACAATATAAAAGTTCATAGTGGTCATAAGGAACATATTCACAAAAAGTTCCTTTTCAGGTGTATTGCTCCCCGCTGCAACTAACAAAGTGCCGAAAATGAGCTCAACTTTGGAGGACTGTAAACATAAAAGCTAAGTCTACAAATAAAATTCAAAGTTCTAGTGGAATAAATGTGAATGACTCTTGTTCTTGTTTGGTTCACACATAGGCACATTGGAGAGATGCCCAAAGATACCCCCCCAGTGGTCCCGCCCAACAACTCAATGCCAGCAAAGATTGTCATTTTGTTAGAAAGCTTTTTCAAGGGCGAACTATGAAGCCCAAACCGTCTCAGTCCCGTGACTCTCCTGCGTACAAAAAGGTGTGAATGCTACCTGATGGCTATTTCCTGTTGTAAAGATAAATGGATAAGGGAATAAAGTTGTTCCAAGCCTCTTTGAGTCCCACTAATGAGAAAAGTGGAGTATTTATTTATTTATTCTTATACTGCTTTCCACCTAGACAGGATCCCCAAGTTGATAAACTTGAAAACATTAAAACATTTGATCATTAAAAGTCTTTAAAATAATATATAAAATAAAAATGTATAAACAGTTAAACATACAACACCAAAACTAGGGAGAAGGGCCAATAACAGATACTGGGGGTATGGCAAATGAAACAAAAAATTCTTTATCAGCTGGAGGAAGATAATACAGGTAGGCAGAAAAATGTCCTTTGTTCCGAAGTTTTGGCACCACGATTGAGAAAGCCCTTTCTCCTGTTGCCACCTGTCCAGCCTCAGATGTAACCTGAAGCAAGGCCTCCAAAGCTGACCTGAGTGGCTAGGTAGGTTCATATGAGAAAAGGTGGTTCCAAGGTATGCTAGTTCCAAGCTATATAGGGCTTTAAAGGTCATATCAGCACCCTGAAATGAACCCAGAAGCAAACTGGGAGCCAGTGTAGATGGAACAAAGACTGAGTGATATGGTCTCTATGACCTACTCCAGTCAACATTTTGGCTGGTCAACACACTGGCTGCAGCATTCTGTACCAACTATAATTTCTGAACAGCCTTCAAGGGAAGCCCCACATAGAGTGCATTGTAGTAATCTAATCTATATGTTACCAGGTCATGCACCACAGTGGCTAGATCTTTCCTGTCCAGGAAGAGCTGCAGCTGCCCTTGAGTGACAAGCTAATCTCATAATGCTTATGTGAGGGTGAGAAGTCTGACAGTCACAAAGCAAAACAACTGTGCATGTGGTAGCCTTATAAAGCCACTCCAAGCCATATGCTTAAGTGGCCAGAGTACATAAATTATTCAACAGACATCTCTCCCCCTTCCTCTATTTTGTCCTCTATTCCTTCCACTCTGAGAGCATGTGGAAAATAATGATAACGTTAACAATAATGATAATTATAACGATATTTGATTTATATGTAACACCAAAGTGTGTTATTATTATCCTCACAACAATCATCCTGTGAGGTGAGTGGGGCAGAGAAAGTTCTGAGAGAGCTTTGACTGACCCAAGGTCACCAAGCTGGCTTCAAGCAAAGGAGTGGAGAATAAAACCCAGTTCTCCAGAATAGAGTCCTGCAGCTCTTAACTACTTCACCAAACTTGCATAGGCTCAGGTTATGTGGCCCTTAATGACTGTGAAAGTTCAACCTGTGTCATTACATTTATGATGGCCCATTCATACATGCAAGTCATCATGCTGTAGCCTCATAGGAATTAATATGAATATGTGAGCCAACTAAGAATTGCCACACTGGGACAGAACCCTGCTGAATGTATTTCACATTAGCTATCTCCAACCATGACTTACCAGATGTTATACCAAGCATTAAATGTAAAATGGCAAGTCGTAATCTAATGCACAGAAAATAAGCAGATGACATTTTCTATATGAACTCCCTGAGGCCCAGAACATTATTTGATAAGTATAAAAGTTTTATTTGTGAATTCTTAGCTCATTTGCTTGCCTACTGAAAGAAAAAGCAAGGGTGGCGGGGGGGGGGGGGTCCTCAGAATTCAGATAAAATAAGAAAACATTTCAAACTTATTTGGCATATAGATAAAATGGAAAAGGCAAACAAGTAAACAATTATTAAAATGAAAGTTTTGCCGGTGGGAGTACTATAAAACAATGTGCCAAAGGACAGCTTAATCTCTTTAATTAGCAGCAAGTACTTAGAAAGTTTGTAGTTAAAGTCGCAGGCTGGGAAAAGAGAAACCCTGCAATTGAAAACTGGCAATGGCATACGGATTTGTCACTGGGCCTCTGGGGCTCGGGGTTTTGTTGTGTTTCTAAAGGTGCCTGAAATTCCAGTAGTGTTGAATTTGTAATTAGAAAGCCAACTGTTTCTCTCCGTTATTTCTAGGGGAGGGAAAACCCTTTAAGCCTGGAACCTATTTATTTGTTTAATAGGATGTCTTGAAAATGTTACGTTTACATTTAACAAAAGGTTGTGGCTAAACAGGGAAGGTTTTAAACAGAACTAAATTAATGAATGCAAAAATGTCCTCTAATACAGGGCTTTGGGCCTCTTTCTGTAGACTTACCTCAGGAGACACGTCACCTTAAGGCTCTAGGCTCCTCAAGCATCTTCTCTAGGGAAGAAACTGACAGGGTATTCACTTCCCCTATCACTTGCTTTCTAAGGGGAGGGGAGAAGACTGGAAAGAGCTTAAGGTGGCCTTCAACCAGTCACCATGAGGGAGGGACACAATTTTCAGGGCTCTGGTTACTTGGTAGGCCTTGGCCACATAATTGGTTTCACATGATGTTTGGATTGGTCCTTGGTAGCCAACGGGGAGGATACAATCCTTGCCTGTTTTGTTTGGGGGCTCTTGGAAGCCATGGCTGTGACCTTAGGGCAGAGCATCTTAACTTGCCTCCTACAATTATGTTCCTTTAGGAAGGGCCCCTTGAGGCAACTCATCGAGGAGGGAATGTTAACCAGCTCAACTGTATACTAATTCTACTGCCTCTGTATCATCTGGCCATACTTACATATTCTGGTTGCACCAGAAATTCTGCAGAGTGGCCTCCAAGTCTTCAAAAGTACAGACTCTCACAAAACTACTTTTGCATCCTAACCTCTGTAGAAAAAGCTCAAGGCCGTATATACAGGCTTCATCCTGTTTTAATCTCTTTTCCACCCTGTGAAGCAGGTTAGACTACGAAAAGAGGTCCGAGGTCACCCAGTGAGTATCGCAGCTGCTCAGAAATTCGAATCTAGGTCACCTTGCTTCAATCCAACACACTATCCAATTCAGCGCACAGCTTCTGACTAATATTTGTTGTGATTTAAAGTAAATATTTGTAAACTTTGCACCAGTCCTGAGTTCTGTAGAGCCAATTGGAATTTAATTTAAACAAACAATAATAGTGTTACTCGTTATAAACACTTCTAATATGCTTTACATGTTAATGTGTTTTTTCCATGCCCCAAATCATGAAATACTATTACAAGACACCTCTCCGATAGCTGAGTTATTATTATTTGATTTTAGATCCTGATGCCATTTAGTACAGATCAACTATCTGTTAAGAATCAAACCAATTTTGAACCGTGGCATCTCATGCACAGCAACTGAGAAACTGAGAAACCCTAACGAAACAAGATGCTGGGAGTTCCACATACAGAACATCCATAGTTTTTTTTAAAAAAAACTCATTTACTAGACACATGAGATCCTCCTCCTCTGTGATATTTGCCTGATGAGAAACAGCTCCAAGGGAATGCTAGCTGCCCCCTTCTGAAAGTGCACACGCCTCGCACATGACATTCGGAAAACGCACATGTATCCATGAGACATCCTGTGTGATACTTTACTCCATCCCGTTGCCAAACCTTGATGAACACACCCTTTGAAAGATGTTGCCATGCCCTTTTACCAGACTTAACAATCTTGCTATTTGGGCCAGATAAAAAAGTATATCTTTATACTTGTCACTGGGTTTACTCAGATGGAACAGCTGATTTGTGATTAAATATGGCTTATTTCAAAGTGCCTAAGTCCTAATTTCCTTTCGTAAGTGAGTTGACATGTTAAGATTATTTATTTAATTAATTTATTAAATTTATTTATTTATGTCATTTGTAGTCCGCCTGTCAGGTCTGTTGCCCACAGTCCCTCCATCTTTCTGAGTTATTGCAATCATCTCCTGTGTGTGTGTCTATTTTTCACATAAGCTGTCCAGCTCCTGGGAAGGCTGTGCACTTATCTGAGATGGCTCACCACAGCGGCCTTGGGACAGTTCCATCCTACTCTCCCACTGTCTGTACCCAGCTGGTTGGGCACCAAAGGTGGGGGGCTTACGTAGAGGGACCGAAACTTTGTAGCAAGCACTCCATACATCATTCTCAACAAGAGACCTGTGTACAGCCAGATGCTTTTACTTGCCTCTGTGTTACCTATGGACATATATATGCTGAAGCTATGATATCTCATTAAATAACCTTAACTCAAGAGAGCTTGGATTTCTTGTTGCAAGGGGTGGGAGTCAACTTCAACGTATCCTGTTCTCCATAGACTGATACCGCCTTTCTCACTGAGACTCAAGGCGGATTACACAGTATAAGATTAGTACAATCAGTATCAAGGACATTTCCATAAACATTGCCATAGGATAAATAGAAAACTAACACAACCGGGGCGCCTCCACAAACAAGCAAGCAAACACACCAACTACCTCCTTGTGGTAGTTGGAGTGTTTGCTTGCTTACACGGTAAATAGATACAACTTTAAAAGACATAGTATTAGTAAGAATCCAATACAGAGTAGAAAAAATACTGAAGCAGAACATAATCAATTCTAGGACTAACAATAGACAAGATGGAGCACTGCTGATACACAGAACTACATATTTAAAGCAGCAGATAATGTGTAAGGCAATATAGTGATGAAGTCTATGGTCCCTAACTTATTAGCAAAGCATCTGAGACCCCATCCCTACAATACAGCCCTCCCATGTGTCATAGCTGACTGCATACTGGGTGGGGGGAAGCTTTGAGATAGCCATGATGCTACAGTGTTGTACAGAATAGCATTCCAAAATGAAGGACAAAATATTTGAAGTGATCCAAAGGTTAGGTCGAAGTATACAGCTGCCATTCTTTTAATCTATTGGCATGGAAATTGGAGTGGGGGCAACACATTTGAGAATACCATGCAAAAACATGACAGGCAATCCCAGATATGATGTAGGGCATTCTGAGAGTGACAGTCTCCTCTACCAATGTTGCATGATTTGGTAATCTTGTTTCAGGGTGCCCTGACCTGAATAGCCCAGGTGAGCCTGATCTAATCAGATCTCAGAAGCTAAGCAGGGTCAGCCTTGGTTAGCAATTGGATGGGAGACCTCCAACGAAGACCAGGGTTGCAGAGGAAGGCAATAGCAAACCACCTTTGTTAGTCTCTTGCCATGAAAACCCCACTGGGGTGTGCGTGTCACCATAAGGAGGTTCCCCACACTGTTTGCAAATGGTGTGGGGAACCTCCTTCCCTCCAGCTGGCTGGAAGGCGGGAGACTTTGAAGGGAAGGAGGTTTCCCATGCTGTTTGCAAATGGCATGGGGGACCTTCTTCCCTTCAGAGTCTCCCCTCCCTCCCTCCAGCTGGCTGGAAGGAGGGAGACTTGGAAGGGAAGGAGGCTCCCTATGCCATTTGCAAACAGCGCAGGAAACTTTCTTCCCTTCCAAGTCTCCCCCCTCCCTCCCACAAACAGCTAACCACAAACATGTTCATGAACAGGGTCGTGTTCGTGGTTGTTCATGATTCCCTGTTCGTGGATGGCAACGAACAATTGTGTTCGGGTTTTTTTTTACTGCTCATGCCCACCTCTACTCCTGACAAAGATTAGGAATGCTGCTTACCCGCTTCCAATGGGAAGGTTCCTGCTGATCTTTTCCAGTCCTGCTCTGCAGCTTGAATGAGCATCAGGGAGAAACAGGGAAAAGGGGAATGGCAAACAGGGGAAAAGGGGAAAAGGGGAATAACATCACTTCCAGTCAAAAAACAGTCCGCTCAGTGGTTTTACTATAGACATTTGATGGATTCCTACAGTATCACCACATCACTTCCAGTTTTTCAGCCAGAAGTGACATCATATGATGCCATTTCTACCTCTCCCTCCCCAGAGGCAGTAAGTCTCCCACTGCCTGGCAACCTTAATAACCTGTATGCATGATATAAAAGTATTCGTGAAAGATTATCTAATAAAGATGATGATGACACTTAGATATAAATGACTTACATTTGCTTCTCAAGTTTCTAAAGAGCACTCTTAAAATATATATCACTGTACATCCGGTACCAAAGGAAATCAAACTAACCTTCCAGCTGCAAGTCCATCTCATAATCTCTAAAAAGAAAGAAAATGTCCTAAAACTGCCCCTTCTTCCTCCAGAAAAAAGTGACAAATCTTGTTTTTTTAAAAAAGTTTGTTTTAATGACTTTAGAATGAGAAAGGAAAAGTGGTTTAATTAGTTGCTTTTAATTAGAAAAAAAATGAACCCTCAGAGTACCAGGTTATTTTCCCAAGAAGCACAACTCTAATGTTGACCTTTTAAAAATGACAGGTTTAAGTCCTGGATGCTTTATGAAATGGAAAGTCAGATGCCCTTTCTCTTCCAGCTCAGTGAATAAAAACATCTCGCCATACCAGTAAGACTCCGCTAAAGAAATGCTTGGTGTGTTATAAATGAGCAGAATAGCTGTAAAGGTGTTAAAGACAAAAAATCAACCCTCCGGTGCTGATAAATGACAATCAAACATAAAGAGCAAAGACCAAATATACTCTATAAATTCATTGTAAAGCACTGTGCAGTCCATGCTAGAAATCTTTGCAAAAGCAACCTATTTATATATCCCTGTCCTCATGAAATGCAAAACGATTTATGCACATTTTGCCTCTAAAGTGATGGAACTTATACCTGAAAACAGGGATGAACTCACATGGAACAACTACAAGGCAGCTTTGAGGAATGAAAACATGAGTGAATTATGCTTCCGGTTATTATCAGGGGTGTGCGTAATCAAAATTACGAGCCATAAAAATCATGAAAAGCACTGTTTCTGGATCTTGCTTGTGACTCTGCAGAACAAAAATGCTAGTCTGGATTTTTGGTAGTTATGAAACCCCTCCCTGGAAATAATGAGTGTAGAAAGTTCTGGCATTTACCAGCAATGCAGCATGAGCTTGCGTTTCACATTGAATCTGTACTGATTTCCTGGAGAATTTCTCTCTTCCAATCAGATGTTACAAAGAACACTCTCAGCCCATCCCAAGCTGCAGAGAGCTGCCATTTTCCTCCGCTCCCCTCCTCGTGGGCTGGAGAGAGAATTTTTTCCTTGTGAAAGAAGAAAAGCCTCGGCTTGCTCAAGTGCTGGTAGAATTCAACCACTTTGCCCAATTTGTTTGAAACTTTGAAGGACAGGCAGAAAACACTGCTGAAATTATGGTAGCATTTGGAAAAAACCTGATGATTCCAGCCCCCCCCCCCCGCAAGTCCTCATAGGGAATAATGGAAGTACAGTGGCTGGGGGCAGCAATGGCTTGTTCTGGGGGCATAGAATTAAAATGTTTCACCCAATTTGCATGAAAGTTATGGTCTCCTTAAAGGACATACAGAAGACAGTCACTCTACTGCAACATTTGGTTGAACAAGGAAAACTCCAGCCCAATGACAAGAATGAGAACGAGAACGAGAATGACAATGACAACGAGAACGACAACATGAATGACAATGAGAATGATGACACTGACAACAACAACAACAACAACAACCATTTTGTTTATATACCGCCCTTCAGGACAACTTAACACCACTCAGAGTGGTTTACAAAGTAAGTTATTATTATCCCCATAACAATCACCCTGTGAGGTGGGTGGGGATGAGAGAGCTCCGAGAGAGCTGTGACTGACCCAAGGTCACCCAGCTGGCTTCAAGCAGAGGAGTGGAGAATCAAACCCTCACCTGTAGTCAGTACTAGTGTAATCCATTCTATGACCTCAGCATTTTGCTACCTCATTACCTCCTCATTCCTCCAAATGTGTAGTCCAGGCTCTGGCTTGGTGAGCAGGGAAATTATTAGAATAAAAACTGAAGAGAAATCATGTCATGTAGGGTGGTGTAAGCCAATGGTTTCTAATGTGACACCTACTGATTTGCTGATTCCCACTTGCTTCATGACTCTAAAGGGACAGCCCAGAAGGCAGCATTTTTGCATCTGCAGGAAATACCTGATCAGTAACACCAGCCTCCAATTTAGAAGGAAGCTTAACTTGGAAATTTCCAGTTTTGTGGAACCTTCCATGAGCCATTCTCTGAAAATTCCCAAAGTGCCCACAGGCTGAGCAAGGTTGGAGAATACTGATGCAAATGTTTTACATTTTAAACAGAAGTTTAGCATGAATGTAATATGGAAATGGAGGCCAATGGAGAACAGGATGAAGAGAACCAATACAATCAAACAAAAGGACATAAACTAGGAAAGATACAAGAAATTAGGATTTGTTATTCAGTAATCGATACAGAAAAAGCCAGAGATAAGCAGCTGAACAATTAAAGTAGTGGGATCACAGAGTGACACAAATAAAAACTGAAAGAATAATCAAAATCACAATGGACTTAAGGACAGAGAACATTATTTGTTAAAAAGGAAGGAACCACTGAAGATCAAGGACAACAGTTCAGCTGTTTTTGAGATATTTTAAAATATCCAAGATGAATGAGCAGCTACATCAATTAATATTAGCTAAAGAAGCAAGGACCAGCCAGGAAAAGAAAAATGTAGCTGAATACCATCAGCAAAAATAACAGCTAATGTTAAATGAATGAATAATAATTGTGGGTAGATAAACACTTTACTGTAGTATGCATTTATTTGCTTTTGTTTTTTTATATCCCACTTTTCTTCTCAATGGAGACTCAGATCGGTTTAGAACATTCTTCTCCCCTCTTCCATGTTCTCACAACAACTGTGTAAGGTAGGTTATGCTGAGAGAATGTGACTGACCCAAGGTCACCCAGCAAGCTTCCATGATAGAAGTGGAGATTCGAACCTGAATCCTAGGATCCTAATCTGACATTATATCCACTATGCCACATCAGCTATAGAGGAAAGAAAATGATGGAGAACAGAACCTAGGGGAAGCCCAACAGACCGAGAGCATGGAGAGGAAGAAAGCAGTTAAACGAGAGAGAGAGAGAGAGAGAGAGAGAGAGAGAGAGATTAAGGAGAATGGTTCAAAAACAGGAAAGTCATGAAACCTCAGAGTACACAGAAGGAAAAAAAGAGACTGATCTAAGTATGAAAGCTGAAGATCAATCAGAACTCAGTAAGACCATGATACTGGATTTAAGGACTTCCTTCCACTACAACAGAAGGTTAGCTCCTCACTTGGCAGGAGGAAATCCTTGGATCAAGCTCCAAGTGATTTGGATAAAAGCTCCTTGGGCAATTAGTGCTGAGAGATAGAATATAAAAATCAAATACTGCAGTCAGCTGTGTTCTGGCCCTTTTAATTTTGCATTTTTAATTCCCTTCAGTTATCACTCACCTTTAGACAATCCTGAAGAACTGTTTATGGAAGTTCACTTTACTGTATCCAACAGATAAATCCTGCAGCAACAAGTGATTGTGTCCTGTATGTACAAATGAGCAGTACATCAGACAGATGGAATGTTTATATACTACCAACTTGAGCACCTGTAGTTGTGAAAGTCAATGGGTTTGATCCAGCGGCTTTTTCACTCATCGATATGTCTAAATCTCAATGTGGCCAAATCTGTGAATACTTGAATCCCAAGACTGGAGCCTTGAACAAACAGTACATATCCTTTCACAAATAAAATCTAAAATTGATGTGATTATTTACCACATGACTTGCATGACTGACTCAGGCCCTGATTCTTGCTAATGTCCAACAGCAGCCACCACATGAACGAAAGCATTGTGGAGTGGTTAGCGTTTCAGACTAGGATCTCGGAAGCCCAGGTTTGAAAATCACCACTGTGCCGTGGAAGTTCACTGGGTGACCTTGGACCAGTTACACATTCCCAGCCCAAATTACCTCACAAGGCTATTCTGAGGATAAAATATAGAAGAAGCAAATAATGTAAACTGCTTTGGGTCCTCAATGGGCAGAAAGGCAGGTTATAAATGAAGCAAATAAATAATAAATATAGTTAAAAGTGAGGGATAGATAAAAGGTAGGTTGGTTGACAGATAAGGACAGAAAAGAGCAGGGAAAAGGAAGGATATGGGGTTGTCAGATGGAGGGAAAGAAAAAATAGTATGGGGAGGTAGACACAGGGGGATGTGAAGTCCCTCCCACAAGTCATATGGGTTCCCCACCATACAGCAGGGCCCAACAGCCAGCACCTTAAAGCTCAGTAGGATTACCAGTCCCCCGCTGGTGGTGGGAGATCCCCTGCTTCAACCCTCCACACCCCACCCCCACTTACCGGGCCAGAAGGGGAGGCGTGGGCCTCCTGGGGGCATACTCCTGGGCAGCATAGCACACTCCCACAGGCCCAATCTGACTCGATCACTCCCATGCTCCCACACTTCACAGCAGCCCGATCCAGGCCAATTCAGGCCTGAATTGGCCCGAATCAGGCTGCTTCAGAGCGTGGGAGCACTCCCTCACTCTTCAGAGGCCCAATTGGGCCAAATCTGCCCGAATCCAGCCTAATTTGGCCCTGATCTGGCCCAATTCTGGCCAAATTAGGCCCAATCCCCCCCTGCAGAGCATGAGAGCACTCCTGGGGGCAGCCATGGCCAGAATGATGACATCACTTCCCAGAAATGACATCATTGTGTTGGCCTGGGAGTGTCCATGCATGGTAGACAACAAGGCAGGTAGGTGCCAGGTCCCCCCTTGGGAGGGCAGGGAGGACAAGGGGACCTGGCAACCCTACATTTAGCCATACTTTTCCTGGCTAGAAGTTGCAAGAGGGAGGGAAAGAGGGAAAGCAGAAGACAGAAGAAAAGAAGGTTGGCTGGTGGATGGGTGGAAAGGAGAGAAGGAAGCAGGAAAAGGCTACAAGGGTTTCAGGAAACAGAAAGAGGAAATAGTGAGGGGGATGAGATTCCCCTCTCCAATAACTACTTGTGGGTCCTCCGCTTGTTCTTTTCCTAATTCCCCTCTGTACATCCCTTTCCTACGTGGCTTTCATCCATACAGGTCCCATGTCTCACAGCATGGCCTTTTCAGTAATCAAAGGGGACCCAATGTGTGAACTGGAAATTAGTTTTCACTATTAGCATGCTGGTTATCAGTTTGATAGATTTTTCTTCTTAAAAATCACTAATTCATTGTCTCCTACTTCACTCTACTTCACTTTTTTTTTTTGGTTGAACAAGGAGAATTATATAATGTGTGTGAGTATGTACATGAGAAGCTTTTGTGGTTAAGAATCCTTAGTCGTTATGATGCTTGAGTGACTCAATGCTAATTAGACTTTACAATGATTTCTTTTCTTCATAATGCTCTGTAATCATTACTGCCCAAGCAATTAGGCTTCACTGTTGTTATGTTTTTCCAAAAAAAATCTGAGTGTTTGTTTTGAAGTATTGTAATTAAATCTGGCAAAAAAGTAGAAATGGGTTTGATTACTTATGCCTTCTTTCCCCACAGACAACTGTAGGGAAACAAAAAAAATCACATCCAATTAGATAAATTGGAAAGTTTTCAGAAAGCCAGAGGTGCTGCAGATGGAAACTGTTTTTATATTGAATTTTAAATATCAGTTGTTCAGGTAGTAATGGATAACAAGTTAAATATGTAAAGCAGAGACTGTGGCAAATGCATTATTAACCCTAAAATGCAAGGAAGGAAAAGTTTGGAGAGTTGATAATTGATTTTGCACACGAAAAATCTTTTACACATATGAGTCTCTCTACGCGAGACCTCTTACACGTGGACGCTCAAGTGTAGTGAGACTCAATGTTAGCCAGGAAGCCTAGTTCAAAAATACAGACCAGTCAATTTCACCTCTCTACACAGAGCAGGCAGAGATCTCTCCTGAGAGGGTTTGTTAATTTGACAGAGCCTTCTGGGAGGTGAAGATGAAATTAACAAACTCTCCTGGGAACCATTTCTGCTGGCTCTGTGTAGAGAGGTGAAATTGACAGAGACTTTGAATCTGTCTTTTGAACTAGGCTTTCTGGCTAACATTGCGTCTCCCGACACTTGAGCATTTTTGTGTAAGAGGTCTTGTGGAGAGAGACTCATAGTGTTGGATTTGGTGTAATGCCAATGGAAAACGCTGGTGGAAGAGGATGTTCCCTGCCTTCCTCCTCCATCTGCAGTACCTGTCTTGGGGTACTTGCAAGTAAAAAGAGTATGCAACACAGCAGCTGCAGTGGAAGAAGAGGAAACAACCAACCCTTCTTGCACCGAATGAGCCTCTTGTGATGTAGGAATACTTTTCATTCCTGCATTTGTGGAAAAAATGAATACGATCCAACCCATTACACACGCACACAAACATATTAACTAAGCAACTTCCCTAAAAATATTTAATCATCTTTCTACTGAAGCAGAGAACAACTGCTGCCTTGTGCAACACAAAACACAGAATTTACAAAGCTCCTCAAAATTAACCTCTTGTATGCTAAATATATTATTACCTTTTTATATATTGCAAAATAATATAATTTCTCACCCTTTTAAAGTTTCAATTGTTTTTAATGTGTGCATTCCAGGTGAACCCTTTTCCTATAATACTGAGTGGGTGGGGACCAAGGCTAGGAAAGTCCAACCAGCAGGTTCACAATCAAAATAAAAGTTTAATAATGGAGTTCCTGGCTCATAGCTTATTATCCTCGGCACCAGGCTACACTAGCAGCAGTCTTTGGCTAAATTTCTATGCATGTTTGTAGTAAAACTGTTGGATTCAGCCAGACCTATGTCTGAGTAAGCGTGCATAGGATTGTACAGAATTCTGAATTTGTGCCTTGGGTTTAGGCGTATCTGTATTTGTAACTAGAGATAGGCACGAACCGGAAAAAAACTGAACCATGTGGTTTGTGATTTGTCAAATTTCATGAACCACGAACTTTCACGAACCTGCCCCTGGTTCGCGAATCAGTTCATTTCGTTAGTGAAAACATCATATCCAGGTCAGAAAACCATCACTTCCAAGTCAGCAGAAGGCCACTTCCGGGCCAGCAGAAGTTCAGTTCCGGGTCAGCAGTAGGTCTGCAGGAAGTCCATCTCCTGTTGCCTAGGAAACTGATTGATTGGCACAAGGCTGTCTGCAGTGATGAACCAAAAAATGAACCAAACGAACCAGCCTAAAAGTTTGTTGCGGTTCATCAGAAATGGGATCTGACAAACCATGGTTCGGGAACCACGAATCAGCCTGGTTCGTGCTTAATTTTGGTTTGTATTTTGGTTCATGCCCATCTCTATTTGTAGCATCCAGGGCTGGTTCTTTGTACAAAATATAAAAGCAATAGCTTGGCATATAATCTCAATGGAGCTGAGCTGCCTCCTTCTACCGTCCTACGTGGAACTGCCTGTCTAGCCAAACTGGGAAGATGCCTCTCTGCTTTTCTTCTACCCTTCAAACCTCCCAGTTTTAAAATAACAGCAAATTAATATTCCATATTTAAGTTCAGATAAATTAAAAGAAAATTAAATCCTAAGAAACTGCAGGTTGCTTTTCACGAAGCCATGTTCTGCTTAGGAACCAGTTGCTGGGTGAGGTGGATAAATTGTACTATACATCAGCCTTGCGAGTAAGATATATTAGAGTTGCCAACTCTGGGATGGGAAATTTCTGGAGATTTGGGGGTGGATCCTGGAGAGAGCATAGTTTGGGAAAGAGAGGGAATACTCTAGAGTCTACCATCCAAAGCAGCCATTTTCTCCAGAAGAATTTATCTCGGTCATTGGGAGAGCAGCTGTAATTCCGGGAGGTTTCAAGAACCCGCCTGGAGTTTTGCCCCCCCCCAACCCATATGGAAGACATAATGAACAAAGGCAAAATTTTTAACCAGTCTAGTAAAATGTTTTAGTGGAGTTTCACATATCACCAGGTTGTCACTGGGTTTCTCCTCTGATGAACTTTTGAGGGAAAGGTAGTGAAATTTCTCACGTCTTATTTTTTGTTTGGAAAAAGGGGTAGTATGAGAAGGTATAATGCCAGAAGCTCAAAGGAAAGGATTAAATTCATTTTTCTGCATATTTCAGACATGCATAGCTGCTTCTAGATTCTATGTCCTGTCCAATTGTCTCTTCCCTATAGCTTGCTATTGGTCATTGCTCAGAACTGAAAAAGAACAGAGCAAATGTCTTCTTAATTGGATGTCCTTTCCTTGCAATCTATTGGAGATGAACCCATAAAACGTAAATGCTATTTTGATATATTGAGCACTTGACTTGCATCTTTTTCACATAATTAGGAACAATCACTTTATGCTAGGAAGTGTGGAAGAAGAAAAATGTTAACCAGTCAAGTTACTAGGTCCCCAATTACACGAGCGCTGAAATCACAGAAGGAGTCTGTCTGCAGATCACCAGTTCATTTAGCACATGGCTTTATGAAATCTTTTTAATTACAGATACTTGGGAAGATTATATGGGGGCCACATGCCTGGATGAACATACTCATAGTGTGCAAAAGATGTTTCCTGCTTTTATCTGGAATTCCATTTTCCGAAGAATTTTAGAAAATTCTTCTAGACTCACTTCTAGGATTCCTTTCCCAGTTCCTCCTTTATTTCTATACATGGTGAGCTACAGTGGGGGACATCTTCAATGGAATCTTCTGTTTTCTAAATGAGACCATAGAAATAAAGAAGACAAGGTTCCAATCTTCATTTGACAATTGTGGCATCCACAGCCCAATCATATCATGATTTAAGTTAAAGCAGGTTGCATCACGTGGCCACAAATTTGGGGGGGCGTCTGAATTTCTTCTTTCCATTCTGCTATTCCAATATATTAGCCCCCCCCCCACAACTGTGTTGGTGAGTTCAGAATGATAGATGCTTTAGTTCCTCCTCCAAATATCATAGGGGGTTCACGGATGGGGATATGGGCAGATTGAGGACATCATGGGTGCCGCCACTTCACTTCTAGAAAAAAAACCCCAGAAGTGAGGTAGAGTAGTTCTAAAAATCACCTGAAACTGTATGGCTTTACCATAGAGTTTCTAGAGATTCCTAGAGCTACTCTAAGAAATATCTGGGTTTCCCCCAGAAGTGACATAGCGGCACACACAGTTTTTCTTATTTTTATCCCACCACTGCTTGGAGTGGTGGCATGCAAAGACAGCTCCCAAGAATATTCTCATAGAGCCAATCTATATTTTCCTCACAGCAGCTCTGTTGGCTGTCAACATTTTGTGATTAGCATCTAGAAAGTAAAGATCAGATTAAGCAGGGAGAGAGATGAGTGGCGAGCCCACAGGATGGTAGAGATGAGAGCTCAATTTTCCCAAGAGGAAAGTTACAAAGGACCGATCAGCACTTCATGCATTGGGTTGGTAGGCCTAGGGAGAGGGGGAGAAATATGAAAGGTAGTAAAAGTTGCTAATTCTAGACAGGACGTTTTTTGGAGATTTGGGGGCAGGCTTGGGAAGGGTGGAGTTTGGTGAGGTGAAGGAGCTCAGTAGGGATATAATGCCATGGAGATTACCCTCAAAAGCTGCCATTTTCTCTAGGAGAACTGGTCTCCAAATTACAAGTTATCTCTAGGCTGCAGAGGTCATTTCCCCTGGAGAAAATGGCAGGTTCAGAGCCTGAACTCTCTGGCATCTCAGTCCTGCTGAGCTCCCTCTCCTCCCCAAAATCCACCCTTCCTCAGCCCCCCCTCCCAAATTTCCAAGAATTTTCTATCCCAGAATTGGCAACCCTAGGAAATGATATCTGTAGTCTGGAGATCAATAGTAATTCTGGGAGAACCCGGAAGGTGGAAGCCCTAGAAGTCGTTCCGGCTGAATACCTACAACTGGATTTGCTTGGGCGACTGGGTAGGAACTTTGGTGAAGATAACATTCAGGCACGTCAGGTTGGAGCTGCCCCAGTGTGCTCTACAGTTGTTTAGGGATTTTGCATTCTCAAGGTCACTGGTAGCAGTTGTAGTGCTTTCCTCCATGGTCTGTGTTCAGGGCAGCAGAGCGGCTGATTAGGCCCTAGTTTAATTTAATGAGCACCACTGAATATTCAGTTTCAGGCATCATATATATTGAAGCCGAGGCAGTCATCTAATTATCAGTAAATGACTGTCTCTTCTCCACTCCCCTGCCACCATAGCGAGTTTTGTTTTGTAACCGTGTCTAAGAGAATTGAGAAAACAGTGGTAGTGGAAAAGCTGAAAACCCTTTACAAATTGCTGCCCTGTGCTCTGCCTTTGCAAAATTCTTCTAGAAAGAATCAAGTGAAATAAAATGCTTTCCTTTCCCAATTCAGGTCAAGGCTATAAGTGGTCTTAAAGCAAGATACAATTTCCAGATCTGCAATGCATTTTTATCCCCAGCCTTCTAAAATGAGACCTACTTAAATGTAGGCCAGCCTTTTTCTGGTGCTTCACCCATTTCTGTTTCTCACAAATGTCAACTCAGCCTATCTTTCCCTCTTTTCTCATCTCATATGAACATGAGAAAGCTGTCATTCCAAGTGACTTCACTGGCCCATCCAATTTAGTATTGTCTACTCTGATTGGCAGTGGCACTCCAGGATCTCAGGCAAAGAAAAATCTTTTTCGCACTTGAACCATCCTTGTCTCCAGCAGCCCTCCAACCCTCAGCACATTTTTTGTAGAAGAACAGGGTGCAGGATTTATGCCTCCAAGCCTTTTTTGTTTCAAGTTGCCATTCACTGAACATAGCAGTCAGAGATGCTACAGCTTCTTGTAATGAAGCAGTTGATTTCTGACATAAGCCCCTTCTGCACCAGGAACATAATTCCTCACTCTCCCAGGTCAAGTAAAAAAACATGGAATTGGCTTGACTGGGCCATTTCACACCTCTCATGTTTGGTCACAGTGTCAAAATGTGTCAGGATTAATGAGTGCTGGTGGTGTGACATCCCTTCTGCAGAAAGCTTGGAAGTGATGCCATGTTATTGGCATGATGTCTATGTGACACTCTAGGGTTTAGGCAAAACTCTATGGTTTTACCCAAATCCTAGTGTGTCACATTAATGCCACACTAGTGACATGATGATATTACGGGCTTTGCTGGAAGTGAGATTGTGCTGCTGGTGCATCATCATTTATCCCCATCTCCAGTCCCCTCCCTACCTTCTCACCCAGAAAGAGTGTGGCCATGTTCAACACACATTGGAGCATGTGGGTGAGAAATGCAAAATCTTCCACCCTTTAGTACATACTGCAGCTCTTATCTTCAAGCACTTTTCTCATATCTAAGCACACTTTTGGTACTAGAGCTCACTGAGGTAGGGGGAAAAAACTCATGGGAACATAGGGTTGCCAGCCTCCAGGTGGTGGCTGGAGATCTCCTGGAATTACAACTGATCTCCAGGCAACAGAGATCCGTTCCCCTGGATAAAATGGCTGCTTTGGAGGGTGGACTCTATGGCATTACATCTCATTGAGGCCCCTCCCCTCCCCAAACTCCACTCTTTCCAGGCTCTACCTCCAAAATCTCCAGGAATTTCCCAACCTGGACCTGGCAACCCTACGGGAACACAGTGTAAGACAAGAGTTTAGTGCTTTTCTCCCATGGGCCCTTTTACTACCAAAATGAACCATCCACATCTCTTTCAAAATAACTGGGGCAAAATCTTAGCTAAACATGATTTGTTTTTATATAATTTTAAGGTGGGACTGCATGAGCCCGGTGAGGGTTATCCATGGTGGAATAGGCCTTGGACTTTGAGGGGCACTGCATGTCTCTCTGTGTATGTGTAACTCTCTTGATAGAAAGCTGCTTCTCTTTGTATAAGATGCGAATAGAGATGGGCACGATCCGCATTACGAATGAAAAAAACCCACGATAATGGTGATCACGCGATCGTGACCCGGTGGATTGTGATTGTCCACGGCCAACGATCCAGTGGTTGGGAGAGGCCTGGATTGGGGCGATCGGGCTTGGTTCGGGGATCCAGACACTCAGGCGCCAGCAATCTATTCCCCTGGCAATGGAGCCAGGGGAATGCCTGAGCTGTATTTGCCCTCCTTCTGTCGCCCTGGAAACCTGAATGGAAGCCCAGCTTTCCTTGATCAGCAGGGCTTCCTTCCAACCATGGAGCAGCAAAGCAGTCACAAGTTGGGAGAAGAAACCCAGGGGAGGGAGGGGAAGGGGGTGTTCCGCCGCCAGTACCCACCATTCCTTTCTTGCTGGGAATACCAGCACGCTCCAGTTTGGCCTGGTGGGCAGGCACATGGGGAGTGCCGCCAGTGAGCAGTGAGACCCCCCGCCCCCTGAGGAGAGGCGGCTCTTCGCCGCCTCCCCGTGCCCGCCAGGCCTGGTGGCCGCCGCCACCGCCCACCTTCCCACATATCTGGGAATACCAGCATGCCCCACTTTGGCCTCCATGATCCACGATCCACGGCTCAGGAACAGGAGATGCTCAATGCGGTTCGTTAATTTGGGATCGTCGTCGGCGCTGATCCACGATCAGCTGGATTGTTAATTTTTTTTGGATCGTGCCCATCTCTAGATGCGAACACCCCCTGGCCCCTCCTCTGTCTCTGTGTCTTTTGGGAAATTTTTCCTTCCCTTGCCTCATAGGCTTTCAAGGGAGAAGGATGTATTTCTCAGAGCTCCTGCCATGAAGCCCTCATCCAGAGACCCACCTGCAGCCTCGATGCCAGATTCTAGCCATGGTTTATTAATAGGGCAAGTGATTCTTTAGATTAGGACTCTTTGTCTCTACTCTAAGAGATTGCTATGGATGGAATCTACCTTAATAAAATGTACGTTTTATCTTTCTACAATTTGTCTGAGGATTACTGCACATTGAGGTAAACACTTCTAAATAACTCTGCTACCAAAACAAAATATAACTAATTACCAATATTCCACACTGGCTTTTAGAAGCCCTGGTCACTGGCCACAGAAGGGGCAGGTCCAAGGGCACTGCCTCCTCCTCCTCCCCTTCTAGAAAAAAAAATCCAGCATGCTCAGCTGACAATTGCCCCAAGAATGCAGACACTAACGCCATTTTCACATCTTTAAAATAGCACAATACTCGCGGGAGGCTGCCAGCTTCCTCATGCAATTTTTTGACGCCATCCATTTACAAAATGCCACGAAAGCACCATCATCACTGCCTGCCTCCATTTTGTAAATGGATGGTGTCAAAAATCATGGAAGGAAACCGTCAGCCTTCCATGAGTATCGCATTATTTTAAAGATGTGAAAACGGCCGAGGTCTCTGGGATCTCTGCCCCCTGGACTGACGGAAATGCAAAGTAGCCAGTGTTAATTTTTGTCCTGCATTTCATGGTTTGTAAGCTGCCTCCAAGATCATGTGAGCAAAAGATGGGGTGCATAATGTTAAATAAATAAATAACGTACAGATCTATCTCAATCGTGCATAAAGCAGGGCTCTAATTTTAAACCAAAATAGATAAAACAAACATGGCTGCTCTCAACACTTTTATCTGCCCTTAGTCTGTGTTGGTACTGGAGCAGGATTTACTCTCGACACAGCTTTTTTTTAAAAAAAAAAAGTTTCAAAGTAAAAGACTAAAGTCTTCTAAAAATGCTTGCTCAGCTTTTCTAGACTTTCATGGGGCGTGGCCTGAATTTCATAACTGTTTCCTTCGAGGCCCCTGTTAGAGACAAACATTTTCTTGCTGATCCAGATCCTATTTATTTTAAGCCAGTGCCTGACTACTATAAGAGATATAGGTCTGGACCCTCATATTTTTTATTTAGATCTGTATCTGACACCCTGACTTTAAATCTGTCAAGCTGAAAAATAAGAAAAACCTTCACCTATGCACATTTCTGAGAAATATAAATCAAACCGCAAACCTGACAAGATTAAGAAAATATTAATCTCTTTATACAGTAATGGAATCACATTGGATTTCATAAATCAATACTTGGGCAAACCTGAAGTACAGAGTTGAGCAAGTGCCTCATACATAACCCACACATTACGGCACACTAGAAAATATATACTGGAGATGAGAAAAAAATACACTTTAAATGTCAAGAGGGAAATCAAATGAATACATCAAAATGCCGAGTACCAGAAACAAAACTTTGCTGAAACTAGCATCAGCCTTCTTATTACTAGAGGACAGCAGGTGGGTAAAAATGTGATTATTAATGACTGAGAAAAGGCCACATTTACAACCAACATTTCAAGCAATTTTAAATGAGGGCTAGTAGCAGCAAGACAGAAAGATGTGCTTCCATTTAGTAGACTCCATTTTGGGAACGTTTATTGCTTATTCAACTCATTTATCTACTGCCTCATAAGTATTCCTAAGATGAACAGATATGAGGCAGTTAAAAGAAATAATAAAACAATAAAATAGGAATACCAGTAGTAACCAAGTTTTAAAAAATTTACATACCACTTTTCCATAGAAAAAATGCAAAATGCAACAAGAAAGTTGCAGAGGTCTTACCCACCACTACGACACTAAAACATTTACGTAAACAAACATATATCTGCACAGACAAACTGCCTTGTAAATACTGCCTTTAGAAAAGCAATCACCTAAAGTCTGGATAGACAGGAACATTTTAAGAAGCCGGCTAAAATATGTATAATGGTCGAGTTTGGTAAATCTCCAGAGGAAAAGTGCTACACAATTTCTGTGCCACTAAGGGCCAAAATACATGGGGAGCCCAAGGAAGACACAACTCCCTGACACAGCCATTTCCTGTGAGGTAGGTTAGGCTGAGAGTATGTGACTGGCCCAAGGTCACCCAGCAAGCTTCCATGGCAGAGTGGGGAATGGAGGCTGGGTCACCGAGATTCTAGTCCTTCACTCTTGCCACTACACCACACTGACTTTTAGAGGTTAGCTAAAGGTTAGTCTCTACATAAATGTTCAAGTAAGAGTCGGATCAGGCGCTCACGTCACATGTAAAGTGTATTTTCTGGGGTTGCCAGATCTGGGTTGAGACATTCCAGGAGATTTGGGGGAGGAAACTGGGGGTGGTAGGGTTTGAGGAGGGGAGGGACTTCAACAGAAGACTAATGCCACAGAGTCCACTCTTCAAAGGAGCCATTTTCTCCAGGGAAACTGATCTATGTAGTCTGAAGTTCAGCTGTAACTCGAGGAGATCACCACGCTCCACCTGGAGGTTCGCAACCCTAATTTTGGCCCTATGAGTTTGGCTTTTGCCAAATAGAAGAAGAACCCTTGAACCCTTGGCCTTTCTTTTCAGCCACTTATCCAGAGATTACTCAGAAATGGTCTCCTGTACCTACAGACAGCAGTAATCCCCCTCACACACATAGTCTGAACACTTGCAAGAGTGTAGGGTATTTGGGTCAGGAATCTTGTGTGAACCCTGTTCCTTACTAGCTCATGACCTGTCCCATACAGAAACCCATATGACTAGATCCCATCCATTCCATTAGCAGGCATCAAGAAACTAGGGTTGCTAGGTCCAAGTTGGGAAATTCCTGAAGATTTGTGGGGGTGGAGCCTGGAGAGGGAGAAGTTTGAGGAAGGGTGGAGCCTCAATGGGGTCTAATGCTGTAGAGGTCACCCTTCAGAGCAGCCATTTTCTCCAGGGAAACTGGTCTCTGTTGCTTGGAAATCAGTTGTAATTCTGGGAGATCTCCATCTACCAAGCGGATGCTAGCAACCCTACAGGAAACCCTTCAATTAGCAGGCCCAGGGCCTGCATCAATACTCTCAGCCTTCACACTGAGGGCCTGAAAAGAAGCCAGTCATTCACTGCTTCAGCATGAGGTATTGGAAGGCCTCCTTTGAAGTGACCCACACCCAAAATAGCCACTCCTCATGGTGACCTCCACACATAGCATCAGCAGGTTCATGCCCTGCACCAAGCAATGTGTGTTCAAGGCTTATGTTGACACAGAAAACTGAACGCTAGATAGCTTCCCTGTTTACTTATTTAGAGGAAATATCACTGGCCATGCTACTTGTATTTAAAAAAATTAAAAAGCATATTTACCATCCAGCCCCACAAAAGTTAAGCATAAAAAAGATAATATATCCCATAATAAAATGATCAAACGTATACTGCCAATTCCTTTCGAATCTTAACACAGAGGGGGGTTTCCTGCAATTGCTTCTACATTATCATTAAAGAAAAAAAATCAGACCAGCTGTGTGCTGAATATTTCAAAAAAAGCACCCTGCTGCATAACAAATTCAGAACACCTCCTTGGAATGCCTTGATGCCGGTTTGGTCTGTTATTGAACAAGGACTCCCCCCCCCCCCGCCCCATTTCAACTTCTCTAAACCATAAGAACAACAATAACAGAAAGGATTTGCAGGAGTTGTAGTGACAAGACACTTACTTTCAACAAAAAAAAAATGCTTCATCCTATGCCATTGTTTACTATTCCAAGAAAAACAGACCAATTTTTGTTATTTCATGTTTGGCCTCAGGGTTGTATTCAGAAAATTGTCTTAAGAAGTCCATCAAAAGATCTGCATGCCAGGAACCTGCAGGGTATGTGGACATTTACTGGAAGATAAGTTGGCCTCGGAAAAAAACCAGGCACCATGGGTGGGCTTGCACTGAGCTTCCAGACTGCTTTTAATCCTGTACAGGTGGAGATTCAACTTTTTCATAGTCCTGTTCTTTGTTCTGCAGTACTTTGTCATATTTATACATGTTACCTACTATGCAAACCCAAGAAGGGCTACACCTTTCTAAGCCCACTGATTTCTATGGGCTAAGAAAGGTGCAACTGTGTTTAAGATTGCACTACTAGTCTTTCTTTCTCTCACTCACACATTTCCTCCACTTATCCCATCAAGCGGCTAAGGATTAGTGCTCGTCCTCTTTCCTCAGAGCTCATTCTTATTAACACCACCTTCCTCCAAGACATATCTGGAAATATACTATTTTATCCCCCCAGTAACCTTCTGCAGTAGGATAGGCTGCAGGATAGGCTATAGTAGGATAGTAGAGAGGGGCTCAAAACGAACTATGGAACAAAATTCCATATGGAACGGCCGGTTCGTAGTCAAAGAACCACACTTTCCATGGGACCACGTTTTTCTGAACCAAATGAACTTTTCTTACCATTCCGTTGCTGGTTCGGACACTTTAGTCACCAAATACTCCCTTGCCCAGGCAACAGTGGCAGTCTTTAGCTTGCCCCCAATCTGAGGCCTCCAGGCTTGATTGGCAGCTGTCCCTGCCAACTAGAGAGCTCCCACTCTGGCTTATCCAGCCAGGAAAAGGGTGGGGGGAGGGTTAAAATCTCCAAGGCAACTGAGGAGATGGGCCTTCTGCAGCCATGGTAACACCAATCTCTTCCTTCCAAAACCATGTTAGGCAGGTTTTTCTGCCAACCAGAGTGCTCCTGTGTTGTTCAATCTCTTGGCTTTTCCCATAAATAATGTAAGCTGTGTGATTCCTGGTTTCAGTTTCTCTAGAGTGGGAGAGGGAGGAGAGCTTGGTGGCTGGCTGTGGTGTTGGGACTGGGATCAGAACTTAGATCTTTGGCCTGCACTTCTGGCTGCTGGAAAAGAGGCTGAAAAGCCTCTTTTCTTTTCTCTTGCTTTCTTGTTTTTCTTTCTGACTGGGGACTGGGGAGGTGTTTGGGGAAGGGGTGCTTTTTTCCCTTTCTTCCCCCCCCCATCCTAGTCTTAGCTTTTCACACACACACCCAGACTTTCCTGGGGGCACCAGCTTTGGGGCTCCATAACTCGGAGATCCGTACTGCAATTTTCATGAAACTGGAGCAGAAGGAGAGCCTACTGAAAACTCCCTGCGAGTTTGGGCTCTCTGAGCATGAAGGGGGCCGTCCTGCCCCGCCTGAACACAAAACCTCGAACCAGTTTGGACATTGGGTGAGTTAAGTTCATGTTCCATGTTCCGTGGAAATTAATGAGCCACAAACCACACGGTTCAGTTTTTTTTCATTCCATGCCCATCTCTAGCTGAGACCTAACAAATGGCCAAAGTTTCTGCAGGGAGCTTTGAGACCAAGTGAAGATCAGAACCGAGGAATGCCCACTCTAATACTTTCTCCACTACTGGTGGAGAAACTGGTTGTAAATTATCTACTCTGCAGCAAAATTAAGTGTAATGTAGTGGTTAGAATGCCAGTGTCGTGGCCCAGTCTGGACTGGATGAGAGTAAGGACTCCTTCAGAGAAGAGGAGACTTGTGTAACCAGCCAGGACTCCTCAGGAGAAGAGGAGCTCTGTGTAGCCAGCCCTAGCCCTGACTCAGCAGAAACCAGTGATCAGGAACAATGGATGCTGGCTGCCCAGAGTTCACAGCCAGTAGCTGAGACAGAGGCACTGGCACACTCTGGCCCCAATACCTCAGGAGAAGCTTAGAAAGGTATGTCCAACGCCACAGGTGAAGCCCAGCCAAGGGCTTCTACCACCCAGGTTCACCCATGCCCAAAGAGTGCCACAGACAATGACAGAGATTGGAACTGCAGGAGAGATGGCACAGTGCTCGTTTCCTGAGCCAACACCAGCTGCTGGAGGGCAATGATAAGTAACGTCAGGATGGAGCCCCAGCAGCTGGCTGCAAACCACTCCGGGCTATAAAGGCCTAGCTGGAGAAACTGCCAGGTGTGGAAGCAAAGTGTTAACTACTTGCAACCACTCTGTGTACCTTGCTCATGCCTGCATCTAGACCTGATGTTTCGGTAACTGACCTTGGATTGGACTTGACCTGGCTTTTGGATTCTGGACACACCCCTGGCGTTTTCCTCATGCTCTGACTGTGGATTGGACTTGGCTTTTGAACCTTGCTCTCCTCCTTAACTTTGTGTTAGTGCGTGGACTTTGGACAATCAGCTTGGGCGAGCCCAGGCCATGACAGCCAGACTAAGAATTGAGAGACCAGGGTTCCAATGTCCACTCAACCATGAAACTCATTGGGGCATTTTGGGCCAACCCAACTTATCTCACAGGGTTGTTATGGGGATAAAATGGAGGAGAATAGGGTTTCCAGGTTGCCCATTATGTCAGGCAACCTCAAGTCCTGGAGCTTCCCCTGCATCCACTAGGCAAGGCATCGGGGGGGAAATGGTGCGAGAACAGTGTGGCACAATGCCACAATGTCACTTCCAGCTTCACAGACAGAATGGACATAACAGCACCACATGATGCTCTAGGAACATCCCCAATCTCCCCCCAATATTACCATAGAGTTTTGGGTAACTTCTAGAACAGTGTACGTGTTGGAGACCTCTCTTCTAGGTACATAGCTGGAAGTGACATCACAGCATTGCACAATGCTGCTTCATCAGATCACCACCCCCAGTCTCTCAGAGGCTGGTAAACCTAGAGGAGAACCATGTACACTGCCCCAACAGTGAACTAAAATCCACTTCAGACTGCTGATATGCGTGTGGGGAGAGGGATACTATTTTTGAACAATTCTTCATATTTAAAACCAAGTAGATTGCTAGTCTGTGAAGGAAATGGTATTAGATTTTTTGTAAGGATTTCCCCCCCACCAAAAAACCCCAATTACCTAAGTGAGCTTTTTTGTGCATTGCAAGCATCCCCTGTCAGCATTCTGAAATGCTACAATTCACTATACTACCTCATGCCCTGGACTGTATCTGTAGATCTAGCTGTACAGCATTGGAATTTCACACCAACTCTGCAGTGCTACAACAGTATGAGAAATTTCCATTCTCTTCCATCTCTATGAATGGTAATATACCCTGTGTCTATTCATTAAGGGGAAACATTTTGTAAACAGAGTTCTGTCTACTACAAAAATAGCAACCAGGAAAGTTGTAATGCATATTTTTGTCCTTGTTGTCTAATGATAATGATTTTTTTATGATCCATCTTTCAATTCCACTCAGGTTTCTTCGCACCCATACTGTGATCTATTGTTCTCTGAGCCATAGTGAGATTGCTATCACTTAAACAGACAGCACTTATTGGAAATTAAACCTCTACTAATGTATTATAATTATTACTTCAGGGTAATTTGGTGCTCCAGTAGGGAATCAGAGCTAATCTGATGGTAACGGCTCTTCCAAGACGCTGTTCATATATCCCCCCCCTTTTGTGCTGAAAATTCCTCCTAATGGATCTAGCCTGAGGCTGATTAATGATCTCAGGGCTGAAACAGGTGATTTGTAGCTAAATCGGCCCACACAAGAGGCAATTCGGGGTTATTTCAGTCAATACCGTTAAATAAGTTTAAACAGTGACTTCTGTTAGCACAAAAACGTAATCCAGTAAAGGGGGAGATGGAGGGGAAGAGACAGTGAAGAGAAGTAAGTAACGGTAACGCCACTGCTCTGATAATGCATCTGATTAGCTATCAGCAAACACCATCCATTGTAGTGACAGTTTCACTACAGTGGCAGTGATGTCAATTTTTTCACCTTTAAATGCTATCTCCCTTAATAACGTGCAAACAAAACTGGAATAGCATTTACAAAAAAGACCTTGTTTCTTCTCCACTCACTACTTAATGCAAAGTCTAAACATGTAGGGATGGGATAACACAGAACTTTACATGAGCCCTTTTTAGACATTAGAATCATGTGTGCCAGGAACCTACTAACCGTGCATGTCAGAAGCGTGTGCTACCTGCAGTCCTATGAATATGTACTATTGCTATGTTGTGTTGAACAGGAATAACATGTGTGTTTACCTTAGACATACAGCCTTGATGTGCAGGAACCTGAACCCTGAAAAATCTAGTGGTCGGTATGCACATTCCAAAGCTGAACACATGTGGCAAATATGCACACTGTTCTTGTTCATGTTACATGGCTACCGTGCATATTGGGAGGATCTATGCATGCCTGATTGCTTCTTATATGTGTGATGGTTAACATCTGAAAAGGACTACAGAATTAGATCACTGGCCCATTTAAAAAGAATTGCCAGCTCTGACTGGCAGTGGCTCTAAAAGGTCTTGTACAGGTTCCCCCCCCCCGCCCCTTTCCTATTGGTTAGACAAGGCCCTTCTTGTTGAAGGTGGCAGGGTTAAACTTGAGTATGCTGCCACTAAGCCATGGATTCTTCTGTGCTCCAAAGTTCATTCTGCCATAATTACATTTTCAGTAGGATCATATACATTGCCTACACCATACTGAAATAGTTTTTTTTAACATCCTTATGCAAAAGTGGAATTTGCACAGTGATTTTTGTTGTTACGATCTGGGCCTAGTGCACAGTCTACAAAAATATGCATTTACATGTCATAATTCTCTCCCAATATAGACACACTGAACCGAGGCAGATACTTCTTATAATTTAGAGGACCCACAGATCAGGCCTCTGTAACTGTAAGCCTCTATATATGACAGCTACCAACTCATGTTGTCAAACAGTTCTGGGGTTCTATCGTACTTCATACTTCTGATTAGAGTTGCCATGCTGAACCTGGCAACTGGGGGTAGGGAAATGGGGGAGCACAATGTTAACCACTGAAGTGACCTACAGTAGCTCTAGCAATCACCAGATACTCTATTGTTTCCAGCAATTCCTAGAGATATCTTACCAGGTTTTCCTCACAAAGAAAAAAAACATATAACTGAAAAACAGCTAGTTTAAAACCCTTCCTCGTGTTATCTAGATTTTTTGTACACTGAGGATTTTTGTTTAACACTGGGAAACATTTAATTGCATAAATGTCTGCACACAATGCAGTGGTACAGTCTCAGAACACTCTCTCTTTAAGTAGCCAGGAGCTTTTCCCGATTTAATTGTTTGTCTCAGAAGGGATGCAGGCATCATGTCAAAAACTGCAGAACCAAATCTGTTTTGGTTTAAATGGACAGCCCCATACCACATTGCCATTCGAAGATGAGTATTCCCTTTCTGCAAGATAATTTAGTCATTTTTTTTCACTGTGATGCATAATAATAAATATTTAACACACTTCGGGTACAGTTATATGGTAAAAATGATTACATGTAAGAGGGACATTATAAATCATTTGATGTTCCTATTTATCCATATCTCAGTTCTACATTGATAGCCTCTCTAAGAAGCAGTTAAACACTGCTCTTTTCCACATGGGGCTTTTTCATCAGTTCTGGCCATACACTGCATCCATTTCTCCCCAGCTTGCTGCACACACGGTCAAAAAATCCTGATTTAGTCTTTTCGTGTGCACCAGCTCCTTCACAGAAATACTTCTTCTGCTGTAATGGTTGACACAGGCTGCCTGCCGGCTTGTTGTCTTACAAAGACAAGATGGACAGAACCTCCCTTTGGATATACTTTCTTGTGTCCTCTTGGGCCAGATTCATTGGCATTGTCAAGAAACTCACATTGTTTCTTGTCCAGATCAACCATTTTGAATTAGACCCATTTGGGCTGGTATGATTTTTTTTTTGAAGACATTTTTTTTTTGTTTTCTGCATGGAGAAAGTCCGCATCTGCTGCAAACTTGATCTTTCCCTGGCTTTCTTGCAGCTTTTCTCTTGCACACTTACCTCATCTCTCCCCCCCCCCCCGCACAGTCAAACTGGGGCTTTTTTGAAATTCAGAATGGTTTCTTCAGTGTGAGGCCTGGCCTTGACCCAGCTTTTTGCCTTCCCCTTTATTCCCATGCATCCTGATTGGTTGAACAGCAACCAATCCAGTTTTTTTTTCCTCTTGGATTAAAAAAATAGCAACTTTGCAACACTGGCACGTTAAGGGAAAAAAAATGTTGCCACTGCAGAGCGGAGGGATGCTGCAATAGGGTTAACACAACAGCTCTGCAGAATCCCACTTTATATTTTCAAGTTTTCAACTGTGCTTCATGTATTTCTTAGTCCATATTAAACAGCAACTTTGCAATGTTGGTTCCATTAAAAAAGACAAAAAAACCCTTGTAAGTTTCCTTAGCAATTCACTGAGGAAACTGACGAGTCCTCAGCAGATCAGTTGAGGAAACTGACCCATCCTCAGCCAATCAACTGAGGAAACCGACAAGTCCTCAGCCAATCAGCTAACAAAACTGACATGATCTTAGCTGGTTGGCTAGCGAAAATGACATGTCTTCAAAGCCTGCTGCAGAAGCGGGGCTTTTTTCTAGCACAAAAATAAATAAATAAAAAGGCACCACTTCAGTCCAACTCCCCCAAAGAGCAGAATTAAAGAATTAAAGCAGTACAGGGTCAGAACTGATGAATAAAGCAGATCCAATCCTCATGGGCTGAATGTGCAGAAAGCCTGATGTAAAGTTCACCACGCAGAAGAAGCCACTGTGAGGAAAGTGAGCTGAAATCTCACACACATATTTCACTCAGACAAGCAGTGCATTCTCTCATTTTATCTCCCGCACATGTACACAAGTCTTATTAATGCAACAACAAATTGCTTATATCATATTGTCTGTTGAGGATGGGAGATAATTTTCCCCGTTATGATAAGAATGACAAGAAAGTAATTGTGAAAGAGATAATTCCACTGAAGAAGTGTAATTATGACTTCTGACACACACTTATTAAAAAGGCAAAATCTAAGAAAATAATAGAAATGACAAAATTTGTGTAAAAACTCTTGAGCTGTTGTTCCATGATTATTCATAGGATCATGTTAAGTACCCTGTAACAATAAGGCAAAAGTCATTCACTTCTCAGAACTACATACAGTACCTAATAACTGCTGCAGCCTAGAGGAATTACCACTGAAACTGTTATCAAGAAAAAGTAGATTATTGCTGACTTTTAGACAGGCCTAGTTTTATTCATTTATTTATTAATTAAAATATTTCCTCATGGCTCAAGGCTGCTTACAAATCATAATTTAAAAAATTACGTTAAAACAAAATAAAACCTAAAATACACGCACACAAAGAAAGATGCCGGCTGCTGATGTTCCATCAAAAGTCCTGGCAAAAAAGTAAGGCTGGTACAGCCACCTAAAGAGCTTTGGCAAGGGAGTTCCCCTTCAGAGATTCCATTCCACACTCTGGGAGCCACGTTGGAAAAGTCCCTGGCTCTGTTTGAGGCCTGACCCAAAAAACAAGGTGTGCAGTTAGAACGCAAAACTCACAAGAGTGGGAAACCACAGACGAAAGCAACAAGTTAAGTTAAATATAATATATTATATCTCTTATGTCGAGAGAAGTAAATGCAAAAATGAACTCAATATATAAACAGTCAACAATCAAGATAAACTAGTCAAATATTCATACAAGTTCCTGGGCCCCACAGAACATTAAAGAGTAGGTGTGCAGAGTATAGAAAAGACAACATGAGGAAAAAGTCCGTCCAAAGGTAAGTCAATCAAAAAGGTCAATCTTGCAAGAACTGCAATCCCATTAATTAATGTCTCTTCCTCAGTCTTCATAATCCTTACAGGTGTCGTACTAAAGGAAGAGACACCCACTGAACTAAGTCCTCCCACCCGACATTCAGGGCCGGCAAGGTTCTGGAAGTTTCGTGGAAACCTCCTTGGGGCAGTGGAGCATACACCACTAAGATAAAAGAAATATATTGAAGTACAAATTCAAAACCCACAACAGAAATGAAAATCCAATATATCACTCACCAAGTTTGTTCTATAAATTCATGCAGCACCAAATCAAAAGGTCCATACCTTTTTGGACCTTGTTGACTGTTTATATATTGAGTTTATTATCATCATTTACTTATCTTGACATAAAAGATATAATATATTGTATTTAACTTTACTTGTTGCCTTTGTCTGTTGTTTTCCGCTCTGTTTGAGGCCTGGTTGGCTACTCTTTGTGGAGAGATAGGGTTGTCAGGCCAAGCCTGGCAAAGAGTGGGAGGACAGGAGTGGAGACAAGGGGGAAACCATAGAGTTTCTTTTGATTCCTAGAGCTACAGTGGTTTTTTACTTCCAGGTTGTACTCAGAAGTGATGCAATGACATTACTTTTTTTTTTTAATTTTATTTTTCCCCTGCCAACACACAGACTGTTGGTTTATTGCTGATTACCAAAAAGGGCGGGGGGGATCCTTTTTACTAAAAATCTGATTAAAACAGAAAAAAACAATGGACATTTGGATAGGAGTTAGATGCGGGGGGGAGGATAGTAGAAACTGAAGAAAGGACAGAAAGATACAGAAGTGAGTTTTTAAAAGACAATTTTTAGTTTAAGGACTTTGAGGTCTTCCTCTTCTTTTCCATTTTAGATGCAAATTTGAGATGAAGGAATGTGAAGCATGAAATGTGTTTACTCCATACTTTTGTTTCTTTGCTAGCCTTCTTTACATTTTTTAAAAAAGCTTGTTCTTTTTTTTCTGTTTGCAAGCAATGGGTATTATATCCCAAGGAAAAGCTATATCCCCCTCCCCCACACACACAAATGTTGGTTTATATTTTGACTATACTCACATTAATTCGGACATTAACAGTGCAATCCTGGGTATGGTTCCTCTGTCTACAGCCATGGAAATTAACAGGCTTGAACTGGAACAACTCTGCCCAGGATTGCACATTCAGAAAGAAATTCCTCTCTGGATATATATAATATTGAAGACCGGCTTTGAAAACTAGAAATTTGGTCAAAATAAATCGGGTGAGAGATAAGAAGAGCTTAAAGAACTATGTTGGAAATAGTACCTGTTAACACAACTAGGTGTATAATCCTATGAAATCCAGTGGGCTTAGTTTGGTGTAACTCTACATAGGATAAGCACATGAATCTTGCAGGGATAAATCTTTTAGCTCCACCCACCCAACAGGATCAAAACAACCAAGGAGACCTCTTCTTTTGTACACCCCCCCCTGAGTTGGGTATATCGAGCAGACAGTAAATGGAGAAAGGAAACAGGGAGTGTTGAAGGAAAGATGTGTGAGAATACATAAGCAGGAAACATTTGCAATTCAATTTAGGACAATTTTAAGTGTTCGGGAAAACGCAAACAGGTTTTCAACTTTCCAAGAGTGTTGCTAACAATTTGTGGTAAAATTGTGATTGTCGAGTGCACATAACTGCCTGTGAATCAGGAACAACCTTCCATTGTTTGAACACAGCCATGAATTGTGGGTTGGACTGACCTTCTGTTTGAAATCTAGAAATAAATGTCCCTATAAAGGGTTCCTTTATCATGTTTTACGTTTTTGTGCAGTAAACAAAATCCATTTTTATTTATGCACTGTCATATTCGAGCACATTAGTCATATTTATGTCTTTTTCACCATTGTTGGTAATTTATATGAAATCCACAAAATGCCACAGGGCTGCTTTCCTGTGTTATTAAATATTTTATGCATAATCAACCAATAGTTATTTTGGGATGTTGTGCCATGAATACAATATTTCTAAGAAGCTTAATAACACTAACCTTGAAATGTGTAGCCTGCACGTTTTCAGCTTTTTTTCTATAGGAATGTAACTGAAACCAAGTTTCCACCGGATATTGTTTTATCCAAGCTTATGCGCACACAAACTCAAGTGAAAGGGCGGACATGGAGCAGCAATTATGACACAGCAATGCCAGCTAGGAAGCTCAAAGTTCTCCCAGAATTATAACTGATCTCTATAATGATCAGTTCCTCTGGAGAAAATGGCACGTTGAGGGGCAAACTCTATGGCATCATATCACTGCTGAGGTACATTATCTCCCCAAACTCCATCCTAGAAGAGTAACTCTGCTTAGAATGGCACTGTAAAGTACCCAGAAAAAAAATGCACCCTAGATGAGGGATCAGGGTGCATTTTTTTGTTCTGGGTACTTTACAGTGCCATCCTAAGCATGAATCAACAGGGAGACTGCAACAAGGAAATCAGAAAGCAATTGCGACTTGAAAGAGCAGCTGTGAGGGAGCTAGATCAGATCCTTAAAGATAAAGATGTCTCTCTGGGGATCAAGATCAAGATAATCCAAACAATGGTTTTCCCCATTACAATGTATGGATGTGAAAGTTGGACAGCAAAGAAAGCTGAAAAGTAGATAATTGATTCATTTGAAATGTGGTGCTGGAGGAGAGTTTTGTGGATACCATGGACAGCCAAAAGACAAATAAGTGGGTACTAGATCAAATCAAGCCTGAATTCTCCCTAGAAGCTAAAATGACAAAATTAAGGCTATCATACTCTGGTCACGTTATGAGAAGAGAAAATTCTCTGGAAAAGTCAATAATGCTAGGAAAAGTAGAAGGCAGTAGGAAACGAGGAAGACCTAAAAAGAGATGGGTTGACTCAATAAAAGAAGCCACATCTTCCAGTTTGCAAGATATGAGCAAGTCTGTTAATGATAGGATGTTTTGGAGGTCTTTCATTCATAAGGTCGCCATAGGTTGGAGGTGACTTGACGGCACATAACATAGAGATGAGGAATGGGTTGAAGATCACTCAGGAGTAGAGATGGGCACGAACAGAAAAAAAACCCGAACATGATGTTCATTGTTCGTTGCCATCCACGAACAGGGACTCACAAACACTTACGAACATGATCTGTTCATGAACATGTTCTTGGTTGGATGTTCGTGGGGGCAAGCAGGCTCTCCTCCAGCCATCATCCAAGTTTGGTCAAGATCCCTACTGCACCACTCCCAGAAACCTGACCTGAGCAAGCACTAGGAAAGGTACTAATAATAAATAATAGCTTGGCCTCAGACCCTGACAGCAGCACTGAAACTTGAAGGGGTAGATGCCTACCGCACCACTCCCAGAAACCTTACCTGAGCAGGCATCAGGGGGGGGGATTAACATGGGGGGGATTTATTTTATTTATTTTATTTATTTATTTTAGAGGGGGCAGAATGTCAGGTTCAGAGTCTTATGTGCTGTACCAACTCCATTTTCTCATGCTTCTAGTGTTTAAGTGCTTCCTCTGCAGGTGCCCAGGTTCCCAGGCAGATTTCTCACAGAGAGAGATTGTTTGGTCTACCGACGTTCCACCCCGGACCGGCCTTGAGAGACTCCAACTTCCCAAGCCTCAAAGACAATGTTTTGAGAACTGTGGGGGGAGGCTGGGCCAAGTGGGAACTGTTACTCTGTACCGTATGCTTTGCTTGTCATTGGTAACAATGCATATGTACCAACCTGGATATTGCATTCAGGCCAGTGGACTATAATAATCTTTTTCTTCAGTAAATGCTTTTTGGAAACAATGGACTTTTGTCTAATTGCAGAAGGCAGACTGGAGTAAGGATTTTATCTAGCCACAGTTCTGACACAGGAAAGGTACCAATAATAAATAATAGCTTGGCCCCAGAGCATGGCAGCAGCCCTGGAACTTGAAGGGGTAGATCCCTGTCCCACCACACACAAAGAAAATTCAAGCTCCAATGCACTCTCCCTATCAAACTGCCAACAGCAACTGTCTCTCCCTCTCCACTGTCTGCAAAGCCAGAACTGGGAGCCCCCCTCCCCCACTGCTCTTTGCTCCCTTGTAACAAATTTGGAGCTCCACACTTGAAAGGAAGACCTGCCTATCAAACTAAATTGGGCTTAGATGGGGGTTTCCAGGACAACAGCAGGAGTTCAGACAGACTTCAGACAATCCCTACCTAAATTGCCGAGGGAATTGATTGCAGGTGCCAGATTGTCTGGCTTGAGGAACAGCAACAAACAAGGCTTGCAACGACCACCTGTTCATTTAGAATGGGGCCTCACAAACAGCTTTTTTTGGTCCTTATTGCTGTTTGTGTCCATCTCTACTCAGTAGTGACCATTCACTCTCCAAGTAATTCAAAGTAGCTCTCTTCCCCTTCTCCCCTGCTGCTGAAAATGGGACTCTATTAGGAGTGGCATTTCAGGGGCAATTTTGGATGTAGCAGATGGGGGCGGGGAAGGCAGTGAGAAACTTGTACCGGATAAGCCACTGAAAACAGTGAAGCTGTTGCAGGGGAGTGGAATGAAGGTTTCATTTGGGATATATTCTTTCATTCAAAATACCGGCTAGTGCTTACAGATGCACTTGGAATAATGATCTTGGCATCCTGGTCTCGCAGCTTCACTCTCTGACTGCTGTCCAATGGACTTTTCAACTGTCATTTGTCCAACATTCCGCCAAGCTGCCTACATTTCCCATCAAAACTTGAGGGAAGCAGACAAGTGTCCAATCTGTGCCTTTTGTCACTTGTGGTTCTGCTCATAGAGTCACTTCCGAGAACAAATAGCAGTCATACAGGATGGTCATACAAGAGAATTATGTCACTCAACAGGCAGGAAGTTGGCCTGTTGAAATATACTAACTCTGCTTATGGTGGCCATTTTTAATGTGCTAGTAATATTTTCTCTCAGTCCTGACAAACCGACTGTCTTCCTCCAGAAGCAGAACATTCAGTGCTGCACCAGCCACAACAGCAAGTATTTAGAGACCAGAATCACTAGTCCATGCTCCAGAACTAGAGAGCAACCCTTTAATAGAGATGGGCACGATCCAAAATAAATTAATGATCCAGCCAATCGTGGATCGACGCCGGTGACGATCTCCAATAAAAAATCCACACCGATCATCTCCTGTTCCCGAGCCATGGATCGTGGATCGTGGATCGTGGATCGTGGATCATGGAGGCCAAAGCGGGCCGCACTGCTATTCCCAGCTATGTGGGAAGGTGGGTGCTGGTGGCGGCCGCCGGGCACGGTGGGCATGGGGAGACGGCGATGAGCCACCTCCCCTCAGGGGATGTGGGGGGGGGGGGGGTCTGGCCTGTGTTTGGCCATCAGAGCTGCCTATCAGGGTTTGCAAGGATGAGATTGGAGTGCCCATGGCTACAGAACACCCCCTTCCCCCTCCCTCCCCTGGCTGTCTTCTCCCAACTGGTGACTGCTTTGCTACTCCATGGTTGGAAGGAAACCCTGCTGATCAAGGAAAGCTGGGCTTCCATTCAGTTTTCCAGGGCGACAGAAGGACACAGCTCAGGCATTCCCCTGGCTCCACTGCCAGGGGAATAGATTGCTGGCGCCTGACTGTCTGGCTTCCCGATCTGAGCACGATTGCCCTGATCCAGCCCCGATCCAGCCCCCCCCCATCGCTACATCATTGGCCGTGGCCGAGCATGATCTGCCGGGTCTCGATCGTGCGATTGCCATTATCGTGGGGTTTTTTCGATCGTAATGTGGATCGTGCCCATCTCTACCCTTTAACTTTTCTTGTCCTGCAAGCCAGAGCAATGCTTGTCTACAGATTTTTCTCACCATTCAGTATGTTTCTATTCCTCACACCTAGGTATTTGCTTTCTGACCTTAAATCTTGCTCCCAACTTCACTTCTGACATCTTCTGTGTAACTCCAAGCTACTTACTTGAGTTTTATGCTTATCATTGTTATCTCTCTGCCTTCTGATTCCTGAACCCAGATAATGTCATGGCATTATGTACTCCCAGCCTCACACCCATTATTGGGCAGCAGCTCCTCTGTAGGTTTCAGCTTTGAACAAGCACTCACCATTGAGATCCCTGCATCAAACCAAGTACACTATGTTCATGCACACTGACTCTTAGTTACGCCTTTCACAGTACAATCCTGACAACAGCTGGCCCTTCTAAGCTCATCTTCTTCAATGGACTTAGAATGGATTCTGTTTAGGATTTCAATATGGCATTTTATTCAAACTTTCAAATCACTTGATAAAAAGTCACAGTATTGTAACTACCTTTAATTGAGTACCTTCCATGGCATGTAATTTCTTTCCTTATGGACAGCCCCAAAGAAAGTCACTGGTAAAGAAGTAGCTTCATCATTTCATCTTTGCAACCAAGATAGGCCTTAAGCGACGGAGGCTGGAAGAGTTGAAACTGTGTCTGCTTCCTGTGTGCGTCACTCACAATCTTGGCAGAGGTTCAGGTTTGATCACACATAAAGGCTAAGGCCAATGAAAGTTAATGACCTATATTCTATTGTCTCTATTAATTTCTAAAACAACTGATCACCAGACTCAGTCAGTCTAAAGCTTCAGGGGAGGAGTATTCCTCCGGGGGAATATGTTGATGATGATAAAAAAAAAGTCACAGAGTGATCCATTTTCTGTACTGCAGTTTCTCCTGTATGAAATTGCAAAGGAGATTATATTAAACCGTCAGGAAGATAATATTCAAGGTGACATCATGTAAATGGGTTTCAGTGCATAACATTTCTTCCTCCGGTTTAGTTTAAGCTAGACCCATATTTTGCCAGGTGTGCAGAATCCAAAGTCCCAGATAAAAATTCAGGATTGCACCCTGCATTATCCAAAAAGGAAAACTTATCATACATCAAGCAAGGCCTTTAATAGCCATCAAAATGCTCAAGTCAATAGACTCTGAATTTGAGGTGAGAGGGAAGAACCCTAGATGGGATAATTTCATGCTGGAGCCGTCATGATGATGTCACTTCCAGAAGTGATGTCACCATGCTTGCCGTGTGAGTGCTCCTGTGCACTGAAAGGGGCCCATTCGGCCTGTTTGGGGCCCAAATCAGCCTAAATGGAGCACAGAAATGTTCCTGAGGCAGTGCAACAATGTCACTTTCGGAAGTGATGTCACTGCTGCGGTTGGGAGCGCATGCACAGTGAGGTGCCTGCCAGTTGTGGGCTACTTTCAGGAGCATGTCCCCTCCCTCCAATTTCTGGGTGATCAGTGGATGAGGGGCAATCCCTGGGACTTTGCCCACCACTGGCGGGCACCTGGGAAGCCTACCAGTTGACCCTGGCTGACTCAGTGAAAAGCCTAAAGATTATATTGGATGTAGCTCAGCAGCTAGAGAGATAAGTAAATGCAGCCACAAAAAAGGTTTTCTCCCAACTTAGACTACCGGGAAGATGCCCCCCTACCTCGACATGGCTGATGTGGCCACCTGGATTCATGCCCCAGTAACATTGAGACTAGACTACTGTAATTCACTCTGCATAGATCTCCCCTCAAAATCAACTCAGAAACTCCAGCTGGTGCAACATGCTGCAGCTCCTTTACTTTCAGGATCTAGACAGAGCATGCTTATCACTCACATTCTGTAGTCCCTCCATTGGCTATCCATCACTTACTGGGCTCAATTCAAGGTCATGACTATCACTTTCAAAACCCTTCATGGCTTATCATCATATCGGCAAAACTATATGTCTTCCTATGTTCTGCTATGGCAGATTCGCTCATCTGAACAGGGCCTTCTATAGACACGAGGGCCATATTATTCATCAGTAGAGATGGGCACAAACAGAAAACAAACAAACATGATGTTCATTGTTCCTTGCCATCCATGAACAGGGACTCACAAACAACCACAAACATGGCCCTGTTCACAAAAATGCTTGTCGTTGACTGTTCATGGGGGCCAGCAGGCTCTCCTCCAGCCATCATCCAAGTCAAGATCCCTATTGCACCACTCCCAGAAACTTTACCTGAGCAGGCAGCAGGAAAGGTACCAATACTAAATAATAGCTTGCCCCAGAGCCTGGCAGCCGCCCTGGAACTTGAAGGGATAGATCCCTATCCCACCACACACAAAGAAAATTCAAGCTCCAATGCACTCTCTCTAAAAAAATGCCAACAGGAGCTGTCTCTCTCTCCAAAGCCAGAGCTGGGAGTGCCCCTCCTCCCTGGTCTTTGCTCCCTTGTAACAAATTTGGAGCTCCACACTTGGAAGGAAGACCTGCCTTGGGGGAGGTGTTAAACCTGCTCCCTAGGACTGCAGTAATCAAGAATGATACCTGCTTCTATCTGCTTCAGTCCTTCATCTGCATAGCTCCATCCAGTTTCTGCTCTAACGTAGAGGGTTCTAGAGTATTGTGGAATGGTTCTAGAGTATTGTATTGTAGAGTATTGTAGATGGTTCTAGAGTATTGTGGGATGTTGGAGCTAGCTTTTATGTTACATGGATTAAAGTATATTTTGCTTCAGAATGTGGGTGTGTGTGATTCATTATGTTGTTTCATTGTGTACAACTAGTGGTTCCAAACAGGACCACTCATCCTCATCTACATCAGTTCAATGAGGACACTAGAAGTATTGCAATGCCTATCTGCATCAGCTGTGCACGTGGATCTCTCCTGGGGAATCAGGAAGATTGGCTGCAATGATTTCCTTCGGCAATGTGTTTAGTAAATGAAATATTACTGAATCGAGCATAAATTTGCAGAGAAAACTTAGATGGATTCCAAACAGACTTCAGAGAGCCAGGAGAGAATGGATGATTGACAGGAGGAATATGTACTTTCTGTATCCTTGACTCCTCTTGTCATTCACTGAAAAAGAAAACCCTTCCTCAAATCAATGGCATTGACACCTACAGAATGTGCCAGCATCAATTTCTCGGAGAACTGTCTCCGACATGCCTTTTACCAATTGTTGTCCGACAGATGGTCCGTGTTTTGATGAGAATGGAGGTGGTAGAGAGGAGAACAGGGAGGGGGGATTCACAGCCATTTCCTATGCTGAATTACCTTCCAGTGAAAAGAGGAAAGAAGAAGAAAAAACCTTATTTTCAAAGCAAGTTGCAGTCTCTCCTCCCAAGAGGGAAGGGAAAAAAGAAAACGAAGGCGATGATTGAAAAGAAGAGGGACTAATGATTCGAGATGTCTCTGGAGTACCAGGCGCTACTGGTTGTGTGTGGTTTTTTCCCCCTTGATGGACTTTTCCTGTGGAGCAGGAGATAGGAACAGAGCATTCAACAGAAGGAATACATTAAAAATTGCCTTGATCTGAAGGATAATGCGGTGAATTGACTTGTGTTGTGGCGACGCAAATATGAAAAGGGGTGCAAGTGTCTGAATATCTCCACACGGACCAATGAAGATGATTTTAGGAGTCAGAAAGTGTTATTCATAGCAACTGGCTCGTCGCACTCTTTGCAATGGCTATAAGTGCCTGACGATTCACTAGCTACAGTAGCAGCCTCCCTACTTCTCAACAGTGTTTAAAAGTGGAAAAACTGTATGGAAAGGCATGAAAAAGCTAGTAGTACTATATGCTAGCATACTGTGGTTGAATATTGAGTTTGGACGAGATCAGTACCTGGTTCCAAGTCTCATCTCAGGCATGGAACTCTCAGGGTGCCTCTATGTTATACTCTTCTGAATGGGCATGCACTTGTTCTAAAGGGCTCCACACACGCACACAGCAGCTGTGGGGCACTGTTTCTATGTAGAGCTCAAATTGGTTCAGGATGGTGCAATGGCAGAAGCCTCCCCACCCCCACAATGCAGTTTTTTTGCATGAAAAGCATGAGAGAGAGGAGTTATTCCACCAATTTTATTGCTCTGCACATGCAGCAGCAAAACTCCCACCACCACACAGTTTTCACATGAGTAAACTGATCTGGAGGGGAAGCAAGAGCTTTTCCTCTCTGCGCTACACTGTTCGGAGCATATTTGTGCATTCCTTCCCCTCCAGATTTAAAGATGTGTGCAGTCACACACTAAATGCATTTTCCCCTACCCAACCCATGTTTAGTGTCTCATGTAATCAGACCCATACAGACAGAATGTGTGGTTTCCTTAGCAGACTAATTTGGTGTGAAAAGTGGAATGTTTGAGTGTCTAGTATGGGGTTGTTATCGGGTGGGGGGTGGAATTTCTTTTCTCAAAATTTTCTTTTTTAGATAGAGCAATAGGTTTCTATTTTCCTCTTTCAAAAGAGGATTTCTTTCTGATTTCTCATGGATGAATCTTTGAGATTTTTTGGTTTTTTACCATGTGACAACCTAGTTTCTGTTTATATCATGCAAGTGTGCTCTATTCACCCTTTTGTAACTTCAGCCCTTTCAGCTTTCACTGTTCTTTTTAGGGGAGGGGTCATTTTGTTTGGTCCAAATAAAAGGTATTATGGGGATTATATTTTAGTGAAGGAACAATCTAACTTGTCTTATGTTTTTAACCTTACTCTCCCCTGGCAGTATGGCACAATGATTAGAGTGCTGGATCAGAAACTGTAAGAACCAGGTTCGAATCCCCATTCTGCCATGGGAAGCTTGCTGGGAGATCATGGGCCAGCTACACACTCTCAGATAAACCTACCTCATAGGTTTGTTGTGAATATTAAATTGAGGATAATGATACAACCTGCCTTTAGTCCACAATGGGGATCATAACATTTGTCACTGTCATATTTTGGAACCAACCGAGCAAAGGAAAGAAGGAAGGAAGGAAGCTAACTATTGTACAATACTTCCAAGGCGATCGAGGCAGATAAAGCTTAATCATTATATACATGACTTCTTTGAGTTGTAACCAAATCTTCCTCTTAAAAAGTGACTCAGATTCCTTAAAAAGGGACTAGAAATGGATTGCTGAATTTCAAAGAGAAATTTGGCAAGGGAAAAATCACAGAATTCCTCTTCACAATCCTAGTTTGGTAATCTGAGCTAACCCATGGAGAGCATTTGAGTTATGTCTTCAAAAGCATCGTTTCAATTATTTAAAATGTAATTCAGAAAGAAAGAAGAAAAATGTAATTCAGTTTGCCAAAAAAAAAAGTTTCAATACCCCTGTACCCTAGTACTTATTCACAGCATGCCAGACGTTAAATAGAGGCCAAATGGGTTGGCGGAGGAGCTACATATCCTATGGACTGCAGACGCTGTTGGCACTGCCTATTCAAACATCATAAAAACTTAAGATTCAATTGAGGTTTGTTTCAGGAAAACACTTTGAGGACTGGAACATAATGACCCTAATTCGGAAAAGTGCCTAAAAGCACCTGTTTACATTTTGCCAGCTTCACAGGAGCTTATGAGAAGTGCTTTTCAGTGATTTCCTAAACTGCACTATAAAACAATTTGATAGGTAACTTCATCAAAATTATTGTATTGTACACATGTTTTTGGGTGCATCACGAAGTGTCCGGATGCGTCAGCATGAATATCTTTCTGTTCCAGACTTTTACACATGACTTCTCTTTTATAAAAGGTCCGCTTTTTAAGCCCTGAACATTATATATCATCCTATTAAGACACGTATCAAACCATCTTTTCTGCTAAATAATGATTGCAGGGGCAGCAAAATCAAAGTTGCACCAATCTCCCAATATATCATGTGACAGATAGTCAATGACAGCTACGCAAGTTTAAGTCGCATGACTCCAACCATTGTGCATTTATGCAAGCATTGTAGAAGATGTAGTCATGTCATTTCTGATGGCTAAATGCTACACAGATCAGCCTTCTGCATTCTGTGGACGGCAGGGTTTCTTGACTCTAAGTAATGTGGAACAGGAAGCTGACCCTTGCATATGACATCAGTAGTCACATGACCGTATTTTTCTTTATCCTTCATTAAAGGAACAGGTTTCATAAAGCCAGACCACAATGGTAAATCAGATTTCAAAACCCTTAGGGCTAATTCCACAGAGCTGGCAGGTCATCACAAGGAGTTCTCCTGGTGCATGGGACCTCCAGTAAGGCTAAATTCCATTTGGGTGTGGAATATGGCTGCCATAATCTACACTACCACAGAAGTTCTTAAAAAGAGCTACTGTGATGTCACAAAATGGAATTTTCTCTTGTCTGCTTCTCACATGGAAGCACTAGTGCATACAACTGGCCCTCTTACAGAATTTCAGTTATGTCCAGAGCCTGCAGCTGGTTCTGTAAACTCCTGAAGGCTTAGCCTATGCTTTGAGTCCATGAATTCAAAATCACAGGGATTAGAGGCCTATGACGAAATAGTGTGTACATGGATGGACTTAGAGAGTATATTTGGTTGAACACATGTAAGGAAGGCATGGGGGCAGCATGTTCACCCAGGAGTGAGACCAGGGATCCCTCTTTGCACATACTGCATTGTGTACTCACTTGGTTGTGTGTATAGGGTAGGTATCTAGCAACAACAAAAGACTTCTAAGAAGTGGATACAGTAGCTTTGTAATGTGAGAGTATAAGGGAGTCATACTCTGGGGTTCATAGGGTGGTAGTCACCACGATACTCATGAAGTTCCCAAACTACCGTTTACTCGATTCCGCCATAAAAACATGCCAGGTGGCTGCAAGTGCAACCAAAGCACAATCATCCTCTGTTCAGTTCAGTGGATCAAGCTCAGAATCCTTTGTCTGATTTCCAAATTCAGACTCGAGAGCAGTGTCTGGTCTACACAACTTGTGACTCACCAAGGCAAACTATATGGGTCTATCAAAAGATCAAAGGACCTCCTTCAATTTTTGCTGCTGGCTGGGGCTGCCAAAATACAGGGAGCTCATTCATTCTTTTGAAACTGGTATTTTTGCCAGCTTCTTTTGTGGTTTGGTTTTAAGATTCATTTGCATTGTATGCATTCAAAGATTTTTACATAACAACAACAAAACAACAACATAATAATATTTGATTTATATACCACCCTTCAGGGCAACTTACCTCCCACTCAGAGAAGTTTACAAAGTGTGTTACTATTATCCTCAGGACAATCACCCTGTAAAGTGGGTGAGAGCTCTAAGAGAGCTGTGACTGACCCAATGTCACCCAGCTGGCTTCAAGCGGAGGAGTGGGGAATCAAACCTGGTTCTCCAGACTAGAGTCCTGCCACTCTTAACCACTAGATACAAACTGGCCGTTTGTATGTCTAATGTGCATTGTTCATATATACAGCTGCTGATTGATTTGTCAAACAAATGACATTGAAAAAAACTGAACATTTGTGCAGGAAAAAATGATACAAAGAAACTAGAGAAATAGAGAATTATGGGTATAATTCACACAAGGGAGAAGTAAAATCAAAACTGTGATTTGGGGCAGAAACAGCAGGGATGAGAAACTCCATTATTATTATTGTTATCATCATCATCATCATCATCATCACATCATCATCTTCACATATATGTTTGATGATTACATGACTTACAGGTTGTAGCTGGGGGCATGCTGTATTGAAACACTCGCCAACTGGGTTCACAATACATGAACTTTACTCATGTGTGAGAACCAGCGGACTATAGCCTTGTTTAAAAAAAAAAATAAGAGCTACAAAGGATTCTAACAAGTCCCCTGCAGCACACTGAAGGCCTTTCAAGATGTAACTGTTGAAGCAGGCCAGTTTGCAAACGACTTTTATTTTGCCTCCTCCTAAGTACTTTGCTCTCTACTTCGTTGTGCCTCTGAAATGTTCACAGCTGCGTCTCACTCGTTCTAAACGGAGACGCCCAGAATGAAAGGGATGATCGTGCTACAGCTTTCAAGAGCCTAAATTCATTTGAAAAGAAGAAGTGTGGAAGGAGATTAAATTACTGATCCTTCTGAAGTGCCTAAGCCATTGAACTGCTTTTAACATTCTACCTTTAATAGGAAAAAAATAAAGCAAAGTGTTATGGACAATTACAGAATAATGAAGGCCTTATCAATGGACTTGCCAAGAAAGACATTTAAAGGTCTCCCAATGTGAGCGTTGGTGGTGAGAAGTGCCAGAGGCTGGCCGAGTGAAGGCTTTATTAGGATGAATAAATGGCTTACACACCATAGGAAACATTTTCACTGACCTCTCCTGAAGGAATCATCTCAGATGAGACATAACTGGAAAACTATCCAGGCAACCAGTTAAGATCTGCCTCTCAAGCTCTGCTCTCTGCCCCCACCTTCAGATGTGAGGAAGGTGGTGACTAGAGGCAGGGCATTTTCTGTGGTGGCACCTTGCCTTAGGAACACCATCCCTCTTAAGGTGTGCCTGGCTCCTACTGTACGTTCTTTTAAGTGCCAGGCTGGTGGTGGCGGCGGCGGAGAGTGCCATCAAGCCATAGCTGACCGATGAAGACCCCTGGTGGGGTTTTCATGGTAAGAGACTAACAGAGGTGGATTGCCATTGCCTGCCTCTGCAACCCTGGTCTTCATCGGAGGTCTCCCATCCGCTTACTAACCTAGGCTGACTCTGCTTAGCTGCTGTGATCAGATAAAATCAGGCTAAAACACATCTTGTTTTACCTCGGCTTTTAATCAGGGGTTTTATCTTATCAGCTTTTTAATGGTCAGCTTCTGTGTTATGGATAGTTTTTATGCTGCTTACTTCCAATGGCATGCATTTTTAATGACTTGTGTTTTTAACATTGTGATTTTAAATTGTAAATCACCTCGAGCAGAATTCTGTAGAGTCGGCAGAGGAATAGTGTAAATAAATACATATTTTAAATAAATATTCTAAATAAATAAAAAAGTTACACACCCACAGACCCTCTGTGAGGATTTTCAGGGCCCATTGTCAAAAATAGGGCACCGAGGGATCTATTAATATGTTCATTTTTTTTGCAAATGAAAGAAAGATTGATCAGAATGCTTTGCTGACTTGCCTAAATTCTAGTTGGCAAGGAGGTATCTTACTAGTTTAAGGCCCCCTTGAGGGACCAAAAGTGAGATATGTAAAACACTCCATTTAAATAATAATAATAACAATAATAATAACCGCAGCAACAACAACAACATTCGATTTATATACTGCCCTTCAGGACAACTTAATGCCCACTCAGAGCGGTTTACAAAGTATGCGACACTCCTGGCTGGCGGCGAACAGCTGCTGCAGCTGGGTGCCGGGTTTTGACCCTCCACCTGCTTGCTTCTTGAGTCTGTGGGCCAAGCTACACATGACGAATGACACTTGAACGGCAAGTGTATTTCTCCCTATTCACTTGCCCTCCACTCAATCCACTTGCTGTTCAAGTGTCATTCGTCATGTGTAGCTTGGCCCTTAGCCATTATGCATGCAAAGTTCTTTTGGGTGCAACATTAGTTTGGTGGGCATTTTGAGATGCAGCGGGGAGAGAAAGGTGAAGAAGTTGCGCTTCACTGATGGAAATCCTTTCAATAGTAGAAAAATTCCAAGGGATCCAAACCTTTACTTTCATAAACATGCAGTTTTCTTGAATGATATTTCCTTATGAATGATACGCATTTTTCAACATTATTTGTATATCAGCAAATTAATATTTTACGGTTTTACATACACACACAAAGCATATCTTGTATATATAAATCCTGTATTAACTGTGTATAAATGAACAAAAAAAATGAAAGAAATAAATGAATCATCCATGCCAGCAACAACAGTGTGTGGATTGAAATAAAGCACGATGACAACATACGTAAATAAATAAGAAAAAAGAGCATATTCATCCATCCCTGTAAGAATCAAAGGGGTTCGCCTTGAGTGAGAATTCTAATCCATTCCAACCTTTTAGTTTTGTCTTTATCATAATTGTCCTTTCTGCTCTGGGTTTATTTCTACTATACAAAATATTGTGGAAAGGATGATTCAGTTTTTATTTTTTAAGCATGAACAATCTTGACATGCGCTTTGCGGTAAATCATTTAGCAACATGAATACTCTCTAAAAACACTAATAAGGGTGCATTTCAGGACTATTTTTCCAACTTGACTTTATCTGCCGGGCTTTCACAAATGAGGAGAAGGGAACCATTTAGTTATTACAATATTAGTCAAACAAAGAGGCATATGGGGATATTGTAACAGACTAGTTGTTTCTCATTACGTGACCTTAATTAAATTAGCAGACAGCCTTGCACAGGAAAGAACAGCCTTTTTTAGTTCATCAAAATCCTCCTGAATGTGAAAAATCTTACTTTGAAATAAGCCTGAGATATACAGTGTAATCCTAAATAGAGTTACTCCAGTCTAAGACCATTGATTTTCATGGGTTTAGACTGGAGTAACTCTGATTAGGATTCCTGAAAAGAGTCCTTGAAAAGAGTCCACCCCAAACTCCAGTGCTCAAGCTGTTTCTCGATACCTCTTTTTTAATTTCATTAGGGCCAAAAAGATGGGTCCAAGGCCAGAGTTTTCTGAATTTATACTGAGATGCTTTGTTATTAAACAACAACAAAAATTCCAAGGCATTTTCAGGTCCTCATCCTCCACCCCTGAACACTACCAAACTCCTTTCAGTTTTCAGCACACACTGTAAGTGATGATACATTGTACTAAATACTGTTCAGTCTAATTGGTAACTAATTGGTAACTAGAAACTTAGGGCCAAGCTACAAGTGATGAATGACACTTGAACGGCAAGTGGATTGAGTGGAGGGCAAGTGAACAGGGAGAAATACACTTGGTGTCATGGCCCAGTCTGAGAGTAAGGTCTCCTCCAGAGGAGAGGAGCCTTGTGTAGCCAGCCAGGACTCCTCAGGAGAAGAAGAGTTCTGTGTAGCCAGCCCTATCCCTGACTCAGCAGAAGCCGGCAATCAGGAGCAGCAGCTGCTGGCTGATCAAAGCCTATGGCCAGCAGCTGAGACACCAGCACCTTCTAGCCCCAATACCACGGGGGAAGCTCAGCCAGGAACTTCCACAGGGGAGGCTCAGGGCCAAGCTACAAGTGATGAATGACACTTGAATGGCAAGTGGATTGAGTGGAGTGCAAGTGAACAGGGAGAAATACACTTGCTGTTCAAGTGTCATTCGTCATGTGTAGCTTCGCCCTCAGTCAGGGACAGCCAGCACCACAGGGGAAGCCCAGCCAGAGGCTTCCACCCCACCAGGTTCACCCATGCCTAGAGAGCGCCAGAGACAGCGCCAGAGACTGGAACTGCAGGAGAGACGGCGCAGTGCTCGTCTCCTGAGCTGACGCCAGCTGCTGGAGAGCGATGATGAGTAGCATCAGGATGGAGCCCCAGCAGCTGGCTGAAAACCATGCCTGGCTATAAAAGCCAGTCAGGAGCTACAGCCAGGTGTGGAAGTAATGTGTCTACTGCCTGCAACCATGCTGTGTTCCTTGCCTGTGCCTGCTTTTGGACCTGACACTACTGGTAAATGACCTTGGATTATACCTGACCTTGCTCTTGGACTCTGGACTCGCTCCTGGCGTTATCTCGTGCTCTGACCACCGGTTTGACCTGGCTTTTGCTCTTGGAACTCCCCTTAGACTCTGGCATTAAGGTTTGGACTTGAACCACCCTGCTTGGGCTGGCCCAGCCCGTGACACTTGCTGTTCAAGTGTCATTCATCACTTGTAGCTTGGCCCTGAGGGCCAAGCTACACATGACGAATGACACTTGAACAGCAAGTGTATTTCTCCCTGTTCACTTGCCCTCCACTCAATCCACTTGCTGTTCAACTGTCATTCGTCATGTGTAGCTTGGCCCTAAGTTACAAAGGGCCAAGCTACACATGACGAATGACACTTGAACGGCAAGTGGATTGAGTGGAGGGCAAGTGAACAGGAAGAAATACACTTGCTGTTCAAGTGTCATTCGTCATGTGTAGCTTGGCCCAAAGACAGTTTGCAAGTGCATTCTAAGATCTCAGGGTCCACCATGAGGCCTAGCAGCAACCGCCAAGCAACTTGCCACCTAATCTTTTTTTTTTTTTTATTATTATTATGTTTTAATTTTTATTGCAATTAAACTATTACAACGTACTAACATACACATATAACTATAACTGAAATAGTAACCAGTACAAAACTTTTGTAATACAGGAGGTAGTTAATTACATACAATTAAGAACTATGTAATACAACAAAACTAATAGGCTACAATATAAAGCTGCTAGAAAGAGTAATTGTTTGAAGTATTTTTGATTTAGGCTGGATATTATTCTTTTCAACATGTTCAAAGAATGGAAGCCATTTTTCCATGAACTTGGATTCTGTAGGAAACTGTTCGGCTATATACAGGTCATTGTGAGTTTTTTCCATTATAAAATGATTCCATAGTTTTTCAAACCACGAATCTACAGAGGGTGCGTGATCTTTTTTCCAAACCAACGCTATCTCGTTTTTTGCTACTACTAATAAAGTTGCTATCAATTCTTTTCTAATCATAGGTATTTTTAAGTCATCCCATTGATCTAAAAAAATGATTTTGGGATCCAAAGGGATTTCATATCCTGTAATTGTATTGATTAATTCAATCACTTTTTCCCAATAATTTTTTATAAAAGGGCAACCCCACCAACAATGGGCAAACGTACCCGTTTCTCCACAATTTTTCCAGCATTGTGGGGAAGCTGAGGGATATATATAAGATAGTCTCTTAGGCGTAAGATACCACCTGTGAATAATTTTAAATGTTTGCAACTTAGTTAGGATTACATTTGATCTAAATATAGTTGAATTCCAAATCTTATTCCATATCTCAGGTGATTGTTCTACTTTGCAATCTTTGGCCCAGCTGGATTGACAGAGAATTTGCTTTTTATTCAAAATACTCAATAATGTAGTGTAGAGTATGGAGATCATTCCTTTTTTTTGAGCTGTGTAGGAGCGTAATATCATTTCAAATTCCGTCATGGGAGTTTTCATTATTGTTTTTATGTCTATTTGTTCCATCATATTTTTAATCTATAAATATCTAAACCATAACAGTTTTTGCATTAGTTTGTCTTCTATTTCTGATTTCTCCATCAGGCCTGAATTTGTAGCTATATCAATTAATCTTGTTATCTTAGCCTGTTGGAATATCTTTATGAAACCAGTTTCTTGACCTGGAGGAAACCAAGGCTGATTAACAAATGAGGAGAATCTGGATTTTTGTGGAATGAGTTTAGTTTTAAATTTATCCCATATCTGCAAAATTGCTAATAAACATTTGTTTTTATTAATGTTTTTGGGTCTATTTATTTGTTTGTTCCATATTAAGTCGTTAAAGGAGAATTTGTCCAATTGAATATTGAAGAGAGTGATCCATTCTGATGTAGTTTCCATAGAGATAAGTTGAAGTAAGTTTAGAAGTCTGGTTGCTACTTGGTATAGATTGAGATCTGGATAATTAAAACCTCCATCTCTAGATTTTCGTCTCAACGTGGAAAATGAAATTCTTGGATGTTTATTTTGCCATAAAAAATTATTGATCATTGTTTGCCATTGAGTAATTAGTGCTATGGGGATTATTACTGGGATTGCTCTGAAAACAAAAAGAAATTTAGGTAGTATAAATGATTTTATTAGATGGAATCTGTCAAACCAACTAAGTTTTAGTTTATTCCAATTGATGATTTCTTCCTTAATTTGGTTTGCTATTCTTTGATGATTCAATTTGATAAGATCGTTTAATTTAGAAGAAATATTAATGCCAAGATAAGTTAAATGATTAGAGGCCCATTGGTATTTATACTGTTTAGAAATTATATTTTCAGTATTTTTAGAGAGATTGATAGGAAGAATTTGTGATTTTGTTTGGTTTACAACCAGGCCAGATATGGCACCAAATTCAGATAACAAGGGGTGGAGATATATCATTGAATTTGTTGGGTTAGTTAGGTAAATTAACATATCATCAGCGAAAAGTGAGATTTTAAAAAAATTCTCTTTGATAGAGATTCCATGTATATTTTCATTTTCTCTTAAAGCAATTGCGAAGGGTTCTAAGGCTATGGCAAAAAGTATGGGAGATAATGGGCAGCCCTGTCTAGTGCCTCTAGTAATTGCAATTTTTTCAGAACGTAGACCATTAAGTCTAATGTTAGCTGTGGGATGCGTGTATATAGCTCCAATAGTGTTTAGGAATTTCTCACCAAAGCCTAGAAATTGGAGGGTGCTACATAAATATTTTTTCTCCACCGAGTCGAACGCTTTTTGAATATCCAGAGATAGGAACAATGCTTCAGTCCTGTTATTTTGGCAATACTCAATCAAATTTAGTGTTTTGTAAATATTATCTGTAATTTCTCTTTTGGGTATAAAGCCTGCCTGATTGTTATGGATATAATTGCTTATAAATGTGTTTAGACGTCTGACCAGAATTGATGTAAATAATTTATAATCATGATTAAGAAGAGATATAGGTCTATATGAATCAGCTTTTATTGGGTCTTTTCCTTATTTATGTATAACTACTATATCGGCCATATTCCAAGTAGGAGGTAATTTACATTCATCCAAAACTAAATTGCATGTATTAGTTAGATATTGAACTAGTATTGTGGCATATTTTTTATAGAACTCTGATGGGTATCCATCAGGCCCTGTGGCTTTATTATTTTTGGCTAATTTGATTGCTTCTAGGGTTTCCTGTAGGGAAATAGGTTTTTCTAAAATTAATCTATGGTTCTCTTCTAGTTTCTTTACGTTTTTAAGTGAATGTAAAAAATCCATAATCTTAGTTTGATTGGGGTTTCTTGATGAGTACAAGTTTGTATAAAATTTCCTAAATACTTGCAAGATTGATTTGGAATCATGGCAGTTTTCTTTATTTTCATCTTGAAGTAGATGGATGTTATTTTTCAGATTCTTCTGTTTTATTTTATGCGATAGAGTTCTTAAAGCTTTGGGAGTGTTAAACCAATATCTTTGCTTAGACTTAATTAAATTTCTATGTACGCTGTTACTATCAAATGTTTCTAGAATTTTGCGTTGGGCAGTTAACTTTTGGTACGTTTTTTTGCTCCCTGTCAGTTTGTGCTTTTCCTCCAGACTTTTAATGGTTTCTACTAATTCCTGTCTAAATTTTAATTTTTCTTTGTTTATATTCGCTGAAAGCGCTATAATATGTCCTCTTGATACTGTTTTAATTGTGTCCCAAAGTATGTTAGCCTTTATTTCTTCAGAATTATTATCAGCTATGGCTCTTTCTAAAATCTTTTCTATTTCTTTAGCTGCTTGGTGATTGTAGAGTAAGTGTTTCGGCAGGCACCATTGTTTGGAGCTCTGTTTTTGTGTTTCTGAGGTTATTAAAACATTGACCCAAGAGTGGTCCGAAATTAAACATGATCCAATTTGGGAGTCAACCGCTTGCTCAAGCAGTGATTCAGAAACTAAAATAAAGTCAATCCTGGTATATGTGTTGTGCCTTTGAGAGTAATAAGTATAATCTTTTTCCCCTACGTGTAGGTGTCTCCATATGTCAATAAGATTGTGTTTTTTAAAGATGGGTGGTAATTTAGTCTTTTTATTTTTTTTGGTGGTACTTTTCTCAAAGTGTGTTTTGTCCCATTTGTAATCCATTATATAGTTTAGGTCCCCCCCTGCTATGAGATGGCCTTCCTGAAATTTCTCCAGTTTTCCTAGTGTTTCTTCTATGAAGTTTAATTGTTGATTATTAGGAGCATAAATGGATGCGAAAGTGTAGCTTTGTTCCTGAATTGAACCTTTAACAAAGATAAATCTCCCTTTAGGATCTTTGAGGGTTTTTTTATGTTGAAATGGTAGATCTTTTGTAAACAGTATTGCCACCCCCCTCGATTTAGAATTACCTGCTGCATAATATTGTGATTGAATCCAGCTTGCCTTTAGAACGTCTGTATCATTATTTTTAGCATGAGTTTCCTGTAAGAAAATCACCTGAGATTTAGTTTTGGCTAACAAAGAAATAACTCTTCTCCGCTTTATGGAGTTTCCCAAACCTCTCACATTCAAAGTAGTTATTTTGAACTTAGAAACCATATTATGGTATATATAATTCTGCTTCTGTTATATAACACAAATTCCAACCTACTACAATAATATCAAACATCAAAAGGCATACAGTTTGGTATTATATTTTAATACCACTCTTTTATATCACGAAGACTTATAACTAATCCCTATATCTTATCTATAGGTACTGTTTGTTTGTTTGTTTATTTGTTTGGATTGATTTTTTGTTTATTTGTTTGTTTGGTTGAATGGTTTTGTATTTCCCTTAGGGAGTTTTCCCTTATAATTCTCCTTATTCTATTATTATTATTATCTTTAATTTTTAATTTGATTTTTTTTGTAGATTTTTTTTTTAGTAATATAATTAACTATATAAATATCTAGGTGCTGTTGTATTTCCTTATAAATTTGTTACTTCCTGTACTATTCTGAACTATATAACCCTTCCCTTCCTCCCCCAAAATCTTAAAACTTGCGATATTAATGAGTTTAAACCCCTAAATTCTCCCCCTCCCTCCCCTTCCCTACCCCTAAGATATCAAATTTCCTTATGAACACTCTTAACTAAATAACAATTTAACGATCAATTTAAGTGCTATCAGCTATTTGTAGAACTTTCAAACTGGGTCGTTGTTTATACGCCACAGTTTTGGAAAGTAAACTTCCAAATGAAAAGTTCTAATACCACGGAGCTGTGCTAAAGCCCTCACTCTCCCCCCCCCCGCCCCCAATCTCCATTTGTCTTAATCAAAATATATAAGACACAACAGTAACTGTTTTAGTTCATTGAGAATTTTCTGTTCTTCAAGATCTGCTAGGCATTTCTTATCGGGATCTTACTTCCCTTCTGTGGGGAAAGCATGTCCGTCGATTTCCTCTTCTGATTTTGCTTGCTTGTTTCCATGGGTATCTCCACGCCGATGTTATTCAAGAGTTCTGTTCCGTTCCTTAGGTTCGTAGCAACATGATGTTTTCCGTTCAAAATCACTAATATCTTGACATGATTTATCCATTTATATCTGATGTCAGCTTTCCTCAACGCATCCGTGATAGGTTTCAGTTCCTTCCTTATTAGTAGTGCTTCTCTCGGTAAATCAGTGTATATTTGTACAGGAGATCCATTGAATAATATTGAGCCTGATATTTTAGCTGTTTCAATTATCTTCATCCTTATTTTTTGATCAGGTATCTCTATGATTATGTCTCTTGGCACAGGTCTATTCTTATATGGCTTAGGAGTTCCAAGTCGGTAGGCTTTTGTGATTATGGTGTTTACTCCTTCTAGTTCTAGATGTTTTGTCAGCCATTTTGTGATTACAGGCATTAAGTTTTCTTTTGGTATCAATAGTTCATCAATACCCCTCAGCTTCAGGTGATTCTGTCTCATATTAACTTCTAGGTTGATCAATCTTTCTTGTTGGTTTTCAAATGCCTCATGCAGTAAGTTCACTTCTTTCTGTGTCGAGAAGTTTGCGTCTAAGGCTTTATCTGCTTTTAGGTTTGTTGCTTGCAAGTCCACTTTTATTTCAGCCAGTTGTGCCATTAATGGGGCAATCAGTTTAGCAATTTGATCTAAGATTTCATTTTTTAGTTTATCTAGCTGAGGGTCTAGAGTAATGTCTAAATTATGTACCTTTTCAAATGTATGAGAAGGAAGTCCGTCGGCCATTTTGGGTCTCTCCTTTTCTGCTCCTTCGCTCTGTGCACTTTCCTCAGGCGCCGAAAAAAGCAGCTGCAAGTTTTTAGCTGCTTTTGGTAAGTTCTTTTTCTTTTTAGTATTGTTAATTTTCATAATATAGCTATCAAAAGTAGATTTGTGTCGCTTTTTTTTGGAGAATTGGGGGTTGGGAGGAGCGGAGGATTTTCAGCACGCGTCCATCCCGGAGTCAGCGACGCCACGCCCCCCAACTTGCCACCTAATCTGAACAGCTCACCCAAGTGTGGTGATGGTTATATGGCAATCCCAGTTGGTGGCAACAGCTGCTACAGTTGGGGGGCTGTGCATTGCCTCTCTGGGGGTTGAGGAGGCAGCCTCAGCACTCTCCCCCACAATTTAGGGATGCACGCAAAGGGCAGAGCTGGGCTGATCTTATTCGGCTGCTCCACCCTTGGTGCTTCAGTGCACCTCATGCTTTGCCTACCCACCTCACCCTATTTCAGTGCAGGATTAGCCGGTTGCTGTTTCTGGGACCAGGTAGGAATTTTTTCTTTTCACCCTAATTGGCAACTGGGTAGGGAGTTTTTCACCTACCTTGCACTGTTAGAAAGGTGAGTAACTGGCTCTGGTGGGTTGAGTTTACTATCCTTTTGCAGGTTAGGAGTTGGGGAAAATGAGTGGGCTGGTGACCACCCTTGGCATATCCCCATTGGTGGGGAACTGGGGTCTGTCAGGAGTGGCTGGTGGCTTTACGGCACAGCTGCGAGGTCAGACACCCTCATGGGGAATCCCTGGATAAGCTAGTCCCCCCTGGGGTTTTAGGGACGGGGGGGTGCTTTAAGGGGGTGAACCACTTAGCCAGGCCGGCCGGGTCACAGCCATATGATGGATGGCTCACCCCCAGGGCAGTTGGTGGATCACCCAAACAGGTCAGGGTGGAGGTCCAGGAGTGACCCCAGGGCCTGACCTGTACTGCTAGTTAGGCCCTTGCCGTGTTGACAAATATGTTGTTATCAATTAATAAAGTGGCCCAGTTTAATTCCCAACACTTGTGTCTGCCTCTTCATTCCGACTAGGGGGGCAATGACTTGATACCACATAAGTTGCCTGGGCTAGTAGAAGCCTCCACACAACTTGACTGGATCCAGCAGTGGCCACCGCTCAACTCACCGGAGAGACTTGCTACCTCACAGCTTTTGCAACTTGGCCAGACTTTTTCCCAAAGAGAGGTTGCCTGAGGAAGGGAAAGAGGGACAGCTGAGAGCTAGCATAATGTAGTGGTTAGACTAGAGACCCAGGATCTGAGAGACCCAGGGGAAATCCCACTCTGCTATGAAAACATGCTAGATAACTTTAGGCAAGTCACTCTTTCATCCTAATGTACCTGGAGCCTACAGTCATCACTTTAGGTGTCAGACCAAAGAATTTCCTTTTACCTAGGCTTTTATCTGGGGGGGGGGGGTACTTTAAAAAATGTTTTAATAGACTGTTTCTAGTCTGAGGACTGTTTAAGGTTAGGGATTCCAGCTCCAGGTTGGGAAATTCTTGGACATATGGGGGTAGAGCTTGGAGAGGGTAGAGTTTGGTGAGGGCAGGAGCTCAGCAGGGTATAATACCAGACAGTCCACCCACCAAAGCAGCCATTTTCTCCAGAGGAAATTATCTCCATTGTCTGGAGTTACAATTCCAGAAAATCTTCAGGCTGTACCTGGATGCTTGGAACCTGATTTTAGGCTGCTGAAATGCTTTATGGTTTTGTTTTCTTTTTGCACTATTGGGATTTTTCATGGCTTTTAAGATGTTTTGTTAATTTTATATGCCGTTTTTATTATTCTATTGTGTCTCACTTTATGAGCTGCCTTGAGCAGGTCTCTGCAGAGGTAGCTTATAAGGACCCAGCCAGCTTTTCACTCCATCATCCCATGTTCCCTTCTTTACCATAGCTTTGCTGCAACATGGCTTTTGTCCATGCATTTCCACAATTTCCAGCATAGTTTTTTGGGTGGGCAAACGATATCCCGTCTTCCCTTTTTTGCCAACAAACAAGCTGGTTGGACCCAACCCAACTTTTCTAAATAAATAATTTTCTAAATAAATAAAATTAATTAATTAATCCTCTAGTTGGTGTTTCCTGTCTGTGACTGCAAAACTAAAGGGTTTTTCAAGGAACTGGAAGGCTGCCACTCTTGGCTGATGGACTATGTCTGACTTGGTGAGTCACAACTTGTGCCAGTTCAATGAAAGCTCTCCCTCAGCTTGTAAATGATTCAGAACAGCATGACTGGACTCCATTAACATCCAAAATATATTCAGAATATCAATCTCACTTGAGAGGGGGGGAAAGAAGAGGGGAAATTCATACCTTGATTAATATATATGATATACCATGTGTTGGTTGAACTTTAATAGTTGGCAGTAACTCTTCTCCTGTCTAATGTGGGATTCTGGAGATATGAACAACAGTATCTTCCAGGCATAAAGAAAATCAGAACTTTGGCTTCAGTTTACACCTGTGAAAAGGTTACACCAGAGCTGGCATTGGCTCACCGAGCAATTTAAAGTGTTAACAGATGACATTTGCTTCACACTTCGGAAATTAAAAGGAAATTCACCTTGGATGAAAGGATTAAGGCTCCTCTGTTTTCCACCTCATTCTGGAGCTTGAAATGACCTATATTTCCAAGTAGATGGCTTGGTGTGACTTCTCAGCCCCCATTCCTACTTTTCAAGCCTCTCCTTGAATAACACGTTCCCTCTATTATCTTATAATATCTAAAGCAAGATCTCCATTCTTTCGGCATTTGGAGCTGCAAGTGTGGAGATCTCACTGTCTGATATCAAGCCTATGATCTCATTTCTTTACTAATCTAAAATGTACCTCATGTGAGAGTGTGACAGCCGTATAAGTCCTGGAAGCAGCTTAGCACTTGGCAACCCTAAAACATATCGAGGCACCTACCATCACAGTAGGGCAACTAACTTTTAGGTGGGGCCTGGAAATCTCCCAGACTTACAACTGATTTTTAGATGACAGCGATCAGCTCCCCTGGAAGAAACGGCTGCTTTTGAGGGTGGACTACTCTCCAGATGACAGAGATCAGTTATCCTGGAGAAAATGGATGCTTTGGAGGGCAGACTCCATAGCATTATACTCTGAGGAGATATCACTCCTCCCCAAACCCCACTCTCCCCATACTCCACACCCAAATCTTCAGTAATTTCCCAACCTGGCACTGGCAACCGTACCTGCAGCACAAGAAGCCAGCTAAAATCTGCTCAGCGCTGCCAACAATGCTAAAAGAGGACATGGGTGAGCCAACACCCATAGCTGGTACAGCTGAGAAGGTGCGTGACAGTGGATCTTCAGCTATTCAAAGCAAGGGCTCACCAGGAATTTTCCCTGTAAGTGAAATGGCCAGTCTGCTCTTGCTCTTTCCCCTCAGGCCTTTCACAATTTAAAATGGGGGCTTGACAGAGTAGGTTTAGAGAGGGCCTCAATTATTCCTTATAGAATTTCACAGTTCTTTTTTTGCAAAAGGACTTGGGGGGGGGGGAGATAAATGAGATCCCAGATGATGTAGCGTAGCTTCTTCTATGTTTGCACGGGTGTACAAATTCTTAAGTTATTCATGCACACAACACACTGAAGACACAGACTAACGGGCATGCATTTATTAAAAGAATTCTCATGATCTAAGGAGTAAAAGACAACATATTTCAATTGGATATATATATAAAAAAACATTAAAAAGTTGTTAACAAGACTAAGCATTTCAGGAAAAAAAGCATGATTCCAAAACAAGGCAGCCACACCCCTTAGGCATTCAAATGTCTTGTCATTCCCCGCCCCAGAGGAACTGAAAGATGAATTTTTGATACAGCACATTGTTTTAATTACTTGCATCTGAAGAACAGAAACAACATGTCCTGCCCTCCAGGTCTTTTGTTTCAAACACAGAAAAAGAGATCATTAAATTTAAGCAAAGGTTATCATTTCAACTCCACATGAATTCATATTTCTGTGGATTCTGTTGCTTATGAAAAAAAGCCCTTTAAGGAAGTTGGCTAGAACATAAAACATCCTTGGAGTGAAGATTGGGGCACCGCTTTGAATTTTGCAGTCCTTTTGAATTTTATTTTGCACTTGCTTGTTTTGAGAAATCCATCAAGTGGAAATGTGAATGAACTTGGATTCAGGTTCAGCATATTTTGTTCATTAATTTTTTTTTCTTTAGAAATTGCCTGTTGGTGGAATGATACAATTTGGTAGTGGTCTCCACTGATTTTAATAAGAAATGCATCCCTGCCTGTTTGTTTTAATTCTCACCCAGTTGGGATTAAACTCTAAGGGACTGATCACTTCTTCATAGGATTCCCCTCCCACACACTAAGGGCCAAGCTACACATGACGAATGACACTTGAACAGCAAGTGTATTTCTCCCTGTTCACTTGCCCTCCACTCAATCCACTTGCCGTTCAAGTGTCATTCGTCATGTGTAGCTTGGCCCTAAATTTCGAACAAATGGGAGAAAGCATTCTCCTTCTGGGAGCAGTAAAAAATAGTGTCACAAAAAAAAATCTACACATGAAAGAAACTGAACTTTTGTTCCATGCAAAAGCAGTTTAAAAACAACAACAACAAAATACTGCCTAGAAAAAAAATGGACAAGGGCTGTTTCCACACAGTCCATTGTTCCCGCCCTTTTCCCACTCTAGGTGTGTGTTTTGCTGAGTTGCTCTGACAAGTCATCCTCCACACACACTCCCCACAAGGGCTTACCTTGCACTATGAGATCACAGGGCAGCCTCCAAGCAGTCCCTAACAAAAGTAGTTTTGGAGGGAAAGTTGGGCACTTTCGTCATCACTTCAGGGGAGGAACTAGGCAGAGATGGGAGGGTTCTTCAAAGCACTTTAAGCATTCGTATGCCAAAGAATGGAAAAAAAGCCACTCTGTCAACCTGCAGCAGAACAAAACCCTAGAGAAACTACATTTCCAGTAAACATGTGGAAAAGGTGGTAACAAAACAGTATGTGTATATTTTGCTAATGTAGACGTGAGGAAGCCTGAGGGTGGGCTGTGCCTATAAGGATGTGTGGAAATGGCCCATGAAGGGGGAAGGATAAAGAGGGAGGGACTGTTTCCAAGTAACATTATCAATCCACTGGATGATGTCTTCTAGAACTCTCATTATAACTGTGTCCACAAATGATGGTAATTACACTACATTTGACTAGTGTAGAACTGCTCACAATGCAATGAAGTAAAATAGGTGTGTGTTTGGGGAAACAAGATTTATTTACGATCCCCTTACACGTTACAGAACGTGTGGACTTATAGATAATTGGGTTCCCTCGGGGTTGTTTTTACAGGAGGGAAGGCCTGATCTCATCACATCTTGGAAGCTAAGCAAGGTAGTTACATGGATGAAACACCGCCAAGGTAGGCTCTGCAAAGGAAGGCACTGACAAACCACCTCTGCTTCTCACTTGCCTTGAAAGCCCTTTGTTGGGGGTCATGGTAAGTCAGTCATGACTTGAAGGCACTTTACAGACATACACAGCCACAGGATTGCTTTTAGATGAAAAATGAAATAGTCCCATATAGAGATATGATCCTTCTCTATCTTCACTCTGACATGCATCTGACGAAGAGAACTGTGATTCTCGAAAGCTTATGTTACAATAAAGTTGGTTAGTCTTAAAGGTGCTACTGGACTCTTTGATTTTATCTTCACTCTGTGGGCATTTTTTCTTTTTAAAAAACTCTGACAGGAACAAGGTTGCCTTTTGCCCTCCACCAAAAATGGGGCTACAAAACAACAATCTTCCTATGTCACAATACCAATTCACCAGAAGTGATGCCACCATGTCAACTGGGATTCACCTGGGACTCTAGTTTCAGGTGAATCCTAGCGCTCCCCACAAAGTGGTGATGTCACTTCTGGTTAAAGATCTAGAAGTTACATTGCAGCACTGGAAGATTGCAGTTCTGGTGAGTCCCATCCCCATCAATCTCCTGGGGTTGCCAGCTGACAGGAAGGACATCCAAGGATGTCCAATATCCCCTGCCCCACAAATGGTATAGTAGCCCTTCTCACTTTACATATAAGCAAAGATTTTGCCTCTTTTTCCAATAGTGCTGGGTGGCAGGCTTGGGGTAGAGAAACTTAACATGAGAAATTAGAGTGTCTCACTCTACCTCCTCCCAAAGAGTGCAAGCAAATCATTTCCCACCTGAGAGCTAGAATGGCTCAGGCAGGCATTGTCCTTGTCGATTTAGGAAGAGAGCCCTTTGCAAACCAATGAGCCAGTAACACACACTGTTACTGAAACGGTTTATTTTGAAATTCAGGTCCATCAAAACAAGACCAGGTTTTATTTTGCTGTTTTACTTCTTAGTTTTACATCCAAATTAGTCATCTGGTGCTTTTTTATTTTTAAGGAGGTTTACATGTAAGAATAAATGTGGAAACTCGAAAAACAGATTTTTTTTCACCACAGGAAGCACTACATTTTTAATTAGCTTTATCCTAATTTGAGGTTAATCCTGGGTAACTGATTTACATATCCCATCCCCATGGGCAGGAAGAAAAGTAGAAGCAAATATTGAATTCAAGACATCTGAGTTGGTTGTAAGAAAAAGAATTAAATTCAAAGCACGCTTGAAAAGGCTATATTTGGGTTAGGCACTTAAGCCAACATTCTTTTCCGAAAAATTAAACTGAAGTATAGTCCTAACAGTCTCAGATCCAGAAGAAGCTTATACTGATAGAGATTTGGGGAGGATTTGGGAGGAGGTGTAAGAGTTTGATAGGTATATAATGCCATAGATCTCCCCCACCCCCTGGAAGCAGCCATTTCCTCTAAGGGAACTGATCTCTGTTTCCTGGAGATCAGTTGTAATACCAGGAGAACTCCAGGTTCCACCTGGAGGTTGGCCAACCTACCAGATATACAGGGTGAGATCCTGCCAGGTTTTTCACTCAATTTTACCTAATTCTCCACCATACCACAAACCACATCCAACAAAACTTTTGCCCCACAGTCCCCAAGAAGTTATTTTTGGTCGTTCCTCCCCCCATTTCCTTTTGCAGCAACAGAAAAGATTATTAGATCCAACTCGGTGTCTAGTTGACTTAATATTAATTTATGCAGTTTTTGTGTTCATTATGGCTTCCTATTTTTATATACTTGGTTCCAAAAAAAAAAAAAGCCAGCATTTTTAGTTAGTGTTCTATGCCTTCCTCTTTGCCTTAACAACAGCTTGGTGAGGTAGATCAATATTGGAATTTTCTAGATGTTGAAAGAAAATGACTTCCTCAAAGATGAGTGCAAGGCAAGTGACACAAATCCATCTAACCAGTTTACCTTTGCTTAACCTGACCCAGCTGTCTCCTATCGAATTGAATTCTCCTTGTCGCTACAGACATGAAATGACATGCGAGTTCTTAGCCTTTATAATCCCCAAATTAGATAATATTTCTCTTTGGTTTATGGATTTTGGCAAGCCATGATATTGAGAGCAATCCTAAGTAAGTCTACTCAGAACCTATTCAATGGAATTTTCTCCCCCCCCCCCCAATTGTTCTTAGGATTGTGCTGTTATTCTACTAGCATTTCAAGGTGGTATTTGAGTTACTCTCCCACAACTAAAACAAAAGTCTTGTGCCATCCTCAAAAGTAATGCATTTACCATGACATTGGCTCTTCTGTGCCACATCCACTTTAATAGATCCATGACCAAGTAGATGGTATCATTCCTATGGTATTTTAAATGAGTATTCACCTTCACAACAATTCTCCCATTTCTTCCATTAGAATGCAATTGCCTTTTCTCAGGGCCAAGCTACACATGACGAATGACATGTCAGGGCGTGCCGCCGCTGCCGCTGGGTGTGGCACTGGGCGGTCTGCTCCTGACGTCATAGGGGGGCCAGGGATGCTGCAGGACCCTGCTCTGTGGAAGGAGGGGCGGTATACCTCACCCAGACTCCCTCTCAGTCCACTCGCTGGCCTGCTCAACCTGGCCTGCTTGCCCCCTGTGTCCTTCTTCATCCCCTCCTTCCAGACCTCTCCTCCAAACCTCCACTCTTGCATTGCACCGTCCTCACTCCACATCATCACTCCTCATTCACACCCACCACCACAGGGCTCTTCCCAGCCAGCTTTTATAGGGCTTCCTTCTACTGTCCCACCCCTCTTCCAGCCTGGTCTTGGGCTGCACCAAGCAGTTGCAGCTGGGGTAGCTGATCTGGCCCCACTGACCAGCACCAGCTGTGCCTTGTTCCCTGGCTGCCCAGCCTCCCTGCCTTGGCTGATTGCTGAAGGCCTGTCCAGCTGCAGTTCCCTGGCTAGCAGCCCGGCCTCCCTGGCTGAGCTGATGGCTGAAGGTGGGTCCAGCTGTGGCTCCTTGGCTGGTTGCCCAGGGCTTCATGCTGAGTGCCTCCACTAGCCCCACCTGGAGTGGCTTGGCTTTTGGCAACTCCTGGGCCAGGCTACTATTTTCTAGCTGGGGCGTGGCTTTGGGTTGTTGGGGCTGCTGCTGCTTCTCCTCCTCAGGTAAGGCCTTTGGGTGGGTGACTGCTGGGCCCCCAATCCCTCTGCCCTTGCCCCCTTCCGCCTTGCTTAGTCCCCTTTCTTTTCCTAGGGGAGTGGGACTCGCTGGCCTCTCTCTGTCTCCCCCTGCCTCCTGAGGCCCTGGGCCTTTGCCCCTTGCCCCTGGCACTGGCAGGTTCTGGCCCCATTTGCCCATGGGAGGGGTTGGCCTGCTGTCCCCCAGCTGCCCCCTCTGCCTGCCAATCAGACCGGTTGACCTGCTGTCAGCCGGCCGACCAGTTGACCTGCTGTCTGCTGGCTGACCAGTTGACCTGCTGGCTGCTGGCTGCCCCCTCTGTATGCCTGTCCGCCCAGTTGACCTGCTGTTCCCTCCTACCAAGTCTGGGGGCTGGGACCCAGACCCCGGACACACACCCCCGCTTGACTTTGAGTTGTGGGGGTCCGGTTCAGTCTCGAACATGCGGGACATGAAGTCTGCGTCCACATGCTGTGCCCCCTGGCGGTATTTGATGGTAAATTGGAAGGGTAGGAGGGAGAGGTACCACCGCAGCACCCTGGGATTGTGCGCCTTCATGCGGTGGAGCCACTGCAGGGGCGCATGGTCCGTCAGCAGTACAAAGGGGTTGTTGGCCAGGTAGTACTGCAGGGCCCCCACTGCCCACTTGACTGCTAGGGCCTCCCGCTCCACTGTGGCATAGCGCTTCTCTGCGGGCTGTAGCTTCCGACTCAGGAAGAGAATGGGGACGTCTACTCCATCACGCTCCTGAGTCAGCACAGCCCCGAGGCCGGTGTCTGAAGCGTCTGTGGCCAGCGTGAAGGGTCGGTCAAAGTCCGGGTTCCACAGGGCGGTGGCGTTAGAGAGGGCTGACCGCAGGTCTCGGAAGGCCACCTCTAGTTCTGGGGTCCACCGGACTTGGTTGGGCATCCCCTTCCTTAAGCAGTCCGTCAGAGGTGCCGCTCGGGAGGCAAAGTGGGGGATGAACCGCCCATAATACCCCAGCAGTCCCAAGAAACGCCGGACCTGCTTCTTGGTCTGGGGCTGTGGGGCATCGGCTATAGAGGCCACCTTGTCCGGCGGTGGTCGGACCCGTCCTCCCCCGACCACGAAGCCAAGGTACTGCAGCTCCTGGAACCCCAGATGGCTTTTCTTTGGGTTGGCCCGCAGTCCGGCCTGTTGAAGGGCTCTCAAGACTGACTCCAGGTGCTGGAGGTGGGTGGGCCAGTCCGGGCTAAAGACAATGATGTCGTCAATGTAGGCCATTGCGTATGCCCGGCACTCGCCCAGCACCTGGTCCACTAGTCGCTGGAACGTGGCTGCCGCACCATGGAGACCGAAAGGCATTTTCTTAAATTGAAAAAGACCTCGGGGGGTGGCGAACGCTGTTTTCTCCCGATCCTCAGGCCGCACGGGCACCTGCCAGTATCCCTTGGTTAAATCGAGAGCCGACAGGTAGCGAGCGGACCCCAGGTGATCCACCAGCACGTCTGCTCGGGGCATGGGATAGGCATCGAACTTGGCCACCTTATTCAGCTCTCAGTAATCAACGCAGAAGCGGGTGGTCCCGTCCGGCTTGGGCACCAAGACTATTGGACTCCTCCAGGCACTCCGTGAGGGCTCAATCACCCCCAGCTGGAGCATCTCGTCCGTCTCCTTTTCTACTGCCTCCCAGCGCTTTCTAGGGATGGGTCGCCACGTAGCCCGGGCCGCCTGCCCTGGCTCGGTTGGGATGGCATGCTGTATCAGGCTGGTGCTACCCGGTCTGCGGGAGAAGACGCCTGGTACCTGGGCCCATAGAGCCTGTAGCTGGGCCCGTTGAGTTGAGTCGAGCTGGGGGTCCACCTTGGGCTCCTCGAATTCTGGGCCTTCTGTGGTCCACGGCAGTTCACTGGACGGGAGTTCCAGGGGGTCCTCCGCCAGCTGGCACTCCTCGCTGTCCTGCTCGTACCACCTCTTCAGCAGGTTCACATGGAGCGTCCTCTGCCGGCGCCGGCCCGGCCCACACTGCAGCTCATAAGTGGTGGGACCCAGTACCCTCCGAATTTGGTAAGGGCCCCTCCATGGGTCCCCCTCCTCCCGTGGGAACACCGAGTGGTGTACTAGGACCTTTTCTCCAACTTGGAAGGTCCTCATCCTTGCACCCCGGTCGTAGGCAGCCTTCTGCTGCGCCTGGGTGTGTGTTAGCTGGCGGTTTGCCTCTGCCTGGGACTTCTGCACCCGCTCGCGGAGCTGGCTCACATACTCCTGTATGGGGGGAGCAGGGCTGCTGGCGCGGGGACTCCACCGTTCTGCCAACCGAGAGAGCATCCCCCGTGGCTTGCGCCCATATAGCAGTTCAAAGGGGCTATAGCCGGTGGATGCCTGTGGGGTCTCCCGGAGGGCGAACATGAGGGGGTCAATGTACAGATCCCACTGGTGGGGCTTGTCCCGGGTCATCTTCCTCAGGGCTTCCTTGACGGTCTGGTTCAGACGCTCTGCCAAACCATCCGTCTGAGGGTGGTAAGCCGAGGTGAATACCTGCCGGATCCCCAAATTCTGGCAGAGTTGACGCATGGCTTTGGCACGGAACGGCCCCCCCCCCGGTCCGTCAAGATTTCGTCCGGCAGGCCCACCATTGCAAACAGCTTGGACAGGGCCCGTATCATCCCCGGGGTCTGCATTGTCTTTAGTGGGATGACCTCCGGAAACCGCGTAGCATAGTCCACGATCACCAGGGCAAAGCGGTGGCCCCGGGGTGTGCGCGGCAGCGGGCCGATAAAGTCCATTGCGATGCGTTGGAAGGGTGTCTCCATGACGGGCAATGGGGAGAGGGGGGCCTTTGAGGGGCGCCGTGCAGCCACCCGCTGACAGGTGGGGCATGAGCGGCAGTGGGCCTTCACGTCCGCATTCACGGAGGGCCAGAAGAACCGCTCGAGGACCTTCTTCAGGGTCTTGTGGTGCCCCAGGTGCCCGGCCCAAGCATGCTCATGGGCCATGCGGAGAACTTCCGCCCGGTAGGCTGCCGGCACCAGTAGCTGGCGGACCTCTCCCTGGCCATTTGGGGCACGGGCCAGACGGACCCAAACCTCTCCTTGCTTCTCGATGCGGGGGAGCCGCTGGGCCCTTCTCTCATCCCGCACTTGCTCCTCCTCACGAGCTGCCGTATCTCGCAGGCGCTGCAAGGACTCGTCTGCACCTTGGGCATTGCGGAACCGGCGGTCTGCTGGAGGACCTGCGGGGTCCTCGGCCTGTGGTTCGGCCACTGGTCCACGGGAAGGGCCCTCGCTGGGGTCAGCTGCCTCCTCTACCTGCAGAGCCACAGCAGCTTGGGGGGATGCCAACGCCCCCATCGCCTCCCTGAGTAACCGGGAAAACTCAGGGGCATCTCTCCCTAGCAGCATGGGGAGGGGTAAGTGGGCCACCTTGACGACCTCTATGCGGCGGATCGCCCCCAGGTATTCCACCGTGACCCAGACCGCAGGATACGGCAGGGTGCGGCCCATCACATCTGTCACCGGGATCCAGCGGTGCACTGGGGTGGCAGCTGGGACGAGTTGGGTGTGGATCGCCGAGACTGCGCTCCCTGAGTCCAACAGGGCCTGCAGGCTCTGCCGGCCTATCCTCACGGTGGCGCGCAGACTCTCTATCCTCTTGCCAGCTGGCGGGTTAATTTCCCAAGCCAACGCACATACCACTGGTGAGGAGGCTGTGGGGGTGCAGGCTTGCATCCGCTGCTCCACGGCCTGAATTAGCTCTGCCTGAGCTGTTTGGAAGGCCGCCTCCAGCTTCCTCCACATCCTGTCCAAGCATTCCTCTAGCCACAGTCTGAGGTCTGCTGGGGCTACGGCATTGGGATACATCCCTTCGACTGGCGCCTGCGTCGGAACGACTTTCCCCGTACGGGCCACCAACTTGTCAGGGCGTGCCGCCGCTGCCGCTGGGTGTGGCACTGGGCGGTCTGCTCCTGACGTCATAGGGGGGCCAGGGATGCTGCAGGACCCTGCTCTGTGGAAGGAGGGGCGGTATACCTCACCCAGACTCCCTCTCAGTCCACTCGCTGGCCTGCTCAACCTGGCCTGCTTGCCCCCTGTGTCCTTCTTCATCCCCTCCTTCCAGACCTCTCCTCCAAACCTCCACTCTTGCATTGCACCGTCCTCACTCCACATCATCACTCCTCATTCACACCCACCACCACAGGGCTCTTCCCAGCCAGCTTTTATAGGGCTTCCTTCTACTGTCCCACCCCTCTTCCAGCCTGGTCTTGGGCTGCACCAAGCAGTTGCAGCTGGGGTAGCTGATCTGGCCCCACTGACCAGCACCAGCTGTGCCTTGTTCCCTGGCTGCCCAGCCTCCCTGCCTTGGCTGATTGCTGAAGGCCTGTCCAGCTGCAGTTCCCTGGCTAGCAGCCCGGCCTCCCTGGCTGAGCTGATGGCTGAAGGTGGGTCCAGCTGTGGCTCCTTGGCTGGTTGCCCAGGGCTTCATGCCGAGTGCCTCCACTAGCCCCACCTGGAGTGGCTTGGCTTTTGGCAACTCCTGGGCCAGGCTACTATTTTCTAGCTGGGGCGTGGCTTTGGGTTGTTGGGGCTGCTGCTGCTTCTCCTCCTCAGGTAAGGCCTTTGGGTGGGTGACTGCTGGGCCCCCAATCCCTCTGCCCTTGCCCCCTTCCGCCTTGCTTAGTCCCCTTTCTTTTCCTAGGGGAGTGGGACTCGCTGGCCTCTCTCTGTCTCCCCCTGCCTCCTGAGGCCCTGGGCCTTTGCCCCTTGCCCCTGGCACTGGCAGGTTCTGGCCCCATTTGCCCATGGGAGGGGTTGGCCTGCTGTCCCCCAGCTGCCCCCTCTGCCTGCCAATCAGACCGGTTGACCTGCTGTCAGCCGGCCGACCAGTTGACCTGCTGTCTGCTGGCTGACCAGTTGACCTGCTGGCTGCTGGCTGCCCCCTCTGTATGCCTGTCCGCCCAGTTGACCTGCTGTTCCCTCCTACCAAGTCTGGGGGCTGGGACCCAGACCCCGGACATGACACTTGAACGGCAAGTGTATTTCTCCCTGTTCACTTGCCCTCCATTCAATCCACTTGCCGTTCAAGTGTCATTCGTCATGTGTAGCTTGGCCCTCAGATGGAGGGACTAAAACTGAGAGTTAGGGAGCTTTGCCAGAGGACTTCAAGGACTCCATGGCAGAGCTAGACTCTGACCTAGGGTCTTCCATATCCGTATCTAACTAGCCCATAACCCCAAGTCATTTTTGCCACTCTCCCACCACAGTTAGCAGCTGTTGTTCTATCACGACTTCTTAAGCAACTTCACACAGGGGATCAAGGCAGGCTAATTTAAGTTTGTAACCTGGATAGTGATCCTCTAAGCAGGAGGATAGGAGGATGTCCTGGAAATTAGTTCATTATCACAGAGGCCTCTGAAATGGTTTTGTGGTTGGTACTGAGAAGGTTCTTCAACCTGGGCACCCTGTGAGTCTTATCTCATCACATCTCAGGGCCAAGCTACACATGACGAATGACACTTGAACGGCAAGTGGATTGAGTGGAGGGCAAGTGAACAGGGAGAAATACACTTGCCGTTCAAGTGTCATTCGTCATGTGTAGCTTGGCCCTCAGAAGCTAAGCAGGGTCAGCCTTGGTTAGTAATTTGATGGGAGATCTCCAATAAAGACTAGGGTGCAGAGGCAGGCAATGGCAAACCCCCTCTGTTAGTCTCTTGCCATGAAAAGCCTGCCAGGGGTTTCCATAAGTCAGCTAAGACTTGAGGGTGCTCTCCACCACATTATGGCCAGGAAGAAAGATCTGTTAAGCATTGTGGTCAGGGAAGATCCCTCTCAGGATGAAGAAGCTTACCATCTCTGCTGTAGAAAACAGTCTTTAGTTGTATAGTTTAAAGGGGAAGCCTGTATCCAAAGCAAACATATTAAAAATGAATGACTCAGTGGCCACAAATGACAAAGCTCTTTAACACAGAGAAATGGTGTCAAAACGAGGGGTGAAAACTACTGATCTGAGAGCAGAAAACTCTCTTTGCTGGGCATAACCTTGGCTTGGCAGCATCTTTCAAACTAATTAACCACAGGTCCAATGGCAAAGCTTTCAAAAGGCATGATCAGCAGCAAATTGAACCCACTCATGGCAAGATGAAAGCTAGATGCTCTTGAGCATTAAAGGAGTGACATAGATAAGAAAGCATGAAGTGAAACCCTCTGCCTTGATTAAAACACTCGTGGAAAGATTGAAACTTTTAAAAGCTGAAGAGCAATTATATATAGTTGCCTGTTGTTCCAGGGCACAATCAAGTTAATGCACATTTCATCAATGTATCATTCAGGCCTGAACAACTTGCCAAGCCAAATGCAGCTTACCAGCTATCTATGGTGGCCTTGCTGTGGTCCAACAAATCTCCTCTTGTTGTTGCCTTCCCAAGCCCAACAAAGCAAGGGGTCTGTCAAGTACCTGGTTATCTGGCTCCATTAGGTGTGGTGGATCACAGTTAGGAAGGCTTGCGATGATAGGTTTTTCCCTTTCTCAGACCATATATTTCTCTGTGACCTCAATTGTGTATTTTGTTCAGGTCACAGTAAATTTGTTTGTCTTTAAAGATCTCATGACAGTAACCTTGAATGACACCAGACAGAGTATCAGCATTTATTTCGCTCAAGTCAGATTCAGGGGACTGTCTGTCTGCTTAAATTCTCTACAGGGTTGCTGCAATCATATAGAGAGCTGGTAATCGCTAACATTTGTTTTGCAAAGGAATGCAAACTATGCAAATGCAAGTTTGAAGAGATTTGAAAACAAGAAGAAATCAGATGCAGAGCTGAAGCAATGCTGAAACAGAGCATAAGCTACCCACTGGGAACATACGGCAATGGACAATACACAGTAGTATAGACTACAGTCCCTGTCTCTTTACCAATGTCTCTTTTGAACCATTTCCTAACAGGACACCCCGTGTACTTATATTTTAAAAAACTCTCCTGAATAATTCAGCTTTTCATATTTTTTTTCAGAAAGTGAAGAGAGATGGGACCCTCCTAATCTCATCAGGCAGGCTATTCCATAAAGTGAGGCCAAAACTGAGAATGTGCATGAACAGGTGGTTGTTGATTTTGCCCATTTGCAGGATGGCACCTGCAGAAGGCCTTGCTCAGATGAGCAAAGCTGCCATGGAGAATAGAGAAATAAGCAGTCCTGCAGATAAGAGGAACCAAGGCCATGAAGTACTTTGTATGTGCTAGCCAAAACCTTGAATTGATCCTGGTAACTGATGGAAGCCAATGGAGTGACTGCAGAATGGGAGTAAAATGCATGTTCTGCCTAGATCCTGATAGTAACCGAGTTGCGGCTTTCTGCATCAACTGGAGTCTCAAAGTTGACTTTGAGGGGAGACCTATGTAGAGTGCATTACAGTAGTCTAGTCTCAATGTTACTGGATCCAGGTGGCCAGATCGGCCATGTCAATATAAGTGACCATTTTCCAGGCTAGACTGAGTTGGAAGAAGGCACTGTAGCATTATAGAAGGTTTGTTTATGAAGTCTTGTGTAATACCTATAAAATACTTCTGGAAACTTGGCTTCCTCACTGCTGATTTTCAGTGCTGCAAAAGCCCAGCACATGGGGCCTTTTTTCTTGCCTAGACATGGGCACGAATTGAATTATGACCCAAAAAACTCACGAACCAGACCAGTTCATGGTTCGCGAACCAGTGGTTCATGGAAGCTCGTTTCCACGAACTTTCATGAACTGGTCTACTGGTTCGTTTGGGTCATAAAGGGGGACTTTAAATGGCCATTTCCCTAGGGAATATAAACTTTTCCTGCGGCCTGCAAGCAGCAGGTCCCTTTAAACTATCAGCTGGCAGGCGGCAGGGGGGATCCCCCCCTTGCCACCTGCCAGCTGGTAGTTTAAAGGGACCTGCCACTTGCAAGCCGCAGTGCCCTTTAAACTGCCCAAACCCCAGCCCCAGCCCCAGCCCCAGCCCCACACTTACCTTGCCCTGTGGGCCCACGGCATCGTCCCCCTCCTCCTGCAAGTGGCCGGAAGGCTATTTTTGGCATCTTCTGCCACTGCGTGGGCCTGCAAGGCAAGTTCGTGCCAGTTTGTGGTTCCTGGTTCATGAAAATCCACGAACCATGAACCTCATGGTTTGTTTTTTTTGTGGTTCGTGCCCCTATTCTTGCCCTCAAGCATTCCAAAGACAGAGATCATGTGCGAGAGACAAGACTTACTCCAGCTCCACCTCTCCTAAGAGACAGCCCATAACCCCAAGTCATTTGAGTGGGTGGAATGCTGGGCCAATGAGAGTTAGAGCCCATTGGAGAGAAAAGGAGGCTTTTTGGAACTGCTAAACGAGAAGGATTTTGACTCTGCTGGGATATTGCTAGCTGATTACAAACCTGTTCTGATACGTTAAAATATTCTCTGTTTGATTTTTCATTTAAAATCTGTTCACTTCTCTGTTTCTTCCTGTAAATAAATGTGGGATTTGTTTTGTTTTGGTTTAACCCTGGCTGGCCTGAAGTTGTTGGCTAAGGGAAAATATCTGACACACACACAAATGCTCAGGTCATGTTAAATAGGCCAAGTTTAAATGGTGGCAGCATATATATCAGGAAAGTAACCTCTGAGTTCCCTTTTCCACCAATAGCCCTGGGCTGTAGCTGGGTGAGAAGTGGTACATACAGGGAACTGGCTGCCTGTCTGGTGGAGCTTCTGGAAGATGAGAGAGGGGACCTGGGAAGATTTGGGTCAGGGGCTCAGGGCTCTCTGCCTGCTGTAGTGGAGGCTAGACAGGTGGCGTGATGTGGTGGACTCCCAGCTTTACCTGCCTGGGGGGCAAGAAATGTGAAAGGCTTGTGTGAGTGAGGGGGACTACCCACGCCCACCATATCATATTTAAAGCAGTATTCATGGCACAGCACTATACTCGCAACCAGGGCTTTTTTTCTGGGGAAAGAGGTGGTAGAACTCAGTGGTGGAACTCAGGACTGCACAATGACGTCACTTTGGGTCAGCTGGAACAGGGGGGGGGTTAAAAGTTTAAATCACGCTCGGCGAAAATGGTCACATGGTAGGTGGCCCCACGCTCTGATCTCCAGACATGGAGGGCAAACTAGACTCCCCTCTGACTGGAGATCAGGGGATGGGGCCACCAGCCATGTGACCATTTTCAAGAGGTGCCAGAACTCCGTTCCACTGCATTCCCACTGAAAAAAAGCCCTGCTCGCAACATCAAACCACTTTTCTCTCATTATAAAAAAATGTAGACTTCGGATAATATTTAGATTTAAGAGGACATTATTCAGATTGTTAAACTGGTTGTTTTCTCTCACAGGGATAGCTTTAAACCCAGGATCAAATCTCCGCTCAGCTATCAGATGTGACCTGCTCTGGCTAACTTCTAGACAGCCTTCAACAACATTTCCCCTCTGTCTCCCCCTGCTTTCTCCTAGGGATGTCACTGATTACGGTGAACATATCTGACTTCTTGTATTCCATTATGGTCAGACATGAGCTGATCACAGGGTCAATTCAGCATTGAACAACTAACCCCAAATAGGACTGCATCTTTTATTTAAGTGCAAAAAATGCTGCCAATCCAAACACATTACCAGACATTACTGTCTGGGAACTATCTTGATGAACGCCGAACTAGGATTTTCTAAAAATACAGCATTTATAATTGATTTATATGGTTTGTGATTGTGGCTGGTTTAACTGTCTATTTAAACAGTTGCCTGCCTAGGGGAGCAGAGGCACAGCAAGAACAGGAGAAGGAGGAAGGAGGACAGGAAAGTGGGGAAATAGGACATGAGAGTAGGGAAGTAGAACTCAAATCAAGCTGTGAGAGAACATGAATTTGCAAAAAAGCCAATTGTGCTGTACTGCACAGTTGGAAAGGAATACATTGAAGCAACTTGCTGAATAACCAGAAACAGGCTGACAAAAAGTTGACCCGAGAATGATCTGGTCAGCAGAAAAACAGCTGCTGGTGACCCCTGGCCCCAAGGAGATTAGTCTTGCCTCGACCAGGGCCAGGGCTTTTTTGTCCCTGGCATCCACCTAGTGGAATACTTTGTATTTAGAGACCTGAACCCAGAGGGACCTATTGTCGTTCCACCAGGCTTGTAAGACAGGGATGTTCTGCTAGGTCTATGTTGGTTGAGGCAAGCAGTTTCTCCAACCGGCCTCCTGCCAGTGTGTGTGTGTGTGGGGGGGGGACATATGTCCTCCCGATTTAGGTTGTCATCAGGTGGACAGCCACCCTGCCCCACAGGCCTTGATATTTAGAGAATGGGGATGCACTGTGTGTGCTGCACTGATGTTTAATATAATTGCAACTACCACCATTATTTTTATTCTTATTATGTTCTGCTCTGCTCTGAACCCACTTGTGGGGAGAGTGGATTAAAAGTCTAATAAACAAACAAATAAGACCTGAGCTACCTGTTCGTGACTAGCAAACTAAATCTCTCCAGGTTTTCAAGCATCACTACCTTTTAATGCACAAGAACAAGGTCTGATATTATTGAGATAAATTGGCCTCACCTTCTTGTGTGGCATGTGCCCATGGACACTGCAAAATATATCAGATTGAATGCTAAGCTTTCCATCTTGATGTGGATCTTAAGACCACGGTGGTCTGCCTTCATGGTGCAACCCTCCAGTCACTTATGATACCATCACAATACAGAATTAATAGGCAGACAGTGCAATCCTCAGTCTGTCAACTCAGAAATGAATCCCACTGAGCTGGGATGGAACTGACTCCCGAATAAGCATGCTTAGGGTTGCACCATAGGAATATGAATTTGGGGTTTTATAATGTGCATCTGCCATCTGAGAAACGTATTAAAGCCCTGATGGTTCTTCTCCAACTTGGATCCAGTCTGAGAGAAGAGCCTGTTCCCCTCTGCTGTAATCTTCTCTTCCCACAAACATAACTCTTGGAAGGGTAGCACTATAACGCTGACAGGGCCTTCTGTCTGAAGGATCCTATCTGTCCCTCTCCCCTCTCTCTGCTGATATGATAGCATCCCAGGTATAATATCGGTGCCTGGGAAACATAGTTCTACAAGTACCTGCACCCACAGAAGAATCTGGTTCTAGTCATGCTCCCGCTGTTGAAATCAGGGCCGAGCTACACATGACGAATGACACTTGAACGGCAAGTGGATTGAGTGGAGGGCAAGTGAACAGGGAGAAATATACTTGCTGTTCAAGTGTCATTTGTCATGTGTAGCTTGGCCCTCTGCTGCGAAATGAGATGCAGACAAAAGTACTTTCACCTTTGTACTGGGCATAGCTGTCTTATAAATCTTTCACTGTCTTTACTTTACTTAACTTTATTTGGTATATAGCCCACCCTTCCTGCATGCAGGCTCAGGAATGGGTACAACATTGATAAAATACATAATTATATAAATACAATTAAAATCATATCATAAAATCCTAACTCAGATGGCCTATTGCACATTCTTGCCCTCAAATACAAAGAGGGTCCACTTAGGTGGGCCCACATGGAAGGCTGCAGAACCACGATGTACATCAACTGCAAGCCAAAGGAGATCGACCCCTGGCTTTCTGGTCAGAGAAGGACCCTATCTGGGGAAAGTGGCAGTGGAAGTTATCTCCTGCCCATCGAAATGTTGGCCCCCAGCTGTTCTATCTTCCACTGTTTCAAAAATAGTTCTGTACATCAATCAAGGGGAGTTAGGAATGAATGTCATTAAGAATGAACCTGATATGAAACCTTAGGAGAAGAGTTACCAATCCCCTGCTGGGGGTTGGGGATCCCCTGCTCCCACCCTCTGCCCCCTGCCACCGCTTAGGTGGCCAGCATGCCTACACTCCACCCACTGTGGAGTGTAGGCATGCTGCATGGAAGGCCCCGAAAAGAAGGACAATTCCAATGGGTTCAATTCAGCCTGCTGTGGAGCACAGGTGTGCTCCCAGGGTCGACATGATGCCCTGTGCAGCCCAACAAAGGTGAGTGCCTGGTCTCCCACCTCCTGCCGGGAGGGTGACAGGACCTGGCAACCCTATTTAGGAGCAAGGGAGCAGGCCTATTCAAAAGCAAAATTCATTTTATTCAGTGAGGCTTGCTCCCAGAAAAAAATATTCTTGGGATTACAGCCTAAGTATATTTAGGCCAACACACCATGCATACATTCCATATTCTGCACCCCATTTACAGTCTGTCCTCACCACTCCTGCAGTGCCCCATCAACCGCTCTAAATGTACCATATACAGTTCTTTAGGCAGGGACTAGAGGTAGGCACAAACCAAAATATGAACCAAAGTTCATCATGAACTGGGCCATTTTTTTTTTTGGTTCATGAAGGCAAGTCTGATGAACCACAATGAACTGCAATGATTTTTAGGCTGGCTCATTTGGTTCATTTTTGGGTTGGTCACTGCAGACAGCCTGGCACCAATCAATCAGTTTCCTAGGCAATGGAGAGGGGAGGGGCTTTCTGCAGACCTGCTTCCCTGGAAGTGACGTATACATGAACCAAACAAACAGGTTCTCGAATCAGGCCAGTTCGTGAAAGTTCGCAGTATGAATTGCCATTTTCCTAGTTCATGTCAGTCTCTAGCAGGGACCATTTATGCATATGTTGAATTAGAAATAGACAATGGCTTGGATCGAGGAATGTACAAGCAGAAGATAAGCAGGTTTGAAGTAGTTCCACTTGTGTAAGATCTTCAGCACCCAGCACATTAATTCCTTTATATTATAGTGCTCAAAGGTTGGTTGCACAAGATCTTTCACAAGTGGAAATGCCAGTGGTGATACAATAAATTTGACTTAGTTCAAACAGCTACCACAATCTTCTTGCATTTCCCCTTGCACAAGAGCTCTAGTGGAAGCAGCTATTTTTCACTGGCTATTGAGATGGCTTTCCCCCACACTGGGAATTTAAAATAAGCAGCCCTACTGCTGGTGTGGAAACTCACCTCACTTTCATCTCCAATAAGCAGATTTTGCAAGATTTTTTAAATTGTTTCAAAGCCCTGCAAACTCTCTTTGACCAGAGCTGAACAGAGAACAAAAGGAATATCTGAATACATTAAGGAAAATTAAACTTCTCTCAAATCACATTCTACTCTGAAAAATATTTTCTATCTCCAGTCTTCCTCTGTAAAGATGATAGATAACAATAATAAGATCCCATGTAGTTCAATGGGACTTATTCCCAAATAAATGTGCATACGATTACAGCAAAAACAAAACCATCATTATTCAGAGATCCCGCTGAGCTCAATGGAACTGAGTCCTTCGAAGTCTGCATTGGATGGAAGTCTATACCTACAGACCTCAGGGGGGGATACGATCCACTGAAATCTGCATGCATATGCACAGGATTGGAATACACAGGTGCAATGCTATAGAGATTTACTTGGAAGTAAATGCCCTTGAACTCAATAGGATTTATTTCTGAGTAAACAGTAGCAGACTGAGGCTTATGTATCTATTTTAACTATGGGTCCAACTAGACTCACCTGATCCTCCTGGTCCCCTGGCATCCTTTGCTGGATTATAGCCACAAAAGGGCCTGCATTCATATGAGTTCAGTGGGGTGAAAGCAGAGGATGTTTAACCCTTTTATTGTCAAAGTTTCACTAACTGAAATCAGGCCCCTGCATTGTTGTTTGCCCTTTGAAGGAGACAAGAAAAATTCTTGCCCTTTGCCCATCTTTTTTCTTTACAGAGCTACAATAATGAAGACAGGGGTCAGTTTTAGTTTGTGAAACTACATCAGGGAGGAAGTATTAAACTTCCTGTCCCCCTTCATGGCTGTAACTGTGTAATTAAAATGATGACCGGTAGGTAAGATCACGGACCTCCTGGTTTTACATATGTTTTGACCCTTTCTTTCATGCCTCTGTTTAATATTGTGCTATTGATGGGAAAGATTTGTCAGTCTCCGTGCATGGGATCAAAGTCAATAGAGTAACTGCTGCTTGCTGAATGGAGAACGTAGAGATTATTAACATGTCTACTGTAACGCTCCTTCTATGGCCCCCTACTGAAGTTTGCAGTTGTCAATATTTTTGTGTGCAGCAACTAGGGAAAAGAGCATTAAAAGCACACATAAACTATGCCCACAGGCGCTTGCTTTATGGCATGCAGGTTGCCTCAAGCAGCAGAGAAATGAGTATTAGATGTCCTGTTACTTACATGGTATTTGTAAACAGGGCTTTTAACAAAATCTTCCTCCAAACTTAATCCTAGAAACAACAAATAGCCACCACCAATGGGTTTCTCTCCCACACAGTTTGGCAACTGAAATTTTACAGAAGCAAATGTTTCATCAAAGCTGGGATGGGGATAAGGTAACCCATTTTCCAAATAGGAAGGCAGATTTTTGGAGGGGTTTCTACAAGCCCTTTTTTGGGGTTAGGGGGGATCATTTGGGGCTATAATTTATGCCCCTTTCTAATAAACTGCAAATGAAAGTGCAAATCTGTTTTGAAGTTTTGTACTCCTATGTATCAATCACATTTTAATCCCAAAATTAGTACATTTGGGGTTAGTACATCCCAGAGTACATTCGCCCCTTAAAAATAAGCAAAATTTATTCCAGCACAAGCTTTGTGAGCTCACTTCATCAGATGCATAAGAGTTGTAAATCCAATATGCTGATTTATATTCATGAAAGAAAGGGGTTGGAATGTTACAAAGAAAGGCCAGTTGAAAATCTAAAGAAAAGTCAGTTCATCCCCTCAGATGCTACTGAATTCCTGTGGAATTATTTTACTCCTCTGGAATTCTCACCCCTCTGGAATTACTATTTTAATATCACCCTCCCTCCAAGAGTTCAGAACACCTTACATGGTTCTCCTGTCCTCTATCTGTGAGCTAGGTTAGATTCTGTGAATGTGACTGGTCCAAGATCATGCTGTGAGCTTCACAGCTGAGCGGAGATTTGAATCCATATCTCCACTGTCTTAGTTCGACACCCCTAACCACTTTCTCCAGGCCCAACATACAAATTATGGAGAGACGCCTGACCTGTGTAATCGAGGGAAAAAGTGATATGACCATGTTACAGAACCTTCAACTCCGAATCCAGAGGCTGTCAATGAAGCACTCTGCTTTGGAAATGTGCTGAGTGACCTTGGGCCAGTTGGACATACTCAGCCTAACCTATCTCACAGAGTTTGTGGTGTGGATAAAACAGAGGAGAGGAGAATGATGGAAGCCAATTTGGGTCCCCATTGGGGAGAAGGATTGTGTATAAAGTAACCAAGTGGGAGACAAGAGAACTTTAACGTGATGCTGTCACATTTCCCCTCCAACATGTTTTGGGGGGTGATGTAACGAGAGCCCTCATGTTGCAGCGTGTCACATTTTCATTGGACCTGTTAAAAAATGGGTGGTAACATTTAGACATGAGATGCTAAGTTGTGTCCTGAATTTGTACGCCACTTTTCATACTGCTCTCTGAATCGTCAAAGGAGATACTACATTATAAGGAATTTAGTGTGTACATAGGGCCATTAGTCCCCCACTCAAAAATCAGGTGTGAAGACTGAGCTGGTGAAATTTAGAACTGAGTACCGGGCATGCATACCAAATTTCTATCTGATATCTCAGTGTTCAAAGGGATGATTTCAGAAACAACAAGGAAACCAACAAAGAATGCCAAATAGGTAAAACAAAATTCCTCACTTGGCTCAGCCCATGACTCTTAGATTTAGTATATGTGCACTATACTTAATTTTAAATGCACTGCCCACCACTCTAAACAGCAGAATACAGTCTGTTCACATAAATAATCTTTGCTATGGGGGGGGGGACAAGTATTTATGAATGGAAAACAGTGGCTAATGGGTGGGAAGTAGCTTATTCCAATGCCATCCTCTGCACTCTGAAAAGCCAAAGAGGATGCTAAGGAGAAAAGCAGAAAGAGGGAGGGATCAAAGGAGCTTGTCCTGATTGTGCAAGAACCTTGACTCCTTAAGAATGTCTTTCGTTGCAGCACAAGGAATGGACCAAGTAGGAAAACATGGAAAAGCTATCTTCTCAGACCTCATCCTATTCATGGAAGGGTTGGACCCAATGCTCTTGATGTTAAGACCATCAGCAGAAGATCTTGGCCTTTAATATCCAGGGTGGGGGCATCCGGGCGGGGATCCAGAATCACAAGATACTGAGTAGTAGGGATGTGCAGTTCGGGTTAATGAATAAAACCCAAATCAACCCTGATTCAGCTTGATTCGGGCTTCCCGAATTGATTCGGGTTTCCCCAAATCGATTTGGGTAATCTGAATCAGCATTATCCGAATCGATTCGGGTCGATTCAGATAAGCTTTTCAATGGGAAAAAGCCTCCCCCAGGCTTCTCTGAAGCCTGGAGGAGGTATTTTCCCACCGAATCAAGCCAAAATTGGTGGGGACTTTCCTCTAACTCCTCTCTAACAACTCGCCAATTTTCAGACCGATTGGAATTTGGGGGCCATGTTATGTCCCCCCAAACCAGGTCCCCCTATCCTCACCTAAAAAAGAGCAGAGCTTTAGCTTGCTGCTGCTGATCTGTAGCTCCTAAGTTGTGCTTGCTGCTGCTGATCTTCATTATTTCCTATGGGGGGAAAATGAAGATGCAGCCATGCAAGCTTTTCTTGACAGGGGTGGCATTTTGCATGCAAAATGCCCCCCAACCCTCAGGGGCCCTTCTCCCACCTTTCCTCCCACCCCCCACCAAGGCTCAGCCTGCTCCCACTTGGGGGGGGCATTTCATGGCCTCCCCAAGTAGGTGACCTTTTCTCTACAACCTACAGCTGGGGGAGGCTTGTCTTGCCAGGAGTGGCATTTTGCATGCAAAATGCCCCCCAACCCTCAGGGGCCCTTCTCCCACCCCCCACCAAGGCTCATCCTGCTCCCACTTAGGGGGGCATTTCATGACGTCCCCAAGTAGGTGCTCTTTTCTCTACTACTTACAGCTGGGGGAGGCTTGTCTTGCCAGGGGTGGCATTTTGCATGCAAAATGCCCCCCAACCCTCAGGGGCCCTTCGCCCACCTTTCCTCCCACCCCCACCAAGGCTCAGCCAGCTCCCACTTGGGGGGGCATTTCATGGCCTCCCCAAGTAGGTGCTCTCAGCCCCCAAAGTCCCCCCCTACAGCCCCACACAAACCCAATTCCCCCCCAGCTGCCACACACAAACCCAAATCCCCACATTAGCCCCTCACAGACCTAAATCCACCCCCAGCAGCCCTACACCCATAACCCCAGGAACAAGCTGGCCATTCCTCTCCCTTTGTTCCCTATGCTGGGAACTTCTAAACTCTCTTTCCCAGGGTAATTCCATACAGCCCAGGGGTGCCACAATGGTGGGCAAACTTCTGAGTGCCAACTTGTCCCTGGGAAAGAGCACCTGACCTGACACGCAGACAACCACCCCCTGACACCCCCACCACCTACAGAGAAGGCTGGCCAGCCTGCCCCATTGTTCCCAATGCTGAGCTGAACCAACCTCACATCAAAGAAGGAAGGACACACACAATGACTCAAGTTTAAAAAACCTTTATTTTCTCACTTTTAAAGTACAACAGGTCAACAAATCACGTCAAATCACACTAATTGTCCCCCACACAAAAGGACTATACAATTCACTACACATCAAAGTATCTGGCCAGCCTTCTCTGTAGGTGGTAGGGGGCAGTAGGGGGTGGACTTTGGGGGCTGAGAGCACCTACTTGGGGTAGGTGCTCTCATGCATGCAAAATGCCACCCCTAGCAAGACAAGCCTGCATGGCTGCATCTTCATTTCCCCCCCATAGGAAATAATGAAGATCAGCAGCAGCAAGCACAACTTAGGAGCTATAGATCAGCAGCAGCAAGCTAAAGCTCTTCTCTTTTTAGGCGAGGATAGGGTGACCTGGTTATGGCCCCCCCAAAGTCCAATCGGTCTGAAACTTGAGGGGTTGTTAGAGGGGAGTTAGAGGAAGGCCCCCACCAATTTTGGCTTGATTCGGTGGGAAAATGCCTCCCCAGAGAAGCCTGGGGAGGCTTTTTCCTATTGAAAAGCTTACCCGAACCCCCGAATCAAGCCGAATCGATCCCCGATTTGCTATACCCGAATCGGCTTGCCGATTCGGATATAGCTGTTCCCGAACCGGCTTCTCGATTCGGGTATACCCGAATCGGGAAAGCCGAACCACTGTGCCTTTGCACACCCCTACTGAGTAGTCAAACCACATGAATCACACATGTTAACTTGATGCAGTCTGTAAGTATTCAGAGCCATGTTTCTCCACACTGACTTTTTACAGCCTTGACGAGGTATGACTGAGAGTAGAAGATGGGCAAAGGGACTACTCGTACTTTTCTCTTCTCACCATTTCTCCATTGACCCTCAATACCTAGTTCTTTTTCTCTCCATGCGAGAAGAGATATTGGCTCCCATTACATTTTGTTTCCCTCTTCAAAGGTGGAAAATCAGCTTGGGAAGAGTATAAGTGTCCCAATGGCGAGGGAACAAAGTGTTAAAGTTGCCTAAGAAACAAGACATTTTTTCAGGAACAGAGAAGAGAATATTCAATGTATTTTCTTAATGGCAATTTCAGTCATCCCGATAAAACAGTGCAATTCCTTTCCTCATCTGCGGTAGTGGTAGTTTAGCTGTTAAGGGCACAGCAGCCTCAACAACATGAAGTAGCAAAGAGAATCAGTTCTAGGGATGTCGAAGAAATTCTCGGGTTTGTTGATTCAATCTGAATCATGTTCTTTGGTTTGGGTTCTATTATCCTGTGGGACAGATCCTAAACCATTAAACATTGTCTCTCAAGCTAAAAATAATGTGTTCTATCATTTTTTTCCAACATTCCTTCATCGTCTTTTCAAAAAATGACCTCAGTGTTATACCGTCTTGTTTTTTCAATAGTAATGGACAATTCTGGTTGCCATCCCCAAAGTCCTGAGAGTTAGACCATGTCTCACATGGTGAACTGTAAAAATATGTTAAGAGTACAGAGAAAGCCAGCACGTTGCAATGGTTACAATGCTCTGGGAGACCCAGGTTCAATTCCCTGCTTTGGACTACTAACATACATTCAACCTAACCTACCTCACTGAGTTGTTGTGAGGAAAAAATGGAAGAGAGAAGAATGAGGTAAGCCATTTTGGATTTCATTGGGGAGAAAGGCGGACTTTATATGAAGTAAAAGAAATATTTTTTTTAAAAAAATATACTGTGCAATGTTGTGACAGACAGCTTAAAAATGTAGACAATATAGACAAAGCTTATAGTTACAGAAAGATAATATAATTATAAATGGGATTGTGCAGCTCCTCTTTCATATGACACTTCTGTGGCAATGAACAATGGCATTTGCAGTGCCAGCTCGAGCGGCCAGGGGTCGCTGTGCAAGAATAAACACGCTAACATGTTTGTTGGAGGAAAACAGGCCACAACTTTTATTGTTTACAGAATAGAAGGAGCGATGTCTGCGCAGGGCATGGATCCCAGCATCGGCTGACCCACCTGCCAGCCAATGACCCCCTCACACCTTCAGTCTGCCTGCTGAAAGGAGAACCATGGGATGACAGTTAGTGGGATCCACAATGGACCGTAGCCTCTACGTGATTCCCCCGTCACCTGGAAGCAGGCATGCTCTGGCAGCCCCTGAGCTGGGCTTGCCTCTGCCATGCCTGGTTCAAGATCACTTATGGGCATCCCCATCTATGGGGAAACAATGCACACAGGCCCTGTTTCCCCGCAAGGGATCGGTTCCCAATGCCCAAACCACCAACCACTAAGTTGTGACAGACAACAACTAAAGATATCAACAAAGCCTCCTTCGTTCCTCACCACCAAAATATGCAATGCTACATTTGAAGTTTTTACCAGCAACCCTTTATTTCTTTGGAGGGGAAAAAATTAAAACTCGTTTTACCTGTCTTTATCCTTCTCTACTCTCCTTTCTTTTTAAAAACAGACGGTGGATCTGCTGAAATTATGCAGCATTTTAGTATAGGGAAAAAAGACTACCAGTCTTCAAGTTTCATGCCAGCATTCTGATTGGGAAGATAAGCGATGGAAGTAATTTCTGCATTGTTACTTTGCTAAAACAATTAACTGTTTAGATAAATAATGAATGGTTAGGACCTAATTGCATGGTGACGAGAAAATCTGGCGATACATGCTGTGCAGTACAAAAAAATCACCATGTAGGAAGATTGTAATTTTTCTCCTTACTTTTTACTTTCTGGACTTCAAGAACTTAAAATATTTCCAAATGTATTCCATGAGATGCTGTATATATTTTTTTTAATTATAGATTGCCTAAGATATCACTCATTGTTCGTACCACTTACCTACTTAAGTTTGAATAAAAGGAAGCGTCTTCATTCTTTATATTATAATCAACAAATTTCACAGGTCCCTGGGGAATCAATTATTTATTCAATAGAAAAATAAACTTTTTTCAGCGTTGCCAAAAGAATAAATAACCCATTGTTGCTTAGTTCCTTTTTGCTTCAATCCTCAGAGGTCTATGATTCATCTACAAAATTCTGCACAATGTTCTCCATCATGTCAGAAGTCTCTTTGAATACATTTAATGCTTTCTTTATTAATACTGTAAGCCAGGGGTCATTTCATAGAAAAAGAGCTGGAGGAACTCATCAGGATCCCTCATTAGCATAACTCATCAGCATATGCCACACCCCTTGCCATCACTGGAAGTGTGTCATTAGCACAACTGATTTGCATATGCCACACCCCCTGACATCACCTATCCTGGCTGTTTTGGACCCAATCCTGGCCATTCAGGGCTGAAATTGTGCTCAAAATGGCAAAAAGTGGCTGAAAATGGCTGAAAAGGGGCCCAAAATGGTCAGGATCGGGCCACTGCTGAGTGGAAGAGTGATCCACCACCCATCAGAGGCCCAATCCAGGTCATTTTGGCCCCAATCCAGGCTGCAATGGGCCCAAAATGACCAAGACTCAGGTGGGCAGGGCCACCTGACATGTGACCTCTTTGAGGAACTGCTGGAACTGCATTCGTGTGTGTTCCCCCTCGAAATGAGCCATCCTGTAAGCCATGAATGGTCAGCTAGAGTCCCACAAACTGAATTCATATTCTATGGCATTTTTATCTGCATGCTTCTCCCCTGACTGTACCAGGTTTTTAATCAACGGACGCTAAAATGTTTCTTATAGCTCCATTTAAAATAGTTCTTAACAGATCTGGATCAATAAAGAACAGAGTAGCAATTAGTTGCTGTCTTGAAACATCAATGAAGGACAATGGAGGACCTGGAGAAATAAGGACACAATCTCCAAAATCTGGGTCCAGTAGAGCCTTAAAGACCAACTAGATTTCCAAGGTATGAGCAACTAGATTTCCAGAGGTCCCATGTGACCTCTGACTCATGAAAGCTCATACCCTGGAAATCTAGTTGGTCTTTAAGGTGCTACTGGACCCGAATCTTGCTCTTCTACTACAGATCAACACAGCTACCCACAAATGTGATGGTAAATTAAAAACAAAAACAAAATTGTACTCGTTGCATACAGAATTACTCATCTCTAGGCCTCAGATAAAGTTACAAGATATTCCAGACCTGGTAACCTCTCGGTGATATTCCTTGGTGTCTTCTCCCTTCCCAACGGTCAGCCCAACTGAGGGACAACCCTTATGACAGTATGAAAAGCCTCCGGAGTTTGAGGGTGTTGCCCCCATTTTGTGACCAAATTACAGTTACAACAGAAGAATTGCTCCACAATATCCTATAAAATTAAATGAGTTGGACCGTTGCTATTGCTTTGTTCTCAGAGAATAAGTTACTTAGCAGGCAAAAATCCAGATTAAATATTCAGGTCATGCACGGCACTTTTGTTCATGGGAACAGGACATTCTTGCCACCCAATTTACTCACCAAACTACTCCTCCAGCAGGACAGGTGAACCTCCAGCACAGCAGGAGAAACAAATCAGGTGTCTGGAGCTGGTTAATTTTGGTGGAAATATCCCCATCCCTTCCGTTAGCAGGAAAATTACTGTGGATCTAACCCTATGCTTTCTATTAGATCAAGTTATGCACTGTATGTAATTTATGAATTAGATAACATTCATGTAATTTTTCTATCGGATGACTCAATTAACAACATTTTACCATTTGCTCTTTAGTGGTTTTTTTCCCCTTCAAAAAGGGGAGGGAAAAAAGATGTCTGCATTAAAAAAAAAATTACACAGGATAAAAATAAACACTTTCCTCCACCTAGCTGAGAGTAATGTAGCAATAAAAACTGTGCCTAATGCCTACAAATCTAATCTTTGCTCTCGAGGTTCCAGTGTGTAAACTGAAGAATTCATTATAACCATTGTGGAAAACCCCACCGGGGCATGCACAAATTCAAGTTCAATTATAATGTATCTCTACATTCCAACACCTCCCAAAGAAATGCAGTGTCGCACATAATTATACAGAAAGCGGAGATAACACAAAGGGCCATCTGTAAGCTGTGAACAGATGTAGCTTTTGAATACTTGCGCTTATCTTGCAGTTGAAAACACAAACCTCCAAACACGTGGGACTTACCAAAATATCAGAGGTGGGGCCTTCCTTAAGAGGAGCCTGCTTAGAATTTCCCCATATTGTACAAAAATAAGACACTGAATGATTTTTAGTGTGAATTCAGGTCCTCCCTACAGCCCCTTGGAACAGGTGCCCAACTTGGTGAAATGGAGATGTTCTATTATAAATGCAAAAGCAACAGATTTTTCAGGATTTACAACAATGGCAGTTCCTGAATCCAGGAGATCTTAGGCAAGGATTAAGCCTGGGCACCACTGCCAAGCTCTGGATAAAAGAGGTAACTACAGGTTTACTAGCCAGGCCAGCATCTATAGACCAGAGCAAGTCATGTTGGATAAAAGCTTCCAGGTTAGGCTTTATCACAGATCGTAGCAATATAGGGCTTTTGCTATTCTGGAGTCTCTGTCTTCAGCCTCATTTTCATATATCCATCAATCAAGGCTGTGGATTTCCCCTTCCTCAAATCTGTGTTTATGCTCCAGACCAGCAGGCTGTCCTAGACATGACATGACTTCAACAAATAATAGATGAGGTCTAAAAAAGGCAAATTGAGCTCCCCTGGTGGAATACCCTGTTCCTACTTCTTCCAATATACAATGCCCAGTGCCACCCAAACAGTTTCTCCTGAGGGTGTGACTGTCTTGGGAAGTGTGGTCTGTGGGTTGTATGAGAAAGCCATAAAACCCATACAAATACAGTGAGGTGGGGTCAGTTTTTCCCACCCCCAACTCTTTTCGCAAGGGGGGGGGGAAGCTTGGGAGAAAAGCAGAAGCTCTCCCCCCACCCCCGGTGGCAGCTTTTCAAGCCCATTTGGGCTCGCTCTCCTTTTTTAAAAAAAGAAAGCCATTCTCCAAAGCTGCTGTGTGTCTGTGCAAACCTGGGTTGGCTCCGTGCAGAACTCATGAAGGAAGTAAGGTTTAGAGTGACTCACTCTCTCTTTTCTTGTAACAGTTGTTTAATTTGGCTTATGTCATTTCAATAAAAACCCTTTTCATTTTTAAGAATGCTTATTCCCCCCCTCCCTTGTTATTCTGAGTTCTCAGCTGGATCTCGACCTTGGTAGACAAAGATCCCAGAATATTATCCCTTGGATAATGCTTATTGCTTATTGTGGGCCTTCACAATTTGGGTAACAGTGGGGTTTCCATCTTCAGAGTGTGACTTCCCTTTCTCCCCCTCCCGCTACATAATGCCCCTTGACATGCAGCTGTGGGGGAACAGGATGCCCCAAGGAAGAAGATGAGGGTAGAATTTGATGTCTGCAGCAGGAAAACAGAACTGGTGAAAATCACTCCCCCCCCCCCCCCCACATTTTGTGGCAACCCTTCACAGAATTGAACCCATAATATGATTTATTAAATAACATTGAAAAGTTCCTATACGTTATTGGGGGGTCTTAGTACAAGCCAGGGCTTTTTTTCTGAGAAAAGAGGTGGTGGAACTCAGTGGGTTGCCCTTGGAGAAAATGGTCACATGGCTGGTGGCCCCACCCTCTGATCTCCAGACATGGAGGGCAAACTAGACTCCCCTCTGTCTGGAGATCAGGGGGCGGGGCCACCAGCCATGTGACCATTTTCAAGAGGTTCCGGAACTCCATCCCACCACATTCCAGCTGAAAAAAAGCCCTGGTACAAGCTAAAGGAAAATAATCATGGATTCAATTCATACGAGTGAGTAACAAAATGCAAACAGGAATGGAGGAAGGGGGTCCAGATTTGAAATATTCCCAAACCTAAAGTACCTTCTTATTGTGGTGACTGCATATCTGACAAAGGGACCTCTGACTCTCAGAAGCTCATACCTTGGAAGTCTAGCTGGTCTTTAAGGTGCTACTGGACCCAAATCTTGCTCTTCTATGACAGACTAACATGGCTACCCACCTAAAACTACCATATAGATATAGCAGCACATACAGTGCCTCTTTCATGTTAGCGCACAAGCAAAGGAATCCAGAAGACACATCCCTTCTTTATATTGTATTGCACCCTTATTTGTATATAAAACACATTTTTTTGTATTTGTATATATTTATAACATCAACTCTCAGAAGCACGGTACACTTTGTACAGGCATTAGTACTTTAGAATTGCTGCTATAGCTGAATACAAATTAGTGATTGAAGAAATCAACTACTACAGTTTGCACTTTAGAAATTCATGTTTGTACCCTTATTGGATTGCTTGTTTGGTTGTGTTGCAAGATTTAGAAATGTTTTTGAGTATTCATTGATGCCTGAATGACAACTTGCTCTCAGTGTAAATGCTTGTGGGCGTTCTTTGGAAATGATTAATTACAAACAACACTTTTGAGTTGCTTATATTCTTCCGTTATTGCTATTATAATGTAGTTCATTTTGCTGACTTAGTAAGTTTATCACGGCACATTTCTTGGTTTGCTCTTTCATGTTATAGCAAACACGTACAGGCAGGATGGTGTGAAGCCAGTGTCCCCGACCCATAGATAATCTATTTACACAAATTACCAAAAATGCAAGACTGATTTTTTTAAATGCTGAATGCCTTTTGCTGCACTAAGATTTGTTCCCATAACCTTTCACGGATTGTCTCTTCCACAACAGCTCTTCCCTCTGAGTTAGCTGCAGTGAGCAGCGCTGACTTTCCATTACCCTCTCCCCAATCAGTGTCTTCACTGAGTCAGTACTGTTGATTGAAGTAAATAGAGTCAGCTTGCTCAGGGAGTTTATGATCTGAAAGACTTCCAATGTGACTTCAGCGGCAGCATGAATGACTCCGACTCCATGCTGTAGACCTAATACTGCTGGACTTCTTATGTCAGAAAGATGTCATTGATTTTATTACCCCTTCCATCAATAGCATCACGTGATGACTGGCTGTGTTGTCTTGAGGCTATTTTCATTAGCAGCAGGAGGAATTTCTCTTTGCACCTGGGAGCCTACATTTCTTAAGAATGAAATAGGGCTCATTTGGAGGGGGAATGTGCCATAACGGCATTCCGGTAGAGCTGAAAAGTGGTCACGTGGGTTTTGTCCCCACCCACGTGATTCCGTTTCCTCCCCTCTACCTCTCCTCCAAAGGAGGCTAAGCTGCTTCAATTCATTCTGTTGCTTTATTTTCATTCGTGAGAGTGAGAGTGAGCGAGTGAGTGCAAGCTGGGCTGCTGGGCCTGGAACTCCAAAGGAGGGTAAGCTGCTTCAATTCATTCTGCTGCTTTATTTTCATTCGTGACTCGTGAGAGAGAGAGAGAGAGAGAGAGAGAGAGAGCAAGCTGGGCTGCTGGGCCAAGATCTCCAAAGGAGGCTAAGCTGCTTCAGTTCATTCTTCTGCTTTATTTTCATTCGTGACTAGTGAGTGAGTGCCTCCGTGCAAGTAGGGCTGCTGGGGCTGGCTCTCCAGAGGAGGGTAAGATGCTTTGAGTTCATTCTGCTTTATTTTCAGGAAATACCTGGAGATTTGGGGGGAAAGGGGACTGAGGGGTGGGTTTTGCCTTCTGACACACTTCCGGAGATGTCAGGGGATATGGCAAATGCTAATGAGATATGCTAATGAGTTCCTGCAGTTCTTTTTCTATGAAATGACCCCTGGAATGGACATCTATGAAAGCAGTATTCCAAATTCATTTACTACCTGAAACACCTGCTATATTCTAGTGCAGACAATTTCACTTTGCATCCCATTGAAATTCTTCTAGTCCAATTGCATAAAGTTCAAACACAGCAGAAAATAAGCTTTCCCCTATTCATGAGTTAACAGAGACATGTTTAAAAGGCAGGCGTTCAACAGAGATTTCTACAGCAAGATCACAAATGATAATTTCGTTACCACTACCTTCTTTAAACCTCCCTACTGAGTCACATCAAAGCTTTAAAGAAGTCTTAAATTAACTCTCTTAATAAGGGATTGACAATATTTTCATCATGGATACTCACTCTAGAAAGACACACAGATGACTCGGTCTGCCTACTTGGAAATTCAAAGATAATTGACTTACATAAACTCATTGTTCTAAATAGTGATGCCACTGACATTCACATTCCATGAGCCCCAGGGGAGAGCTTCAGCATCTCACAATGCCCACCTTCAATGCACAACAACCTCCAGCCATCTCCCCTGGTTTAGAGGAGGCATTTGAGCCAGAGAGGAATTCTCCTCCCCTTCTCTCTCGAATCCCTCCCTATTGCTCAGTTGTAGTGATGGTGGAGCATCAACCAGCTTTCTGGACAATCGACCAACTGTCTGGACAACCAAGACTAAGAAGCCTCTACGATTAAATGGCTTTAAAGGGGATTTAGACAGATTCATGCAGGAGAGGATCCATCAATGGATCTTAGCCTCAATGACTAAATGGAAAGTCCACATTCAGAGGTCGTAAACTTCTCAATACCACAGCTGAGAAGCAACGTTGGGTGAGGCCTTGATATCTAAGCCTGGTTTGTTGCCTCTCCGGGGCATTGGTTGGCTACTCTGTGGAACAGGATGCTGGACTACATGGACCATGCACTTCTTTTTTACAAACATGGCTCAGGTGGATTTAAGATTCAAAGTGGCCAGTTGCTTGTCTGGCAAAGTGGTAAATCCTTGCCTGTAGCAAAGGAATTTGGAGATAAAATGTCTTAAAGATGTTTGTACTGAAAAACTAAGAGATTCCTCTGAACCTGGGTGACTCTAGTTTCTCTCCAAAGAAACTTGATGCAATCACACATATAATTACACCAAGGTGTCTGCATGCATACCAAGGAGAGACAGGCACAAGGAGAACAGCAAATGTTCTAGTTCTAGAATTAACTTTAGAAATTTTCCCAGCTAAATCAGAATTCAAGAAGAACAAAATGCAGGGCAGACAAAAAACCGGTTAGAACAATAAAGGATTGGAACTGGGGGAATCTACTTATCTTGCTAGTCATTAGCATGCTGTAATTGGCATGTCTGCCTGTAAAGACATTCAGTCGTTTCTGCAAAAGCACATTCATTAAGACTTCTCTGCCTTTACTGTGACCTAAAATATGATGTTGCAGGAAGCTCAGAATTGCTTAGAAATGTGCATATTATTTAACAGAATCATCCTGAACTGTACTTGTTAGGGATACTCTTAATAATAACTTCCACCCTCAATTTGTCTGGTTAAGTGGCTTATTGCCTTGGTTTTCTTAAAGATGCCTCTCACAGCAGAATCAAGCCATGTAAGCAAACTGAAGTTATTAGAAGCTGACTTTGCAATCTCCATCCTAATTGATCTTGTTGATGGGAGAAAGAAATTTCTCCTAAATAGTTTGGTCTTTGGGCTCCAAATCTATACAGCTTTGTATCCTCGTTTTCTCTCCACTACAGACAGTCTGAATAGAAAAATTATTCAGTGGCTCAAGACTTTATGCAATACAGTTTGGCCAATGCCCTGAGAGATTCATGGGAGGAAAGCCCCTTTTTCACAAATTTCATATGAAACTAGCATTGAAACGTTAATGGAGCAAAAGTTGAAGAATATATTGTGAAAAGAAGAGGAAACGCAGACCAATTGTAGCCCACATTCTCATCACTGTCTTGTTCCACCATACTTAGGAGTCTTGGCAGTCCTTGTCTTCGATCCTTGTCTGAACTGTTTGTCCATTTGTTTCACAAAATGTATACCCCATCTTTCTTCCCTCACAAGGGTTGCCACTCTAAAAAGTGGCTGTCAGACTGTGGCTAAATAATGTCCTTCCTACAGGTTCTCCTCTACAAGCAAACAAGAGTCCATTGTTTGAATAAGGAAACTTTACTGTAGAAATGACCCATTATAGTCCACTGTCCTGAATAAGAGATCCAGGATGGTACAAGAGCATTGTTACCAATGAGGGGCAAAGCATGAGGTACAAAGTAACAGTTCCCAGCTGAACCAGCCTCCCCCCACAGTTCTCAAAACAACATCTTTCAGTCTTGGGAAGCTGGACTCTGTCAAGGCCAATCTTGGATGGAACGTTGTTAGACAAAACAATCTCGTTCGGTGAGAAGTCTGCTTGGGAACTTGTGCACCTGTGGGGAAAGCACTTAAACACTAGAAGCATTAGAAAATGGAGACAGTACAGCTCATATACCCACTGAACCTGACATTCTGCCCCCCCTAAAATAAATCCCCCCCAGGTTTATATGGATAGCGAGTATGAAAAGCTTTGGTTAATCTAGGAGCATGAACATGTACAGAATTCACCCACTCATCGAACCCAGAGTCAAAGTCCTTCCATCTGATGAGGTAAAACAACTGATTGCGTTTGATTTTAGAGTCCAGAATTTGTTGTACCTCATAGTGTATTTGGTCATCTATCAACGTTGGAATGGGTGGAGCTTCGACGTGCCATTTATCATCTGTTGGAGCTTCCTTCAACAGGCTGACATGGAATGTATCATGAACATGGCGCAGATTTTTGGGTAAATTTACAGCAACAGTCACTTTGTTGATCACTTTGCGCACTGTAAAAGGTCCAAGGAACTTTAAGGCTAGTTTGCGGCTGACTTGTGCTAGTTTTAGATTTTTGGTGGATATATAAACATGATCTCCAGGTTGCAAATCCCATTCGGCCGCACGGTGGCGATCGGCGTACTTTTTGTAATCCTGTTTGGCTTTCTCGAGATGTTTTTTAATGAGAGTCCATTGTTGGGCTGCCTCCCCCCACCAAGAAGACACATCTGGCGAAGTCGGGGAAAAGGAAGGGGGAGCGTCTAGCGGAAAAGGGTTAAAGTGGGCCCCATACACAACTTTGAAAGGGGCTTCTCCTGTAGAGGCATGTACACTGTTGTTGTACGAAAACTCTGCTAGAGGGAGGAGGTCCACCCAGTTATCTTGTTGGAAGTTGATGTAGCAACGAAGGAATCGCTCTAAGATCTGATTAGTTTTTTCCGACTGCCCGTCGGTTTGAGGGTGATGGCTTGAACTGATTCCTTGTTCAATATTTAACATCTGTAAAAGCTCCCGCCAGAAGTTGGCAACGAATTGTCCGCCGCGATCCGAAATTACCTTGGATGGAAAAGAATGTAATTTTACAACGTGTTTTAAGAATAGATCTGCCAGTTTTCGAGCGGTGGGTATAGTGGTACATGGAATGAAATGGGCTTGCTTGGAAAACAGATCCACTACCACTAAAATGCAGTTATGTCCCTTGGATACTGGCAAATCAGTGATGAAGTCCATGGATATCGTTTCCCAAGGTTTGCTGGGTGTCTCCAAGGGTTGAAATAGCCCCGGAGGTTTTCCCTTGCGGGTTTTGGCGCTGAGGCAAATGGGGCAGGAGGCGACGTATTGGGAAATGTCTTTGCGCATGCCCGGCCACCAGAACTGCCGTTGTATTAAATGTAGCGTTTTCAAGTACCCATAGTGTCCTGCAGTGGGGGCATCATGACACCGCTGTAAGACTTCCTTTCGTAGACTGTCGGGTACATAAAATCTATTTCCTGATAACCAATCCCCCTGCGGGGATTGTTTCAGCTTGGATTTGGGCATCTTATCCCTCTCCCTTTCCACCTCAGCCTTAAGTTTCGATTTCCACTCTTGACTGTGCGGGAGGGGCTGGACTGCGCGGCTGCGTGTAGTTACCATGCCTCCCAATTGCGTAGGTGAGAAGACAGTGTCTATAGTCTCCTCCCGTTTGCTTCTGTGCTGGGGCATGCGCGATAGGGCGTCCGCAAGAAAGTTAGTTTTGCCCGGGAGGTAATTCAAAGTGAAATTGAATTTGGAAAAGAATTCTGCCCACCGTAATTGTTTGGCATTTAATCTGCGGGGGCTTCGAAGGGCCTCCAAATTTTTATGGTCTGTCCAAACCTCAAAGGGGTGGCGTGCCCCCTCCAACCAATGCCGCCAGTTAGTGAGGGCTGCTTTTACTGCAAAGGCTTCCTTCTCCCACACATTCCAATTCCTTTCAGCATCCGAAAACTTCCTTGATAGGAATGCACAAGGCCGCAGTTTCCCATCCTCCCCCTTCTGCAATAATACTCCTCCAATTGCAGTATCGCTGGCGTCGACCTGCACTATGAAAGGGTAGTTCTCGTTGGGGTGGCAGAGAATGGGTTCTGTTACAAATTGCCCTTTCAGGCATTCAAAGGCTGTTTGGCAATCGGGTGTCCATTGTAATTTGGAGGAGGGTTTCTTTGCTTGGTCCCCTTTATCTTTGGTTTTTAACAGTTCTGTTAAGGGGAGCGTGATTTGCGCGAAGTTTGCAATAAAGTCTCTATAGAAGTTGGCAAATCCCAAGAAAGACTGCAGTTCTTTACGGGTAGTGGGAGTTTGCCATTCTTGGATTGCTGGTATTTTGGTTGGATCCATCTTTAAACCCTCTTGGGATATACAGTAACCAAGGTAAGTGAGTTCAGTTTTATGGAATTCACATTTAGATAGCTTGATGGGCAATTTATTAGTCATTAGAGTGGCCAGAACCTTTTGAACTAGTTGAATGTGGTCCTCCTCAGAGTCTGAGTAAATTAACACATCATCAAGATACACCACCACTCCTTTATATAGAAATTCATGTAGTACTTCATTTATCATGGACATGAATACAGACGGGGCTCCCGTCAATCCAAAAGGCATAACTAAGTATTCATATTGTCCGAGGGGTGTATTAAACGCGGTTTTCCACTCATCTCCCACCTTGATACGAACGTGGAAGTAAGCATCTTTTAAATCTAATTTTGTAAAGATCTTACCTTGCGCCACGACGTTGAGAAGGTCCCGGACTAGCGGGATGGGATAGGCGTTGTTAGTCGACACTGCATTAAGTCCCCTAAAGTCCGTGCACAGTCGGAGTCCCCCGTCTTTTTTCTTCACGAAGAGTACCGGGGCTGCATGGGGACTATTGGCTGGACGGATGAATCCTCTCTGAAGATTGGTGTCAATGAATTTGCGGAGTTCTTCCCGTTCATGGAGACTCATAGGATAGAGTCGGCCTTTGGGTAGTGAGGCTCCTGGTAAGATCTCGACGGTGCAATCAGTTCGTCTGTGCGGGGGTAGAGTATCCGCTTCTTCTTCGGAGAAAGCCTTCAAATAGGACCAGTAGCATTCGGGTATTTGATTTATTTCTTCTTGGGTGAGAAGAGTGTTTTCGGTGTGAGTTGGATCACTACCCCAATTCTGGTTCCACCGATGGCTTTCACAGTTGGCGTGGGTGAAGGTGATACTTCCTTCTGCCCAATTTATGTAGGGGTTGTGATCGCATAGCCACTTGCTGCCCAGAATTAACGGGTATTTAGCTGTTGTACTGATGACAAACGACCTTTTTTCCCCAGTGTTGGCCCATGCCCGTCACCACTGGGACCGTTTCTGTAGTGACGGGGTTCATGTTGGTGCCATCCATTTGCTCGAAAATGACTGGGTTTTGTAATTCTCGGGTTGGCAAAACTAGTCCATTGACTAGGGCTGGGGCGATAATGTCTCTTGAACAGCCTGAGTCAATGAGGGCTTGTACACGGATGTGCATCTTTCTTTCGGGGTTTAGCAAAGTCACTGGCATGAATAATATGGACCCATGCTGCCGGTCCCTGGTTGGGACAGGTCGGGGGTGGATCTGCCGTTTGGGCCCTTTTACGACAGATCCATTTCGTTTCCCGACTGGGGGCTTTCTGGATTCCCCTCTACATTTGGGGTAGCGGGGTCGTATTATATAAGTTCTTCTGCTTCCAATCCCGTCTGGGGCAGGTCGCTGGGAGGTGCCGCGGCCCCTACCCGATCTGGGAGCTGGTGTTGGGCGTTGCAACGTGGGGAATGGAGCAGGGGTTGGACGCTGTAGTTGGAGCGGAGGTCTTTGCACAGGCCGATATGGGCATTGTGCCGCAAAGTGGCCGGCTTGCCCGCATTGCAAACACAAACCCTGTTGCCATCTAGCATCCCTCGCTCTGCGGGTGGCGTATCCAGCACCTCGCCCTCCCTTCTGCAAAGTTAAGGAGCGTCTTTGTCCCGTTTGTTGTTGTTGTTCAACTAAACGGACTTCCAATATGCGATTTTCCACTTCACATGTGAGTTGAATCCATCCCAACAGAGTAGGAGGATTATCTTGCATGAGGGCTCTATCCAGAAGTCTCGGGTTCAGCCCTTGTTTGAACAGAATTATTTTAGTGGATTCTTCACATCTAGGGCATTTAGCGGCTAGCTGTCGGAATTTTGTAACATAGTCTCTTGCCGACATGCTGCCTTGCCTAATAGCCTGCAATTCTGTTCGGGCTCTGGTTTCTTCTAAGGGGTCTTTGTATTGTGCCCGGATAGCATCCACCAACCCTTGTAAGGTATTGAGTTCTGGGGCCCCAATATTGTATAGTCCTACATACCAGTCTGCCGTTTTGCCTTGTAATCGTGAACCGAGATGTTCAATCTGGCTGGCCTCACTTCCAAAAAGATGTCCCCATCGGTTGAAGAACTGTACTACTTGTACCAGGAAAAATCCCAGTTTCGAGGGATCTCCGTCAAAAGTAGCTTCCAGTTTCACCCAGCCCATTGGAAGATCTTGCCTTGGGGCTGGTGCGGGGTAATAGTCCATCGGAATAGTCAGTGGCGCCTGCGGCGCGGGAGGAGGCTGTTGGGGCCATGGTTGTTGCGGCAGTAATGGTTGCCCGGGGCCCCCCGGCTGCGGTGGTAGATACGGGACGGGGTGTATCGGAGGGGGCCTTACCGGTTGGGCTGGAGGTGGCATCACCGGGTGAGCTGGCGGCGTTGGCAGCAGTTGGGCTGGCGGCGGCGGCACCGGTTGTGCTGGCGGCGGTATCACCGGTTGGGCGGGAGGCGGCAGCACCGGTTGTGCTGGCGGCGGTATCACCGGTTGGGCTGGCGGCGGCAGCACCGGTTGGGCTGCCGGCGGCAGCACCGGTTGGGCTGGCCGTAACGGTTGGGCTGGAGGTGGCAGCACAGGTTGGGCCATGATTGGTCGCTGCGGTGCGGGTCGGTGGGGTCGAAGTGGCGTAGGCCGTACTGGTTGATCGGGAGGTGGTAATACCGGTTGCATTGGAGGTAATCTTACTGGCTGCTGTAGTGGTATTAGCTGCGGTCGAAGCGGGAGGGGCCGCTGCGGCGAAGGCCTGATGGGTGCTGGGCCGTGCGGGCTTGCCCCTCCCGGCGTCGTTGGTCTAGGACCTGGAGGTTGTTTTTGCGGTACGACCTGCACTGGTTGACCCTCCCTTGGGGGAGCTGGAGGCTCTTCTAACTGGTCCGGCCGGACCGTTATCGGGGAAGTTGGAGGGGGTATCACCAGCGACTCTGTCGGGCGGGTTGGCTCCTCTCCACTCCCTCCTGGAACCTCCACTGGAGTATCCCCGGAATGCGGAACCTCGTCCGGTCTAGGGGTTTCCGTTGGAGTCTCTCCCGTCTCTCCAGGGCAGGGTTCCCCCTCTTCTTCCGATCCGGAAGGCTCGTCAGGGCACTGGCTAGTGGTGCAGGATCCCTCTTCATCTTCCTTCCCTGGGTTATTCAAGGGCGGCGGCTGCAACGGGGCAGGTTCCCTCGGGTTGGAAATTACGCTTTGTAGTGTGGCTATTTGTATAGCCATCTCTTCTGGTGATGGTCTCTCTCCCGCCACCATCAATGAGAGTAGATGTATGGCATGAGCTAGGCTTTCTTCCATATCGACCAACCTAGCTTCCAGCAATTGAATCCTACTGGGACCCGGTTGGTCCGTCGTGGAGCCCCCTGCGACTGCTACCAGCGGGGAAATCGGCCCCCAAGGTGGAGGGTCTCCCTGATCGCCTTGCGATCTCGCTGCTAGAATTCCTTTGGCTAGTCCCGTAACTGCCGAAATGCCGGAATCCACAGCAAGGGTGCGATTTTGCATCTGCACCCAACTTTGTTCGGGAACCTCTGGGTGCTCCGACCACGGAGTGAGTTCCGAATAATCCCAACTTAGGATGCCGCGGCGGGACGTGTCCCATTCTGTTTGCTCGGTCGTCCTATTCCAAAACAGCCATGGTTGGCTACTGTCCAATTCAGGGACTGTCTCTAGGCTTCGACGCCCGTCCATGGGTAATTGCTGGTGCACCCCACTGGCCCTGCGCTCTCGCATTTCTCGGGGTCTGGGTCCCCACTCCGAAGGTGTAGGTAACGAGAACAAGGGGATGGTGGTGGCCGTCGGCTTGGAGGCCGTCGGCTTTTCCTCCCCACTGCCGAGATCGATGAGAGGCGGGGTGGTAGTTGAAGCTCCGTTCCCTGCTGGCGCAGGTGTTTGAAGTTCTTGGGGTTGCACTTGTGGATTGCCGGGAGACGCATACGGATCAAACAAAGGATCCCTGTCTGGGACTGCTTTGGATTCCGCTGGGCCCGACTGAGACATGATTGGTAACAAAATGTCAGACTGTGGCTAAATAATGTCCTTCCTACAGGTTCTCCTCTACAAGCAAACAAGAGTCCATTGTTTGAATAAGGAAACTTTACTGTAGAAATGACCCATTATAGTCCACTGTCCTGAATAAGAGATCCAGGATGGTACAAGAGCATTGTTACCAATGAGGGGCAAAGCATGAGGTACAAAGTAACAGTTCCCAGCTGAACCAGCCTCCCCCCACAGTTCTCAAAACAACATCTTTCAGTCTTGGGAAGCTGGACTCTGTCAAGGCCAATCTTGGATGGAACGTTGTTAGACAAAACAATCTCGTTCGGTGAGAAGTCTGCTTGGGAACTTGTGCACCTGTGGGGAAAGCACTTAAACACTAGAAGCATTAGAAAATGGAGACAGTACAGCTCATATACCCACTGAACCTGACAGTGGCTAGAATGTTGTACTAGGATCTGGGAGACCCAGGTATGGCAAAACAACTTGAACAAAATAACCGTAAACTGCCTGAGATGCATAAAGATATAGCCAAATCTGAATGTCTCTACACAAGATGTCTCGGTGTGTGTTCGTCAAGTGTACAGAAACACAATGTTAGCTAGGAAGAGTAGTTTGAAAAGACAGAGCCTACAGAGATTGCTCCTCAACAGGAATATTAATTTCATCTTCGCCTCCCCGAAGGCTCTGTCAATTTCACCTCTCCAGTCTAAAACTGTGTGGGATTGCAACCAGAGGGCAGCAAGGAATGGAAATGGGTTGAAGCTGCCTTCCAGAGCCAGGCTTGGACCTGGAGATGTTATAATGGGCTGAAGTTTCCCTTCTGGCATTTCACAGCCCCTTCACACAGATCCAATGTATAGCAAAGCCTTTGCACTGTCACCAGCTTTGTCTTCTTAAACTACCCTTCCCGGCTAACTTTGCATGTTCAGACACATGTTCTTCACATGTAAGATGCCTCATGTAGAGAGACTCTATGTCCATTCTTTTCTGAATGCCTTTGGAAGACGATGACATAGATGAATCTCCCTGGGAGGGAATTTCAAAGTTTCAGCCCTTTCTTGGGTCGCCACCTGTCTCACATGACAACAGCACCAGCTATTTCTGAACTGAAGACATTGTGAAATGGGAGGCACAGAATCAGTCCCAGAATTATTTGAGAATCAATTTGTGTATCTTCATCTTGTGTCTATGTTATGTCCTGTCAAGTCGCTTCTGACTTCTGGCAGCCCTATATATGAAAGACCTCCAACCTGTCCTATAATTAACAGCCATGCACAGATCTTGCAAACTAGAGGGCATGTCCTCCGTTATTGAGTCTTACAGGTCAGCTATGATTAAATCTCTAGGAGACAACAGCATTTAACAGTGCAATCTTAAGCAGAGTTACATTCTTCTAAATCCACAGAAGTCAATGGGCTTAGAAAGGTGCTATACATATTAAAACTGCATGTTTAGGCTGCAGCCCCAAGCAAACTTATCTGGAAGTAAACATTACTGAATGAAGTGGGACTTACTTCTGAGTAGGCATGAACAGGACTGTGCTGTTAGAAAAACTAGATTGTATTATGTCACAATGATTCTCTTTCCTAAGGACTAAGCCAAGGGAATGTTGAAATGGAAATAGCATCCTTTTTGTTAATGAGATTTTATAGACAGACAGAAACCTTGTGCTGGTGACCCGTCTGCACATTGAGAGCAGGAACAAGTGCACTTGCCCTGCCACCCATCTCAGTGCAATCAACGAGTCGTCTGCATGGTGCAATCACACCGTGCAGATGACTCAGCAATTGTGTGGAGGGGGCGGGCGGGGCCAGCACACTCATGGCCACCCTCCTTCCCCATACAGTGAGTCCATGTGCAGATGTGTCAGCTGCACAGGGTTACTATCTAGCACCAAAGAACTGCTTTTCGTTTGTGCAGACACATTTTTAAATATACAAGAGTCCCCCTGCCTCTGACCTGCCATCTCACCAACTGCTTTTGCAGCAGCTGTACTCCAAATGAAGTCAAAAGACACTTTGGGTCCCCACTGGAGAGAAAAAAGGGGCATGAATATCCAAGTGAATAAATATTTTGTACATCATTTGCTACGGAGGATAGGATCGATGTCATATTTGAATGTGCCCATTCGCCCATGCCAATATTATGTGTATGGTCCAGAGTTACTTTGGTGCTGTAACTGGTTTTATGTCATAACTGATAAGTACATTCCTTAACTTACAATAACCATTTTTGTTTTCTCAGGCTCATAGGCAGCTGCGGACAATCTTTTCTATTGATATGGGGTAGACTGACCTTGAGTGTCTGAAGTGTTGCATTATTCGGTATCTTGTCTGTCTAGTGTGGGAATTTCAGAAATGTTTCCCAGACTACTTCTGTACTTGTGATCTTGCGGGGAGGAAGTTGGTTGATTATATTGTCCTGAAATAGCCTGAAGTTTTATTCCTTTCAATGAGACGTTACTAGGCTCATTTGCCTTTACTTCATGTACTCCTATGGGCCTGTGTATATGTACAAGGTTGAATTTCTGAATAAAGATCATTTGGCCAAGAACACGTGTTGTGCTGAAGTGATCCAGGGATCTACCTGCCATAACCTGACATCCATACTCTGACAATTGGCAAGTGCATCACACTTAAAGGGTGGAGTCTAGAAACTCCAGAATGGTGCTAGGTCAATCAATTACCTGACCCTTTGCTAGACGCTCAATGTATGTATGACAATTGGCAAGTGAAACTTTTCATGGCATGGGGGTAAATAACATCATTTGGTAAATATTCTTTACTACTAGTAACAAAGCCCGTTGTGGGAAAAAATACAACGGGCTCTAGAAAGGGGAGGGTGGGCAGGCAGGATTCGCTCCTCATCCCTCACTGATCCAGGCCGGTGAAGGAGGGGGGGTGGGCATTCTCATCTGTTCCACACCTGATCTGCCTGATCTTAGCCATGTGAAGGGGTGGTGGGCCTTGCTACCTGCTTCATGCATGATACATGTTGGGTAAAGGAGGGGCATTGCCTCCTGTTCTGTGGATGACTATAGCTGGGTGAAGAGGGGCAGGCATTGTTGCCTGATTAGTGCCTTATTTCAGTAGGTTGAAGGGGGCAGGCAATGCCACCTGCTCCACTTCTTGACCAAGCTGGGTGAATGGAAGAAGGGAATTGCCTGTTGCTCCATGCCTGATCCTACCCAGATGAAGGTGCTGGGTGGGCATTGGCACATGTTCCACTTCTGATACCAGCTGGGTGAAGGAGGTCGGCACTGTGTCAGTCAACTCCTGATTCCGGCAGGTTGAAGCAGGGGCAGGCATTGCTGCATGCTTGGCTCTTGACTCAGGAAGGGTGAAGACAAAGTGGGCATTGCCGCCTGCTCAGTGGCTTATTCCAATAGGTTGAAGAGGGTGGGCATTGCCTCCTACTCTGCACCTGATCCCAGCCAGGTGAAGGCATGAGGTGGGCATTTTCACTTGCTCCATTCCTGATCCCAAATGGGTGATGGTGGGGGGTGGGCATTGCCACCTGCTATGCCACTAATACCAGTTGGGTTAAGGCAGGGGAGGGCATTGCCACCTTCTCCACTCCTAATATCAGTCAGGTGAAGGAGGGCGGGCATTGCCATCTGATCTGCTCCTGATCCCAGCTGGGTTAAGGTGGCGGGTGGGCATAGCCACCTGTTCCATGCCTACTACCTGCTGGTTAAGGCAGTGGGTGGGCAAAGCCACCTGCTCTACTTCTGATCCCAGCTGGGTGAAGGGGGAGTGGGATTCCCCAAGTGATCAGTTCCTAATACCAGCTGGGTTAAGATCGGGTGTGGCATTGCCATCTGCTCTGCTCCTAATAACAGCTGTGTTAAGGTAGGATGGGAAATTTCACCTGCTCCGCTCTTAATACCAGATGGGTTATGGTGGGCAGTGGGCATTGCCATCAGTTCTGTTCCTAATACCAGCTTGATAAAGGCAGGGGGAGGGCATTGCCACCTGCTCCTCTCCTAATACCAGCTGGGTTAAAGCAGGGAGTGGGCATTGTCATCTGTTCTGCTCCTAATACCGGCTGGATTAAGGCAGGGGAAGGGCATTGCCATCTACTCCAGTCCTAATACCAGCTGGGTTAAGGTGAGTGTGGTATTGCCACCTGTTCCACTCTTTATACCTGCTGGGTTAAGGCAGGAAGTAGGCATTGCCACCTGCTCCACTCTAATACCAGCTGGGTTAAAATGGGGTGGGTGGGCATTGCCATCTGCTCCACTCCTATTACCCACTGGGTTGGTGAGGGATGGGCATTGCCACTTGCTCTGCTCCCAATACCAGCTGGGTTAAGGCAGAGGTTGGGCATTGCCAACTGCTCTGCTCCTGATACAAACTGGTTCAAAGGGGGTGGCTTTGCCACCTGCTCCGCTGTAGATACCAGCTGGGTTAAGACAGGGGTTAGGTATTGCCACCTGTTCTGCTCCTAATACCAGCTGGTTCACAGCGAGGAGAGGGCATTGTCATCTGCTCTGCTCCTAATATCAGTTGGGTTAAGATGAGGAGAAGGCATTGCCACCTGCTTCATTCCTAATACACGCTGTATTAAGGTGGGGTGGGCATTGCCACCTGCTACACTCCTAATACCAGCTGGTTTAAGGGGATGGGCATTGCCCCTGCTCTGGTACTAATACCAGCCAGGTTAAGGGGGTGGAGGGCATTGCCACCTGATCCACTCCTAGTACCAGCTGGCTGAAGTAGGTGTGGGCATTGCCTCCTTTTCTACTCCTAATATCAGCTGGGTTAAGATGGGAGGTGGCATTGCCACCTACTCCACACCTAATACCAGCCAGGTTAAGGCGCGGGGAGGGCATTGCCACCCTCTCCGCTCCTGTTTCCTGCCTGGGCTTCCCACCACAGCATCTTTTCTGGTGTGATATGGTGAGTTACCTGGGCTTTCCTCTGTGGCAGCGCCCTCTGGTGGTGCACCAGGGTATAAAGTGAGTTGTCTGAAACACGTTTACTTAATTATATAGTAAGATAGGGTAGCACAATTTTTCTCTTAAGTTGTTGGCAATTCTAGATGGGTCGTGCAAGACACAAGACCCTTGCTTCTGGCTTCTCATCTTGAGATTTAATGCTTTTCACCGGAGACCCGTAGCAGATCTATTCAAAAGTCCAATTTTATTCAATGAGACTTACTGCCAGGAAAGCATTCTTTGGGTTGCGTCCCCTGAAATTTGTCATCTCTGTTGGGAGAGGGCTTCTGTTTAAGAAACACCAGAAACACAATGTAATCTTTTCTACTTAACAGAATACCAGTGTATTTTTGGATCCAGGTTCAATCCTCAAGGGAGACTTCAATATAATATCTGTTTAGGAATGTTATCAAATGTTGTCAATTCTTTCATTCAGATCAAACATTATGCTTCCTTCCCTTACGCTTTCCCAGCACTCAAGATGAAATTGCTGTTGTCTTTGCATTAAAACAATGTATAATATTCAAGTGGTATAAACCTGCTATAAAAATGGCGTAAAATGGCAGTTTTGAATGCCATTTTATGCCATAAAATGCCATACAACAAACAAGGAAACTGTTAAAGAGAATGAGCAAGATAACAAGGCTCACAATTACTATATGTATGAAATCCAAAAGAAATGGACGACAACACATCAATACATTCCTGCAACTATTATAGTGAGACCCAGGTCCTTTTACATTATAACAGGAGAATGAGTTCATTCCACACTGTTTAAAAGCCTCATATCACCTGGGAAGGGCCAATCACACAACAAAGCCTTTCCACTTGTCACTGACTTCAAGCCAGTCCTATCCAGATGAAAACAATTAGGTGGGATGGTCTCACTTATGTGGTACTGGGGCTGTAAACATTATGACAGCACCATCAGCTGATCCTATAGCCAACTGCCTTCCCCGTAAAGTACGCTCCAATAACCTGATATTTTGATGAGCCATTGACAGAGTTTATGCCATGCGATCAGCTTCTCAATTTATTCATGTCGTCTTTCTGATTTTCCCAGGCTGACACCAATCATAGAAATATTTCTCTGATACATTTAATATCACTTTAGGACTGTTCTACGCTTAGATAAGAATTCTATAAACAGGACCAAAACTTCAAATTGTGGTTGTGTACAGTTTCTATTAACCTTCAGAGATGACCTCCTTTACCCATAAGCCTGCCATTTATTTTCTGCAGATTTACCTGTCATTTTTGACTCCCTTCTTTTTCACTGTTCTGTCTCTTTCATCATAGTTAGTTTTGCTTCAGTACTCAATATTTAGCAGTATGCCTCAAATGTTACTGAGGTCCATGGGACTACTATGGAGCAAGGAGTTTGCAAATCGATAGAATATCTGATGAAAAGGGGCTCTAAAATAATTGGCACAAAAACACAATTGTTATTACTTGGTTATGGATACTTAATTATTTGATTAAGCACATTTATACACCACCTTTCCATCCAAAGTGGATTCTCAAAGAAACTTACCAAAATTGTAAAATATTATACAAAATAAAATATTATTTAATTTTAATTTAATTTAATTTAATTTATTATATTTATATTCCGCCCTCCCTGCTTTCGCAGGCTCAGGGCGGATAACAAATACAAACATGTTTAAAAACATTTAAAAACATTAAATAATACATTTAAAAACATTTAAAAACATTAAATATAACAATTCATGCTGCCCAGTGGTTCATACATGCCTCTGTGTTTGCATAGGGGTGATGGTTTAACCCCCCCTTCACGGGGGGGGGTGGGCACTGCCCGGCGTTAGCCATATGCCTGGCGGAATAGCTCTGTCTTACAGGCCCGGCGAAATGCAAGCAAATCTTGCCGGGCCCTTGTCTCGCAAGACAGAGCATTCCACCAGGTCGGGGCCAGGACTGAAAAGGCCCTGGCCCTGGTCGACGCCAGGCGGGCCTCCCTAGGGCCAGGGACACTTAAAAGATGTTTTCCGCCAGAGCGGAGAGTCCTCCGGGGCTCATATGGTGAGAGATGGTCCCTCAGATACGTCGGTCCCAGTCCGCGTAGGGCTTTGTAGGGCTTTTTTTATCTTAAAAAAAGAACACCACGAAACATGGTTAAAGAAAAAGCCATGTAGTAAGTGATCTAAAGTATCAACAATGTTTCATGTGGAACAACATGGTTCACTACTGAAGCTATGCTGTCCTCGATCTGGAAAAACGTCTGAAAATGTAAACTGCTGATATGCTTTCTTTATTCTCTACTCTTGGCTACAGTCTTGAGCATCAACAATACAGAATAACAGAAAACAATTATAATGATAACAGCAAGTAATGACAATAATAATAGATATAACCAACACCACCCAGTTGGAACACTGAGTTGTCCAGATCTGGCTATCTATTATATTTAATCACATAGGAGAAGAATTTGGCTACTGCTAGAGTAATATTATGATGGCTTCCAGACAAAAGGACCTGTAGCTTATAGTGGACTGAGACATAGGCCAGATCCTTTATAAAGGGAGAAACAAATGTAGCCCTACACCTAAGGAATTTTGGACAATCCAACGAACAATGAAGCAAGGTGTCAAGGCTGTGCCACAGCTCCAAAGTCCTGCTAATGGGATCCTTCCAAAGTGGTCAGATAGTTCTGTCATTGCGATTGCATTAAAATGAGCCCACATAAAGGCTTGTCAATATTTAGGAACCATCAAGTAATTGAGATAAGCTGGACTAAATTCTGGATATACCAATCCCCAGTAGAGAGGAGAGTAAACTCTACGGGCCCGCGTTCTAGTACTGAAGACTAAAGCATGAAGATGTCTCAAAATTAAGTTTCTAATAAAAGTTGGACTGGGTGGTCGATATTATTACAGCACATCTCCAGCCAGTCCAAGTAGGAGGTTATCAGTTTCTGGCAGGTTCGAAAACACAGACTGTCTTCTGGAAACTCTTGCCCCTAAAAAAAGTGTTGTCAGAAAACTAGTAAGTTCTTTTCACTTCTATAATAAAGTTATTTAGGCTGGAATACCAAGAAAGAACTAAACAGCCACACACAACTCAAGCAGGGGAGAGCACTGTAGTTTATACAAATATTAAAAACATGCTGCAGATATACATGTAAGGAATTAAGTTTTTAGGACATATTCTGAAAAAATGGTTCTAAGGTATTCTTTGGTGGGACTTGCAAGTAAATGCAACAGCTGTGCACCTCAGATGAACTGAGCGTTTTCTGTTAACTCTATTCTTTCATCCTTGAACTCTGCTCCTGCCCCCTCAACCACACTGGCTTCACCCCTGGGCTGGGATCTGCCCCTAGGCAGGTGTTGCCCTTCATCAGATTTGTACCTTCCAAGAGTTATGTGTCATCTCTAATTTAATATCTTCAGTAAACTATGGAGAGAACATGGACAATCTGTGGGGCTGCCATTTACTGACTCCTGTATTAGATTATTTGCAAAGAGGGGAAAAAGAAAAGCATTGACAAATATAAATGACACCTTCAAATTAATTTTGCACCATGGAAATTGTGTAAACATTCAGGAAGATTTCAGATCAAATAAAAATAAACAGGTGGATATATTGGAACATTACCCATGTTTCCACAGTAAAAGTCTTAGTAGCCAAGATGTTTGGCCGCCTAAATTTCAATAGTTACTCCAATTACAATAGTAAGAACCATTAGATGCAGTGTGTACCAATATGCACCTTTATGTACAATACATATATATTGTACAGTAGTAACAACCATTTTCAAAACCTTTGCATCAATTTGGTTCTACCTGGAGCAGGCATTTAAATCAACCTAGGCTGATTTAATACATGACTCCCCATTGCTAATTAGTCTTTAGAGACTTTTTAAAGTATGTCAATTATTTCCACTCTAAGTTTCATAACAACAACCAAAAAAAGGGGAGGGGAGAGAGAGAAAAATAAGGTCACCTTGCTTCTTCGTTAATGAGCAGAACCAGCAACATTACAGTTTGAAGGAAGTAAAAGACTGCATGGGGAGATCTTTGGACAAAAACGCAGGCAAAATATGGTGCAACTCTGCAACTCACTGAAAAAGCAATTGTCCAGTTATATAGCATATGGCCCAAGGGCATCCAGATCAAATTGTACTCCCTAAGAAATAGTCTCTCTTAATAAAAAGTAGATTCTACAAAATGTCAAGATGCACAAAGAAATAAATGATATTCTGTGTGTGTGTGTGTGTGTGTGTGTGTGCGCGCGCGCACATGTGTATAAGGAGCTGATCTGACTCATACACAATAGTTAGGGTACTATAAAGGTATATACTGTTAAATGCTGCATCTAACAATGCAATCCTAAACAGAGTCACAGACTTCTAAATCTACTGGGATTAGAATGATAACTTTGCTTAGGGTGGCAAAAGAAGACAACCCAAATTACAGTACAATATTAAAACTGAACATTTATTTGTATTATTATCCCTCTAAGAAGAAGGCTCATGATATACTCGCCACATTATTTAGTAAAGAGTCCAGTAGCATCTTTAAGACTAACCAATTTTATTGTAACATAAACTTTTGAGAACCACAGTTCTCTTTGTCAGATGCATTTGACGAAATCTTAAACGTGCTAGTGGACTCTTTACTGTTTTGCGACTACGGACTAATACGGCTGGATCAAATTCTTTAGTGAATCCACACCATCCAGAACATTAAAATGTGGTACATTTGAAATCCAGCTCACCCTGATCACTAGGAAAAGTCTGAAAATGGGAGATTAATACATTTAAATCAACATATATAATTTACTTCATAACAAAAATACAGAGCAAGACAAGCAACACATGCAACTAAAATTAGGGCTATGGGTGTTGGATTGTTTTTCCACACAGTTGCAGAGGCAGTTGGGAAATTACTGGTATCAGACAGAGACATCGATCTATACTTGCAGAATACAAGCTAAAATTTAGACTGTAACAACAGACCTGCCAATGAAAAGGCCTTGAATGGGAAGTAGCTTTCCTTGAATAAAACAATAGAAGTATTTTGTTCTGAACAGTATTTGAAATTGAGGCACATCCATCTTCCCTCATGAGGAAAAAAATAATATTAGATCTAAGAGTGGTGTGCTGCTAATGAAAACTGCTTTGTCTGGCAACTGTTCCATGCATCAGTTATAACATGTTAAGATGCCTGCCGTGTGAGTTACCTCCTTCGTTGGAATGAATGTCTCACCTGCCTGAGGGCACCAGTGATAATCATGTGAATTAAGTCACATATATGTGCAGATGCACATGTCAGGCTACGGGGTTTCTGAATTGTATTCTGAGATCTTGAGAGTGAAAAACAAGATTTGGGTCCAGTAACAGCTTAAAGACCAAAATCTTCCTCTTCTGCCACAGACTAACATGACTACCCACCTGAGACTAAACAGTGATTCTTAAATGAGAAGATCGAGAATGGTGGCCATTGGAAGAATAACTACCACTATGAATATTTTTATGCTATGTGGGAGGAGAAAGCTATTGAGTGTGTCTTCAGTTCAGGTAGGGCAATAGTGGGATACAAAAGGCCTAACTGGTATTTTACCTGAGTCATAGCAGTTCTATAACATTTCCCAGAATCCTTTGCAATGTGCAAGGTGTCCACTACAGGCAAATCAATGTGACAAGTATTCCCAGGGATTATAGAGTCTAGAAAACACCAAAAATTGTGAGTCCCAATAAATGCCATTTAAGAAGAGTACATTTTAAAATATTCTTTTTCCATTTTCTAGTAGAAGCAAATCTGAGTGTAAGATAATTCCCCTTTGACAGATGATACGTGCAACGAACAAGCCATAAAATGAGTTTGGAGTTGCTAGTAGTTTTACTTCATTTTTCTTTCAAATCTTGATGAGCACTTCCTTTACTGCAATTATGAGTTATTTTAGTCAAGGAAAGCTGTACTATAGGAGAGAAGAACAAGCCAGGGGTTGGGGGAGGGGGGTTGGGGAATAATGAAAAGATATTATGTAATGACTGAGCGCTAGATTCACAGTCGGGATGGAAAAACATTTAGAGTATTCATCATATTCCTGTTCCTACAAAAGACAAAAAAGAGCTGGAGGAATACATTCGCTTTCTTTTCTCCTTTGCTGCCTCCAGTTCTCAGCAATGCAATTTTGATAGCCTTCTGTAAATTTATCATCTGATTTCAGCCTTTAACAAAAGGACATAGGTGGAAATGAGGGAAATGTTTAACACATGCCCACACAGATTGTAAACCACAATGTTAAAAATATATAGTTTGGTGTAGTGGTTAAGAGCGGCAGGACTGTAATCTCGAGATCCAGGTTTGATTCCCCACTCCTCCACTTGAAGCCAGCTGGGTGACCTTGGGTCAGTCACAGCTTTCTCAGAGCTCTCTCATTCACATGGTGAATGCTGTGAGGATAATAATACATTTTGTAAACCACTCTGAGTGGGCATTAAGTTGTCCTGAAGGGCGGTATATAAATCAAATGTTGTTGTTGTTGTTGTTACACACATGTATACATTTATACCCTGCTTTTCTCCCCAATGCGGATGCAAGGCAGCTTACATCATCATTCTCCTCTCCTCCATTTTATCCTCATAACAACAATCCTGTAAAGCAGGTTAGGCCAAGAGAGAAAGTGATAGACCCAAGGTCACCCAGAAAGCTTCCATGACAGGGTGGGGATTCAAACCCAGATCTTTTAAATCCTTGGATAGCTAACCACTGCACCACAGCGGCTAAATTGTGCTCCCCAGGTATCCAGTTTTCACCCAGACAGTCTGGTATTGGGGGGTTGGGAGGGTAGTAACTTGTAAGATGAATGTAATTCTAAAATTATTTTCACGTTTGAAAATATACCTATATTAATATCTCCAACTATATTACTTTTATGGCAAAATTATTAAATACATGCATAAGGGAAGGTAGATTGCAAATGTCATGACATACAATGCAAAAAATATTTCACGTTATAAGACAGGGTAGTTGTGTGTTTCAAGAACTGTTATTTATTGCTATGCAAGATTTTTTTCACATATCCCACTGCAATATTTACCTGGGAAGAACTATGAAAAGTCATATAAAACCTATTATTCTCAGTGTGACAATACTTTAATCACTGCTGCTTTGACTGTGTGGGATAAAATCAAAAAGGCCACTAAATCTCCCATCAATAACTACTGTTGTCCTTTAACATCAGCCAGGCCTTCACATTGGAAAGTGATCATAATTATTGGATAACACAAGAGTTGGAAGATGACACATATAAGAGGGGTACTGTCTGTCATTAAACAATTTGAAGTGTCAATAAAATGACACTTGAAAATATCCTATAGGGCAATGAAAATATCCTATAGGTTTTGTATTTTCCATTTAAAGAAATGGGAGCGTCACTTGTGGAATGAATTTTCCCATCTGCCTCCTCTTGATTTCCACAGCCTCTACTGGTTCCACATCCAGAAAGATGCTCCCAAGGTTCAGGGGAATCTTGGATATATCATGGGATGGAGCACAAAGGTGTCCACTTATGTAAGTGCATCTTTGGAGCCAACCCATGGGACTGAGAATTTGTCTGATCCGATGGCATTCTTCCAATATCTCTTGTACAGAATGGCCTGAATAGTTTCAAATACAGCAGAAATGTCCAAATTAACAGAACAGAAAAAAACTCCAAAGAGTAAATAAACAAGACTTTGTAGTAAGCCGGACGCCATTTATTTTATTTATTTAGATCTGGCTTTTTCACTGAGACTCAAGGCTGATTAAGCAGTGTGAATCAGGAGTCAATTTCAAAGACATTTCAGTAAACAATGTAATAGGGCATATAATGCAAATTTGTAAAGATTTAAAACTAGCAGAAATCCAATATAGAATTGAAGAAATGATGAAACAGAGTATGAAATGGTAATGAAATGTTAAGAGTGACATATTAAACAATTTAGAACTGCCCAGTAATATCATATTTCAAGCAACATATACTACATAATAGTAATATTCTATGGTCCCTATCTCTTTACTGATGCATCTCATTGAGACCACTTGATTATAGAACAGCAGCCCTACCTCAGTACGACTGGTAAACCACAGAGCTTGGGGTGAACACCAACATCACACCAGCACATTGACATCACTTCTAATTTTGTGTCCAAAGTGAAGTCACATAACCAAACAGACCTGCCCTCCATTTCCCCTCCCTGGCTTGTAAAGTGGCAGCAGGGAATGGGCCCTACCACTAGCGACTGATCCACAAAATCTCCAAAAATGCCATCAATGGATCAATAATTTAGGGACAATTCTGAGCAAATCAGGAGTGTTCCTGGTAAATATATGTCTATCTTTTGGATCTGATGGACAGATTCAGAGGTGAAGAGGTACTTTCTGAGGTATGCTGGGCCCAAAGTACAAAAGGTTTGAATGGTCCAAAAAACCACAAAAAAAAAAACACTTGCACCTTTATAGATTCACAAATTAACTCCAAAACATTATAATGTGTTGACTCAGATGAACACTATGCAGATTACTAATTTTGACTCTGTGGTTGGTCTTGTACATACTTGCTGTTAATTTACACATTGCCATAGTAAATAGCTTGAATTCTGGTAATGAAATACTATCCTAACAAAATGCACACTTTATCACCGTATGCATTTTTGGTACAAAATTCAGACACGTCCCTGAAATAGTCCATTCTCTCAATTTTCATTTTCTAGTTCTCACAAACTCCCTGCAGGACTTGGATCCATGGATCTTCCTGGAGGCTTTGCAAATAAACTCAATTCGGAAGACTTTCTCATGTGTTCAGCTGTCAATCACAGCAGAAACATCCTTTTCAAGCACTAGAATTAGTATTCTGCAGTGGGGGCTCTACCTGTGCTGAAAATTACTTCAACAAGGATCATGGTGGGAAGGAAGGTCTCCCCAAAGATCTTGCAATGACAGGCTACATGAATCAATTTTCATTAATTCTCCCTCTTTAAATCTGCCTCTTCTTTTGGAAAGATTGTTATCTGCATCAGACAAGTATGGCAAGATAATTAACAAAAACACTGCAGGATGCTGATAGCACCAGCGGCCAATTTACTTGGCACCAGTCTCCTAAGCGAGCTGGGATAGCAGAAATACGAGAGTGCTTTGCAGGGTGACATAATATATAAATGCCTGTATTAATCCAGAAGAATAGCTTCTCATACTTGAATTGTAGGTTTTGAATCCACTGGCACTGCTGTACTCAACACAGCTACCTACCTGAAATATACTTGAATTATGTGACTCCAAGAAAGCCTGGTGAGTTAGAATTTCTGATAAACAACCTTTAATGTTACTCAGCCAGAGTTGCAAATGCTGGGTTGAGAAATACCTGGATATTTGGGGATGGATCCTGGAGATGGTCGGGTTTGGAGAGGGGAGAGACTTCAGTGGGATATAATGCCGGAGAGTTCATCCTCCAAAGCAACCATTTTATCCAGGGGAACAGATCTCTGTAGTCTGGAAATCAGTTGTAATTAGGGATGTGCTCTTTGGGTTTCCAATTTGGCTTTTTAAACCAAATCGGGCCAAATTGGAAAAGATTCAGAATTCCCAAATCAGCCCCAGCATTGCTGAGCTGATTCAGGCATCCCAAAGCAAAGCTTTTTGAAAAGATTTGTATTGCTTTGGAAAGCTTCAGGTAAAGCAGTAGCTTCCCACTCTTTCAACCTTCCTGCTCTTTTTTACCCAATGGGAGAGGGGAGGAGAGGGTTATAGTGACTCAGTACAACTCCCAGTACAACCCCACTTGCAAGTGGCAAGAAAAGTGTTGCTGCATGCTGCTTTCAAATGCCCAATCACTTTTTTCACCCATCAGGTGAAATAAGCAGCAGGGCAGGAAGTTTGAAAGAAGTAACACTTTTCTTGCTACTTGTAAGCGGCAAGAAAAGTGTTGCTTTCAACTGGCTTCCCGCCCTGCCACTTTTTTCACTCAATGGGAGAGGACAGAGGGAGTTCCCTCCTTTCCCTCCCATCAAGGCAAGGGGGTGGGAAGCTTGAAAGCAACACTTTTCTTGCAGTTTGCAAATGGCTTGCTGCTTCGGGATTTGGGTTATCCTGAATTGTTTTCCCAGTTCAGAATCTTTTTTGGGTGTACACCCCTAGTTGTAAGTCTGGGAGATCTCTAGGCCCTACTTGGAATTTGGTAACCCTATCAACTCAGCAAGAAAGCAATACCTCCTAGTTCAACAGAAGACTACTGACAAGTCAGAAATGCTTTCTTTTACACACTACTTGACATTCAGTTGAAGCTAGCCATTCTATAGCCTTGATTCCCCTGAAGTAACGATGTCTCATCTCTGTGATGCAATTTCATTTTTTATCTATGGTGTGTAGACTAAAAAGCACAGACAATTCAGTTCAGTCATGCCAACGTCATGTGTCGACATCTCCCATAATCTGGCACTTGTTTGACATATTCCATTAGTGCCTTAAGTACTGAAGTCTTGCATAACAAGAGTTTGATCAACATAAAGCTTTGCTCTTGCTCTGAGTTTTATAGGTCTCAATCACAGCTAGGAAAAGAAACTAGTCCAACAACGCAACCAGGAAAAAGAAATCCATGTCCATTTGTAAAGCAAGACCCAGTCAAGGGGTCCTTCCGATGTGAAAGTGCTATACTCACATTTTAAACTTGCTGTGCTTGAGAGAAGGTCGGTACTAGTTTGACATTTTGGTCAAAGAAACCCCAAACAATTTAAAACAAAATACAATTGACAATGTTCTACAGTTTGAGGCCCAGATCTCCTCTGTGGCAGGTAGAATCACTGCATATATGCAGTGGTAAAGATTGGGGGGAACCACATTGGGTTCATTTTTTCATGGCCCCTATGACCATGTTGGAGTTAAAGATGCATACAAGGGAAGGGTCATGCCAAGGATGTAATGCACAGGAAGTTAAAGTTCCACAAGGTTTATTTATTTACAACATTGAAACATTGATGACTGCTGATTAGCCCTGTACCCTTAGCCAAGCCCAGGTGACGATCCTTCCTTCCTATTTCCTGTATTTACTCTTTCCTGTCCTTTCAGACATTCCACCAACAAGCTAAAATCCCAACTAGATATCTCTCAGACAATACTGTGTCTAAGAATAATATAGGTGACAGCTAGAATATGGCTCAAACTAGATTCGGTTTCGTTTTCCCAGCCATGTCGGATGCTCCTCTCAGCAGGTCTGGGAGGAAACGTCCGAGCAGCCTGACTGGGCGGTTGACCCGCGAGGGTTAACCCCCAGGACTCCCAGTGAGGGAGCGACGGGTCCGGAGCGCTGCAGGAAGAGCTCCCTGAATGCAATGCAGGGAGTAAATTGCCTGTTTGCTCCAATGGAGGCCGGCAGACGGGCGCAGCGCCTCGCGTGCTGCCGGGCCATGGAGAATGGCAATAAGCAGATTTAAAGTGAAAGCCTGTAAGTAAGCGAATCCCTTCTGATTCTTAAGTGTATGCGAAGGATTGGTGGGAGCTGAAGCTAAGAAGGCGCGGATTTCTTCCCCCTTTACCGAGTTTCGGAATTCAGTTGGCGTCCCCCCCCCCCTAAGATGGCGATGAGAAAGCAGAGCCCAGCGATGAGTAAATCAGTGATGGCGACGTTACAGGGGAAGGGGGAAACTTTGGAAGAGTTGGTGAGACGAGCAGTTTTCGATGCTGTGCAGCCCTTTGTAGCGAAACTGAATGAAATGGGGCAAAAGGTTGATTCAGTGGAGAGCGAAGTGAAAGCCATTAAAGAAACAGCGACCGGAGCAGAGCAGTCTGCGCACGAGAACGCAGTACTCATGAAAGCAACAAGTAAGGAAGTGAAGCTTTTGGAGAATCAAATAATAGGATTGCAAGTGGACCGTGCCCAAACGGCACTGCATCTTCAGAATGTAAAAGAGGAGGAAAATGAAAATTTAAAAGATGTGGTGTCTGGACTTTTGGCGACATTCGCAGAGGCAACTAAAGAAGAGTTAAAAAGCGACATCTTGGAGGTCCGGCGGACATCTTCAAAGTATGTAATGAAGCGGCAGCTGCCTCGCGAGATTATTATTGACTTTTCATCCAGGAAGACTCGGGACACCATTTTATATAATTTGTACAATGTGGACTTGGACTATTAGGGCAACAAGGTTAAAATTTTGAAGGATGTTCCATTTTTGGCTCGTAAAAGAAGATCCAAGTATAGAGGACTTGCGGCTTTCTTGAGAAAATGTGATGTGAAATATAAATGGTTGTTTCCAGAAGGCGTTTTGTTTAGTTATAAGGATCAAATTTATAAGATTACATCGGAAGCCCAGCTGACAGACTTTTTGTTCAACCATCAGGAGTTCCATCAAGACGAACGTCCAAAGTCTGAAGGGGAAGGTGGGGGGGAGGAGAGAGCGGGCACAGCTGCTCCAGCTGCGCAGAGAGAATTGAGACCGAGATGCAAGGGGGGGGGGGAAGAAGATCTGATCCTGAATATGGCGGGTATTGTATACGATCTACTAATCTGATCGCATGTTAGAAATTTAACTTTTAAGAAAAATTGCAGCATGAAGGGAATACAAGAGATGTAGTGTAGTGTTTATTGTTTGTATGTTGCTTTTCCCCTTTTCCCAGCCCCCCTCCCCTTTCCCCCCCTTTTTCTTTCCCTTGTATTTTTGTAGTTTTTTGTAGTTTTCTATGTTAGATATTAAAAAAATTAAAATTTTACAAAAAAAAGAATATGGCTCAAACTAGACAATACTGAGGTACTGCTGGGTAGGGTTACCAGTCCCCTGGTGGGGCAGAGGATTCCACTCTCCCAGCCTCTGCTTCACGCCATCTCTCATCTGGCCGGTGGGGAGAAAAGGCATGGGGTATGGGCCCAGGAGCTTCACAGTGCTAGTACATCATTCCCAGTGCTACAAAGAAGTGCTCCGGGGTGTGCATGTGTATGAAGTACTCTCAATGCACATGCCCTCACCCCTGTCCCCTAATTTGGGCTCTGGGAGACCTGGCAATCCTACTGCTGGTCCTTGGCAAAGATGTTGAAGGACTGAGGGGTCTTCCTGTCCTGGAAGTGTTGCTCTCCTCCTAAAGGAACAGGTTCATAGCTTAGGGGTATTGCTGGATCCTGATCTACAATTGGAGGCCCAGATCTCCTCTGTGGCAGGTAGTACCTTTTGTCAGCTTTGGCTGATATACCAGCTACAGCCATCCCTGGAAAAGCATATTCTGGCCACAGTGATCCACACTCTGATTACATCCAAGCTAGGTCATTGTAACATGCTTTACATGGGGCTGCCTTTGAAAATGAATCAGAAACTTCAATTCGTCATAAATGCAGCATCCAGGTGTACAGAGATTGTTATTGGTGAAAGATCTGCACTGGCTGCTCATTTGTTTCTCGATATAAGTACTAGTTCTTATTGTTAAAGCCCTGAATGGTTTGGGACTCCTCCCATATTGGCCAGCACACCAATTAAGATCTGCCTTACAAATTTGCTGGATGTGTCCCTGTCACGCCTTTGGTGGGGTGAGCCACCTTATGCTGCCACCACTCTGGGATTTAGGGTCCCTTGGGAAGGCCCAGAGTACCCTACAAACCCTTCTGACCTCCGTAGCTTGGCCAATAAACAGACGTGAGGACCCAGCAGAGTAACAACAAACAAAAGTTTATTTACAAGGAGGTCAGTTAATATCAAACAAACAAGTTGCATTAGCAACAATAGATGGGGGAAAGTAAAATAAACAAAAGGCCCTAGTATGACTGAACTCACTGTCCCTCTATCCACCAGGCCTGTCTTCTCACCTTACCTGGATGAGGGCCTCGCCCCGTAGCAGAAACCTCCTCTGGCCTGCTCCCTGGGAGAAAGAGCACAGGCTTTTTTTCCTTCCAGACTTATATAGCACCAACCCCTGTGTTCTGATTGGCCAAAGAGGGCACCAAAATGGCCCAGGGGCTCCTGGGAATCATAGGCAGGCCTACTCCCACTGCTAACAGGCTTCTGAGGCCTTGTTAGGCCTTCCTGGCACAGCCAGATCATGACAGTCTCATCATCAGAGGTGAGATAGATTTCAAAAAGAGAGGGCATTTTCAGTAATGGCACCTTGCTTGTGGAACGCCCTTTCCCTTGAGTCATATCTAGCATCTAAATTGCTCTCTTTCAGGAACACGGTCAAAACCTTTCTGTTCATATAGGCTTTTAGTTGCTCTTTTAATGCTGTTTTAATGTTCTTTTAAGCTGCCAGTGGATTGTTTTGTGGTCTGTTTTTATTCTGGGTTGGGGTTTGAATGCTGGATTTTAATTCATGTCTTTTAATTATTTGCGTCTATTATTTTGTATCTTGTAAGCTACCTTGGGCACATCTCTGGAGAGATGGTTTATAAATTCCCTGAACAGGTAAATACCTTTGAAATTAAAGATTATCATGTTTGTCTTTTCAACCCAAACCATGATGTTCCAAATGGTTCCTTTTGTACATAGCACCATTTTGTTTTTTTACATTCCTGCACTGCCGCTGGTTCTTCCTTTCCCCTCAGAGGATTGTACCAAACATCCTATTCAGATCAATAATGGGATTGCTGGGAATGTTAACACCATGCCTTTGAGAGGATAATCGTGGCTCAGAATGGTTAGCAGATGCTTTCTCTATAGGCAGTAAATTTTTAGAGAGCGCCCCTAATGGTTCTGTTAAGTATCTACCCTTGAGAGCTTGGAGGACATGGGCTGGATTAGCAAGCAAAATTAGATATTAAGCTCAATGAGAAAGGGAAAGTCACCACTTCTTAACCTTTCTGTGATCCACCCACTAAATGAAAACTCTCAGACATTAATAATGAGTGACTAATGATGGTGTTTAAATATCCATCAGTTCTTAGGGGCTAGGTCTCTTTGCAGTTGTCGAAATGCAGAGGCACTGAAGTCTGGGACTGATCTGTTTCTTTCTGCCATGAAGATTATCTAAAACTCTAGTGCCTCAATAGAACGGCGTTGCCAAGAAGTTTGGACAAAGCAAGCAAAGTCTGGAAAAACTAATCATACCAGTAGCCTGTTTGCATGATCAGCATCAAGTTGGCGCAACAAACTTATGACATATTGCAGTTCTTCAATTAAATTAAAATAACAATGCTGCTTATGTGAGTAGGCCACTGACATGAACCTTTTTTTCTTCAAAGAGGCTTATGTGGACCACATCTCAAGATGGTATCTTTTTTCATTTTTACTACACTCTCCATAGCCATGTTTCAATATCCAATATTTCCCAACTAGCATTCATATTTTTTTAGTTCCCCAGTGTTTGTTGCAAATGACAGTTAATGGCAATTGTGGTATATTGTGTTCCAGAGAAAGAATATTTAGGATAATGAATTGTATCCCTGTGGCTTTCTTTATTCATATCTGTGTGAGTTCCAGTGATATATATATATATGATTTTTCCTGAAATTCATCGCTTTGCAAAGGGTCAGAGAAAAAGCTAGGAAAGCTTTGATGGGAATGGTTTTGATCTTCCCCAGTAATGAGGTACAGAAAACCCCTCTTTACTTAGCTTGGAGTGGAAACATCTCCTGCACTTAACATCAAGTGTGCATACCAATTTATGCTATTTATGCCAATGTTTTTGAGAGTTTATTACTTGACTCATTCAGGATTGGGTAGGGTAAAAATGGAAAGGAAATATGTAGAGAAAAATGTATTTTCTCCAAAGATGCTAAAGGCATCTGAAAAATCTCACATACTGGGTTGGATCCAGTGAAGCATTAGGAGAAAGGAATAAGCACTTAACCATTATTCTATTCATGTAACTGATACAGTAAGGGCTGCAGCAAGTGATAGCACTTCAGATAGTTTCAGGAGAAAAACTGAGATGATCTGCAGTAGAAGAGCAAGATTCAAGTTCAGTAGTATCTTAGAGACCAACTAGATTTCCAGGGTATGAGCATTCAAGAGTAAAGACTCACTTCATCAGACACATGATGTGGGAAAGGGTAGGAGTCTTTAAAGCCCGGGAGTAAAGCAAATTAGATTGTAAAGAAGCTGGCTACAATACATGCTGTAGTTAATTAGATGGAGCATGGGTGCTGTGTGTGTAAAATTAGCATCTGTAAAGTCTGAAAAATCCTATGTCCCAATTCAACCCTGGGGAATCCATTATTCCAAATTTGCAAATAAACTTAATTTCAGTAGTCTTGTGTTGTAATTTTCCTTTGAAGTTTCTCTGCTTGAGAATGGCTACTCTTAGGTGAGTGATGGCCTGGCAGATTAAAGTTCTCCCCCAGGTTTTTGAATGTTGCGATTTTTGATATCAGATTTATGTCCATTTATTCTTTTGCAAAGGAGCTTGCCTGTTTGTCCAATATAGAGAGCAGAAGGGCATGTCCTTCCCAATTTTCCAATAAATAAATAATTAAAAAGACTTGTTCTCCACATGCACACCCCTAATTCTGACCAGTCTACTCTCTAAAACACCAAAAATTTTCACATGGAAGAAAATCTTAAATTTGGGATGGATCTGTGAAAGAAACTTTCAGTGGAAAACTATGCAGACCTCAAAATTTTATACAGTTCAAGACTTTGGGGACTTTCTCGGCATATCTTTGCATGTGATAATAATGAATGGTGAGGCACACTGTGCTGTGTTGAGCTTTGAACTGGGGTAGGATTGTCCAGATGTTGGACTCCAAAAGAGTCTTCTACAATGCAATCCTAAACAGAGCTACATCCTTGCAAACCCAGTGTCTTCAATCAACATCAAGGAGGTATCTTTGCTTAGGATTGCACTGCTAGTCTTTTGTAGCATAAGATTTTTCAAATGAACAGTGCAATCCTAAACAGAGTTACTCCAGTCCGAGCCCATTGATTTCAATGGGCTTAGAGAGGCATAACTCTGTTTAGAATTGCACTGTAAGGGGTATCAGAGTGTGGATGCTTGAACACTGGCGTGTTCGGCTCACATCCTGTTCACCAGTTGGAGACCTTATTATTCAACCAATAGTCCAACAGTTCATCAGCCTGTTCATCAGTGTTGAACAAAATCCTACCGTTTGGTGTTCATCTTTTGTGGAGTTAATGGCTGCCCATTATTTGTATCCACAGGCGTTCATGGCTGCTTGGCACAAACCAAACAGGCCAAGTGATTGGCTAACACCTGATCACCATGTTCAAATGTGATAAGTTTGGCAGTTGAACATATTGGTGGCGAAATTTGCAGCATTGCTAGATCAAAGTACTTAATTAGGAATTTGTTGTTGTTGATCTGTATTTTAGTAAAGCTGTGCCCAACGTACTGAGTCTTGGGTCTCCACGCTAATGCGACTTCCTGCCTCCAAGTGTGAGTTTGCAATTTGCCATCAAATTATAGCTAAGCAGAGGACTGTAATCACACATCACTAGATCCAGGTCTTGGGCGGGCATCGATTAAGCATATTGCCTAAGGAAAATACTCAGTTCTTTTTCTGCCAAAGACGTGTAATGTCTGTTTTGAAGGCACAGATAATCTCGAAGCAAGGATGCTATTCAGAGACAGTGGGATATTCCTCTCCTGTGTTTCTGACCACATAATTATTCCTCAGGAGCGTCCCTATTTAGGCCTACTCAGTGGTTATGTGCTCTGTCAATTTCTATGTTATAGAAATGGACAAGGTAAGAATACCAAAGGTGAAAAAGCCTTTGCTTAGGAAAAAAAGAGTAAAGTATATGCATGCAGTAGAGTTTGACCTAAGATGATAGCATTGCTATAGAGAAAAGTATGCTCCTAAAACACACTGACTTTTCCCCTTGTTTTTTAATCTTGTTTACAGCCAGGGGGGAGCCTTTAAATCTTACCAAGCATTCCTGTGACCCCACCCCCCTCCAATACCTCTTTGCCTTCCTCACTAAGAATGGAGCCTGCTGTTTCAAAAATCACCTAATCCTCCTTTTCAGCATTCACGTTATGAATGGAAATAAAACAAGACAGCCTCACCCCTTCTAATATATTATGGAACACAGAAGCCAAAAAAAAAAAAAAAAGGAAGAAGAACCAGTGCCTCTCTTTGAAATTCTATTGCTGGAGTCCTGCTAGTAGCCAAA